>NC_052631.1:27302500-28800000 GCF_016161935.1 Mauremys reevesii
TGATTAATATTTCCAATAGTTTAAAAATAGACAAAAGGAACAGGCAGATAAACTATAAAGAACATTAGGCTGATTGTTTTCCTCCTGCCCTTTTTGGAGGGGACAGTGGATTTAGGGATTTGTCAAAACTTGGGCGGGAGGGGAATATCTATGAATGGGTGACTTCTAAACTAAATTTGTAAATATTTTACTCGCTAGCCACAGGCCTTTTCCATTTCTAAATGAACTTCTTCCCAAATAAAATCTGCCAGCTGTGGGAATCTTAGTGCACCCACCTACATAGAGCACCCACAAATAAGTATTAGCTGCTTTATCCTCTCGTTTCCCTTTTGAATAATTTACAGTAAATTGAAAGCTAGAGGTGAAGCACAGCTACATACCACCTATAAATATTAACAATGTTTGAAACCGATTGTTTAGCTCTTCACTAGCGAGGGCTCATACAGCGCTTTGTACGTGTAAAGCACTGTCTGGACTGATTAACCTCATGCTTTGCGGGATCAAACCCTGAACGTGTGAATTAAGGAAATTAGAAATCAGTAGCAGCACTGAAACAGTTTCCCTCAAATCCTGCGGAGATGTTAATCCACGCTCTGGGTGGGCCGCAATGCAGCGATAGCTCTGACCCACACTCGGGCGTGGAAACCTTCCTGCTACCGGGGGGTCTGAAATCTGGACGCGGCGCTTAGCTGTGCGGAACACAGAGCCTTGTGCCTGCGGCGCCGATACCCCGCTTCGGGGCCTCGCGCTTTGGGGACCCTTCGGGCCCCTGGGCTGGACACCGGCCGCGATCGTGGGACCTTCCCGCCCGCCCTGGGGGGCGCCTGGGCCGCAGCAGGCGGGGATTGAACTGCCCCCGGCACACGGAGGCAGAGGAGCCGCAGAAGAGGCCGCTAGTGCAGGGAGCGTCTCCCCGCCCCCGCCCGGCCTTGTCCCTGCTCCTGGAGCCCCGGAACCCGTGTGCCGGGCCGTGCTCGCCGGCCGGAGCGCGCTGGCTGAGCCACCCTGACGGGAAGCGGGTCAGCTGAGCGCGGGGAGGCGCCCGGCCTAGGAGCGGAGCAGGCGAGCGGCCGCCGGGAAGATGCTGCTGGTGCTGTCGGAGGAGCACAAGGAGCACCTGGGCTTCCTGACCCAGGTGGACAGCGCAGGTCCGGCTCGTGCTGCCCCGCCCTGGCCGGGCTCCTTCGAGCCCCCAGACCCCACAAGCCCCCAGCGCCAGCGCGGCCCCCCTTGGGCAGCGAAGTGGGGTCTGTTGCCCTGATAAACTGAAACAGGGTCCTCTGTCCTGCTGCCAAAGCGCCTGATATCACCCCGGCTCTGGAGCCCGCTGTGGTTGAGGGGGTCCCTAAGTAGGGTGACCAGATGTCCCAATTTTATAGGGACAGACCTGATTTTGGGTCTTTTTCTTATATAGGCTCCTATTACTCCCCCACCCTCTGCCCTGATTTTTTACACTTGCTGTCTGGTCACGCTACCCCTAAGAGCCCAGGGCCTGCTGCAGGGGCCACATGTCAGCTCTGTTAATGAGGGAGACCTGGCAAAGGCTTGGCTGAGGTGTGAAATGTGTCCCTGGCATTGCAAAACGCCCCCTGTCTCCCACCAGGCCGGAACTGCCCGAGAGTTACCCCAAGCACAGGAGTCACTAGGCAGGTCTGCAGAGCGTTTAATCTCCTTTCATTTCAGTTGTTGGTGAATTTGGCCGTATCGCCGTGGAGTTCTTAAGAAAAGGCACCAACTCGAAAATCTATGAAGGAGCCGCAAGTAAGAGCGAGAGAAGCGGGGCAGAAGGGTAATGCTGCCTAGGACCTTGCTGGACTGAAGGGGAATTGTTAAAACTGAGTTTTTTAAAACACTAATTAAAACAACCTAGATATTTTAGATTGTATTAATCAAAAACGTATGCTTAGATACTACAGCAGGTGTGGGCAAACTTTTTGGTCCGAGGGCCACATCTGGGTGAGGAAATTGTATGCGGGGCCATGAATGTAGGGCTGGGGCAGGGGGTTGGGGTATAGGAGGGAGTGGGGTGTGTGGGATGGGGTGTGGGGTGCAGCAGGGGGCTCAGGGCAGGGAGTTGGGGTGCAGGAGGACTGTGGGGTGCAGCAGGGGGTTGGGGTACAGGGTGGGACAGGGGGCTCAGGGAAGGGGGTTGGGATGCAGGAGGGGGTGCAGAGTGTGGGAGGGGGCTCAGGAGGGGGTGGGGTGAAGGAGGGGTGTGGCAGGGGACTAGGGGGCTTACGGCAGGGGGTTGGGATGCAGGGTGCAGGAGGGGTGCGGGCTCTGGCCCGGTGCCACTTACCTGGAGCAGCTCGGGGGTGGCAGCAGTGCATAGCAGAGCTCAGGCAGGCTCCCTGCCTCCCCTGGCCCTGCGTTGTTCCCGGAAGTGGACAGCATGTCCGACACTGGCTACTGGGGGTGGGATGGGGCAGGTGGCTCTGCTGTGTGCTGCCCTCACCTGTGGGTACCACCCCTGAAGCTCCCATTGGCTGCGGTTTCCCATTCCCAGCCGATGGGAGCTGGATGGGGAGGGGGGCAGTGCCTGCAGGCGAGAACAGTGCACAAAGCCATCTGTCCCCACTTCCGCCAGGGGCTGCAGGGACGTGGTGCCGGCCGTTTCCGGGAGCGGCGCAGGGCCAGGGCAGGCAGGGAGCCTGTTTTAGCCGCGCTGCGCCATGGGGCTGACAATGCCATGGGCCGGATTGAAAGCCCTGACGGGCTGGATCCGGCCCGCGGGCCATAGTTTGCCCTCCCTCGTACTACAGTGTTGTGCAGCAATATAAAATCCAAAAATATATTTGGGACAGATGTAACATTATGATGCCTTAAATGGATGTCATCAACTTGAAATATGCAATTAACAAAATAAATTTCTGGTGCTTCTAAATTTCTCCTCCATTTTTTGTTGTTTTACAGCAATGTTTTCCTGGTTTTCGAAAAATATTTTTCTGTCTCCTGTTGCTTTGTGAAAGGCCTATCCAACTATCAGAGTAAAATTGTCTGTTTAGTGGATTATAGCTGGGAGGTGGAGGAATGAAATTAGCCGTACCCAAAGGATTATCAAATGTATAAAGAAAAACAACTGAAAACACTACTTCTCTTTTTTAAATCTTTCATCTATAGCAATAATAAATTATACTTGTAACTGTGGTTTAAATAATTTAGGTGTGATTATATGTTTGTGTCCCTTTAATGCAATGCCTCCCTTTCCAAAGGGCAAAGTCTGAAAGTTGGCAACACTAGTACCAATCTGGTAACCATTGGTTAGATTTAAAAAGTGATACACAAGTCAGCATATTATTTTATTAAATCATATCATAAACTCTAAAGTGTTCTTTCAGGTCCTGTTGTGACTTACCATGCAATGTATGCTCAATGTATGTACTAGTTCTACTGTGCTTTTTAAAAAAATATTTATTTATTTAAATGACCTGCGTGTTATAGCCTGGACAGATACATCTCACCTTGTCTTCAATATCTGTTTTGTTTTCAGGAAAACTTAATGTTAGTAGTGACGTTATTCAGCATGGAGTTGAGGGATTAACATATCTTCTCACTGAGGGCTCCAAGCTCATGGTAAGGAATAATGTTGCGATAGTATATATCTGGGGGTAAAAGTTTGAGAGAAGTTCTCCAGTTTTTTATTGGAAAACAAAGGCTTCCACAATATGCCTACAATGCTGGAAACACTTAGACAAGAGACCCAAGTCAGGTTTTCAAAATTTGACGACAAATTGATGATGGGAGAATGAAAAGGTATGTATAAAAGCAACCTCATTTTTACATAGTATCATAATATTAAGCATCCCAAAGCACTGTCTATGTGACTCACTTCACTTTGCCTAGCATGTGCATTTCAGTGGCTCTGGAGTTAAACTTTTTAACAGCACATAGCAACAATACACAACAATAAAGAACAGAAAGTGAGGAATAATACTTTAAAAAACCTATCCAACATAAGTGAAAGGAAATTATTTTTTGAGTTCTGACACTGTTCAAACGCTGTACTGAATACAGTCTAGATTAACTCCTCTTATTGGTTGTTTCTTGGAGCTACCCAGGCTACTGGCCTGATGCTGCTTAGTTTGTGAGATTTTAACTAAATCACCATAAAAGGTAATATGAATCCAGGCAAATAGAAAAGAAAGAAAGAAAGGTACTTGGGTAATAAATTGTCTTCCTGTTGGGAAGACCGTTCAATAAGTAAGAGGATACTTGAATATTGCATATGTATGAAATAAGTGGAGCAGTTGACTACTAGTCCTGAGTTAACTTCATTCACGTGTATTCTTCTGGTATTGCTTCCAGTTCTTGGAATAGAGTGAAATATCTTCCTTTGGATAGTAGGGTGACCTGAAAAATGAAATAAATTCTCTTGCCATTTTGATGGGATAGAGCTTGCCATGGAATACTTACTTGTTGGCAACAGTGCAAAAGGAAGACTCTTCTCTTAAGTACATGACTCCTTCCAGAATAATAGAAACTGAACTAGACCATAAAATAAAACATACATGTAGAAAACCATTGATCTGGGACTGTCAAAGTACAAGGGCCACTCTAGATTAATGTAATGTGAGCTCTGGTGTTGCACCCAGTGCTTACGTACATAGATAGGCATTTTAGAAATTTCAGAGTACTTTAAAATTTTAATAATAATGCTACACAATAGTTTATAAATGTATTTGATATCTAGAAATGTACTAGGATCTGTCAAGGCCCAATAAGTCATTGTTATAAGCTCCTTCTATTAGTACATTATTTTGGTTCCTACTACTTTCAAATAGGTGTACCAAAATGATTAAATACAAAATGTTAAGCCTTTTTTTGCCCTTTTTAATTTATTTGAGTAGTTGTATTTGAATATTATTATAGATGTTGATGTATGTTAGTAGCAATATCATATCAGCATTTATACACTAGTTAACATGTGAGAGGTTTGATGGATTCTAGATATGGAACTCCTCTCTTATATTTCTGCATGAAAGGGATTGTAACTAGGTAATGTGACTTTAGAAAATGTGATATATAGATTCCGGGGAGCAAGTAACATAGTAATAGCAACAACAGTTGTGCAATTCCTGATTACGTTCTAAATTGGTAATTTCTAGATTTCTGAGATAGACTTCCAAGACTCTGTACTTGTTCTGGGATTCTCAGAAGAATTGAACAAATTATTGCTCCAGCTTTACCTTGACAACAGAAAGGAGATCAGAAGCATTCTTGGTGAACTGGCACCAAAGCTTCCCAGTTACCACAGCCTTGAATGGAGACTAGATGTGCAGGTAACATACTCTAGTCTTAGTGGATAATCAGAATTTCATTTTAGCACATTTTGGCAGAACAGGCTATTGTGGAAAAAAATAAGGTTAATTCAGTCTTCTTAAAATGCTCAAGGCTGCAGTATCTGCATTCATATAAATATTTGCAGACGTTTATTTACAGTCTGCACTGGAAGACAGTGGGCTTTAAGATAGATAAAGAATATAGTTAATGTTGCAAAATGATTTCATTGTTTTATGCACTGTTACAATGCGGAGTTCAGTCAGAGATTTATATACTAAATTAAAGGATAACTTTAAAAACAATAAAATAGACTAAATAATAAAGTCTTTGGTGTAATATATAATGAAGCATTGTCAAATGACAGCATTGCAAAAAACTACATTTGATTAAACTAGAAACTGCAGTCATCTAATAATGATAAAACTAGATACAGATGGAAAGAGTAAACTATATGTCAGTCTATGAATAAAGTTGCAGAAGTGTTGAGTTCCAAATTGACACTTGGGTTCCTAGCATATTTCTTTGTTTTAACACGTACTGTTTCTTTTTCCCCCCCTTACTTCCCCATTTCATCTCATTTGAACATCTTCATAAAGCTTGCCAGCAGAAGTCTGAGACAACAGATTAAACCAGCTGTCACTATAAAGCTACACCTTGATCAAAATGGAGATCAGACAACCAAAATATTACAAACTGACCCTGCTACTCTGCTCCACCTAATTCAGCAATTGGAACAAGCCTTGGGGGAAATGAAAACAAATCATTGTAGGCGAATAGTCCGCAACATCAAATAACATTAATTTGTGACTTATCTCATTAAGTAATTTGTTTTCTACTACTGTTTCACAATGTTCACAAGTATACATTTTGAGGAAAATAAACATCTGGATCAGATTAAATGCTTTCCTGTGCTAGGATCTGCAGCCAGTGGTTACAGGCCGAACTTCCTTTGTTGCTAACTTTATACAGATGCCTGATGTGAGTTAGGATAATTGTCTTGTGCTTTAACTCAATATAGAAATTAGTCTGGTCAGCTCTACATTAGTTCTCTCTCCTTGGTGAGCATCCCTAATATTATATAGGGCTGTCTCAATGTAATACAAAGTTGTGTATTCATTGCTATATTTTTCAAGCAACATTTTTCTCTTGTGTTCTTTCTTAAAATAAAAAAATACTTATACTGAGAAGGAGTGATATTTTACTAGGATTGGTCTTCCATCTAAATCCTTATGCTTATAGAACCACTGAATTTAGCTCTTAAAGTTCCCACTTCTTTCCCCTGTCATAACTTCTGTTAGTGGCTGCTAAGATGCTTTTATGAAGTGGTGGCAACAAATTCTGTAATGCTGCATATATCATCAGTCACATTACAGACAAATAGTAGGTTTGTTTTAGATATTGTTTCCTATGTTTCTGGCTAGACTTGCAAATAAGGGAGTCAGTCCACTTTTAAGTTTAACTTATGTTAGCTAAAGCACTCTACTACTGTTTAACTTTCTGCAAAGATGTGTAATATGGTAGCACTTCCTTGACTATAGTGGGGTGTGATGGGGTGGCTACCTCATGCAGGAGTGGAAGGGGTTAATGGAGGCCAGATGGGCCAATTAACCTAGTAGATTGGAGGCTAAGAAGAAAGCCCTAATTAGAGGAACAGGCTGTGCAGGAACAGATGGGGCCTGTATAAAGCTAGGTAGCTGGCTGCAGATAGGGGTCACTGTTGCTGGGAAAGGCTGCTGCTGGGCAAGGGAAGTCTCTTCCTGCGAAGGGGGAGCAGTGTTTGGAGACTGC
The DNA here is from genome assembly GCF_016161935.1 of Mauremys reevesii. Classification (NCBI taxonomy): domain Eukaryota; kingdom Metazoa; phylum Chordata; order Testudines; family Geoemydidae; genus Mauremys; species Mauremys reevesii. Next base: position 27,309,569 of record NC_052631.1, read on the forward strand.
AGAGTGCACTGGATGCAGTCAGACTCTGGAAAGAGGGAGGAGGGTTTTGGAATTGGTAGACCCAGAGAGAGAAGGGGAACCAATGGTAGGAAGCAGTACAGGGAACGAGGAGTCAGGGCTAAGAAAGGAAAGTCCAGAACTGCTGAGCTGTGGGTCCCTGGACTGGAACTCAGTGTAAGGAGTGGGCCTGGGTTCCCTTCCCAGCCCCCGGGGAGTGGCCAGGGCATTGGAGATGCCAGCTAGACAGCAGGTCTGGAAAGACTGTGAATACCCTGGAAGGGGAGGACCTTAGTGACCTGGCCAGAGGGCCAAGCCACGAAGAGTAGGCTGCAGATTCAGGACCGCAGACTGAGGGCTTGTCTACGTTTATCGGGGGATAGAAGAGCAGTGATCAATGCATCGGCGGTCGATTTAGCAGGTCTTCACTAGACCCGCTAAATTGACTGCAGATTGCTCTCCCGTCTACTCCTGTTCTCCACCGGATCAAGAAGAGTAGGGGGAGTTGATGGCAGAGCATCTCCCGTAGACGTCGTGTAGTGTGTACCTCATGGTAAGTAAATCTAAGCTATGTTGATTTTGAGTTACTCTATTCACGTAACTCAAATTGCGTAGCTTAGATCGAATTTCCCCTGTCGTGTAGACAAGGCCTGAGACAGGATGGGGGGAAGACTCACTGGAAGGAGAGTGCAAGCTGGCAGAGCTAATTCCCAGAACGGCCTGCGGGAGTCATTGCGAGCAGTGACTTTGACTAAGGGCTAGCACCCTTTGACTAAGGGCTAAAAAGCAAATACAGTAGGGTGTTAAATGTAAGCTACTAAAAAAAAGAGGGAAAGCAGCATTTTTCCTCTGCATAATAAAGTTTCGGAGCTGTATTAAATCAATGTTCAGTTGTAAACTTTTGAAAGAACCATAATGTTTTGTTCAGAGTTACAAACATTTCAGAGTTACTAACGAACTCCATTCCTGCTGTGTTCGTAACTCTGAGGTTCTACTGTAAATACAGGTGATCTGAACAGTAGCAAAAGCAATATTATGGGTTAAGCAATGATAGTTTTTAAGCTTTAAAGAAAGCTATTAGGAAGAAGTGAAAAAGTGCAACTGCTGCTTCATCCTCTTTTTTTTTTTTTTTTTTTTCAGATTTGTTGATTAAAACAATTCTATGGCTTGGATTTTTCTCTCTGACAGCTCAGCTGTAACAAGTTTTCCAGCCTATGGAAAGATGAGTTTATAATGGAAACATTGACTTAATTATTGCATGGGAATGTTATTTTAATTAAGAAATGTAAGTGGCTTTTAGCATCTAACATGGATGGCAAAAAAATGGGACTTCTAACATTTCATTCATGCTGTAGTATAACATTTTGTAGCTTCAGTGAATAGGATGTTAGTATCACTTTGTTACTAGTGGGAGTGCATTATACACCATGGGAACTGTAGTGGGCAGAGAACAGATAGTGAAGGGGAGTTTTGCACATGTGATTTGGCTTCAATTTGTTCTGTCTCCCCTCCTTCCATGTTGATGTTATAATAATGCTCCTTTGCTGCTGTTCAGGATTTATGATTTAAAATACACTTTTTAATTGTTAAATCTATTGTAATTTTCTTAGTGTTTTGGGTTTTTGCTCCTTGTGGAAAGTAGCATTTAAAACCAAAGCCAGCAGAAGTGCATTAAACTGTAGCAGTGCTTGCTATTTAAAAAGGGGCTTAATTTAGAAGATTCAAGCTTAATTAGTAGGGGACGTAGGAGAGAATAGCCAATGTTCATGGTTCCCTCACACAATTGTTCACTCACAGAATGACGACTAAATTTCCTCTCCCATATGCAACGGAAGCTTATATCAGCATTGTTTCCTATTTTAAAAAATGGCAGACGCTTGGTGTGGAGTCTTGTTATTTAGTTTCATTACTTAAGACCAGCTAGCAGGTTGCAGGAGGGTTGCTGTTATCTCATCTATGAAGATCAGAAAGGGTTTTGTTAAGCACATATGTTCCTCTGATAATTATTGACTAAATTTGATCCACTAGCCTCATCTACTGGGACTCTGCTGTTGCTATCATTTGATGCAGAAAAAGCAATACATCTTTTATAGTAGTGGGATATTCTCTGAATGGATTAAGTTCAGAACACAAAGTTCTGTGCTAAAGTGGAGGTTGATAGAATTGGCTTTGCATTAGTGAGGGGTGGGCATCACTGCCTATTACACATTCATTTGAACCACTGCTTGAGAAGATTAGTGAAGAGCTACTGGGTGTTGTGTGTGGAGGAAGTAAATGGTGTTTCCCTTTCCTTGGATGTCAGTGTCATATTTGTTATGCATCTGGTCCATGAGAAGACTTGTTTACTATAGATTCCTTGGGATGCTTGTGAAGCACTATTTGCTAGTTTAGAAAACGGATGTGAAATGAGAGACTATATATAGCTTAGCCTTTGATTGTCAGAAGAGAAAGAATAGTCAAGCTTTTCTTAGTCTCATCTGTGTGTCCTTTTTGTGTGTGTGTATGTTGCACATCACACATATGGGGATTGTATAAAGTAGCGAACTACAATCATGCTGAGTTACTTGGTATCTCCATTTTTTTTTTTTCAGCGTCAGTGCTGGTCTTCCATATTTTTAGAGTAAGTGCAAGAATAGCTTGAGTAGCCAATTCATATTTCGCCCCATTGACCTCTCCTCAGTTGGGCCCCATTCTAAAGCCCACGGAAGTGAATGGGAGTCTCTCCATTCACTTCAGTGGAATTTGGGTCAAGTCCAAGAAGGCTCTCGTCATTCACTTCCTTATCCCCGTGAGGGTCTGAGAATGCCTATATTTCCATCTTAAAGAAAACCTATTTTATTGCAGCTGTTCTCAGCTACTGTGGACCAGTTGGTACCATGTGCAGCTGTTTGTAATCTCTGTAACCATGTCTGTGGGGCATCATGGTAAGGTAGGGGGGTATTTTTGTTGTCCCTCCACCACCATATTCTGGATAGAATGGAGAGTTCCAGCTGGACCGTGGGAATATAGAAAATTTGGGAATGATAATCAATGCATATCTCACAGGCATTCCTGTATGTCTCATGTGCTTATGCAGTTTCTCTCAGTGGTGCACAGGCAAATGCTATATTCTGTGATATTCACTTGTTTTCAGCAAAGCTAATCACTGCATGGTGGGCCTCTGTAAACAATCTCCACCAGTTCAGTGCTGGTGCAGATGGCTAGTGCTGGAGTAATAGTCCCTGTGGTGAAAATAGTCCTCCTGACACCATTGCACTATACAAGTCAACTGTGTGGATGGTCTGTACTCTACTATCCCAGGTTACATTTTTCCAGAAACCTTTGTACCAAGTGCTGCATACACTGTTCGTTTGTATGCTATTTTGCCAGCCTCAACTTCTCCAGAAATGATATTGTCCTGAGGGCCACTTCTTTATCAGGATGTCTAATGTCTTAGAAAAACACTTTCTATGCATGTTGCCAGCTGGCAAGAGGCAGATGTGCCGGTACTGATGGCAAGGTGATCCAGTTGGAGCGGAACTTTGAGACTGGGTGTCTAAATGTCTTACCAAGCAGAGTGTTGCTCAGGGTAGCACACAGTGCTATGAAAATATTAAAGGGCTGAAGTTGCAGTGTAACAAGATCCAAAGTAGCAGCTGGCATGGAGGAAAACCCGCCCAGTCAGATGCACTGAACCAAGTTCTTGCTGCTTGATCGTATGGAGGCACTCTGTATACCATGATGGTGAGGGACCCAGATGTGGAGGAGAAGAAAGAGAACACCAGCTTCATGTCTTCAGCAAGGACCCAGGAGGAGGAGCTGGACTGGGAGATGCCCAAGAATATGCTTGGAACCGAGGCCCAGCTTAGAGAGTCCCAAGCTTTGGAGATGGCAGCTGAGCAGGTTCAAAATGAGAAACTGGGAGTCAAAGACCCCTTGCAAAGTATTTCTCTTTATTATTTGTACCATTGGGGCTGGTTTTGCAGGCAGACATGGGGCTGCAGGGACAGTTTGCTGGGTTGTAATTAACGCAATCTGACTCTTAAACAGGGCGGGCGCTAGGCACCAGCCTCCTAAGCATGTACTTGGGGCGGCATTCCGGCTTTTTTTTTTTTTTCTTTTCAAGGGGCGGCAAAAAACCTGGAGCCAGCCCTGCTCTTAAATGGGTGGATTCAGCCTCACAAGAGGGTACAAGTGGCCCCTTTCCCCAGTTGTGCAAAGTCCTCCCTTTCCTTGCCTCTGTAGTTCAAGGTGGAAGATTCAGCATGTGAGCAATGGAATAGAGTACCCATGTGGAGGCAGGGTAAAACTGCATCTGAAACATATTGGCTACTTTGGATGCACTGCAGCAAGGCCACTTACATAAGTATAATTCCATTGATTGAATTACCAATGGTTCAGTTCTCTAGTGTAGATGTAACCCAACGGCCTGAACTAGCAACCCAGGCTCTGTCTACACTGGCAAGTTTGTGCGCAGTAAAGCAGCTTTGAGCGCTGGAATTCCCAAGGTCTACTGCCAAGCCACTTAGTGTGCAGATGCTGTGCTCTTAAAAAAACACCCCAACAAGAGGCGTAGAGCTTTTTGTGCCAGGGCTACAGCGCTACGGTGCCGGTGGTGATTACAGTGCTGTGACTGGCCTCTGGGAGGTGTCCCACAATGCCCGTTCTCACCTCTCTGGACATCAGTTTGAACTCTACTGGCCTGCCCACAGGTGACCAACCGTCAGCCGCACCCCATACATTCCTTTGCAAATTTGAAAGTCCCCTTCCTGTTTGCTCGGTGATGCGTGCAGTGGTCTCAGTGCATCTTTCCAGGTGGCCATGCCTGCTCCACGCACCAGGTGATCCCCAGCTTGGAGCAATGCTGAGCTGCTGGACCTCATGGGCTTTTGGGGAGAAGAGGCTGTCCAGTCACAGCTGTGCTCCAGCCGTTGGAATTATGATACCTATGGACAGATTTCTAGATGCATGATAGAAAGGGGCCATGACCAGGACACATTGCAGTGCAGATTAAAGTGAAGAAGCTGGGGAACACCTGCCACAAGGCACGGGAGGCAAACCGCCACTCCAGTGCTGCACCCACGAGCTTCCAGTTCTACAAAGACCTGGACGTGATACTCAATGGCGACCCCACCTCCACTGCAAAGGACCACCAACACACTGTTATCAATCTCCTGGCTCCACTCTCTACCTGCAGCATTCCACTCCTCCCTCCTCACAGTCCTGCAGTGTCGACTCCCACTACCCACTGCACACAACACCCATCCCTCTGCAGTTTGGCCGTGCTGAAGTCCAGCACTCACTGCATCGTACTCCAAAGGAAAAGGTTGGGTATGATCCTGGACATACACAAATCTGTAGCTGTCCCGGGACCCCTCCTCCTCTTGATATCTTCCATTCCCCCATCACCCTCCCTACCGATGATTTTTTTTTCGTTTCTCTCTCCTCTGGTTGTTGTCTTTCACAGGGCCGCCCAGAGGGTGAGGGGGCAAGTGAGGCAATTTTCCCCAGGCCCTGCGGGGACCCCCATGAGAATATAGTATTCTCTAGTATTGCAACTTTATTTTATGGAAGGGGCCTCCAAAATTGCTTTGCCCCAGGCCCTCTGAATCCTCTAGGCGGCCCTGGTCTTTCAATAAAAGAATTGTTTGTTTGAAAGCAATCTTTATTCTATTAAGTGAAAGCAAAAAGAGCACTGCAAAGCAACATACAATTATGTTAAGGGCCCCTTCTTGCATCATGTGCACTGATCACCTCCTGCGTTAATATCTGTGAAATGCCCATGGTGATCCACAAGTGCCTGGAAAACCATTGAGAAATACCCCTTGCGATTTATGTACTTGGTGGGTAGGTGGTCTGGTGCTAGAATTGGAATATATGTGCCATCGATTGCCCCTCCATTTGTGCAAAGCCATCCACCAGGTCACGCACATTGCCCAGTGTCATGGTCTTTTGGAGCAGGATGCAATTAATGGCCCTGCACACGTCCATCAACATGACTCCAACTGGTTAGCGACCCATCGGTTGCATTGTGGAAGCTGGCTACTCCAGACTGCTATCTCCACACGCTTCTCCAATGACAGGGCAGCTCTCATTCTCGTGCCCCTGCGCCACAGGGCTGGGGCGAGCTCATCACAGTCCCATGAATGTGGTTTTCCTCATGCAAAAGTTCTGCAGCCACTGCTCGTCATCCCAGACATGCATCACGATGTGGTCCCACCACTCAGTGCTTGTTTTCCGAGCCCAAAGCGGCATTCCACTGTGGTCAGCACCTCTGTGAATGCCACAAGCAGTCTTGTGTCATAGCTACTACGCGTGGCGAGATCAACGTCACACTCCTCTTGACTTTGTAGTTTAAGGAATAATTCCACTGCCACTCGTGACGTGTTGGTCAGTGCAAGTAGCATACTGGTCAACAGCTTGGGATCCATTCCAGCAGCCTGAAAGAGGCGGGGCAGGGCGTGCAGTACACAAACCGTTTAAAGATGGTGCCAAATGCAGATGGAAGCACAGGGATTGCTAGGGTGCAAAGCAATGCATCATGGGGCATTGGGACAGGACCCAGGATGTCCCACGACCACCCACCGCCTTCCCACAAGTCTTAGTAACAAATGAGAAAGAGATGCTCTATGGGATAGCTTCCCAGAGTGCACCGCTCCAAATAGCACTGCAAGTGTGAACACGTTATTGCACAGGCAGCTGTCAGAGTGAAAACACAGCACTGCTTTTCCTTTGGTGCTCTCTGAGTGGCGCTGTAACTTTGCCAGTGTAGATGTGCCCCCAGTCTCAGTACCCCTCAGCTGTGGTAAAGTTGAAATCCAAATTTGGATCTGGAATTTCTACAGTGCTCATTTCAAATCTCACCCATTTCTGAAGCACACAGAATGAGAGTTCTTTTAAAGGAAATAAGTAAAATTTCCTTCCTTCCTTATGGCTTTGCTGTTGCTTTCCATAATCAACCCTTCTAGTGTTGGAGAGCACATGGCCTTCTTCACGTCTCATAAACTATTAAAAACATTGAGATAATGTCCCTAACTCTAATCCAGTTTTCAAGTCTAAAAAAATATTTTGGAAAGTGTAATATGTTGTTTTTGGAGCTGTTGCTATGATATATTTGTGTACCGTGTGTAATGAAATGAAGTTAGTTTTGCATTATTTGAACACAAAAAGCTACTGAACCTGGAATGACTATTGTTTTTAAAACAGGGTGTGGCTTTGTGTGACTAATTTCAAATAGGAATTGTATATTATTGCTGAATTTTAAATATAACTATTGAAAATGGAAGCCTATAGCAGGAACACGGACCCAACCTTTACAATTATATAATAGAATAATTAGGATAATGTGGCCTTTCCTCCAAAGACCTTGCAGCAATTTGCAAAGAGTAATTAATGAAGCCTGAGAACATTCTCTAAGGAAGTTAAGTATGACTATAATAGCTTTAAAGATTAACATGTTTATCAATCTGTTCTATTTGAATTTCATGTTAAGGCGTGGTGCTACTCTGAAAAATTATTTTAAAGTGGTCTCTCTTTCCCCAGCAGATCTGCTCCCTATGTGTATTCCAAGTGATAAATGTTTGTTGTTGTTGTTGTTTGTTTTTTTGTACTGATCCTCCAATTTGCTCTGCGTGGGCTTTGAAATGTGTGTTAGCTGCTTAAGCTAAACAATCTGTTCTACCTTGTATTTAGCTGTGACATTCCAAGTAAGTTTCCGAGACCTGAAGAAGAGCTCTGTGTAGACTCAAAAACTCTCTCTCTCTCTCTCACCAACAGAAGTTAGTCCTATAAAAAGTATTACCTCACCTACCTTGCCTCTCTAATAACCTGGGACTGACGTGGCTACAAAACCACTGTATACAACAGCCTTGTGAGGTAGTTTTATGTCTGTCCTTATTCATTTCACTACACATTTTACAAACCCAGCTATATTTGGTATGGTCCCATACCATATCCACTGTACTCAGGAGACTTGGGTTTTATTCCTGGATCTGCCAGATTTAATTTAAAATGGTAAAGACAAATCAAAATAGTGCACTCTTCGTGTGAAATAATTGTTCACATAGAGACTTGCACCAAAATAACTAAGAGTGTGAGAATTTATTTTGTTTCAGTTCCAATTTGTGTGTAGACAAGCCCCAAGTCTCTTGTATCTTGTAACTTTCCATGGATTGCAACAGGTGTTGTGTAGCAATGAAAAACTGAGATTAGAGATAATCTGGCATGACGTTTATAGGTTAAATTATGCCTTTCTAGTTTATCTAAGTAAGAGGAAGTAAATCTCCTATCTCACCCTATTGGGTCTGGTGTGGAGCACAGCCCCAGCTCTGTGGAGACTCTACTCCTGTTTCAGGTTATGTCCAGGTTGGGAGGTACTGGACCATAAAAGCTTTTTTTGGTTGAGGATTGAATATAGCAAGTGAAACTTGTCCCACTATAATTTTAAATCTCTGTTTTTACCTGATCCATATTAGTGTGGATCAGTGGTTTCCAACCTTTTTTGTCTGGCGTGCACCAGACGATGAGCCATGGAGGACCGTGGCGGCAGACGAGTATCTGCCAAAATGCCGCCGACAAGCTGCATCATCCAGAGGCATCGCTGCCGAAATGCTGCCAATTTTCGGCGGTATTTCGGTGGCGACGCTTCTGGATGACGCTGCTTGTCAGCGGCATTTCAGCGGATGCTCGTCCGCGGGCCAGTATGTGGGCACACTTAGACACCCTGGCGGGCACCATGGTACCCGCAGGCACTGTGTTGGGGACCCCGGGTGTGGATGGTGAGGAGGGGACATTTTTGTGGCAGGTTTTGTTTTAAATTGATAGTTTGAAACCTGCTCAGAAGCTTAAAATATTACTAGTAGTCCTGTTGGAGATGGTTTAGTGGGCAGACTGCTAAGAGCAAACAAATGCCATTTACGTGATTTGTGTAATGAAGAATTTCAATTTGACTACAGACTGTATGAATTAGAGAATTAGATTTCAATCCAATCAACCTTTCAATCCATTTATCAAAGTGCAAGAAGCTCCTGTTTCAAGAGAAACAACAAATATATACACCCAATTTTACCTAAGTGAAAATAGCATGCAGGCTGAGATACAAACCACCATGACCAAGCATGCTTCAGAACATATGGAATACATTTCTGCCACACTTCACATGGTGTAAGATTCCCCCCCCCCTCCCACACACACTAGTTTGCCTACCCTGCTGTTTGTAAAGCTTAATACACTTTCACTGGCAATAGCATAATTTTCATTAAATAGAATCTGTGGAATTTATGTTTGTATATTTATAAACTAATGTGCAAAAAGTTATTTACCTTGTTAATGGTAGATCAGATGGCTAATACATCATGGATGCAAAAGTCAGGAAACATCTGCACAAGGCTAATGTTACTCCCTGAACCTATGGCAAACAATGATAGCTTTAGTATGGAAAACGTTGCCATTTTTATATAAACCATATATGCAATCAAGATAGCTTCTAATTATGCAAGCTCAAAGTACAGGCATCACTTAAACTAGTCCCCAAACATTTTTTTATTCTAATAAATAAAATATATTTTCATTCAGTTGTTTGATTCACTTGTTGAATTGCTTGCACTGCTGTCATTCATATAACCTTTTCCTTAGCATTTCACTCTCATTTTGACAGTTTTGCCTTTTCTGCATGTTCTGTCATCTTCATTGGCCCAACATGATGTAGAAACCTAGGAATTTCCATCCTCTATCTGGTCAACATCTCTGATGGTGGTCAGTACTAGCTGTGTCAGAGAAACCTGGAAAAAAATCCACAGTGGACAGTTGTGGAATAAACTGCCCATAGGAAAGGTTTCTTCCTAACTTCAGGAATGAGTGGTTTGTTTATGTCCTGAAGTGAGAGGCTAAAGGCTTTTCTAAGCCACCCTTATTTTACTCATCCTGATATCTTAATGTATCTGGGTTTTTTTTTTTTTAAATGTCTGGGTTTTAGGGTGTGCAAAAAGCTGAAATGTTGCAAGTTTGCCATTCCTTTCCAGAAACCATATAGCTGAATCACTTAATCCAATTCTCTCCTTGCTTCAGGGGATGGTAGGGCAGGGGTGGCCAACCTGTGGCTCCACAGCAGGAATGGGCAGAGGTGGGAGGGTGTCCTGGGTGCCACACCCCGGCCCTGCCTGCATGCTGTGAAACAGCTGATCACAGCAGGTGGGAGGGATGGGGAGGTGCTAATTGGCGGGGCTGCAAAGTGGGAGGCACTGGAGGTGGGAGATGATTGGGGGCTGCTGATGTATCGCTATGGCTCTTTGGCAATGTACATTAGTAAATGCTGGCTTCTTTACAGGCTCAGGTTGCAGTCTGACTTATCTAGACTGTGTGAATCACAGGTTCAAATCCCAACAAGGCTGACTCAGGCCTTCATCCATAAAATGTTAATACAGAGTTATATAGACAGGGTTCTCCAAAGATAACTTAAAAATTTAGGTCCTGCCTGTCCTGTTTGAACATTAAAGATTCCATGGTATTCTTTTTATAGACATTTACCTTAGTGTCCTTTGCAAAAATGTCATATTTGCACAACTGTTGTGATGTCCCACGTACAGATGAGTTTATCACCATGCACCCTCAATGATAACTGCATTTTAGATGTGTTGGATGTATACAATTTGTAAAGTTCTTTGGGAAGAAAGATGCTATGGCATATAAATCAGTTATAAACCACATATCCTGGGGCCCAAATCTGGAAACCCTTAATTGCCTGAGTAAGGGTTAGCAGGATCAAGCCCTAATCCAAAGGATGATTCAGGAGAAAGCAATACATGTATTTTTAAAAGAGGGATGAATTGTTTTAATTACTGTTTTGGGTGAGTGATTAGCATTTTATATACTTAGATTTAAAAATTGTCTAGTTCTCATTTACAGGGGGAAAAAAGCAAAATAGTTAAGGTTTTCTTTATGGTCCTTTGTATAATTTATTGAAAATCACAGCATCAAATCAGGTATAAATCAAAGTATGATTTGCTGGATAGTGTATTAGAAACAATCCTTTAATATTTATATTGTAGCTTTTTACCCCAACAGTTACAAAGCACCTTACCAATTTTACACACTCAATAGCTGCAGCTATTTCTGAGGTGCACCATAGCATCTGCTTAATGGTGCACAACATTACCCAACAGTTTAGGACAGGAAGTGAAGAAAATATTGCTGCATTCTGTTGGTTAGGGTGACCAGACAGCAAGTGTGAAAAATCAGGATGGGGATGGGGGGTAATACGAGCCTATATAAGAAAAAGACCCCAAAATCGGGTCTGTCCCTATAAAATCGGGACATCTGATCACCCTACTGTTGGTTGACAACATATGTTTGGATTGTTCAGTTGTAACCAAAAATGTGCATTCTAGATGTTTTAGGAAATGTGATACTGCCATCGTTTATGACATCATATTCCCAGCAACCCTAGTGGGTGTACAATACATATACAAAACAGGCCTGTGTGTCAGGATATCTGGGCTCTACTCTTCATTCACCAGCTGATCTTGGGAAAGTCATATAACCTCCTTAAGGAAGGAAATCCAAACTTGAGAAGCCTTCCTCCATCACATCTGCAAATTGCATTTTGCATCTATTGGTTTTTGAATCACGACCAGGTCTATACTAGAAAAGGTTTGCCATTATAGGTACAAGAGTATAGCTAATGTAGGCATAGCTCAGACTAGCAAAAATGTGCTTTTGTTGATATAGCTTGTGCCACTTTTCCATGCTGCACATCTGCAAGTGTAGCCATGGCCATAGTTGCATTCATGTGGTGGTGGGGAAGGGAGGAGGTTGCCCTTTGCTAGCTTGTCTGCTAGAAAGTGTTTTTACATGGCTGTTATAATGCTAAATAAACCACATCAGGGTGGGCAATAGTAGAACATTTGGGGCACACCCTGGGTGTATTGTGAGGCACAAAGCCAAAGGCTGAATGTCTCTGAGTACCTGTGAAATGTGCAAATAGCTCAGTAATGCCCACCTTATCAGAGTATGCTTAAAAGCTACAAAGACAAGCTAGAGCATCAAGTACCTCATGAATCTTCACTGGGAAAATGAGTGAGAAGCTGCAAGGCCTGGAGGCAGTGGAACTTTATATGAATGACCTTTTAGTTTATAGGAAGTCTGAGGAAAAAGTTCTGAAGGCAACTAGGCTATTGGATGTAAATTAAATGGAGCAAAATGTATTCTGACAAACCTATTTCTTACTGTAGGATATATATGACTGATGAATAGAGGCAGGGGCGGCTCTAGAAAATAAGCTGCCCCAGGCAGCGCGGTGTGCTGCGCCGCCCTTCCTCGGTCCCGCGGCGGGTCCCCTCTTCCCACGGCTCCGGTTGAGCTCCCGCGGCAGGTCCACCGGAGCCCCGGGACGAGCGGACCTGCCGCAGGCATGACTGCGGGAGCTCCACCGGAGCCGCGGGAACAGCGGACCTCCCGCGGGCACCGCTGCAGACGGTTCGCGGGTCCGGCGGCTCCGCTTGAGCTGCCGCAGTCATGCCTGCGGCAGGTCCGGTCGTCCGCGGCTCCGGTGGACCTCCCGCAGGCATGACTGTGGCAGGTCCACTGGCCCAGCCTGCCGCCCCCTAGATTTGGCCGCCCTAGGGAACAGCTTGGTTTGCTGGTGCCTAGAGCCGCCCCTGAATAGAGGTAAGGACAGATGCAGAAGAATATCAGAGCTATAGCTGAAATGTTACTACTTATGCATGTATCAGACTGAGGTGAGTCTATGATAAAATTTTAGAGAAAGTTCAGATCTAACCTGTCGTCATAAAGCCAACCTCTTTATAAACTGTTTAAAATAGATTCTGTGTAGCTATGGGACAAAGTGCAGCTAGAAGCAGATAGTTTGTGCCATTATGGATCTCAGCATCTCACTGCCATCCATTTCTATCAGTCTAGTTCCTATATTGGCACCGGTCATCATAGCATTTCAGCTCTAAATTTATTATGCTAGGAAACTGCCATTAAAAATGGCTTCATCTAAGAAATTTTTGCTCTGAGAGTTGAATTACAGTTTTTGAACAGTCTTGAGAATTGTTTTAAAGTAGTAATCTGTCTCCATTAGAACCAAAATGCTGTTTGAGGAAACAATTTAGATATCAGTTTTTAAAAAACTGTTTCCTAGCATTATAGAAATTTCTTTGAACTGCAACCTTGAATGAAATATAGAATGTCAATGGAAAGGAAGTTTCAGAATCCATTTTAATATAAAATATCTGTTTCATGAAATAAATGCAGAGACACAAACCTTAACTTGCCACCTTTATACCAAACTGTGCTAGGTAAAATGCAAACCCCCCCCCCCCGTTCATAATATGACATCCATATTGGGGGCTCCGGTTACATCCTAGTTTCCACCCTCCCTCCCCACATAAATAAAGCATGGGTTCAGACTGGGCAATTTTAAAAAAATAGATCAACTAAATTACAACTGTCAAGGCAACCAGTTAACACAGTTTTCTTCACCTCTGTTAAAGAATGGTTTAACCCCCATCTTGAAGAATGGATGAGACCTTAACTGTGGCCTCAGATCATGTTCCAGCTGGAGCTGGAGCCTTCAGCGTTGTTTGAAGATATACCCATGGTCCCCTCATTACAATAAGGAATTAACTCTGTTGGATTAATTAACTCTGCAGGGTCCCCAAAGACACTTGTGTTTGTAGTGCAGATGGACTCCATCTCCAAGGGGCAGGGGAGGCTCTCTTGATAGTATCTGCCCCAGGAGACTACAACAGTTAAAGGGAAGAGGGGAGAGTTGGGGTCTCTTGTGAGAAGCCTTACCGGGAAGATGGAGAGCTGGTGCCACCTCACTCCTTTAGGGGAAATTAAGAGATTTCCTCTAAAGAGTTGGGGGACCTGGAGTAAGCCAGGGTTCTTCTTCCCCTAGCAGGACTTGGCACTCTCCATCCTCCCCCAAGTTGTGGGGATCCCATGGGGAACAGCCCTTCCCAGGGGATCCCGCAGGGCAGGGCTCTTCTCCCCACAGGGACACAGGAGACCAGGGTTCTTCCCTCCGCCCCCCAGGGCAGGGGTCCTCCCACAGGTCAAAGCTCGCTCCACCCGCCCGGGTGTGTCTCACAGAGCTGGGAAGCGGGGGTGGGAGATCGAGTTTCCTCTTCAGGATACCAAATATGGTAACAATGGGAAAACGGCACCGCTTGGCTTTGTTACTGGGACGTTGGCCCGACGCTGCAATCGGGGCTGGTGCAGCAGACCGGGGGAGTCTGTGCCCTTCTGCGGCTCCCTTGGGCGGTCGGCGGCCGATCTCTCTTTACAGCCGACCAGGCGGCACCTTTGCTCCGCCTAATAAGGCCACTCGTGCCTTCAAGTGTTGCAACTTGAACCAGCCCCGCCGCCGGGGACGCTGAGTGACGAGAGCCCCGCAGACCTCACCCCCCAGAGCCTTTTCTCGCATAGCTGAGACTCCACTTTGGGAAGGCCGGAGCTCGGGAGGGAGGAGAAGGGGGCGGGGCTCGGGCTGCCCGGGGCACCCTGCTCATGAATAATGCCGCTCCCCAACTTTTTGCCCCGCCTTATTCTCAGGGTTGAGAACTTTTCGCAAAGTTTGTTTGGGACAGTCCGGGATTGGGAGCAGCCGCGGCGCAGCGCAAAGCGCCTTGTGCGTCAGGCTTAGGCAGCCTGGATTGCGAGGATGTGAGGACAGAGTCACCCCCGGCCTTCAAATTCGCCTTTGCAGCGCGGTGCCAGCGCAGAAGAAGCAAAGTCCTGATCCTGCCCGCCTCTGTGCTGCTGGGGGAGGAGGAGGCGGAGAGCGAGCGACTCCGGCCCGGATCCGGACACTGGTGGCAGATAGAACGTTCGCTGGGTCCCCACGTTCGGATTCGGAACGTCCCAGACCCCCGTCCCCCGCGTGCCTTGCTCCCCGTTGGAATCCGGACAGCAGCCAGCTCTCGCCCGGTGACAGCCGCGAGAACTCTTCCTTCGCCCTTTAAAGGAGCCCCCTCCTCCTCCTCCTCCTCCCAGGGAATTGCAGCAAGTAGCCAGAGTTTCAGAGAAAGTTGCATAACTTTGCGTGGGGACTGACTCGGATGCACTCGATCGTGCGAGATACAGATTCGTGTTTGAGGGGACTGGCTCGGACCCCTTGCTTGGTCTGTTGCTGAGTGTCCGACGCCGGGCACTCCAGGGAGGGGTGCAGTGACGTTTTGTGGGGGGCTGGTTTGAAGTATCTTTATCTGCTGCTGATCGCCCAGGCCCTTGTAGGATACAGGCATTTGGGAGGCACTACCTGCACCCCTCATTCGCTGATTGCCCATCCCCTCGTTTGTGGGGGTGCTTCCTGGGACCCCCCCCCATTCACTGCTGACTGCCCGCCCCTTGACAGGATACAGACGCGTTTTTAGGGGAGATCTGCCCTGATCCCTGATCCGCTGCTGATTCTTTGCCTCCCGTTGGGAAGTTTGTTGCATTGAGCTAGTGCTGCGGTGCAGAAGATGAACCCTGCTCCCGTCCCTCCGCCTCCGGGGCAGCAAGTGATCCATGTCACCCAGGACCTGGACACGGAGCTCGAAGCGCTCTTCAACACGGTCATGAACCCCAAGCCCAGCTCCTGGAGGAAGAAGATCCTGCCCGAGTCCTTCTTCAAGGAGCCCGACTCGGGCTCGCACTCCCGCCAGTCCAGCACTGACTCAGGCAGCCACCCGCCCCGGCTGAGCGTCGCTGGTGCCCAGCACGTCCGCTCGCACTCCTCGCCCGCCTCGCTGCTAGGCGCCGGGGCCGGGGCCACCCCCAGCCCGGCTCAGCAGCACGCTCACCTCCGCCAGCAGTCCTACGACGTGACCGACGAGCTGCCGCTGCCGCCCGGCTGGGAGATGGCCCTCACCCACACGGGCCAGAGATACTTCCTCAAGTAAGTGGGGCCCAGGGGGCCGGCCGCGCCCCCGCATGCCCTGCAGAGCGAGGGGGGCTGGGGGCAGGTGTAAGGGCAGGGCTGAAAGAGACCTGGGGCCCGCTGTGTGTTGGGGAGGGGGGGAGGTTAAAGGGGCCGCAGGACGGTTGTGGGTGGGCGTTACAGGGGCCTTGCACCGGCTGTGGGGGGGGGGGAGTGTTAAAGGGGCTTGGCCCGGCAGTGTGAGTGGAGGGGTGTAAAAGGGACTGGCTGTGTGAGGGGATGTGTGAAAGGGACCAGGAGCTGGCTGGGGAGGGGGGGACGGACGGACAGATGGATGTAAAAGGGACTTCGGCCAGATGTGTGGGGCAAATGAGGGCTTTTACCAGGTTCCTTATATAGAACATTGATGATGAGGGCAAAGGAGACTCTTGCACTGGGGCAGGGGGTGGGCATAAAGGGGCCTTGGGGTTACTACAGTTGAAAGTGAAGTTAGTCATTGCTGTGTTCCTCTAGGTTGAAGCTGGTTGTGGGGGTAGTTATGGGGGCTATAAGGTAGTTGCCAGGGCTTGATGGTGAAGGGGGGAGGGTTAACTGGCTGGTTACCATATTTCTCACATGTTGATGCTGAAGTGGAGATAGCAGAGGCTATGGTATGGGATGGATGCCAATGGTCTTATGTAGGTTGTTGAAACTCAGAAATTGGTGTGGGTGCCATGGAGAAGTTTATGAAATTCTCACAAGTCACATACACAGAGACCATAGAAATCACAGAGAAACATTCTATTGATCACTCCATTTTAAGGAATTTAGGAGGACCTGGGCACGTCTATAAAGAATGATGGAGTCTGACTGACTAAAGGCTGAAACGAATAGGGATAGGAGAAAATATGCCATTTGTGAAGTTTCTGTATCCTGTAGTTACTTGTTTGTTTTATCTCCTTGATTTGCAAATTATCTTGACTGTTAGTACTGAAAAAGAGAAATTTAGTTAGATTACTATAGTCAGTTCACTCCACCATAATACAATTGTCATGGTTTGTCACATGATTTTTTAAATAGCAAGAGAAAAATATAGGTATGATTGCTTTCATGGTCTCAGGTGAGTATATGCTGTGTTGCAGGCATTAAAATGTGATCTAAATGATGTCACAGGTTAAATGTTGCAGTATATTAACATTTATTTCAGTGAAATATAAGGTTATCTTTTCCCATTGTTTCCACATTAATTAGTATTAATGCACATTCATTCAAGTAAACTAGGTTAAATAACTGAGATAGAACTCACAAAAATGAAGGTCTTCAGATTAAGCTGCTTTAGTGTCTTTAGTTCAATCCTTTATTGCCATGGGGTCACAACAACATGATCCTTTTATTAGACAGTTCTGTGACACTGTACAAAAATAATAAAGGTACCTTGCTGTTTGATAGCAATATACTGATGGAAAGTGTTAAGGGCTTTACAAAGGAGGTAAGCCTCATTATCCCCATTTAGGTGGGGAAACTGAGGCACAGAGTGGTGAAGTCACTTGCCTAAGGTCAGCAGGCCAGTAGGGGAACCAGGAATAGTACCCATGTCTCCTGAGGCCTAGTCCAGTGCTCTATCGACTGGCTGCGCTACTGTGCTTTTCTGTACTGCTTTCTATCTGAGAATCCAAAAGCACTTTACATTCTCTAATTAAGCCCCACAACACTCCTGTCAGGGAGGGAATTTTTATCCCCATTTTACAGAAATGAGAAACAGGCATAGTGCAGTTTTGTGACTTGCTTAAGGTGAATGTCTGTGGTAGATATAGGAACATAACCTAGGCTTCCTGGCGTTAGTTACAAGGCCATCCTTCATATCTTAGGTGGCTTTTGAAAATGGAATGTAATTCTTCAGTGCAACCGGTGTAAATTATATTTTTAGCTTCCATATCTTTAGTGGCATTGGATGCTTCCTTATACTAGTGACATCTATTTTTTTTTTAAAGATGTATGTATGGCAACATCATCCAGTACTGTTTTGGTTAATAATTCTGGCCAAAAGAGTATTATATTTAATTTCTGACATTGACATCAAACTGGTGCATAACAGTGAAGCAGGCCTGATAATCACTGTATTTATTTTGGTAAATTTCTTTTAATAGATTTATTCCTGTACTCCAGAGTTCATTGTAAACAATGTGGTAGAATATTCAGTTTGTAAACAGTCAGTGACAGAAAACCTTGTTAGTGTAACAAAAACATAAGTGTAACAGTGGGAGTTCAACTGTTCAGGCTGCAGGAGATCTATATTCATTTAGCACAACTTCCCATCAAGGGAAATAGGAAGCTCCTTGAGCTTGAACCCAGCCATGACATAATATATGCCATCTGCATCAACAATGTATGAGAGGGCTAGAAGTAAAGCTAGTGAAGATTGTATTCTGAAGAAAATCAGTGACATGGTTTTATGATGATTTCATCACTTGACCACTTTGCAACCTGAGGATGAGTCCGAAACTCAAACCCCAAACCATCTATGCACTTCCCCAGTGGAACTTGAGGTCCCGCCTTTGGTTGTATTCCAGGTTACTGTGAAATATGAAAATACACCTCCCCTATTCTGCCATTTTATGTTAGTCTACATTGATGATAACATTCTGATGGATCAAATAAGCATGCTTCTAAGGTCTGAGCCTGTGAGTTATTGAGTGCTCTGAGTTACCACCCAAGGCAATGGGAGACTTTGTCACTAGGTATCTTTCAGGATTAGTCCCCAAGAGAGCAATGACAAAGCTATAGAAAGAAGGAAAAGACTAAAAAGAGACTGATAACAGCACTGTCAACAATCACTCTTAAATACAGGTTTTTCTGTTAATACCTGTTAGGACTCAGCGAACAGGTATTTGCAGGGTTTGGCTGATGGTGGCATTAAACATGATGAGTTACTATACTTTTGTGAGCAATCTGGCTTTTGGTTAAGATCAAAGTGCTTTCCTGTGCTCTCACCTTCACCCGCGCTGTGCGCATAATGCTGGCCCAGCTGCAAAACCAGTATTTACAATTTCCCATCATGCTTCTGTTTTTACCTGGGAAAGGGAATTGCACATGGGAGCACACAAGTCCATTTGCTGCAGATGATTGTCCATTTCTTAAATTGCACTCCTTTTCTTTAGTATTCTACATTCCATTTGGTAAAGAAGTATCAAAAGATATGATCAAGTGTAAAAAGGTATGTGTCATTTATGTGGCCTAGTTATCCAGGAGCAGTACTTACTTATCATTATTCGTTTCATTCATCTGATCTTAAAATTGGTTGTCAGCTATACCTCCAAGCCCATGTCACACAGTTATGACACACAGAACTCTTCATATTCAGCCAAGAAAACCCCACAAAGTTAGATGCATTCCAGCTGTATAGGCCAAAAGAGTACGGCCCTCTGATCTCCTGCACAGGTAAGCCCGAATAAAAATATCTTCTTTATTTTCTCCCATAACAATAATAAAAAAAAATCAGGACAGGTTTTGGGGAATTTTGTTTTATTATGTTACTTTGTGCTTTATTTACTGTACTTTTTAAAATGGGCGTGTCTTACTATTCTTTTCTTTAATTAAGGTTGACATTGTCTGTGTGAATTGCTGTCTAACTTGGAATCTTTTGTGTGTGTGTTGTGGACTTTTTGTTTGTTTGTTTGTTAGGGTTTTATTTGTCCAACAGAATTTGTTAATCATTAAATTGCTGGGATTTTTTATTATAATTAAAAATGTGTGGAATGAAAGTTTTGTTATACGGAAAACCGGTATTATTTTTTTGAGGATAACACCTAGCTACCTAATAATCAATTTTTAAACTATCAAATATTGCCATTGAGTATAATATATTTGAGAGAAAATAATATTTGTTGGAGAAATCCTGATTTAAAATAGTCTTAAATTATGTTTCTTAAGAGCCAAGTGAAAAATAATCTGTAATGTCAGAGAAAAGTAATAAGATTGGTCAATCAGATTAATTTACTTTAAAAACAGTTTGAGTCAGACCACATATATAAGGTTAACTTTGTGTATTCTTAGAGGCTATCTTTTCAAAAGTTTACATTGTCATCCAAACTTCAACATTTATTTGTGCAGAGTCATTGGCATAAATCAGTTGTGAGGGAGAGGAGCAGAAGGAAGTTCAAACAGCAAAATAAAGTTGTCCTACTTTTATCAAAGCACATTACATTTTTGTATTTAAGATTTTTAATGTAAATTCAGCATATCTATCTATCTATCTATCTATCTATCTATCTATCTATCTTTATTTTCAAGATGATTAAATGAAAGTAATGGTGGAAATGTTAATGAACAATAAGTTTTGGTTAGCTAGTTCTTGGTCAGCAAAGCTATAACTTGCAGAGATCACAGTCTTGCATGTTAATTCCTGTAGGGGTGTTTTGGCTATGACTGGAAGAAACATAAGTAGCCTCAGGACCGCTCCACCCTGTAATTAAATACCGAACCACAGAAGTGGGGGGATGGAAAGCAGACTAATAAACACATTCACTCATGCAGTAATGTTATCTAAAACATTTTTGCTGTGTGTGCATGGGTGGAAAAACCTTAAATGTGATTTTTCTTCTAATAAAGAGGATTTCTGGAAAGATAGGCATGCCTATGCATGGTCCTTTTTTGGTATATGACAGTATCAATTTCATATTAGTCAACATGCAGAAATGTGTCTGTAGTAATAAGGATTCTTCAACTAATACTTATTACCACTTACGGTGTTATTTTTATAGGAGGCAGAGCCTAATATTTCAAATGAAGTCTAAGGTTCAAGTGTTTTCTCTTTGTGTGTTCAGTGTTTCTGTTTGGATTGTGATTTCATTCCAGAGGATAAACAGGTCTGCATAGAGTGCAGTATTTGTACTGAACAAATTTGTGGAACTGGTTGAAACTTTTATCTTTACCATTGTGTATTTTTAAAAAATGTTATAGTAAATGCTAGCAGTTTAAAGTAAAATTTACTAGTAAAAGCCTGCTCAGGGAAAAAGCAGTGTAATTGTTGGTAGTGTTTTGTTTATTTGGCATGCCCCAAGTTTTCCTTCTAGTGCCAAGGGGTGGCTGGAAGCTTGGTTTCACATCTGGTCCGTTTTATATTATTGAGCATGTGCATGGAATAGGGAAAGGGAGAGGAGATAGGAAGCAAAAGGAGACAGTATGAATATGCTGTTTCCAAAAAGGACCAACAAGATGTATAGTGTTAAAGACAATTATTATACATACATATTTTCCTAATACTACTTTTCCATAGCAAATTCCAAAGTAATTTCTGAAAGTGCCATAGGGATTACTATTTATTAATGTTTAGTGCAGACAATGTACTCAGTGCTGTGCTGTACTCAGTATATAAACTGGGAACTACATAAATGTATTTGAACTACTGCCAACCACTGATGTAAAAGCGCAGCAACAGTGTGGCTTACTTTGGTATTAATGTATAGTGTGATGGTGTTAGGCAAGAAGTCATACATCTTCACTATTTTTAATTTTATGATTTAGAAAGCTACTCACTTGGCAATGCCTTTTAGAGTATTTCATTCATCCTTTAGAATCTAGGTGCCTTTTCCCCATCTCTAGTGACTGTCCAGGTGGAAGGTCGTGATTCCATGACAGTTTTCTAAGTGCATAGGGGATAATCCTGGTCCCCTTGCCAATGTTCCCGCTCAATAAAAAAGGGTTATAACGTCCAAGGGTATATCGTATCTTTTTCTGAGTCCACACTGGCTGCTGTGTACAATCAATGTGTGTATTGAACTACTTTACAAAGTCCTTTGTCGGTATGAAAGTTTTGATACAAAACCAAAGTTTATTCTACAACAATTCAACTATGTCTGACTTTTATTAACAGAGAATTTGAGTGTCAGAATGTACGCATCAAAACTAAACAAATTTGATGATTTTGGTAACAGGTGAAATATATACCATTACAGTAATTTTCCTAAATATATGCTAAAGTACCTTTAATTTAAGATCAGGTTTAACAGTACCACTTTAATGTCTCATGCATTATTTATCATGAGTCTGTGGACCAAATTATTTTCTTAGTTACACTGGTGTAAATCCAGAGTAACTTCCATAGCTTCTGTGTAGCTGAGAACAGAATTTGACTTTATCTCTCCACTTTCATGGGGATGGACTTGATCTACTAAGTATTTTCCATTACTAATTTCTGTGATTTTTAAATTACTTTTTTGGGGGTCAAACCCTCATTCCTGTGCAAAACCTGAGTGACTGGGCTATGCCTAAGGGAGATGCATTGCAATCCAGTAGGAGAGGCAAACAAATCCATTGATACAGTTTAAAGAAGCAGGTGGTCATACATAGCCCCGCAGTCAGTTCCACGTAGAGAACACTTAAAGGATCAGGAACTGCATAGTCTATATATTCCATTGATTTGGTCATTTGTAGTACCATATACAAAAGAAAATCCAAGTGGAATTTGAAACTTGATTCTCTTAATCAAAGTTTGATAAGGTGCAAATCGCAAAGTCCTTTATGGTTTGTCTAATTAAGGACTAAATGAGGAACTCGGGATTTGGCTCTGTATTATTTGAAGGAGATTGTTTTA
This sequence comes from Mauremys reevesii, assembly GCF_016161935.1. Taxonomy (NCBI): domain Eukaryota; kingdom Metazoa; phylum Chordata; order Testudines; family Geoemydidae; genus Mauremys; species Mauremys reevesii. The sequence goes on from NC_052631.1 coordinate 27,331,984, forward strand.
TTACAATGCAAACAAAATATCTTTTACACTTGCAGCCATGAAGAGTTTTCTCTCTGTGTATATATACACACACATACATGCACATACACATTTAAACTTGGTTTGAAAAAGTCATTATGAAAAATGTAATTTAAATTCAGTAGAAATAATAATTGGGAATCAATCATGAGAAACCTTAGTACATTTCTTTTGCAGGTCAGTAACATTGGTGCTGAAAGTTATGATAGAAAATACTAATAAAAGCTGCAGATGGTGGGCCATATTCTGCTGATAGTTACACATTTGGAACCCTACTGTGTTTATTGTGGTTGTACACAAGTAACTGAAAGCAAAATTTGGCTTTTTGTGTTTTACTGGTAACAAATGAGAATTTCACTGCTCAGAAAAATGAAAAACTATATTTTCACCTACATACTCACGGTTTACATCTTGAGTTTGAGCGCTTAATTAGATTATAGTTAGACTTGAAATAAATTGATTTTTATCAGTAGGGTGACCAGATAGCAACTGTGAAAAAACAGGACAGGGAGTGGGGGACTAATAGGCACCTAGATAAGAAAAAGTCCCAAAAAACGGGATTGTCCCTTTAAAAAGGAGACATCTGGTCACCCTATTTATCAGTGAATAGAGGTAAATGTCAATTTCATCTTACACACAAACCAACAAAAAATATTTCCATTGATAATTGAAATTTACAGATAGGCAAAGTAAGAAATATGGAGCTTGAGAACTTGTTAGAGTTTGATATAAGGCTCTGTATATTTTGACATGTAGCACTGATATTTTTTTGTTTTAATGGTTATAAATCTTTAACTTTTTGAGTCTTAACATCTGTCATTATACAATTATATATAACAACATCTGACCCTCCCCATGATTTCATGTAACTGTGAAAATTTAAATCGATTAAAAATTGAAACAAATTAAACATAATTTTGCACAAATGTGAAAATTGATAAAAATTGAAAAAATGCGTAAAAGTAAAATCAATATTATCCATCAAAATTATTTTAAAAAAAAAAGTTGAATTCTGCCAAGCCTAATTATTGTCTTTGGGCAGATACATTTAGTAGTAAAAATTGTAGGTATAATATGTCAGTCTAAATACTCTTAGTACAAAGTCCTTAAACTCCTTGTCTTGTTACATGAAGGTAAAACTGACTTTCTGGGAGTTTTAGGTACTTTTCCCAGCAAATAATGGTGCTTAAAGGTAGTCTACATATATCTGACAAATTACAAAGAGTACATTGCCAGGGTTGCATGCAGGGCTTGTATAAACATGTGAGTTATTAGGGATGGTCAAGAATAATAGAATAGAACAGGAAGGAAACTTCATGAATGATTATTCAAAAGCTTACACTAGTTTCCTGAAGACAAGTTGTTGAGTGCAGTCATTTTACGTTTTATATGTCTCTTTTATGTTTGTGTAGTTTTAAAATGTATTACACAGTGTATACAATATATGTATATGGTACATGCAAACTTCCATACAATTAATGACAAAGTGCATTGCATGAGGGAGATTGGCAGGGAATTGTGAGTTTGCTAATTGTGTTGCTTTGGTTGATTTCCAAGTCTTAAGAAATTAACTTTCATGCCAAATGTTACCTCCGAAACATTGAATTGAAGAACTGAAAAACTGCAGTAGGATCTCCCATGTGCATAGATTAATTAGAAATAAAACATATTTTACAAATATAGTTAATTTTTAGGCCCTTTTTATTTGTATTGGTGCAAAGGTGTGCAGTTAGTCAAACTACAGAGAATATAAAAGAAAATAGTAGAAAGTAGTATGTAAGATACAGGGACATCAGGTATCAGCTAGCTCATTTTTATTTGTTATAATCCAGTCAAGTGGGTATAAGCTTGGATAGGCTTCACTATTGTAAGTTATAGAGTTGCTTAACAGGACAGGTAACAATTTGTCTTCAATTATATCTTCGCTTTAGGTGAGTTGTCCTGTTGAACTATTGTGTATGTAAAATCTCTAAATTTTAGTCATTTTTAATTTAGCACATGCACCATTTAATTATATTAATTTTGTGGCACTCAAATTGAACTTTACACTCAGTGTATGAAAAAAGGACATTTATATTCAAAGGTGCACTAATTTAATTTTAAATAGGCTTCCAATAATACCTTTAGTTAAAGTGATGCAACTTCAAATATAGACCGGACCTAAATTCATTATAGGCGCCAGATCCTGTGAAGTGCTGAGTGCGCTCAACTCTCATTGACTTCCCGTTGAATTCAGTGGAGTTGGGGGTTTCTCCATTTGATATCTTGCAGGATCAGGGCCTGTGTTGAAACCTTGAAAAAGCTATACTCACAGAAACATGTTCCACCAGTATCACACATGCGAAAGTAATTGTTCTTTGTGTTAGTCTGTAGCTACATTTTAATAATTATTGAGCTGCGGTGATTATTAACCAAGCTTATGTTTAACTGTAGGTGTAGAAGTGGATTAAAAATCATTAAGAGAAATGTGATACTTTCAGTTGCTCGAATGGGAGACAAAAACATTTTCAGGTTAACTTAAAAACTTTTCAGACTTTCAAACTAAATGAAAAATGGCAGATGAAAACATTATGGTTTAGGATTTGTAATTATTACCAAGAGTTTATCAATTCCAGAATGTGCATCGGTGTGTTTAATTTAACCTCATAATTCACCAGTTGTTAGTTAATAAACTATTATTTGGGTTAAATATTTTGAATTGGCAAATCATTGGAATATACAAGCATATTATGAAATTTGTTACCATTAGTTATGAAATTTGTATGCAAAGGTATAAGAATAAATCAATCATGTAAATTGAATTATAATGGCAATACTCTTATAGCAGAAACTCAGAGGCAGTTAAGACACAGTGTCTAGCGTTCATAGGCCATGTCTACACTATGGCACAAGTGGCATAGCTACAGAGCTGTAGCTATTCCAGTATACCCTGTATTTTAGACACGACCTACAATGAGGGAAGGGGTTTTTCTGTCACTATAGGAACGCCACCTTCCCAAGGGACAATAGCTAGTTCGACTGAAAAATTATTGTGTCAGCCTAGCTGCATCTACACCGAGGGTTAGGTCGGTGCAGCTACAGCACTTAGGGGTGTAGATAGCTATATCAACCTAAATTGTAAATGTGGACCAGGCCTTGGAAAGTCCTTTTGAGAGCTGTTTGACATCTTGTTGACTGATAAGTATCTATTTTGGGTCTTGATTTGAGAGCTGCTGAATAGAGCAGAGTTTGGAGTTTTAAGTTAGTGTGTTTGTAAGCTGACTCCACAGAGCTGCTGCAGCTGAAGTGACAGATCATATTTACTGACACTGGTTATAAATGGACTATTTAACAATGTCTGTTTTGTATACTAAGAGCAAGGGCTGCCAAATGTAAGATTAAACACACAATTATAGTTTAGAGTGAAATGAAAAGAAGGAATATGCATAACAAATAATATCTAATTCCATTGTAATATAAAGTTTCTTTTCCAAAGGCATATGTGAGTACTTAGAGTAGATGGTTTTAAAATCAGATTGTTTCACTGGAGGAAATTGTAAATATGTGATCTGACTAGATAATTCATTTCTCTTTATGTAAGAGGGGCAAGGGGGTGAGGTGTTGGGGGAAGGAGGCAGTGGGGAAGGAAGAGAGATGGGATAGGGCAGGGGAAGAGAAGGGGATAGCGGAATGGGGTGGGGGATGTGAAGGGAGGGAGAGGAGGAAATGGGGAGTGGGAAGCAGGAGCCTGCATGCAGCAGCTGGGCCCACCCAGTTAAGCCGGCCCAGCACTGGCAGCCCACTTCCAGTGGGTACCACTGCCACAGGTACCTCCTTCAGTGCCCTCCAAAAAACCCTTCCAGCACCCCCCAAATGCCATCTCCAGTTCCTCTTCCCTGTCAGTGTCCTCTATTTGGGAGCTTGAAATATGGTAACTTTAGGAGTTGCTCTGTTCTCATGGCCTTGGTTTCTGGAGCTGGCGTAAGCGAGTCAACTCTGCCAGCAGCCACCTGCCCCCTGGGCTGGGCATCGGGCTCGTATGGCCAAGTTCAGAGTTCAGTCTGTGTGACCAGAAGCCATGGGGTTGGGGTAGGGCAGCCAACGGGAGCAAGGGGTGATTCCGCTCTGTGTGCAGAGAGTGTGGGGAGAGTAACCCAGTTGCAATGGCCAGTTCCCGGGTGGCAAGCGGGGTCTGATTGGGCTGCTGAGAGCCAGATGCCCAAGAGGAATGAGTACTCTAGGGAGCATGTTGGGGAGCATCTCATGGCAGCCAGGCTCCATGGGCAGGGGTTGGCTTCAGGGGGTGTTGCCGGCCAGCACCGAGCTTCTTCAGGGCTGAGGCAAGAGCACGTTGGGGCGCCGATTGAAGTTGTGCCACCAGCTCTATCTGGGAGCACCAGCCTGCGCAGAGGTGGCCTGGCTCAGGGAGCAGGGCAGGGAGGTCTGCTGAGCGGGCAGCCAGCCAGTATTCCGGCTCCCAGAGCATGGAGCGCTGGGGGCCTGAGTGGACTACGTGGACTAAGCCATTCCATCACTTCCGATCTGCTGGCTCCTGGCAGGAGGCGACAGTTTTCAAACTGTGGGGCACATTCCTCTAGGGAGGCGCACTCTACAATTTGAAAACCGCTGTGCTAAATGGGAGGCAGAAATCGGGAGGGGGGGGGATGTGACCCTCCCACATGTTGCCTCTAGGGGGCGCAAATATGATTGTTTGCCCCAGCTCTAAAAGGCTTATTTATGACTGTGTTGGAAGTTCCAGCTGAAGATGGCTAAACATGAGCCCTGCGGTAGGCCTCAGAAATATTGCCAAGAAAGGTTTCTCGGGTGAAATATGTGAGAAACCTATCAATAAGGGCTTGTCTACATTCAGAAGTTGCTCCAGTTTAACTTAAATTGGTTTAAAAGTGATTTTAAAACCAATGCAATCCCTGTGTGGATACTCATATCAGTTTATCTTATCAGTTTAAAACTGGTTATATCTGTTTAGCTTGCACCTGTAAATGTAATGACACAAGCAAAACTGTGAATTAATGAATAGAAGATCTCTTCCAGTCCTACATTTATATGATTTTAAGTGTCCGCATGCAGAGTTGCATGACTTTAGCTAACTTGGTATAAAATTGCACATTTTAGTGCAACTTCGTCTCTGAAATAGGCCCAAAGTCCTTGGGTGTATTGAATGGATGACACCAATCACCTATGTATCTATCTGTTGGTGTCAGCAGGAAATTTGATTGCTCCACATACAGTAATGTTCAAAACAAATATCAGCTAGTTACTAGTACTTTTTTAAGAGGAGGAAAAACCTGCAAATAGATATTGTATGCCGAAGGGTAACAAAAATAAAGTGGCTATTTAAATACCTTTTACATATATTTTCATACTATTAGCCTAGAACACTAAACTTTTTGTTTGGGATCATTCCAGAAAATGTGTACTTGCCTAACTAAAGGAGTAAAGGATTTATAACTTGTTTGGGCTGATCAGCGTAAGAAGAGAGAACTATCAGTTTGGGATTTTCTTGGTTTTCTTTTTTTTAAATCTTTTTAGTGAGTTGGTGGTGTTACTAACTTTTAAAACTCACTAAAGTGATATGAGCTAATTGAAAAGAAAAGCTCCCTGAACACCTCAACTCTATAATGCATAAATAGGCTACAGTATGCAGGGTAATCTGCTGAACCCAAATGATAAATGTGTCTGATTTCAACTGTCTGACTATGTAGAGACTACACAGTCTGTCATTTGCAGCTTTCTGCTGTTTTCTCTCTCAAATCCTGATGGAAGAGCCAGTGGTTAGGCTTGACTCGTTTCCTGTTTTAAGTATGCTTTGGATGAAGTTGAAAACCTGTTTATTTCACTCAGTCGGCTCAGCCTTACCCATAATTCCTTTACTTTGATTATGGAGGTTATTATAGGACAAGAGCTTCTTTGTAACAAAGCATATATAGTACTCTGGGGCCTAGCGTGACTAGCAGATATAAATTGTATGGAAGCAATTAAACTACAAGGAAATGTCATGTGGGCTGAATTTAAACGTACAGACTTGTGGCATTGATTAATTTTTTTCTCATTTTATATAGAGAGGGAGAGTGATTTTTTTTTTTTTTTTTTTTACATTTGGTTAAATCAAAGTCCAGACCCAGTGTTATGCCTGTGCCCGGTGTATGAACTCTTAAATAATGTAAATCTCAGGGGAATTATACTGTACTTTAGTATTTCTTTCCTGTGATAATTTTTAAAAGGCAGATGTGGCTCCAGCAGTTGAGGAGAGCCTGTTTTTTTATTTTTTGTTAGTTTGTTTTCATTTTTTTTTTAAATATGTTGCTTTCTGAACATAAGGGAAGAATATACAGGCACAGGCACAATTGTTTGGGAAGCTGAACAGAGCTTATTGCAGTTAGACTAAACTTTTAGAGTAACATCTCCTTATGCTCAGGGGTTCTGGAACAGTTTTTATGGTGGAGGTGCTGAGAGCCTTCGAACCAAGCTGTAAACCTCTGTATATGATGGAAACCACTTCAAGCTGGGGGTACAACAGCACCCCTAATTCCAGCACCTGTGCTGATGCCTCCTTAGTTTTCTGGGGCAGGGTTTTCATTTCTGTATGGAGCTCTTCCAAATACTGACTTTTCCCAATTCCTCTATGGATTGAGCTTCTCTGACTGTTCAATAATTCACCCAGTAGAGGATAAAAGTCACCGAGTCATAGTGAGTGGCCCAGTTACGCTCCACACTATTATTAATCCTACTCTTCCACTCCATCTTTTTTCTTCCAAGGTCAGCTTTCCTGTTCCACTCACTCTCACCGTTTCTATTCAATATTCCTCATTTCCATTTTTCAAGTGTTTAGTGAGCCGTAAAAAGAAAGGCCTCACAAAATGAACTTGAAATAGAAGTTCTTAATCAAGAAGTAATTTATATTTTTTTAAGTCTGTATTTTTTTAATTGGAGTATAATATGTTTTTAATTTGGTAAACTGTAAGATGTCTCATTGCTTCCTAAAACTTCAAAGGACATTTACTGTCAGCTGTACAGATCTGAATCATATGTTTTTTAGCTTTAAGTGTTCACATGCAGTGTGGTTAAACCTAAATACAACAATATCCTGGAGGATGGATGGCCCAGTGGTTAGGGTGCTAGCCTGGGCTGTAGGAAACATGGGTTTATTTTCTGCTCTGCCATGGGCAAGTCACTTAGTCTCTCTGTGACTCAGTTCCCCATTTGTTAAAATGGAGATAATTGTGTTTCGCTACCTCACAGGGGTGTTGTAAGGATAAATACATTAAAGATTAGGAAGCACTAAGATACAATGTGATGGGGGCATAAGTACCTAAGAAAGATATAGAAGACAGATAGCATTGAGCAAGGGCTTGAGTATCAGAAATTGGAATGGGTTAGAAACTGACTAGCCCAGTGTCCTTGTCTAAGGAAAACTAAACAGACACAATGGCTGGTAAGTTGTCTCTGTTATAAAAGATAAAATGCAGCCTGAGGTGGTAGTACCTTTTCCACAGAGCCCCCATCCCAGGATTCCTGGAGGTGGAGCTGGTGCTTCTACATGAATGGCCCTAACCTAGATCCCCAGGGCTCAATGAGGTTGATCTCATGGCCTTCCCTGAAGGTGGCACTTCCTTGACAGGACAGAAATTTCCTCCACCGGAGCCACCTCCTGTAGGATTATTTTTAGAAGCTTTAGCATGTTCTGTGCAAGCTATGATACTTGTCCTGAATGCATCCTGGTATAGAATAAGACAAACTGCTTATTTGAATTCAGAGTGATAGGAAGAGACTTGACTGAAATAAGAGGAAGGCACTTTCATAAAATATGTTTATACCACTGGTATTTAATAGGATCATAAAATACATTGCTGATTATGGATTATATTTTTAAAGGACTCCGTACCTGGCTAATAACTTTGGGAATTTAGTTTGGGGTACCCAAACTGGGTAGTTAGTCATCTAAATATGTGATTTGTGATTTATGTGCATAAATGTGGTTTTCTGTATGCATCAAGTTGTGGGTGTCAATGAGGAGTCTGCTTTTCAAAACTTTTATCAAAATATGGGATTTCTAAAAACTTCCAAAGAAACAGTCATTTCCACTTGAGACAGGCGTGGCTTGTCCAGATAATTGGACAAGTTGGACAAAAGTAATTTTTCCAGTTGAAGGTCAATTCTTGCATAGTATCAGGGGGTAGCCGTGTTAGTCTGTATCCACAAAACAACAAGGAGTCCTAGTCTTTAAGGTGCCACCGGACTCCTTGTAATTCTTGTATAAATTGTGCTATTGCCTAAACCTTGTAGGAAGTCTGATATAGACGTTCTCTGGACCATCCCTTTGCAGCTCCTGTCCCATAATCCACCTAGAATAGGCATTGGGGAGCTCAAACAATGCGGGCTTTGCAGCAGTAAATGAGTTTACTACGTTATACAGCCTGCATTACATAGCCAGTACTGTACAGCATTGTCTTGGACTACATTAAAAGGTCAAGATTTTCAAGCTGACAAGACTAGAATTTAGTGTGGGAGTTCTTTACAAAAGGTTTTATTCTTTCCAAATTTTGGTTTTGACACTACATTTTCCTAATTGTTTTGACATTTTATGCATCTTATTGCATGCTTACGCAGACAGAAGTTTAACTGTGTGCTTAGAAATAAGGATGGGAAAAATGCTTTTATGCACATTCATATTACTTCACTGCCCATGCCCAGGTTAAAAATGAATAGGCAAGGTGAAGTTAACCTGAATAAAAAATGATGGGCCAGATTCAGCACATGTGGCAGGCACGTGTGTTTGTGCATGTGCAATATACAATCCCTGTGCCAGCAGGGGTAGCTTTACTAATGGAGGGTGGTAGAGCCACTGACCCTTCTGCTTCTTTCCCTCCAGGCCCAGGTGGAGGGCAGCTTAGTTAACAGCCCAGTGCTTCATGATAAGTCTCTCCTGGAGACATGCTCAATCAGTTCATTTCCCAGCTAGCCTGGCCACAGTGTCTCCCACCTTGGCCTCACCCAGTGTGTAGGCTGTACCTATCATCTATATGACTTTTTTTTTTAAGAAGGGGTGTCAGGTTCTACTTTGTTGGATCATGTTTTACATTAAAAATTCAGATTTCTGTCTATGCTTGGGCGACACTATGATGACTGGAGAATCAGTGAAAAGATGACATCAGAAGAATCAAGAGTATGAAACTGAGCAAGTAGAGGGGATGGGATTTTGAATTAGGTGTTTAAAACACTTTTTCTTTATATAACACATTTAATTCCAGTGCTTGACTAACATTTTCCAGAGACTAAATCTGTTAAAGAGTCAACACTTATGCTCATTTAATAAATGTGTAAGAAGAGCTCACAGTATACATGCTCTGAGCATAGGATTGCCAGCCCTCTAGGATTGTCTTGGAGTCTCCAGGATTTAAAGATTAATCTTTAATTAAAGATTATGACATGTGATGAAACCTTCAGGAAAACGTCCAACCAAAATTGGCAACCGTGTAGACTGAGCATCTAGGAGATCTTTTGGCAAAGCCAGGAAAGACCAAACTTGACACTCCTGATATTCCTAAAGTTTAAAAAGAAAGAGAGAAAGAACCTTCCAGACTTTAAAGCAACAATAAAACACCTTCTTTAAACGTAATATTGAAACAGAGACAGGCACAAGCCCAATTATATAAAAAAAAAATTTCAGGTCAACTTTAAAGTCTGGCTGGTGAGAATTCCTGGATATATTTATTTGGTACTATTGGGTAATTTTTGACTTTGAGTATATTCTGTCCCTGTAAAATGCAAGTATTTTTCAATTCTTTATTGACAATTTATTCACAAACCCAAACAATTGAGAGTTAAATCTGGGTTTCAGAGTTATTCTGCTCTATCTTGTCAAGGCCTTTGTAGAGAATTGTTAGTTCAAGGACTATTGACGTGATCAGCTATAACAGAGACTTGGCTGCATCTGACTCAGCAGGAATACTACACAATAAGATATTACATTTTCCACCCTTGGGAGCAGTGGTTATTGTTTTTACCTTGCATTTAATTTACATCTGGAAAGGGGAAACAAAGCTATGTGGAAAGTTTAAGACATGAATTGACAAATGTCTCTCTGTAATTTCTTTTAAGTCCTCTTTTTAGTTGCTCAACATTTTACTTTTGAATTAATAGTCCTATTTAGGGGTTGAGGTTTTATTAAAGTATTTTTTTAAAAGACACTATCAGCTGGGGCTTTGTTTGATCAGTGCTGCTGAACTTTTTCTCATTCTTTATGACTGTTTATCTTAAAAGGCAGTGGAAAAAAACAAGCTGTAATAGTAAGGCACCGCCTTAACAAATCATGTGATCTGATAGGTTTTTAAAATTTATTTATCATACCTACAATCTAATGAAGGTATTGTAAAACATTTAACTAGATAAACTTCTTGATACCAAGAAACATTAATGTTGGAAGGATTACATTACAAAATAAAATTGGTTAAGTGTGTTGTAGCTTTTTTTCTGTTACCAACAAAGAGTTTGATTCCACAAATCCTTACTCAAGTGAGCTATGCCTATTCAGGCAAGTAGTCTCATCTACTCAGACTACGCCTGTGAGTAAGAATTACTCACCTGAATAAGGGATTACTGGATTGAATCCAGGGTGGGATACAGTATCCCATAGAAAGCACTTCCTCCCTTCTCCTTCCAGAAGTGGAATATAGCTTCCAAAACTTTTGAGTTTGAATATATGGCATTAGCATCATATTTTCCCCTGGTGGAAAAAAGTTTATGGCTTCACAGAGGGTCTATGGATCTAGGCTTCATACATGGACCCTGAGTTACTGTGAAGATATCCAGTGGAGGGGCTAGACCCTTTGCTTTGTCCCCTGAGTTACTATTCCCATCCTGGCTGAAAGGTTTGGCTTGCTGATGATCCATTCTGCCATTGGCTCCCCCACTGTCTTTGCCATTGGCTCCCCCACTGTCTTTTCATCCCGTTCACTTTTCCATATGTGGGATGAAGACAAAAGAGTAGAAATCAATGCTGTTCCAAGAGTGGCTTTGCTCCAGATCTACCTTCTTCCTAGCAAAGGGTTGATCCATACCGATATGTGAGGATCCACCCACAATACACTCATGTGGCAGTTTTTCATTGGGCTTACAGGAGACTTGGACTCAATCTTTGTCTTACAAAACTATAATGTCTAATGTACTTCTAATTATTTACCAGTTTTACAGATAGCCTAATCCTTAGGTCATGCATGAGTTATATGCAATACTTATTTTCCTGGATTCCCTGAATCCATTGAAGCAACCCATCTGCAAGCTGAATTCCCATTCCTGACAAAGGCAGTGTTTCTTGTGGGGTGTGTGCGTTCAACTTGAGGCACTTAGAGGAGAGGAAGGTGATCAGGAACAGGCAGCATGGATTCACCAAGGGCAAGTCATGCCTGACTAACCTAATTGCCTTCTATGAGGAAATAACTGGGTCTGTGGATGAGGGGAAAGCAGTGGATGTATTATTCCTTGACTTTAGCAAAGCTTTTGATACAGTCTCCCACAGTATTCATGCTGGCATGTTAAAGAAGTATGGGCTGGATGAATGGACTATAAGCTGGCTAGATCATTGGGCTCAACAGGTAGTGATCAATGGCTTCATGTCTAGTTGGCAGCCAAGCAGAGTGCCCCAAGGATTGGTCCTGGGGCCAGTTTTGTTCAGTATCTTCATTAATGATCTGGAGGATAGAATATCAGAGTCAGAAGGTCATCTAGGCCAAACCCCTGCTCAAAGCAGGACCAATCCCCAGACAAATTGTTGCCCAAGATCCCTAAGTGGCCCCCTCAAGGATTGAGCTCACAACCCTAGGTTTAGCAGGCCAATGCTCAAACCACTGAGCTATTTCTCCCCCCTGGTGTGGGCTGTACTCTCAGCAAGTTTGCAGATGACACTAAACTGGGAGGAGTGGTAGGTACACTGGAGGGTAGGGATAGGATACAGAGAGACCTAGACAAATTAGAGAATTGGGCCAAAAGAAACCTGATGAGGTTCAATAAGGACAAGTGCAGAGTCCTGCATTTAAGATGGAAGAATCTCATGCACTGCTACAGACTAGGGACCGAGTGGCTAGGCAGCAGTTCTGCAGAAAAGGACCTAGGGGTTACAGTGGACGAGAAGCTGGATATGAGTCAACAGTGTGCCCTTGTTGCCAAAAAAGCTAACGGCATTTGGGGCTGTATAAGTAGAGGCATTCCCAGCAGATCGAGGGACGTGATCATTCCCCTCTATTTGGCACTGGTGAGGCCTCATCTGGAGTAGTGTGTCCAGTTTTGGGCCCCACACTACAATAAGGATGTGGAAAAATTGGAAAGAGTCCAGCGGAGGGCAACAAAAATGATTAGGGGGCTGGAACACATGACTTACGAGGAGAGGCTGAGGGAACTGAGATTGTTTAGCCTGCAGAAGAGAAGAATGAGGGGGGATTTGATAGCTGCTTTCAACTACCTGAAAGGGGGTTCCAAAGAGGATGGATCTAGACTGTTCTCAGTGGTAGCAGATGACAGAACAAGGAGTAATGGTCTCAAGTTGCATTGGGGGAGGTTTAGGTTGGATATTAGGAAAAATTCTTTCACTAGGAGGGTGGTGAAGCACTAGAATGGGTTACCTAGGGAGGTGGTGGAATCTCCTTGCTTAGAGATTTTTAAGGTCAGGCTTGACAAAGCCCTGGCTGGAATGATTTAGATGGGGATTGGTCCTGCTTTGAGCAGGGGGTTGGACTAGATGACCTCCTGAGGTCCCTTCCAACCTTGATATTCTGTGATTCTATGATACATCTTAAAGGGGACTGTTTTTCAGCGAGCAGGTGCTCAGCACTTTCTGGAAATAATCAGGGTCTTCTAAGGTGACCCAAAATCATTTTTCACTCTTGAAAATGTAGGCTATAGGACGTAATCCTGAGTGATTTTGAGCCTCATACCTAATGTGGACTACAGCTAAAGTCATAGGGGTTCAACATTTGTCAGGATAAGGCACAAAGTATAGTTTTCAAAATCAAATTTTCCCTTCTGTTTTTTCATTGTTTTTTGTAACAATAGAAGTGTTTGGTTCCATTTCGTAGAAGCTGTTGAACTAGGAAAATGAACAATAATGCTCCTCTCTTGGGGATGGTTAAGCTTCACCTGGCTGTTCACCAGGTTTTGTTGTTAATTTAAATATACCTGTGGACAAGATGAATGAGCTGCCTTTGTCACTGAGACCTTCTTCCTTCTTCCCCAGCCTTGGAATATGTCAGATTACTCCTATTCAATGATGGTTAGAATGCAGATTTTCTTTTTCTTGGTTTCTAGCTTATCTAAGCAGGACTACTCTGATTTGAAGGATGCTATCTAGATTTTTTTGGCTCCCTTTACCTTTGTAGCTTTTCTTTTTTTTCTGGTGGGGTCTGTGTTCCTCGTTTCCCCAGTAGAATTCTCTTTGAAATGGAATCTTCAAATAAAATTAAAAAAAAGAAAATCCAAGCACACAGTTGACTTACTCCTAATGTAACAGGGATGATTCTTCATTAATACACCTCTACCTCGATATAACGCTGTCCTCGGGAGCCAAAAAAATCTTACCGCGTTATAGGTGAAACTGTGTTATATCGAACTTGCTTTGATCCACCAGAGTGCGCAGTTCCCCCGCCCCCTCCCCCCTTGGAGCACTGCTTTACAACATTATATCCGAATTTGTGTTATATCGGGTTGTGTTATATTGTGGTAGAGGTGTACTAAGAATATAGCACTGGCCCAAGAAAAGGAGTGTTACACAGCATATGGACGCCACTTAGTTTGTTAGAACCAAGAATAAGTAATTAATTTAATTATTTTAGGCTACTTGAAAGATCGGCCTAAAAATGTTAACTGGCACTTTTAAAATTTGTTTTAAAGTGAAGACTTCATATTAATGGAGAAATAATGTCAATTATACTATCTTATAAAACTGTTTTGATCAATCATATGTATTTTTTTGTTCAGTAGACTTTATTTTCAGGGTTTTTCTGTGACTATTTAATAAAAGGTAAAGAAAAATTAAGTAAAAGTAGAATGAAATGGAGGCAAAATATTATGCATAAAATTTCTGTTCTTTAGGTTTCAGAGCAAATATAAAATCATCCTAGTGCAGCAGCAGAATCGTGATCAAGACTGGATCTGTGCCAACAACATGTTGAAACAGTAGTACAGGAATGTGGAGAGTTTAATGGCAGGCCACTGCTTTTAGCATGCAACACCCTATGAGTGCACCTGCAGGTTATGGTGCTGATCATCATATTAGCTTGGGGGAATAAAAACTTAAATTCCCAAATTATGGTTGCAGCAACACTTTGAACTTGACTGGCAAAAAGTAGAATGCTTCAATAGCTAATTAGTCTGAATGACTTAATTTATTATCCCAAGATTAATCTCTGAAATGTTCGCAGTACAGTTTTCTCCTTTAATGCTACATAATTGTTGTAAAATTCTTGAACTGTAACTTTTTTATGCAGACTTTTGTGATTTGAAACACTTCCTGCTTTTTCAAAAAGTAAATGGTGAGAGTGAAAAGAGTATATGGCAAATTTAATAAAAGCATGATTTTCAATCCCTCGTAATAACTAGTACTATATCACCAGAAGTTATTAGATGTGGTTTCATATTTATTTTTCTCGCTGCATCTTTAGTCTATCAAATCACTGAAGGCAGACAATAGCGAAGATAGAATGAGGTTTCAATTTGTGACATCTCTAGAGTTATGGGAAGTGTCATTAAACTTCAAACTAACAATGACCTATTTTGAAGGCTTTATACCTTGCTCATAAAAATTAAGTCTGGGATAACTTCAGAAAAGTGAAGGTTATTTTTCTGTGTAAGCAAATCCTGACAAAGATTGATCTTCGTTAACTTTACAGCAATGTAAATGAACAAACAAACACAACCCCCCCCACTCCACCTCCCCCCAAAAAATGTTGTTGGGAGTGGGAAGGTTGAGTAATTAATTCTTAAACAGCTTTGCAAAAACCTTTAGTGTTAAGGATGCATAATGTACAAACTGTTTGTTGCCTTTGTAGCCTTATTTTGCTGTGCATGCAATTAAAATATTACAATACACAATATAATATACTTTATAGAACCTCATGCTACAAACATCTCAAACTACTGTATAGTACAATAACATCAAAAGTAAATCAATATCTCTAATCCATACTGTAAATTGCAAAGAAAAGGTTTAACTATACTCCTAAAAGTACCAAGGATAGAACTTCTCAGAATCCCTACTGAAAGAGTGGCAGTGATGGAGACATAATGTGTGGCAAAAACTACATTTGCAAGCTATTACAGTAACTCCTCGCTTAATGTTGTAGTTATGTTCCTGAAAAATGAGACTTTAAATGATACGATGTAAGTGAATCCAATTTCTCCATAAGAATTAATGTAAACAGAGGGAGTTAGGTTCCAGGGAAATTTTTTTCACGAGACAAGACTATATATGTACAAACACACACACACACAGGATAAGTTTTAAACAAACAATTTAATACTGTATACAGCAATGATGAATGTGAAGCTTTAGTCTTTAGAGGGTGGAAGAGGGTGGGATATTTCCCAGGGAATGCCTTACAGCTAAATGCTGAACTAGAATTCAGCTGAGCCCTCAGGGGTTAACACACTGTTGTTAATGTAGCCTCACACTCTACAAGGCAGCACGAATGGAGGGAGGGGAGACAGCATGGCAGACAGAGACACACACCCTGTGTGTGGGAGGGAGAGAGAGATGCGTATTGCCCCTTTAAGTATGCTGACACCACTCTAAGTATATTGCCTTTTTAAGTAGATTAGGAAGTTGAGACAGCAGCTGGGGCCAGCAAGCTCTCTCCGTCCTGAGCCCTGTCGTGTCCCCACCCTGCTCTATATGAAGAAGGGGTAAGTGGGGGGCAGGAGCAGGGGGGAGGGAGACACCTGACATTAGCCCCCCACTTCCCCCCCTCCCCCGCCCAGCAAGCAGGAGTCTCTGGGAGCAGCTCCAAGGCAGAGGGCGGGAGTAGCACATAGCAGTGGGGGCGGGACAACTGAACTGCCGGCAATTGATAGCCTGCTAGGCGGCTGCCGCACAGGGAACTTAGGGCAGTGGGGAGCTGATAGGGGACTGCCGGTCATCCTGGTTCCAAGCCAGGGCCGGCTCCAGGCACCAGCCCAGCAGGTAGCTGCTTGGGGCAGCCAACTGTAAGGGGCGGTACGTCCTGGTCTTTGGTGGCAATCTGGTGGCGGGTCCCTTGGTCCCTCTCGGAGCAAAGGACCAGCCGCTGAATTGCCGCCGAAGACTGAAGCGGCGGTAGAGCTGCAGATCGCGATCGCGGCTTTTTTTTTTCTTTTTCTGCTTGGGGCAGCAAAAACCCTGGAGCCGGCTCTGTTCCAAGCCCCCACCAGCTCCAACGGGCTGCTCTTCCTGCAAGCAGTGGACAAAGCAGGCAGCTGCCAAACACCATTATAAGGGAGCATTGCACAACTTAAACAAGCATGTTTCCTAATTGATCAGCAATGTAATAATGAAACAATGTTAGCCGGGACGACTTTTAAGTGAGTTACTGTACATTCTTGACATAGAGCACTGAAAGCTTGACTTTATTCTTACCTCATCCAGTTGTCTATATATCCCTGAGCAATTCATACTTTTCTTTTTGTTCTCTTTTCACAATGGCATATGCTAAGGATGGAGAGAGAGCCTTAATTTGGAATTTTGTAATTTGTATTGGTTTGTGTCACAAGCTATAGTTTCCGCCTCTATGAATTTGTTTGATGGACCAAACTCTGCCATCATGTCATTGCATTACTATCACATCTGGGTGAAGATCATGCTGTGCTGCAATATCATCACCTTGTGATGTAGCATAATAATGTGCTGACAGTTTGTGGTCCCCAAAAATGATTTCAGGACTTGTGAATGTCCAGCAAGCAGCTCTTTCATGATTTGCGATTGCTCCTATTAAAAACAGTAGTCTGCCACAGTCTGAATGTTGTTTAATTAACACTGTTTTGAACTTAATTTAAATAAAAGCCATTGGGCTTTCATATGAAAAGAAGTCATATGGAGGCATTTATATTGATTTTTTTATTCAAATGAATGCCCAAAATTGGCACTCTAATTGCTCCTACTATTTGGTGCAGTATGGCACTGGCAAAGTATCTCTCTTAAAACATCCATTTCACTTTGAATTTTTGACATCGGGCATCTTGATTATCCTGTCTTCCTCATTCTTTCTGCAATATGAATCTTAGAGAAAGCTGTATGTTAAGGGGCTAAAAGAAGACATGGTCTTGCATATAAACCAGTATAATGAATATCCCTTATTATAGGAGCTTTGTCAGTTTCCATTTTGTGCTACCTTGAAAATTTTCCCTGTAGATGTAATCAGATGTTTGCATTTATTTGAGTAGTGTTGGAATATTGTCTGGTTTACTTTACTAAAGGGATGGCTGTTGCTGAGGATATTGTCTCATGTACATTTCCTTTTTCTGTCAGGCTGGCCTCTATTAGAAAAATATTTTTCTCAGTCTTTTTTTTTTTTTAATCTTGGAGAAACAGAAATGCCTGGTTCATCTTCCTAGAAAAACAGGATGCTGTTAAGCACCCTAAGTGACAGTGAAATAGACTCCATTACCCACAATTACATTTATACAGGTACCAAACAATATGAGAGTAAATGTGTGTCAGTTACCCATGTTGAGTTGTGATTGTTTCCTTTTCTCCCATATTGTCTGAACCAGTGGGGTATGCAGAGGTCTTTCCAGGGGGTATATTAACTCATCTAGATATTTGCCTAGTTTTACAAAAGGCTACATAAAAAGCACTAGCGAAGTCAGTACAAACTAAAATTTCATACAAACAAAATGAGAAAGTAAGCAGTTTTGCAGTTACGGTGTTGTGTGACATGTTTGTATTTTTGTGTCAGTTTTTATAAGCAAGTAGTTTTTAAGTGAGGTGAAACTTGGGGTTTGCAAGACAAATCAGACTTCTGAAAGAGGTACAGTAGTCTGGAAAGGTTGAGAACCCCTCTGAACCATATATAAAACAGTTTTATGCACAGTGTAGTCCACCTTAAATAAAAGTATACAAAACCTTGACTAAACCAATGGTCAGAATAAATTGTGAGCAAATAAAGGATTACCTTTAGAGGACATCCAGTCTGTATAAGTTTGTGAGGCCTCAGCTATATTAACATTTACGAACTACAGAACTCCTGTTGCAACTCTTACTCATGTGAATAGTCCCATTGAATTCAGTGGAACTACTTGTGTTAATAAAGGTTGCTCGAATCAGTTCCCCACTTTAGATAATGGCAAAACAACCAATGGCACTGGTCATATATACAGTAGTATCAGCACTTCTATGATTAAATGTTTTCAGACTGAACAAGTGAAAATAAATTTACCAGTTTAAGATGCTGGTTTGCACTTATATTAGTTTAAAAAAACAGCTTTGATTTATAAATGGAATGAGACAAGGTTGTTAGCTGACAATATGTTATAATTGCTTCTGGTCCTCTGAAAAAAGAAAACATGAATTATTGTATTATTAAAAAATAGCTACTGCATATGCACTAAAAGATTTTTGCTATGGACATCATTCATTCCGAGGGCAAAATTCCCTTAGATCTGCATAGAAACCTCAACTCTACCATTCTGGTCAGCATGCTGCAAAACACCCACTGCAAACACATGTAGGAAGCCAAATGACAACATGCATAAACGGAGAACAGAGTATTGGAGTCATATTCTACCATATGAATCAGAGAAGAGAATAAACTCCACACTTCTGACTTCTGTGCAATATGTACTTTACTGTTAGTGAAGTTTTTATTTATTTTTGCAGCCCCAGCATGGTACTCTATGGACCCCTAAAACACCAGTTCTTGCCCAGAAGAGCTTACAGTTCAGGGGTCGTATCCTGTGAGGTCCCATGTCTTTGCCTTGCAGGATCAGTGTTGGAAAGAGCCCAGTAGACATGGAAAGCTTTCTGTTACATACTTGTTTCAGAAAATCACCCAAAATAGATCAGAGTGGTTCCAAATGATATAATTTTCTACAAAACTGCTTATTTGTGAAAAAAATAATGTAATAAAACCCCTTGTGGATGGCAGTTTATATTTCATGGTTTTTTGCCTCTGGATGAAAGCTAATGGTGACAAGTTAGGGGAAAAACTTAGTTTAGACTCAAAAAATTTATGAAAGGAAATCTTGAGATTAATATTTTTACAGTAGCTACTGTTATAGCTTTCTTTAAAAACAATTCAGAATAATACAGAAAACAAATGTTTCCAGATCAGAATGTTTTTGAGGGGAAAAAGGGTTATTAGTGTATGTTTCGCAAGAGTTTAATGCTCAGTCATGTTTCCAGCCTCTGTGGACCAAAGTTCATGCATGCTTGGTCACAAAGTGCCATGAGTTCTCTATGTTCTCCATTGTTGACATCTGTCCACATCCACAAACCAGCATGGCATAATCAGCAGTCTGTGCTGCTTACCGTAAGGTTAGTGTATTGCAGGTAAAAAAGGAGGGATACTGGCAGAGCTACATGTGTCAGTATTATGCCAATATAGCATAGCTCTAGTCTGCATTATACCAATATCTAGCCAAGGTTATATTTATATGTTGCTTTATGAACACTAAAAAATAGGGGTTTAAGAGTCCAAATTGGAAAAATAAAACAATGTTTCCATAGTGAAATTTGCAAAAAATGCAGTTCTAGGAGTTGCAGAGATTTCTATGTCTGTATACAAATGGCATGCGTGGCTTCCATTACTACAAGTAATGTGTGAGTTGTTGTTTTATTTTCTGAATACAGAGCTATTAATCCTGCTTGCATTCATTCCATAACTATTTTTTGTTAACTATCTCAGAGTAAATTATTATTGTTTCGACTGATCATCTGTTAGAAAGGGTAAGCATCTCACATCATGTCTAACTTAACTAAATCAGTAAATACTAAGCAGGCATGCTCCTCCCCAAACTTTCTCACGCAGTGTCAGCAGAGTTGTATTGATATGCTTTGTGATTTGTTTAGTGGAAAACAGCAGTGTAATAATAAAAGATATTCCAATCACTGGGAGAGCTTCACCGTTGATACTCAGTGTTGCCAGCTCTTGTGATTTTATTACTAATCTCATGATATTTGGTGTTTGTCTTAAAAATTCAGCTCCTGCCATCTTGGAATTAGGTGAGCATCTCAGTGTTAATTTAAAAAAGTAAAAGTTTGTCTACAGTAGAAAGTGTTGCCATTTTAACTATTCCAATACAGTTAAAGCATCAACTCCCCCATCCCCAGTGTAGTTGCAGTTATACAGTTCTAACAATGCTTATTCCGGTATACATTATTCCTTTTCAGGAACCAAAATAAGATGTAGGCACAGTTATAACAGTATAATTGTATCTACACTAGGGCTTTTACTGGTTAGCTATGTCAGCAAAAACTGACAACCCTAATGGACGTAGTTATACCAGTAAAACTTTTTAAGTTTGTCAGGCTATAGTTTTTAGCCTTCATGGGTACAGAGAAAAGCTATGGGGGGGCCTAGCTGGCAAGGAGGTCTAAATTACACTTCCATGTGCCAGCACTGGTGAATCTTGTCTACTACAGAGGCTGCAGTCCGGGTGGGGCACAGCGGTGGCATACACCAGACTTGCAAACATTCCATGAACCACGTAACAGCAGAATTGATTTTTTTACCCATTTTCATCTCCTAACCAGTGTGTGTTTGCTGAAATAGCCAGTAACTTAAAGCTAGCTAATATCGAAGCATGTGTTTATGTTTACAGCTGCCAGTGCACACACTAGGCCTGATCCTGCTGCCTCTGTGTAGGCAAAACTCCCCGTGATTTCAGTGGGAATTCTGCCAGAGAAGGGACTGCAAATTTAGGCCGAGTACTGGTGAATGTGCAGACAAACCCAGCATCCTGCCAGTTGAGAATGGAAAATCACGGCCAGATCTCCTGGTGTGATCACTTTAATGTGGAGGCCAATATATTGTTGTTGTTTGAATATTTTTTAAATGGGCAGTTCATCAAGAGTCATAAGAAAGAAAAATAAATTCTACTATTAAAAGCCTCCAAGAATATCTTCCTTGAGGTTGGTAAAATATGAGACCCATGAGAGATTGATCATGTCTCACTAAATGTCAGAGGAAGAATAGTTTTGCCCATGAAGAATACTTTAACTTAAACACTACGTAATGAGAGAGTGAGAGAAAGAGAAGATCCCTTTAAAACATATTTGTCCACTTTAAACAATTACTATTGTGACCAAAAGGACTCTTTATTTACACAGTTTTTGAAATAATTTACCCATCTCTAGCTAACATTTGTAGGAGGACTGGTTCTCAGGCTTCACTAATCATACCTCCACTGAAATACAATGTGGTGTTTTGTAACTCTAGCAGCATTAGCAGCTGTGCTAGTGACGTAAATGAATACAATTGCCTTTAAAGTCATTCTTGAAGGGGGAAAATCGAGGTTTACTCATTTGAAAAGCTTTGTTTTTAAGACCAACCCTGCATAGATCTTTGCAGAAAGCTCTTACAGGATAATTTAAGTTGCAAAATGCTAATTTAATTTGCCAATTCAGTTTGCTTGTTTACTTGTAAACAGTACTTTATTTTTACACTGAAGTCATTAAACTGGGAACTAAAATAATATATCATCCCTCTTCAATTTTATTTTCCTTTCACTTGTCATATTTACTCAGAGCTGATTGCTATTCTTTAGTAAAAGAGTTATTAATATATACTTAAAATCTTTACCACACTGTGACTTTACAAACAAGAAAAACAAATCTGTATTAGGGCCTGGTGCTGCAGCATTGCACGCACAAAACTCCCTTTTACTTGAATAGGAGTTACTGTTCAAGTGAAAGCTGTAGGATCAGGTCTAAGGGCTTGGCTACACTTGAAAGTTGCAGCGCTGGGAGTTACAGCGCTGGTCATGCAGCTGTGTAGGGCCAGCGCTGGAGTGTGGCCACACTTGCAGCACTTTCCAGCGCTGTATTGAGAGGTGCATTGTGGGCAGCTATCCCACAGAGCACCTCGTCCCATTTTGGCGCTGAGTATTGTGGGAAGGGGAAGGAAGTGTGTGGGTCATTCAGCTTCCTGTGCCAACGCCCCGTGGTGCATCGCTTCACATCCCAGCATTCAGTCTTTCCGGCAACGTTTGGCGCCATTGTGAGTGTCTTTCTGTTTTACTCTCTGTGTGTGAATCGCAATTTCTGTGGGAAATGGAGCCCGAGCTGCTGAGGACTGTGCTGATGAGTGTCGCCAGCACAACACGTTTGGCAGTCGAGCTATTCCTTCAGCTCCAAAGTGACAGTGAGGAGTCTGACGATGATATCGATATCGATTCGCCTGCCGCGTGTGACACTACAGTGCTTGTGGCATTCACGGAAATGCTCAGCACCGTTGAACGCCGCTTTTGGGCTCGGGAAACAAGCACTGAGTGGTGGGATCACATCGTCATGGAAGTCTGGGATGACGAGCAGTGGCTGCAGAACTTTCGTATGAGAAAAGCCACTTTCATGGGACTGTGTGCTGAGCTCGCCCCCACTCTGCAGCGCAAGGACACAAGATTGAGAGCTGCCCTGACGGTGGAAAAGCGGGTGGCTATTGCAATCTGGAAGCTGACAACTCCAGACAGCTACCGGTCGGTCGGGAACCAGTTTGGAGTGGGAAAGTCGACCGTTGGAATCGTGTTGATGCAAGTTTGCAAGGCAATTAATCGCATCCTGCTAAGAAAGACCGTGACTCTGGGGAACGTGCAGGACATTGTGGATGGCTTTGCACAAATGGGTTTCCCTAACTGTGGAGGGGCGATAGATTCCTATTCTGGCACCCCCCCCCACCTAGCATCAGAGTATGTTAATCAGAAGGGGTATTTCTCTATGGTTCTCCAGGCGCTTGTGGATCACCGTGGGCGTTTCATTGACATTTACACAGGCTGGCCTGGAAAGGTGCATGATGCACGCATCTTTCGGAACAGTGGCCTGTTCAGGAAGATGCAGGCAGGGACTTTTTTCCCAGACAGGAAGATCACAGTAGGGGACGTCGAAATGCCCATTGTGATCCTTGGAGACCCTGCTTACCCGTTACTGCCTTGGCTCATGAAACCCTATACAGGGAAGCTTGACAGGAGCAAGGACCGGTTCAACTACAGGCTGAGCCAGTGCCAAATGACTGTGGAGTGTGCTTTTGGCCATTTAAAGGCCCGCTGGAGATCCTTGTATGGGAAGCTAGACTTGGGGGAAAGCAGCATCCCCACGGTTATATCCGCTTGCTGTACCCTCCATAATATTTGTGAAGGGAAGGATGAAACATTCAGTCAGGCATGGACCACCGAGGTTCAAGTCCTGGAGGCTGAATATGCACAACCAGAGAGCAGGGCTAATAGAGAGGCCCAGCACAGGGCTTCAAGGATTAGGGATGCCTTGAGGGAAGAATTTGAGGCTGAAAGCCAACAGTAATGTTTGCTGCCTTGCATGGGAGTGAAGTGGAGTTTTTACACTGTTATTCTATTATCCCTAAAATGATTTGCAGTGCCTGTTTCTTTACTGTGCTAAAGTATCTTTCAGTATCTGCTATAATAAAGACTGTTTTCAAAGCCAAGAATTGTTTTATTGAAAAGAAAAAAACTTCCTTGACAGACAGACAGACAGACACACAACATGAATTGTTTTATTGAAAAGAAAAAAACTTCCTTGACAGACAGACAGACAGACACACAACATTTCATGAACACAAGAGGGCAGGGGTGTGGGTTGGTGAACTGTACAGTCACAAGTTTGCATATGTCCTGTCTGGAGTGCTGTGCAATGAATCCTGCACTTCAGGGTGCATATACTGCATGGTGATGGGGGTTGAGTGCAGAGGGTAAGGGTCGTAGTTATCAGGGCTGGTTGGTGAACGTACAGGTGTTGGAGGCAGCTGGTGGTGGTAAGAACCTGGATGCTGGGGAATGGGGGTTTGAGCTGACATTGGGGCACAAGGCAAAAAGCTTTGGGACGGGGGGGGTGGGGGAGTAGCACGGTAGTGCTCTGCTTGCATGGCTACGAGTGACTCGATAGAGTCCGCTTGGCGCGACAGGATGCTTAGCAGCTGCTCTGTGCTTTTCCTCTTGGCCACTGCATTTCTCTGGCGGATCCTGCTTTCCCTCTGGCGGATCCTGCTTTCCTTTTCTCTCCACTCCTGCAAGTTTTTACTCTCTCTAGCAGAGTGATCAATAACAGTTTTCAGCATGTCCTCCTTGCTCTTTCGGGGATTTTTCCTCAAATTCTGCAGTCTCTGTGCTGTGGTAGATCTGGTCAGTCCAGCAGTCAAGGTCACTTTAGAAAGGCAGAAATGGCAACATTTAACAGGGTAGCATTGTTTTCATTATCTCATCCAGACAGTAATTCCCACACACTGAAGGAGTTCTTAGTCCTCACTTTAGCATTCTTTTACCACACACATAACACAACAGAAGCCACGAAATGGTGAGTGAGGGGTGCTGCATCGAGGGAGAAGTGGGGCTTGAGTGATAGAGGGGTGCTGGTTGCTTCGGGGAAGTGCACCGAACAGCTGCAGTGATAGAGGGGTTGAGTGAAGATGCAGCTGCAGGGGTGATCTTCACTATCTCCCTATCTCTATCACTATCTTCACTAAAGAGTCTCCCAACATTTTTCACAGGAGTTACTCCTGGAAGATATCTCCCTGCTGCGGGTCACTAGGGAAGAGCGGGAGGCTCTTCTACAGCAATGTGGATTCTGCCCTGGACCCTATGCGGGTTGCCTGTGTGCAGCAATGGTCCCCCCACCCCTCGTGGCACAGTGGCGCGGACGCGTTAGCCTGACTGGGACAAGGACCACAGTGGCTCTCCCTATAAACCTGCGCAGGCACATTGCCCACGCTCTGGCTGAAACTTTTGAGGAGATTACTGCAGCCGATTACCGCGACGTGATAGACCACATCAATGGGCTATTCCACATCTAGGCTGGCATGCATGCAGCCCTAACCCCCCTTCCTCTCCAGAAACATTTCCACCCAGAAAATAAAAGCCGCTTACCGGTAACCCGCTCCTCTGCTTGTCCTTCTGCAACTGCTGGCTGCTGCGATTGGGTACTTTCCTCCTGGCTTGAGAAGAGCTCCTGGCTGCATGCCTCCTGGGACTCTGGGGTGTCTTCCCCCATCCCAGTAGCTTCACTCGCGTTTTTCTCCCCCCCCGCCGCCTCCGCCGCCTCCTCCTCCTCTTGTCCCCCACCCTGCTCACAAGTGTCCATCGTGGTCCTGGGATTGGCAGTGGGGTCACCCCCAAGTATCGCGTCCATCTCCCTGTAAAAACGGCAGGTCGTGGGGGCAGCTCCGGATTGGCAGTTTCCCTCACGGGCTTTGTAATAGGCACTCCGCAGCTCTTTTACTTTAACCCTGCATTGCAGCGCGTCCCGATCATGGCCCCTATCCAGCAGGGACCTTGATACCTGCTCAAAGATATCGTAATTCCTACGGCTGGAGCTCAGCTGGGACTGCACAGCTTCCTCCCCCCAAACACTAATGAGGTCCTGCAATTCGCCAGTGCTCCATGCTGGGGCTCGTTTGCCGCGTGGAGGCATGGTCACCTGTAAAGATTAACTGATTGCACTCCACACCTGGCTGCAGCAAACAGGAAGGAGATTTTTAAATTTCCCGGGGCATTTAAAGGGCGGGTCACCTGAGGCCAGAGCAGTAGAGTGCAAACTGATGAGCAGAGTGGCTGAACAGGAATTCTGGGATAACTCCTTATTCCCTGGAGGACAATTAAAGCGCTGGTGAGTGTCCACACCTGATGAGCAGCGCTGGATCACCAGCGCTGCATTCCTTATACCCCAACCCGAACGGGTTTTCAGCCAGCGCTGCAACCAGGGACTTGCAGCGCTGGTTGTGCCCTGCAAGTGTGGATGGGGTGTAATTGCAGCGCTGGAAAGCCTCCACCAGCGCTGCAACTTGTAAGTGTAGCCAAGCCCTAAGAGAGTAGTCTCCTGACTACGTACAATAGTTACTTCTCAAAAAGAAGAGAATAGCTGTTAGACATGTTATGCATTGCTGTCCTGCAGCAGACGAGCCTTTGCTCTTACTCCCTTTGAGGCCCATGGGAATTTTGCCACTTGCTTCTGTAGAATCAGGATAGGGCTTTTTATGAACAATGATCAAAAGGGTTTTCTTTTCCATGACTGATACTTCTTGTATTAAAAATGTTCAACTTTCATCTAATGACTTAATGTCACATTCTTTCTACCTTAATTGAGTAAAACTTGACTGAAGTCACTGGGAGTTTAGGTGAAAAAAGGTCTGCAATATTTGGCCATTAGAGAGAACAGCTCAGAAATATTTGTAATCTTCTTGTGTTGTAGGAGAACTCAAGACAAAAGTATACAAGGGTCCTCATTCTCTAACCATTTTGAAATAAGTAAACCTGTACACATATACCCCATTTGAAGACCTGCTCCAGCTCCTCTCTCTAATGCTCCCCTCTAAAACAATGAAGCATAATACTGGGGATTATGTTATTGATTTCCTCAAGTGCAGGGCAATGTTATTCAACTGTTGCTGTGGGAAAAGTGCTTTGTTGAAGGACTCTGGCTCTACCAATTTCTTCCTCATCTCATTTATTCTGCAGATGTAAATTGGGACGATGCAGGTAAATTTAGTCTCTAGAAATTAAAGTGGCATGTTCTTCTGTATTAGATTTTAATCTCATTTTAAGGTGTGCCAAAATTATGCAAGAAAGAAGATGGTGTGTCTTTAAATCTGTCCTAGTCTAAAGACTTAAGTTACGTATGGGACACATGATATTAAAACCCTTATTTTTTTAGGGAGAGACTATTTGCAATTTTATCTATATTCCAAGTTACTCTTTTAAAAAAAGAATGTGACTCATACCCTCTTTGGGACATACATCCCACAAGAAATATAGAGCTATGAAGCTGGAAAGTGCCACTTTGAGCTTCATTTGTGGTAACATGCAGGATACACGCACATACACAAAATATAATATTTCTAGTAAATAGCACTTGTTTAAAACAATTGAGAATTTCCTTTGTCAAAAATTTGCCAGCAGACTGGACTTTTTATAGGCAATAAACAGTAAAATGGCAGTACTCATTGATACATACCAGAACTGTTCATATGACCAAGATAATAAAACAATGATGGCTACTAAAAAAATGCTTTGAAATAGCAGTAACTAAGTTACATACTTTTAGTATTAATTTAACTACCTAAGATATAAGAACTGTCATTTTATTTTAAGTAATTTTGATCTAGTGTCTGGCCAACGTTCACCACATACAAATCTTTCTCACCTTACGTCCTTTGCTTCCTTCCTCTGCAATGCACAATCAAACATTTGAAGTTGTTTAAATGTCAAGATACTGGCATTTTTGAAATACAAATAGCCATGTTTACAGAAGGGTTTGTCATGTGTTAACTAACTTCTGTCAGTTAAAAGCACATCTTTTCTTAGTGAAGACAAGGCCTTCATTAAATGAGAAAGATTTGGAACAATCCTTTTTTTTTGTTTTGTTTACATTATACCTGCAAGATGCTGACGTGCTTGATTTACTGTAATTAAAGGGAGAATAAGGGTATGTCTACACTTAAAACACTACAGCGGTGCAGCTGTGCCACTCTATCACTTTAGCGTAGACACTACATGTGGCGTTGACAGACCTGGTACCATCTCAAGCCAAGGTCCCAGGCCTTAGTGAACACTGAGAAATGCATAGCTGGACACCAGTCTGGCTCTTCTGTATGTTAGTATTGTTAAGATAGATATTAGAGTGGTAAGAATGTGTTTGGTGTTTAAACCTGAGCAAACCTTATTGTTAATATGGTAATACAAATGATGACCTCACAATAAGAATGGTCATGCAGCTGATCATAGACTCAGAGGTGGGCCACCGTGATGCTCAGGCTTTGTCTTTGCTGCTTAAACAACAAGGTAACAAATCCGCCATAGTTATTTCACTGTAAAATCCTAAGTGGAAACAATACATGTGTGATATTTACTGCAAGGTAGCTAGCCAAGGTCAGCATTATATCCCCAACTAGGGTTGACCTTGGCTAGTTTACTTCGCAGTAAGTAAAACAGAGTGCCTTGTCTCCACTGTGATTTTAAAGTGGGATAGCCAATGTATATTAGTTATCCCACAGTAAAAACACTTTTTTGTCAGTGAAGACAAGTGTTAAGAAGAGATGAAAAGAAAGAACTTGGTCAAAGGATACAGATGCCTGAGTTTTATTATAAGAGCAAATATTCCTTATTAAATTGCAATGATTATGAGTTTTCACTAGAGCTAGAAGAAGTTTTCTGAACTCCCAACAAAAGTTTTTGATGTCTGAGGAGGAAAAACCCGCAAATATACTGACAAACATTTTCATTGATATTTTTCTAGCTGATCAAAATATTCCACATTTTGAATTTTGGAGGAAAAACTTCCTCAAAAAGCACAGACAACCTTCATTCTAGCATTTCCTAATTTTTGAGTGCTTGAGTTTGTGACCTTAATAATGTTGTTTTAGTGTAGGGTTTTTGTGTGTGTGTGGGTGTAAAATATATATTTTCATAATAATCAAATACTGAAACAAAAATATCAAGTATTCACAGTTAACCTACAAATAGCTTGTTAAAGTCTGAAACTGATTTATAGATCGTTTCAAAGTCCTTTTCCTAGTTATGATATATGGACTATAAAATAATGAATCAGCCCTTCAGTTGGCTTGCAAATTTATGCCCACAAATTTAGATCTGATTAAATTATGAAAGGATTTCCTAATCTAATTTCCTTATCTCTGGGCTCAGTCAGATAGTATCTAAATCCCTCTCATTTGAGCCTGAAATTTGTGGATTCCAAAATGTAGTCTCATTAATTGCAGGTGCAAAATTGCATTCACAAAGTTTAAAGGCTATCTTTCAAAATCAAGCCCATAATGTGACTGTCCTGTGGACTATTTGTTGAGACCTTGGCATCCTAGCAATAGCGGCCACATATAGGTATGTACATTTTTCATACTGGAGGTAAGAGCCTTGTCATATTTGCAGGACAACTGCATCTGTATTGCCCCTCTGTGGTCCATCCATGCTTCTGGCTCTCAGCTGTCACCACTCATGGGCAGAGATGTGCATCTTATTCCTTCATGACTGGGGGATATGATATTTAAGGCTGCACAGTTTCCTGTCTGCACTGTGATGTCTCCAGCAAACCAGACTGTATAAAAGATTTCTGCTTTGCTTTCTCTTGAGAGGCTATCCTCAGTGTATGGCTGGGAGTTAGTTACCACACAGCTCTTTATAAGCAAGCATGTTTATTCTTAAAGTGAAAGCATTCCAGAGAAAACATATTAAAAACAATAAAAGAACCTCCATGGTTACAGGTTGATAACTGTCTCAGATACAGACCCAGAACCAGGCTGGGCAGTTCAGCCATTTCTTTATTCAGCTCAGGCCTTGGATCTTCAGTCTTCAGGAACAGGTAGCAGATAAGCTTGGGATTTTGCATAACCGAAAATTGGGAATTAGAATTAACCACTCCCTAAGTATTTTCCAGGAACTCCACTTTACACTTATTGTCCCCAAAGTCCATTGTTGTCGGCACATTTTCAGTATAGTACTTTGAACTCCTAGGCCTCACATCACAAATCTTCCTCAGAGAGATATTACATGCAATCCTGGCACACAATAATACATAACCTTTTCATTGAATACAGTGGACCTCAAACATACATAAACTTAAGTCAGTAAGGTCTCCCAAGGATATGCCATATAAAATAGATTTGTTTTTTCCATGTATTGTTGGCACTTAACAGCAGAAGATACATTTGCATGTTATTGAGGTAGAGCGCTGTAAGAAAATACCTAAAGTGTAATGTTGTTTTTTTCTTTTTGAATCTAACACATTCTTCCTCTTTAATTAATCATATGGTGCCTTTCAAAAGTCATCTTCCATGGCCCAAAGGGAGCATCAATCATGGGGAGAAGTTGGGCAGTTGAAGAAGCCTTATATGGTCACTTCTGAAGGGGCTCTCACTTAGGATATGTAGTGACCTCCATAAATGTAGAGTATGAAACATCCACACAGCTCTAGTGGGCGCTACTCCACCTGTGCCCAAAATTTTGTTTTTTGTGAAAGCAGACTATTATTATTATTATTATTATTTATTATTATTATTAAAGAAAAGATGCCGCCTCTTTTTTTCCTCCTGTAAAAGTTTGGTTTTATTTGAATGTTTTTTCATCAAGCTAACACATTATCCTGTATTATAGCACATAGGGGATCCTATCCTTTTTCCACTGAAGTAAATGGAAATACTACCATTGACTTTAATGGAAACAGGTCCAGGCCCTGTCAGAACAACTTGCTTGGTAGTGGAACATTTTGAACTGTCTAACAATAAGTAATATATAAAAATAAAATTTCATCCACTTGCATCCAGCAGATTAATCAAATTGTAACGTATTAAAAATAAATAATTTACTGTATATAGTTAAACTGGTCTTGTTAGTGTTGTAAACCATCTGAATGCATCCAGACTAGTATAATAGAGATACTTTTGAGCTCAGTTATACTGGTGTAAATTTCAGAAACTCTAATGATTGTAATGTTTCAGAGTAGCAGCCGTGTTAGTCTGTATCCGCAAAAAGAACAGGCGTATTTGTGGCACTTTAGAGACTAACAAATTTATTTCAACATAAGCTTTCGTGGGCTACAGCCCACTTCTTCGGATGCATAGAATTGAACACACAGACAGAAGATTGTAATGGCAGTTTTGAGGACTAATAGTGGTTAACTGAGAGCAGAATCTTACCCAGTAATATCTCCCTGTGCAAAGGTCCATATCCCTAAAATTAAACCAGCACCAGTCATTTGATTGAATATAAGTTGTTGCAGCTGAACATTGCTACAGCATCATCTCCTCCTTTGAAAATGAGACTGCTTCACCTCATCATTTTTATTTCAGAAAATTTGACTTTGCCTTGATATTTATGCAGCAGACCATTTTACTATGACAGCATTTTATTCCATAGTTAATATCGTATGATTCATGCATTATTTGAAGAAACTATCAGTTATTGTTCTACATCATTAAATTCATGGACAAAGAAAGATACGTAATATAATACTGTCTGTGTAGAGTACAGTAATGTAAACACCCTCTGACTTCATCTGTGGTGTTAGATCATAGCCTTAAAGGCACAGAAATTATCTATATCCCAGGTCATGATTAACTAATGAAAGAGACTGTAATTTTAGGTTTGAATGAAAGAAGCTGATATGAAAACAGTACATTAGAAAAGAATAGAATTATAATTCACATCATTCTGTTAGCTGACATGCTGATTATTAGATTTATTGTTAGTTTTAAAAGTGTCTTAACATGGCTGACTTTTTGAAAAAAGCATAATTTGAATTCAAAAAGGTTTTTTTAACAGATCTATTCTTCTTGTCTGAGCTCAACATGCCAAAAAATCATCATTAATTTTTGTTAAGATGGTAAAATTCCTTGTGGAACCTATCTTCATTTCCATTCTCTTGTAGAGTTATTGACAAAGAGGTCTTTATGCCGCCTACTACTTTAATTGCAGTCAGGGATTCAATTTTTCATTTAATATTTTATTGAATTTTATTACTGCACTTTATTTATGTTTTCACTAAAACAGGGATTTTGAAGGCCCCCAAAACAATATAATACAATCTACCAAAAGTATTTACTCACTCTCAGTTCTGCAAGTAGTCCCACAAAAGTACCTGCTCAGTATTTGCTGAGTAAAATACTAAACATGAATCTGTCCCAAATAATTTTTTGTGTTTTATTTATATATATATGAATTAAGCATCAGATTTTAATTTACTTATGAACCTTACATAACATTAACACTATCTATTATATAAATACCCTTCACAATCATTGAAAATATTATTTTTACAAAGTTACATTGCTGTATTCTAACATTGAAAGTGTAGATTGGTCACACTTTTACTATGGATTCAAATGCTCTTGTTAGGTCTTCCAGAACTTGGTTTGATTAGATAAATACTGAAAAAACAATTTTCAGGTTTATTGTAGATGTTACATTGGCTCTGTGAGATCAGACCACATTTGTTTTAGCATTATGGAATCAACAGATTTAGAGCCAGAGTTTCTATCCTAATCATTATGTGATATTGTGTATCACAGCATTAATTTGTTTAAGTGCTGCATGCTGTATTTCAGGGTATGCATCTTCTCAGACTTGCACGAGCGCAAAATAATTCGGAAAACCTTTGGGGTTTTATTTTATTTTTTAAAAATAATTGCGCAATTGTAACCAACTGCAGCTCCCTATTTTTTTTTTTTTTTTTAGTATGCTCATTATTCTCTGCTTAATGGAAGTCTTCCTAGTCTATGTTTTTTCTTAGATTGGGAAAAAAAAAGGCAGATTTACTTTAGAAGGGAGTACTTTACATTGGATTTACCACAGTGTCAGAATTGGCAGCACTTCCTTGTGTTCAACTAAATCTCATTTCAAATCCTGGCCCCATTTTAAAATTCTTGAAATGAGCACCAATGCAGAACTGTCACCCTTCTTCAGCTGAGGTCAATTAGCAGCTAGCAGACACTGTTTCTTTATTTTGGAAAGGGTTCCTTTGGGCAAAGACAGTCTTTTAACCAGATCCTGCTTTTCATCTGTTTTTGATGGCAAAAGACCATATTTCCCAGCCATTTGCAAACAGCAACTGTCTGGCAGGATTTCCTGGATACACAGTAGTTTGAGATTGTTAAAGGCCAACTTTCTGAACTTTAGCGATTAGCCTGGTTATTTGTACTGCTTTTTCTTCCATGAGAACTAATCAGCTTATCATTTAGAAGGTAGAAATGGGGTCCAAGAATAACCCATCTGCTAGCTGAACCCCTCCATCACAAACAAACAAACAAAAACATTCTTGAAATTGGATGTCTCCGGATTTGGTGAACTAAGACTCTCTAAAGTGCAGTAACCAGCATTTTAGAAGTTGAAGTTTAGAATGTAGTGAATGACCGACAATCAATCTGTAAACTCCAGAAATTGAAATTCTGTAGTCTCTCTGGTTCTCATTTAGCTTGATAGTGTGAGGTGCTGAGCTGAACAAGTGCTGAGCACCTCACAAGATCAGGCTATCAGGAGGAGGAGTTACATAAACAAAAAGCAATTGATGACCAGTTCTGTTAATAACAAGGAATTAATTTTTTTGAAAATTAATCTTTTTTTCCATAGCAACTGACAACCACAGTTAAAGGCACAGTGATAATAAAAGTGTATAAAAACAAGTATGGGTGCAGCCCTTGGAATTTTCACAAGTCCGAGAAGCCTCCAACCCACTCAAATGGATGATCCCATGAAAAGTCTCAATCTGAAACTTGTGGAACTTTCAGGCCTTCTGAAGTTTTCGGGTTTTTCCAGGGGAATGGATGTGGTGGCCAAGTATCACTGTTATCTTTTATTGGGAAACCTCTACAAGCCTTAGGGGATGGGTGATTCCTTGGGGAGCAGGAATCCCTGTGGCCTCAACTCATAAAGTCAGTGGAACAGCATAGGGGTTGGGGCTGATGATGCTTAGGGTCAGTCTAATCTCTCTAGCAACGAATACCCCAATTTTGTGGACTTTTAAATTTTTTTCTCACCCTGTGTGGGATTTTGAAGCGGGCAGGATCTTTCTCTCACTTTTTATTATTTAGGATCCCTCTAATTTTCTTTATACCAAGCGATTTTGCCCCTATAATGGTTTTACCTTCTCCCTGATGATTAAGAGACTCTTAGAGGTACAGGATAAAACAATGAATGGTGAAAACATGGGATGAAATCCTGGCCCCATTCAAGTCCATGGAAGCTTTACCATGGACTTGAATGGGCCCAGAATTTGACTCATGGAGTTTATTTGATTCTAGGGCATTCAGCACTTGGACAAAAAGTCATAGAAAAAAGGAAGTGTAACTATGCATCTCTCTGATTAGTGGGAATTGTTAACACCAGGCACAAGAATGATTCTTGTATTCCCTTTCTCTGCCCATATCATCCACAGGGTGTGAATCACATTCTTTCTGAATCTGAATGAGCTACGAGTGTTGTGGGTTTGTTTGGTTGTCGATTTTGTTTTTTTAAACCTGGCACCCAAGCTATGATTGGCCTCAAGAATGTTAATCTCTGTGTGGTTTGCTGCTGACTTGCTGGCCAATGAGGGCTCAGGCCCCAGGATGATCAGTGTGGGAAGGCAGGATTCTCAAACCAACACCAAAGCAGACAGGCTGGAGGGAGATATGCAAAGCAAGGGAAAAATTGGGGGGGGGGGGGGGCAGAGACGGAGAATGACCCTAGCTGCAGCATGGATCTGTTTAGAAACTGGATACCATCTGCTGAAGTGCATGTTGTTATATCTTATAAAACTAATTTAGAAACATTTCTTAAACTTAGTTTACATGTTGAGATGTGCCACATATAGGTTTGAAAGAATGTCTTATTTTTGACTGTCTGACACTGAAAGGAGGAACGGTACTTGGAAAAAGCACAAAGCTGAAATTCTTTCTTAGCCACCTAAGGGGCTGATCGCATACTTCCTTTGCAAGCAGAACTCCCACTGAAGTCAATGGAAGTTTTGCCTGCGTAAGCAGTAGGTGATCTTGAAATGCAACCCAATGTACCTCAT
Source organism: Mauremys reevesii (assembly GCF_016161935.1). NCBI lineage: Eukaryota > Metazoa > Chordata > Testudines > Geoemydidae > Mauremys > Mauremys reevesii. The sequence continues at coordinate 27,366,674 of NC_052631.1, forward strand.
ATGTCTGTCTATTTCATTGAATATATCTGCAGAACAAAAATTTCATGTATTGGAGCAGTGACAAATGGATAAACTTTAATGTTTGTCTACTGCAGGGGTCGGCAACCTTTCAGAAGCGGTGTGCCAAGTATTCACTTGTTCGCTCTAATTTAAGGTTTTGCGTGCCAGTAATACATTTTAACGTTTTTAGAAGGTCTCTTTCTATAAGTCTATAATATATAACTAAACTATTGTTGTATGTAAAGTAAATGAGGTTTTTAAAATGTTTAAGATGCTTCATTTAAAATTAAATAAAAATGCAGATCATATCTGTTTAGTGTGATCCTTGCCCTTGCTTTTCCTTGCTGAGTTTTCCAATGTCCGGCACGTATTTGGATACTTTAAGCTGCCCACAGGCAGGGCCGGCTCCAGGTACCAGCTTATCAAGCAGGTGCTTGGGGCGGCCACTCCGGAGCGGGGTGGCACTTCCAAGTATTCGGCAGCAATTCGGCGGAGAGTCCCTCACTCCCGCTCGGAGCAAAGGACCTCCCGCTGAATTGCTGCAGATTGCGATGGCGGCTTTTTTTTTTCTTCTTTTTTTTTTTGCTGCTTGGGGCAGCAAAACCCCTGGAGCCGGCCCTGCCCACAGGCTTCTGAGTGATCAGTTGTTAACCAGCTCCAAGAGGGACAGGGGACAGATTTCATGAGTAAAAATACTTGTTGCCTGCAAACATTGATGCCCACAATTCTGAGCTTTTTAACTGGATGAGCTGCATTTCGAAATCTTCAACACCCATCCACTGAAATACAGACAAATCCAAGTCGCTTTCATTGAACTTTTCAGGTTTAATTAGAATAAGGCATTGGGCCAAATCGCTGGAAATCTTGAAATCTGTCAGAAAATTCTGATTCCAGTTCTTGCATGTACATTCCAGTCTCATTGACACTGACAGTGCAACGTGTTGATAGCTCTTTTAAGTGTTGGATGTAGCGGAAAGATGAAGTTCAAATATCCCGAGAAAAAATTGCTAGTTTTACAACCAATGCCTTCCAGGTTTCATAAAGATCCAGAACTGGTTGCCCTGCATCCTGGAGACAGAGGTTGAGCTCGTTTAGGTGAGTGATGATGTCAATTAGAAACATGAGCTTACACATCCATTTGTCACCATCCAGTTCGGGGTAGTTTTGTCCTTTTTCCGACAAAAAGGCCTTGATTGCATTAAAACAGTTTACAAAGTGCACCAAAACCTTGCCACTACTTAGCCACCAAATGTTGTTGTGAAGTGGAATGTTGTTATAAGCACTGTCCATCTCTTCTAGCAGCGCTTGAAACTGTCTGTGAGCCAAAGCAGACCGAGCAACAAGGAAATTCACAATTCGCACCACTGTATTCATCACATTATTAAGCTCTGAATTAGAAATTTTAGCACACAGGTTTTCTTGATGGATGATACAGTGAAATTTTACTGTCAGGTGACCAATTTGATCTTCAAGTAACTTTCCAAATCCCTTCTGTTTTCCAACTATGGCAGGGGCACCATCTGTTGTCACACAAAATATTTTTCTGATGTCAACTCCTTGTTTTTCAAAATGGTTTACAAAACTTTCCACTATATCTTCCCCCTTTGTTGTGCCATGCAGGGGTTTTAGGCAACAAAGCTCATCTTGGATTTCATTGGAAGCACAATATCTTGCAACAACTGCTAAGCGTGGAACGTCGTTTATATCCACGTTCTCATCAACTGCAATGCTAAACGTTGCTGTGTCTTTTAATGCAGTCGCCTGCTTTTTGTTAATGTTTTCTGCCATTTCACTTACGTGTCTCTCAACTGTTCTGGCAGAGACAGGCAGCTCTTTTATTCTAGATATGATCATATCTTTATTTGGCAAATCATTGAACAAAACCTCTGAACTGCTGAGAAAAACTTTTTATATATTTCCCATCTGTAAACGGCTTTCCGTTTTTTGCAATGCACTGTGCAATCTTGTAACTTCCTTATGTGGCTTGATTTTTACTTACACTTAAGCATTTAAAAACACTACTTTGCTTCTCATACCCTGCTACTGCCTTTTTGATCGATTCAGTCTTGTCTGTTTCGTCAAGAAAGATTTTCTCATGCTTCGTTTGAAAATGTCGTCAAACACTTGATGTGCAACAAACAACACTTTCACAACAGAAAGCACAAACAGCATAGTCCTTTTGAATAATTCCAGATGTGTCTGTCCAAGAACACTGAAATAAACGGACATCTAACTTTGCTTTCTAAGGAGCTAACATTTTGTCAAATGTACCCCTTAACTTACAGTGAGGCAAATTTTTTTGCGACAGATGGCACACACAACGTCAAACGCAGTGCGCCGTTCCACGTGGTGTGATAGTGATGTATGCAGCAAATCAGGACTTAAAAATATCCCAGTACAGTGGGCCTGAAACAATTTTAAGGTAGGGGTGCTGAGCTGTGCCCCCTCTTGCCCCTGTCTGCACCCCTCACTGCCCTGGGCTGGGGCCAGTGGGCCACCCCGGGCTGAGGCCAGGAGCAGAGCCCGAGGCCGGCAGCGGAGCCCCCCGGACTGGTGGCCGGGACCCGGGGCCGGCAGCGGGCTGAGTTGGGCTAGCGGACGGAACCCCGGCTGGCAGGGGGCTGGCGGCCGGTACCCCAGGCCAGCAGCAGAGCCCCGAGGCCAGCGGCCAGGACCCGAGCAGTGCGAGTGTCACTGAAAATCAGCTTGCGTGCCGTGCCGCCTTTGGCACACGTGCCATAGGTTACCTACCCCTGGTCTACTGTTTACTACTGCAGAGTTTCTCTTGGCATTTATCTTTTTAGTACCCACAGAATATTTTCTAAAATGTTTAGGTATGTGTTTGCAATTCTATATATTTCCAACTACAGTGTAGAGCTTGATCTGGCGAATATATATACACCCGACTAACTCTACTCATGTGAGTAGTTCCAGGAGCAGACCCATTAATGCATGACACTTCTTCTCCATATACATTATTAACATCTTAATTTTTAATAAATCTTTGGGGAAAATACTGTAGCCAAAGTAAATTTGGCAAACTAATTAAAGGCTTATTGACAGTCTTTATGTCCTGAAGAATTAGGAATGCTGAGCTTTAAGGAAAAACAAGCTGCTGCCATGACAACAGAGAAAATATATTTTAGGGCCTAGTCCAGCTCTGTATGTCTAGTGCACTACTGCAATTGCCATTTGTATTAAAATCTAAAGACTACTGCTTCTCAAGGTCAGAGAGCTACAGACCAGAAGCTGTTACCTCTTTTTTGTAAGTTAATCAATGTGCTGACCTGAAAGCTGAGGTTATGAGAATGAACTCTGAGTGAGAGCTGCAGTACCAGGACTTACTTTACACAAGTGTGTGCATTTTGAACTGTAGTGCTAATTTTCCAGTGGAAGAGAATTGTCCGTTAGAGAAATGAATTCCTGAAAGCCTTTTGTGTTATCAGTTGGAAACTCTGACTGAGCTGAGCAAGAAAAAGAAAACTTGTCATAGGAAAATATTAGAACAACTTCTATGCACACTTAAAGATTCCAGAGGCTCCTGTAATGCCATTTTATTGTCCCCTTTATGAAATTCCTAGTTCTGCAATATGTCAAAAACAAAAAGATGTCCAACATGAGGTTCTGAAGTGGAAAACAAATTTTGTTTCTGTAACAACAACAAAGAAAGAAAGAGCCAAAACAGAACATGTGCTTGGTAATACTGTAATAATGGTAAAAATGTTTGTAGTTATTTATTTTTTAATCACAGATCAAAAATAATTCATCCATTGTAAATTATATAAATATAGCAAGTGTTGAAGTTTTAGTCAAATTACTCGTACAGTAATATACTGAACCCTGGTTACTTATCTGATCCAGAAATAAATGGTGTTGGAAAGGCATTGAATTTTCTGTATTCATGCTGCCGTATACACAACTTCTGGTGGCATTAATAGTCCCTGAAGTACAGCTTTAGGAGGAGAATTTTGCCCTAACTTTGTAAAGACTTTGCCACTCTCTGCCTTGGGATATGTATACACACAACTCCCTTTGACTTAGTGGCAGAATTTAGCTCTTTGGTTAGAAAGGTGAATTTCTTGCTATGTAGTTGTCGATTACAAAAAAAAAAATGTTTACTAATCCATTTTTAATAGCAACAATTCTAAAATCTGCATGCTAATCAACACTATAGTAAACTATCAGTTACTGTTTCTAATGCTTCTGGTTTTACAGTTCAGCCCTTTTTTTTCATTTAAACTTTGATTGCTGTTAGATGTTTCTCTTTTTGACACAGTTATTGTACTTGTAAGTAGCAAGGAGTGATCACTGGGAAATTCTGTCTGGCTCTCCACCCCAAACAAAGAACAATTACTTATTTTTCATTTTGTAATGTATTTAACACCTTTTCTATCTTCATAAATCAGAGACACTCAAGAATCTTTGAGAAAAGGCATATTTGTGTTCAGATTATTTATTACATATAGACAATATAAAAATATGGGAAAAATGTAAAAGAACCATATGTATCTTTAAATATTAATTATGTAAAACCATATCAAACAAATGCATTTATACCATTATGTACTGTATATATTAAAAAAAAAAAATCCCACGACAATGTTGTATAGAATAGTTTCATTCAATGTACTCTTTTCCCTCTCTCAAGAATTGGGATTTCATCCAAACTCTAAAGGTTAAGTTATCAATAGAACTCAAAGGGTGTTTTGTTTCCATTTGTATAACTAGTTTAATGTTTTTAAGTCCACAGCATATACTAACAATGGAATCAGTCAATTACAGGGAGGCTTAGCAAGACATTCTTAAAGTTCTCTTCACAGTAGCAAACACTGTTGAAACTAATTCAGGAAAAAGAGCAACTCTTCAGTGAAGAAATTATTTTAATTAGTAGTTCACATAGGATAATAAATATTCAAATATTTCTGTAATGTTCCAGCTTCAGGATTAGTAATTATAATGAACGTGCAATAGGAAAACAGGAACTGTGGCTCAATCAATTAAATACAAATAATTACATTGTGTCCCCTTGTTACAGCTTCATGAAATTTTCATGAAACATTAACAGTGCTCACAGAGGCAAGTGACACGAATTTTATTAGACAAGTCTGCAGGCTAACATACTGTATACAGTCATTTGAACCCACAATAATGTCATCTTCTGGTAGAAAGTGGAAATGAATAGTTGAGCTATTGAATGATGGTAGTAGGCATAATCCTAATTACTGAAGTTGTAAAGGAGAAGAGATTGAGACATACTGATCTTGTGCTTCTAGTGGTCTCACAAAGGACAAAATCTCATTCATTCCAGTTGCTGAAATTAATTTGTATAAATCAGATCACTAGCATATAGATTTAAACTCTTCATTTTATCAGGTAATCTCTCTCCATATATCCTCCTGTAAAATGCTGTTAGTATACTTTGGTTTTGAGTAACACAAGATGTTTTTGCTTTCCTGATTTACAGTGAGTGGTTAGTATCAGGAGATAAGTAACATGCTAAAGTTAGAAAATAAGATTTAACAGCTGTTTTCACTGCTTGGTGCTCCATTCTCACCAGTTGTTTCAAGGTTATTGAGAGGAGCCACCCATAGTGCTTTGCAACAGCTGTATATATGGGCTAAGGGAAACTCATTTATTGTGAGTGCCAACAAGGATTTTGAGACTGCACTAAGAATAGACACAATCTGTTACATTTAGGAGGTAGGAGTTTTAAGGTGTAATTGGAAAAAGCTTATTTTTTTAAACTCATGAAGTAAAATGGCCTTTCACTCGTGAAAAATGTTTCAGATATCGAAGATAAAACTTGTTTGTAGATTTCCATTAATCTACCTGTAGTAAATTAACTAGATTGTTTCTTTTTTTGTTTGTTTTCAAATTGTCATGACCACAACTGAACTCGAAATGAAGCATACACTGCCCTGCAAACCTAAACTCACCCATTTATTCTGTGTAGCATCCACCCATAGATTACCTGTTGTTTCAGGAATTTAATTATAGAAAACAGGAACACTGTTTGCAAAATTATGGGCCAGCCCCTTTGTTAGAGGTGAACTGTGCTCAGTACAGGACCAGGGATGCAATGAGTGGCAGCAAAGGTGTAACTTTAAATCACCCTTGTGCTCTCACAGTTCCAGGGCCACTGTAAATTAGTGTGCCCTCAGAGCTATTCTGTTTTACATCCAGCAGCCGACACCCCCCCCCAGGTCTCTTTCAGCTGGCAAAAGATCAGCAAGAAACAGCAGTGTTATTTCCAGCCCCCTGTGTCAGGAGCAAGGTTTCACACAGAAGCTGCTGCAGTGTTCCTACAGCATAACAGGATTGCACTATGCAGGAGGAATCTTCCAGTGACCAGGTTTGCCAGGCTTATGGCTACTCTATGCCAGTGCGATGGCGCAAAGAAGCTGCAGCATAACCCTGGATCAGCACCAATATGTGAATACACTCTGTAAATTTATCCATGTCTATCCTAAGGTAATGTATTGAAGTCTAATCTGTCCTATACAGCACTGATCACTGTGGTGTCAGAACATGATGTTGGATAATTTTCCACAGGGACTATCATTATTTCTCACCTGTCATCTGTGGGTAGGTGGAGCAGCCTAAAATAACTGAACGTTGCAGTTGTGTATATTGAAAAAGTCATAAAACTCTCTTCTTTGGAATATCTGAAGTTAAACCAGGCCTATGATATTTCCTTTAAATGATGCAGAAAAAAAGAATGGTTGTAGAAAAACATTTATTCTGCTGACCTGACAAATTTCCATACTATGGTACAGATACAAAATGTTATAGTGAAAATTTGTTGTAAAGAATAGGGTCATGGAAAACTGTTTTTCTCTCCTCACCATTTATTTCTTTTAAAAGACTCTAATGGCTTATTGCATATACATAAGATTGTCTATATTACAGTCCTGCTCTTTTAACTTTTGGTAATATCCCATTGGCTGGGCATCTGTGGGTAGGATGTTCCACTCCCATCTAATTATCTGAAGTAGAGTGTGTGAGATGCTCCCTTGATTCCAAAATATTAAGCTTCCTCTGTATCTATGACACAGTTTTCATCTTCATTTGGGGCATCCTTTAAACTGACAATCTTTTCTAATTCACAAGTCACTATTGTGATTACACCTCACTTCCACTGAGGAAAACGGGAGTTGAATTGCATGGGTATTGCCAAGGGCAGAGTGTGGACTGTAGTCTCTGTAAATGGGGCTTGATTGTCATTACTGGCTGGACCAAGCTGCACTGGTATAAGTAAGCCCTGCTTTGCAATGGTGTAACACATCTATTCTAAGGGTCTGCAAGGTTGTTAACTACACCTCTACCTCGATATAACACTGTCCTTGGGAGCCAAAAAATCTTACTGCATTACAGGTGAAACTGTGTTATATTGAACTTGCTTTGTTCCTCTGAAGTGCGGAGCCCTGCCCCCCTGGAGCACTGCTTTACTGCGTTATATCCAAATTTGTGTTATATCGGGTGGCGTTATATCGAGGTAGCTGTGTATGTGAATTTCCTTAATGTAAATAAGACATACATTCTAAATTATAATTTCGTTAAAAGCAAATTTTACTTCTGGTCCCAACACAATTGAGGGAATACCAAACAGATTCACAGACTCAGAAGACCTAAGGGTATGTCTTCATTTCAGTTGGAGGTGTGATTGCAGCATGTGTAGGCTAGCTTTAATCTAGATAGCATGAGTACCAATAGCAGTGAAGCTGCAACAGCAGGGACTTCAGTGTAGCCACTCAATGCACCCAGGGTCCCAGGTGGGCTTGTACAGTCTGTGCTGCTGTGACGTCACTGATATTCGTACCCAGTCTAGCCGGATTAAAGCTAGCTCAAGTATGCCTACGCATGTGGCAATCACCTTACTATCGTTAGAATGTAGACATAAGGTAAGGACCCGCAATCTACTCTCTTCTCAATGTGTGAGAATGCATTCTTCCAATTAACAGTAGACCTTAATTGTGTGGAGGCCAGAGGGAAAACTGGCTGTTGGCAAAATTATGATTCTGAATTTAGGTGTGGTAATGAGACAGTCAAGGCAAATGTATAGATGCTGTGGTCTGCCTTTAGTTATTCTGTGAAACCCCATTTTCTTCAGTGGAATTGCTGGAACCCTGTTGCCTCCCCTCCCCCATGCTGGAATGCTGCCTCCCCTCCCCAGCTCTGCCTCCGTGGCTGTGTATGTATGTGTGGGGGGGCGGGGCGGGCGGTTGGCATCTATGTTCACCCTCTCACTAGTGTTGCCAACCATTCAGAATTTGTCTGGAGTCTGCAGGAATTAAAGATTAATCTTTAATTAAAGATTATGTCATTTGATGAAATCTCCAGGAATTCATCCAATCAAAATTGGCAACCTGTATGTTCCGCCATACCTCACCCCACTTTTTTTTGACAAAAGTGGGCATATGTCCTGTTTGCTCTTGCCGACTGAGCAAGTCAGCAAGAGCAAATGGGACAAGTGCCTCCTTTAGGAAAAAAAAAAAAAAGTTGGGACAGCTGCGACAGAGCTTAAAAAGGGGACTGTCCCAGCCAAAATGGGATGTATGGTCACCCTATTTCCTAATGAAAACCAAAAAAGATCTTAATCTCTTCAGAGTAATGACTGCTGTTGTCTAATTTGTTTGGAAAGTGCCCCCCACACTGTGGGAACTACTGCAGTCTAATTAATGAATAACAGTAATATCAGTGGCTCCAGTGAGTATTGTTGGGATATGTTACACTAGTCACTGTGTCATGGTATTCCAGCAGTAACCAAAAAATTGTCATTATAAGGCGGTCTCTCTGCATTTTCACTTTGCAATCTGAACTCAGGAGTTGACCAGAAATTTCCAGGCCTCAAAAGTGGGGGATGGGAGTACAAAAGGAAGCCGAATTTGACAGAGAGAACTTTGTTTCCTCCTACAACTACTGAGTTGTGTCCTGCCCCCGTTCTGCACATGGAATAACCGTACAGATCAGGGGGTGTCTCTGCACATGCAGTACGGATGGTATGTTCGTAAGGCCCTGTGTGGTGGTTCAGCTAGCAATTTCAAACTATTTGAAGTGGAGATGTAATTAACATGCTGTGTTTTTTCGGTCATTAAAAGGACATTTATAAAGAAGGATGCTCACAAGTGTGATTCCCTTTAATGCTGAAATGGAATAAAAAGCCCCACTGAGAATGTACTTTTCTTAATAATGACAATCAAACATATTTTCAGTTTAATCTTTTTTACTGAACACAATAAATCCCCCACCCTGTCTGGATTAGGAAGATGACAGCAATAATTGAAGCGCAGCCATGAGTCTCCAGCACTGACAGGTGTTGGATATAAGATGTCCCTGGTAGTGCTGTGAAGCAGTGATACACACTACTGAAGAGTAATAGGCTACATTTGATCTGGTGAGGGAGAATGTTACTAGCTAATCTGGAAACTCCCACCCAATTCTCCCACTAGTTTTAACAGCTGCCATCGGTTGCTGTGAAATATTGCTTAATTATAGAATTTTCCTTGATCCTCTTTATCCCCTTTAGAGATTTTTGGCCCCACCCTTGCTCAAACTAACCGCCTTCAGGCAAGGCATTCATGGTAGTATTATAGTGGTGCCATTTATGCCACTGTAGTTAGGGATCTGTTGGTGTTCCCATGCTGAGCCATGCCAGTAAATATCATTGCTGTGGGCTAAAACCATGTTTTTTTAATCTACTTGTGAGTTTCAAAATTTCTTTTTAAATTATTTTTTATTTTTCTATACATAGTTACATGGGCCCAATCTTTCTCTCACTGAAGTCTTTTGGGAGTTTTGCAGAGAATAAACAGGCCATGAGAGAGTATTATGTATAGCTGTATCTCCTCTTTTAGAGGAGAAAAACTGAAATCCAAGTTTCTCCTTAAGGAAAGAAGGGCTATTTTACACATGTAGTAACTCTTTCATCCAAAATGTTGCATGTGGACAGACTATTACTCACATTTACTCCTATTAACTGTAAAGAGCCAAAAACATACTCCTGAATTCACTTCACTTGTTTGTTCCAGGGGTGAGTTTGATCCCATATTTTATTGCGGATTCATTACTGTCTAGTAATTACCAACAGAGATTGTTCTAACTAAGTCTTGACTCCATAAACGCTAATGATGTTTTGTAGAATACTGATGTTTCCCATACCGCAATAAAAAAGCTCCCATCCCTTCAGAAAACCATACTAGAGTCACAGTACATATTCAAATTACAGCACATTAAGATGGAAAATTAAAAAAACACAAAGACACCCAAACTCTCATAAGAGGGACATTTTCTGAATTGAGGCTGAAAGGCCTTGCCAGCCCCTTACATATCTTTGAACGTGGTACAAATAGTAAATCATTACCATCATTAATTCAGTAATGTTTCTTCATATTCAGATGCATAGTGTCAGAAATCAAGGCTTAAGCAGAACTTAAGTAGTGCATAGAGGTGAATTTTATCAGTAGGGCAAAATTGGATGTCCATGGACATACACACACAACTCCCACTGACTTCCGTGGGAACTGGCTACGTGACCATAGATACAATTTAGCTCATTGTTTTTATAACTGAGGAATTACAATTGCAGTTGATTTATCATTTTATTCCAGCATTAAAAGGAATTTTCAGTTAAATGAAGTTAACCAGTGATAATGCAAAACCAAATTCTATAAACAATTCACTCTGCTGCAGCTATTCACTAATCTTTTTCAATAACAGCTTACTTAGAAATTCCTTAAACTTAAAAATTCATGTTTCAGGAATTATTAATCCTTTTTTAAATTTGTAAAATTGTAGGAAACTCTGTCCTGAGTGTCACCAGCATTCTGATTATGTCCAAAGGCTAAGAAATTGGGGTTTTCCATTCTGGCCTTTCATTTTTCTCCTTTCCTCAAATGTGATTGTACAAGAACTCAGGAAATTTCTCACAGCTCTTACCAAATAGGCAGTGCCACTGATATTTCCATATAGTTTAGTAGTATAATGGTAGTATAAGTAAATGAGGTGGGTTTGGGCCTTTTCATTTTATTTATTTTTATTTTCCTGCTCTGTTCCCCAGACAGTTGACAACGGAACTGGAGGGGGAAGTTTTCTTACTCACAGCATCTTTGGCCTTTCTCTTGCTCGAAAGCCTAGAAAGCATAAGGGCCACACAGAGATGTAACTGCATTTATTTAAAATTGTCAAGAAAACTTACTAGCCTAGTGTGTCTTTGCTGCTTTTACTAGCCTAGTGTGTCTTGCCCATAAGCTTGCCCATAACTGGGCAGAAGGAAAGACAGTGATGGACCCTGTAGGGCACCAGAGCAGAAGTGCGTTGGCCCTAGCCTCATAAAGTCTGAAGGGAAAGGCCTATGCAGGTTCCTTGGGAAATCATTAATCTTTACTTCCTTTATCATAGGTCTAAGAGTGATGGGAGCAGCAGCCCTTGCAGCTGCTCCTTCATTCGTTCCACTGCTGAACTGAGGCAGGATGCTAGAGCTCCTACTACAGGCCAGACAGTATAACAGCAGCTGCAAGACCAGTTACATTCAGTCGGTGTTTTAAGCACCTTTTCTTTCCCTAACCATATGGACTAGGAGGCCACTATTTTGAAAAAGAAAACTTAGATCCTGAAGAAGTTGAAGGCATCGGTCATAAATTCCCCCCGCCGAGCAGGATTCTGTAAGGCTAACAGAACTTGCATTTACATATGGATCAATCTAGATCAGCTGCATGGCCTCTTACAATCCATCATGAAACAGTATTAAAATAATAAATTTGATTTTGCACTTCTGTCTGTATCACTTTTCATCTCAATAGCTCAGTGCAGGTAAATATTATCACCATTGTACAAGTGGAGAGACTGTGGCACAAAGAAGTGAAGTGACTTGCCCAGAATCTAGAGTCCACATATCAAAAACTCAAATATATTTTTACACAGTTGTTAACTTCAGGTAAAAGACCAAGCAAAAAAGTTAGTTATTTTCAACAAAGTTTTTCTTCCTTTTTGTGCCACTATATAAATCTGTGTATAAAGGAATCAACAAACAAACAAGCAAATGAACAAAAAATGCAGGCGCAATTACTGATTTAAAATAACTAGCATTTGGAGTGGCTCGGAAAATCAGCTTTTAAACAGTTACCTTTAGAACCACTGCATGACTGGAAAAATAACTTTAAAAATAAGTACAGCCACACAGAACCTGAAAAAGCAATTGTTAAAACGCTTAACATTTAGCATAGCTCAGTGACTGGAAAAACAGCTTCTTATAAAATGGTTTTTAATGTCAAAAACTGTTTTGCAGCTGGAAAAACAGCTCTGTATGTGGAATATTTATCATATAGTGCTGGAACAGGATCTCCAGGCATTTGAAAAGCTAATATCAGTACAACAATAATTTAAAAAAATAAAACAACTTGTTGATGTGGTGTAGCAACCTATCAACAGCCTGAATAAATCAACTTTCTCACAGCTTTTAGTAGTTAGGATAGGCTAGATTGACTAAAGCAGTGCTTCTCAAAGCCGGTCCACCGCTTGTTCAGGGAAAGCCCCTGGTGGTCTGGGCCAGTTTGTTTACCTTCCGCGTCCGCAGGTTCGGCCAATCGCAGCTCCCATTGGCAGCGGTTGGCCGCTCCAATCCAATGGGGGCTGCGGGAAGGGCGGCCAGCACATCCCTCGGCCCGCACTGCTTCCCGCAGCCCCCATTGGCCTGGAGTGGCGAACCGCGGCCAATGGGAGCCATGATCGGCTGAACCTGCATACGGGGCAGGTAAACAAACCGGCCCAGACCACCAGGGGCTTTCCCTGAACAAGCGGTGGACTGGGTTTGAGAAGCACTGGACTAGAGTATAGTCTGAAAAAGAAATGGGACATCTCTCCGTCACTGAGGATGCAGAAAGTACACTGTGCTGTTTTCCAATCTATCTGAGAGGGGACCAAGGCCTAATTAACTAAGAACTGAGATTTATTCTTTTAATTATTAGCGAGATGTCCCTCCTCCCCAGTACAGCATAACTTGACATACTCCCACTTGCGTCTTCCCTGCCTGGCCTATGAGGAGTTTATCTTGCATTAGTGTATTCAAATGAGATTTGAAAACAGATGGGGTGTTGATAAGGTAGAGATATATAGGAAGGTTCTTTTGGGTAGAAGGAGCTGCAGAAGAGGATGTTCTCATACCCATTACTAATGGAATTGTTCAAGGAGACATAAAGAAGGCCAACACTAGATGAGCAGAGGATACAGGGACAGGAGTAAGATGAGAAAAGTACTGTGAAATAGACTGGAGCAAGTCCCTGGAGAGTTCTAAAAACATAGAAAGCTTTTTTGAACGGGATCCTGAAATAAATGGAAAGTCAGTGAAGTTGTTTGAAGACAGGAGAGATCTGGTGAAGGATACTGTTTTGTATATGAAGTATTTGGAGTGATATTTGCTAAGAAAGAGAAGAGTAGAGATTGTGGTGGTTAGTGGAGGATTTTTTAAGTGGGAAGGCGTGGGCAGGAGCACATTTTTAGAGAGCTGTGAAGGTATCGGGGGCAAAAGAATTCTACACAATAAACAAATAACAATTATTATAAGACATTAAGATGGGGACCAAATGATGGGGGAAGAAAGTGAGTCAAGAGAGGTAATTTTCTTGAGGTAATGGGTTATGTTAGAAATGTCTGGAGGTTTGTGGAGGAGAGACAAGAGAAAAGAGGAGGGGAGGTGAAGGAGAAAGTACTTATTGAAAGGGTTGGGGAGGGAGTTTGGAGAGAGAAGATACCAGATATTTTGAAAAAAGAAAGTAAAATTTCTGATTCATTTTCTGTGTCTTGAATTGTTTATCTAAGTAATCCTGTTCTCGTCTCCCCATTGTCTTGAAAGTTGGCTCTGTGTTCAAGCACTACACTTTGCCCGCTCACTCTCATAATTAGGGCCCTACCAAATTCATGGTCCATTTTGGTCAATTTCACAGTCATGGGATTTTAAAAATCATAAGTTTCATTATTTCAGCTATTTAAATCTGAAATTTCATGGTATTGTAATTGTAGGGGTCCTGACCCAAAAAGGAGGTGTGTGGGGTCGGGGGAGGGGGAGTTGTGGATGGTTCAGCTACCTTTACTTCTGCGCTGCTGCTGGAGGTAGTGCTGAATTCATAGCTGAGATGCTGGAGAGAGGCGGCTGCTGGCCAGGAGCCCAGCTCTGAAGGCAGAGCCACCACCAGCATCAATGCAGAAGTAAGGATGGCATGCTATGGTATTGCCACCCTTACTTCTGCGCTGCTGCTGGTGGGGCACTGCCTGCAGAGCTGGGTGCCTGGCCAACAGCCGCTGCTCTCTGGCTGCCCAGCTCTGAAGGCAGCACCGAAGTAAGGGTGGCAATACCATGATCCTCCTAAAATAACCTTGTGACCTCCCTGCAACTCCCTTTTGGGTCAGGACCCCCAATTTGAGAAACGCTGGTCTTCCCCGTGAAGTCTGTATAGTATAGGGTAAAGGCACACAAAAAACCAGATTCCACAGTCTGTGACACGTTTTTCATGGCAGTGAATTTGGTAGGGCCCTACTCATAATTATTTAACACTTACATTATGGTACAGCCTACAGGCCATCCAGGCCGGAGCCTCATTGTGCTAAGTGCTGTACAAACATATTGTAAATTTTAGTCCCTGACCCAAAGCTCTGACAGTCTAAAGATCAGATATAACAGCTGGATGATATAAACAGGTGGATTGGAGATAGGGAAGATAGGATAACAAAAATAAGATGTGCACATCTTATTACCTTTAAGCAAATGGGTTGTCCTGTTGCCTTCAGTGGGACTACTTGCATGCTTAAATGCTTGCTGGATTGGGGCCTAAATGTGCCAAAGATATTAATTTAACTAAAAGACAAAATATGAATAGTGCACCAGAAATTTTTCTTTCATTTTCTAAACAAAATAATATAAAACTAATAGTAAAGGAGTGGAACATCAGAAGTATATAAATAGCATTACAGTAGTTTTAGGAGAGCAACAACAACAAAAAATCCTAAATTGGTGTAAATTTTTTAAATATAAAAATAGTTATAATTTGCTTCCTCATCGCCCCTTCAGTTGTGCAATAAAGTCTACTCCCAGGTTGAGATCTGGGATGCCACGTTTCTGTCTGGAGCAAAATTTTTACTGTTCTGTTACAAAACCCTGAAAATAAGACATCTAATGGAAACACTGACAAGGCCACGAACGACAGTGATACTTGCAGGTGCCACCATAATAAATGGATAAAGAAATCATATTATTTCTCTCTCCCTGTGACATTATATACTCCATGCCAGCTGAAATGTTGATTTGCTGTTGACATTCACTTAATAAAATTAAATATTGCTTTTTCATATGGTTTGGTGAATCCTTTCCTAGCACTGTTGTTATATAATATGGTAGTCAAGTAGTGAAACCTTAAAGCAAATTAGATTAGAAAAAGAAAAAGGATTGGATAGACTTTCTTCTTTTTCTTATTAGAAATACACATGTGCATGCAAGAGCACACACAAACAAAGAGAATTCTGTATAGCATTTGCTCAGCATCTGGTGAGGTGAGAGCCTTTGGACTTCCTTTTGGGTAGGGAGTGTCCAAAGAGCTTGGGGGAACAGTAGCTGCAGCAGGCCAGAACTTGTCTTGCAAAAGGAAACAACAGCTAGGAAGGTAATAATACAGGTTTCCTCCTCATCTGTACCCTAAATCAAAGTACTCTATAATAGAAGACAGTTGCTGAAATGCCAGTAAATGAGAGGACTTCATACACATAAAAATAAACAAAACCAAACATCTCAACCTTGGGCTCAATCTTTAGAGATGGAGGCTTGCCTGAGTCTCAATTGCAGTAAAGTGCCTTTACACCACTCTGGCGATGTAAAGGGACCTTAGATCGGCTTGCCAGGTGTCCAGTTTTTGACTGGAACACCTGGTCGAAAAGGGATCCTGGCAGCTCCGGTCATCACCACTCACTGGACCGTTAAAAGTCTGGTTGGCGTGAGGCTGGCAGGCTCCCTACCTGGCTCTGTGTGACTCCTTGGAAGTTGCAACGTCTCTCCGAGTCCTAGGCAGAAGCACAGCCACGGGGGGCTCCACACGCATTGTCCCTGCCCTGAGTGCCAGCTCCGCAGTTCTCATTGGCTGGGAACTGCAGCCAATGGGAGCTGCTGGGGAAGCTCCTGTGGATGGGGGAGCAAGTGCAGCGCTGCTTGGCCATGCTTCTGCCGAGGAGTTGGAGGGACACATCACCGCTTCCGCCACCTGGAGCCCACACCCCCTCCTACACCCTTGCCTCAGCTCTGAGGCCCCTCCTGCACCCTGAGCCCCTTATTTATGACCCCACCCGCAGAGCCCATACCCCTTGCTCACCCCAATGCACTGTCCCGTCCCTGAGCCCCCTTCTGCACCCACACCCAAACCCCTTAACTAACAACAAGAAATAAGTTTATAAATTAAACACAGTGCTGTGTAATTCTAGCCTGGCTATATTCTGTCTCTGTCCCTGCAACTAGTTCCCATCTCTGAGGCCAAGTCTATACTGGGATTTTAGGAAACAAATCCCACTAGTGCTACCTCAGGTTCAGCCATACCAGTGATACCAGTGGGAACCCTACTGGACAGGTTTAACTGCTGTGGTAGAAATATCGAAAGCTGCTGGTGCCTTATCTTTATATAGGCTTCCCATTCCCATTGTTACTGGTGGGAATTTTTTCCTAAAATTCCCTAGTCAGTCCTGAGGGTGACAGAGTCTGTGAGAATTCACAAGAAGTGTGGCACTGGGGAGTGTCCTGCAGGACATTCAGGCAACTTTAAATGCTCTGCTGAAGCTTAACCCCTTATAGCACTCAAGAAAATGAACACTCTCAATATTAGTGCCTCACAGGATCAGGCCTGCAGCTTAGGTTTAGACAATAACTAGGGTGAAGAACATTTAAATTAGTACTTGATTTCTGCTGGTCATATGCATATACTTTGGTCATGCAAAGCGAGAGCCTTGATTGAATGCAGGCCTTCTGAATGTGAGGTGTGTCCCACCTTGATCTTGAGAGAATACTTGGTCAGCTTGCTTCTGACATTAACAGTTACTTAAAACAATGTCACTTAGAGAGAGGGAAAATGGTGATTAAAATGTATAATTCATAACAATCTGCCAAAAGTAGCAGCTATCGCTCTAGGGAGGAAAGAGCTGTTACCTTATTGCATGAAAGAGTGGTTTATTTCAGAGCACGTTGGAGGTCACTGGCTGGGCAGTAAATGGAAGCTCTTAGTGCAGATATTTGCCGTATGTCTGTTCTGTGCAAATAGATTGTTTTCTAAAATAAGCTCCTGAAACACTAACATATTGAAGGCAGTTCCATTACACTCTAACTCCCTGATGTACAGTTACTCTTTCATTACTGGAGCCTTCATACTAGGGGTCATTGAACTTTTGTGTGGCTTGGATCTGGCTGTAATTTTACCAGAAATTGCAGTGTAGCTCAGTGAGTGAGATCACTAGACCACAGTGTTGTGGCCCGAGGTCAGCTTTTTAAATTAAAAAACAAAACAAAAAAACTATCCATTTATATAAAACTCTGCCCACCACATGGTACAATACTAAAGCACTTGCAGTTACTCTGAATTGAGAAAAGACGTCTTTTCCCCCCTCTTCCTTTCTTTCAGGGAACAGGAAGGAAAAAAAAGTTGGGCAATGACTTGGCTCTGCTTACAGAGATGTAAACAGATTTCCCAATGTTTAATAATGGTTGTATAGCCGGAAGTGGATGACTGTTCTCTAGCACAATGTGAGCTGTCACCCTGTGAAGAGCAGTAAATGAGTCAGAACATGTGGGTTGTTGATGTTGATGAGTCATCAGCTTCTCCCTTGCCTTAAAGCAGATTTACTTTGATGTGGCTCAGTCACAAAATCCACTGTTTTCGTCCCTGTGACAAACCTTTGGTAAAGAAGCCCATACGATTACTATAGTGATAGCCAAATTGTAAACTTGTATTATTTTATGTGACAGCACACTTGCAAAATAATAGATTTCAGATTAGTTCATCCCTCCTCCTCTCCCCTTCGTCTTTTTTGATGACTAGGTTTGAATCTCATGGGGCTGGAAAAAAAAAATCCATGAAATAGAAACCAGTGAGGTCAATTTATCATTAGAGTGGGTAATGGCAAAAGGAGGACTAACAGACTTTTCATGCTAGTGCTTGCTAATTTAAACTAACTGATCCCTCTTGGCAAGGCAGCAGTGGAAGTCAGGGATTAGAGCCTAACAGTTTGAAAATATGATACATGAATTAGCTCAAAATTCTAAAGAACTTTAACATTTTAAAGTGGGAAGCCCACACTCAGATAGGAAACTTGTCACAAAGCACTAGGAGTTAGAGATGGAACAGAATCATAAAAATCTTATTAAAAATAGATAAGGACTTTTGCTTTACCATGTTACAAAGATGGGACAGCCACTAAGATCCCAGAGTTCATGGGCATAGAGCTCATGTTTGAAGTCATGAATGGTAAAGCTCCGTTTGATGTCAGGGAGAGGAGTGTTAGCCCACAGCTGAGCATTTTTGAAAATCCTACCCTTGCATTTTGTCTTTTCTGTCTACTTATATGGCCCGCATCACTGTAATATGTGAGTGCCTCACAGTAATTTAGAAATAGAAATAACTTCTATTGATGAGAGAGACAAGCTTTTGAGTGGTTTGTCTCTCTCACCAACAGAAGTGGGTCCAATGAAAGATATTACCTCACCCAGCTTGTCTCTCTAACATCCTGGGACTGACATGGCTACAACTACACTGCCGAAACAAGTCTTACCTCTTAAGCCTTGTCTACTCCAAAGAAGTTTTACATTATAACCTAAGGTCTAAATTTAAACCAATATAGTTATATTCCAGTATAAGTATCTGCAAAGGTGCTTTATCTGTATAACCATATAGGTTTAACTGGTAAAATTTTCCCACATCCCTCGGCCCGCGCCGCTTCCTGCAGCCCCCATTGGCCTGGAGTGGCGAACCGCAGCCAGGAGCCGCGATCGGCCGAACCTGTGGACGCGGCAGGTAAACAAACCAGCCTGGCCGACCAGGGGCTTTCCCTGAACAAGAGGTGGACCAACTTTGAGAACCACTGTCTTAATTGGTTCTGATATTGGAATGTCATGCGTTGCCTGGATTCTCCTCTAAAGGAGTGTTTGAACTTTAGACTGAACACAAGGAGCTACAAGAAAGTTTGAAATCCACTCATGAAATTCCATGTTTTGCTCATCAGCCTTTAGCATAAAAGAGATTGCTGTGAATTGAAACTTGTCAGTTCTGATAACCAAATCATTGGGATTGGTCATTGGGATTGGTATAAGGCTCACCCCATACAGCTTTTTCAGTGTCCAACCTAGACCTTTCTGGTCCAGGTAACAAGACATTGGGCCAAATTCTGATTTCAGTTACCCTGGTATAAATCCATTGATTTCAATGGAATGGGGGGATGTATCTGCTTTTGCAAGAGCTTAGTTTGGTCTCCAAAAGGTTAACAAAAACTATCCAGAGAGCTGTGATTTATTGTTATGTTAAAAAACAGCATTGGATATGAGTGGAAAATGAACCATCTTCCTGTTTTCATACTTGCTGCTACCTCTCTAAATGCCATATAATTTTTTTTTTTACAAGATCCTTTAGAGTTGGAATCTAATTTTTAGAGTTGGTGTTAGTTTTAAACCTGTACTGGTACTAGTTTGTTTGTTTTTTCCTAACAATAACTCTTCACATCTAGTAATGTTAAATAAACAGTGTCGGTCAATCACAGTCTTTTCCTTGAATAATGGGATAAAAACCTGTCTAGTGGGCTTAGTTAAAAGTTCCAGTAGTGATCAACAATTCCTTGATTTTGAGAATCATACTTCAGCCCCTATATTAGAAACTCTGTCTTCATGTTTTTGAACGGAGTAGATATGTTTGTACACTGCTAGATTGGCACCAACACAGGCAATTCAGGGCACTTGTGGCTTTTGGCTAAGGCTATTGAGAACATTTCAAATTTACATAGAGCATTCCTGGGTTTTTTTTTCATGCAGTTGGATAGTTTTAGATCTGTGATCCCTACATTTTTGGATCAATTTCTCAATTCTTTGGGATGTTCAGAAGCCTTGTCACATGGTTATCATTGCGTTACTTCTCACATGTATAATTAAGGCACAGATTATTGTTGTCCATGTAAACAGGATAAAGTTTTTGAACAATACCAGTATTAGTTGCAGCTACAGTTTTGTGACTAGCTGCTTTGCATGGCAATTTGCAGAACATTTTTATCATCAGTTTTTGTAAGTCTTTTTATCTGAGAAGGGTTTTATTGCAGTGACATGGCTTGTTTGATTAAATTTGTTTTACATCTTTAACTTACAGTTAGTAAAGACAAAATGTGCAGATTGTGCTGATTTTTGTGTAAGATTGCAATAATACTTTCTAGAAATATTTTAGGTTAAAAATGATTCTTTGTTTATTTATATCAGATGTTGTTTGGTTTCTTCATGGTTTGTGCTGTTTTAATCCTGACTGTACTAATAGCTAAGAAAAGGCACAAAGTTCATAGGAAGCAAATGGCAGAGCTGTTCCTTGTAATCCCTTGTAGGCAGGGCATCTTCAGTGGGCATATTTTAAATAACATGAAATGGGCGGAGAATTGGCTCATGATACAAAGAGGGGGAAAAAACCTCCTTTACAGAACGGCAACTCATTTCATCCTAATTTGGTGTTCAGAAATCCAGTGCTCTGACAGACAAATGTTTCCAAAAGACCAGCTATCACTTGACCGTGGCATTTATAGTATATCACAGATAGTACTAGGATAGATGTATTAATAAAAACAAAGAGTTTCAATTCCATTGTTTTGTTAAACTAAAAAATATATTTACCTGTAAGAATATATTGTCTCATCCTAAAGTGCCGTAATATTGGAGCTTGGTCCCCACGCGCAAGGTCTGAAATAGTCCAGGGCATTCTGCAAGGCCAGTCTATTTACCCAGGCTTTGAGAAGAGATGGGGCATGATAAGGCCTGGTATTTATGGATGAAGTGGAGTACAGTTTGGGTTTGACTTTATTTCTTCTTGCTGATTTTCCTGTGTGGGGTGGGTAGAAATTGCTGGCTTATTTAATAGTCATGTATTGTTTATATAATGATGCTTTTAAAGTATGTACAAATTACTAAGAGCTTGGGATAAGTACCTTTGTTATACACATGAATCAAAAGAAGTAAAATAAACATATAAATTGCAAATATCATTAATATCTTCAATACTGACTCAAGTATTGCAAGCCTGTATGGGATCACTGCTTCTGGTCTGAATGAGAAAAAAGTAATCATGTTTCTTAGTCTATTAGTGCCTGTTGCTTGCAGGAAATCATTGAAATGCAAGAATGCTAATACTGAAAGGAACTTTGATAAGAGAGGAGGATTTTAAAGCTAGGCATTTTAGTATTCTTGTGTGTTTTTCTTTTTGTTAAGAGACTTTCCTATTGTACGTAATTGGTAGTTGCAGTTTAAGGTTTCTGTTTTGTAGTAAGAATCACAGGCACGTTCTGACAAGTTATGGGTTACCTAATACAACTGGCTTCATAAATACTTTAACTTGTGCATCAAGTTCTTCTAAAGGATTGTATGCTTCCAGTTTATAAAGCTGTATCTGCCTTTGAAAGTCACTTAGAAGGAAAATTTAATCTGGCTTAATTTTTTTATCTTGACTGCATTTTAAAGGATTGTAAAATAACTTGAAAGTGAAGAATTTATTCTGACATAAGATTAAGATAGTATTTCAGTAATTTCTAAAGATTATGTTTTAATACATGCTTATCCCTACTTGGATAGTACATTTTCCCCCTATATGTTTGTTAGAAATCCCAAATGCACAACCCTGATTAAATTTAATCTTTTTACTTGAATTTAGTGCACCAGTTCACACAGAATGGTGGGCCTTTAAATAGAATTAACAGTTGCTATAATTACCCCCCACCCTATTTAAAAGTAAATTGGACTATACACTGACTAGAGAACATTGTCAAATTTATTTTTATAACTGCATCTTTCATACAAAACATTTCTAACACTTTAGAGTTGGAGGTAGACTTGAAAGAGATCATTTCACAGAACTGGCTACAATGATTCTTATACTGACAGAAAGGGAAAGTGAAGTAGAATACAAGGAAAAAGTTGAAATGTTAATAGTGGTAAAGGCTTGCATGGAGGGCAAGATGGAAAGATGAAATACTGGGGGAAGGGAAACATGAGTGAGGTGTATTGCTATAGCCTGTGATCAGCTAAGGAGAAAGTATTAAGGCGAGGCTTGAAAGGAAGTGACTCAGGTGTGTGATCTACAGTTGTGGAGACTTGGAGGGAGTAGGTTAAATGTGAAATGAAAAGTAAAAACAAGCAAGCAAACAATTATCAGAGGTATAAAGACAGCCTCAAAACTACTTGTTCACTTTGCTAAGGATTTTTTCTGCTTGGGGTTTATATTATTTCTGGCAATATCCAAACCTGACTTTAGAGCTTTTGGAGGAGTGGGATGGTACCATCACAGTAGGCTGTTGTGACCTTGGCAAACTAGGTGCTAGCTAATGCCACGGCTCCTTAGGCCTCAATGAACACTGACAATTACATAGCTGGAAACCAGTGTGGCTCATCTATGTGTTAGTTTTGTTAAAGTGGATATTAGAGTTTTAAGAATGTGTTTGGTGTTTCGATTTTAATGAAATGCTTGTAGGATGCTCCATGTATTAATCTTACATATAACACCTGTACCCCATGTTATAAGCTAATATTGTCTGTAACTAAAAATGTTTGCCCTAAAGCTCTCCACAGTCAGGAGAGAAGCATTACCAACTGTGAAATACTAGCTTACCATGACAGGTGTCACCTCCTCTCCAACAAAAGAGGGCCCATAGACAACAGACAAGCCATTGTGGAACATCAGTGGACAAAATACTTAGTTAATTGCTACTTCCACAACTATGAAGAGGACATGTGCACAGACCCTCCCATCAGCTTGAGCTCTGGGGGAAGGGAATAAAAATCCCTGCCAAGAAGAAATTGTTATCCCTTGGACTTCAGGAGAGGGCAAGACTTCTAAGCATAAGCAAGGGATCCCCAGCTATTTAGCTTGGTTTAGCTCTAAAGGACATAAGGAGCTTGCACATTACAGCAGCTTCTATTACTTTTAAAACCTAAGCCTGAAATTAATGCATGTCTGTGTTTACCTGCTTTAACCTTGTAAATAACTCTATTTCTTTTCTTAGTTAATAAATCTTTAGATTATTATAGGATTGGCTACAAGCATTGACTTTGGTATGAGATCTCACATACAATTGGCCCAGGGTAGGTGACTGGTCCTTTGGGACTGGAAGTAACCTGAATGTTGTTGTGATTTTTAGTGCAAGGGGCCATCTATCACAAAAACAAGCTTGCCTGGGTGGCAAGATAGGCCGGACCAAGGGGACTGACTGTAACTCCATGTTAAGGCTGTTACAGTGCTTGAGGAGTTCACACCTGATACTTGGTTGGGGAAATCTAAGTATAGAACTCACACCCAGTTTGGGGTTTGTGCCTTGGTTTGTAACAGTCTGTCCTGAGGTTGGCAGTCGCGTTTGTGAGCCACTCCAGATAGCTTGACAGCTGTAACCTGATTTGCAGCTCTCCCAGAGAGGAAGAGGCATCTGGAGTCTTAAGATGAGGGGTGGAGACTGTGATAACAGGAAGGTGGTGACAATTGGTCTGGAATAGAGTCCAGTGAAGATACCAGTGATGGGTCCTGTATACAGGGCCTGGGGCACCCCCGTTCCTGTAAATATGCAAAAACACACACAGAGGGCCCATAGACAACAGACAAGCCAGTGTGTGTGTGTGTGTGTGTGTGTGTGTGTGTGTGTGAATTGTGAACACAGCAAATCTATAGCAGTCTGATACCAATTTGCTGTGTTTCCAATTCATATTTAGTAACAGTGTCAGGGCATTCTTCTCCACCACTTCTGAGACATCTGCGCAGACTATGCAGTCAAGATCTGAAATGAGGCAAGCCACAAGGATTTTGAGTGGGGCTGGAGTGCTGGATTTACCACTCAAGTCACAGACTGAAGTGATTGTAGAGCATTCTAAAGTGTTACAACAGGTTAAAGAATATTTAGATAAATTAGATATATTCAGGTCATCAGGGCCTGATGAAATTCATCCTAGGGTAGTTAAGGAACTAGCTGAAGCAGTCTCGGAACCAAGAGCTCACAGAGGATGGGTGAGTTCCCAGAGGATTGGAGAAGGGCGAACATAGTTCCTATCCTTAAAAACAAGAACAAAGAGGGCCTAGAGAATTATAGACCAGCCTAACTTCAGTATCTGGAAAGATACAGGAACAAATTATTAAACAGTGTGTAAGCACCTAGAGGATAAAAGAGTTATAAGGATTAGCCAGCATGGTTTTGGCAAGAACACATCATGCAAAACCAGTCTAATTTCCTTCTTTGACAGGGTTATTGGCCTAGTGGATAGGAGGTAAGCAATAGACATGATACATCTTGATTTTAGTAAGGCTTTATACACAGTCCCACATGACATTCTCATAAGCAAACTAAGAAAGTGGTCTAGATTAAGTTACTATAAGATGGGTGCACAAGTGGGTGAATGACAGTACTCAAAGAATAGTTATCAATGGTCAATCACCGTCAGACTGGGAAGGGCATATCGGTATCCTGCATGGGTCAGTCCTGGGTCTGGTATTTTTCAATATTTTCATTAATGACTTGGATAATGGAGTGGGGTATGGGTCTAAAATTTGCAGATGACATGAAGCTGGGAGGAGTTGCAAGCACTTTGGAGGACAGGATGAGAATTCAAAATGACCTTGACAAATCAAGAATTGGTCTGAAATTGACAAGATGAAATTCAATAAAGATACATGCAAGTATTTGTAGGAAGGAAAAATCAAATGCACAACTACAAAATGGGAAATAACTGGCTAAGTGGTTGTTCTGCTGAAAAGGATCTGGGGGTTATAGTGGATCACAAATTGCATATGAGTCAACAATGTGGTGCAGTTGCAAAAAAGGCTAATATCATTCTGGTGTGTATTAACAGGAGTGTCGTGTGAAAGACACGGGAGGCAACTGTCATGTTGGCGCTGGTGAGGTCTCAGCTGGAATACTGTGTCCAATTCTGGGTGCCACATTTTAGAAAAGATGTGGATAAATTGGAGAGAGTTCAGAGGAGAGCAACAAAAATGATAAAAGGGTTAGAAAACCTGACCTACGAGGGAAGGTTAAAAAATTGAGCATGTTTAGTCTTAAGAAAAGAAGACTGAGGGTGGACCTGATGAGTAAGGCTGCGAGTCTTTCACGGAGGTCACAGAAGTCAGGAATTCCATGACTTTCCAGAATCTCCGTGACTTCCGCAGCTGCAGCCACACTGGCCGCTGGTCCGGTGTGCCTAGGGCCAGCCACACTGGCCATTGCTTGGACTGCCCCTGAGCAGTGGTCTAGGAGTAGCAACGGTGCCTCAGGGCCTCCCCACCCCAACAGCCGGAGAAATGGCAGTGGGGCCATGGGCTGCCCCACCCCAGGAGCAGCAATGGGGCCACGGGCCCCCCCTCAGAAGCAACAGTGACCACTAGAGCACCCACCCCAGAGCAGCAGCATCTGCTGGAGTGCCCCCGCCACCTCCCCCAGCACGTAAGTTTTAGTTAGGGGTATTTTTAGTAAAAGTCATGGACAGGTCGCTGGCTGTGACTTTTTGTTTATTGCCCATGACCTGTCCATTACTTTACTAAAAATAACCGTGACTATATCATAGCCTTACTGATGAGTCTTCAGGTATGTTAAGGACTGTTATAAGGAGGACTGTGATCAATTGTTCTCCATGTTCACTGAAGTAATGAGCTTAATCTGCAGAAAAGGAGAATTAGATTAGATATTAGGAAAAACTTTTTCTAACCATAAGGGTATTTTAAGCTCTGGAATAGGCTTTCAAGGGAGGTCGTGTAATCCTCATTGTTGGTGGTTTTTAAGAGCAGGTTGGACAGATACCTTTCAGGGATGATCTAGGCTTTCTTGGTCCTATCTCAAGGGGTTGGACTTTCAAGGTCTCTTCCAGCCCTACATTTCTATGATTCTGTGAAAATTGTAGTGGACCTTT
Source organism: Mauremys reevesii (assembly GCF_016161935.1). NCBI lineage: Eukaryota > Metazoa > Chordata > Testudines > Geoemydidae > Mauremys > Mauremys reevesii. The sequence continues at coordinate 27,392,805 of NC_052631.1, forward strand.
AATCATTTTTGTTGCTCTTCTCTGGACTTTCTCCAATTTGTCCACATCTTTCCTGAAATGTGGCACCCAGAACTGGACTCAATACTCCAGTTGAGGCCTAATCGGCACCAAGTAGAGTGGAAGAATTACTTATCGTGTCTTGCTTACAACACTCTTGCTAACACATCCCAGAATTATGTTTGCTTTTTTTGCAAGAGTGTTACACTGTTGATTCATATTTAGCTTGTGATCCACTGTGACCCCCAGATCTTTTTCTGCGATTCCTAGGCAGTCATTTCCCACTTTGTATGTGTGCAACTGATTGTTCCTTCCTAAGTGGAGTACATTGCATTTTTCCTTATTAAATTTCATCCTATTTACTTCAGACCCATTTCTACAGTTTGTCTAGATCATTTTGAATTTTAATCCTATACTCCAAGACACTTGCAACCCATCCCAACTTGGTATTGTCCACCAACTTTATAAGTGTACTCTCTATGCCATTATCTAAAATCACTGATGAAGATATCGAACAGAACCGGAACCAGAACTGATCCCTGTGGGGCCCCACTCGGTGTGCCCTTTCAGCTTGACTGTGAACCACTGGTAAGTACTCTTGGGAACAGTTTTCCAACCAGTTATGCACTTACAACCTACATGGAGCTATTATAAGGTATTTCCCTAGTTTGTTTATGAGAAGGTCATGTGAGACAGCATCAAAAGTCTTACTAAAATCAAGATATACCACATCTATCGCTTCCCCCCATTCCACAATGCTTGTTACCCTGTCAAAGAAAGCTATTAGATTGCTTTGACACAATTTGTTCTTGACAAATCCATGCTGACTGTTATTCGTCACCTTATTATCTTCTAGGTGTTTGCAAATTGATTCCTTAATTATTTGCTCCATTATCTTTCCGGTTACTGAAGTTAAGATGACTGGTCTGTATTTCCCCGGGTTGTTGTTATTTCCCTTTTTATAGATTGGCACTATATTTTCTCTTTTTCAGTCGTCTGGAATTTCTCCTGTCTTCTGTGACTTTTTGAAGATAACCGCTAATGGCTCAGATATCTCCTCCCTCAGTTCCTTGAGTATTCTAGGCTGTGTTTTATCAGGTCCTATGACCTGAAGACATCTAATTTGTCAAAGATATCATTGTGAGTGCCACCATTTGTCCAAATTTGTGAAGGTGATCCATACGGAAAGGTAAGCAAAGTGGTGTCACAGCAGATAGAAGACTGGAGGGCTGCAATTCATTCAAGAGTAAAAGTAAAGGACAGCATTATAGGTGTTTATAAATGGATTGGGGTGAATCGAGAAGGATGGATAAATGAAGGATCTGAGGAATAATTGATTCCTTTTATGGCACCTATGCTCTGACAATCTGCATAGTATGCTTGAGATTTTCCTTTTAAATTGATCACCCTTTCTTTCCCTTTTGCAGTCATATTGAAAAAATTACGACATGGCAAGACCCTCGAAAGACCATGAATCAGCCACTGAATCATATGAACCATCACCCTGCAGCGACTTCGACACCAGTGCCGCAAAGATCAATGGCAATGTCCCAGCCAAATCTGGGTAAGTATTGCAAGTCATTTCCTAACTGAAAAAAAAAAGGAGTGGAACTGGCTGTTTATTATACTACACCTCTACCTCGCTATAACGTGACTCGATATAACACAAATTTGGATATAACGTGGTAAAGCAGTGTTCCGGGGGGGAGGGGAGGCGGGGGGGAAGCTGCGCACTCCAGTGGATCAAAGCAAGTCTGTCTATTATTTCTTTCTGTAATCTCAGGAACAAGGGAATAACATTGTTACTGCTTGAGATAAGGTTCTGACATTGTCAAGAGGCTTTTTGTTTTGGAACCTCCATGGCAAATCCCTTTGAGGAGGACAGAAAAAATATATCACCCCAATACTTTTCCATTCAAGTGTGCTATTAAAAATGCCTTCACCACCACTACATTTTATCATTCTCAAAGCTGCAGTACAAAGTTCTGGTAGAAGAAATCTGCCTTGAGCCTTTCCTCTATCTGATCAAGTCCATTGCATGTATTAGATTGTTAGATTCTGCAGCAGCAGTTGCTTAAATGCTTTCAAAACAAAGCTATTCTATTTACATTGATCTATGTCAGGTGGAGGGATGTGAGAACCACTTACAAATGGAATGGATTTTAAAAGAAACAGTTTAAATACTAGATTTTCAAGAATGAAAAAAATAAATAATCTGAATACTTTTGCTGAATGGCTTGGATACTTAGGTACCTGCAGAGTCAGCAAAACACTTAGAAATGTGCTTAACTTTAAGCATGTGCTTACGGTAAGTCCTCTCGATTTTGCTGAATCTGAGCCTTAGTGAATATAACAGCCATGAAGATTTAAGAGGAAACTAAAAATGGAAATAAAAGCCTTCCTTATATGCTTAAGAAATAATAAGAATAATAATTAATAATTCTTTGGATTTATATTGCACCTTTCATCTGAGAATCTTAAAGTTCTTTACAAAGGTAAGTAGTATAACTTCTTTTACACGTGGAGAAAATGAAGCATAGAGAGGTCAGGTTACTTGCCCAAGATCAGACAGTTAGATCAAAGAGGTCTGGTTGGGGGTATAAACCAGATTTTAGTGGAGAGCTGGCCATTGAGTTTGTGTGTATATGTTCTCTGCATATGTAATTCAGCTGGGATCTCTTTTCACACATTGAAAAGACTCCAGAAATCTTTAAGTTGTAAAGAGTCACCTATGGCAGCAATACAAAAGATATACTCATTTTCATGGTTTTTTATAATAAGTACTTTACTGATGACCAGCCCCTACCTAGGGTAAATTCACCCCACGCTCTCACCACTTGTTTTTTTCCTAACAACTGTCACTGCTTGGATATTTACAGTACAAAGCTGTTACTGGTTGTGCTATGCATGTCAGTGGACAGTAGCAGATGTGTCACGAGAATGGACATCTGAAGAAGAAACCTGAATAAACTCCAAAAGGCTAGTGAGTCACACTAAATGGTAATACCAACACTTTGCTCTGTGCATATTATTTAAAATCACAGCTGCCTGTGGTTCACTGTGTATTCATAGCAATCCTAAAATAAAGGCTCAAAAGGAAAAAGATGGGACATGTTTTTCTTTTGCTCATGTCAACACTTTAGCTGATGTTGCCACCTTTATCTTCACCATATAGTACCAAAAAAAAAAAAAAAGGAGGGAGAAAACCCACACATTATAACTTTTAAGACAGGATTTCCCCAAAGATTTTGGGGAAAGGCAGAGAGTCAAATCCATTAAGTAGTGATTTAAAAAAGAAAAGAAAACAAAAAAAGTATTTTTAAATTAAAGGTGGTGTGGGAGGGGTCTTAATGAGGATTCAAGAGATTAAAAATAAAAGCCAGGTGGGGCACCGCCCATTGGTTTAGTTGGGGATTTCTCCTTGAAGGGATTTGGATGCCATACTATAGTGAAAGGAAAATACTTTGGGTCAAGTTCATCCCTGGGACAACTCCACTGACTTCACCTTCAGCTACTCCGTACACTTTATTCAAACTCCCACCCCCACATATTTTGGAGCAATCTTTTCTGTGTTTGTACAGGGTCTAGAACAATAGGATCCTAGTCTGTTATTAGGTCTAGACACTACTGCGATAGAAGTAAAACATTAATTTCCACAGTGTCAACATTAATTTAATTGACTTGGTGATTTCTTCAACACAAATTACAGGGGTTATACTGGGCCTAGCTATTTCTTTGTGAGATGGTACAGCAAGTCCTTGGGAATTTTGGCTGCACAGTAGGATAACTCTTTTCTTTCATCAGCTCTGTATCAGGTTCTGTATCATGATTTCTGGTTTTACAATCCAAGTACTGATCTAGATAGACCACTGAAATGTATGTGTTAAAATCCTAAAAAAGAAAACTGTATTAACTTACTAAATAAGAACAGGAACAGCATTTTATTTAAAAACAAATAATTCAATTTAGTCTAATTCAGGGGTAGGCAACCTGTGGCATGCGTGCTGAAGGGGGCACGCGAGCTGATTTTCAGTGGCACTCACACTGCCTGGGTTCTGGCCACCAGTCCGGGGGCCTCTGCATTTTAATTTAATTTTAAATGAAGCTTAAACATTTTTAAAACCTTATTTACTTTACATACAACAATAGTTTAGTTATATATTATGGACTTATAGAAAGAGACTTCTAAAAACATTAAAATGTATTACTGGCATGTGAAACCTTAAATTAGAGTGAATAAATGAAGACTTGGCACACCACTTCTGAAAGGTTGCCGACCCCTGGTCTAATTGGAAAGTGTTCATACTTACAGAGACTGCAAAATTGTGATTTGAACCTTCCCCCCCAAAACTTTCACCTATCCTCATGCAAACACACTCTGGATACTGGATGTACACATAACCAGTTTTCAGTTCCATATCAGGTGTCTCTATTTTGAAATCATTTTTGCCAAAAGAAAATGACATGTCCCTTTGCTATTTTGTGACACTACCAGTGTTGTTATAAAACCTGCTTTGTTGGGTTCATGTCAGACATTTAATGATCAGTTTGCTGGAATAGTGCTCCGGCCCCTGAGCCAGAAGCTATTGTGCCAACATCCTACCAGACATCACAGGAAAAATGAAAACTGGATAACAAGATAAACCGCCCTTCTGGCGATAGTCGGTTCCTAACCTTTTAGCAAAAGCAGTCTACGCCTCTGTCTGTTGCCTTTTTCAACACTGTAGGAATTAAAAAATAAGTTTTTCTTTTGAAGATATGCCACCTACAAGCAAGACGTTTAAGTATTCCAGGTCTGAGTCCTGGTCTGCACTTCCAATTACTAACATGTGTTTTTCTTGCTGTGCTTCTTGTGATGATATGGAAAATGTGGTCTGTTTTGTACAGCTTGTTGTACTGGTTTATAACGTCCCTTCAGCTATATTTTCTGTGAAATGTGCAAAGGCACTTCTAAACCTTTTATCAAAAGCAAATAGTGCGACTAAATGATAGCACATCCTAATATGCTCGTGGCATCGGGCATAGAGAAATTTATAGTGAACAGTCATTGAAATTTGAAGACAGACTTTAAAGAATCTGCAGCCCTTTTCTTTGCCCCCCCCCCTTTTAACTATGGTTTATGTGATAAATTTATGAGCTACACATCTGCGGTTTCATGTAGCTTTACCAGTTCTGATGCTCTCACTACCTTTTAAAAGTTTGTTTTTATAAATGCTATTTAATATAGAAAACTGAAGGCATTTCTCTCTTTGGTGGATCTTGTTAGTTCTAGACATACTCATGTAAAGCCAATATATGCTTATATGCTAGGTCAGATTAGTCCAACTCCGCAGAAGTCAATGAAGTTGCACATGTGTAACTGAGAGCAGAATTTGGTCTTAAAATCAATATAATTGGCTAGCAAATGTTAGGGTTTTTTTTTTAAGCCTGGCATTTCTAAATTTCTCACTCATTTGTGTCTCGAAAATTGTTAGTATCTGGCTAAGAACAGATTACTTTAGCAGGAGGAGTTTTCTAATTATAGGGTGAAGGTTTTTCTACTTGGTGTGGAGCAAAGGAAGTGTCTCTGAAGACCTGAGACTATGTCTACATGAGAGAACTTACAGCAGCATAGCTGTACCGATGCAGCTGCACTGCTGTAAGATCTCTTGTGTAGCCGCTCCGTGCCAATGGGAGAGAACTCTCTTGTTGACATAATTAAGCCACCCCCAATCAGTGGCAGTAAGCCATGTTGGCAAGAGAAGCTTTCCCACCAACATAGCACTGTGCACACTGCCACTTACGCCGGTGTAACTTATGTCGCTCACATTTATTCACATTTATTCACGTTTTTTCACACCCCTGAGTGACATAAGTTTTGCTGACATAAGTGGTAGTGTAGACATGGCCTCAGTGAAAGATAGTATTTCTTTTCCTTTCATCAACACTTGATATACCCCATTTATTTAATACCGAATCTGCACATGAATCCAGTTTCTGTTTAACCTAACATAAATGGATCAGGTGAAGAAGACTAGCTGTCTTTCTCAAATGACTGAAAGAAAAAAAAATGTTACTCCAGAGTGAGCAAAAAGTGGTCTCCAAACTGATCTGCCCCAATAAAAAAGGGCTTACAGTGAACCATTCTGACATGTGTCTATGAATCCTGCCTAATACCTTCATTAGGACTAGAGACACAAGTCTGCTATTTTTTCTTATCTGCTAACATCCGTCTAGGCACAGGATACAGCCTTCTTTGTTAAGTGTATATTATTTGTTTGTATTATTTCTTAATAAGTTGCCCCAAGTGTTTAGCTCATGGAGATCACACTTTAGATTGAGGTTCCATTTATAAACGGTTAAAAAAATATTAATAGATTGTTATATACTCAGACAGATAAATATGATGTTTACAATGTATATCACACATTACTTACATCTGTATCATGCTCATTACATCTATTAATCAGTTATTAACCTTTTATAAACCATTTCTAAACGGAACTTGAATATAAATTGTGACCCCCGATGGGATTATTTGAAACTTGGGGTTGTAAAGAAATATGATCTGCAGTGGTCTCAATAGCAATCTCTGGAGTAAGAGGGTTGCTGAGTATTGTTTTAGCCTGTATGTAGACAAGTATTTTTTTTAAAGTAGACCCTCATGAATGTTTGATTTCTTTGTATACTGTGCATCATGCAACACACAGAATCATTTAGATTTTCACTCTGGTTCCTTGGAGCTACTTCAGTCGGACTACTTTGGTGCATATGTACAACTCTTACTGAAGTTGCTGAACACAGTCTGGCCTTTAATTAAATATTGCACAGATTTATCATTATGCAAATTGCTTTAATATGAAATGTAATGAAAACACACCAGATGACTTGCTTCACTTTTTGATATAATTCAAGTTGTGTTTATATGGCTGAGTAGCTGCTATTTAGAACATATCTAACCAAAATTAGGCTAAGTTTCAAAGAAGTCAGTGGGGCTCAGCATAGGTACAGGCACACAGCTGTGTACTGTCAGCTGCAGGACTGAGGCCTTACTACAAATGCTAGATACGTTTGGAATAAATGACTGGTAAAAGAAGTCAGTCTCTATTTCTGTCTTTAATATTCTATTTAGAATTTTTGATTAATCCTTCCAAAGATGCTTAGATATAGAAGGTCATAGATGAATGACAGTACATTTTGCTTTTTAATCACCTTTTTAAAATTCTTAAGGATTTTTCTTACTTAGTTATTTAAGAGTCCACTTTATTATGAATATCAGATATTCAAGCATGGGCTTCCCCTAACATCTCTGACCTTATTCAAGGCATGGCTTTGCACCTTTCTGACATGGTATATTGTCATTTGCATCCTTATGTTGCATACATCCCAGATATATTTGGAGGACTGTTTTATCTTCCCATAACTAGTGCTTCCACAATGGCCTCATCAGAATGTAAGACAGCTCAGTTGTGAATGCTGCCCTCAGTCTGGAGCTTTTGTATTACCCACCGATTAAAATAATTACTGTGATAAATTAATAGTTTTGTCTATGTAATGACTAGAATTCTTGCATGGCTCAATCCTTTCTGACCCACTGGAACTTCTTTGTTGCTCTGAGTTTGAAGGGCTTCGTAATGCAATGCTCTATCCAAGAAAGGTGAAGCTGAAATGTCCTGTCATTCAGCCATTTGTATAGCTCACTAACAAAATCACCACTCCCAGTGAAGTTCCCACAACTTTCTTTGAGCCATGTCTTGAACCCCCAATTTTATTATTCCTGTACAATTTTTGAATTTTCATGAGTGCAGATGTTCTTTTCTTCCTCTACTCCCAGTTTAAAGTGAAAGAGTAATTTATCTTCTTCTTTTGTAGAGCTAAAATACTTCCCAGTGAATGTTGCTAATTGGCAGTGATCAGTAACAACTGCTATAGCCTGCTTTTTTCTAAATAATTTGTGGTGAGGATGTCAGCATAACTTCTACTCCCATACAAGGGACAGTGGCATTCATTGCCCTAGAATCCCTAATGGTTGCAGAGGGTATTATGTGCACACACCGGGCCCTCAGCCACAGTGCTTGGGCAAAAGGCCTGTTTTGATGAGGGAACCAGATAGCTATGAGGACTCTGAGGATGGATAGTTTTGCAGACAGACTACTATCAATGACTTTGTAAAGCAGTGTTTCTCAAACTTGGGATGCCGCTTGTGTAGGGAAAGCCTCTGGTGGGCCAGGCCAGTTTGTTTACCTGCCCCGTCCGCAGGTCTGGCCGATCGTGGCTCCCACTGGCCGTGGTTCGCTGCTCCAGGCCAATGGGAGCTGCGGGAAGCGGCACGGGCTGAGGGACGTGCTGGCCGCCGCTTCCAGCAGCTCCCATTGGCCTGGAGCAGCGAACTGCGGCCAGTGGGAGCCACATTCGGCTGGACCTGTGGGTGGGGCAGGTAAACAAACCGGCCTGGCCCACCAGGGGCTTTCCCTACAGAAGCAGCGACCCCAGTTTGAGAAACACTGTTGTAAAGTGTTACAATTCTTTTTTCTTTTTGACTAATAAAATGATATGGTGGCTTCTAAATGCTCTCTTCGCCTGCTTTGTCCTCGCAGTGGTATTCCAAAGGTTTCTAACTGAGCAAGTGAGGAGAGGGATAGTTGTTCCTGAGTGACTCCTGTCCTTTCTGTATGAGAACTCAGAGTGTTTTTGGGGTAATTGTACATGTGCCCTGAGGACCTTATGATGATAGCAATCTATTCTCTCAATCCCCCTGTTCAACAGTGCTGGCTAGTGCTGTGGGATAGCTTATCCACTATCAGAGACTGGGAGGTGGCTATGGTCTTGCTAGATGAGGTTCAACCCAGGAAAAATGGAGGTGCTTTTATAGAATGGCACAGATAATATTGGCACCCTCATCTGAGAGGATATGCTTACCGCTTGCTATCAGATATACAACCTGGAGGGGTTGATTTTTCTTTTCAGATGTGGACCTCACCATAGTCATCCTTACCTTGTCTAGTTTAAGGCTGAACCTCTGTAACTTGTTCTACATGAGCTACACCTCAAGGCTATTCTGAAAGTACAACTAATACAGAATCTGTGTGTTTATCTTCTAAGTGGAGCGTGTTATTGCTATGCTCCATGATCTGCACAGCCTTAAAACACAAAATCCCATAATATTCATGGGCCTGCCTTCCTCAGAGACCATGTCTCTCTTTATGAATTCACAGTAGTGAAAGTAACCAAGGTGCTCCAGCTTGTACTCTTCCATTTTGAAAGAGAAAAGCTGATGGCAGGTCTTGTTCAAGGAGGAGTCTTGACATCTAGATTTTTTATTTTTCTGCTTTGGTCAGTCAGAGCCTAGATTTTATGACCTTCAGGGCATACTGCAAGGCCCAATTGTTCTATTATGCTTTTTCTAGAGGACGGGGATTATTAAGTGGGGTCCTGGGGTTGTTAGTTTGGGAGAAGTTTGGTGGCATTTTGTCACTTTGTACATGTTTTTGGGTTTAATTATTTAGGCGTTCCATATACGTATTCAGAGAGTGTTGTTAAAATGTGCTGATCAATCTAAATAAACTAGTAAAACAATAGTGCCTTTGGATGATCCCATCATTATCTCTAGCGCGCTAGACCATCCTCTGTGTCTCTTTCTTCACTGTTGGCAATCTTAACAGCAGCAGCACCCCCAGAAATGGAATTCCTGCCTGACCCTCCCCACTTGGAATTTTCCTTTTCTGGCATGCCAGACAGCTTGTATGCCTCAGCAATCTTTGCCCTGAGATGTGATTGATGGGTGCAAGTGCAAAAGCTGCGGTCGCATACAGGCTGTCTGGCAGGCCAGAAGTGTCAGCGAGATGAAGCAGAGTCACGCAGAGAGAACTGGAGCAGAGCTGTGTCCCTGTGGGTCTCAAACCCCCTGCATCCGTGTTGAGACAGTCTTGCCTACTTATTCTTACTCCTGCTGTCATATTTATTCCTCCGTAACATATTTTCTATTGTGCTTTGCCAGACTTCTGAATTCTGCCCTGATCTGCAGTATTTATGGGACCCAGCTAGCTCCACCTTTGCCCGCTAGCCTTTCTACAGAAAGGCTGCCTCATGGAATTCTGTTCAGTGAGAATAATGATGTAATAATACTTACCATACCTTCTTCACAGGTTTTGTAAGGATTAATTCGCCAATATAAATGCATTGATGTGAACATATGTAGTATTACAACTGTGTAAATACTGTCATTCCTGAGAAACTGAATTTCTGTATTCTCACACTCCTTTCATATCTGGATCAAGTTATTTATGTCTTTGTTGCCACTTTCTTCATCAGTTACATGCTATTGTCAACCAGTTAGGAGGGTCACCAGAGGCTGTGGACTCATGTAGACCTAGAGAATTGAGGGAAAGCTATTGGAAGGTGATAAGAAGTGCTGTGGGTATGCAAAGGTGAGGCAGCCTGGTCTAACATGGGGAGGAAACTAGATGGGTTTCCACAGAAATGGGCCTGGTGAAAATTAAGTTCATGGCAGCCTGGAATAATTCCTCACACATTTTTCCTTATCAAATACAAGATTCTGGCATCACAAATAAACAGATTCTACACAAGGAGCTTCAGAAGATGGAATTACAGAGCATACAATATATATTTTTAAGGGATCAATTACTAGCAGGGCAGGTAGTTCTATATGTGCTTCTGCTTGCGCTTGTAGAACATTTTTCAGCTAAGCATCTCAAGTGCTATACACACACTAACTAAGCTTCAAAACACCTTTGAAGGAGGGAAATAATATTAGCCTTATGGCATGGATCAAGAAACTGAGGCACAGAAAAGCGAAGAGCCTGATTTTAAATTCAGTATTGTCTGTGAGAGTTCATCACCTTTGAAAATCAGGCCCTAAGTGACTCATCCAAGGTTACACAGCAAAGCAGGTAGCAGACTCGGGAACAGACTCCAGAACTTCTGACTTTTATATCCACACTAACTCTTAGACCTGGTCTACACTGGATGGGGAGAATCAATCTAAGTTACACAACTTCAGCTACGTGAATAACGTAGCTGAAGTCGACATACTTAGATCTACTCAGCGCGGTGCCTTCACTGCAGTGAGTCGACTGCTGCCGCTCCCCCGTCGACTCCGCCTCCGCCTCTCCTGCCAGTGGAGTACCGGAGTCGAGGGGAGAGCGCTCGGGGGTTGATTTATCGACCCCCGCTGGATCTATCACTGCCTGCCAATCTGGCGGGTAGTATAGACATACCCTCAGTCTTGTACTGTGATCATTAGACCATTCTCCCTCTCTGTATGAAAGAGAGCTGCACTAAACTCTGGAGGAAGAAAGCTTCAGAATTTCACTACGAAGAGAGAGAGCTCTTTCCCTGAGCAAAGGTCTACCAGCAAGTGTGAGCCCAGTGGTATGAGATGTACAGCTTCAGCAGCTTAAATAAATTGTTCTTAGGGAGTTGAAGACATTATATGTTAAAAGGGTAAATTTTAACAGGGAAAGCAGCTTATACTAGCAATGGCTTGTATTACAGAAATTCACTTGTGAACTAAAATATTTGGCCTACCACTACAGTGCTTTGTGGTAACTTAATTTGGGCCTGGTAATAATGTGGTTTATGGTATTTTGCACCTGCTTTAGTGTTTTTAATCAGCCAGGAAGTCCAATCAATAAAAAGTTATAGTAATTCTCTTTAGCAGTAATACAGGCATGAACCAAAGTTTCCATATCCTGCCATGATAAAAGGGGGTGTAACTGTGCTATTGTTGAAGATGATGATAAAATGTCATTGTGGTTACATTATCACTATGGGACTCCAGGGAGAAGGCTACACAAGCGTCCAAGATTTTAAGACCGGCAAGATGTATTTCAGTGATAGCCAACATAATATTTGGTGTTTTGGAATTGTCTGTGTTTAGCCAGACTTAGTTTGCTTAAATCTGGCTAGAAATCTGTAATATTGAGAGGAAGAGTTTGTTATTTCCCCAGTTGGGCTGTATCCATACATCACCAGCACTGAAGAAGTGCTTTCTGTTTCAAATAACTTTTGATTATTGGATATCCTGAAATGTATAGCCAGGAGTCAGATGTGGCTGCAGTGAATAATGTTAGGAGATGTTTATGGTTAATGAAATATGATTTATCTGAGAGGTGGAATCCTTCCTGGAGGACCCTGCATATTACATGGAAATGAGGCTTGTGCCACCCTCTTTCTGGGAAAGCACGTTTTCAGATTATTCAAAATTAAATCCACCGAGACGCAATTTAGGCAGATTTAGTACAGATTAGATGAGAGTAATTTCTTCACATTTTACAGAGAAGCAGCTACAAAGCTGTAGTGACCAACAGGAGTTAACTTCAGTAGCATGAACCTGGAACATTCAAAGAACGATGTGTTCAAAAGACACTAGAATATTTTTCAAAGTCTATTTTTTAATTTAAATGAAAACATGTTTCTGTTTGGATGTAAGCATTCAAGGCTAGCAACCCAAACATTTGAGCATTGTGCCAGTACAAGAGAACCAGAAAGTGGAATTGACTAGTTCATTTTCCTAGAATGAAATGCCAAAAGCAGAGAAACAGAACGAAATGCCAAAAGCAGAGAAACAACAAAAATGAGGAAGAATAAAAAACACTTGTATAATTATTAATTTTTAAGTAAGAGTTGTTATTGGTAACACTGCTAAGGAATTTAAGATATAGTTCTAACCAGCCTCTGCCATTTTAAGACCAGCTGTGCTAAAGAAAAGCTAACACTCCGGGTATTTATTCAGTTATTCTAAAAGATGTCAGACAGTTTTGTGTTAAATTCAGTGTTGATGCTATACTTGCAGATTGTTTTAAACCTGAAGCAATGAAGACAGGAAAGTGTTGCTAAAAGTACAAATCACAGACCCCTCTACATACAGCTGGAACTGTTGAGAAATTTCTACATAGTCACTCTCAGTCCAGAAAGCTGAGTGAAGGTGCTCTGTGTGCAATGGGATAGTGCAACTTTTTTGTTTAATACTTTACAGATTTTTTGGAACGAAATGCACGCTGAACTGAAAAGCAGCATTTTTGCTGACCTTGTTGGAAGGCTAATGCAGTTTCTGGGAAATAAGTAAAACAAGCAGTTCTTTGTTGGCAGGAGCAGAGAGAGAGAGAGAGAAGAAGGGAGAGACTGGTCTTTTTTTCTTCACAATGTCGTGACTAAGTCAAAACTGTAATATGGCTAGATTTTTCTTTTACCTCGGCAGACATATGTTTTTCATCAGACTGTGCTGCGTGACACCTGATGCTGGCGAGTTCATATGAATTAGGCTATGGACTGCCTATAAACAGAGTGGGGGAAAGAAATCCACAGCTGCACCCAGATGCTTGACACTGAAATAAATAAAAGTTGGTACAATCAGTTCGACATATATGACAGAAATAATTTACACCTGCATTATTTGGCTTCTGCTGCTTGCAGATTCTTTTGACCACAAAATGATCTCTGCTTTGTTTATATCCAGCAAAGAACGTTATTTTAAAAGTCTCTCTGCCAATGTCTGAAAATCTAACTTATTTATTAATTGGATAAAGAAAATCACATTGGACCAACTTCAGACCTGGACAAGTGGTTGCAACTCCATTGACTCTAATGAATGTATAGCTACTTACTCCAGGTCTCAGTTTGTCCCATACATTTTGTTCACTTTTATTTGAGCTGGTCAGTTGTATAATAGCTGCCCATTGAGCAGGCTTGCATCATTCTGCAAAGCAAACTTGTTTGTTATAAGAGAGTCAAATTAGAAATGCCACCTTAAACTTGCCTTTTGGAACATGTCAGGGTAGAATACTGTTGCACATTTTATGTTATACAACACCACTGGATTGCCAGATGAATATCACTGGACTAAAACCAGCATTCGTGTTGAATTGTGAGGTTTTTCTTCTTTGTGACGCAAATTCTGTCCTTTTCTGCATAGTAAAACCTTAATATATCCATAAACCATCTACAAAAAATAGTTTGTTCTTAAAGTTCATAGAACAAGAATGCACAGTAGGAAATGAACATAAATAAAAACAAAAACTAATACTGTGACAATGAAATCAAGCAAGTACTACAATAAGTGTTTGTACTATAATATGATTATATCCTAAAGATCAGCCATGTATAGAATATACTTATACTGAAAAGGAGTGATCCAATGCTGGTTGGCATCAGAGGGAGTTTTCCATTGACTTCAGTGGGTGAGATCAGGCCATAAGTGAGAGTGGCATTAAATATATGCAACAAAAGTCGTATTGTAACCTACTTAGTAAAAAAGAGGTCAACTACATGGTTCACATGAGAAAGGAGATAGGAAATCCATAAGAGTTTGGGGTCATTCCAAGAAAAGTTGAATAGTAATCCAAGTTTGATGAAAGACAAGCTGGTGGGCATTTTTTTTCAAAATAAATCTCAGATTTGTAGGTAAACGGGCTGTTTATCCATTGATTAGTATTCCATGAGAACTATGTTTCTGATACTGAATTGCCAGTTTAATGGGACACTGTCAACTTGAAATCTAGCCAACACCAAACAAATGAATTCAAAGTAGTTTCAGCTGCTACACCTGCATTTTCCTTCTTCTTCCCACTCCCCACCAGGGCTGGCTCCAGGGTTTTTGCCGCCCCAAACGGCGGTGGGAGGAAGCTGCCATTGCGATCGGCGGCAGCTCCACCACGCTGCTTTCTTCTTCAGCAGCAATTCAGCGGCAGGTCCTTTCCTCCGAGAGGAACCAAGGGACCCGCCGGTGAATTGCCGCCGAAGAGCCCGACGTGCCGCCCCTTCCTCTTGGCCGCCCCAAGCACCTGCTTGCTGAGCTGGTGCCTGGAGCCGGCCCTGCTCCCCAGCCTCCTAATGTTTCTTTCCCCTGTTGCTCTGTGGATGCCCCATACAAACAATAGGAGAAACTTGGCATTGAAGTAATTTATGCATGAGTGCAAGCAGGGATTTGCCCAAATTGATTTCATTGCAAGATAGGCACCTATTTGACTATACAGGGCAAATCTTGAAACTGACTGTATACCATGTGCTGTAAAATGTCAGAGTAAACAAACTGAAATAATAGAGAGAAATACATTTGTATTCTCTCATCTTTTGATTATAGTAATCTGAGGTTTTGATAAAATAGCACTTAAAAAGATTTTTGGATGGAAATGTGATTTTCATGTTGCTGTTGACCCTTTAAAGGAAACTGCTAAAAAAATGCTTCTCTGGGGAAGCACTTCATTTGTTATAAATGATTGTATAGGGTACGTCTATGCTGCAGTTAGACACCCATAGCTGGCCTATGCCAGCTGACTTGAGCTTGTGGGGCTCAGGCTAAGGGGCTGTTTACTTGCAGTGTAGATATTTGTGCTTGGGCCGGAGCCTGAGCTCTAGGACCCTGTTAGGTGGGAGAGTCCCAGAGCTTGGGCTGCAGCCCAAGCCCAAATGTCCACATTGCAGTTAAGCAGCCCCTTGGCCCGATTCAGCTTGCACGGGCCAGCCCTGGGTTTTTAATTGCATTGTAGACATACCCATAGAGATTTACTTTTGGAAGAGTTAGATGTTGTAGAGACCATATCCGTTGCAATATTTAATTTGTAAATATTTGTAAAGCTGAGAATTAGCTTTGCTGGTATAGATCTGGTAAAAGTATACACTGGGGTTCATCCAGCAGCCCCAAATAAAACGTTTCCTGGGAAAATGAACTTTGACTTTAGCCATAATGAGTTGAGTAATTGTTTAGATTCTTGAAGATCTAAACAATAGTGAAAGTGACAGGGCAAATACATAATATATTGGGGAAAGTCATAGACGTTGCCACAAGTAAAAATAGGAGGCGATTACTTTTCTCCATCATAAGACAAAAGAGAAACTATTCATGATCAATGTGAGCAAACCATCTGATTTTATGGCATACAAAGATGTTTTATATAATAAGGGAAATTGAGACCACCATAAGGCTTTGGATGAAGTGCTCTTTTCATGCCTACTAGAAGATGAATCACTACATCATTTCTGCTGGCTTTTGCCAGCACAGACTTTGGAAGAGAGGCAGAAAGTGCACCAGGATATGTTGAGGCATCAGAAAGCATCCACTACTGTCTCTGCATCAGAGAGGTTGTGTGGGGCCAGCACAGCTCAGAAAATTTGGGTGCTGGCCAGGAAGGAAGTCTGGGTGTATGGGGAATGTACTGATTCAATTTATCCTCTCAGAAGCCCCAACTGGCAGAGTCCTTGGCAGGAATTAAAGCTGCCTTCCTCTGGCAGAAATCCCACCAGCCATAATAGTGGGTGAATCCCACCACAAGGGTCCTCTGAGGTGAGTCTGACTTCAGCATTTGAAATGTAAGGTGGGATTACAGATGTCTCATGTTTTTAACAATGCCCAGCAAGGTTTGTGCAGAATGAAGTTTTAATTTCAGATGCAGGTCTGGAGGTGGTATGAGGTGTTCTCTGAATGGGTGATAACTCTTCAGGTAGAGAGGGTAGTTTCTCCCATTGGCAAGGAGGTAGACTAGGTTTTTCTCCCGTGATTCTGGAGGATGCTTATGTATTGTAAGTGAAATGGTTGTACAAAATCCTTTTGTTTGAGGGGTTCTGATTAAAAACATACTGGAAGCATCCTTATTTTCTCTTGTTTATTCCAGGGAGATATTTGTTTTGATCTGATTTAGATTTCTGATTTGCTAAAGTTCCATAATGAAAAAAAGCTGCATGCTGTGTGTGCAAGTTGCACATACATAAAACCTGAGGAGCTAGATCTCTGAGTTGAGTTCACAAAAGTAAGACACAGCATGTCTCGAACTTATTTATGGGACCTCATTTTGATTGTATTTATGCTAGTGTAAATCAGAGGTAACTCTCATGGAGTTATACTGGCATAAATCTGGTTCAATAAGAATCAGGCCCATATTTGTCTATATATGAACCATTTAAGAATTTGAAGGGAATTTTCTCACCAGGGAAAACTGATTTTCAAGTCATAGGGATGTAATTCCCCATTTTAAATAAGGCCTGGTCTACAGTAGCGGGGGGATCGACCTAAGATATGCAACTTCAGCTACGTGAATAGCATAGCTGAAGTCGAAGTATCTTAGATCTAGTTACCTACTGTCCTCACGGCGCGGGATCGACGTCCGTGGCTCCCCCTGTCGACTCCGCTACCGCCATTCACGTTGGTGGAGTTCCGGAGTTGACAGGAGTGTGTTCGGGGATCGATATATCGCGTCTAGATGAGATGCGATATATCGATCCCCGAGAAATCGATTGCTACCCGCAGATACGGCCAGTAGTGAAGACGTACCCTAAGACTTTGTCCATGAACACTTGCCAACTGATACCCTGGTAAAAAGTGCAGTTAAACAAATGGAAGCTGACATATCTGTTGAGCCTGGGAGCTTAAATTCATAACTTTGCTAGACACTAAAAATCATGATCTGAGGCCTGGTCTGCACTGCACGGTCAGGTCAACATAAGATGTCGTGCATCGACCTAGCTGTGGAAATGTCTTCACTTACATTTGGCTCCCACCAACATAAGTGCCTCTCTATGCCGATTTAGTAACATCACCTCCCCGATCAGCGTAGAGTCACAGTCGATGTAATTAGGTTGATGTGGTATCAGTGGAGGCAGTGCATTGCTTATAGAATCATAGGATCAGAAGGGATCTCGAGAGGTCATCTAGTCCAGTCCCCTGCACTCATCACAGGACTAAGTATTATCTAGACCATCCCTGACAGGTGTTTGTCTAACCTGCTCTTAAAAATCTCCAATGATGGAGATTCTACAACCTCCCTAGGCAATTTACTCCACTGCTTAACTACTCTGACAATCAAGAAGTTTTTCCTAATGTCTAATCTAAACCTCCCTTGCTGTAATTTAAGAGCCTTGCTTCTTGTCCTAGCCTCGGAGGTTAAGAAGAACGATTTTTCTCCCTGCTCCTTGTAACAACGTTTTATGTACTTGAAAACAGTTATCATGTCCCCTCCCAGTCTTCTCTTTTCCAGACTAAGCAAACTCAATTTTTTCAATCTTCCTTCATAGATCATGTTTTCTAGACCTTTAATAATTTTTGTTGCTCTTCTCTGGACTTTCTCCAACTTGTCCACATCTTTCCTGAAATGTGGTGCCCAGAACTGGACACAATACTCCAGTTGAGGCCTAATCAGCATGGAGTAGAGTGGAAGAGTTACTTCTCGTATCTTGCTTACACAGTCCTGCTAATACATCCCAGAATGATGTTTGCTTTTTTTTTTGCAAGTGTTACACTGTTGAAACATATTTAGCTTATGATCCACTGTGACCCCCAGATATTTTTCTGCGATTCCTAGGCAGTCATTTCCCACTTTATATGTGGCAACTGATTGTTCCTTCCTAAGTGGAGTACTTTGCATTTGTCCTTATTGAATTTCATCCTATTTACTTCAGACCATTTCTCCAGTTTGTCCAGATCATTTTGAATTTTAATCTTATCCTCCAAAGCACTTGCAACCCCTCCCAGCTTGGTATCATATGCAGACTTTATAAGTGTACTCTTACGTCGACTGTTACTGACAATACAGTCAATACAAACACAGCTGGTGAGGACGCGCTCTGCCGACACAAGAAGCCAAGTGTGCACATACGCAAGCAATTTAATAACTCTGGTGGCTGCATGCCACTATAAGTTAGGTCGACATAATATTGTAGTATAGACATGGCCTTAATAAAGACACTGGATGTATGGCTTATTATTACAATCTGTAACCCGGTAACCCTCCTTTTTTGTCCTATGACTGCAAAGGTGCCACTTCACCTTGAATGGGCTCTTAGAATATGTGTTAACTACTTATGCTAAACAATCTGCTCCAGCTTGTGACACTCTGAGCATCTTTCCTAGACCTGAAGAAGAGCTCTGTGTACCTTGAAAGCTTGTCTCTTTCATCAACAGAAATTGGTCCAATTACTTTACCCACCTTGTGTCTCTTATATCTTGGGACCAATACGGCTATAGCAACACTGCAAACAACCTTCTATATCTAACATTTTCAATGTGTCTGGTGAGCTATGGCTATGGAAAAACTGTATGCCTGTAGAACTGATAGTTATGCTGATACATAATTATCTCATCCCCATTGCACAAGCAATGTAGGCTGGAAAAACGGACTTGTCCGAAGACTCAAACTGGCCTACAGGAATAGTTCCAGGTGATCCAGAACTTGGAGGCCCTTCTAAAGACCCATCCTAGGAGTGACAGTTCTAGAACAGCACCATTGCTCTGTGGATCCAAGTTCTGCCTGGCAACGACCGATGTCCAGCAGAACTTGGATCCACAGAACCATCTGTGGAGAAGGGCCAGAGAGCACAGGCAGTGGAGTGGTCCTACCTGTTCCTTGTTCCCTGCTGTATTTGCAGGGATGATGGGGGGCATAACACTAGGAGGTTCACCTCCGCAGCATTGTCCTATTCTTCCCCTTCTCTCTTCTCTAGCCCCAGAGAAGCCCATCTGTGGTGCAAAAAGAGAATTGAGATCTGCTGGAGGCAGGAGAGCTGTGGTCTGTAGAATTTCCGGTGTGGACAGCACTGTGTGGGCGGGAGAAGTTCTCCGGCCGACATAGCTTCTGCCACTCGCAGGGGCTGGAGTAGTTAAGCCGACGGGAGCGCTCTCTCCTGTCAGCTTAGAGCTGCTATATTAGAGAGCTCTGCGCTGCTGTAAACTCTCCAGTGTAGCTGTGCCAGTAGACATCCATGACTAACACATTCCATAAGACTGCTACAATGCAGGCTGTCACCCTGCTCTTCCCCCAGAGAATCTGCACAGGCAGGGTGTTTGTCCAGTGATATTTTCATAGCCTTTTTCTGCTGCAGCATTTTACATTTGTCCCATACTTTTAAAAGATTTGCACTTAAGAAGAATCTAATATATTGTGATTTTCCTCAAGAGATCAGTGATGCTGCAGAGTTTTAAACACATGCTTACATACATATGCAAAGTTAAGTGCTTGCATAACTTTTTGCAGTATTACCCCAGTTTTACATGATGTAACTCATTAGGCTTCAGCGGAGTTACTCCTGATTTACATAAGAAGACAAACAGACCCTCTCTGTGTCTTAGGCCTTGTCTACACTACACAGTTTTGTCGACAAAACAGTGGAAGCATACACACTGCAATGCTCCTTCTGCTGGCAAAACTCTCCTGCTTTGCCAACAAAATAAAGCCACCTTGATGAGAGGTATAGAGCTTTTTGCAGCAAAGTTGTATCAACAAAGTGTCAGTGTAGACACCGCATTTGGTTATGTCGTTGTAAGTGGTCTCCAGGAGATGTTCCACTATGCCACATCCTGGACGCTCTGGTCAGCAGTTCAGACTCCACTGTCCTGCACTCAGGTACACAGGCATCCGCCCCTCCCACTTGGAAGACTCGGAGTTTTTTAAATTCCACTTCTTGTTTGCTCTGTGTGGAAAGCTCACATCACATCTTTCCAGCTGACCATGACGGCTCCACGCAGCAAATGCTCTCCCACTTGGAGCACACCTGAGTTGTTGGGTCTGCTGGGTCTGTGGGGAGAGGAGGCTGTGCAGTCCCAGCTATGCTCCGGCCATAGGAACTTCGATACCTATGGACAGGTTTCCCATGGCTTGTTGGATAAGGGTTACAACCAGGACATGCAGCAGTGCCATGCGAAGATAAAGGAGCTGAGGCAGGCATACGAGAAGGCACGGGAGGCCAACTGTGCTCTGGTGCTCTGCCAAAGACCTACCGCTTCTATAAGGAGCTGTATGCCATTCTTGGCGGCAACCCCACCTTCATGAGCCCCATTGATACTTCATTGGGGCTGGAGGCAGCAGACAGTGGACTCAACCCCGAGGATGGAGTCATGGACGAGGAGGTCGAGTTGGAGGATGATGTGGAGCATGCAGCAGGGTCTAGCCAGTCCCAGCAGTCCGTCTCTGGCGTGCATGATGCAGGAGAGGAGAGCCCTGGTGAGTGATCTTTTTGAGTTGATGCTGCTCGTTTATATGAGGTAGAGCTGTCCTTTGCTCTGTATATTCTAGAAGTGGGTGAAGGGATAGAAATGTACAAGACTAGATGTGTTTCTGTGTGCTCCACATTTCGCTGTGCGGCTGAGCAGAGTGTTACTGCACACCGAGATTTCATGGGAATCTTCCAGAGAGATCTCTAGGAAACTGTCCGGGAGGTACTCACCAATCCTCTGCTGGAGGTTCCTTGGCAGAGCTGGTTTGTTCCTTCCCCCATTGTAGGAAACGTTCCCCTGCCAATCAGCAATCACTTGTGCAGGGACCAAAGCGGCACACAGGCAAGCAGCATAGGGACCAGATCTGAAGCTGCACATGTGCAGGAGATGCATCCTTGCTAATGCTCAGGAGTGAGATATCTGCTTCAATGACCCTGCCTGTGGAAAATGGTGGCAGAATTTACAATATTGTCCCTAGTCACCTGCAGTGATCCCCTTAAAAAAGACCTAGACGCTTTGCCCCATCTTGAGCACCGAACCCCCCCACTCCTCCCCAGCCGAACTCACGGTGTTTAGGGTGTTTGCCGAGATGCGTGCTTGCCAAGGGGACAGTGAGAAAGTGATTTGTATGTAAAAAGAGGTGTATTTTATTATAATGATTCAGTGTGTGAACTTACAATCATGTTTCTTATGCTTTTGTAGATGTGATCTTCAGGGGAACCCTCTACACACCGATGGAACACCTCTTCCAGATAAGGAAATGACAAAAGGAGGAGCAAAGAGGACATGTTCCGAGAAGTACTCCAATCCTCAGAGTCCGAAAAAAAAGAACACAGGGAGTGGAGAGAGACCCTTAAGGAAAAATTTAAAATAGAAAGGCAGGACAGAAAGAAGAGTGAGGAGCACATTGTAAAGGGTCATGAGTGGATGATAAAAGTGATGGAGGAGCAAACAGAGATGTTGAACTCCCTAATCATGCTCCAGGTAGTACTCGCTTCCCCCTGCAGCTGATACAGAACTGCTTTCCATGCCCTACCCAAACTCCTCCCACACATTCCTTGCAACTTCCCGGAACGGCTCAGTATGCCATTCACTCCACCCCTTCAGTCAGCTTCCAAAATGATAATTGGACTTACACCCAGCTGTGAGAGCCTACACTGCCCTGCACTCTTATCTCTCTTCCCACCAAACTTTTTGTATGCGTTGTTAATTGATATTAAATAAAAACAAACTTTCTGAAGATAACCAATCTTTATTGGTCTCCTACAGGTAGTGGTTGCTGCTGGGAGTAATACATAGTAGCAATGTGATCATTTGCTGACTACAAATTCTGGGCAGGAATCATCACAGTTTTCATGCAAGGCAGCAAGCTAACAAAAGCATGGCAGAGTACTGTACAGAAAGAGAGATTACTGGTGCTCATTGTCAAAATGTCGCCTCAAAGCCTCTCTGATTCAGATAGCTCCCTGTTGTGCCCTTCTAATAGCCCTGGTACCTGGCTGCTCAAATTCAGCAGCCAGGCGATCCACCTCCACACTCCGCCCTAGGGGAAACTTTTCACCCTTAGCCTCACAAATATTATGGAGCACGCAGCAGGCTTCTATGACCACAGGAACATTTTCCTTATTTAGGTCTAACCTGCCATCAAGGCAGCACCAGAATGCTTTTAATCTGCCAGAGGTATATTCTACAGTCATTCTGCACCTGTTCAGCCTATTGTTGAAGCATTTCTTGCTGTTGTCCAGGTTCCCCATATAAGGCTTCACGAGCCATGGGAGTAAGGGGTGTGCTGGGTCTCTCAGGATCACTATGGACATTTCAACATCCCCCCACTGGAATCTTCTGGTCTGGAAAGAAAGTTCCTGCTTGGAGCTTTCTATACGTGCTAGTGATCCTGAAGATGCATTTGTCATGCACCTTCCTGGACCACCCTGCGTTGATGTCAATGAAACACCCCTGGTTATTCTGCAGTACCATAGAGAAGTATCCCTTTGTACTGATATACTCCATCACAAGATGGTCTGGGACCAAAATTGGATTACGTCTCCCACCTATTGCCCCACTGCAGCTAGGGTTTCCCATTGCCGCAAAGCCATCCACTATTTCCTGCACATAGCCAAGAATCACGGTCTTTCATAGTCCATGTGATTAATGGACCTGCACACTTGTGTTAACACAGCCCCAATAGTTGACTTCCTGACTCCAAACTGATTTGTGACTGACTGGTAGCAGTCTGGAGTCGTCAGCTTCCACACAGTGATCGCCATGTGCTTCTTCACCAAGAAGGCAGCTCTCATTTTGGTGTCCTTGAGCCGCAGTACTGGGGCGAGTTCTGCACAAGAAGGTGGCTTTCCACATCAGAAAGTTCTGCAGCCACTGCTTGTCATCCCAGACCTGCATAACGATGCCACCACTTGGTGCTTGTTTCCCCAGCCCAGAACTAATGTTCCACTGTGTTCTGCTGCTCCCTGAATGCCAAAAGTAATCTGATGTCATTTCTTTCCATTGCACACAGCAAGTCAGGCAACTCTGTTTCCTGTTCAGATTGGGTGTTCATGATCTACTGCATGACCATCTGTGACATGTTCAGAACAGCGACCACAACAGTAGAGAGCAGTTCAGGATTCATCCTTTCAGACAGAGATGGCTGGCATGCAGTAAACAGGAGCCATTGAAAAATGCCATAAAATGCAGTCGAAAGCCCATGGAATCCTGGGACAGAAAAACCTGCATCGTAGGAAATTGAGCCTGCGTCCATGATGCACTGCGATCCACTCCACCATCCCACAACTCCTAGCTGCAGAAGGTGGCGAGTAGCACAGTGGGATAGCTACCCACAGTGCACTGATCTCACTGTTGATGCTAGAGCACCAGCTGTTGACACCCACAAGTGATGTAATTAAACCAGTTTCTGATTGTCTGTGTAACTTGAGTCAACAAAACTGTATAGTGTTGACAAGGCCTCAGAAACCTAGTTTGAGTAGTGCTTGCTGTTTTGCAATAGTCCCTGTTGCTCATTCTGTCTTTATTGTTATCTACAGTACTGCAAGACCAGATACTCTGAAGGTCAGACATCCACATAATATAAACTCATCCTGGTCTGCAGACAGGAAGAGAAACCAGTTAAAATTTTGGCTTTCTTTGTGATAGGAGCAACAATGAGAAAAAGATAAGAGATAAAAATCCCTGTTTCTTTGGAAGGAAAAACTTCTTTAACATTTTCCGTATAAGACGGTGTTTTGAGATTAGGGGTGTTCTTGTTTGGAGAGGGAAGCTTGTCTATTTGGGTTATTCCTTACTTACGGGACTGGCAATGGAACAGTGCAGAGAAGGTCAATAAACTTTTAAGGAAATTTGTGGCTGCCAACCATTATCCAATCTGGATTCAGATAATGCATGTGGAGAACTTTATTGTTAGTTGTTATTATTTTGGTTCGTTGGTTGGCTTTTTGTTTTGTTTTTGTGGGGACAGGGGAAATTAAGTGCACTGTTTTAGTGCTCATGTAAAGTATTGGATTGACAATACTGGAAACTGAAGAATTCCACCCATGGATAATATGGAGCACAAACGGTAGTGCAGGCTTCCCCACCTTGCTCTATAGCACCTCTTTGCCCCAGCCCAGTCCTGGAGAGAACCACGTCTAGGGATGAGAGGGTGGTTCAATCTCCAGGCCCAAATCAGTCGCACTGCTGAGAGTGCCTGTTCTGACTGTCTTTTGATTACATGCTCAACTGAGGAGCTGCATTGAGATTACTGTTTTATTTCACGTATATCATTGAACAGCCACCAGCTGAGCAAGAATTCTGCCCCTGATTGGTGGTCCCTGAATTTGAACAGAACAACCTACCTTGATTTGAGTGACACGCAGGGGCGGCTCTAGGAATTTGGCCGCCCCAAGCAGTCATGCCTGCGGGAGGTGCACCGGAACCGTGGGACCAGCCGACCTCCCGCAGGTATGACTACGGAGGGTCCGCTGGTCCCGCGGCTCCGGTGAACCTCCCGCAGGCATGACTGCGGAAGGTCCGCCGGACCCGCCTGCCGCCCTCCCGGCAAAATGCCGCCCCACGCGCGCGCTTGGCACGCTGGGGTCTGGAGCCGGCCCTGGTGACACGGCATGTCTACACTGCCCACGTTACAGCGCAGCCGTGGCAGCACTGTGACGTGGGCAGTATTGCTGGGGGAGAGCTCTCCTGGTGATTAAAAAAAACCCCACCCTGAATGAGGGGGTGGTAGCTTTCCCGGCGATAAAGCGCTGTCTATACTGGTGCTTTTCAGTGCTAAAACTTTCATTGCTCAGGGAGATGTTTTTTCACACCCTTGAACAACTAAAGTTTTAGCACTGAAATTGGCAGTGTAGACACAGCCTAACTCTCTGACCAGTCTGTTTCTGGTGTTGTTTGGGGAGCATTCAGTTAGTTTCAGTGCAGTTAAATCAATTTTACTTGAAAAAAGCTTCCTCTCCTCATCTTCCCTCTGCAGAGCTATCCTCCAAAGGCAAATGTTTTGAATACTCCATCAAGGGTGCGGTTTGATGGGTCTACTCCAAATCTGAATGCTCTCACAGATAAGGTTTTAATATTAATAAAGTTTGCTGAGGAATATCTAGATCTTCGTAAGACATTAACTATATCAGACATTCTATACATACAACCCAAGAATCTTGAAAGATTTACATATGCCTCTGTTGTAAACAGATCTAAATTAGTCTTTGTAATCTCTAATTGATTATACTTTTCATTTTGAAAAGAGACTAAGGGCTTATTTACACTTACAGTGCTGCATCAGTGCAGCTGCACCACTGTAGAGCTTAATGAAGATGCTCCCTATACTGATGGGAGAGCTGCTTCCATCTGCATAGATCTCCACCTCCCCAAGTGGTGGAAGCCCTCCCATCGACATAGCACTATCTACACAAGGGATTAGGTTGGTATAACTGTGTTGCTCAGGGGTGTGGATTTTCCACAACTTGGAGCTACCTAGTTGTACCAACATAAGTTCGTAGTGTACACCATGACTTTAACTGTGGACTGGAAAGTCAGTCTTATCTGACTCAGTTGGCCTAATGGAGTTACAGCAGTGATAAATTTGGGCTATTCTGTTTAGTAAAAACTTTTAAAAGTCTGCATTTTGAAAGGCACATGGAATCCAGTTTATTCCTGGTATATTCTCTCAATGCAGGGTGTTTTTTCCCTCCTAATTTTGCTAAAGAGATTGGTTTAATGCAGTGGTTCCCAAACTTGTTCCGCCGTGGGCCAAGGGATGTGGTGGCCACCGCTTCCAGCAGCTCCCATTGGCCTGGAGCAGCGAACCGCGGCCAGTGGGAGCCGCGATCAGCTGAGCCTGCGGATGCGGCAGGTAAACAAACCGGCCCGGCCCACCAGGGGCTTTCCCTGCACAAGCGGCGGAACAAGTTTGAGAACCACTGGTTTAATGTACCAGCAACTTGTAAATTACACTGTTTTGCTATTCATAACTGTTCTCATACTGTAAGCACAGATGGCTAACTTTCCACTGACTGCAGCCGAAAAACAAAATGGCTGAGGCCATGTGGGAAAAAAGAGGTACTCTTTGTTCAAAAGGCACAAAAACATCTGTCAGGAAAAGTGGGCAAAAGCCAGCTGATCTGTATTTATTACTATTTCTTTGTTTTTTTATTTATGAAAGTGCTCATAATTCAGATTAACTCTGTTTGTACTTTATTTATTATTGCTTCACCTACCTTGAAACTGTCAGAGCTATAATAAATGGACTAAAAGGCTATCTAGCTTCACTGCAGCTCTTGTTGGTATCTGGTATCATCCTCTGCTGAACTAATTTTGTTACTTCTAAGAGCCACGCTTGTCATTGGTTCTCATCATATAACACTCCCTCTTTCTCTATGGTACTTTATGGCCCTCGTTACCTTAGTATTGGTGTGCCTCGCAATCTTTAATGTATTTTATCCTGTGAGGTGGGGAAAAGCTATTATTTCCTATTTTACAGATGAGGCTGAGAGAGAGAGTAAGGCTTCAAATCAATGAAAGTTAGGGACCTAAACACCTTTGAGGATCTGGGCCTAAGTGATTTCTCCTGTGTCACGCTGGAAATCTGTAGCAAGGCAGGGAATTGAACCTGGGTCTCCTGCATCACAGGCTAGCCCCTAACTCATGGGACAGCATTAGCTCCACTAATGATGTACAGAAGTTCTTTTTCCACTAGTTGTGGAAAAACACCACTGTTACAAAACTGTCAAGACCACTGACTCGTTCTACAATGATTCAATTAGCTTCGTCAAGAAAATAAACATGTAAATAATGAAAATATTTCAACCAGGTCATTACATGCTGTAGACTTAGTCATGTACAAGGGAATGTATTGAATTTTAAAAAATGTATATACTTTACTATATAACGTTAGATAAGTATTGGAACATATCAGGGCTTAACCTAAACTGAACTTTTGGTTTTGAATCTTAAACAATGACAACTAATTATTAAATAATTACGTATGTCAAATCTCATCAGAGGGAGAAGTTGCTATTTATCCATGTGTGAACAATAACTGTACACTGAACACAGATGGAGAACATATGTACTGGGCCTCTGTTGTCTTAAAGTAGAATTCAGACACTGTAACATAACCAGGTCTATCATTCTCTTTCATAGTAATGAATCACCAACACCAGCAACAAATGACACCAAGTACAACCATGTCCCAGCAGAGCCATCCTACCCAGAACCCTCAAGGTGGGTTGTTGAACATGCCCAATGCACTGACTACCCAGCAGCAGCAGCAACAGAAGCTGAGGCTTCAAAGGATCCAAATGGAAAGGGAGAGAATTAGGATGCGCCAGGAGGAGCTCCTGCGACAGGTACTGCTACTCTTTCTGCAAACATTTTTCATTTGATGCATCTAATTATGTTTTTTCTATGCACAAACCACAAACGAGTACAGCCAGAATTAATTTTTTTTAAGATAAAGAGAACAAAAAAAGGAAATAGTCTTAGCAAGTACACGATGTTTGTGTTTCTTTTCACAAACTGCACTGAACAGAACACAAAGTGGCTACTTATTTCTGCATTTAAAAGTCCTTAGAAATTTAAATGTGCAGTATATGGGGGAAAAAAAAGAAGTCCTGACAGTTTCATAACTAAATACACAATAGCTATAACAGCAGAGAATAGAGACCAAATTCTGCTCTTTTGCAACTGTGTAAATCCAAAGTAACTCTGTTGATCTCAGCTGAATTTACACTGATTTGAGTGAAAGCAGAATTTGGCTCTAGCACAACACAGTGGGCCAAATCTTGGTCCCATTAAAGACAATGGCAAAACTCCCAGAATTTGTTCCCAACAATCTGTCTTAGAGGTTTGGGGCCAAATTTTGTTACTGGTGGCATTTTGCCCTTTGATTACAGTACAACTTTGAGTTACATCTCACATGAATGTGGTCAGGCTGGTAATTTTTCCAGGGGCAGTGTGGTTTTTTTTTACATTTTGTGTATTCTTATTTTTAAGGCTCAGCTTTATAATGACTCATACAATACAAATAGATATGTAGCTTCCTTTGCACTGCTTTAAGGAAATAAACAGTTTTAACAATTGCAAAGGATGTGTTTCTTCTGTTAGGGAGTACTCTGCTGCTGCTATGTTTTATATAGTATATTAATCAACTTCCTTAGAGAACACAAATAACCTGTTTCCCTTAGGAACACAGTGTGAGCTGAGTACGTTTTATTGAGGATATTATGGTCATAGGCTGTAGCCTTGTAAATGGGCAGTCAGAGTTCCAAACATCTAAAAAAATGGTGCATTTTCATCAAAGAAAAATCTTAGAAATCTGTTGCTTTAATTATTATTCCATGATTACAGTCTTCTTGACTTGGGATTTGTGCCTAAATACATGTGGTTATTTCAGGGTAACATTTGTTTATACTGTATTTCTAAATACAGTATCACATTTCTTGGCAGCAAATAGAAGTATGTTTTCTCTTACGGTAATGACACCAATTGACATAATATTTCTGGTGTTTTATTAGTGTACTGTAAATGTACCAGTGTTTGTTTGCTTGTAATAGTCGCTATCACAATATAATTTTGAATTTTGAAATTCCTTATTTTGATCTTAGATATTTCTTTTATAGTGATTGGTGCAAGTAGCAAAGAGGAGCTCAAATCAAAATTCCTTGTGTAAACGCCCCTAGACTGTGGCAGAATCTGGCCTCTGACTATCTTGCCACAATTAAGTGAATCTACTTTTTCTTCTTCTTTTTTTACCTAGGGAGGGGAATTAATGAGGGGAGATGTGTTAGTGATGACAACAGACTGGAATGTTTAGAACATATTGTGGGGAGCAAGGAGCAAAAGCGTCATCATGTCGTTGAAGCTTTTAAGAGGGAAACCAAGATCTGGATTATCAAAGCAGATGTTACCAGAAAGGGATGTTTGCCTGCCCATGTAGGACCTAACTTATTTTAGGACAGATGGAAAGTTTCCTCAAAGCCACAAATTAACAGCAAGCTGGTTCGTTTCTCCTTGCCAATATGCGGCAAAAATGTAATGAATGGTGACTACCTCCTTTTCCTCTGTTAGCCTCAAAGTGCCTAGGAGCATTATTGATAAAAGGAATAAGAAGTCCAAGGTCTTTCCAGAATATTTTACCATGTATTTCTGCCATCAAACCTTTGGGATGTCTCCAGTCTGGAGTTCTTTTTTCTTGGAGTCTTATTTGAATTATCACTGTAACAATAGTATCTACAGATGGATTGCAAAGAATCAACAATTTTCCTCTATTTTGGGACTTCCTATGTGTAGCTGTTAGTGCAGATTTTGGCTCAAAGTTACAGGTTCTGCTATCAAATACTGGTGTTCTGTACCAGCACAGGAAGGATTGCTAACATAGTAAGAAAGGACACCTATTTTAACTATATGATGTAAAGATTAGAGCTGGACAAATATAGCACAAGAGAATTTGCAAATACCCTTTCTAATAAAACATGCTAATTTGCCTCACTAGTGTTTACAACTCCTTTCATCCTTTTTTCTACAAATATTTGTATGACCCCACTTTAAATTTTTTTTTAAAAAGATTGCATCAAGACACTTTGAAACTTTGCATAACACCGTCTAGTTACATTTGTAGCAAACAAGAAAAAAATCAAAGATCAAAATGCAGTCCTGTTATAGGCCTGGATCCAGCAAAGCACTTAAACACGTGCCAAATTTTAAGTTAATAGTTCCAGTGCCTTCAGTAGAACTACTCACATGTTTATAGTTAGGCATATGCTTAAGTACCTTGCTGAATTGGGGCCACAAAGCAGAGACAACTCCACCGAAGCCAACTGAATTTTATCTGCTTATGCCAGTACTGAATTTGGCCCTTAAAGTTTAGACCTAATCCTGCAAACATCTTGTACCCAAATTCTGTACTCTCACACCTCATATAAGTCCCTTTGATGCCGCAAGTACATGTGTGGCAAGCAGCAGGGAGTCATATTATGCTTCTTCACATGTGAATACAAGTATGATGACACACTAGGTGTAGTCCTCCACACTGAGCAGTCTGCTCCACCCCCAGCTGCAGTTCCACTGCCCTCCCAGCCCACCCCCAGCCCCAGACACAGCTGTGCCCTGCCCCCAGCCCAGCTCTGGCCCCAGCTCCACTCTGCCCACTGCTCCGCCCGCAGCCCAGCTCTGCCCTCATTCCCTCTCCACCCCTAGGCCAGCTCCGCCTCTAACCCCAGCTTCTTCCCCATACCCAGTTCTGCCCCCAGCTTTGCCTTCAGCACAAGCTCTTGTGCTGAGGCAACTGTGCAGTAATGGAGGGAGAGCACAGACAGATCCCATTACTGGTAAGGGGAGGCACGACAGAAAAAGTTCGGCCACCACTGCCCTAGAAGATAAAGTGTAGAGGAAAAAAAGTATCTTTGCAGCCTGTAGGCTTAATCAACAGGAACTTTATAAACTTCTTGTCAGCAGTCAGAGCAGTATGGAGGCCTAGCAGGATGATGGAGTGTAGCAAACCCCTGAGGGGCTTCATTGTTGAAACATTGTTATTCCTATCCTAATCCTTCACTGCTGCTTTTGCTTTTTTTAATGCAACCTGTCTAAGAAAAAAAATGCTGAGTAAGTGTATGTGCTTGCTGCTAGGCAACCGAAATGAGGTGAAAAGGGTTTGGGTGAAAGGGAGTGGAATTCTTTTGGCAGGTCCCTCAAATCTCTTTTCAGCTTGACAGCAGCTGCTGGCTGGCTGGCTGGCTTTTTCCAGTCATTCCCGTCTCTGCAGCTGCTCTGCTGGAGAGACACACCCAGCAGTGAAGGAATACAGAGTTCTAGGAGGTTTCTAGTTAGAGTGTTGTTTTTTTTCCCTTCCCCTTCATTTTAGTAGGTGAAGGCTAGCATTGGAAAAAGTAACAATTCTCTTTCCTTCAGCAATTGAGTGGGGAGCTGAGCAGTTGATGTTTAATAAGCGTTCTTTGTTTCAAAAAGCAGAATGTGACTCAGCTTTCATTTGAATCTTGCCTTGCCTTGTCATTTCAGAAGCATTTCATTTTCCCAATTTCTTTCCCACCGATTATTTTTGTTAGTCTTGCAGAGAAAAAAGGCAAACCAGCCTTTCTAAAATCCGTTGGAGATGGAAGTTATTAGAGGAGCTGTCAGTGGGAAAGGTCTGAAACGCTCACACAGAGAAAGTGCCCTGTTTCCACTCTCTCTTGATGAGCTGAATGGTTGTGTAAGTGTTGAACTTCAGAAACTTTTCACCTTGTCATGAAGTGCAGGGGAAACCAAGCCAAGTCATGTTTCCCATAGGGTTCATCCCAGATGTCACTTTCATGGGTGCAGAGGGCCTGGCAGAATTCTGCAATTCTAATTCAGAAAAGGGAAGGTATGGGAAGCCTGAACAAGGGAGAAGCAGCGTGGGAGAGTTCCAGATGCAGATCCACCAGCATTTTGTCCTTGTGGGATGGGCGCTCACTGGCTGCTGGGCTCCTAGAGTCTGGGGCTGCAGCAGCAGTCCGAAGGTATACCCAGTGCACAGCCTGGCCATTAGCCCTATGTATTGAAAGCACACGCAGTGTCTAAATGCTCGATTTTCTACCATAAGTGAGAGGATCAGCAGGAGAGGAATTATAATGATTAGCAATATAAAACCACTCTCTCTTCCCATTCTGAAGGGGCAGTTTGGAACCTGAGCATGTGCAGTGAGATATTTCTCAGGGAGGGTTGCAGGAAATGTGACAGTGGAGCTCTAGAATCCTTTGGCATACAGTTGAAAAGAGGTTTACATCAGAAGTATGTACAAATACAATGAATAATTCAATATGCTGCACCCCTTTGAAGCCTCTAAAGATTTTGGCAGCTTTAGCAAATACCCACCGAAGAAGCAGGTATTTTGACAATGTTGTAATCTCAGGATATTGCATTTATTTATTTTTCTTTTTGTTTCCACTGATTCCCCATCCCCTTCCCTTTTTGACAACATCCACTGCAATACCAGGCAGATTATTATGGGCATTCACTTCTCTTTGAAGTGAATGCCAAAGGCTGCCTGAATTGGTTAGCAGGAGGGATTCCTCCTTTGCCTTTTTACTGTCTAGAACGCTAGAGACCTACAGCATGTGGTCTCCAAACCTGTCATCCATATGACATTGGAACAGCACACTGCCAGGCACTTCAGTTATAAGGATGCCTAATACTGCGTTGCTGGGCTAGATAGTAACTAGTCCAGCAGTGCTGTGCAAAAGGAAGGAGGGAGCATCAGGAGCCTTTTTTCCTTGTGCCCCTGTGCATTGTTCAGGCAGTCATGGTCTTTGTTGCATTGTCACCCAAGAAACAAGAGGGTATATCATTGACAGCAGTGCTTATAAAGGGGCCCCACACCGCATCCCCTGCACCAGAAAGCAGAGTTGGACCAGAGCAGGGAACGAGTGATGATGATAATGAAGCTAGTCACCTCGATTTCAAGGACAACGTCGACAATCACTGTTTGTACTAATGGGACATTGCGTGACTCCATCGAACAAATCAGGAAGAACAGTGTTTACCTCACTGGCCAAAGAGCCATTTGCCTAGTTGTGTTGATTGAGCTGCACATTGTTTTCATGCCTGATGCTGTGTTTCCAGCAGCTCAGTGCAATTCTTCTCAAAAGTGTGGACACCCACCCTTAAGACATGGTGTTCTGCAATAAGATCCATCACCAGTTGCTCAATGGTCGAGTCAGAAATGTTGGTTTTGTGCAGTTTTTGTGTCAGAGTGCCTTTGAAATGTTTAATATGCTCTCAATGGTTATAATGCCAGCGCTTAATTTGGACTGTAAGACTTGTTTTTATAGCTGTGATGCCATTTGAAGAGCTATGAATGGCTTTTTATAGCATCACAGCTAAGAATAGACCAAAAGGGCTCTGAGCAAGGACACATTGTTGCTTAACCCCATTTGTGATTGGAAATGGGACTGTTGGGTCAGTGGTTTTCAAGCTGTGGGTCGCGACCCAGTACTGTCAGTGTTGCTGCCCGGCTAAGGCAGGCTAGTCCCTACCTGTTCTGACACTGTGTTGCGCCCCAGAAGCAGCCAGGAGCAGGTCCAGCACCTAGGCGGGTGGTCCATGGGGCTCTGTGTGCTGCCCGTGCCTTGAGCACCAGCTGCACACTCCCATTGGCCGGTTCCGAATTGGGGGGGCGGTGCTTGTGGGCGAGAGCCGCACCAAGCTGCTTGCATACCTCCGCCTAGGAGCCGGGTCTGCTGCTGATCGCTTCCAAGGCAGAGCGCGGTCCACAGTGCCAGGACAGGCAGGAAGCCTACCTTAGTACCCCCCGCTGCACCGCTGCCCGGGAGCTGCCCGAGGTAAGCCCATACCCCAACCCCACCCCACAATTCCCTTCTCCAGCCCTGAGCCCCTCCAAACCCAGAGCCCCTTTCTGCACCTCAAACCCTTTATCCCTGGCCCCAGCCCAGAGCCTGCACCCCCAGCCCAGAGCTCTGACCCCCCTCCCACACCCCAACCCCTTGCCCCAGCCCAGAGCCCCCTCCCAGAGCTGAAACCCCTCATTCCTGGCCCCACTCCAGAGCCTGCACCCCCAGCCTAGAGCCCTGAGCCCCTCCAACACCCCAAACTCCTCATCCCCAGCTCTGTTGGGTCACGGACATCAACAATTTTCTTTAACTGGGTCGCCAGAAAAAAGTTTGAAAACCACCGTTCTAGATGGCAGTCATTGTAAAGGAGAAAATTCAGACACCAGCATGGCATATGGAAGGAGCGCTCTCATGGCTGGTAGAAAGAGAAGACATTTTTGAGAAGTCACACTTTCTTAAACTGTATTTGTAATTTTTTAGTACACTGCAACCACACCCGCAAACCTTCTAATATAAATTTCAGTTAATGTGGGGTTATTTTGGTTTAACTTCTGTAACTCTCTCCCTGTGGCTATGATTATGGTAATTTCATTTTTGGGAGAAGATAAGAGTACACTTAACAAAATAACATAAAGCGTTGAACAGCTATGGTACCTCATGTTCATCAGGCTGTTTAGTTTGTGGGCAATATGATAAGTGGTCAGCTATGTCAGAAAATTTTTCTCAAAACATTCCTCCCACAAATAAGAAATTTTTGACAAAATGGCCATTCTTTCCAGAGCACTGGACTCACTGCTCCTGCATAAACTACTGAGAGTCTCGCAACATGTACTTGGAATTTAATACTGTCTGGGTGTTTTCTGTGCTGCAGCTGAACTGGTATAATCACTTAGCCAGGGAATTCAGATACTGAACTCTCTGGAAAATGTGGTGCCAACTACTGTTTGGTCCAACTAGGAGAGATTCATGCCCAAATTAATTGACTATGTAGCCAGATATAGTATCTGGATTCAGGCTGTTCTACTTCAGAGTGCTAGCATAGTCAGCAATCTATTTGAGGATTGCTTACTCCACTCCAGGATTTAGACAGGCCTTGAGTATCAAGGCTGTCTTTGAGCTACAAAGCAAGGGAGCTACAGCAGTGGTTTTCAAACTTTTTTTCTGGCGACCCAGTTGAAGAAAATTGTTGATGCCCGCAACCCAATGGAGCTGGGGATGAGGGGTTATGGTTGTGGGAGGGGGCTCTGGGCTGGGGCAGGGGGTTAGGTTGCGGGAGAGGGTCAGGGCTCTGGGCTGGGGTGCAGGCTCTGGGCTGGGGCCAGGAATGAGGGGTTTGGGGTGCAGGAAGGGGCTCTGAGTTTGGGGGGGCTCAGGGCTGGGGCAGGGAATTGGGGCGTGGGGTTGGGGCGCGGGCTTACCTTGGGCGGGTCCCGGCCAGCGGCGCAGCAGGGGTGCTAACGCAGTCTTCCTGCCTGTCCTAGCACCACGGACCACGTTGCGCCCAGAAAGCGGCCAGCAGCAGATTCAGCTCCTAGGTGGAGGCATGCAAGCGGCTCCGTGTGGCTCTTGCCCGCAGGCACTGCCCCCACCAGCTCCCATTGGCTGGGAACCAGCCAATGGGAGTGCAGAGCTGGTGCTTGGAGCGGGGGTAGCACACAGAGCCCCGTGACCCCCCAGCCTAGGAGCCAGACCTGCTGCTGGCCACTTCCAGGGCGCAGCATGGTGTCAGAACAGGTAAGGACTAGCCTACCTTAGCTGGGTAGTACCACCGATGGGACTTTTAATGGCCCAGTCGATGGTGCTGACCAGAGCCGCTGCAACCCAGTGCCTTCCATTCTGCAACCCAGTACTGGGTCGCGACCTGCAATTTGAAAACCACTGATCTAGAAAAGCCTTCCTGTAACTTTCTGCATGGAGACAGTGCTAGGGCTTGTCTGTATGAGAAAGTTGCATCTGTGTAACTTGAATCAGCTTTTAAACTGATACAGTTAAACCAGTGCAAAAGGCAGTGTGAATAATCTTATATTCATGGAAAAGTAATTTAACTAAATTGAAATAAGCCACTACAGATAGCATTCACACAGCCTTTTGCACCAGTTTAACGATATCTGTTTACATTTACACCATAGGTTATACTGGTGAACCCTTTTATTATTATTATTATTTTATTTTATTTTATTTATTAATGAGATGCATGAGGGATAGTAGCAGACAGCCATATATACCATATACTGTCTGATCTCTTCAATACAGTTTAGCTCTGTAAAGTATTTTGCATCATAGTTCTCATGAAAGATCAAAGGCTGGATTCAAAGCAGGGAGCCTTGCTCTTCCTCACTCTTCTTTTGCCTCTGCACAAGTTGCCCAGCATTGCACTGGGGAGTGCAGCCCCTGCTTCCTTCTAGCTGCTGTCCCAAAGGGAACATCACCCACCACCCTTTCTGTACCAGTTCACAGAGCTGGCTGAGTAAAGAGCAAGGAGCACATTAACCCCTCTCATGGGCTGATGCTGCTACTGCTCTGGCATGTGCATTCTGGGAACCATGGCAGGAACAGGGGCCTGAGCCAGATAGAATTTCTCTTTGGGAATCAAACTTGCAGTGCAGCCTCTCTGTACCTGAGAGTGCCAAGGGCAGAATTTGTCTTGACCGGTTGGGGATATGTCTGTGTCAAATTGTGAAATCCATTTTGTTTTGTGAATCCCAATTTGTTTCAGGGACTTATATTTTGAATTGCAACTTCCTTTGTGGATTAGAGTATCCATTTTATAGCAGGGGCTTGACACCTAGTGGAAAGACTATGTCTGAGAAACTATGACAGAGCAATAAAGGGCCATCAAAACTGAATAACTCTTTTCTACTGGTAGGCCCATTGACTTTTAATTAATCTCTACACAGAAGCCAACCGCGGGTGGGGGAGTGGACCCCAAAAATCTCCCATCTGAAGCACATGAGCAAAAAGGGGACAGAGACTGTTTTAAAAGAAGGATGCTTCACTATGCAAAGGGCCAAACCATGAACACAGGGAAGACGACCAGGATAATGAAGGCAGGGAAGGGTTGCCTAGCCTAAGGATGTTGCTCAAACCCAGGGCAAACAGGAGGAGTGAGATCAGACATGGGGGAGAGGGCAGAACGGGCTGTGTTCAGGATTTAGTTGGTCTGTGACTCTGTAGTGTGCTCTGTTAAGAATAAACTGTATTGTTAAACAAATGTCTTTGTTAAGCCTGTGTTCCTTGCTTTCCAGCCACCTGTCTTGGATTTAACTAGAAACTGGAGCTCCCACAGCCAGGTGGACTCTGGGGAATCTTGTCTAAGCAACTGAGATCTTAGGATGGGTGGGCTGAGGCCCTGGTTCCGAGATTTAAGAAGGCCCAACTGCAAGGAGCCCATTGCCCAAGAAGGATATCGTACACATGGTTTACACCCAAGAGCATGCCTGTGAGACCCAGAGCTATAAACTGTGGCCAGTCTCTGCCTGGAACCAGCAGGGTTATTATAACCGTGGGGTATTCATCAGATGGGTCCACTAACAGACTGGTCTATTCAGAGAGGAGAACTGGGCTCGGTTGTAATAGTATGGTATAGCAAACCAGTGTTGAATAGACTATAGGCTGTGGAGCCAGTGGGGGGTACCCAGGCCATGACCCAACCACTTTTTGGCCAAGCCAAATCTGACTGGCATGGCAACCCCAGACACCAGGTCACAATGCTACTCACTCAAATTGGCCTGTCAGCCCCTTATGCCGGGGTTTATATGCCCTTCCCTGAACCTTGTTGCATACCACCAGAACCTTTAATTTGTGCACCCCCTGCCCCCAAACTATCAACAGTTAGGCGTTGTCTTTGACGGAGGGGCAGCCAAGCCAAACCTGAGTGGCTCTGTGACCCTATGCATCAAGTCACCACACCACTTGCTCAGATTTGAAGTAGGTAGGTACAGGGACTAATAGGATGGTTTAAGCTGCTAGTGGGCAGGGTATCGGAGAGGTGGAAGAGGAGGGTCAGGTTGGGAGGGAATCTGTGCTCCCCCCCACACACTTTAAATGGCACTCCACAGCCCCTGGAACAGACTACAATTGGAGAGTGTTGGGAGTTGGCTTATCTTCATGAGAGAGAACTGCATTAGTAGCACAGCTGTCATTACTGACTTTAGATGAATAACCTGACACTTCATCTGGTTCATGATGAATTTACTTGGCTTACATCTGCAACTCCTCTCTCCTCAGCCTTTGGAGCAACAGCCATTTATATAGGTGCCTCAAACTCAAATTAGACGGCTGCTTGTCTTTTATTTTGACCCTTTTGCATTTCCTTAACAAGCAGCTGATCTCATGTGTGGCCACGTTGCATAGCCTTGGAGACTGCAACACTGGAAAGCTACCAGAGGAATCAGGGTCTTGAAGGACGAGGTGGAGGTTGTTTGGTGTCTTTGAAAAGAGGGAGGCAGCTCCAATCATATGGGGCTTCATGTAAGAAGGCAGAAAGTGGGAAAAGAAGGCACCTCAATATTCCTGAGATAGGTTAATTAGAAAGTCTTCCATAGAAAGAGAAGGTATTTATCTCCATCCTCCATTTAACTTAAAACAGTCTATGGAAGTGTACGGATTGTTCAAAATCTTATTTGACTCCTTCCCCCCGCTTCCCTCCTGCCCATCGTTTTGATTTAACATAACACTTTCCCAATGACTTGGTAGACCAGTGGAGTGAAGACATCTTTCTGAGTAATGGAATTCACTAGCTACTCTGAATTAACTATGTCTTTGACAGTGTTTGAGAACAATTATGGAAAATTACTTGGAGAGAGCTTTCAGCTTCGAGTATGTCATTACCTGTTGTAGAAACACAGGAGACTGGAATAGCATACCTGCTAGGCATCTGACAGTTTTAATCAAAAGAGTTGCAGAACTCCCTTGCTGTGCATCCACCTACTGATTGTAAACAAACATTCACTTCAGTAATGGCCTTTCTCCTGTACCAGCATGTGACCTCTTACCTCAGTAGATTTTCTTTGGCTAGGCTGTGATGCAGATTCCCTGTGATAGATAATTGGTAGATACTCACAGTCATTGCTGGTTCATCACTAATATCACCTTTTCCAGCAAAGTACATTTTATAGACCAATCTCTTTCGACATTCATTTTTCTCTATTTCTAGTCATATTCAAGGACTTCTGCTATTATAAGTGGCGCCAGAACTTGTTAAAATGTTGGTTTTATGTAGTGTGGTCCCTTGAGAGTTCAGGCTGCTGCATAAAGGAAGGTTTCCCAGTCACCTTTGCACAGATAAGATTATTCAGTCTGATATTCCTTACAGTTCCAATGAACTTATTTTGCATTCTGGAAATTGCAAAACTGGCATGACATCCAGCAGGAACAAAATTTAGGTAATGAAGGTGACCAAATTAAAAAATGTCACTTCTTAATCCTTCACTATTTTTGGTGATGCACACAATGAGGTCCCAATCTTGATCTCATTGCAGCCAGTGACAAAATTCCCAATGGCAGCAGGAGCAAAAAAAGTTTGTGTTTTGTCCTGTGTGTTTTACCTGAGAAATAGATATCAAAAGTTGTTTGGTCTTTGTTCTGCTTGGCAGTGACGGAATAAGTTACCTGCAAGTCATGTCCTATGCTTTTCATCTATTGCCTTCTGCCCTTCCTTTAATTGGGGGAACACCTCAGGAGCAGTGACACAAGCCTGAGCCAGTATAAAGATGCCATCCATTCTGAATAGGACTTGGTTCCAAATACCTGGGAGAGAAGTATATTAATATTTACAGTTATTTGGCCTCAGACACAGTTCTACTCTAGAGTATTGGCTATACTTACTTTAAAATTATCTTACATCCTTGCAAACAGAATAAATAGTTCCCATATTGAGTCAGTATTTTCTGCCCCTTGCCAAAATCTTATCATTAATAATGTATGAAGGCCCCAGTTAGGACTGGAAAACATATTGCCCAAATTGCTAAAATATGGCCGTGAATGGCTTAAAGACTGCATTGTAGCAAAACAGAGCCTAGCAAACCTTCTCCTGCATCTTTGTTTGTTCTTCTTTCCTCCCTCTGCCCCATTATTCTCCCAGCTTGATTTTTTTTGTTGGTCTTTATAGTTTATGTTTTTAAAAAATCCTTTTCAATAAGCTTTGGTGCAGTAGTAGAAATTTGGCAGTGCTCTAGGATTCAGATGTAATAGTGTCACATATGTCACTCACGTGAGAGTGAACTTAGGGGTATCTGCTGTCATCCACCTGATTTGAATTGGAAGTGGGAAGGCTGCCCAGCAGGCTTTATACTAATTTTAGCGTGGCAGACAAGATGACATGGTGTTACAAAAAGGCTCTGAGTCTGTTTACTCTTCGCATACTTAACTCATATCTTGACAATTAAATGAAACATAATACTAAGCGTCTGTCCTAAAATGTGATGTTAAGGTAACAGTTACTCACTTACAAGTGAAGAGTCCAGATTGGCCGGTATCACTGGAAGAGTAAGCTGCAGGTACAATAAAACACATGGCACCAAATTCTGCCCTCAGGTATACATACTTGTTAAAGGGAGTTGCATGTGTGAGGAAAGAATTTGGCCTTAAGTAAAGAGAAAATTTGGCTTCAGGTAAAGAGTAATTTACAGTACAGTCATGTGAGATTAGAGGTCTGAGCAAACAGCAATAAACGTCATTAACAACCATTTAAAACACCAAAAGGTCCTCACTGCAATCCGGACTGACTCTGCTTTCCTCAAACACCAGTAGAGAAGGGTTGTTGGTTGTCCTAGGGCAGATGTGGGCCCACGGACCCGTCCTGCCCAGTCCCTGAGCTCCTGCCTGGGGAGCCTAGTCCACTGCCCCTCCCCTGCTGTCCCCCGCAGCCACGCAGGCCACACTCTGGCCTGCCGCTCCCGCTGGGCAGCATGGGAAGCGCAGCTGGCTCTGGCCAGGTGTCATGACTGCAAGCTCCTGCTGCTGGGTAAGGGAGCCAGGGGTCCTGGGGGGCAGTCAGGAAGGAGGGGGCAGTTGGATGGGCTAGAGGTTCTGGGGTGGTGGTCAGGGCATGGGGAACAGGGAGGATTGGGAGTGGGAGTCCCAGGGGGCCTGTCAGGGGTCGGGGATGTGGATAGGGGTTGGGAGGGCAGTCAGGGGACAGGGAGCAGGGGAGGCTGGATAAGGGGTGGGATCCTGGGGGCAGTTAGGGATGGGGGTCCCAGGAGAGGGTGGTATAGGGACAAGGAGCAGAGGGCAGTTGGATAGGGAGTGGGAGTCCTGGGGGCTGTCAGGGGCTGGGGTGTGGATAGGGGTCGGGGCAGTCAGGGGACAGGGAGCAGGGGGGTTAGATGGGGGCAGGGGTCCCAGGAGGGGGCAGTCAGGGGACAAGGATCGGGGGGGTTGGATGGGTTGGGGGTTCTGAGGGGGGCAGTCAAGGGGTGGGAGGTGGGAGGGGGCAGATAGGGGGTGGGGGCCAGGCTGTTTGGGGAGGCACAGCCTTCCCTACCTGGCCCTCCATACAGTTGCGCAACCCCGATGTGCCCCACGAGCCAAAAAGTTTTCCCACCCCTGTCCTAGGGCAAAGAAGCTCTGAATATTCTGTTACATCATCTTTATGGTATTAGTTGAGGCAATCTTAATTTTAGCTTTTCATAAAGTCGTCTTTACTAAACTAATTTCAAAACCAGTGGGAATAGTTACAATCATATTAAAGGAGTTAAATATTTTCCTATTAAAGTGGCTGAAATTGGTTGAATGGAGAAAGCTTTTTCTACCAGGGTTTGTAGAAACTGCTCCTTTAATTCATTTTTAAAAAAAATTAGTAATTGAGGTGAATAACTGATATGACTTTATTGATTCTTACACCTCTGAATAGGAGACGTATTCCTTTGGGCCATCTCTAGGGAATAATACACCCTATGTAATCATCCATTTTACCATTAGATGTCACTGTTGTTCCACAGAAATACAGTCACAAGGGTGTTTCTCTGGATTTCTCTCTTAAAAAGAGAGTTTAGAAACAAGTTTCAAATGTTTGCTTCAGCTCTAATTACTGATTTATCATCTTCTGTACAATGTACATGAAACAGATCATTAACAACATAGGCAGTTCACCCTAAAGATTGTTGGATCAAATTCCTGATTCCTGGATAATGTTTTAGCTACTCTGTTACTCATCCAGATGGCGCTGTTATAAGAGCTAATAAATTAGTCTGTCTAGTAGTTGACAGACTATTTTTAGCCCCTGACTCTGATCTCTTTTATACCAATATAAATCAGGAATAATTCCATTAAATCAATGGAATTACACTGCTATAAAACAAATGTGAGATCAAAAACAGATTCTTAAAAAGTTTTATAATTGCCACTTTGAGTCATGCTTTAATTCTTTCAAAGGGCTTGGCTTCAATACAGAGTTAACTCGAGTTATAAGTTGGGCACGTCTCCTGACTCGTGTCCTGCCACACACAAAACCCCCTTAACTCGAATGTGGTGCTGCTTTTAACTCAAGTTGATTGACTCATTGGGGAGTTCATAGGCTACAGTTCAAGTTTGTACAACTTGTCAGCTGCTACCTAGCACAATCAGTCTGTGGTGCTAATGCAATAGCTGTGCAGTAATTCAGTTGCTATGGGCAGCTCTGTGTTATTTTGCAGCATGAGTGCTCACTTGATAAAGGGTGTTGAAAACTGCAGTGAAGACCTAGTCATGGTCTGTAGCAGGGGTAGGCAACCTATGGCATGTGTGCCAAAGGCAGTACGCGAGCTGATTTTCAGTGGCACTCACACTGCCTGGGTCCTGGCCACCGGTCTGGGGGGCTCTGCATTTTAAAAACCTTATTTACTTTACATACAACAATAGTTTAGTTATATATTATAGACATAGAAAGAGACCTTCTAAAAACATTAAAATGTATGACTGGCACGTGAAACCTTAAATTAGAGTGAATAAATGAAGACTCGGCACACCACTTCTGAAAGGTTGCCGATCTCTGGTCTGTAGCTTTGGAGAACATCTGCCCCTGTAGCCAGTATATGACTTCTTAAACCAGCAATCATAATTATAGTGTTTGGAATCAAGTTCCCAAGTAAAAACAATTGAATTGTAGACTGACTTCTTATTAGAATGGGTATTTCAGATGTAAGGGCACTTTGCTGCCATGGATCTGAGATGTTTGAGTAACTTTACCTTTTTTATTACTCTCTTATTTATTAAATTTTATTTAGGAAGCTGCACTATGCAGACAACTTCCCATGGAATCAGAGAATATGGCCCCAGTTCAGACTCCTGTGAACACACCTGCCATGACACAAGACATGAGGACTATTACAAATAATGGATCGGATCCTTTCCTGAACAGGCAAGTTAATGTCCTCTTCATCAACTGTTTGGTTCTGTTGTTTTATCTGTGGCACAGATTGTTTTGCAGATGCATTTCCCAAGCAAACTCCTAAATTCTCAAAGTTTTATAAGGATTGGCAAAATTCTAATGTAACTCTGAAAACTTAGGGGTGTCGTCTCAAGAAGGAACTGGCCACATCTTAACCATTCAGACATTTATTTTATGAAAATTATATGGACAGTAGTACTGTCCAGTGAGAGAGACCAAGTGAGATGAAAACTTTGTTTATGCTTCAGATGACAGAAGAGGACCTTAAAAAAAAAAAAAAAGTCAAGCATAAAGGAGAGGGGGTTATAGCTGTGTGGTATAATGTACTGTAAGTATGTTGGAGACAGTATTACAG
This sequence comes from Mauremys reevesii, assembly GCF_016161935.1. NCBI lineage: Eukaryota > Metazoa > Chordata > Testudines > Geoemydidae > Mauremys > Mauremys reevesii. Next base: position 27,436,274 of record NC_052631.1, read on the forward strand.
GTAGATTACATTCTTTTAGACTGCAGAACTATTGGAATGCAATTTTTATATCTAGAGAAAGTTTTAGGTTTTTTTCCCTTCAAAATAAAAACTGGTTCTACAGCAACCACTAGATATTTGGCTCTAAACTTTAGAAAAATGGCCTCCAATTGTAGGCTGAGTTTCATGTTTACAGTTGCACCCATTTAAAAGCCTGACTGCATTCACAAATCATGTGTTTAAATCTCCAAATGGGTGCAGTTGCAGAAACAAAATTGTCTCTGCAATACTGGAAGCTAAATTGAGGCTTGACTAAATATCAGGGCAATATTTACATAATGGTATGGGGAAGATGGTGCCCAAATCCTATGCACTGCTCTGAAAATTTCTGCCTGGCAGTTTCTGAGATAGCTGAAAATGTTACATAGGTGGGCCTTGTTCTATGTTATTGTGTACTAGTGCAAATGACCACACATGGTGCCCATCTAACAACGTATTTAAGTCTAGTGTTTGGACTATTCTCCTTTTCTCAACCACCACCCTCAGGGATTATTTCTGACAAGAATATCTTTACTGAGGCTTCTTCATGTTTCAATTCATAGTGGGCCATACCATTCCAGGGAACAGAGCACAGACAGTGGCCTAGGCTTAGGATGCTACAGTATACCAACAACACCTGAAGATTTCCTCAGCAATGTAGATGAGATGGACACAGGTAGGAACAAGGAATATACTTATTTTGCTTAAAATTTCATAAATTGTGTTTTATAACCAAATTTCTAATTGTGTGAAGTGAGTAATAATCTCTCATCTTTCCACATATAGGAATAGACAGGCCATGGGGCCCCCTCCTGCAGGGTGCTCAGTTCCTTCGCTCACATTTATGCCAGCATTTGTTAAAGGTGCTCAGCACTTCACAGGATGGGGCCTATGAAGACTATTGTCTCTACTGGAACCCTTAAGTTATAATGCATGAAAGCCTCCTCCTATTGAAATTAGAGGTGTAAAAGATTAACCGGTTAACTGGTTAACCAATAAGCATCAGTCTTATCGGTTTTGGTTAATGGTTAATGATTAAACTCCTGCCGCCTTGGGGGTGGCAGCCAGGAGGGATTCCGGGTGCACAGCCAGCAGCAGAGTCCCAGGTTTGGGGCTGGCAGCCGGGACCTGGGTGCAGGGGCCGGCAATGTGGCCCCATGTAAAACGTGGGTGTGCTGCAGCACCCCCCGCACCACTAGTTCCCCGGTTAAATGTCTAACCTTGTAACCAATAAAATTTTAATCGGTTACATGGTTACTTTTTTTAACCGCTATTTACATCCCTAATTGAAATAAATAGACCTTCTGCAGCTGACTTCACTGGGGCTTTGATTTTGTCCAGTACTAATAAATAAGGTTAAGATTTTTTTCATGGATATTTTTAGTAAAAGTCATGGGCAATAAAGAAAAATTCACAGAAGCCCGTGACCTGTCCCTGACTTTTACTAAAAATATCCATCACAAAATGAAGAGCTGCTGAGCAGCTGCAGGGGCCTGGCTGGGCGCTCCAGGGACCCCCACCATCCATGGGGGCTGAGAGCTCCAGGGAAACCCCCCTCCGCAGCTCTGAGCTGTGGGGTTCCCCGCTGTCAGTGGCCGGCAGCTGTGGGGTCCCCCCTTGACCATGGCTGCCGGGAGCCTTCCGGCACCCCCAGCCTGAGGAGCTGCGGGGTCCTCCCAGTTGCCTGTGTGTCTGGGAGCTGCAGGGTCCCCCACCACCTCTGACAGCTGGTAGCTGTGGGGTACTCCCCCTGCCTTGGGTGGCAGCAGTACCCTGTGGCTCCTGGCTACCCTGGGCGGCAGTGGTACACTGCAGCTCCCAGCCCCCTGCGGGATAAAGTCACAGAGGTCTTTGGAAGTCATGGATTCCGTGACTTCCACTACCTCTGTGATAAAATCGTAGCCTAACTAATAAAAAGATGCTTTAAGATATAGTTGGAGCATGCACTACCAATTGAGAGCCCAGTCCTGCATTCCTTGCCCTCCCAATACTCTGAGGTATGCAAGGAATGATGAATTGGATGCTAAGGGTGAGAGTTTAAAATTGTCAACCAGATCTCCTAGGTGGCTTTGAAAGGCCTCAATCTAAATGTATGTAGGACTGTTGAAAAGTTAATATAACATAGTACAGTGCTGCACTTCTACAGTACTTAGCACAATGGCCCCTAATCCATGATTGAGGCCTGTGAGTGCTATCACAATATAAATAACTTCCAGCAAGCATATACCACTCAACTGCTTGCAGTGGAATCTGATAGAGTAAAACTCTATTTATAGTGAAGAATAAAACCTGCTTATTGTTTCCCTGGTCATGCAAATGAACAATTGTAGTTGTTGTTAGAGTGAACTCTGCTTATAGTTTTTCTGTTAACAGTATTAGTGACTTCAGGATTCCACTTTATTATATGGTTAGCTGCAGGGTTGCTATTCATATATGGGTGAGATTCACAATGCGGGCACTAATATTCTGACTCCAGATACAAACAGCACCCAATTCAAGCTCCCAGACTGGCATCTTTGTGGGGCAACTGGCCCCCTTCTCAGCCTTCTTTATCTACGTCAATCACTGATTTCAGTGGGAATTTGGGGCATGCAAGGAATGTGTAGGGCCAAGTTCTTCAGTGGCAACTTGAAAAAGGGAGCACAATAAGGGGGCCCTGTTTTTCATCTGTCAGTATAGAGAGTTGTGTGTGAAATCCCCCTGACTGAAAATTGAAGATATAGCCCAAAAGTGAGCCAGTGAGTTTCGGAAGGATTTCCTGTGTATCTGGCCCAGATTTGATTTGCAGGGAATATAGGACCAGATTCTTCCTCTACTCATTTGGCCTAATACGTGACATCACTAAGTTAGTGGAATTCTTCTGGGAATAAAGTTCTACCCCATATGAGTAAGCATGGCAGAATCTAATCCTAGGTGAATTGGTTTTAGCTCTTCCACATCTCTGTGTTGTCTAGTTCTATGGGAATTCGTTGCGTCATGAGAACAGTCTCCCAAGAAGAGCAATTGCATTGGGATTTCCTTTCCAAACATGTGTCCAGTTCATTTAGATATTGATTTTTTTGGTATTACTTTCTTCACATTGTTTAAAAGATGAAAGTAAATGATTAGTAAACACACCAGTTCTTTTCAGCTACTGAAATAAGTCAGTGAAGTCCATGGGACTCAAGACTCCCTTTGGAATCAGTGGGAGTTCTGGGTGTGCAGTGAGTACACAGTCATGCCCTTAATTATTTTATTGTTCATTATTGTCAATTGAGCCCCAAAAATAGAGTAATAACATTGCAAAGGAAAGTTCCTGTAAAACAGTCATTTGCCTTAGTTTGAACTATGGGCTAAGGATGAAATTGACTCCTGTGCAGAGAGCCAGAGCACAGTGCTCAAGTGGTATTTGACTCCATTAGCCCTCTGCACAGGGATGAATTTCACTGTACTGCTTAAGTGAGGAGACAGAGGCTGCTTATTCAAATACTGTTCAAAAGACCTTTTTTGTGCTTTTGACAGCACAACAAAAGAGAAATCTTTCTTTGGATATGCTTTTCTGTAAGCAAAGGAGGCTCGACAGTAGTGTTTATAGAAGATACTTGTAATGTGGTGATTGTGGGAGGCGTGGGGGAGGAGAGGGAAGTGTGCCTACACTTTTCAGCGTGTGCATTGTTTTAGAATCATTTTTAGAAGGAAGCCAGCATCTCTACAATTCTTCTTTCTTTTACAGGCGAAACTGTGGCACAGACTCCCATGAATGTAAGTTCGCAACAGACACGTTTCCCTGATTTCCTCGACTGTCTTCCAGGAACAAATGTAGACCTTGGGACTTTAGAGTCTGAAGACCTGATCCCTATCCTCAATGATGTGGAGTCTGTACTCAACAAGAGTGAGCCGTTCCTCACTTGGCTGTAATTAATAATCACTCAATGCTGATTCAGCCCTTACTACAAGCCAACATTTCCTTTCCCTCTTGAAATAGAGGTAGAGCATCTGAAAATCTTCAGATATACACTTGCTGCCTTAATGACTTGCTATATCACCTTTATGGTCAATTTAACCTGTGCCTGAATTTGATTGACAGTAATTTAAATATAAAATATATATTTCTTTCTGTTTTTCAAGAACTGCTTCTACACATCTGTAACCTGTGTTTCCTTTACAGATCAAATAGAAGTGTTTCTTTTTGGGGGGATGGGAATCGCAGATGGGCAGAGTATGGGATAGAGATCTGTGTCCATGATTAAACTCATGGGCTCTCAGTTAAAATTACGACTCGTAATGAACAAAAAAAGCTGACCACACATAGGCAGCTTGGTTCAAAAAAATCTGCACAGAATCAGACCACAAGTGCAGTTTTATAATTATATTTATGACAATAGTACCAAATGCTTTTTTATCTATTTAACTTGAGCTTTGAGCTTTAAAATCATTGTATTATTAGTAAGATTGTGCAGTATGGAATACAGAATAATTCTGATTCCAGAGCAACTATAATAATCCTTATTATACATTTGCAAAGGCACAAACCGTACTATTGCAGTTTATTTTTCAGTATATTACTGTATAGCTTCCAGATAAATACTTCCAATTTGAAAGTAGCTGAGTGGCTCAGTAACAGTTTTACACTACAATAATATTGTAAAATAACCAGATTGGTACTAACCACTGCGTTAAAAAAATCATAAACATGTCATTTTAAAAAAATGCATCTTAGATTTTGATGTTTATTTTATTAAGCACTACAATTTTATAACTAAATACATGAACACATTTTTTTAAATAAATCTGTGGCAACTCTATTTTTGACAACTGCAAAAATATACTTAAAAATCAGGACAGAAGAGTGGCACAACTTGACAATACCATAAGCAGTTAAAAAAAAATAGCCTTGTTCTTCTTGTTTTCAGTAGTAGTGTTTTTTAACTGACAATATCAATGAAACTGTACAGGTCACTGAATACTTGTAAACAGATGGTCACTTTATCAGATCAGTGATAACCAGGCAGGTGCTCGTATGTCTGGTAAAGTTGCTAAAATCCTAATCCTTGTTGCTTGCTAGAGTTGGTATACAAGACACATGGCATACTATCCTGTATATTCATATCTACTGTATATCCTATAAAGGTTTCTTTTTCAAATGTTTGGGGCTGAGAAAGCATCAAGGACACAAAGCATGCAAAGTTTCCCTGAAATGCAAATGAAGTCCTGAAATTCTTAAGTATTTTGAATTTATTATTTATAATCTATGAATTTAAGCTTTTTATTTTGAAAAAAATGTATCTTATGAAAGGCATTAATACAAGTCTCTGATCTTGATCCAGTTTATATGGGGAAAGCAAGAGATGTAGCACTCAGTGTAAATGTCTGTCTGTCAGGTTTAATCCATAAGATCCTATCTATGCACCAGAATATTGGACGCTAAAGAATTTTTTCTATCTTGTTGGGAAAGAGGCAGGTGAAAGGGTTAGAGATGAAGTGGCAGTAATACGGACTAGATTGGAAAGGTGAATGATTATGTAACAGAAAATAATAACAGTACCTGAGAGGGAAGGATGGCTGCAGATAGGGACACACATGTAAGAAGAACCAGCCGTGTTCACTTAAACAATAACATACCATGAACCCAATACAAGAAACTTCCTTGTGAGAGAAGAGCTGCTTGGTTGCATGTTACCACAGTGGCATGGAAGCTGTCTTGTCTTTTAAGCAGGAGAGGGGAGAGACCTACCCAATGAAGTTCTATTATACAGAGAAGACTAGTTCTTTATATATATATTTTAATATAACACGGGATGCGGAGGCAGAGTTGCATCTGCACAGAATATTGATGAATGGGCATTGTTTTAGTTTCTCCCCTTCTCTCTCCCCCCCCCCCCCCCACTTATGTTAGACCTAAGCGTTAAGATATTGGAAATTATCTTTCTGAACAAACAAGGGACTGAGTGGGGCTGAACGTTGTTACTGTAGTATCATTTATCATGTTTCAGGTTATAAACTTAAATGAAAATCAGATGGTCCTATGGTTTTGTTCTTTTAGTTACACAAATGGCTTTATATAGTCAGAGAATTTGGGATTTATAGTATCTTATTTTGACAGTAAAACTTTTTAAGCCAAGTCCTCAGCTGCTGTACGATCAGTTAAGCTCCATTGAAGTCACTGGCTTAATAGTACAATTTAAACCAAGGGATTGAACCCTACCATGATTCAGTCAATCTTATAATTAAAGTTTAGAAAAGTTAGTGTAAGCATTTACTAGTAAGTCAATGTTTCTATTTTTATTTTTTTTTGTCATAACAAACAAAGATCCACAGAGCAGAATTCTAAAGCTGGTGCCTGCTTCTCCACATGTATACTGGTGTAGGTCGGGAGGGTTGAGTGAAGAGAATAAGGCCCAGAAACATTATATTTTGTAATTGTTTTCATATTCCTTTGATAATAAAACAGCAGCAGAGTTGAATGGAAAGGTGCTATGGAAACCATTATTGCTACTGTAAAGCAACTGCCCGTAAGTTAGGTCAAACCTTTTTTCATTCTGAACCAAATGATGGTGAAGATAAAGTAATTTTTTACACCATAACGTGTTCTTTTTTTCTACAGAGTATGTGCTGGATCTAGGGTGACCAGATGTCCCGATTTTATAAGGACAGTCCCGATTTTTGGGTCTTTTTTCTCATACAGGCTCCTATTTCCCCCCCCCCCACCACCACCCCCGTCCCGATTTTTCACACTTGCTGTCTGGTCGTCCTAGCTGGATCACATGCACAAACACTCTCCCCCACCCCCATACTATCCTGTTTGTTGTGAAGTCCTCCTTTCCAGGAGTTTTCTGACTTTAAAAACAGGCTGTGACAGAAGTATAAGTATTCAAAAAGCATATGTATTTGTAATTCTATTGAAACAATTTAATTTTTTACAATATTTCACTATTATTTCAATTTGTGAAATTACATTTATTTTACTGAATTCACACTGTCTACTTGTCTCAATACAGTAAATATGCTAGTGGGACAGTTGTACTGTTGACCATCACTGAGCGTGACATACATAAATGTTGGGGCTACGGAGTAATAGGATGTTAATTACAACTTGTATTCTGATAACACTATTAGAATGTAACTTTTTGGGGAGGGTGGGTTGACTATGAAAATGAATGCTGGGGTGTTTTGGGGGGCTGGGAGAGTTTAAAATGTCTTTTGAATATGGGAAAATGGGTGATGAAACAAACTGTTTCTTAATACACTGCATCCATGTATGTGCTAATACTTTAACTTTTTTATTTACTTTCTAATTTTATGTTATGATGTGTGAGCAGTTGTTTTTAATTTAGGTTATTTTGCATACAGAGGGTATGCATCAGAATCAATCAGATCAAACTATTGTACCCAGAGTTTGGTTCTGGTTTTTATTTCTTTGATCTTATACAAGAGAAAATAAATAAATGAATGAAAGCTTTTGGCTGCATTTTTGTTCCGTACCATTTTTTTTATTATTATTTTTCTGGAGGATTTTAGAACTTACTGAGCATTGTGTAACTCCACTTGGAATAAAGTTCTGTGGAAAGAGATTACCTTTGGCTTAAGTGGCCAACATTTAGCAAAAGAAACCTTAATATACAGAATTATGGTTCAGGTTATTAATAGCTATGAGTAGGTATTAGGTGATAGATATCCTGGTTACACCCACCCATCCAACATGCATCCCAGAGGCACCCTACTCATTTGTCCCCACACCACCTCCTAATTCACCACTATTAGTGCATTCACTACAATGTCACTCAATGAATTTCATTTCCGGAGAGGACCACCACCTTAAGGTCTATGTACCACTTAAGCCCTCACAACACAGTATAAGTGGGGCATTGGCCTGGGGCTGCCCCTCTGCCCAGGACGTGAATTTCACATTAACAGAATATTTTTCATCATTTGCTGAAAACAAGTCAATGAGCTTGTGTACACTCCAGGCCTACATTTGAAAATCTGGCCTTTATCTACCATGTGTTGTTAAGACGAATACTGAAATTATCCTAAACGCATGCTTGTGAACTTAGACTTCCCCATGCTTCTGGGCCATATATCTTGCACTCTGATATGTGGGTGAAGTGCATAACATCGTGTATCTTGTAAAATCAGTTACTGCACTCATACAACTGTGTTGTGGCGTATGTTGCTCTCATACGATGGAGTCCATACCGGCAGGGCCGCCGACGGGCGGTGGGGGGCGGGAGGGGAAGGGGCAGCAACGTTAAAGCGCTGCCACAGCAAAGGACTGTTCTTAAAGCGCTGCCTTCATTAGCCATTAGTTAGATCCAATATTTAAAGATAAAATGAAGCCGTACCTTCCAATGATTACAGCTCAGCCAACCTAATGAAATTGAAGATCTGTAATGTAAGGGCTGATCAGTGAAGACAGAGGCAAAGTGCCAGATCTGAATTCAGTGCTCATGAAAATGAAGCCCTTATAGCTTGCTTGGCTATAATCCTATTATGAACAAGCAGTATACAAATTTCCCCAAATTACCCCTGTGCTAATACATGACCTGCAAAACACTGCATTCTAATCCTGAGACTCTTGGTCAAAGACTACCAGTTTTGGAAAACGTGGGGGTTACTTTATGATGTGGTTAAACATTCACAAAAGGAACTACGAGTCTACCCCATTTGTGAATGAAATCAGGATTTGATCCCTGGGTGACTGGCTAATGCATTAACACATTGTGCCACCAACTATAACAGAAGTGCTGTTGATGATTTGGACTAGTGATCTGAACACAGGCCTGTGAGCCAGGAGCGCCTGAGACTTAATCCAGATTCTCTCATTGGCAAATCACATGATGTTTTCCCTAATTAACAGCTGAGTAAACAATTTATCTTCCTCTCTATCTCACAGGGCTGTTGTGAGGCTTAAGGAACTATTTTGGAAAGGTGCTTTGATGGTGATAATTTTTAAAAAGTAGTTAGAACTTAACATATACATGCTGACCACGGGGTGAAGGAAAACAGAAGGATTCCCCAAACAATTTGCTTGTTAGACTGGCTTTCTCAAATCCCTTAGCCTTTCTGAATCTCAACCACATCTTATTTCCTAAGGCTGTTTTCCTGAAACCCTGATTCTGTGCCCTTTGTCTACAGCAAATACTACGTATGTACTCTAATGCTACACCAGAGGAATGTAAAGTACTTCAAGGACTTACAAGCACTGTAGCCTGGTAAGCTGTTCACAAAGATGTCAGATAGGATAGAATCCATTTACTGTGACTTGCATTAATAAAAAAGAGGGGCCTTAATAATGCATTGCACAAGCAGTTATAAAATTATGACATCAAAGGTAGTTGGAAACAGCTGCTGCATCCATCTGCTCCACTATGCTACTATGGAATGTGATATCATCCTTTACTGTAGCACCTGTTGATATAACTATCTTACACGTATCTTTCTTACATGTATCTTTTCATTAAAGGTTAACAGCTGTCCTGTGCCTGATAGGTCTTGTCTTGGGAGAAAGGAATGTGTCTTATCTGTGAGCTGTAAAGTGATGGGTAACTGCACAGTGCAAATGTTTAATGCCATTAATAATATAAATCTGAGTTGGACTAATGAATATCCTACATGAAACTGTAGATGGTGTCTAAAAATAGCTAGTTCATCATGAGCAGAAGCTCCTAATGAGCCCAATTGTGTGATAATTATGTGATGTGAGCTAATCTCCACCAGAGACTAAGACAAGACTCACACTTGCATTTCCTTTTGTAATCAGAGCTGCATTTGACCGTAGGGGGTCTCAAAGTCATGGGAAATGCATCAATGCTACAGGACACAGATAAGAAACAGGTGACCCAGTTGACTTTGGATTTCCAAGGGAACATAGTATCCATGCTTCTTGGTGCCTAGTTCCAGTTCCTTATGGCATATGTCATAACTGGCAGTCCATTGGACTTCTGTGGTGTGGTTCACCTCAAGTTACCTCTTAAGGGAATTGCACCAATATTTCTAATGTAAATTCAGTAACAATTGGGGGCTGATCAGGTAAAAGTGCCAGGTAAAATTAAGGCAAGGAAGGGGATGGGCAGATTTTAGTTCAGACATGGATAGAACTATGAGACAAGAATAAAATGCAAGGAGAAACAAAGATGTGAGGAGCAGAAAGAAAGAGTAGTCAGAGAATTGGAGGACATGGGAGCACAGAAGAACCGGAGAAGCAATGACAGCTTATACCCTAGAGCAGGGATCGGCAACCTTTGGCACACGGCCTGTCAGGGAAATCCGCTGGCAGGCAGGATGGTTTGTTTACCTGCATCGTTTGCAGGTTCAGCCGATCGCAGGTCCCATGGTTCGCTGTTCCAGCCCAATGGGAGCTGCGGGAAGCAGCAACCAGCATATCCCTCAGCCCATGTCACTTTCCGCAGCCCCCGTTGGCCTGGAATGGCAAACCATGGCCAGTGGGAGCTGCGATTGGCTGAACCTGCAGACGCTGCAGGTAAACCAACTGTCCCAGCCCGCCAACCAATTTTCCTCGTGGGCTGCATGCCAAAGGTTGCCAATCCCTGCCCTAGAGTCATTATACAGTGGCTGAAAGCATTTAAACACATATGAATGGCACAATGCAGTGGGGATGTAGAAACGCTGACAGCTAACAGTGGAACAAAACCATTGCTATTAGTTAACTGATGAGTCCCTGACATTTTGTAGCTTGATGAATCATGATTCATCATTTCAGGAAAAATTGGTTGCCCTGTGGATCATTGTCTAGGGTGCCGAAGGGAGGTGTTTGGAATTATTTAATGTGAAACATTTATTAAAAGGAAAATGCACAAATATATTTAATAGATTATGGTTTGGTCTCTGAGTTTCATTGACTCTGTAATGGAATATTAAACTGTATTATTCTGTTCCACCAGTAGGTGGTAATGTATGTAAAATGTCCTATTTAAAGGAACCTCAGCTGTACCTGGGAGAGCATTAAAAGATCTTATGATGAGTACATCTGGTGTGTATAAGCAAGCTCTGTAGCCAGTCTGGTGCAGAAGTACATAACAGGCTCTGCCTGCTTCAGAGTGACTACAGGACTGGTGAGTTGAGTCTAACTTCAAGCTCAGTCTTAAGAGGCTGGTACACTGGGATGGTCAAATGCTGTATCTCTCCATTTGTATTTAGTACTCCAGGTGCACCAAGTTGAATACAATAATCAGCATAATGTCATTTATCAGACGATCTATACGTTACTTTATTGGTGAGTCTTTTCAGAAGTTTTGTTTCTGAAGTTCGAAGGGAACAATTACCCAACGAAAGATGCTTGTATTTCCTTCAAAATGGCCATGTTAGCCAAAAGCATCAGTCTCCAGTCATTCACATCTGTTAGATCAGGCTAATGTTCTTATTTTACAGTGCCTTAATTCCTGAGAATCTAGTGTGGCATTAGTTCCCATTCATGACTTCTTCCCTGCTCAGGGAGAGATGTAGGTTGCAGTGGGGAAGCCAATGGCAACATAGTTGAGCTGTGTTGCCAGAGAGCTGCAGGAGCTAAGACCGAGCTTGTCTGCCTGAGATCTATGTGGATGGACCCTCTATTCACACAACATGGGCACAAGCCTCTCACCCTGAATGGAGAAGGGGCTTGTGTCCAGCAGCATGTGATATTACTTGTAACTGCATTATCACTGCAAAAGGACTTTTGCAAAAGAAATGACACTTAAAGTGTATGTTATGCTTGTAAACGTCTCATGGCCTGACAGCCATGCCCTAAGGCACACCTGTGACCAACAAGCAAATGTGCATCATAGCTATCTCCATGAATAAAAGTGTGATACAACAGAATGTGGGGTAAAGATGAAGTCCCGGGATGACTCAGTCCCTGACAAGTTTCCGTGGAAGTGTTTTCTGGCAGCACTAAAGGTTTACAAAAACAAACCAAAAACCACACCCCAGCCCTTTTAGTGGGATATGTGGCAAGAACTGCTGTGATCCAGATAGTAAACCCAATGACACCCAATAATTATGTACACTCACTGATCACAACAGCCTGAATAAATGTATTAAAATCCATTTTTTGTCAGCAGACGAACAAAGAAGAAAAGGCCCCTCGTGAGTGAAGCACCACCTACGAGAGCCAAAGGCTCCCTAGCAAGTGTCACTTCCCTAGTGTCTCACTTCTTATGGCCACACTCAGCCCTTACAGGCCATTCCTTGCAGCGCTGACTTGCCCCGCTGCACTTTCACGCATACTACACTTTCAATTCTCTTTCTTCCTTTCCTGCCAGAAAGTTACCAAGCTAAACATGGCAGCAGAACAATCCGCAGGTTAAAAAAGTGCTACTAACACATGCCCCAGGCTTTCATCTGAGCATTGGGAAATGGATGCCGTGGTGTTACAGACATGTTGGTCCATAGAATGCGGCATCTTGTCTACACTGGTCAAACATAGCTGGAAAGAAATTACCTGGTGCCCTCTGGTGACAGCTCAGCTTTGGAAATGAAACTGAGACAAAGATTTGCATATGCAGATAGCATAGGAGTAAACTGAAAAGAACTGGTTTGGGGCCTTTCTGGGTATTTCCTTAAGGAGCATTTTCATATGTGTTTGTCAGAGGTGAGTGGGAGGGCAAGGTTTTGACAGCACTGGGTGAGTAGGGCTAGTGGGTGGAAGAGGTGCCTTTTTCTTTTTTACACACACCCCAATTTTGCAGCCTTCCCCCATCTTTGTTCAAAGAAGCAGTTCATGGCTGCTTAACTTCAGCCTTTCTTCCTGAGACAGACATGTAGAACCTCCGCTAAAATCTCAGAACTTTCTTTCAGTGTGGCTGCAACTGTAGGTGCCAGGGCTGCAAGTGGCACAGCTGTGAAAGGGACACTGACTAGAACTACAGAGGAACAGAGTGCTTGGGCCGGCCTGAAGTTAACTGTGATTAGCCTAGTTTTCTTGTCATGAAATTTGAAAATCTGGGTAGCGCAGGCAGACAAATCTGGCAAACCCCGCAAAGAAACTCAGACGCGGTTATGCTGTGTGAGCATTATGCACAATTCTAGTCATCACACTTGAAAGAATTCTTTTTTAAAAAGCTTGAGAAGAAACAGCAAAAAGCTTTTATTGTTGATGCTAAAGATAAAGATGAACTTTGAGGCCCTGCTAGGAAAGATTGCAATTGAAATGCAGGATTCACAGGAATGTCTTCAAAGTTTCTCTAGGCATGATCTCTGGGGCAATAAGCATTACCAGTAAGGATTCTCAAGGGAAAAGTGGGACTAACAGTTGCACAGAGGCAAAGCATTTCCATGGAATCCCTTGTAGGATTCTCATGTGTGACATAGTTTTCTTGGTGTGGCCTAGAGTGGAGCAGCTGATGAAAAGCAAGCACAGAAGGCCAGCAAGTGGGACTATTAAATTGCCATCTGGGGAGGCCAAAATGTTGAGCCTGCCCCACTCCTAAATGGATGAGGCTTCCCATAGATCACAATCTTTGGAGATGACTCATCAAGAAACAGTTTTATAACAGGTCTGGCATGAGAAGATATAGGAGCAATATAGCCTAACATGGAATTAAAGCAGAAATATTCTTCAAGACTCAGCTGAAAGACCTTGTTGAGCAAACACACATGTAAGGTTTCTGCCAAAGAAACTTGATTAATGTTCCTGAATTAACAAACTTGCTTCTCAAAACAAGGTTAGACACTAATTATCAGTCTTCCAGCATGGCTGGGGGAGGCAGGGCATGTTTACCTATATTCTGTAATATTCTATACACAGGAGCCTGGTTCTGTTCTTAGTTACATGAAACTCCCATCGAAGTCCTGTTGAGCTGCTCCCATAGAAGCGAAGACAAAATTGGTTCCTATGTGGATTTACATACGCACTTCATTATTGCAGTGCTGGGGCAAAGTTGGATCCCAGGCTTCCAGCTACATTAATATTGCTATTATACTGATAAGGAAAAAAATGGGAGCTGAAAAAGATAGTCACTATCTTCAATTTGGAGAGCAGAATAACTTTTCCCCATGTTCTCTCACGCAAATTGCTGACTCCATCTTTCCTCCCCTTCTCCCCCCTCCACCCCAAAAAACCAAACCAGCTTACCTTGTGATGTACTGGCCCACACCAGCTCACTTTCACCCCTGCTGATAGGCATTCTAAGGCCGCAAGGCCACAGAACCCCCTCCTTTCCGTCACATGTCTTTGATGGAAGCCTGGTGGCTGTTGGTTCTCTCTCCTTCCCTGATGTTTTAAGGTCAATGGGCAACTTCTCCTATCAGAGATTTTTTGGGGGGGTTGGTAGGAAAGGCACCAGGTCCCTGGGGAAGAGGTAAGTGGCACTGGAACACTGTGCCTTTCCACCGCTAGTCTAACATTGCAATGTTCCTTTAAAATAAAGATCTTATCTCCTAAAGAACTTTGTTCATAGCAGGGTTACATCAGCTTATTTGTGAGTTTTACCTCTGGCAACTGGATCTCTGTTACAGTAGTTGTTAAAACCATCATTGTGCAGTACCACTTAGCTTTCTATGGTAAGTTATTGCCCCCAATGTCTCCTCCGTCACAACTCTTTAGGCCTTCATTTTGTCCACTATCATTTTGGCCCAGGAAAGAACTCCAGTAGATGAGCTCTCTCACAGAGTTCATGACTAACTGGTATAAATATGCAGGCCAGAATCAGTCTGGAGATAACGAGGTTAGTTCAATCAGGGAGGCTGAGGCCCTCTTTAGCAGTTGAGGTTTGAACACCAAGGGAGGGGAAACTGCTTTTGTAGTTGGCTAGACATTCACAGTCTTTGTTTAATCCTGAGCTGATAGTGTCAAATTTGCAAATGAACTGAAGCTCAGCAGTTTCTCTTTGAAGTTTTTTTGCTGTAGGATGACTACCTTAAAATCTGCTATTGTGTGGCCAGGCTGGTTGAAGTGTTCTCCTACAGGTTTTTGTATATCACCACTCCTAATATCTGACTTGTGTCCATTTATCCTTTTATGTAGAGACTGTCCAGTCAGTAGTGTAGCTAGCGGGGTGCAGGGAAAGCAGCCACTTCCCCTCAGCACATTTTCCAAAAGCGGCACCTGCTGGGCCGGTGCTGGGGACAGCACGGCTGGAGGAGCCGTGGCGGGGGGGGCGGCAGGCGCAGCCGGAGAAGTGAGGGGGCTGGCTCCTCGGCCATCACGCCCCACGCTCAGTGCGGCCCCAACATCACTGCAGCCACTTCCTGGGGCGGCTCAAAGCTCAGCGGCAGCAGCAGCATCTCCCGGCAGCGGCTCGCAGCCCAGTGAAATATTCCACGGCCCCCGCATCCCATCGTGGCGGGCGGGGGGAGGAAAAAGGGCCCCTGCGCCTTTAAGGCCACCTGGCTGACGAGCCCGGTGTGGAGCGCACTGAGCGCTGGGAGCGGGGCGAGCTTGTGGATCCGGGCTGGCGTTTACGGCAACGGGAGGGTCAGGGCCCAGCCCGGCCCAGCAGCACCATGGAGCGAGGCTTGGCCAGCGACTCACGAGCCGGAGCCAGGATCCACCTGCGGCACGGGGCCAGGATCGGCCGGGGACAGGCGCAGGACGGAAGGTGAGCAGTGGGGGTCTGGTGCCTTCCACTGGGGGGTCCGGGCGAGGGGCTCTCCGGGGCCGGGCCCACAGGGCAGGGGTGCAGGCTGCGCTGTCTAGACGGGGGGCCCTGGTGCGGTGCAGGAGCCTGGAGCCTGGGGTGGACGGGACCCCGTGGGTGGGGACGGGTTGCATAGCCCGGCGGGGGACACCTGCAGAGCGCACTGGGCAGGAGAGACTCTCCCGGGACCGCAGGGGGATGGGGGTATCTGCACCCCTGGGAAGCCCGCAAGAGTCCTGAGCCGGGCCCCGGGGTTAATCTCGGGGGGGGGAAGAGGAGGAGCCAAGGGGGGGCCTGGCCAGAGGAGGAGCCGGGGGGGTACCTTTTTTATATTTGCTCCTCCAACACGTAGAACCTGACTACGCCACTGTGTCCAGTTTGGCCGATGTACATAGCAGAGGGGCATTGCTGGCACATGATGCCGTATATTACATTGGTGGACGTGCAGGTGAATGAACCAGTGATGTTGTAGCTGGTCTGGTTAGGTCCTGTGATGGTGTTGGTGGTGTAGATATGTGGACAGAGTTGACATCGAGGTTTGTTGCATGGATGGTTCCTGAGTTAGAGTTGCTATGGTGCGGTGTGTGATTGCTGGTGAGAATATGCTTAAGGTTGGTGGGTTGTCTGTGGGTGAGGACTGGGCTGCCTCCCAAGGTCTGTGAAAGTGAGGGATCATTGTCCAGGATGGGTTGTAGATGACTGATGATGCATTGGAGAGGTTTAAGCTGAGGACTGTAGGTGATGGCCAGTGGAGTTCTGTTGGTTTCTTTCTTGGGCTTGTCTTGCAGCAGGAGGCTTCTGGGTACACGTCTGGCTCTGTTGATTTGTTTCCTTATTGCCTCGTGCGGGTATCGTAGTTTTGAGAATGCTTAGTGAAGATCTTGTAGATGTTAGTCTCTGTCTGAGCGAGAGGTTGGAGCAAATGCAGTTGTACCTCAGTGCTTGGCTGTAGACGATGGATCGTGTGGTGTGTCCGGGATGGAAGCTGGAAGCATGGAGGTAAGCATAGAGGTCAATGGGTTTTTGGTATAGAGTGCTGTTAACATGACCGTCACTTATTTGTACTGTGGTGTCTAGGAAGTGGACCTCCCGTGTAGATTGGTCCAGGCTGAGGTTGATGGTGGGGTGGAAACTGTTGAAATCATGGTGGAATTCTTACAGAGTCTCCTTCTGATGGGTCCAGATGATGAAGATGTCATCAATGTAGTGTAGGTAGAGAAGGGTGAGTGGATGAGAGCTGAGGAAGCATTGTAGGTCAGCTATAAAAAATGTTGGCATATTGTGGGGCCATGCAGGTGCCCAAAGCAGTACCACTGGTCTGGAGGTATATATTAACACCAAATTTGAAATAATTGTGCATGAGGATAAAGTCACAGAGCTCAGCAACCAGTTGTGCTCTACCAATATAAGTTTATAGTGTAGACCTGGCCTCTGAAGAATACTCATTAAAAGTAGCTGACAAGGTGGGATCTTTTCTTCTGCCATATCTTTGAGGGGAAAAAAACAAAAGCCTTTTTTTCTAGTGAAATGAAATTATTGGTTATGCAGAGTATTATAGTTCCTTCTGCAAACATTTCAAGCCCACATACACAGACATAACTCCTACTGGCCACATCCTGTAGTCCTTGTTCAGATCAACTTCCCATTGACTGTTGTGGGAGTTTTGACTGAGAAAGAGTTGTATGGCTTGGTTTCTTGATTTCAGTGGAAGTTCTGACTGAACAAGGACTACAAAATTTGGCCAATTGACTTCTATGGGAGTTGCATCTGAGGGAAGTACTGGTCTCCTATGACCAGCATGCAGAGTTGTCACTATCTTTGTAGTTATCAATTTTGCCTTTTGCAAGTAGAAAAAAGAACAAGTCCTCACAGTAAGCAGTAAGTCTCCAATCCCATGTGCGGACTTCATTAGTTGATAGTCTATGTCTACCATGCAATTAGAGATATGACACCAGCATGGGTGTAGACGTACCCGAGCTAGCATTCATCTAGCTAGCTTGAATAACAGAAATGAATAGAAATGAAGCCAGGCAGTAGGGGCTGTACAAGCCTGCACTAGCAGGTGCTGCCACAGAGTCACTGCTATAGTTATTCAAGCTAGCGAGATTAAAACTAGTTCAGGTGTGTCTGCGGTTACATCTCTGATTGAAATGACTGGGAAGGAATAGCTCTGTGGTTTGAGCATTGGCCTGCTAAACCCAGGGTTGTGAGTACAATCCTTGAGGGGGCCACTTGTGGTTCTGGGGCAAAAATCTTTTTGGGGATTGGTCCTGCTTTGAGCAGGGGATTGGACTAGATGACCTCTTGAAGTCCCTTCCAACTCTCATATTCTATGATTCTAAGTAAGACAGATAGTGGGTGACTCTAAGACAATGTTGGCATAAGCAAGATCATAATTAATTGCTGTGTATTTCCCTGTTTTGCTTAATTCCTGATATGAGTCAGGAATAACTTGAGGGCTTAGTAACAACACACTCATTCCTGCAGGATTGCATTCCATGCTGCCTCATCGCTTTTACCCTGGTATTTATATGCACAATAATCATGTTGTGCAGGATCGATGCCGTGCGTCAATCACAGTCAACAAAAAGGAAAATCCCATTAGACTTCAAATGAAAATCATTAATAACACACAGTCTTTTTACAAAGAGCATTTTAAAGATCTCAGGTCTGGAGCACAAAAATCTTCACTTTTCTATGTAGAAACAAATAAAACTTTATTCTAGAGTCCAAAAGAAAGTTACAGCTTTGTTGCATTTTCAGTGTCAAAAAGAAACAGATACAATTAAATTACAACTGAACTTGTATTAGAAGCATTCATCAGTCCCCAGTCAGTGAGCTAATTCATAAGAGATGATGAATGTCCACTCTGAAGAGGCTCTTTTCAGATAGAAGCTGTTTTACAAAAATAAATATAAGTGGAATAGCTGAACAGCCACTTAATTCATTCTGGGACGTGGGATTTAAATGGCATGTGAAGGGTAGTCAGGGCTTCATAGCAATAGTGTGAAATGCCCCTCATTCTAGACCTTCGTCCTCAGAGTGTGTGCAGAGGAACATGGCTCACCAAGTAACATACAAAAGAAGTGCCTCTAAAGGGATTCTCCTCATATGAAGAGATTTCTGCAGGCTTCGTTCTCTTTAAATAGCTCCATTGCTCTAGAAGGATAAAAATACACAGATCACTTACATGGGTTAATATTCATGTGAGTTTTAATGGATTTTATTATTATTTTCAAGCCCTATGGGACTCTGTTAGATAAGCTCTGTAAACATGTGTTGTTTCACACGTTGTAATTTGTCAGAGACTCAGATTATGTTTTCAGCAAGTGCAAATGCTTTGGGGTTTTGAACTGGAATTATTCCAGAACAAATTATCCCGAGGCTGGTTCAGCCTCTCTTGCAATTTAGAGCAGATTCAGGGCTGGTCTAAATTGCACCAACTGCAAAATCCAGCTTAGAACTTTTGTGCTGGTAGAGCTCACTAGAGTGCAGTGGGCTTGGGCTTCACCCATTACCAATCGCCAAAATGCTTCTGACATGCCCTGTACCTCAGGAGGGCTGGTAGGGGGTGATGCAGCTTTATGCCATTTAGGGATTCCCCTATGCCCAGGAAATCCCCAGGTGCCCACTTAGGGCAGTTTTAAGTCCCCTTTAAGCCACAAGAGCACTGCAAAGGGAACTTAGCAGCGCTGAGAATCTGGCCCAGTATCTTTTAAATCTTCCACAGTATGTCACTTAAAACAACATTGAAATCCTTTCTCCATAACACACTTGGGAGTGTTGCAATTACATTAAGCTATTACGTGGGGCAAGAATATGGACATGCATTTTTGATTAATGTAATCACATGAGGAAGACACAAATTTGCTTACCCCACAGCATCCACAACAGGTGCAGTCCCCACAGATTGTTCCAATGAGTCCATTGACAACCTGAATAGCACAAAGCACTACTTGAATTCCACTCATTATCAGCAACAAGGAGAAGAGGGTCAAATTCCAGGGAATTATGTTTTCAGGTGATTTGCACAAGGTCCACATGGTGGTGTTGCTTAGATAATTCCTGTGTAAAAAAGAAAAGAGCATATGAGAAAGACAATAGAAGTCAATGTAAATCAGTAATGCAGTACTAGTGTTACTACTAGTTTGTTATTATCATAATCTGAAAAGTGAGTCACTGTATTCCACTTGACTCTAAAATAATTTCCACGTCACTATTAATGGTACTTTATATTTCTGCTTGTGGAATAATGAAATAGTTTTGATTTCAAATAATTCCATTGCATTTATAAACATGGACATTATCTCGCTGACTACAGCATGAACAAAGAGCAGGTAAAGAAAGAATAAATATGTTCTGAAGGCAATTATATACTTCATTTTATTTTGTCAGGAAAGAACTGTCAAATAAGATGTACCAGAACTTCATATGAAGCTTGTTCATGCAAAGTATCTAGATGCAACATTTATAGTTAAAACTTCTAGTGGTGAAATGAATGAACTATCTATGAAGGTGGGAGTACATCAGGGATCAGCACTGAACCTTTTCTTTCTTATCCTCATCCTGGATACCCTCAGAACAAACTCACAAATGAAGACACCTTGGTGCATGCTGTTCGCTGTAGATATTGTTCTATGCAGTGAGTAGAAACATGGTCTAGATAATAAACAGGGAGATGTGTTGGAGAGATAAGGGATCAAAATAAGCAGAGAGAAAAAACAGAGTATATAGCTTGTAATTTCAGTAATGTGAGCACTGAAGAGTTATCCTTGAAACTGGCTGGGCAGACAATACAAAAAATGCAAAGTTTCAAGTGTCTGGGTTCCAGAATCCAGAAAAATGCGGAAATGGAGGCTGAAATTAGAGATAGGATAATAAATGCCTGGCTCAGATGGAGAGAGCTAAGTGATGTAGTATTTGACAGGAAGATACCAGGAAGAGTAAAAGGGAAAGTCTAGTAAATGGTGGTCCATCCAGTTTGAATGTATGGTGGTGAGTGCTGGACAAAGAAGAAACTTGAGCAAATGATCTGTTCCACAGAACTGCAAATGCTGAGTGGTGTAAGCCAGAAAAAAAATACGTGAGGAATGTGTAAGTTAGAGACAAAGTCAAAGTAACACCCATAAATGAAAAAATGAGGGGGTGCAGGCTCAGATGGCTTGAGTCACGTAAAGCATGGTCCTGACAACAATGTGGGTAAGAGGGCCCAACAGATCAAGACTGAATGAAAAAGACAGAGACACTGACCCAAGAAGTGGTGGGATGTCATAAAAGAAGACATATTAGCATGTGGTGTGATTAAGGATATGGCATCAAACAGAGCACTTTGGAGGGAGAGGACTTGTAGGGTGGCCTCCAGCTAATGGGATTAAAGCAAGGAAGAAGATGAGAAAGACCATCAAATAAGATCCATCCCAAAGATCTGCCTGTTCAGTGATCATACAAACTTGTATCCTTCTTTCTTCAAAAGTCAAGTGTTTTTTCTTACTACACAGTTCTAGTTATGCAGTTGTATAGAGCAACCCTGACATCTAGTGGTAAGTTCAGTACATCTATATATGCATATGCGTATCATAGATAAGGTTAAGATTCTGTCATGGGTATTTTTAGTAAAAGTCAGGGACAAGGCGCAGGTGTGACACCCTGGCACCCCCTTATTCACCACTGTTATATAATTAGGATATGTTTTGTACAAAGTATGCCTCGTGAGGTATCATTCTAAAAGTCTTGATCTGCTAGACATTAATATCTCATTGGGTTGTATGTGCTGTCATCATATGTGAAGTTATGAAGTTTGGCGATGTATGTGTTACTGAAATATGTGAGGTTGAAAACACCCACAAGCAGCTTTTCAGGTACAACAGTAAAAAGGCCAAACAATCTTAATGGTTTATTGAATAAATGCACATAAACACAAGGGTTACCCCAAAGACTGTGTACCATAGAAACCTCTCAGAGATAGCACTGCACAATGGGAACTGTTTGACCCAGGTCACAGCAAAAAAGCTTTCCAGCAAGTGGGAAGAAGATATAAATGGGGGAAATGACATCATGATGGTACCTCACTCTCCCTACACAACACACCTGGAAACACCTGAGGAACAAAGACTGAACTGGGATGGAATGTGCAGCTGTGTATGTAAAGCTGGGAAACCCAAGCTGCAAAGCTAATGTAGCTTGTGCCTTAAGAATCTGCCAGCCTGTTTATCACTCAGGGTGAGAATTTGCTAATTCATATCCTACCTATCTAGTATGTTAAGCTCAGTTTGTATTTTTGTTTATTTACTAGGTAATCTGCTTTGATCTGTTTGCTATCACTTATAATCACTAAAAATCTATCTTTTGTAGTTAATAAACTTATTTTATGTTTTAATCCAAACCACTGTGCATTTGACTAAGGTTTCTGGGGGAAATCTCAGCTTGGTTACCACAAATGTGCATGGTCCTCTTCACATTGAGGGAGAGGTGGACCGGGTATTAAACCCATATACTGGATAGATTTGACCAGGGCAAGATGGTACTGCTCTGGGGTCCTAGGCTGGGAGGCTGGTGGTTAGAGAGCCTGCATGTAACTGCAGCTGGTGTGTCCCTACCTGGGTGAATGCTGGTGAAAGTGCAAGCTTGGAGGGCTTTGCAGCTTGTCACAGTGTGAGAGGGAGCCCAGGCTGGTGGGTCAGAGGGCCCAGTGGTCCCCCAGTTCCAGGTTCCCTGGGGGGGAACCTGTCACAGTGAGCAATAAACAAAAATTCATGGAAGCTCACAAACTGTCCATAACTTTTACTAAAAATATCCTGGGATGGGGGGACAAACAGAGCATTGCCAGAGCTTACAGCTCCTCCAGCCCCACCACTGCTCCTGTGTCAGGGGCTGACTGCTGCTGCTCCAGCCTAGGAGGGGCTAATCCAGCCCCAACCACTGCTCCAGCAGACCGGGAACCATGGCAGTGGGCCACCAGTCAGCTGTTTGGTGGCTTTGGGGCTGGCCAGCTATTCTGACAGCTGCTGTTCCGGTGGGCCTGGGGCTGGCCACGATGGCCACTGCTTTGGTGGCACCAGGGCTGACCAAGCCTGCTGTTCCGGTGGCCATTGCTCTGTGGCCTGAGGCTGGCCATTGGCCAGCTGTTCTGGTGGCCACTGCTCCAGGGCTGGCTCCTGCTCTGACAGCCCTGGGGCTGACAGCTACTCCACAGTCCTGCCCTAGAAGAAGTCACAGAGGTCCCAGAAAATCACAGAATCTGTGACCTCCATGACAGAATCGTATCATTAATCATAGGGTTACATTTAGAACCCGGGGAGCAAATTCATCCTTAGTGTATATCGCTTGCTCTCATTTCATCTCAGGGATAGATTAGATAGATTTCAACGCTTTAAGCACCAAAGTCTGACCTTGGATTAGAGGATGCAACTCTCATTGACTTCAGTGCTACAAAATGTTAAATTACCTTCAATGGGAGTTGCAAACATGGAAACAATGGTAAATTTTCAGACTCAAATATTTTTCTTAATTGTTATGGTTTTACATTGTTATTAAAACAAAACAAAGGAAATTCTACTACAATGAGAAAAGGGAAATAACATTTCTAACAAACCAGCAAATGCTGACAAGTCACCTGTATTTCATCTCGTGCCTAGATAACACAGCAGCACAAACACGTCCCTGGCTGTTCTAAAAGCCAGTCCTGAGGCACAGTACAATGCGATAAGGATGGAATGGCAGATCTCATTGCCATTTTCTAGGCTTTGCCAATTTCAATCAAAATGTGAAGGTTATTTTAAAACCCAGTTTGGGTGATTGTTTTTTTTAATATTGCCTCTGGATACTCCTAATGCTCTGTTAATTCAGAGAGTAACAGAATTAAGACCAGAAGAGATGTTTATGATGATCTAATCTGACCTCCTGCATAACACAGGCCCTAGATTTCATCCAGTGGTTCCTTCACCTTGACCAACACCCTTCAGCTGAACCACAACACATCATTCAGAGAGAGCGCCAGCCTTGGTTCAAAGATTCCAAGTAACAGAGAATTTACCACATCCCTTGGCGATCTGTTCCAATGGTTAACAGCCCTCACTGTTAAAAATGTGCATCTTATTTCCAGTTTGAACTTAGATGACTTAAACTCCTGCCAGGGAATTCAGGGATATATGTACAAGTGACACATATGCATGATACCAAAGAAGTTTCAGCTGCATAGTGTGGACAACTCCCTCCAATTTCCATAACCAAAATAAAATTACATAAAGACTAACTCTTAAATATTAACAGCCTCAGTTTCAGATCGGAGATTCCCACTAAAAACACTCTTAATCACATGATTATAGTCTAGCGCCCCCATACTGCTTTAAAAATCTAAGGAATAAACTGACAAGTGGTAAATTTATCTTAATTGGGGCTCTTTGAAACCTCTAGTTTCAGCTGGGGATGGTATTCTTATTCTAGAATATTGTGTAGCCATGTACTGTCACAGTACACGGCAACACTTCATCCAACAGGCAGCCACATTGCAGTCTCAGTAATGTGATTGTGTGTGATTCCCTATTTACACAACAGAATTAAAGCTAGAAATCAGAGGGGTAGCCGTGTGAGTCTGGATCTGTAAAAGCAGCAAAGAGTCCTGTGGCACCTTATAGACTAACAGACGTTTTGGAGCATGAGCTTTTGTGGGTGAAAGCTCATGCTCCAAAACGTCTGTTAGTCTATAAGGTGCCACAGGACTCTTTGCTGCTTTTACAAAGCTAGAAATGACATCACAAACTTCCTTATCGCAGTACCGCTTCAGTGAGTGACTATATCACATATTTTCTAGCTAACCCATGCATGATGCAGTGCAGTATCTTACCCATTCTCAAATGGATAGTCCCATTTGCTGCCATCGTTACACTTAGGGCCTCTATTTAGAGCAACTGCTGACACAATAAAGCAGTATCCAGCTCCCAGAAGTCCAACTGCGGCAAATATTATAGAAGTAAACATCTGATAGAGACAGAAAAAGATGAAGTTATTTTTGACCTCTGCAAACAATTAGAATGTGTAGTACAGTCTCAACCCTAACTTCTGAACAGTTAAGATAAATGCATTATGTAAGTAGACTCTAATGTACATTGCATGTCTGCAGGCATTCCACTTTGTGCTCCAATTCCCATTGGTCCTTAGAAGCTTAAACCAAGTCAGACTGGAGTAGTATTTGCATAGAAGACCTCAAAGGAACACCTTGATATTACAGGAAGTGGTAATGGTGATTCAGAATATGGCACTCTTCCCTCAATCAGTACTAACCCTGTCTGGTGTTCGGGGGCATTGTGCCACACTGAATGTTCTGTCAGATGAGATCATGGCCAAAATTGAAGTCCCAACCCTTTGTGAAGATGCAATGGCACATTTCGCAAGAGCAGAATTGTTAATTTTGGTGTCCTGATCAAATTTTGGTCTGGTTAATTATATTCTGCCTCTGTAAATTTCCCCTCCCTTTTCACATTTTTTACTTCCTATTGTGTATTTGTGCTCATCATAACCAACGTCACAGCTGGCACTAATGCAGAGATGGCACTTTCAGTGGAGAGGCAAAGGACTGAGTGGACATGAGGTATGGACTACAATATTACACCAAAAGGTTAAGGACCTTTTAGACCAGAGTTGAAGGACGTAGGTGGGAATACGTCTATTACTCATGCTGCATCTATTCTGTGGCTAAACAAAGACTTTGTTTTCCAAGAATGTTATTCTGGCATTCTTCATGACTATTTAAAAGAAAATCACTGAGGAACCAAAGCCTTTGCTTGCACTTCGAAAACATTTTGTTACCTTCACATAATCAAATCTTTAAATCATTCCAAGACAATATGAATTCCATAACATAAGCCTTTGTGTTCAAATTAACATGAAAGGACAAATTCTGTTCGCAGGTATACAATCCAGCTAAATTCAGCTGAGTTGCTCAGGTGAAATGATGGTAGAATCTATCAGCAAAGTAATTCTGGATCAAAGGATTCTGGATCAAATTCTCCAGCCCGCTAAGTCTGCTATCCCTAAGTAGAGGTAGTCTCCACAGGCATAGAATAAATGGAGGCAGCTACACCATCTCCTGTGCTAGCTGCTCCACCCCTCCACTGTGTAAGATGGAGGAAGTGGCATTTGAAATTAGAAATGAGCCTAAGCCAAAAAGTTCAGCTCCACATTTGGCTCCAGCGCCAAAATTCCTCAATGTTTTCAGGGTGTTTGGATCCATATTTTTAATTTAGCCCATTATAGAAAAAGTTTGAACTGGACTCTGCATCTCAGCTCCCCAAAATGTGGTGGTGGTGCACAGGGGCGGCTCTAGACATTTTGCCACCCCAAGCAGGGTGGCATGCCGCGGGGGGCGCTCTGCCGGTCGCCAGTCCTGTGGCTCCAGTGGACCTCCCGCAGGTGTGCCTGCAGAGGGTCTGCTAGTCCCGCGGCTCCACCAGACCCTCCACAGGCACGCCTGCGGGAGGTCCACTGGAGCCGCCTGCCACCCTCCCGGTGACCGTCAGAGTGCCCCCTGCGGCATGCCGCCCCAAGCACGCGCTTGGCATGCTGGGGTCTGGAGCCACCCCTGGTGGTGCAGTGCAGGGATTTTCAGACTGGGGGAGCTGAAGGGGGGGGGTGTTTGGACCTGTCTCCATTTGAAACACACTTTTCCCCCACCTTAAAAGTCATAATACTTAAAAGTTTGGAGAACTATTACCAAACAAAATGCTGTCCTGCAGAGTGCTTCTGTAGCGTGCCCTATAATTGGCACTGATTCCGAGTCAAGTTTTAAACTTCAATTTGAGGTGCACACTTTATGCTGGATCTTATTTTGAAGCAACCACTCTATATGCCCCACCTGCTTCTTGTCAGCTGCCTTTCAACACGCTGAGAGACAAGGTGGGTGAGGTTATATCTGTTATTGGACCTAATTCTATTGGTGAGAGAGGCGAGCTTTTGAGCTTATACTGAGCTCTTCTTCTTGTACTCTTCTTCTTCTCTGAGACCTGAAGAAGAGCTCTGCGTAGCTCAAAAGCTTGTTTCTCACACCAACGGAATTTGGTCCAATAACAGATATAACCTCACCCATCTTGTCTTTCTAATATCGTGGGACCAACACGGCTACAGCAACACTGCTTTCAACACACTGTTACTTTAACCTATTATTTTGCTATCATACATTCCATACCACCACCCTTTTCAACCCTTTGCTTAATATTGTTGGGTGGTGAGGGGCTTTCTTATGGTGTGCTGTGGATTTGCTAAAAGGAGGAAATAACTGTACGATGGAAATGGCTA
Source organism: Mauremys reevesii (assembly GCF_016161935.1). NCBI lineage: Eukaryota > Metazoa > Chordata > Testudines > Geoemydidae > Mauremys > Mauremys reevesii. The sequence continues at coordinate 27,463,135 of NC_052631.1, forward strand.
TAATATTTTACAGAAGATCCACATTACATATTGTGTAGAGTCCATAGTAAAGCTATACAGTGACTGTAATGGAGCAAAAGACACCTGTCATAAAAGAAAAAAAAATAACTGTCCCCTCATCTGAGAAAAGCAAAAGGCGGGTCTTTAGGAAATTTGTTTTATTTTTAACAAGCCATGTCAGGGCGACAGCTGTATTGCATTGGCATCCCAACAAGGCAGCATGATAAATGTGGTCTTGGTACCATCAAGAGGTCCTGATACAACAACATCTTAGCACATCAATAATCCTTGGCTTAGGGCACAAAAGGATACCAGGATTTTTCACTTTGTGCTCTGGGCAACAAACACATGCACTACATATTCACATTTTAGAACATCATAAATATATCTGGACAGACATGATATAAATGTCATTGTTTGTAACCATTTGGCTGTTGTTGTTTTTTTTGGCCGCATCCTTCTTTTCCACTTACCGCAAACCTCTTTCCACAGCTTTCATTACCACAGCATCCACAACAATCATTATTCTTAAGGCCCAAAAATACCAAGGCAGGAAAGATCATCTACGAACAATAAAAAATACAGTTCGATTAGGTTGGACCATTCTGAGTTAACCTTATGTTTTAATCCATTAGTCCGGTGTCTTATTTTTCTTATCACTAAATTGAATTTTTAATGACTAAATCAAAACAAGTTTTAAATTGCCCATTTACTTATTAAACAAAGTGCACAATCAAGAGTCATTTGCAATGTTGGTTGTACTGTATTTGAAGTGCTGGGGAATTACAGTAAAACCCAACCTTTTACTTTAGAAAATAAAAGTGAAAATTTCATGATATGTCTACTCACCAATACACCGGATCCCAACATCCCTCCAAAGTACCAAACTTCATCTGTGATGTGGTCATTATTGTTGACGACTTCTCCTCCGGGGAAAAACAGCAAAATATTAGCTAGAGTACATAGCACAGCCAGAGGAATGAGGGTGATTCCCAGGCACTTGGCACAACCACCGGAGCACATACTTTCTAAACAAAATTACAAACGAAACTAAAGAAAAATGAAAACCCCTTATTCTTGTCAATGTTTAAACAGGAGGGTCTCAGAATAATTTACAAAATCCAATTCTGTTTTGCCCTTGGGGAATTCAGCCTATAGAATGTTTCCTTCGGAGAGGTTGCAGTCTGTTAGTAAGCCAGTGCTCCGGTTACTTATAAGCTCTCCCTGCCACGATGTCAATTTTCTGAAACCCCCCCCATAAATGAGATTACAGTCAGACCAACCTCTGTTTTTACCATGACAACCAATAGCCTCTGTTAATGTTCTACCAGCGCAGACTAGACCGTCAGTTATGCGGAGTCCAATTATTGGAAAATATCTTGTTCAGTTCTGGATGGTCATTTTTGTAACACACTGTCCATGCCCACACTGGAAAATAATTCTTAGCTGCCATTGAATAAAAAACATGTCATTAATCAGTTTGTGATGGTTGTAGCCAGCTGCAGTCAGGAATCCCCCTCAGAAAATGGCTTAGGATGGTCAAGCTAATAAGCATTTCTTATTTTGAACTCTCCTAAGAATTAGTGCACAATCAAAATCAGCATTTGCATAGGCATCTTTTGCCATTAGCATCCTGGCGTAATGGGGGGCATTTAGAAAAGAGTCATTGAATGTCCTCCTTTTTTGTGTTTTTGATTTTCTTTGTTGTCTTAAAGGAGGATTTCTTAGAGTCCGACACCACACTGCTTACTTAGGCAAAACTTACATTTAAAATCAGTTAGAGTTTTGTCTGTGTGACGAAAGTAAGGTTGAGCCCTTTAAACAGAAATAGGCATTAGATCCTAATCCTGCAAGCAGACTTGTGGCAGGCAGATCCCTGAGCTCATGAAGAGCCTCGTTGACTTTGTGTGGGCTCCATGCAGGCACAGGTGTGTATCTGCACAAGCTGGAGTATCACAGCCTTAGTGCTGAGATATCATTTGTGCATAGTTATAATTCTGAAATTGATATGACTATAGGTGTAGTATGAGAACCTTGCCCATTACAAAAAGTGATATGTACTATGTCCCCTCCACGCCGCTTAGCAGGACTTTGGGGCAATCATAGTAAGGAGCCCCCAAATAATCCAACCTGTTTTCACAGAACACCCAGTTCATGCTCACACCGGATATGTGGGACTTTCTATACAGACCTCAGTAAAGCTGCTAGTCTCTTCAGTTAAATACTGAGTGGTGGAGTCAAACTGTGGGCCAGATCGATAGTCCATTGAAGGAAATGGAAAGACTCTCTTTGACTTCAGTGGTCTTTGAATCTGGCTCTATCCTCTGAACTATATCCATGAAAATGTCAATGAAGCCAATGGGGTTTCCTGGGTGTAACAGTGCAGAATTTGGTCCTTAGCGTTTTTTAATTCCCACTCCAGGAAACCTAGCACACAACAGGCTGCACAGCTTACAAATAGGGTTTAGGCCATGTGCAAAATGTGGTGGAACAAACCAAAGTGAATGACCCTCAAACAAGTGCCTCAGTTAAAAACAGACCTCAGGGACTTTTAATACATGTGCTAAACTTTAGGCCTTTTCCTTCACACTTAGCCCCTACATACGACCCTCTTCTCCTGAGTTTCACACTAATGCTCAGCACTGGTAGGAAGACAAGGATTCCATTCTAGTCAAGTCGCCAAGGTGACATCTTAGATTCTGAGTTGTGTTCATAAACAGGTGACTTTTCCCAAAAGGATACCACTGAAGTATTTTTCATTCAAACTTGGAACAAGTTTTCTTCTCATAGTAGTTTTGTGCCTCAGGGCGGCTCTAATTTACACAGGCTGCTGCTGACTGCAAAGGGACCCAGCCAACCTGCCTTTTCAACTGCTGAGTCCCCTGCATCAGAAGCCAGAAGGGCAGGTAGCATAAAGGCCACTAACCATGTCATTGAACAAGCACAACCCAAAGATTTCCTTAGGCAGAGGATGTTCAAGTGGCAGAATCTGTCAGCTTTAGGGCTGTTTTCACCATCAGAGTAGTAAGGTAGCTTTACTGTACTGGGGGATCTGCCCTAGCGTGTATAAAGAACAGCACTTGTTTACAAAAACAAAAAATAGGTCACGTTTCACATATGCCAAGCCTGACAGTGTCTATTTAAGGCAAAAGTTGTGATGTTAGAAATCTTCTTTGTGGCTAAATGTAATGTTTATATAAGCGAGGGACAAGCAGCACAGATGTGAGCAGGTGTGTCAGGCTCTGTGTAGGCTTCCCCAGTATGACTCATTACTGAGGTATAACTCTGCTATTCCAGCCTTTGCTTCTACTAAGCAAAGAATGGGGTTTCTGGGTTCTACTGCAATACAAGGAATAAACAAACATTACACATCATAATTCTTAATTTTTAATCATGAACAATATTGGTGGTAGAACTGAGTACAGTCCTTCTCTCAGTGATGCAGGTGGTTAATGGAGGAAACTACAAAACCCATTTTCACATCTGACTTCAGGCCAGATTCTGATCCCTTTATTCAAGTTGACTTTAGTGAGCCTTCTTGAGGAGTAATGTACTTCAGCATGTGTAAGGCTATCAGAATATGTCCAACCATCAAGATTTGAACCTCTGCAGGTAAAGGTTAGTGCGCTAACCCACTGAGCCAACTATTCCCCTGGTTGAGTGAATAGTAGGAACAATCTCCTGATTTTTCCACACAGTGCTGCCCATGAGATATTGACAGCCAGGCAAGTACTGAGCATTCAGTCTGGAATTCTGGCTGGTAACTGGTAATCATATGTTTCTAATATGCCTATTGTTGCCTTAATTAAGAGAAATTAACATGCTTACGTATATAGCTGGAAACTGCAGATACCCACTGAAAACTGTTTTTTATTGGAAGCATATGGAAATCCAAGAACTGGTGAGTAAAATAATTATAATAACTTGAGGCACAAAATAACAAGTTCATTTATAGAAGAGACCTCATGAATCAAAAAACAGTCATTCAGATGCCTGCTCAATATGGAAGGCTCCATTCAACTTCCTGTTTCAAACATTCTCCATGGAGTAGCTGTTTCATGGCATAACATGGCCATGAAACGAGATCATGTTACAAGAAATGGAACAATCTACCGGAAGCTCCTACGTCAGGCTGGATGAAAATACTACTTGGCTGTGAACTCCCATGTCCCCTGTGGAGTCAGCTTAACTAATTCCAGTGTGGCATGGTTTGCTGCATCAAGACCAACCATGCCTAGGACAGCCCACTGTGCCTCTGTGGTGCTGTGAAGGATGCTATCCACATTCTGGATGGTTGCTCTTTTTGTGTTAGGCTCCCCGAAGAGCTTCTCAATCTGAACACTGCTGATACAGAAGCCTTTGATTGACTCAAGACCTGATCACAGAGAGGTCCATCCTTCTGTTCTCTGAGGTGTTTTAGTCTCCAAACTCTTTATACTTCAGCACTCCAGCACAAATCAGATTGGTTGAAAAAGGCTGAGGGGTGACCACTGTTAGTATGGATGGCTTAGTGTGGTTATCACCAGGTTGGAGTTCATATGAGCACTACGTAGAATCATGAATACAAACTGACAAGGATGAAAATCAGCTTTTCATCCTTTCAATGTTGAGAAGATGATTTTAGGAGCCAAATTCTGCTCTCATTTACCCCAGAGTAATCTAGAGGTATTCCATTGATTTCAGTAGAATTACTCCAGATTTTCACCAGTATAAATGAGATCAGGATTTGTTCCTACACTGTTTATTCTATTGGGAGCTGTTAGATGATACCTTAATAAACAAGGTCTGGTCTTGTTTGTACGGATATTAAAGATCCAGTGGCATTTTTCTTCCAAGTAGGAATTTGTTCCCTTGTCCTTCGGCAACTCTTTCCATTATCTAGCATGCCACTGATTGCAGAGGCAGATGCATTTCCATAACACTATTTTGGGGTCATTTTCAGATGAAAGGCATGATACAGTAAAATAAGTTTCTTCTTCTTTCTTCTTTGTTTTAGAAACAGCGGGAGCAGCAAGTCAGCTCTTCCCTAGGTTGTGAGACAGGGCCAGTACAAGGTCTACTAAGAAACATTGGAAACAACAGAAGGTAAAACTCAAAAGCTCTCAGTGATAGCAGCATATGGAATTTTGGAAATGGATTCTGGGAAAGTTCTTCTCTGTGCTAGAACTCTTAGTAGGAACATAAGATTTGCCACGCTACATCACATCAGTGGTTCATCTAATCCAGCATAATGTCTCCATCACGGGGCAGAATCGGATGTTTAAGAAGGTCTCTTTAAATCAGATGCTTACATACTGCAAAAAAGGGACTTGCTTAAATTATTCACAGTATTTATTTCTTGCATTTACTAGTTGATAAGTTAATTGCTCCTTACTACATAGAATGTGTGATAAGACATACATAACAGGGTTTGGCTCTAGATGCCATTATAAGGTGACATAATTTAAACGTCAGATGGATAAAGTACAGGGGAAATTGAACTAATGATGAGACATATACCCTGATAAAGATATGCGTATGTAAGAGCAAAAGAACTGAATATGTCCCTTAGAGAGAGAGAGACAGATCTGAAGGACTATTCAGGTACCGTTTAAGAAAATATTGATGCATTTGGCTTTTCAGTGGACCACCTCTGCTTTAAGATCTACTAGAATTAGTTTTCAATCCGCATTTCTATCAACAGTAAGAATTTCCATAATGTTTCTCTGGTTCAAATTCTGTTCTCAAGTTTTACAAGTTAAATTTTAAGTAGCTCTACAGAAGTCCATGGAATTTCTCTGGATTAACACCAGTTAAACTATGGATAGAAACTTATATATATATATATATATATATATATATATATATATATATATATATATATATATATATACATTCTATATAAATGAAATAAACTAGGAAAACAAACAGAAACAATAACACAGGTGAAAATGTGCTACTATAGGAAGGAATTCTTGGGGGAGAAAGGATTCCCAATCAATTTTAGGCTTTGTTTAGGATTTGCAAGTGAAAACCGTTCATCTTGTCCTGTGTAACTAGAGGAACATAGTATTTAATAAGGCCATAGATTTCCTATGTGGTGCTCACTGAAATTTACAGGAGATACAGAAGGTGGTGTAAATTAGACCCTCTCACACTGGAAATAAGATGTGACTGGGGTCCTAGTGGGGGCCAGCTGTGGTCACTCAATTAGGGTGAACTGCAAAGAATGGGACAGCCAAACCCCAAAAAGCTGGTGGATATTCCAATACTTAGATTTACCAAACCAGCATAAAACAGCTTCTTTATTACCTCCCTGGTTACTCAGAAGTTCAAACAACACAGTTCCCTTAAAGTGATCCAGCCTGAGGCCTCCATCCAGGTACCCACATCAAATATGACGAAAATTTCTGTAAATCTTATTTCATCATATAAAAGAAAAGGTTCTGCCAATCCCAAAGGATTGGAAACATTATCTCCCAGGTTAATGAATGTTTCAGATCTTACCCAAATACACACTACAGCCAATTCTTATTAACTAAACTAAATTTTATTATAAAAAACAGAAGAGAGAGAGTATGGTCAAAAGATCAATGTACGTACAGACAAGAGTTCAATTCATTTAGGTGCAGATTCATAGCAGAGATGGTGAGCTTTGTAGTTGCAAAGAGTTCTTTCAGAAATAGTTCATAGTTTATAGTCCAATGTCCAAATATCGTATTCAGGGTGTGCCAGCATAACTGGGACCTCAGTCTTGTGACTCAAACTTCCTCTGATGAAGCCTAAGCAGAACTGAGATGTCAGAATCAGGACCCAATGATCTTTTATACAATTTCATGTCCTTTTTGACAAGTTGGGATTTCCTCGGGGAACAAAAGATAATTAGAATGACTTTGAAGGAGGTCCATCACCAGTACTTAGCTATACGAATTAACATAAGACCATTTGCTTGTTCATTCACCACTCACAGTACATTTCAAAGAGAGATGAATGCATAGATATCCCGTGTTTACAATTCATTTAAATGATAGGATCTTCTTTTGACCTCTGATTATCAGAATACAGCATAGACAGCGACTGTAGATTACATTGTGTACCCTTCTCATGCATATGTAAATACACAAAAACACAAACATTATCTCCCTACATGTCCTTTGATGGTTATTTATTTTGCAGGATGTTTAACCCTTTCTAGCCATGTGTCACACAGGCATATATTTTTAATGGTGAGAGTAATTAACCATTGGAACAATTTACCAAGGGTCATGGTAGATTCTCCATCACGGCCAATTTTTAAGCCAAAATTGGATGTTTTTCTAAAATATCTGCTCTAGGAATTATTCTGGGGATGGTCTATGGCCTGTGTTATACAGGACATCAGACTAGATGATCACAATGTTCCCTTGTGGTCTTGGAATCTATAAGATTCCATTAGACCAACTTACAGCTAATTTACCCATGTGTAATGGGACCCAAGCCAGTGCATTTAACATGCTCAGGACCTGTAAAATGCGGTAAGCAGGTAAAGTAGTGTAAGGGTTGTTTTAACATATACCTTCTTACACATGAGTAGAATGTAAGTATGTCTCAGGGAGTGCAAGAGATTCTGAGCATAAAAGAAATCTAATTTATGCCACCTTAAACATCACCTCTGAATTTGGCCCACTGTCTATACCAGGATAAATGCCACCTTTGCCATTAGCACACTCATTCAGGAGCACAGAGAAGGCCCATCAGAACAATTTGTATTTTATGTGGCTTTTTCCAAGCAATGTACACAGAATTGACTGTACACAACATTGTAGTCATTTTTGGTCAAAGACTGCAACAAGCACAAGAACAACAAAGTATTGTCCTTATTATGAATTCATATTACTTTACTCTTAGCAGCAGTCCTGGTAGTAATATTGCTATTAGTTTGCCATGTTCCTTTCCTGGCTCTTTTTGAAATCCAAGTGGCATGGTCATTCTGTTAGCTCTGCACGTGGGACTCCCATTGAAGTCAGGAGGGGAGCGGCTTGTAAGTGCCAGAGAAATTCATTCCCATGAAATTCATTCCCATGAAAGAAAAGGATGACCCCAAACTTCACAATGTTCACAACCAGCTTCAAAACTTATTTAATGGATTTAGCTTTCCCTCAATAGCTCTTCATACACATACACAATCAACCTCAACATCCTACTCTCCTTCACAGGCAGAAAAAATCAACTGTCCGGTCAAGTTTTCTCTGACAGGTTATGAAGGGAAAGTTTATATTTTGCAATTGTTATTATTTCTCTTAAATACTTGTGGTGCTCACATATCCTGGTAATGAGGGCCATGTAAATAGATAGACAGATAGGAGTTGCATGACCAGGGATGCTCTCACTTCCACAAACTGTGAGACCCTGAGACTAGGAAGATGCAGAGCTACCAGGAGGAGCTTATTTACATGACATTCTCTCCCCTGTATAGCTCTGTAAGTCTCACTCCCTGCCATGGAGCCACAGATTGTTTTTCATTGTGCCTACCACAGTGGGTTGACCTTTTCCCCTGACAGAGTAGGGTGTGGTGGTGCCGGCGTCCATGACCTTCCTGAGCTTATATTGCCCAGAAGACTGCAGACGTTTTCTGCAGATTGGGCCACAGAGCCTGCGTTTTTCCATACTTGTATTTGAAAGGCTGACTTTTATGTTTATTTTGTGACCTCTGGAAGCTGTGCTGCACAATATGAGGCCATTTCCAGGAAAGACTGAATTAGAAAATCACATATTTTTAATAACCCCAGCACATTTTTATCAATTGCCAGATCATATGATTAAGATATGAAAGCTCCAACTCTATCTTACATCCTCACCGCTATTTAAATAGATAATACATTTTAAAATTGTGGTATTCATTCAATTTTCTGATTTTTTTTGCTTTGGAAGGAAAATATATTTTACATGATATAAAATCCGTCTTAAATTCAGTAAAGAGGTTCAGCAGAATTCCCAGAATAACCACATACCTTACTTTGTGTGCTCAGGAAAAAAGTATGTGAGGGCCTGTTCCTATATTGGAATGAACTCTTGCAAGCTGCTGAATGCCTGCGTCTCCACTGACTTCAGTAGAGTTTCAGGGTGCTTAGCATTTCCTAAGAGGAGTTTAGCAGAGGTCCTTCATCTGCAAACTCAGTTTTTACACAGCCTTTGGTCAGTCAAACACCCATTGGCTGCACTGAGAATTTTGGCTCAGAGTGTCACGAAATGGCCTCAGGATTTGATGCCATGGGAATTTTCAGTGCTTTGCTTTAAAAAGTAAGTAACTTGAAATTAAAGATACAATGGGTCTGATTCTCCTCTCACTCCAGCGTAAGGACCTGGTCTCATACCACTGAAAGTCTAGCTGGGGAAGGCACCTAAAATACTGGGACTGACATAGTTCCACGAGTTTTTGGGCTGAGGATGGGATGCTGCCTCCTCCATACAAAACCCAAAGCATTTAACACCCGTGGTTCCCAGTGAATTGGTGGAGCTATATCAGTGCATTGGGTGCTCTCGGGATAGGTGGGACTTGTGATCCATCTCTAGGTGGTGATTCAGGGTACTGGTTCTAGAACAGGGTAACCAGATGTCCCAATATTAGGGACTGTGTCTTGTATAGGCAACTATACTCCCATGCCTCCCCTCCTCCCCGCAAAGTGTCCCGATTTTTCACACTTGCTATTTGGTCACTTGTCTAGTTGCTGGTTTTGTCAATAAAACCCCTCAGATATTTGTGTTGCTGGGGGCAGGGAGTGTAGTGAATCACATGCATTGTTTGGGGTACCTGCCTCTTTCAGAGCCTCACTACTGTGTGCCTTTTTTTCTGTAGGGCTCCCTCTGGCTCTAAGTGCCCAGAGAGTTCCCCTGGGGCAGCCATAAGTGCCTCCATTCGGTGTCATGCCTAGCTACACATGTTCCTGTCATTACTCAGACCTGGATCTGTGATGTATCTGTTTCCAGGTTCACACAACAAAAGTCAATGGGAGTTTTCCCACTGACTTTAAGGGGAGCAGGATGGGGCCCTAACTGAGAGAGAGGGGAAATCTCGCCCGGTGTGCCTACGTGGATGTGTTCATACCTAAGGGGGAGCATTTCAGGAAGAAATGTGCTCTTTAATCATCCATTAGTCAAATCAAACGCTTTGGATAAGAGGCTTATTACAACACAGCAAACAGGCACAAAAACCACTGGAGGAAGTTCTGTATGTTAGGCAGCACACTCAGCATATGCTATTCAGCCACAGGCCAGCGTTAGGTGGGTTTAGACCAGGGGCGGGCAAACTATGGCCCGTGGGCCACATCTGGCCCGTGGGACCGTCCTGACCGGCCCCCAAGCTCCTGGCCCAGGTGGATTGCCCTCCGGCCCCTCCCCTGCTGCTCCCCTCCCCCGCAGTCTCAACTCGCCCCACCACTGGTGCAATGCTCTGGGCAGCAGGGCTGTGAGCTCCTGGGGCAGCGCAGCTGCAAAGCCCGGCCTGACCCGGTCCTCTGTGCTGTGCGGTGGCGGCGGCAGGGGCGGCTCTAGACAGTAGGCTGCCCCAAGCAGCGCGGAGCGCTGCGCCGCCCTTCCCCGGTCCCGCGGTGGGTCCCGTCATGCCCGCGGCAGGTCCACCGGAGCCCGGGACCAGCGGACCTGCCGCAGTCATGCCTGCGGGAGCTCCACCGGAGCCGCGGGAAGACGGGACCCGCCGCAGTCATGCCTGCGGCAGGTCCGCTCGTCCCGGCTCCGGTGGACCTGCCGCAGGCATGCCGCGGAGCTCCACCGAGCCAAATGCCGCCCCGGCAGCCGCCCCAAGCGCCTGCTTGGCGCGCTGGTGTCTGAGCCGCCCCTGGGCGGCGGCGTGGCCTGGCTCCAGCCGGGCAGTGCAGCTGTAGCACTGCCAGCCACTGGTGCTCCAGGCAGCGCAGTAAGGGGGCAGGGAGCAGGGTGGGGTTGGATAGAGGGCAGGGGAATTAGGGGGGTGGTCAGGGGGCAGGGCTGTAGATAGGGGTGGGGGCAGTTGGGGGGGAACAGGGGGTTGAATGGGGGATCCCGGGGGCACAGTCAGGAAGGAAGGAGGAGGGGTTGGATGGGGCAGCAGGGGTCTGGAGGCAGTCAGGGGACAGGGAGCAGGGGTATGTGGATGGGGCAGGGGTCCCAGAGGGGCTGTCAGGGAACGGGGGGGTTGGATGGGGCAGGAGTCTTGGGTGGGGCAGATAGGAAGTGGGGGCTGGACCATGACTCCCTCCCCTAACCGGCTCTCCATACACTTTACGAAACCCGATGTGACCCTCAGGCCAAAAAGTTTGCTCGCCCCTGGTTTAGACAGAGTGGCCATGGGTTTCTGCAGCCTGCCAACTGCCTTCACAGGCAGGAAATTCCAAAGTGTAAAGTCTCCACTCTCCTCCCCTCCACCACATTACATTGACTTTCATGTCATTCCCCATTGGTGGAGGGTGTGTGTAATTCAGATAGTACAATGGGCGCAGATGGTCAGATAGTACACAGCTACTGTAGATGGAGCAAATCTTTTTTTTTAAAAGTTTTGGGGGTCATTGCACTTGTCGCTCAGGCTATAACCTGGGTGCCATCTTCAACTAGGCCCCCTAAGGCCTTACATCCAAGTATGTCTAAGACTTGCAGATTCTGTCTGTATAACATTGCTGAGACACAGTCTTTCCTATCCCTCCACACACCTAAAAACTCTTGCCTGTGCTCATCTCACATCTCATTTCCTGCAACATCCTTCTGTCTGGTCCTTTGCCTGTAATCTTGCCCCACTGATATCCCAGCAGAATGCTGCTGCTTAGATCATTTTGCTAGCTCTTCACTTTGACTGCATCACCCCTCCTCTCTTTGCATCCCTTCACTACCTCCCTTTTCTCTATTGTATCAACTCTAAGCTCCATGGGCTTGTTTACATGAATATTTAGGGCTTGTCTACACTATGGAGCTTTTAGCAACAAGGCTGTGTCGACACAGCCTTGTCACTAAAAGTCAGCGAGTGTGAATGACAAAATACTTCCAGCCCTGTGAGCGGCATAAGCTATGTCGTCAGGAGAGCGCTCCTGACGATAAAGCTGCATTCACACTGCCGCTTGTGTTGGCAAAACTTTTGTCTTTCACAGGGGTGGGGTGAAACTTTTGTCTTTCACAGGGGTAAAGTTCCTGTGGGTGAAAGACAAAAGTTTTGGCGACAACTGTGCAGTGTAGACATACCCTTAGTTTGCAGCCAGCTGGGGTGTGAATCTAGCCTGCACTAGCCTGCTGTGCTCTTGTCCTGTTTCAAAGAGGACTATATCAAAGTACATTAACAAGCTGTTAATACGCATCAACAAGGTGAACATAGATAATTAGTCTGCAGCAGGATCCTGCAAATAGATTCACACCCCAGCTTGCCACAAACTAATTGTTTGTGCAGCCAAGCCCCTTGTCCTCACTTTCAAGGCCCTTCACAACCTATCCCCACCCTACCTATTGGCTCTCATTCAGTATCCAGAGGTTAGCCCCTGCTTGCGCTCAGCCCACGTCAGCCTCCATTGCCCACTTGTTACATTTTTAAACAAGCACCTTTGTGTTTTCACCCATGCTAGCGCTCACTTTTGGGAGAAGCTCCCCATCAATAGTCACACAGCTACCGTATTATCCACCTCAAATCCCTACTCAAACCTGCCCTTGGGCGTGAAACTGAGGCAAAACTTGTCAGTTTTGGCTGCTAGTGGCAGAGCCCACTGCCTAACATGTTGACCATCACTGTCTCTCTGTACTCCCCCATTGGCCTGTCTGTAACCCTCTGTTATCTTTTAGAATAATAGCATATCAGGGTTAGAAGGTCATCTAGTCCAACCCCCTGCTCAAAGGGGGACAAGTCCCCAGACAGATTGTTGCCCCAGATCCCTAAATGGCCCTCTCAAGCAGGGGCGGCTCTAGGATTTGCACCACCCCAAGCAGGGCGGCACGCCGCGGGGGGCGCTCTGCCGGTCGCCTGTCCCACAGCTCTGGTGGACCTCCTGCAGGTGTGCCTGCGGATGCTCCACCGAAGCTGCGGGACCATTGGATCTGCCTGCTGCTCTCCGGCGGGACGCTGCCCCAAGCGTGTGCTTGGCGCACTGGGGTCGGCCCTGCCTTCAAGGCTTGAACTCACAACCCTGGGTTTAGCAGGCCAATGCTCAAACCACTCAGCTATCACCCCAGATTGTGAGCACTTTGGAGCTTGGACTATCATTTTGTTCTGTTTGTACAGCAGTTAGCTCACCTGGCCCCTGACTGGGACTTCTCGGTGCTACAGTAACAACAATACAAGAGTACGACTCTTTTCCACCCAGCTGTGAATGCTGGCACGGCAGAGAGGAACAAAGGTATAAATTGCGTTGCTTTCAACAACCCACCCCCAGTTGACATATGACTCAAAGGCAGATGACTTGATAAAATTTTGTTGGGATTCCTGACAAACCCTCTCCTCTAAGAACAATCCTAAATCTTCTACTCCAGGTCTAGATTGAGGATGCTGACTTTACAAAAAAAAAAAAAGGGACACCATTTCTCCTGCTCCCCCTCTCTGTCAATAACCCTGCAGGCCAACTAGCATGATCAGACCCCTTATACTTCTGTTCCAGGTGCTTACTGAGTGACTTGAACTGACTTCACTCTTCATCTAAACGTGAATTTATGCAAGGCCTTGGTTGGTTCCACTGTTGCTAGCCCCTACGTGTTCAGTTATGACTGCCTGTGAGCAGGAATACATTAAGGCTAAGTGACATCCAGACTGAGCTAAAAAGCAGAACTCCAAACTCATTCTTGTTTTTCCACAGCAAAGGGCGGACTCATGTGCCCTAGAAGAGGGTCTTGCTTTCTGCTGTAACCAACATTCTTTCCAAATCTGGGCGTCTTTTTGGAACATGAGGCCAGGATTAGGCAATCCATGATTCAATCATACATGACCTTCAACTTCACATGGGGGCAGCAGATTTGTGGGTTTCCCGTGCCTTTGCCTGATTAGCGTACATTGTATTTCTTGCTGGACTTTGGCACTGAGAGACTGCTTACTCACATAGGAAATTCCCAGACTTTTGGTAACTAGCTGCTACATTGCACGTCCCTTTGTGCTATGTAATGGGAAAGAGCATATGGCCATCTTAGAGCACAGTATTCTTTTAAGGTTCATGCCCTCAGTTCAGAGCCAGAGCAGAAGTTTCCTGAATTCTTTTAAAGGCAGATTAGCATATATATTTATGTTGGACTCATCAGGGCTCTGTGAGCAACAGGAAAAGGTTAAGGATAAGTAATGAAAACATTTCAAAATAATGGATCAAGGTTCATCAATGAAGCCGCCTCAAAAGATCCTATATATTGTACATGTAGCAACATACCCACACATCTAAAATTGTCCTCCTGACTGAACTGTACATTCAGAGAGAAATACCATATTTACAAGCAGGAGATTCCTTGAGGGTGAGTGAAAATATCCCGAATGCTGATACCACAAAATGAAAACCTAATTTTGCTACAATCCTGTCCTGCTTTTTGCAAACAAGCATCCTGATAATATATTCTTGTTCTCAATGCACAAGCAACATATGACAAAATATTCCCTTTTGCCATCTCACTCTGTTGCTATGAGCCAAACTCACCATAACTGGATCTGAACAATAACATGAGTTAGAAGGGCACTGGGATGTAATTGTTCAGAACTTTATTTTTATAATCTCAAATGTTTGCAATACTTTATTTGGTTCTTGGCAATTGTTTCCCTGCCAACTTCCCTTTTTTTCTTTGGCAAACATTGATTTTAAAAGACAACTGCATATCTAGCATAGACAGGGCATGTTGTGTTTAAAAAAATGTTAGCACCAAATTCTAAAAATAACTTCTTGCTGTGGTATAGACAAGCCCTTAGTGGGGAAGTGTGTTATCGAGATAAATTCTAAGCATTAAGCGATCCTCAGTACATGACTGCACTAGAAAACTTCAGTCAGTTAAAACTGTTAGCCAATATATATTTCTAGAAGGCTTTGTATTCTTTTTACTTATGATAACAGTGTGTAACTCTGAATCACATTCCCAGCATGCTTTTTACTTATGCTAAGCTTGCCGTGAACTGTATGCTCCCCCAGTTCCCTGTACATGTAGAACCTGTCAGAGGGCTGCATGTTCTGTTAAAGCTTGCCAGATATGACAGTGTGCTAGATACAGCTCACACAGAAGATGTCAGATGATTTTGTGGAGGCTGTACTGATATGCAATCTGTACCAGCCTAGTGCTGGAGCATGTCGTCTCTGGGTTTGCCGACTTCTGGAAAGCTATATTCAAAACAAGGTAAGAAATTGATCAAAAAGTATGTGTAACTTTCCATTGTTGTACATGAGTTAAGTATGTGTTTAACCCTGTGTGTGTGTGTAACTCATAATTTCAGAACAGATTTGAATGCTGCCAGACTTTACCAACCTGGGAAACAAAGCATTAATCCTTCCATAAGATATCAGGGTCAGAAGTTCATTTAGTCCAAACCCCTGCTCAAAGCAGGACCAATCCCCAGACAGTTTTTTGCCCCAAATGATTGAACTCATAAGCCTGAGTTTAGCAGGCCAATGCTCAAACCACTGAGCTATCCCTTCTCCGAACTGATGTGCTAAGTGAGACTTGAACTCACAACACCAGCATCACTCCACAGCGCTATAATTACTGTGCACTAACCAGTTGTGCTACTGGAGCACATTTCCTTCCCCTGTTGGGCTGTTTTGTCTTTAAATAAAAAAAGAACCCGAGTGAGCTAATTTACCTGATCTCTCTCCAACGGTCTACAAAGAACCCTACCAAAACCCATGTTCTAATGAAGGTTTTTCCAAACAGACCAAGTCAAAGCAGTTATTTTTCTCTGGCTGCACTTGTCCTTTCTGGGCACCTGATTTGGGGGTCCCATTGGCAGGTCTCTAGTCTGGCCCTAGCTTGTTCCAGGGGCAGTCAGTGGGATGGGGGGCCTCGGGAAGTGACAGCTCTAGTTTGCACCAGGGATACTCAAGCTTCCTTGGACACTCTGCACCTGCTCTGTCATGTGAAGAGCACCAGTCCTTTGCTCCCTGCCCCAGGGGACTGCAGCAGCCCATGAAGGGAGGGAAGGGCCACTGGCTGCGGCTCGTGGCACTAGAGTAACTGCTCCAACTGCCGGGGCTCGCCCTGCCCTCTGGCCCTGCTACCCATGCAGGCTCCCAGTGTGCGAGGGCCTGGCTGGATGCTCCCCAGGCCCGTCCCACACGCAGCATGGGGCAGGGTGGCCCGGCATCTCGCCTGCGCCCTCCTCCCTGCAGCCACTTACTATCAGCCCCGCAGTCCCTCATGCCCAGGGCCTCCCTTCCCTTCACCGCTGCAGCAGCAAGCTGGGAGAGGTGGCACGAAGCTTCTGCCCAGACTGAGTGTGGACGCGCTGAGGGGTTTACCCTGTCTCTGCCCATGCACCAGGCCTCTGCTGGAGAAGGCGGCACAGCATAGGGCAGCCCTCACCCCAGCAATGGACAGCACCCTTCAGAGTTGTGATGCTGGGGCCTGCCATACCAGAGTGGAGCCATGTGGTCCAGCTAGGCTGGAATCTGCTCCAGCAGTACAGCTTCTCCAAGGGAAAGGACAAGAAGCCACACAGGAGTAGTTAGGGAATAACCTCGCCACGGGGAAAGTTTTATGCAAGCATTAGTTAGAGGCTGGCCTGTGTGCTATGGTTGAGGGGAATGAGCCCTTGCAAGGTTTTTTTTAAAATCCATACTGTTTTAACTCGGTGTCTGGTCTTGTTAGCCAAACTCTAGGACGCTTATGGCCTCAGTTATATTAGTAGCTTGTTGGAATAAAGTCTACAGGCTAATTGTCACACAATTATTACTTAAATTTGCAGCTTTTCAACACTGGGAACCTGATTCTGAAAAGAGTCATGCTCTCTACTGAGGAGGTGGAAACATACTACACAACTTGTGCATCCACCTAAAACAGCTAAGGGTTGGCATGTCGGTCTAAAGCAGGGGTAGGCAACCTATGGCACATGTGCTGAAGGCGGCACACAAGCTGATTTTCAGTGGCACTCACACTGCCTGGATCCTGGCCACCGGTCTGGGGGGCTCTGCATTTTAATTTAATTTTAAATGAAGTTTCTTAAACATTTTAAAAACCTTATTTACTTTACATACAACAATAGTTTAGTTATATATTATAGACTTATAGAAAGAGACCTTCTAAAAATGTTAACATGTATCACTGGCACGCGAAACCTTAAATTAGAGTGATTAAATGAAGACTCGGCACACCACTTCTGAAAGGTTGCCAACCCCTGGTCTAAAAAATGAACGATATACAGACAAGTTACAGATCTAGCATTATTCACTAGGTAATTTTTGCAAATAATTAAAAATGAAGAACAAGTTTGAGAAACCACAATCTGTTCAGAGAGAAAAATGTAGTTGTTGAATAAATAATCTAACTAGACTTATTCAAAAAATTCTACTTGCAGTCAATTGGATACAGCTGTGCAGTTTTGAGCATAGCTGGAAATGTGACAGGCAAAAATACTATTACAGTGTGTAAGTTAAAATATAAGAGAGCAGGTACTAAGATTTTGCCTGTTTATTAATAGAGATGACCACAGATAGATTTGTGTTCAGTCATCAGCTCTCTAATGGGTGGGTGCATGTTTTTGTTTTGTTTTTAGATTTTCTGTTGGACTAAACATACATTTATTGGCCTGGAGGCGATGTCATAGCTTAAGTTCTGTTTGCGAAGATCCCCAGTGGTTTGTATCAGTGGTTGTGTTGCTTGGAATCAGCTCCCTGCAACAAATACTGGTCTTAGGAATAGTCTTTTGGTTCTATGATTGAATAGATGGAGAAAGAAAATCGTACTTCACACTTTTAAAAAAAATGTAGCAAACTGTCAGTTATCGCATCATAACCCACATTTTTTAAACTCGGATCTCAAGATGATTGTACTATTTGTGCAATTATGACCTGAGTTTCAGGGGAACTGAGTACTTGCTACTGCTTTGACTTCAGCTGAAGTTATGGGTACTCAGCACTTGTGAAAAATCAGCCCCATAGTTTCTGTAGCCATTCACTGTGTGTTGTTTGAATTTCACTGTGTCATGAGTTCACAGATTGCCTCAGCGCCTGCTTCTGATCCCACTGAAGTCAATGGGAGTTTTGTCAGGGGCTGCAGAGCGCCCTAGGTTTGCCCCCCTACCACACCTGACCCTCCTCTTTCCCTGTTAACCTCCCCTCCCCACCCCCAACAGCCTGACCTCCAACACCCATCCCCTCCAAATTGGGTGGCGTGAGTGGCATTGCAACCTGTCACACAGGGTCACAGCACCACTGATCCCATGCGCCAGGTCACAACACTCACTCATTCAAATTTGGCCCACGTGCTACTCCATCATGATGGAAGGGTGGCCAATCCCAATTTGAATGAGTGGTACTGCAATACCAGGCACTGAGTCACGGCACTACTCAGGTTTGGCCTGGCCAAAAAATGGTTGGGCCATGTCCAGGGTGGTTATTCTCCCCTTCCCTCCCCAGCTATCCAGCCTATGAGTTTTGCCATTGACTTCAGTGGGAGTAGGTCTGGGACCAAAGGTGCGTACCAGCACCAAAACCCAACCCATTTAGGCCTGTGCTGTTGAAAAGTTATATATAGGGGAAAAAAAAAAAGGAAATACCGAAGGAAATCTGCATAAAATAACTGGGGGTAGTGTCATATTTTGAAATAAGTTTTAAAAAATAGGTACACATGGCAACAGCTTTCCCTATTTGTGGCATCATTTCAGTTTAGGCAATAAGGGGATTTGGTTGGGTGGGAAGTAGAGGTAATTGGTTTGCCTCTTGGAGGGGCAAAGGACCATTCCTCCCTTCTTGCCAACCTGTTCTTCAGTAGGGGGAAGGATCAGGTCAATAGGGAACACAGGCTTTTAGGCACCCACATAACAAGACAATGAGCATGTGTAAACACAGAGATAGACCCCATTTCTCCTCGTTGGTGAACCAGGCCAAGGGCCCATTTCTGCACAGCTCACAAAGGAGGGGAGCATACACAGGGATGTTTGAGGGAAGGGGCCACATATTAGAAGTGGAGGTGTTTATCACAGAAGGGGAAGCCATAGTGGAGGCCAGTTATATTCAGGGCAGGGGTCATACAGGTTACTAGACAACATGGGTATGGGGAAGATGATCATGTATGGGACTGATGTTCTCATAGGGCAAGACGGGATGCTATCATAGTGAAGCATATGGAGGACAGTCAATGGGATAAAATTATCTGTAGGGGAAAGCCAGATATCACTAGCTTTCCCCTTGCAGTGGGCTCCACTAACCATTAGATTATCCCCAGCCACTTCCTACAGCAGAGGCTGGCAACATGCACCACCTCCCCTATATCTTGTTTAACCTTTGTTCTTGACATTTCTGGTCAGATAAGGGTCTGTGACAGATGTCGTTTCAGACAGATATTTTTAAGAGTTACACATTAATAGCATCATGCTTGAACATAGGAAAGCAGATGTGTTCAGAATATTTAAAAGAAGAAATAGGCTGGGGGAACCTTTATAGATAGAAAAGACAAATGCTCTAGGTAGGGCCTAGCTAGAGCAGACAGTGCTCTAAGGGACATGTTTGGTTGGTTTGACTCAGCCCCTAGTGGAGATGATTTCCATTCATAGAAAACATCACAGAAATCGGGTCTAGTTCTTATTATCATTGAAGACTGAGCTGGTTTAGGGACCAAACTACTCGTAAATAGTTGTTAGCCCTGGAGTGGATGGCCCCTCCATATTAGCACTGAGGCAAGGAAGCAGAGCAGATGGGGAAGATGATCTTTAATGTCTTATTCCACACCCATCATTTTAGCATCTGGGAATCTGAGCATTAGCTGTCTGACTGTATGTTGGCCCATAGTTTTAAAAACAAAACTGCACAATAAAGAGGACTTCCTGTTCCATTACCAGTGAAGATATTTTATAAGAAAACATTGTAGAAAGTCTTCCTGGAACCCTCTCCTGTGCAATCTCACAATGATTCTCTCCCAGACAAGCTTCCCGCTACACAGGACTTAAGTTGTTCATTCTTATTTAGGGTACAATTGTTGTAGTCCCTGAAGTTCATCCTTCTGGGAGCCTGGGTGCTAATTCCCACAGGCCTTCTCTCTCAAGTCCAGGAGTCTGGCAGTCCTGGGCCTGCATACTACAAGCCAGGCAGGCTTACCCTTCTTGTTCTGAAAAGTTTCACTGCCCTCCTCTTCGGCTCTGTGCTAGTAAATCAGCCGTCCAGCCTAGCATTGGGAAAGCACAGCATCAGCAATCCTTCTGAGCCTGTCTCTCTAGCAGCGCTTCATAATTCTCCTCTTCTGCTAGGAACACTCCCTCTTAACTAACCTCTGGTAGCCTTTTATCAAGTACAGGTGCTCCTTAGTCACTTAGCTGCCAACCAGCCACCTAGGCAGTTAATTACTACAGATGGGCCAAGAAAGGCTTGTTCTCCTTATAAAAGCCTGTCATGGATAGACTGGACTCTGACTCTTTTTAAAGGGGCCTGCCACCATGCCAAACATCTTTGATGAACTGACTTATAAAGTGGCTACTCTTAAAACCTGCTTAGCTCTATAGTAGGGGTTCCCAAACTTGATTCATGGGTAAGCCCCTGGCAGGCCGCGAGACACTTTGTTTACCTGAGCGTCTGCAGGTACAGCCGCTTGCAGTTCCCTGTGGCCGCGGTTCACCGTTCCTGGCCAATGAGAGCTGTGGTAAGCAGTGGCCCAGCCTGCGCCACTTTCCAGAGTTCCCATTGGCCCGGAACGGTGAACCGCGGCCACAGAGAGCTGAGAACAACCGTATCTGCAGACGCTCAGGTAAACAAAGTGTCTCCCGGCCAGCCAGGGGCTTATCCTGAACAAGCTGCCAACCAAGTTTGGGAACCCCTATTCTATAGGAAATTGCCAACTAATAACAGCCAGGTAGCTGGGCAGCAGGACTTTCAGATGTTTCTCTAATTTGTTAATATACAAATTGATTCAAAACCATCTAGCTGTGCCTATGTAAAAACCTTTTTGTTGTTGTTATACTCACTTGTTGCATCTTTATTATTTAGCTTGTAAATTCTTTGAGGTATGGACTGTGTTTTCTACTCCAGGCTTGTACATTTTTAACATAAAGAAGCCTCAATCCTGATTCTGAACTCTGTGTATTACTGGAATAACAATAGAATGGATTAGCAATAATAGGTGATGTTTCACCTAGTGGCTAAATCAGAAACAATAGAGATGGAAAATCTGTTACATTTAGGGTTAGATGTAAAACATTTGTGTGTGTGTGCGCGTGATCACATGCTTTCTTAAATGCTTGTTTTATGACTACAATTTTGTCATAACCCATTTCTATAAAAAAATCAGAATCATTTCCCTGATTTTGTGTCTGGCTAGTTACAAATTCACTCACAAACAGGGTTCTCATCAGTGTCAGAGCCCAGCAGCTATCTGTTTAATGTCTCAGTCCTCTTGCCTGGTATAATTTAGTTTTTCTCTTTCCATTCAACATGATGGAGTCAGACATATTGCCAGAGCAGGATATAAAAAATGCTTTTCTTTGCTTTAAGCAGGAGAAACATTTACATGAAACTGCTTAACATTTCTACTCGATCATTCACTAGAGGAACAAAATTAAGTCTTTCATCTCCCTCAGAGGAAATGTAATTGGCTATTGTCAACATTTTCAGTCTCATGTAAATTTCCTGTTCTTTCTGGAGTTATTCATGTTGCAGGAGGTTAACAACATCATGTATCCTCAGAGTGGTACAATGTTCATTGTGACATAGTAAATTTCAGTGGCATGTAGCAATATGGAATGTACCTCCATAAAGTGTCCCCCAGGGCCATTGGTATCTATTTGTAGGATCTTTTCTGATGGTCTGCGGAGTTCTATTCATATTGATGCTGGGAAGATGGAGGATGGGGAGATGGTCCACAAGAGGATTTCCTCTAATGAACTGGTATAAATGAAAGCATTTGAGAACCACTAATATAAAGCCCTGGATGAGTAAAAAACAAGAGGCTCTGTTATCTGTTCCTTAAGCTCGGTAGATGAAATCCAACCCCATTGAAGTCAATGACAAAACTCTATTGAGTTCAGTGGAGGCAAGATTTCACCCCTTGTATTGTTCTGAGTTTCTGATGGATGTTTATGTTGTTTCTTCTGTTCTCTCAGTCTCCTCTCCCCTCCTCACATGCCAGTATTCTCATATTTTTGTTTTAGAAATTAGTTCCTAGCATTTCTATCTTTCTAAGGAACAAAACCTTTTTTTAAAATAAGAAAACAGTTTTCAGAATTTTTATTGTTGAACAGTTAGGGCGGCGGTTCTCAACTGTGGGTTGGGACCCCAAAGTAGATTGTGACCTCATTTTAATGGGGTTGCCAGGGCTGGCTTAGACCTGCTGAGGCCCAGGGCCCAAACTGAAGCCCAAGGGTTTCAGCCCTGGGTGACAGGCTCAGGTTACAGGCCCCTTGCCTGGGGCTGAGGCCCTTGGGCTTTGGCTTTGGCTCCCGCACCCAGGGCGTCAGGGCTCAGGCGGGCTCAGGCTTCAGTCTCCTCCTCGTGCGGTCATGTAGTAATTTTTGTTGTCAGAAGGGGGTCGCAGTGCAAGGAAGTTTGAAAAGTCCTGAGTTAGGGGATTCTACTTTGCAGATAAAAATACTTCCATCTAATCCTCTGGTTCTGTGATTGCTAAATTGGTGTTTACTAGACTCTTTATTTTAAGCGTGGCTGTGATTTTCCCCTGCACTATGAAGGAAATTCTGAGACTTCTATCAGATTTTAACAGGCTTCTCTCTTGCAGACGTTTTAAAGAATGGTGGCAATACTGTAGATGCTGCTGTGGCTATAGCTGCTGCCTTAAATTTAACTGAACCATAAAGTACTGGCATAGGTTTGGCCTGTTTCTGTCTCTGCTATGATGCAAACACAAAGAAGGTGCAAGGTCTCAGTGGAAGGTAAGTTCCGAAGATAAGGACAGAGAGTTACGATCCTGTATTGGAGTCCAATGCAATTGAGAGGAAAAATGCTCACATGAGTTCGTTGTCTATTTAATCCATATGTAGATGCAGATTTTGAGCCAAGTATAAATATGGACATGCATCCGACGAAGTGGGTATTCACCCACGAAAGCTCATGCTCCAATACGTCTTTTAGTCTATAAGGTGCCACAGGACTCTTTGCTGCTTTTACAGATCCAGACTAACAGGGCTACCCCTCTGATATATAAATATGGAGTAACTCCTGACTTAAAGGAAGTTATTTTGGTTTTACACTGTTATAAATGAGAGCAAATCTGGCCCAGAATCTCTCTTTCACTTTATATTTCTTCTTGCACTTTCCTTCCTTCCTTCCATGGAATTAGTTCAAATGTGTGAAAGAAAAGTGAGTGTCTGTGGGTTGAAGACGAGGGACAAGAAGGGCAGTATCAGCAAGAGATCTTTAATTGTTCTGGGAAGAAGCATCTGGGTGAAATGTTACTGTCAGGCACAGAATTCTTTCCAGACCACTCAGCTGAATTGAGGCCAGTTTATTACTCTTGAAGCTGTGAGTTTTGCTGATCCAAATGCTGATTTTTGAGGGAAGATTAGGTCTCTGGGTACAGAACATCACACCCAATTAGAAAAAAATGTTTTCCTGACTGAGTCTCTGCAAATTTTCACTTGGCACTGGCCTGACTTTATTGCAAATTAAAAATAAAATTAATAACATTAATTACCATCTGATTTAGGCTTTGCTCCTGTAAGCCCTCTGTGTGGGGAAAGCTCATATGGGCTTAAAAAGGGATTCCATGTGCAGAAGACTTTCAGAATCACATCTCTAGGGTTCATTTTATAAAAGCACAATCCAGAGAGGAAGGGAAGGTCTTTTGGATTTCCTTGTAATAACTAAAGACTTTTATTCATTACTAAAAGTCACAGGAGGCTGATACAAAAAAGGGAAGTATTATTTGTTAGCCAGATTGGAATGGTTGTGGCTTTCAGAAGTGCTTTGTCTGAGGTTGGGAAAATCCTCTTTGTATAACAACTAAAAATTATTCATCTATTGGGGACTGGATGACTCCAGAGAGAGCTCCCGTTGAGTTCAGAGTAAGGCCCAGTTGACGTTTAAAAATTAGATCAACCAAGCTACGTCACTCCTGGCTGTGAAAAATTTCACTCCGTGTGTGCCATAGTGTGGTCAACCTAATCCCCAGTGAAGACCCAGCCAGGTCAAAGGAAGAAATTATTTCGACGATCGAGCTGCTGCCTCTCAGATAGATGGATTAATTACATCAATAGAAAAACCTCTTTTGTTAATGTAAGAAGTGTCTGTGCTATGGTGCTACAGTGGCATAGCTGCAGCGCCACAGTTGTGCCATTGTAACAGCTATAGTAGACATGGCCTAAATAAAGGCCCAATCTTGCTGCCTTTGAAATTAGTAGGAAAACTCCCATTGACTTGAATGGCAGCAGTATTGAGCCTTAGAATGTTCCATGGAAGTTAGAGCAGCTAGCGCTCAGCTGCTTCACAGGATCAAACCCTAGACTGGTATTGTTTTGGGTGAGCAAGTTCAGATGAGAGGGTTGCCATGAATTTGATCTTTCAGCCCTTTATACAGGCAAAACTCCAGTTCAAACCACTAGGCTTTCCTGTGATTGCATAAGTGTAACTGAGAGCAGAATTTAGACTGATTTCAATAGGAATTTCACCAGAAAAGGCATACAGAGTTAGGCTCTGTCTACACGAGGCTTGACAACATCCATAACATCATTGCCATGTCCTCTTTGTTCGTTTTTACATGACTGCCCTCAGGCTGAGTTGTTTAATGCTTTTTCTGAATTACAGTCGAACTTCCAGATGGCTAGCCAGTCTCCAGCGCCAGTTTCACTGGAGAGACATTTGTTAGGGAGAGGTCAAAGTCCAGATTTGCACCTCGTTTCCTTTTCAGTTGTTTGTTTAATTTTCCTATATTTGAATTCTATTCAAATGTATTATTCATAATGGCAAAGAAATAACTGTTATTCCACAGTGGACGTTTATTGTACGTGTAATCAAGAAGCTATAAAGGAGGCAGGCAGTTGGCTTTATAGCCTACCAGAGAGTATTACTGTGGAAAGAATATCACTTCCAGGTGCCCTTACATTCTTGTTTGTTATGGTCATGAGGGAGAGCAATGAATACTCTAATGCAGATAACACTGATTTTCTTCACCTATCCGCAAAGTATCAGGAAACTATTTTAATGGTATAACTCTGAGCTATATCCAATTGTACTAAGGGCCCTTGGGCTCTCTGCTGGAAATACCATTAGAGAATCCTTTCCCTTGGAAAATATTTTCCATTATTCATTGGAATAATTTGCGCAAACTATATCAATGATATAAAAGTGATAGCAAAATAAAGATAATTTCTTGGAAATAAATATGAGATAAAGTCTGATTGAAACTTAAAACACAAGGGTAGAGGGAAAAATTTACATTGGTCTGGGATCCTGGACTTGCCATACTGAATACTGGAACAGGGCCCAGAAACATTACTAACTGAAGGGACCAGTGGCAATTTGAAGGTTCAATTTTTTCACAAGTCACCAAGGCTAGAATTTTTTTGCTCTACAAAGTCTGTAGGATTGGTCCTAAATGCTGTATCTCATTGAAAACCTGCTGACCAGCATGAAACAGCATTTATTTCTACTCCCAGTGGTTCATAAGATGTCAGGCTTTAAAGCTACATTTTTCTGATTACCATCTTGCCTTCTTTCTCCCCATTTCAGTTCTGATCTATTTTTAGCAGTGACTATCTCAGAAACAGCTAGAACCCAGTATTTTATGCAGGTGGGAAATCCAACTTTCCAAGAGCTATATCCTGGGAGGCTCTGATACACACTCTCAGATCCTATGGACATTCCCACTGAGTTGTCAGTTGTGCTAAGGCACCTCACAGAAAGTGTCCCTGACAGGATGACTGCTGACTTTCTGACAGAAATGAAATAGGGGAAAAGTCAGGGTGGCAATTCAAATAACTTGTTTTTAAATATGGTTGGCAAATAATGTGTTATTTCATGGGAGTTTTTGCAGAGTAAGGCCTGCAGGATATGGGCCACAGTGAACTGGTTTGTGAAAAATGTGACTTTGTTATAATTGTTCCGGTGCATTTTTATGCTGTTGCTGGGCATGCTGTTACTGCTGTGCTGTGCTTACAGGGTTACTATTGCTCTTTGTCAACTGAACCTGATGGCCTGCTATTTTGTCATGTTACGGTTGCTCTTCTGTTTGCCTTGCAGTGGCTGTGGCAGGTCTCCAGAGGCATTGACCATTGAGCCGTTAAAAGTGCAAGTTTGAATGAGACAAAAAGCCTCTTCCTCCATGCTCATAATATCACTGTGCTAAGCACAACAGCTAGCTGGTGCAAAGCTGTTTCCCTATATGGAAGCAAAAAGGTGAAGCTCAGTGAAAATGTTTGTTTTAAAATGTTGTTTAATACACATAGAGATTATTCTAGGTACAATGTAAATAGAAATTCTGCTAGCAGTGTTGTGAGTTTTTTACCCATTATCTTCTGTTTAATCCAGCTCTGTTTCCTTTTGATGTCTGTGTCTTCTCTTTTCCAAGTAATTTCACAACTGAAGGACAATTTTCATGGGCGAGGAGTTCAAGTGCAGACATGTGCTCAGATTTGGGGTTGTGGTTCTGGCTCTGGCCTTGCTCCTGCCCCATTTCTCTAATGGGACAAAGCTGCAAAGCTTGGATATGGATCTAAACTTTCCTAAGGGGCTGGGTTAGGTCTCGAGTTCTGGTTTATGTCCTTTCCTAGGCTTTTTTCATTTTTAAAGGAATGGGAAGGCAAAATTCAGGAGCTACCTTTAGGTGTTGGTTTAAATAGATGGCTCTCCTTTTGTTCCTTTATATAGGAAACACTAATTTGTAAAATTACAGTAGTGCATTTTTTTAAATGGAGGGAAATGTTATAAAGAAAATCCCAAAGAGAAGCAGATTAGCCGTTTACATTTAAAGTTCCCTTTCATATTACCAACCACTTACTGCATTAGGGGAGTGATCATGACACCATCCCATCCTAATACTCTTCCCTACCAAGAATATTTGAGAGGTGCTTGAAAATCAAAAGCTCACTTGAGCACTGAGCTAGGAGCAATACTTAGGATTTGTGCTCCTTGGACTGGTAGCAGCTGAGAGTGTAGCAGAGATGGGATGTTTTCAGTTCTTGGGGGAGGAGTGGGGTAGTCATGACGGGGCACCGCTTGTGCTCCATGCAATGATTGTTGTGTCAGCAAGAAGAAAAGTGGGAAAATCGTGTCCCAGAATGACAGGGATGGCAAAAATCCTCTATCCTCCTAGACCTGCCCTTCTTTCATTGTTAATAGGTGAGAAAAAACAGTGATAAAGAGTCAGCATTGAAATCTGGATACTCTCCTGCCATAAAAACTGAGCTGAGCAAAACCCTACTACATAGGACATTACAGGGGAACAGGAGGGAAAAAGTAATTTGGTACCGTGCTACTCCACTGAAGTGTCACTTACAGGCATTACTTACCTATAACTGCTACAAGTGGGCATTGCATGTGTAAAATAATAAGAATCAGAAGTTCCAAAACAAATGTAGCACTTTAAGCACAGTTGTAGGTAAAGTGCCATATTGATGCAGTCTGGTACGCTATGTGTTGGTTTCTTTGTAAGAACTAAGGTCCTGCTCGTACAAACAGTTACAAATACCTAACATGATGTTTATGAGTAGTCTCACTGCCTTCTGTGGAACAACTTATGTGTAAAGTTAAACCCATGTGCAAGATTTTGCTGTTTTGGGCCCAAGTTGCAAATGCAATAATCTGGAAATGATTTTGTCATTTTTCCTAATTGTTTATTCCGCTCTCCATGGGACAGATTCTGCAACCTGCTATCAAATTGGCTGAGAAATGTTTTCCTGTGTCAGAGATTACTGCCTATCATTGGAAATGTGGTGCTCATGTTTTACAAGCACCTGGAAACAAACCTGGAAAAGAGCTACCGATTCATGGCTACGCTCCTCATCATGGACAAGAGTTCTGCAATCTATTTTTGGCCAACACCTTTGACATAAGGAAATCTGTGTTTAGATTACAGTCCTTGGGACATTTGGAACCAACTGAGTAACCAATAGGTGTTTTGCTTTGTTTGTAAAATTAAACTTATTTTAGCATGCATCTCCTTATTAATGTCACAACTGGGATGTGGGTGGTCTGACCTACTGGTCAGA
This sequence comes from Mauremys reevesii, assembly GCF_016161935.1. Taxonomy (NCBI): domain Eukaryota; kingdom Metazoa; phylum Chordata; order Testudines; family Geoemydidae; genus Mauremys; species Mauremys reevesii. The sequence continues at coordinate 27,491,372 of NC_052631.1, forward strand.
GCAGGAGTCCGGCAGGATCAGGTAACAAGGAGATCAGAAGTAGGAGACAAACTAGATGTAAAAAATATGAACAAGTAACACTTTAAATGTTTATTGTGTTCTTTACAAATAGTACATGATTTGCACAACTATGCCCCCCAGATTACCATGCTGCATATCCTGCAGAAATGTGTGTATTATAATGGGACAGTTCTAATAGATATATTTTTTGTAAATGGTTAACATTTTTTCCTTTTGTTTCTTAATGAGTCTGGATGATTAAGGAGAGGAGTTCATTGAGCTTCAGTTGATTAGTTGTCTCCTGTTAATATTTAACAACTTGGTACCAGATTGTAACCTGTTACTTAAGGGAACACTCCCTTGTTATATAGAGAGACGACACACCTCATCCCACTGTTTGTCCTTTCATCCCTTCAGTACCAGGTACCTCCTGGGGCAAAATGCCCCGTCTGATTCACCATTGCCTTTGAAATGCTAAAACTCTGTCACATCAAAGCAGGTTGCTGCCTTCTATCTCTACACAGAGGTTAGAGTGGAACCCTGCAGTGCAGCGGCTAAAATTCATAGGGCCTGATTTTGATCTCGCTAATGGTGGTATAAACCAGAAGTAACTCTTTAAGTCATTTGAGTTACACTGGTATGAGTGGAAAATAGCCTTGTGAAACCCTACTCCTATTAAAGTCAGTGGGACTCTTGCCATTGACTTATATGGGGCCAAGAAAACAGCTGTACTAATTGGTCTTGTATGAAGATTCTTCTCCTGAATAATCCCATGCCACCTGTTAAAAAACTCATTGAACATATTTCTCATTTGGAGAGGTCATTTTTCTGTATTCTCCATCCGTTCTTTCTGTAGATGCACACAATTTTAAATTCTAATCCTGAGACCACTGCTTAGCATGCTGACCAGTGTTGTCTCATTGTTCACTTGTGGTCCTCCACCTGTCTCTCTCTAGCCAGCTGTTGTGTCTTGTTTTATAGTGAAATTATAATATCTTTGAGGCAGAAACCACCTTTTTGTTCTGTGATTGTACAGTGCCTAGCACAATCGGTTCCTCTGTGCTACTGCAATACAAATAAATAATATTTCTTGAAAGCTGAACAAACTAAACTTCATAAAGGTATAACAGGTATGCCTGAATCTTAAATTCCAGACATAGAGCAAATAAAGCTATAGTAAAAAACACAGCAGATTAATTTAAATTTAAAAAATCCTTAAATGTAAACTGTGCTGTCAGCACCAACTACAGCAATCGCTAACCAGCAATGAAATGAATTAGGCCCTCAAATTCCCTATCCCACCCAATGTTTGTAACCCTCTAGTAAAGGCGCACATAATGCAGACATCTGAGGTCAATAGATTGCAGTTCTCCCGCAGCTATAACCCTTTCTGTTCGCAGACTTTTCTCTACTTGGCTTGTTCACCAAGCACTATATTCACAACAGGATTTAGGCACCTAACTGCCATATTAGGCATCTAAACCCCAGAATCAAGCTCCTCTGGTATGTACAAAACATCCCCTGCCGAACCTCGTAGGGACCTAAACTCTCTTGGTGCATACATTTTTAGTAAAGTTCCTTAGACACCATGTTTCTGCCTTGATCTGGCACTCCACAGTTCTACTTTGGATGAATAATTAAAGAATCATTGGAGCAGGTGGACTGGATGCTGTCTCCCCCACATCCTGGGTGAACGCTTGAACCACCAGGAAATACAGTCATTCTCATGCTTGTGCTCTCTCTCTGGCCCAATGACTCTGATTATTTATCCACAGTGGAACAGCTTCAAACAGAGGAAGTTGAGGGTGCCCTGATTCAGAATATTCCATAGCCTGCATAGGGAACTCACCTGAGAGAACATAAGAATGGCAATACTGGGTCAGACCAAAGGTCCATCTAGCCCAGTATCCTGTCTTCTGACAGCCTTGTGGTTAATATGAGCCTAAAGCAGGGGTGGCCAACCTGTGGCTCCAGAACCACATGCAGCTCTTCAGAAATTAATGTTAATCTCCTTGTATAGGCACCAACCCCAGGGCTGGAGCTACAGGCACCGACTTTCCAATGTGCCAGGGGGTGCTCACTGCTCAATCCCTGGCTCTGCCACAGGCTCTGCCCCAACTCCACCCCTCCCTGCCCCCTCCCCATAGCCTTCTGTGCCCTCGCTCCTCCTCCTCCTCCTCCCCAGAGCCTCCTGCATGCCACGAAACAGCAGCACTTTAACATTGCCCGTGTAGACTAGCCCTTAGCTAACAGCCAGTTAGAAATAGATATAGAAATCTGCAGGATTTGTCCAGTAGCTTTGCAGACTTTACTTTTTCTAGCTTCCTAGGAGCCTCTAAGCTTTAGGCCAGGGTGGCCAACCTGAGCCTGAGAAGGAGCCAAAATTTACCAATGTACATTGCCAAAGAGACACATCAATACGTCAGCAGCCCCCCATCAGCTCCCCTGCCAGTACCGCCTGCTCACCAGCAGCCCCGCCAATCAGCACCTTCCCTTCCATCCCTGCACCTCCCAATCAGCTTGTGTGGTCACGGCAGAGCGCTGGGAGAGCTCTCGCTCTAAAAAAACCCACCTCCATAAGAGGCAAAGCTACCAGACTTGGGAGCGTGGCTCCCAGCGCTGGTGCACTGTCTACACTGACACTTTACAGCGCTGAAACTTGCTGCGCTTAGGGGGTGTTTTTTCACCCCCCTGAGTGAGAAAGTTACAGCACTGTAGACAAGCCCTAAGACTGTAGAGCAGACTCGTTTTATCTCTCTCCGGAAGTTGTCTCAGTGTCACTAGATGGGACAGAACACCACACCCAGAAGGTGTGTGAGTTACATTTGCTCTCATTAAATGGGCATATTGTTCCTCCTGCATCTGTGAGGAAACAGGGCGACAACTCCGCAGATTCAGAAACTGGCTAAAATCCATTCAGTCAAGGCCTAACATTATTTTATCTTAAATGAGTATGCCAAAAAAGTGTTCTTTTGCTTATCTATTTTACCCTGCTATCTCTGGCAACTGTGATAGGAGAGACTCTGTGAAAGGCAGGAACAGACTGAAGAAACATCAGGGTCCTAAAGACACAGTAATTTTGAGTCCAGTGTATGAATTAATGAATAGTTTTTAAACTTGGTAATGATTTATCACTAAAACTTTTAAAGTAGCTGGGACTATTTCTCTCAGATATAACCATATGGCTGCTACATGTTTTTCAATCTGAAAATTTGTTTTTTTCATATCGCAAGTTTTCCTCTTTAGAATTTAACATTGTAAAGTCACAGTAAGCATCCTGGCTTGGTAATGACAAGCTATGGTTGTTGCTATGCCCCTAAGGCATCTCATTATTGTAGCTTAAAAATGCACCCTGCCCTGTATTTTGCTTACTTATATAGCTATGGAATTCCCTTCAATTCTTAACATTAAGCTATTGCTGTGTGACCTATATGCTAGTTCTTTAGTATCTGTCACACCCTTGCTTCTTTGAATAATTGCATTACACATACATGCACATATAATTATAAGACAAAGCTACTTGCCCTACCTGCTGAAGCACCAGTATCTGTGATACCTTGGCTTCTTCAGCTTAATAAACTTAGTTTCTCTTAACCTGGCTTAGTCTCTCCATTCTCACCATTCAATGGAAATGTAACTTTCTGACTTGAGGCTCAGTCATGGTTGAGCTGAAGTCAGTGAGAGTTTCTTCTCGATACTGACTTAAGGGGGAGTAGGATTGGGTCCATACCTTGCCTATGTATTAATAATGCAAAGTACATTGCTGATGAAATACTATGTGCTGCCAATGCAAATATGTCATGTCTTCTCTAATCAAAACTAATGATGTGATGGATAGAGAGAAAGCAGTGTGGATTACCAAATGTGAGTGAGTGAATTCTGCAAGTGTGTAAGCCAGGACAAATTTAACCCTTAGGGAGTACTAGGTACAACAGACATTGCTCAAAAAGCTCTGAACTCAACCAGAGATGGCTTAAAGTAACCGAAAGGGACAACAAGCAAAGTGCTCCCCTGTTGACAGACTGCCATTTCAATAGAGATGCAATGCTTTGAATGTGTTGCATAGGATATAAGACAGGGCAGAACTGGGTCAAAGTTCTCCCAGAAGCACAATCATTCTCAGAGTGGATTTTACACATCTGGCCCATGTAAATCACCGAAATCATCCAAATGATATAACCAGTAGAGTTAAATAGTTTAATCCACATGAAGATGCCAATTTAACTTTGACCAAGACAAACTTGCCGCGCTAGAATGTCCTTTGTTTTGTAGTTTCCACGCTATGTGCAACAACTCTTTCAGGAGCTGACAAAATCTGGCAAGAAAAGATTCTACGAAGGTTTTGTTGCAGAAGCTATTATAGAAACTGTTCAGAAAAATGGAGGAATAATGGATTTAGAAGATCTCAAAAGCCATGTCACCAATGAAGTCAAACCGATTTACAAGGTATTCTGGACTGTTCAGTGTTCTGAACCCGGTAGAGATCGTGAGTTTGGTTTACCAAGTTAGGCATGAAGAAGTGTACTTATGTATTTGCATGCCTAATTTATATCTGCACCATGCACTAATAAGTCAAGTATTTGTCCTTGTGAATGCATATTCCATTTGTGTGCATAAGGCCATCTAGGTGCCTAACTGGCTATATAGGCATACAAATATCCTAGCTATATGTTCACATCAGCTATTTATGAGTAATGTGTGTGTGCAGGTCTAAGATAGAAAACATAGCCCTGTTTTGTTTCTTAGCAATTAGCTAATGAATTCATTACAAATTAAAGATGGACTCAAGCTGTAAAATTTTGATCCAGATCTGGATTTTGAACACTGAGGTTTGAAATGTTTTGATCCATGAGTTTGATTCAAGCTTGCCTTACTGTAAATGTGAATATGATGAGCTAATGAACGGCTAAAAAGCAAATCAATTTTTTTTAGTTGAGTGGAAACTATTTCTTTTATTTGTAATTATTTTTAATAGAATATAGATTGGACAGTCTGTTCAGCATGGGGAAAAAGCTCCATGCCCTTCAAGCTTCTACATCCATCTGAGGAATTCAGCAAGAAATCACTGAGCTGCAGTATTTATCGGGGAAGGGGGAAGTGAGGGGTAGCTGTGTAGATCTGCTGTCCAGTGCAACTTTCTACGTGACTTACAGGAGCTAAGCAGTTTGTTTTAATATTCAAAGCTGAGGTAGCCAGCAGCTGCGCTTTGCCACTTAGCAGGGATCCATCTGAAAACATTCATACTAAAAAGAAAGCAAACTAGTATTCTGCCTGCCAGTGAATCTCTCTCATTCAGGTTGTGAATTCTAGGTGCTATTTGTACACCTCCTGAAGTCTTTACTTTGGGAAAGCTCCCATTGACTTCTCACTGAGTAAGTACTTAGGAGTTGAGTCCCCGTATAATGCCAAAAAGATGCTGAATTTTGAGTTATTAGTTCAGCAAGGGACTTACAAGACTGTGCCTAAACTTAAGCACCAGTCCTATTGTAATCAATAGAACTACTCACATGCTTACAGTTAGGCAAGTTGTTACGTACCTTGCTGAATGGGACCCTGAGGCCAGAAAAGGGAGCATTAGGAGAAAATTCAGCCTTGTGATTTCCCGGGCCTTCTATCCCTCCCCCCACTCATAGCTTTTTCCACAAGAAGCTACCATATATTGCTCATTGTTTTTATATTCTCCTACCTCCCTTTCCCTCATACTTCAGAGTAGGACTTTTCTATCATGCAGCCTAGACTGGAATGGAACTGAGGTTTCCTTGCCAATCATCTTTGGAATTCTTTCCTTTGTCCCACAACTTCTCCTCTGTATGGTGGCCAGACTGGCAAAATAAAAACCCTTCCTTTCCCCTATGCCCACTGCTGGCCTGAAGATTCTCCATAGCTTTACACAATGGGATCACAATCAGACCCTCCCCTTCTTTGCTTTTCCAGCAGGGGTTGGATTTGGGAATGTGTACCTGTGGGGTGGTTGGAAAGGAACTATTCTGAGCATCTGCATAAAGAGATGGACTAAGACTGAGTATTGACCAGAGTGGAGTTTCAGAACCATTTGAAGCCATATCCAGGTACCCTTTCTCCTCCTTACTACCTCAACGTTTTCTTGATGCTCTTTCTCACACCCTCCTTCCATCTGACTCCCTCTCCTCCCTTGTCACACAAGCGGATTCCTCTTCCTCCTCAGCCTAAAGGGAGACAAAAACATGCTGTTCTTTGCCGCTGCAGTGAGTTCAGCCAAGTCCGGGGAGGACACTAATAAGGCAATGTAGAAAACTGTCACCTGAACTTTGTTCAGTGACTTACATGAAACTCATATGCTGTGAAACTCATAGATTTTTATGGCCGGAGTGATCACCTAGTCTGACATCCTGCATAACTCACAGAATTTCATGGTGAGACTCCTGCATCTCACCCATCAAGTTGTGATTGAACTGGAGCATATTTTCTAGAAAGACATCCAGTCTTGGTTTAAATTCTCCATCATTTGGAGTCTTACCACAGCCCTTGGGATCTGTTCCAATGGCTAATTATCTTCCCTGTTTAAAATGGGCATCTTATTTCCTTTTTGCACTTTGCTGATTTAAATTCCAGCCACCTGGGCGGCCTGAGCACAGTTCCTAATGGATGGGATTCCTCTCCTTGAAAACCACTATCACAACTCATACAGCACTGGCCCTTGTGTTGGCAGTCTCAGCAGAGATGCCAACTACTGAATGGGCATGGAAACCAACTTACTTTCTCACCTCTAAAGATGGTCCTTTCAGAGTTGTAATGCAGTGTGGGGATGCTAGGACTGCATGTGCTTTTACCAGTTCTGTGAGTACAGATCTCCATTGCTGTCAGTGCAGAGCCTTCCCAAAGTATGATGTTCATTGAAAATGCAAAAGACAAAGATTTTTTTAATGGTAGGGATTGGTGGTTTCCTAGGCTTGATCTTGCATTCTTTGCATATCCCAGACTCCCATTAAGTGCCACAGGAGCTGTTGGTGCATAAAAAAATACAGGATTGGGCCCTAAGTGTTTTCAAATGCAGTATTCAATGGCTGTGTGTGATGTCACATGAATTTGGAAATTATATTTTGGATAGTTTAATATTCCCACTAATCCAATATCATAGGGTTGCTGAGCAGCATTTTTTGAGTGCATTGTTTTTATTCTCACCATATGAACAGTTGATTCTTGCATTTTTCATGGAGTATGTACGTAATCAAACGCTGTGCTTGCACACCCAACTATTATCTAAGGTATGTCAAACGACAGTCAGTGCTTCCTGACCTGCTAAAAAATCATTAGTCATAGATACACACCCACTATATACTGAGTAATATTGCTAAATATAGATACAAGGGAACATACCCAGAGCAACTTACGCACGCTATTTTGAAATAACTGGACAAATCTAGATCCAAACCTATAGTCCAGGGGTCGCCAACCCTTGGCCGGTGCCCGTCAGGGAAATCTGCTGGCGGGCTGGGATGCTTTGTTTACCTGCAGCATCCGCAGGTTCGGCTGATCACAGATCCCACTAGCCGCAGTTCCAATGGGGGCTGCGGGAAGCGGCAACCAGCACATCCCTCAGCCCACTCCGCTTCTCACAGCCCCCATTGGTCTGGAACGGTGAACTGCAGCCAATGGGAGCTGCGATTGGCTGAATCTGCAGACGCTGCAGGTAAACAAACCATCCCTGCCCGCCAGCGGATTTCCCTGACAGGCCGCATGCCAAAGGTTGCAGATCCCTGCGTATAGTCCTTACTCAGGAAAAACTCCAATTGATGTAAGTGAGGGTGTTGTCAAAGAACACAGGGCAGGCTCATTTGTTATTAATTTAAAAATAAACTCACAGGGTTATAGCGTATAATTTAATATTCAAAGACAGGCAACTCCATATATTACTCAGTTAATGCTGATAAACTTTTCAGATAAATAGGTATTTAACCTTTCAAAGCAGATATAGAACTTAATGGTTTTAACATTAGATTTAACAAGCTGAACTGGATAAGTTCAATGTTACGAGGACAAGTTTGCATAAGCACTCAAAAAATAAGTTTTATTTATGATAATTGAAACATAGGCTCCCATTTTCCCACATACTCCATTGAGCCAACATATATTTAGGAAAGACTATACATGGGAATTCTCAAAGTGTTTTACAAAGCCAATGTCTGTATTTACTATATGGGCAAAAGCCGCCCCCAGGCAGAGGACCAGCATTTCATCCTTTATGGCAACAATAAAAGAGGAAAACAACGTTGCTTACACTAGTGTAATGACAATGGTTTGGGCCATTGATGTAGAATACTGTACTGTTTTATAGGGGCGCCATACTGTTGTTATACAAGGTTGAGTGAAAGAAAAGCTATACCACCTTAATGTTACCTGGTTTCTCTTTGCCTTGAAGAAATGCCCAGTTTTATTACATCACTGTTGGTATATAAGTATGTCATAATATTCGGGAAACCTTTAGAAAGTATTTTTTTTAAAAGGGGGGAATAATAATACCTCTTGCTATTCCAGGATGTGAATGTTTGGGAAATCCCTCCAAATGGACAAGGAATCACAGCTTCGATAGCCCTGCACATTTTAGACAATTTTAATATTAAAGGTCTGGGTTATGTCCAATGGAAAGAATTTTTCTGTGTCTGTGAAATTTTCCTTTGAGGATGATTTAAGAAGACACAAAAGGAAGATTTCCAGGCATGTTAATGTTCTTTTTCAACGCTGAAGAAAATGTTCCTCAAAGCCAAGCAGAAGGGGAAATAAAATTGTTACTAGACATGACTCCACTCTACAGTGGATAATTCTCTACTAAATATCACAATATAGTAAACAGAGTACAGTGGGACTTGTACTGGGACATTTTCTAGTATGAAACAGCCTCTCTGAGATTTATGTTTTTGAAAATGTAATATAAATTTGAAAATTTAGCAAATTACACTACAACTTTGAAGAGTGGCCCTGATATAACTTCAAAAATAGTGTGATATTTCGTAAATAGCTTGATACCAGTTCAAAATTCTGAGTTGTTAAGATAGAGTCAAGTGGTATAAAACACCTAATACCATTGAAGACTATAAGCCAAATTCTGAAGAATTCTTAAGTCCAAAACGAATGATTATTTCCCTAGTATCCCTGGAAAGAATTGATCGGATCCATCCCTTATAATACTCCGTTGAAATCAATTCAGTAATTAATGTCGTCCAATAACAGCAGGGTAAACAATGTCCTTATAGCCTGAAAAAACACTGAAAGGTTAAAAATAAACTAAAACTGTTGTCATTTTTTTGCCATTTTTAGACGTGGGCCATAACACTACTGACTATTTACATGTGCTGATTGAAGCCTTAAAACTCAGCTCCTCTGTTACTTTCTGGTTCTATGCTGACCGGGACAAAGTTCCAGTACCTACAAAATAACTTCTTTCTAAAACATATGCCAAAGGATGCTCGGAGGTAGTTAATTTACAAAAGTAAGGCTTCTTCCTTCGCTTGCTTTTGTGGATTACTAGTGTAAGTACATTTCTGATCTTGGTGAGAAAGAAAAGTCCATTCTATAGTATTAAGTAGGCTCTACTTATAAGAGTTGTTGGAGTTTTTAGTTTATTTCTGCATATGCTGTGGTCTGAATATCCTTTTATTTTAACACTAATCTGTCCTTGTGTTAAACTGCTCAGTGTAAAGTACAAAGAGTTTACTGTTTGTGTTATGTCGTTAACCCAGCTTGTATCTAAAAGATAAAATGAAATGTGATAGGAAACTATCAAACATGATTTAACGTATGAATTGATAAAAGTGGCAGTTTTCTCTTTTAATTAGGGCAATAATGGCTTATTACAATCAAGGAGTGGATTTTATTTAAAATATGCACTATATATAGCGTGTAAAAAGTGGAGAGCAGCCCAGATATCTTAAAATAAGTTTGACAGCCCTCAAAATGAATCCCTGAAACAATTTAATGTAAAACTCACCCAATGATGATTGATCTTCTCTCTTGCTCAGGGCCCAGACTAAGAATATTTTCCCTGGCCTGCTCTATTTAAGAAAAGGCCCTGTATCTCAATCCCTGTGATCAGAGAGACATCCAAGAGGCCATAGTGAAACACAGAATGTATGAAAAATCATCTGTGCAACCCTTCTCTCTGTCTCTCAAGTGCTGGTGTCCAGGGCACTGGCCCATCTGTTCCATATGTAAATACACCACTGCCCCCGATACAGAAAAATCTGCCAACTCTCCAAAAGAAGGCCTGCAGCACTCAAACTCCTAATCCTCTGCAAAACAGACTCCCGGGCTCTGACTTTGTTGCTCTGACAGAGTGGCAGAAAAATCTATTCTTGTTTCGTCCCATGCTAGCTAGTATAGAATAAATGTGGCAGGGGACTAAACAAGAGACAGTGTGACATGCAGTGCATGAGCCGCTGCAACAAATTAGGCCTGAATAAAGACTGGGAGTGGCTGGGCCACTACAAAAAGTAACTTTCCCTCTGTTGATACTCACACGTCTTTCAACTGCTGGGAATGGGCCACATCCCCCCTGATTGAATTGGCCTTATTAGCACTGACCACCTACTTGGTACGGCAACTCCCATTTTTTCGTGTGCTGTATACCTGCTACTGTATTTTTCACTCCATGCATCTGATAAAGTGGGTTCTAGCCCACGAAAGCTTATGCCCAAATAAATTTGTTAGTCTCTAAGGTGCCACAAGGACTCCTCGTTGTTTTTGGTATAGACTAACACGGCTGCCACTCTGAAACCTGCAACAAATCTGGCTCCCTGAGCACATTGCTGGTGGCTTATCCAGTTTACCAGCTGGAGTTTTAACACTGTTCTTGTACGTATGTGTATGGCTGATAGTTTTATTAGTATCAGGAGGGGAGGAATAACACATTGGAGGCTGGAGGTGTTTACATTTTGGTCAAACTCTACAGTGCCCTTTTAAGCATAAACATTTAGGGTGGGGTTTTTAAACATTATTTCTATTGTTTTTATATAAAATATAAACACAAAATAAAACATATATAAATACATGTGCAGCATGGAAATACCATACAAAAACAAAATTCAGTGTTCATTATTTGTAACGCCTGGAAAAAACAGAACAAAACCAAACAATCCCTCCCTTGCACCCCCATCCACCACCAGAACACATAGAGGTCATGCAGGCATCAATTATTAAAGTGACTAAAAGGATAAATAAGTGAGAACATAACCTATGAGTATCAGGGATTAATATATAATAAACTGGAAAAGTATGCAATGTGTGAACAGACAGCCTCCTATTTTTTCCAAATGTTTCTATTAGACAGTCATTTTTTCCATTAACGCAGTAGTAGAGAGCTCACTAAGCCAGTCTGTGCATGAGGGAGGAATTTCAGTTTTTCATTTTCTCAGAATAACTCTTTTGGCCATTAAAATAGTTACTGCAATGTAATACCAACTCATCCAGCACCTGTAAAATACACAAGCTTGGGGAAGGAAAGATAATGCTTTAAGTTTTTGAGAGAGCACTGAATATTGTGTTCCAGGCCACATGCATTTTATGACAGGTACAGAGGAAGTGTGAATGGTTGGCATGTGACTGTTTGCATCTCCAACATTCACTGTGTGTCGCAAATCTATTTTGGGATGATTAGGACAGATAATAGCATATTTCCTTGTATATTTGAAATGGAAAATGATGAAACTGAGAAGGAGCTAGTCTTTTGGATATTGTTATTGCTTGTGATTTATTCCAGCTCATGCAAAAACCAGAGATCTTTCTAAAAATATCAACTAGATTCAATAATGATGGGATTGATGAGGATGGATTCTTCAATAGTACAAAAATGTCATCGGCATATAAACCGATTTTGGATTTTTTTGCTCTTTATAGTTACACCTTCAATAGCTGAGTGCTGACTATTGCCAGTGGTTCAAGTGAGACATTAAAAAAGAGGGATGAGGGGACAACCCTGTCATATTGCTCTTTCTAGTTGAAATGCCTGAGAAATAATTCCATTAGTTGATAGTGAAGCCAGGGGATTGAGGGTGGTTTTAAAGGGTATTTTAAATATATATTCTTAAAGTAATGAACTGCATGAAAGACTTATGATAGGTCTCAAAATTCAAGAGAACAGTGACTAAAATAGGGTATTTCTAAATGTGATTTTTTTTTAAAAAAAAAGTACCAACGCATGCTAGTCTGTTTTTGTGTACTTTAGATAAGAATGTTTACTTAAATGTGTTGGCAGTGCTATAGTTGTACTTAACCAAACATGGGATATACAGGAGAAACCACTTATTGATCTAGGCATTACCTGGTCATAAAAGAACAACAGACTTTGGATCCTTCCTGGGCTTTATCTTTCGATGATGTCAGTTGAATTTTACATGATGGCCCTTTTGGAGCAGATTCTGATCTTCGTTATACTCTATTGTCTTTGGAGTTAATCCAGATTATATTAGTAGAGACCTGAATCTGGCCCTTTGTTTTAACAAACAAAACCCACACCAAAAATTCAGGGCCAAATGCTGCTCATCATACTTTTAGGAATATTCCTATTGACATCAACTAGGATTACTTGTGGGAGTAAGGTGAGCAACGTGCCACCCTTATGATGCAATTTAAATTGGGCCATAAAATAGTGATTTTTGTTGCACACTAATGGTTTTTATTTTATGAAGAGCCAGTGACAAATATAATAAAGGAAATTTGCTACCAGTAGGAAGTGACACAGTTTACTTCACTGTGGTCGATGCTCAAGGCAATGCCTCTTCTTTCATCAACAGCAACTATATGGGCTTTGGCATAGGACTGGAACCAGGTGGCTGTGGATTTACTTTACAAGTGAGAATTTTTTTCCAAACATAACATGGTTTAGTCTGCATGAAAACTCTCTAAAAAGGCAGTTAGAGTGCTTTGCCATACAGTATCCTAAACTTACATTTCTTAATATATATTTTCTTATTAAGTTAGATCAGACTGTGAAATGAGTTGACCAGTGTTTAAAAAAACAAAAAACAAATTTTCATAGGTATTTCTTTGGGTTTATACCAAGTTAGCATGATAAATTGTCTATAAACAGAGTTTGATGCTTCAAGCTCAGACTTGCCTGACACTTGCTGTTAATAGCATAAACGGCCATGGTCAGCAGGTCACCGTAATGACATGTCCAGTCAGTTTTTAGTAGATGTAGAACAATGGGACCCATGTAGATTTTTCAGTACTCTCCTACATAAACAACTACATACATTCTTCCTTGGATCATTTCTTGGGCAGTGAAAATGAATTAGCCTTTGCTAATTTATTTTTGGCCAGTTAATACTAGCTGTAAGTAACAATGGATATGGAATTGAAACATTTCTTATTTTCAATTTTTATTTTATCCCCCACAGCTAAGGAAAATTGTTATACATTTGTGATAGATTCAAATTTTATATTATTAGAGTGTACATTTTCATATGAACTTGAATTATAAAAAGTCTTTGGAACATGAGCAGAACCATAATAGATTGTAAGTGTTATACCTAGATAAAATATGTAAAAATATCTTGTTCTTTCCTCTAGCAAAATGGCTAAGCCACCTCACATTAAGTAATATGCATTAAACAGAAGTAAAGATTAGAAGTGGCAGTTCAGAAATTAATAATTTGGAGATTATGAATTATAAATATATGTGAATATTGCCAAAACTATTGACAGATGGAATTATTTCATACATTTTGTTTTCGAGAATTTGCTGTCTAAAGTACCTTTCATGCCCTATATACTCCTAAGGGAATTCTGTGCCAAAAAAATAAAAATTATGCACACAATATTTTAAAATTCTGCATATTTTATTTGTCAGTAAATAAATGTGGCTCCAGCATGGCAGTGGGGATGCACAGGCCACTGGTTGCATTGTGGTGGGAGATCACTATGAAGCTCCCAGTGGTACAGGGACTCGGCAGTGAGGCTGCACCTGCCCTTGACACAGTGCAAGGGCTGGGCCTGCCCCAGAAACACCCGGGGATCCGTCTCCTCTGCACCAGGTGTGGGTGGGCAGGCTCAGTCCAGCAGGATCCAAGTGTGGCGGGGATTAGTGTGGGTGGATCCCGGTGTGGGGTGAGAGGTTTTTGTGTGGGGCAATCTGGGTGCGGACGGCTCAGTGGGAGCTCTGGATGCACAGAGGCTCATTGAGGGGTTCCAGGTGCAGGGGGAATGGAACTCTGCCGGGGATCCAAGTGAAGATGGTTAGGGCTCAGCTGGGGGTGTGTGTGTGGGGAGGGGGGGCAAGGTAGTGTTGCCAGGTGTCTGCTTTTCCACTCCAGTTCAATGGGCCTGCTTAACAGGGGAGCCCCAGCTACTGCCAAGGGGATGCCGCATACCAGACTCCTGCTTTCCCCCACGATTCCCCTATCCCCTTTTCTTCCATATCTCATCCTCCTCCCCCAGTGCCCCACGCCCCTCACTGCCACATTCCCCTGCCCTATTCCACCCCACCTTCCTTACCTATCACACTAGAATTAAAGAATAATAATTAAAGAACCATTTGGCTTTTAGTGGTTGCATTGAACTCTGCTTGTATATTAGAAAATGGTCAATTTTATCACGTTAAAAATAAAAACATAAATAGAGCAATATTTTCAAAGTGTCTAAGTGACTTACGAGTCTAAGTTTCATTTTAAGAAGTGATTTAGGCACATAGGAGCCTCACGCCTGTTAACTTTCAAGAAGTCTTAGGCTTCTAAGTGCTTAAGTCACTTTTGAAAATGGGACTTGAGTCCCTAAGTGACTTAGGCACTTCTGAAAATTTTACCCCAGGACTGAATCTGTGATCTCCAGGGCATTTGTAATACACTTGTTTCTTGGCATGATACTACTTATATATTTTTCTTGAATCGACTACGTTGGCACTAACTGTTCTACGTGTGACCCTTTCCTGACTGTGTCCCCAGGCCAAACTTACCCCTAGAGGGGAACAGGAGCTCCACAGACCTTCACTGACTTCAGTGATGAGGCCCAGACACGGGCCCCACACTTCAGAGGGATGATGCTAGGCCCAAACAGTTGCTACAGTGGTCACTATTAAAATGTTGCCATTGGAGAGCTGTTCACTGTAGTTAGTAGGATCATTTCTCAGGCTATCTTCCCCAGGAGTGCATGGGTGGGCTTGTCTGTGTATAGTTTCATCTCCTGCCTATATCCAAGAGGCTACTTGGGTGCTCCACGTCTTGCATAGGAATAGCTTTGGTGAGCTGCTCTCGCTGCTGCCCAGCTTTTGATACATGTTGGTGATGCCATGTGTGATGTCAGTCAGTGGGCTAGCTGGCCAACAATTTGAAAAGCTAGTAACGATTGTGCATGTTTACTTTAGGCTGCGTGGTTCTTGTCCAGCCAGATGGATCGTGTTTGGCAATCCCAGGGGGATTCTATTCTATTAGTAAGGGTTTGTATTTGTTTTCTAGAATAAAGGATCCAGTTTCTCACTATCTCCAAGTCACCTGAACTGCCTCACCCCGAGAAAATGGCTGTACCACATGATCATTCCTTGCCCTTGCTACTGCAGCGGACACTGGGGACCTCTTGTGCTCCTTTGGAGTAATGGGTGGGTTCATGAAGCCTCAAGGACACGTGCAGGATATAAGTAATGTAAGTCCTTTGGAATGTATGGCAGAACATTAGAAGGATTCACTGCTTATTTAAGAGCCTTTCATTTCAGTATACTCTGGACAGGCCACGAAAACCTGCAGCCCAACAGAGCAGTGGTCTTGCTGATCTATGCGCTTTATCCTAGTGCTGACTGATCAGCCATCAGCCAGTTTCAGATCAACCTCATGTTTTGTTTCTACCAAAGGACTCTGAGATGTTAAACACTGTATAATTTATATCAAAGGTCTCATTCTCCAAAGACAGTGTACAAGCACTGCATGCAAATTTTAAGTGTATTAAAATTAATATGAGGACGTTTTCCTAGAGTCTAATCTGGCTTACTTTAATAATCTCTTTGAAGCCTGCTTGGGGAATCATTAGCAAGCAGAGGTGGGTAAATGCTTCAGTTACAATTTGTGTGAACTTTGGTTTGAAGTTTTAAATGAATTCCCTCTGCCTGTGTTCACTTTCTATGATTATTCTAGTTAACAATGGTAAAAATATTAACAGCAAATGTCAGATGACTATTGCAGCATATTTGTGGAAAACTAATTAAAGAGCTCTAAAAGTTACACTCACCCAAACAGTGGAGTTTAAAAAAAATAAAATAAAGTCCATTCCTGGACCACAGTAACTCATTTTTGATTATCTTGTTTTGTGCCTTGACAGGTGCATTAGGAATTGAAAGAGAATATAAACTAAAGGAGAGGGAAAATGAATTGCCCAAAGTGCCCTAAGAATTGGTTTTCTGTCTAGAGTGACCACCTTTGTTGCATGGAAATAAGAGAAAAGTACATGAAAAGTAAGAAACAATGCTTTATTTTAAGAGACATTTTAGGGAAACATCATTTCCATTAATATATCATGTATTTTTCTCTCAAGTGTACGTTTCTGCTACCCTTCAGTATAGAATGCAATTATCATAAGCTTTGATTTAATGTTTAAAATGGTACTTATCAGTTTTAAAATTTCAATACCTCTGTTTTTTTAAATCAGTTCATTAAATGCTACCTGTACAATTGAAATTAACTTTTAATTTGAAACTCAGCCTTGATGGAATCAATATTTAGGAGTTTCCTGCAATCTGTCCAAGTCTGTTAACACAAATAAAATATTCTTTCCACAACTGCATTGGAGGTAGGAATGGCCATAAATAAATTCCATGAGTTTTAAGAAAGTGGGAGACGGAGGTGGCTACCATGTTTCAAATTCCCAGCACTTTCCCTGCACATAACACTCAAGTGGGCAGTTAAGGGTAGCAAGCACATAATGGTGTATCTCATCTGGGGCATCAAATGCCCCAATAACAACTTATGTGGGTGAAACCAGACAGTCACTACCCTCTTGAATGAACTCACACAGAAAAAGACAAAAAAAAAAGTATCATCTGTGGGCACACACTTTTCACAAAGCAATCACTTCATAACTGATTTTTCAATACTTGTCCTCAAAGGAAACCTGCATAACACCTTCAGAAGGCAAGCTTGGGAACTTATGTTCATAACTCTACTAGGCACCAAAAACCATGGACTGGACAGGGACACTGGTTTTATGGCTCATCACTACAGTTTGTAACGCACCAAACTGCCTGCTTCAAACCCTTCATGCCTAACAATCTAACCCGCAGTTGCCCACTTTATTTCAAGTAACTGCCTCCAACATGCATTACCCCTTCTGCTTAACAATCTGTCCTCACTTGCAATTGGCTGAGACTCTCAACTTCCTGAAGAAGCACCCTGTGTAGGTTGAAAGCTTGTACCTTCCACCACCAGAAATTGGTCCAATAAAATATTACCTCACCTACCTTGTCTCTTTCATATCCTGCGACCAACAGGGCTACAACAACACTGCAAAGAAGTAGTTATGGCATTATCCAGCAAAAATCGTTAGAAAAACATTTAACTATCATCAACAACTTGTTTATTAATTGCTACTACCTGAGGTAGCCTATGCTAATAAAGAGAGCACAGGTACCATTTTTCTGATTCTGAAAATATAATTTAAAATCTGATATGATTAACATTACCGATCCCTTTTAAACTATAGAACTCAAAACACTTTGCAGAGGTGGGTAAATGTCCCCCTCCCGCCCCATTGTTAATATTGTCTCCATTTTACAGATGGACACACAGAGGTTTAATGACTTGCCAAATCAATGGCAGGGCCAAGAGTACAACCCAGCTTTTCTTGCTCCCAGTCCATTGTGCTAGCCTCGGAGCAATTCAGTCTAAAGGGAGTGATTCTGCACAGTGCTGTGTGCTACCACCATGAACACGCAGAAACTGTATCAGCATATTTGTGTTCCACTTGCACTGGGGGAACACAGTTTATACAACCAGGAGGTGCCAGCAATATGCTAGTCTGTGCTGATTAACACGCTGCCACTACCATGCATGGTATGCAGTACAAGTTGCTTGCAGGACATTAATAATAGTGCTGTGCACTTGCATTGCCCCTTTCATCTGAGAATCTCAAAGCCATTTAGAAAGGTGGGCAAGTATTACTCTCCCTGTATTACAGATAGGGAAATGGGCTCATATTGGTTAAGTGACTTGTCCAAAGTCACCCAGTGAATCAGTGGCAGAAATAGGAATAGAGCTCAAGCTACCCTAGTCCTCTGCTTTTATCTTTTAAACACTGGCACAGGTACAGTGTTGTATGCAACATCACAGCCAGACATACACACGGTCAAAAAGTAGCTCTTGTTGAAACAGAGAGTTTGACCAGAGAACACTGAACGAGGCTCTAAGAGCATTCTGAGTCCCAGGGCGGTTGTACCAAGGCATTAGTTAATGTCCAGTGATGACCACTTTATGTAGTTCTTACATCAGTGAAACTGGCTCTATAGCATCATCACATGCAACAGAACACTCGGTAAGAGTATTAAAATGGACAAAGGCAAATTAGAAAGAAAAAGAAAAAACAGCTAATGACTAAGAAGTGTAATTCAGCTGCCCAAGCAGGAGAATTGGGCTGTCTATCAAGACCGATCCAGAATAAGATTCACAGAACTCCGCTCACAGAATTCGCTATCAAAAACAATTCCACTAGCAGCATTACATCATTAGAGCCCAGACTCAGAGAGCGATCATACTCCTTTAGCAAAATGCAGTAGCCTTGCGGTTTCTCAAAACGGGCTGGTTAATAATGCTGGTGAGACAAACCTTGCAATTATTTTTTCTGTTCTTTGCTGAATTTTAGTATTGCTGACAATTTTCCAACAGCTTTACTACTTACATACTAAACATTATATGGATATCACGCACACCATGGTACTGTGTGGCTATAGATGTTGCACACTAACATGTAGTTCCTATGTAATGTAGCTGTCAGTGATTTGACAAATACTGGCTTTGTGGGGGCTGGTTTGTGCTGCTGTTCAAAGTAGCTTTTGTGTCCCCGCAAGAGGGATGTGTGTGTATTAAATGTTACTTGTGGAATGGCTATCCAGTTTTGTTTGACATGCCAAAGAAATCTGGTACTGGGGCTGGTTGGTACCTCCACCACATTAGAATTCCTTGGCTGAATCAACTAACTGGCCATGGATAATATGGAAGTTTTGCAGTCAGTTGTGTGCAGGAGAACCTGGCCAGCTGTGATGTTAGCAGAACTGAGGTTTTACAACAAGCTACATAAAAAGCTCCAGTATAAATGAAATTTTCATACAGACAAAATCAGAACGCAAGCAATTTTTCAGTAATAGTGTGCTGTGACACTTTTGCATCTCTATGTCTGATTTTGGAAGCAAGTAGCTTTTAAGTGAGGTGAAACTTTGGGTCTGCAAGACAAATCAGCCTCCTGAAAGGGATACAGTAGCCTGGAAAGGTTGAGAACCACTGACATAATAAACCCTAATAAAAATTGTGAGGGTTAGATTGTAAAAACACTCCTGTATTGTGTGGCCTATCCATGCCAATATGCACATAATGCATTGCTCATGTTTTCCACAACCTATCACAAAAACACCTTTATGCAGCAGCATTATTTTCCCCAGCTACACCACCCAGATATGTATCATTCAGACATAACACCCAACCAACTGGTGGCCAGTACCCAATGCTACATAGGAAGGTGCAGGAAAAATCATATTGAGATTATGATGGAAAGATGCCCAAAGGGGAAGTATCTTCCTAATCTTTGTCAGCTAATGGCTTTGCTGATGAACCAAGACAGTTTGCATGACTTATAAGTTTTTATTCTTTCTGAGCTAACTGGAAAGAGCTCATTATTCATGCAAATGCCTAATCCTTTTCACAATCCTACTAAGCTCTTGACTACAATTGTATCTTGTAGCAATCAGTTCCATGGGTTAATTATAAATTATGTAAAGAAGTATTTCCTTTTATCACTTTTAATGCAGGGTACAGGTGGTTGGCATATAAACACGAGGACTAAATTAGCTATTTTTCAGAGCCAGTTGGGCTGCATTCATCAGTGATTGAGGCTGATAGGCACTGCTGCGCACACTCCCAGTCACACAGTTTAATATGTACTTGCTGCTGTCTGCTGTGCATGACCAGCTGCCCTAGAGCACTGTTCAGCATGTCAGGTCCAGTTGAGATTACGTTATGATCTGCAATCTGCATTTAAAACTGCCCAAATGGTATTATTTATTGGAGTTGCTTGTTATAGATGATATATGGAACACTGGCTATGTATGCCTGTTGGTGAAGCTGGCTGTATAACATCATAGCATGCAACATGCTGAAATGCTGAACAGTTCCTGTATAAGTGTCACGGTTGTACACTGGAAGTGCGATGAAGAGCAAGGCTGAGCACATGGAGAATCATCCGTCAGTGCATAGAAGGGCAGTTATTTGTATCTGAATGTGGTATATTGATCAGCTGGGCCATTTGTTTAAATAGAGAGCAGAGTTGTGCAGAATGGTATGGCATTGCTATTATTACCAGGATGTGTTCATGGCCTCAGAATGAGTCACAAACTTCTCTTCACGTATATATGGGCCAGAGGCATGAAAGCGAAATTTCTTTAGTCTTGTTCAAGCATGTCCATTCTGAATTTTCCTGGAGATGGTGAACAGGTTTTCTGGTAATGTCTACCATGCACTGCTGTTGAGAGCAATTCATATGCAGAATAGCTGAGATCATTTTGTTTTGCAATATGAGAACTGTAGATTAGGGTGTTTTCCAGCTTTCTCATTCTAATAACCAGGCACATATGGAGGGGTGTGACTCCTTCTTTAGCAAGGGCCAGTTCTTATCGCTCCTCCACTGATTTTAGATGGGCTGGCTGACCTGCTTAGGAACCTGCGTGTTGTTCAGTTTTGTTCTCACAAATTTCTTTGAGGCCCTCTATTTATTTCTTGATTCCTCTCTAATTCAGATACAGTGGATGTCTCTGGTGGCCTGTTTCCTATATTTAATTTGGACATTGATTTTATTTTTAATACAGAGTGATGGGTCTTATCAAATATCGTTGCGAGCATTACAGAGTATTGTAGAATTCAGATAACAGAACTGCAAGGCCCAAAGATACCACCCATGTATTTTGTCAGCTATTTTTTTGCAGTGCTGCTGATATCAAGGATGCCAATTATGGGAATGGTTCACTTGGAGCCAACTGGAAGTCACAAGTACTCATCACTAATAAGGGATTGACCCCTAGAGAGCAGAGCTACTAGTTGCAATTGCAGCTGAAGCTTAATCATTTTAATAGGTGCCATGTGTTTTACTTAACAAAATCCCCAGTTCCTTTTTTCTTTATTATAACTGTTTAGTAACGCCAACAGTCCTCAGCTGAGATTGGGCCCCTTTTTATTACGTGCTCTACACACACATTGTAAGATGCAGCCCATGCCCTTGTTAGACAAGCCGGAGACAGGCACTCTTACTGTTATCCCCATTTTACAGATGGAGAACAGAGGCCCAGAGAGACTGAGTAACTTGCACAAGGCCACACAGGGAGCCTGGTGGCGAAGCCAGGAATTCAACTCAGATCTCCTGCGGCCTAGTTTGGTTCCTTAACCACAAGACCATTCTTCCTCTCCTACTTGATTTGTAAAGCTCATTTCTTCACCGATTTAGTTACTACTTTATTATACTCTGTGCAACTTTTCAAAGCCTGAGTGTAAAGTTAGCTCAGTGATTTCTTGGTTTGGTGCCTGCTTTCAGCATCACAAAATGTCTGTCTCTAATTGTTTTGTGAGTGTGTGAGAGGGGGAACAAAACAAGCTGCCCCTTATTGTTGTAAGAACAAAGTAACATTGAGTTAAATTTAAAAAAATAAGGGGCTGCTGGGTACTCAGAGTCTCTGAAAAACCAAATTCCACATTTAGGCACTGAGGTAAGTGGCCTTTATTCTTAGGCATTGCGAGATCTCTGGCACGCGAGAGCCATACCCGGTCCCACATCAGCTTTGCATTGTGTCATTGGCTGATCCAGACCTGGGACAATAGGGACGTCATTGGCTAAAGGGCAATTGCGCTAATGGCTCCTGCACCAAATCTGCTCCCCGAGGAGAGCACAAGGGTGTAGTTGGGTAAACAAGGGGCATCTATTGGTCATCTCTGTGCCCCAGTGAGCCCCAGCTGCCATAGATCAAAGTGTGCAAATGTGCGTGGGGTCATTTTAAGCCAACTTTGTGTCTCACCCATCCTCCCTGCAGTGAGTGCTGCCAAGTGCTCTTTAGCAAGCGCTGAAGATAGAGTGTCGAGGTGTCCGGTTGTTGATCGGAAAGTCTGGTCAAAAAGGGAACTCGACAGTGTCAGGTCAGATCTACTGACGAGACACCCAAAGTCTGGTTACTGCAGGCAGAGAGGCACCGAGTCATCACCTGCGCCAGCCCCTACTCACCCAGGGCTGCCTCCTACCTGTGTCAGGCAGCTGCAGCTCCCGTCCCAGCCCTGGCTCTGCAGGCGACCCGAGTGGGGAAGAGAGGAGAAGAGCACCGAGCAACGGGGGGAGGGGAAAAAGGAGCAAAAGGAAGTGGGTCCTCAGGAGGAAAGGGTGGGACAGAGGCAAGGCCGCAGGGGGACCAGGGGGGGCAGGGAAGGTTCCAACACTCCTGCTGGAGGTCCGGTTTCTATATATTACTAAGTTGGCAACCCTAGCTGAAGATTGGGGCCATAATCTAGAATTCACTTAGTGCTTTCTTTTTATTATGCATTTCTATTGACATCACGTGTTATGTAATTTTCTGGCATGAGTTTCTCATCTTCAAGACAGACAACATTGTTATGGGGTTCATCATGTAAGAAAAAAAGGAGTGGAAATTCACTGGGACACAGAAAGTGTAGCTCTTGCATACGAGTCTTGAGGTCTTATTCTGATCTTTCAGTTGTGTAACTTCAGTGGAACAGCTCATCATGTACACACCTGTGGAAGTGAGATCACAATCCAGTCCCTGCTCTTAGTATAATTGTTGAGAAGAGTATTTTCTGCTCCTGTCCTGCATGTAAATTAGTTGTGTCATGGAAGACTGTCCTTGTAACCAAATGCAGGACTGGTCCCTTAAATGACAATAAGAATAGAAACTCCAGTTTTTGACAAGCCAAATACTGGCTTCAGGATAGAAGAAATATATTGAATTACTAGATATCTCTAGTGCTAAAAGGACTGTCATTCTTAATTCCTTTGGTCTGGAAAAAAATACTTCAATTCACAATTAAATTATGCTTTTAAAATCAAATTAAATAGGAAATTCTTGACCATATGTAATTTGTTACTTTTAAGAATATGGAAGTATACAATTTATTAACAGAACAGATTTTTGTATCTGGTTTCCAGAGATTATATATTAAATATAACAGAATTAAGGGAGTTTTCAGTTGAAGATTCATCTGGTTAGAGTATATACTCTCCTGCTGTTGAGGAAATCTAAGGGATGATGTTTACATTTGGTTTAAATTCTTCAAAGATAACACACACAATAACTTCAACCCTACATTATTGACAATCAGAGGATATTATCTTGTACTGAAGGAAATTACCAAGGCCAAAAGTTACAATACCCGGAGGGTCCATGATGCCTCCACATCTGCACAAGAAAGTTCACTGTTTTTTTAAAGGTTCAAAGCCTGCTTGCATTGCTTGCATGAGTAGGCCTATCGAAGTCAAGTGTGTAAATCAAATTGCATGAGTGAAGAAGCAGGATTTGACTCTAAGTACATTGATTTTAGGACTGCTTTTTCAACACATCTACTCCATAACTCTTAGATGGAAGCAGTATCAGCCTGATACCTTCCATGAGTTGAAATGAGAAAAAACAAAAACAAAATAAAAACCAACTGCCCTAAAAATGAAGATTTAATGACATATCTTGATATATAATATTCATTACATATGTTTTTAAACAAGTATCTTCACACAATAATTTTGCACCTTACTCCACTGACACGGAGGGTATAATAGTTCACACTGAAGTCTCCAAAAATGTAAAATTCATGTCAGTCCTGTTTAATCTTAAATTGACCATTTGTCTGTCTGTCTCTCTCTGCTCCTGTTCTGCAGAGTTTGAGGATATTCTCTCGTGTAGCCTAAAGAGACAAAAGCACTTTCAAGTTCTTTGCTTTGTCTGAAAATGTTAAGTTTAGTGGTCCTTTTCCTCTACATGCCATGTACTGCTTAAAGGAAGAATAATTTTCATGTCCTTACTATAGTATATTTCGCTGTCAGGAACAATTTTTTGTTTTACAAGTTAGTGTGTTTTAGCATGTGCTATTTCCATATTATCTATTCCTAAGATTATTTCTTGCAGTCAGAACTCCAAACATTTTCATTCCAATAATATTTTTGTAATAAGTTATTATTTTCTACCGATATTTGCATTGTATAGATGTGACAAAAACGGCTGCTAACAAATCTCAATTAAACCTGAATTTAGACTATAATGACAATTAATACAAAAGGACACATCTTTAGGAGCATGTCTGTTTGTTTGTTTTTTTAAGACATCTTTCTGCTTCATCCCAAGGCCATATGAGTTCTTATTCATTGATGAAAACATGGGATTGTGTTTTACACATTCTTAAATACCAGCAGGCTCAGTTATTCTTACATGTTCACTAAGAATCTGATACAAAGCCCACTGAAGTCACTTGGAGTCTTTCCACGAACTGCAGTGGGTTTTGAATCAGGCCATAAACCTAGAAGTTGATTTAATTTTAATTTTTCTTGACCCTTTTCTGATTCCCAAAAGAGCTTTCATTATGGCGTAAAGTTGTTCTTCATGCCTAATCACATCCACTGTAATTCATTCCAAACTGTGTATTAAAGCCAAAATCAGCACTGTGGGAAAATACTGTTTCCCTGCCTTGGGTTTCGTTTGTTGTGAAATGTTTCATTTGAAATGGGTGGTGATATTCCTCTCATCTTGCTCCTGCATTCTGCAACCAGGCCTGACACTCATGTAGACATATAATCATCATCCAGGTAACTAAGTAACCCAGAGTATTTAAGAAGGTGTGACTATAACCTGTTCTTACTTTTACACTTGGATGGGAACCGTACAGGCTGGTCTGTGGTAGTGCTGAGCTGCTGAAGAAAGATCTACAGAATTTCAGACATGTGTTTTGGAAAGTGTGCTAGGTGCATTGGGTACAAGTTGCTCATTCTGGCCTTCCTCTGCATTGTGGCTAACATCTTGCTTTACTTTCCCAATGGTGAAACAAGATTCGCTTCAGAACATCAGCTTAGCAAGTATGTGGCGTGCCTTCATGGCATTATAGGAGGGGGGATATTGGTAAGTAACTAAAGCTAGCACCTTTTCCTTTGTTTTCTTACTAGGAACATCTTAAAGATTCATATTTCTCTGTCAGTTGTAGGATTTTTGTCTGACTGCTTTTTTAGCAAGTGGTTACACCTCTGTAACTTTATAGCATATATGTGATGCCATATAAATTATTACTATTAATCACACTATTAATCTGCCATCTTGTATGATTTAAATCTGGGGAGCATTCACAGTTTGTATGATAAAGAAATGCAAAATAAGGTCCTGACCTTTCAGTGGGACTACTCATGTGAGTAAAGTTATTCACATGTGTAAATGTTGGCAGGTTTGGGCCCTGGGTTTGTATTATATTTTATAAAAGTAGTTTACTATTAATCTATTCTCCTTTTAAAAATGATAATATTTGATTAAAAGCAGTAACCATTTCTTCAAATGTGCCTAAGATTTCTGGAAGGCACTGGCTGCTGCCATGTCCTAGGTGTTCATTCAGGGAAATTCAACAGTTGTTTATTGTCACACCAGTGTATTAGAAAAAATAATGAGGAGTCCTCATGGCACCTTAGAGACTAACACATTTATTTGGGCATAAGCTATTGTGGGCTAGAACCCACTTCAACAGATGCATGGAGTGGAAAATACAATAGAGAGGTATAATACAGCACATGAAAAGATGGGAGTTGCCGTACCAAGTGTGTTAGGAGAAATAGGGAAGGAGGATATACTGCTTTTTCTGAAGTACTGAAACTTTCACTACAGGACAGCAGATGGTTAATTTAGGCCCCAAATCTGAAATAAGCTGTATGTGAGCGGAACCCTGCATCAGGGCAGACCCCGATTGCAAGATGGGGCCCTTGAAGTTTATATTAAAAGACTCACTTAACTATGTGAATATTTCCAGCTTGACTTTAATGATCTTGCTTAGTGCATAGTGTTATGAACCTAAACAAGTCTTTGGAGGATTTGGGCACTAGTATGTCATTTAAGAGCCAGCAGGTGCATGGTTGTGGTTTTCAATTAAAGAATTGTTTTTTACTTTTCCATATGTTTTAAAGTATGTGTGTAGTGCTCACAACAGATATTTACCTCCTTCTGAAGGGTTTTGTGAGCAATCACTGGATAGTGTTTATCAAGTGCTATGAGTACAAAATATGAGTCAGACCAGCCATTGGCTGAGGCCTCAGCAGTTCCTGTGTTTAATCCACTAGGTCATGCTGCTCACTCCCTTTTCACCGCAGCTTGAAAATTTGCAAGTGTGAATTTTTTTATTGTAACTGATTCAGAGTGGAAAATCGGAGAAGTGTCAATTCATCAGACGTTTTCACACTAATTCTGCAATTCTATGGCAGTGTTGTGAACTTGAAAATAAAGGAAAAACATTTTCTGTGTGGAATATTTTGCCCAGTTCTACCCACATTAGAAACTTCTTGTGTTTTGACTCCATTCATATTAGATATCCTGTATAAGCAAAACACTTGCAACTACTTTTCAGTAACTAGTGTCATCATACCTCATTATAGTTGAAATGATGGATGTCATCAAAAGATCCTAGTAGTGTGGACAGTGGTGGATTAGCCATTGGGCCAACAGGACCATACCCAGGGGCCCTGGCCAATTGGGAGACCCCAGAAAAATGGGTGTCCCCACACTCCAACCCGCTCTGCCCACCTGCCCTGGTGGGGAGCAGGGTTGAGGCAAGGGGCTTGCTCTGCCTGCCCAGTGCTCCAGTCGGGGAGCAGGGTCGGAGTATGGGGGCTTGCTCCACTCAGCCCGCTTGGCACTCCTGTGGAGCAGGGCAAGCCCTCATGCCCTGACCCTGCTCCCCGGCAGGAGTGCCAGGAGAGGGGATGGGGTGGTTCAAGCCCCATTTCCCCAGCAGGAGCGTGGGTGTGGGAGGGACTGCAGGTGGAAGGGGTGTGGAGGGGCCCCCATTTACTCTGGACCAGAACCCCACAAAACCATAATCCACCCTTCTCTCAGTGAAAACTCCCATCTACTTTGCTGAGCACTTTTGCTGAGAGAGGACTGCAGGATTTGACCCACAGTGTGTCAAAACCGGTGTTGGCTTGACAGGGAAGACTATTACTATTATTTATTGGAACTGCAGTAGCATCTAGGAGTCCCAGTCATGGACCAGGATCCCATTGTGTAAGGCACTGTACAAACAGAAAAAAAATAATGAAGTTCTCATAGTTTATCAGTCTATCCCTAAGCCTAGTCTTGCCCCTATTGAAGCCAAGGGGAGAACTCCGCTTGAGCAGAATGGGAGAAATACTGAATCGGCTATGCAGAATTTTTAAATAGTGAAATTATAAATCTAAATAAAAACAAAGTGAGGACAGACTTTGATAGGCACGGCCTGTAGACGTCCGTCTGGGCCCCACGGGGCGATGCAATTGGCCAGCGTAGTCCGTCCCAGAAGAGACGAATCCATCACTTCCGCCCTGGGCCCTGCACCCCCTAGGGACAGCCCTGCCTGTAGGGTATTTTACCAAACACTCAGGCACAATTATTTGTTTTTATGTAGATATTCCTCCCAGCTGCAGTGTTCATTGGACTAGAACACGATAATTGCTGTGGATGCTGCGGGCACGAGAACTGTGGGAAAAGCTGTGCAGTAAGTGAGCTTTTTGCGTAATCGTTTTTGGGTGGCCCCTCAGAGGGAATGGTCAGAGCGCTGAGAATCTCTTGTGTGTTTACTATGCAGATGCTGTCCTCTGTTCTGGCCGCCATCATCGGAATCCTGGGGTCCGGCTACTGTTTCATCATTTCAGCTTTAGGTTTATCCCATGGCCCTTACTGCCTCTCTGCTGCAGAACAGAACTGGGTCTATCCTTTCACTAACTCCAGTGGAGGGTGAGTAGTCTGTTTACCAGCAAGCTGTGCACTGCACTATATAAACACCATGGACCCGATACTGCTTACTGTGTTTTATAGGAGGGTAATTACGCTGACACAGGTTTACACTGGTGTAAAATGAGAGGAGAAACTGTCCCATGAATGTGCTCCTTACTCAGATGAGTAGTCCCATTGTTTCCATTGGACTACTCAGGTGAATGAGGACTGCCTTTTGGACCCTAAACTAGTCAAGAGGGAGAAAGGCTGTTGATCTTTGTAGACACTAATGGATCTACTGTATTCTCATTTTGGGGGCTTAATTGTCTCCTGTACAGCTGAGGAGCAAGATAAAAAGGGGTATCAAGCACCTGCAACTCCCACTAAAGTTTCAAGAGGAGTCAGCACCTGTGAAATCAGGACCAGTGTGTGGTCACTAAGTTATTTGTGTTTGCAATAAACTGTTTGTTTCCAAACAGCACACACACACTCTCTTCCTCTCCAGCTCTCATCCTGCCTCGCCACTTAATTGGCTCAGAGATTATTCCCCCTCCAGCAAAGCTGATGGGTACCCTCAGGCTGAAAGAGAAGTCTCAAGACCATATAAACTGGGACTCACAACTATCCCAAGCTTTACAAAATGACGGCCAAAGCGGCATCATTCCTTATCATAGGAAACACTCTGCGTGACAGGCCTCTGGATATGGCCCTTTTTAGCCACGATAGCCTGGAAATATTTCTCAAGCAGCCCAGCAACCGTTCCCTAGCATTCTGCAGGTGATCAGCATAGTGCTTCTTTCAGAAGCTGCGTTTATCATCAGAGACCCCTAGTATTTCAGTATGAATGACAACCTCCTTCCCAGGGGCTGTGAGCATCACCCAGGTAACACTCCTGTCTACCCAACTGTGGGAGATCCACAAACCAAATTCTGATTCCCACCCCTTCCCCATCCTGCCTTGTGGAAATCAATGACAGACGACACAATTTTAGGACTTTATTAACAATCAGTTTTTAAAAAGGGAGACCAGAAACACACTATCCTGATGATCCTATAAATTTTGAATCCTAAATATTCTGAAGCATATTGAGAAACCATGTGTCATGGAGGGTGATTAATAGTAGGGTTATTAGAGTTAAGAAGCAAGATGCAGGAGCCACCTATCAAAGATCTTTAAATCAGTTTAGAACATCTTGGTTTGGGAGCATTTGCAACTCAATGTGGTAGAATTTACCCAGCTGTTGAAGTTGATACCAAGGTATGTTCCCAAGCTTAAACCCTGGACTTTACACACAGTGCATCTAAAACAAATTATTTCTGAAGGTACCCTCAATATAAAAAGTGTGACCAGATATACATTTGCACAATAGAACTATTTGGTCTGCCCAAAAGTGCCCCAAAGCCCCTGGATTTCCCTAGTTTGGGATTCTCCTTTTGTGGAGTGAGTCCCCATGAAACATAGAGTTGGCATAGCTGAGTCCTACATCACTTCCAAGTCATCCCCCATGTAAGGGGCGTAGTAAGAGTGTGGAGTGCATGCATGGTCAGAGCACGACGTACTCCAGCAATACCTTACTGGTGGGTAGCCCCTTGAGGCCTGGTGCCAGAGCAGAGCTGGCTGGCCTGAGAATCAGGAAGCCGCACCTACATTCCACTGGCTCCCTGAAGCAGAGAATCTGATCTGAACACACCTGGCTATTGTTTGTCATGATGGTTTCTTTAGCTTTCACTAGCACAGAAAGGAGATGAGTAATTTTTTGCTGAATACTCTGATCAGATGGTTCGGCAGGAGCTGCAGGCATTTACTTTTAGGACACAGTGAGTTCATCCTGTGGTCAGAGCAGTTCAAGGGCGTTTGCAGATACCAAGTAGAGTGTCTCATGTAAGACAGTGACAAATGGAGAGCAAAGTTCCCTTTGGATGCAATCACTATCTTAAAACAAGGGCTGGATCCTGCACGGTTCTGAGCCCCATCTGAGAAGAGTTCAGTGAGTTCAGCTCATTCAGAAGGCTGTGCATCATTTAACTTCCTTTGTGGCAGGGCAACAACTCACCGGCACAGCACCTCCCGCTAGTTGTCCAGGGAATTAGCTCCTTCCAGCCCAGAGCACCCTCTGCAGGCTGGTGTCGCATCTGCCGCTGGCCCCCATGTCTCTCCTGGGCCCCGGTGCCCTTTGTCCAGGTCTCCCTTCCCAGGTGAACCCCCAACCCCATATCCCCACCTTGCCTTAGTGGCTACTGCCAGTCTCCATTTAGCCCCTGTTCACTGGAGCAGATGACAGTCTGTTAACCACTCATAATTGGCAAGGGGGGTTTGACCAGCTGCCTCTGCCTATCTATTGGCTGCCCCTCTGCAGCCCCAGTACCCTTTTGTGGGCCCTTAACTTTGCTAGGCTGGAGCTCCCCAGCTCCCTCTGCCCTTCCCCAGCACTGCTCCACCCTAGGTACCCTCCTCAGCTTCCCAGGCAGCCAGGTCCTTCTCTCTCTAGGAAGCTAGAGAGAGTATCTCTCTTTCCTTCTGGCCCACTGCCCTCTTACAAGGGCCAGCTGGGCCCTGATTGCACTGGCTGCAGCTGTGGCTGCTTTCCCTATCAGCCCAGCTTTTCCCCTGCCACAGCCCTTTCCCAGGGCTGTTTTAAGCCCTGCAGGGCAGGAGCGGGGTAACCACCCTTGCAAAAGGGCAACCTCCAGCATGCTGTCTTCTACACCAATTCCATCCTAGCCCCCATCCTAGCGGCCATTCCTAGGAGAAAAAGGGCCAGGGCATGGCCATGGCCAGGCATAACTTAGAGCAGCCCTGTGACTGCTCTAAATTATGCTGGGGACCAGGTCACTCTGTCTGACTCTGGAATTGCGGAGACTAAAAAGGTGTGTTAATGCTACCTCTGTCCCCTACCACCCTGCTCCTGCCCTCTATTTATACTTAAAAACAAAATCAAGACTAGGTTTATCAGAAGTCTATACCTAATAACTGCTCTTGCATTCTAGAGTGTCAGGGAGTTTTGCATGAAGCAAACCTTTGCTTCCCTCACCCCCACTTACAAGGTTAGTAGTATCTGAATTAGGCCCACATATTGCAACTGCTCTCTTGATATACATTAAATACCAGGGAGTGACACGCTTCACTGAATCATGAGTTTCTAATACATTTTTAATTGATATGAACAGGTATCTGCTTGAGCGTGACAGGTGGTCTGAGTGTCGGGAGCCAAGGAATATCGTGGAATGGAACTTGACCCTCTTTTCCATTCTTCTGGTCTTGGGGGGGATTGAATTAATTCTGTGTTCCATCCAAGTAGTCAACGGTTTTCTCGGCGGAATATGTGGGGTTTGCTGTAATCGGGAAGAGGTAAGTGCACCTATTCAAGGGATCATTTGATTACAACCACACTTCCCATAAAAAGCATATAGCCTAATGTATTGTCCATAACTAAAGTACATCAGGGTCTAATCCAGGAGAACATTCAGTTCCATTATTTCCCTGTCATGGCTCCTCTTCTGAAGCTCAGTTTCAGTAAGTTTGAGCCACATCATTCACAAAAACCCTGGGGCATTTGACTGTAATACAATGTGAGTGAATTTGGGCAAGTGATCAGCTACATGCAAGGAATTAGATATGCACATGAGAAGGAAATCTCCTTTTCTACCTTTTGAAATTATTGGTCACCTTAGCCATGCAGGGAATAAGGTATATGCATCAGGCATGAACTAAGTCTTGTGGTGAGGAAGAAATTCTCTGTCCTGATCTCCTACCCTGCCCCCATTTTACAACATTACACAATTGTATGATAGGTTTGCGGCTTAGTTTGTTTTTGACCTTTCACTGAAACATCTGCTAAACTGCCAAACTGATTTCAGTGGGAGTGATATATGGCCTACTGAGGATACCAGACAAGCTGGTCTATAGTCTGCTCCACTAGGTTCACTCAAGTATCCTGGAAACACCCACTCTCCCTGGCATCCACTATTCCCTCACTGTGACTCTCCGTCCTCCATAGCTTTTATTCTTTTGTGAAAGGAAAAAGTTGGCAACTTTTAAAATGAAAAAGCTCAAAGTTCTCAAAAACAAAAGAAATTGTGTACAGAATGATGGTAAAACTTGATTGCCCTTAAAATGCAACAAAAGCCATAATGATGTCTGCTCAAAGATGTTTCAAAAGGCATTCTTTATGCAGATATTTAAAATGTTTTCTTTGAGAAAATGTTTCATGTTTATTACACACAGCTTTAATCATGGATATTATTGACATGGTAGATTATGATGGTACCTTTGAAGCTGTTGTCTCTTTCTCTCTCCTCCTCCCCACCATGATCTAACTGGGGACATTGAGACATATTTCTGGCTCTGTCATAAATGGATTTTTGAGGATTAGCGGGCATGGAAATAGATCCACAAGCTGAATACACATTATACAGCCTATTAACTTTACTTTGTACAATGAACAAAGTATGTGATTCTGTGATTTTGTTTTCCCTCGTTTAACACATATTCTTTTTTTCCCCCCACAGAAATACGTTTGCTAGAACATTTGCACCTGAAGATGGGCTAAAATCACTGTAATTATATCTTTGTGGTATTCTGTAAAACGTGTATTTGAATGTCTTGTTTTATATTGCACATACTGTAAATTATAAAGAGAACAGTTTATTCATGTTACATTTCTTCTTGCCAAACTATGCACTGTCACCATTAATTCACAGATTGGGCCAGGTTCTGTTCTTGGAAAGATGTGCAGGCTTCCCGAAGAACACAATAGTCATTATGTGTTTGCACCTGACAGCAGAATTTGGCCTACTGTGACTTTTGTCATTATAAACATATACTTAGCATACAAGGATTTCATTGGTTTATTTAAACATAATGCAAGTAACTGATTGATTAATTGTGTTGCTGGGTACAGTTTCTCACTACCGGCATGGTAGTTCTTGATTTTCATACAGAAGCTGCTTTTTCCATTAGTGTTCCATTGCCATCCTGACCTTGAAGCCCTCAGTAGGAGCTGTCACTCAAGGAAGGAATGCTGCTTTAATTGGGTCAAACCAAATACCACGAATACCATGTTTCTGGTATTCATCTAGTCTAACAGAGAATACAGATGGTGCCAAATAATGGACAGACAAGGGTAGGCACATACTGAGGAGCCCTATCTCCCCAGGGAAGAGGTGGAGATAGAACAGCAGCAAAAAAAGACAAGTCTGAAGAAAGGAAAATGGGGAGTTGGGAGGGGAGTAGTAACTTGGATTGTTTCAAACTTCTTTCCCTCTCTATTTGCCAATAAAATAGAATATAGACACCCACCAGCTGTCAGTGTTTTCTTTCTGGTCCAGAGTTTTATTGCTCCTATAGCTTTGCTGCCTTTTAGCCTCTCCTCCACCCACCCCCATATCTCCCCAACCCCTCCGCCTTCTTTTGCTGTTTTGTTTCTCTTGATCATGTCTACATGGGAATTTTTTTTGTATAAGCTAAGGTGTGTATCTAAAGTGCTTTAAGTATAACTCTCCGTGGCCACTCTTAGTTCAGCATAACAGTGGCTTGTAGTTAAGCTTGTATCACTTGGGAAGGGGTTTAACCTAATCTGCACAAAGTCACTCTTATACTAGGAGAAGAGTGTCCACATGGGGTTATAAAGGTAGAGGTATAGTGGTCAAACTTTTTCCTATGTACATTTTCCTTAGCTCAACATTTCCTGGGATCTCAACATTTCTTTCCTCGACTCTTCACTGTTAGGAAGGATCGGAGCACTTACCCTCTTCTCCAGCTGGGAGGAAGATGCAACCTCCAGTCCCTTCCGTTCCCTGATTATTGCTGGTAGATAAATAGGCTCTTTCTGCCTCTCTTCTGCAATGCCATAAATCCACCACTGGTAGTACCAATGGAGCACAAGTGTAGACAAGCTGCCATTGGCCACCAGCATTTAACTACCATGTTGTCTAAGCTTGATCTGAGCAAGTTTAGACAACATGATGGTTAAAATGCCTGAAAGATGTTTACACTAGAGCTTCCACCATTGCGGCTGCATTAGGGGTAATGTAACAATGAGAGACCGAGGGAAAATGCTGGAGAACCTGGAATGCAGCCAGGAGAAGGAGGTGTAGAACGAAGATCTGACCTGCAACGTGTTTTTGTACAAACCTATTTACTAGGAAAAGTTCTGGTGCAAACTTCTCAACCCAAGAACTGCAGATGAACATTAGCAAGTCCCTGCAGGAATCTGAGTATAATTTAAAAAAAAAAATAACCCTGTGACACATAACCATGCTGATGTATCCTGTCTGCCTCAGACCAGTCCTATGATTCGCTCAGAAGAGAAGATCATCATGCAGCATGAATAAACACCAAACACTGTGATAATTTGGCATCACCTGACATCATAGATGTAAATAGTGAGCAAATGGAGATAGCTTTCTTCCAACATCATGTGTGAGAAGCTCTGTCACAGTTCAGGCAAATGCACCTGTATTCTCCCTCTGTGGCCAACCAAGGACACCTGCTTTAGTCTTCTGGTCCCAGCTATAACCTCTCTTGGGCAGAGATCAGCATCTCTTTCCATTGTGTACAGGGATTTTAAGGCTTCACAGCTCCATGAACAAGACTGAGATAGCCCCAGCAAACAAGACTGCCTAAAAAGGCCAACACTTGCATTTTTCTGTCTCTCTGAAGGCTCTGACCAGTCTAATGGTGGCAGTTATAAGTTACCTCACAGCTCCTTGTAAGCAAGCATATTTATTCTTAAGGTAGACGCATTATGGAGGACATACTGAAACAATAAAGCTAGAAACCTTACTGGAAGTCATCCCAACTCCAAACTAGGGCTCTGGTAGGTTTTAGTCCTTCGAAACCCACAACTGGGTTTTCCTGGAGTTACAAGGGCAACTGTCTCAGAACCAGCACAGTGGCTGGGCAGGTCAGCCATTTCTTTATACCGCTTGGGCCTTTGACCTTGGCCCCCAGAACCCTCATCTCAGACCATAGCTTCAAACAGCTGAATTTTAGCATAATTGGAGTTGGTGAATTTGCATTAACCCCTCCCTAGGGATTTTCAGGAAATCCATTTCACACTTCTTGTCCCAAAAGTCCCATACATGTCTGGCACATATTCTATATAGTCTTTTGAATTCCCAGGTCTCACATCTGTCACATTTCCCCTGTAGAGAGCTTATATACACAATCCCGGCCCTCAATAATACATACATTAAGGTCTTTCAGGGATGTTGCAATAAATGCTCTATCTGTCAGACCTTCAAGATATGTTTTACAGCATATAATGAATATCATCTCGGAAGGCAAAGTCACATTGATGTGCCCCAAGCTAGTAATCAATTGGCACAAGGTGGTGCCATTCAGCTGAAAAGCTGGTATGCACCTTGCCTCTTAGAAGTAAGAGATTCAAGCCACAAAATGCTGACCACCATTATTCACCTAGCAAAGGTGTTACAAGTCATTTGACTTGTGTGTGTGACATTCTTGGAAAGGATATTTCAGAGCCCTGGATAATCCTGGAGATTATTCATTGCATTGCTACAGTCTTTCCACAGAGACAGAAATGTACATTATATAATAGTACTCCAAGCGAGGAAGATGATCACTATAATTTAAGGTATCCAGAAGTTAAACACATATTTCTGAGGTGCAGCTTAGCACACTATCCCTCACAACTAAATCTGCACATTGAGAATGCACATTTGAGACAGAAAAGAAATTGTTAAACATGTAGCCCTGATCTCTCTCACTGATCCAGGCAATGGAAGGGTCTCCCAGACGGAGGACGTTTGCCCGCAGCTGTAGAACCTGGATCCTCAGTAGCAGATAGGCCCCTAAATATTTTTGAGGCTCTGAGCCTAGGTGCCTAATCCATTTTAACAGTCAATGTTATTCGTTCAACTCCCATGGGATGAACTCAAGAGATGCTATTTGTTAAAGCTAAACTGTCACTAACTCAGCCTTTAGAACTGCAGGCTCTAAATGCATGGATGAGACGATGGTGTAGGGAGAAGAGATTTAGATTCATTAGGAATTGGGGAGCCTTTGGGGGGGGGAAGAAGTAGCCTCTACCGAAGAGATGGGCTCAACCGTAACCAAAAGGGAACCACGCTGCTGGTTGTAGAGGATTTTGTAAACTAAGGACTAGAGGAAAGCCGACAGGTGCGGAGGGTGGAGACATCCTCTAGGGATGAATTTATTAAAGGTGAACTCTATATCCTAGCATAAAGGCTAGGAAAGAAGTTGGTAGAGTACAGGTACTGGCCACTATCAGATTCAGGCTACTGGGCATGATGGACTTGTGTGACCTAGTAGGGCAGCTCTTATATGTTTGTGCCTCCTGTAGCTGTGGCATTTTTGTCCTCCCTGTAATGGGATAAGATATTCTCTAGCTGCTGGTCTAGGCTGATATTTTGGTGGTGAAACAGAATTATTTGAGGGGGGAGTGGTGGAGTTAAGCTGAGGGAAAAACCAAGTTCTGACCTTAGGCTAAGGATGAAGGGTGGGAAGCTGGGGGTAGGGGGGAATAGCACAGAATATAATATTCTATTGGAATTGTACGTTTTTTTACCTTGGGCTCAGATGGCTGTTTCTCCTTGCACTATCTATCCACACAGGACACAGAGGAGAGGACAGAATCAGCTTTAGAATTAGTGCACAAAGGGAGAAAAGTTTGACTGGAACTCAGCCCTGATCTCTGTAGTGGTAGTACGCAGCATTAGTGCTAGGTCCCTGAGATCACTTCAGAACGAAAAAGCCAATTGAAATCCTTTATTAATGGCTGATGCACAAAAGCGTGTATAGGAAGTGTAGCAATCAAACCCTAGGAAAATAATGACTTTAAATAAAGTCTGATTCAGTTAGCAGAGAAGTCACTCACCCCATGAGTAATCAAAGTCTTTTGGTAACAGCATCTGCTCCCAGAGGTTTACAGGAACAGAAGGAGGGCTCTTGCAACATTGATCAACATGGTTGAGAAACTGACCTTGGAGTTTACCAATTTTGCCTAATACCACATATAAAACGGCTACTGTGTGTTCTAGCGTCACAACTTGCTAAGGAACAAGCCAATTTAAGATGGTATCTGCAGAACTTAATTTGAGCAACAAGGCATCTGAATTGCATCGTTTACTGTTATTTGTGCAGACTAAGTTCTGTGCATGAAATCTCATTTTCAGAGAGGCGTAGTCTAACTGGGACAGAATATAGCTGGAAACAGCAGCAAATTGGATTACAAACACAGATGGCCACTTTTTACTATAGGCTTCAATTTAAAAAAAAAGCAGATGCTGTCAGGTTTTTATCCAGATTGGGCTCTGGATAAAAATTCAGCTTGTGGATAAGACATGCCTTGCTTTAATCAACAATGTCCCCTTGGGTCACTATGGAGCAGCCTCGATGAAGGACGTCCTGTCCCATCCAGTCTTGTTAAGCTGCCAAGATCTGCAAAGGGAGGTTTTGCAATTGATTTCAATAGGAGCAACAGCAGGCCCCAAGACAGTGTAGGGAATCTGGGCTTAAGACAGGGGGTAAATGAGGGATCCTCAGAGACCTGTAAGAAACACAGAGGATCCTGGAGAAAGGAGGAAGACTCGAGGAAAAGGAGGCTCACGTCAGAGAAAAGGTGGAGAGAACGGTCTGATCACAAAACTAGTATTGTACATCTGCCTTCTGTGCTCTCCTAGCTATTTCCCTACCGCTGCTTTGAATGGTGCATAAACCAACCAGAGAACAGAATCAGCTTTAAAGAGGACCCCAAAGGGCAAAGTTTAACTGGGGCCTAAGCAGCTCATACATTTGTTTGCTTTAGGGAGCAAAGGGAAAATATACCCCAAAGTATCTTCACATCCCGACCTCCTGAAACTTAATTGTTTTTTATTCAGTACAACTTCCCTTTTTGTGCCCTCAGCCTCTTCATTGGCTCTTATGAATTAATTCAATAACGCCTCAGAAATGGACCAGGGG
Organism: Mauremys reevesii; assembly: GCF_016161935.1. Classification (NCBI taxonomy): domain Eukaryota; kingdom Metazoa; phylum Chordata; order Testudines; family Geoemydidae; genus Mauremys; species Mauremys reevesii. Next base: position 27,529,446 of record NC_052631.1, read on the forward strand.
CCCAGCCTCACCCCCCAAAAAAACAAGGCAATTATTGTGGTGTCCCTAATACCCTGGAATGCTCAGGTGTCTATAGCTGTCTGAGTAAGGCCAGGTAAGGTTGGGCAAACAGTCTGTCTTTTGCTTTATACACTTTTCACAGTGAAACAAACATTTAGTGAATATCAAAAAGGATTTTGCAGCACCACATTTTATTACGCCTCTTCAAGTTGCATGCAGTCGTTGGGCCAAATTCTGCCCTCAGTTACACTGTTGTAAGTGCAGAATTGCATCACTTATTTTCCTCCAGGCTTGTGTCAGTGTAACAGAGCAGAATGTGACCCAAAATCTCACAAAGATAAATAATACAAATAAAGAACATTATTATTATTAATATTAAAAAGCATCAAAAGTTGAGTTTTAATATCCACCAGAGGGAGCCCTCAGAAACCTCATTCTGATATGTAATGGCCATCAAACAAGGCAGAGTTGCCACAGGGTGTATGAGGACTCAATTCAACAGATTGAGGATGGAGCAGTATTCTTGATGGCGGCAAAATAGGACTGAACTAACAGGGAAAATGTATGCTGTATATTTATTAAAGCTTCCAGACAGCCCAGAGCTAAAAGGCTCTGAAATAGACTTCCAAGGAAGCGAGTGCATGCCTCATTGTTAAGGCTGTGAGTTTGTCACGGAAGTCACGGATTCTGTGACTTTCCGTGACCTCCATGACTTTTGCAGTGGCCAGTGCACCTGGCTCAGGGGGAGCTCAGGTAGCCCCTGCACCAGGCGCACTGGCCACTGCTGGGGCACTCTCGAGCCACCAGGCCCTCCCCTGCCGCAGCAGAGTTTGGGTGTTGGAGGGGGCAGGGGGTTGGGGCACTGGACAGGGTGAGGAGCACTCTGGGTGGTGCTTACCTGGGGGGCTCCCCGGAAGTGGCGATATCCCCCTTGCTCAGTTGCTAGGTGGAGGCATGGCCAGGGAGCTCTGCAGCAGTCTGGCCAATGGGAGCTGCAGGGGCGATGCCCTGGGCGGGGGCAGTGCCCTGGATGGAAGCAGTGCACAGAGATACCTGGTCATGCCTCCGCCTAGCAGCTGAGCGAGGGGGATGTCACTGCTTCCAGGGAGCCCCCCAGGTAAGCACTGCCCAGAGCCCACCTCACCCTGTCCTGTGCCCCAACCTCCTGCCCCCTCCCACACTGAAACTGCTGCTGCTGCTGCTGGGGGGGAGGCGCGGCGCCAGGTAGGCAGGCTGCTGGCCCCGCCAACCTCCCCTCAACGCCAGCGGGGGTCTCCAGCCGCACACCGCTGCCTGGGGCCCTCCCAGCACCAGCGGGGGTCCTGGGCAGGGGTGAAAGTAAAATTGAACTCTTACCAGTATGTGGCCGGCTCTGCTCCCTCCTCCCCCCAGAATGGGCGGGGCCTGGCCTTGGGCGGAAGGTGAGGGCTGGTGGTCAGCATCCCCCAGCCAGCCCATCCGCGTTGCCTGGCCTGCACTGCCCGGGGCTCTAGCAGCAATTTAAAGGGTTGGGGGCTTTTAAATCTCTGGCCCTGGGGCAGCTGCTTCTTTTGTCCTTCCACCCCTGTTGGCGACCCGGGGTGGGCAAAAGGAGCAACGAACTTAAAGCGCTGTCATGGCAAAGGACCCTGCTTAAAGTGCTGCCACGGCAGCGCTTTAAGTCAGCGGTACAGGCCGGTACCAGCGGTCACTTTTTACTGGTACACCGTACCGGCCCGTACAGCCTACTTTCACCCCGGTCCCGGGCTGTGTGCCACCGCCCGCCCCCCGCAGCACCCGCGCCACCCTCCCCCAGCACTCACAGGGCCCCCAGGCAGCCCTTCCCCAAGTTTTATTCATGGGCATTTTTAGTAAAAGTCCTGGACAGGTCACGGGCTGTGAATTTTTGTTTATTGCCCATGACCTGTCCGTGACTTTTATTAAAAATACCCTTGGCTAAAATGTAGCCTTACTCATTGTTTACGACATTGTAAATTGGATTAGACAAAACCCTAGAAAACATTCTGCAGAGAATATCCTGTATTGGCTCAAAGGTGGACTGGATAATCTCCAATTCCATAATTCTATAATCCCTAATGATCCCAATTATACTGCCCAATACAATTAACCACCGGTTGGGAAATGTTCTGTTGTATTGTACATGAGAAATTTGCACAGCATTGCAAGTGTAAGCAGGGTCAGAAGGATTGGGCATGTGAAAGGGACTTTTGGGTTGCTGGATTTAAGAACATGAGGGGAAAAGGACACTGCCCAACCTATTTGGGGGTGGGTCTTTTACTCATGGTTTGTTTATGAATCTTGTTTGCAGTGTTTTCCCAAATTAACGCCAAGTTACTTCCCTCCGTTTATTAAAAGTTTCTTTTCTACATTCAGATTCTGTGCTTGCGGGTGGGGAAATATTGCCTCTCAGAGGTGCCCAGGGATGGTGGGTAAATTTCCCAGGTTACTGGGTGGAGGCTTGAGATGGTTCTCTGTTATATCAGTGGAAAAGGACCCCTAGATTTTGAACCCAGCCCTAGTTGCTGCTGGCTCCACCTGGCAGAAGGGTTACACAAGCTATTAGAGAAGATCCCTCATTTACAGGGACAGGACTGCAAACAAACTGTGTTTTGGGTGAAGGTTTGCTGTTTTCAGTTCCCTGCCCACTCATTTGCTATTTCCCCCCTTCAAATAATTTTGTTTACAGATATTGCATAAAGCTATTGCACAGGGGCCAACGCGTGCTGAGCCATAATCCTGGCTTTTTCTGCAGCCATAGGTAATACACGGCCTTTCTGTCTAGAGACTTCTATGGGCCCCATCACAGACATGAATACATTTAGCCTCAGAAACCCTAAGGAGCATTATTAGCCTCACTTTACAGAGGAGGAACTGAAGCAAAAAGAAGATGAGTGACACGCCCAGCATCACAGAGGAAATCTGTGTCCCAGGGCCAAGAAGTGAACCCAGGGATTTCTTAAGTTCCACTCTAGTGCCTTACCCTCAAGACCATCCTTATCTTCTCTGTGCCTTGCTTTCACCATTGCTCAAGTTATTCTTCATAATTGATATTACTTAGCACTTAGAAACCCCAAACATACATATAGTAAGAAACAGCCCTAGCCCCCAAAAGCATACAATCTAAACAGACAGAAGAGACAAAGCGAGGGGGGGCGGGGGAGACACAGAAGTGAGCCAGAAATAGAACCCAATTCTTGAACAGTGATACCTACTTACTTCACAAGAGTGCTGTAAGATAATAACTTAAAAGTACATGAAAGATGTTAGTTCTGATAATACTTCATTGCCCCTCAGAACATAGTAAACTTTGGAAGGTCCCACAGTCCAGGGCCTACCTGCGAGGCATGTTGTGTGCAGGGTGCTGTGTGGATTACTCTGTTAATATTTCTAAACCATGTGTTTTAGAAGATGAAAAAGTGATATACACACACTTGATGTGCTGTTGTTATAACCCAGTGTTGTGTTCCTTCCTGATTCTTCTAGACACTCATTTGAATCTCAAGCTCCCCAAGGAATAGCCCTTAGAGGAAAACAAAACTTACTTAAAGAAACAGTCACACGCTCCAGCACAAGAGATAGACTAGCCCTTCAGCCAGTGATATTTTGCCCTTTGTTCTACAAACAGTAAAGCACTTTAGCACTGGAACCCAGCAACCAGGTTCCCATGAATACAAAATGACTGCATCAAAACAAGAAGGTGGCAGGGTTTTGCAGTTTTAAAGGAAGTAGCCCTGTGTGGGCTTAGAATAGCGAAAGGATTTAAAGTTCTTAAGAGATGGGTTTACAAAAATGCAGAGGCTGTTTGAGTTGTCTGTTGATACCTCTTGCACTTTGGAGTATTGTTGTTAATATCCTGTTATACTTCCCTAATGGGAAAACATCATACGCTACCAGTAACCAGCTCACCAACTACGTGTGGTATTTTGAAGGAATATGTTTCTCTGGTGTGATGGTAAGTGTCGGTTCTGTGCATTTTATTGAGTTGTAAATGCTAGTGCAAATGATGTTAGCACAATCACATCAGCAGGGATAACCCTGCAGGAAGGTGTGATTGTGTCATGATCTTGTTTTTAAAGGGGAGATGAATTATTTTAGCTAATTTTATAGGCAGCAAATTTGATCAACTTTAAAAATCAAGAGCACTGATCATGGACTGCTGAACAAAACTGGCATGTATGTGATTGATTTTTTTTACATGATTTTGGGAGGTGATTTGCATGCTTTTTGCCACATATGCAAAGCTTGTGCAGTAGTGTGCGGGAGGGGATTGGCTAACCATCTACTTGGATTTGGAGTTATGCTAAAAGTGAAAATTCTTATATATGTAACTGCAAATCTGACTGTAGATGCTGTACATATTATACCACGATGTGCTATGGCCACTAATCAATAAAGCTCTGGTGCTGTGTAAAAACTTAGACAAGTCTATCAATTACAGCCAGTGGAAGATCAGGCACAGTAACTTTTTTCTAAGGCCTTGGCTACACTGGCGCTTTACAGCGCTGCAAGTTTCTCGCTCAGGGGTGTGAAAAAAACACCCCCCTGAGCGCAGCAAGATACAGCGCTGTAAAGTGCCAGTGTAAACAGTGCCGCAGCGCTGGGAGCATGGCTCCCAGCGCTGTAAGCTAATCCCCACGGGGAGGTGGAGTACCTGCAGCACTGCGGCCACACTCGCACTTTGAGTGTAACCAAGCCCTAATAGATTTTTAATATTCTTATATGTGGTAACATAGTCAAGGGTGCTGGAACAATTTGCATTGTGGGGTTGCTGAGAGCCATTGAACCAAACTGTAAACCCTGTATATGGTGAAAACCACTGCAGGGCAGGGGGTGCAGTAACACCCCCAGCACCCTTAGTTCCTATGAACATAGTGCACAATGTTAAAAAGCCACAGCCCTCTAATGTGTTTAGACAGGTACCTTATATTATTAATGTCAATTCTATTTGGTAGGGTCTTTCTACTGATGCATTAAAAAGGGAAAGATGTTAAATGAATAAAGATGAGACCTAATTTTGAAACTATCACTGTGTATGTTCTACGTCAGTCTTTAAAAAATGTCAAACTTGTGGTGATCAGAGAAAATTTACTGAAGGCCCAAAAACTCAAAAGGAGAAACACTGATAAGCTGGAGGTTTGGGAAACACCAACCACAAAAATTAGAAATACTCTATACAGAGATTTCAAAACTTCCATTCAGCACTTTTCCATTTCAGAGCCCTTAATGGGAGTTCATGAGAGTTACCACTATCCTCATTTTACAGAGAATCAAACAGCAAGAGGTTCAGGCTGTGCCTACACCAGGATATTTTTACTAAAATTTCCCATTGTAGTTACCATTGGTTCAGTTCCAGTGGTGGGATAATCCATGAGAGTCCTAGTGTAGGCAGAAATCCAGGTGGCTGCTGGTATTTTAAGCAGATCTACACAACATGATGCTTAAAATGCTGGTATTGCCAGCACCTTGTCTACATTAGCACTCCTCCTCTTACCTTCCCCATTCCTCCAACCTAGGGGGGCCATCCCTTCCCTTCCTCATATGGCCCTTTCCATAGCCCCTTGGATGTGTTGTTTTTAAATGTTGGAAACTATTGTGATCGAAAGTCCAAGATTTACTTGGTGAAATTACTCAACCAATGTCGAATAATTTAACACTTTGAGAAAAGTCCTAAGCTGCATGTGGAGAATTGGCAGAGAGAGAAGTGAAGCTCATTAGTTCTTTTCTGCAAAATTGCCAGTCATGTCTAACAAATACGGTGGCCCTGACTCTCCCCTGCCGTGCACCTGCAGTAGTTGTACACTTCTGTGCAAACTGGGTGTAAAGTGCTACCAGTTCAGACTGGTGGCATTTTGCACTTACTGTGCACGGGCAGGAGAGAATCAGGCGCAGTATCTCCAGTTATTTCCACTCATCTTACAGTCTCCCCCTTACAGATGCTTCTGTTAGCAGCACTTCTAATAACATTGGAGCGTGACACGTTCTATCAATGCTGCCAGAGCGAGAGCTGTAACAAAACATACAGGGTGAGTCTGTTTTGTCTTTTGTTTCTCTATTCAGCATTCATTCTGAGTTCCCCTCCGCCCCCATTTCCCCAGCCAAACCTTGACTCCCTCTTTATGGCTAGTTCCTTCCTCTCTCTGTATTAGGACAGAACCCTGGGTCAGGGTAGAGACAACCCCACGGGTTACCACAAGTCCAGTTGCTTCCTCCAACTGCACAGGTGATGTTCCCAGGAAACAAAAGAGTTGATGGCCTTGGACTATTATCTTTCAATTCTCTCCTCTGCTGAATTGCTCCTTCACCTCCTCACACCCCCTTCTTACATTTGGAAGTGATTAGATGGAAAATAAATAATCTGCGTAAATGCTGAGTGGGATGCAAACAAGTCTTCTGAGTGCCCTCCTGGCCTCCTACAATGTGTTTGGAAAAGTACAGCTTAAAAACCAATGGGAGTAAAACTGTCTGACCTCTGGAGAAATTTGGCATTTTCCCTGAGGACGCAATCCCAAAAGAGAGAATGCTATTGCCAGGGATGGTCTCACTGTTGTCCTGATCCCATTTCCTATTGAATTTTGAACAACCATGCCTTTAAGGTACAAACCTGGCAAAGGAGCCAGGGCACATTGTTTGGTGGTTGGCTCTGATTAGGTGACTAAGGGAAACCCCCATGCTGACAACATTTATTCTTTCTTCAATACAGAGTTTCATTTCAGTTGTGTTAGCCCTGCTTGGAATTGCTTTTTCTGGATATAGTGTCATCATTTCTACTTTGGGCTTAGTGCAAGGCCCATTCTGCAATACGCCGGCTGGCTGGGGTTATATCTTCAAAGACACTGCAGGGGGGTAAGAAACATCTTTATATCTACTATAAGAAACTATACAGAAAGAAGATAAATATGTCCTTTCGGAGGTAATTTATAGATAAAAATAAATTTACCCATTATCACAGCATATGTATTTTCTTAGCTTTTAAAAATCTTTGCTCCACAATGAATACTGTATATTTCAAATTTGTTTCTGAGAAGAACACACAAAGGAAAAAAATTATTTGCATCTTTACAGAGAAAGTTTAATGTTCAGCTAATTCGGCTTATCTTCCAGTGAGACATCAAAACTCGTAAGAATATGTCAAGGACAGATCTACAACCTGTGACTGCTTTGAATGCAGAAGTTTGAAACTGTCTCCTTTTCAAGGATAAGATTTTTTAATATGCAAATATTTCAAGTAAGATAAAGTCAAGTTCTTCCAACTTCCAGTGGAGCACACTAAGCATTGGACTAGTCATGAAATCCTAGATAGAAGATGAAAAGCTAAATTTCTCAGCAAGTATGGAATTGTTCCCTAAAACAGTGGTTTTTCAACCTTTTTTCGTTTGTGGACCACTAAAATTTTTTGAATGGAGGTGCAGACCCCTTTGAAAATCTTAGCCTGCAGACCCCCAAGGGTCCGCAGACCACAGGTTGAAAGCCATGGCTCTAAAATATAGGAATTACTGACTTCAGTTTGGAGAAGAGACGAAAGAAGTGGATCCTTATACGCATGTGATATATTCTCTGTTTTTATGTTATGGTGACACCATTGAGATATGTACTAATAATGACAATGTTCTGTTGTGTTTTTTTAATTCATAAATAAAAAAGAGCCTGATTTGAACATGAAGGGCCAGATGCCAAGTGAGGGACTCTGGATTCAGCCCAAACTGTGTAATTTATTAATAGAGGAGAAATGGAGGCCAGCAAATATGATTACAGTGATGGTTCTTGGAACCAATAATAACACCATGCCATTTCCAGTATTGCCAACTCTCATGATTTTATCACCACACTAGTGATATGGGTTTTTTAATCTGTCTTATCAAAACACGATGAAAGGTGCCAATGCAGGAATTTTCCCTTATTCACAATGGTCACCATCTCCCATTACTGTCAAGGAGGCTGAAGCCAGCAAGATGGCCCCCATGTCCCTGCAGTCTATCAGCATGTGGAAGTGAGGCTGCCCTTACTAAAGTAGGCTGCCACCTCCTACTGTGTTCAATGAGATTGAAGCCAAGCCCATAGGGAAATGCCTGCCATTTTATGGTTTGGGGGAGAGGGGTGTGGACAGAACACAGGGGCAGTGAGAGGCAGCAGAGACACTGTGAAAGACTGATGGGAAGAATGGGGGGGAGCAGGAGGCATGTCTAGGGTGCAGGGGAGTGGAAAGGGGCCCTGGAAGCAGAGGGAGCAGTGGGAGAGGGGGGCCCAAAGTGCTACCCCGTGTTGGGCAGAGAAGTCTTGTGGAGGGGAGGGGTATCAGGGAAGTGCTGCTTCTTGCTAAAGGCTAGAACAATCCTATATTGTTTGTACTGTGCCATCATCATCTGTATGAATGGATGATACAAGTTAGAAGTTCTTTGATATATAATCTGTAACTCATCAATTCTAAAAAATACAATAAATTCTATGTGCTAGTCTGAATCATGGTGCATTAATTGGGTCAGTGGTTCTCAAACTATTTACCATCCAGCCCTTCTTTTATCAAAGGGAATAAACTTGGAAGGGAGAGATTCAAGATAGCAATAGGGGAACTGCCTTCCATTTCCTATCTTCAGGGTGAGGACAGGGTAAGTACAGGGGCGGCTCCAGGCACCAGCATGCCAAGTGCGTGCCTGGGGCGGCAAGCCACGGGGGGCGCTCTGCCGGTCGCCGCGAGGGCGGCAGGCAGGTTGCCTTCGGCGGCTTGCCTGCGGAGGGTCTGCTGGTCCTGTGGCTTCGGCGGACCTCCCGCAGGTGTGCCGCCGAAGCCGTGGGACCGGGGACCTCCTGCAGGCAAGCCGCCGAAGGCAGCCTGCCTGCCGTGCTTGAGGCGGCAAAATACCTAGAGCCACCCCTGGGTAAGTGGTGTCTCCATCTGAGCAGCCAGGGAGAGGCATGCAGTTGTGTGCGTTAAAGACTGGCTTTTCGGTCTGAAATGATCACACATGGACGGAGAGAGACATCTGACTCACAGTTTCTGATCTCTTGAGGATGGCAATACTGCATCTCCTTCACGTTGTTATGATGATACAACAGAGAAGGTGAATGACATACTCTATAGGGCTAGCAGGGAGGCAGAAGGTGGCCTGAAGGCCAAATGAGAATAACAAACGGTGATACTCCCTTAGGCATTGCCCTCAGTCACCACTCCATCCACTTGCCATAGTGAAATATTATTTGGGCGTTGCTGATCTATGCTGCTTAAAAACCCCAACTTCAGCCAGAGTATAATCAGCTGCAGCTTGACTGGTACTCATGAAATAGACGGGTTCTAAATGGTCTATGTTTAAATTCAGTTTGTATCATTAGCAGAAAATGCAGAACTTCAGACACTTCTATGACAAAAATGCAGTGAAGTGAATGAAGAATATGCATTCTGTGAACGCTGATCTGGATTCTGGGCTCAGTTACACCATTGAAAGTCTTGAGTAACACCACGGGGTTTGATTGAGCTACTTAGGATTTACACTGGTGTAACTGAGACCAGAATTTGGCTCCAGGTCGTCAGAACAAACAGGTTTTATTATTTTGTCTGATTACTGTTAGAATTATTATTATTGAGTGTTAAATTTCAAGGCATTAAACTGGTCTAATTTCCCCATTTTTCTGTTTCTCTGGTAGTTACCTCATTGAGTACAGTTCCTGGTCTCAGTGCACTGAGCCTGCGCATGTAGTGGAATGGAACATCATTTTATTCTCTATTCTCATAGCCCTTAGTGGACTTCAAGTGATCATCTGCTTTCTCAAAGTGATGGCTGAATTAAAACAGATACTCTGTGGGACCTACTCTGTCTTTATACAGGTAACAAAAGACCTTGTGCCAAATCTTAGGGTGGTGTAAATCATCATTGCTCCATCAACTTCACTCAGATGCCGATTTACACCAGCTGAGGATCTGGCCATTGGTTTTTATGAATTTGAAACATTACTTTCTAATCTGATACCAGGCATTGTAGTGAAGTGAATTTAACAACATACTATACTATTCAAATTCACCTTGTTATTCCATACAACATGCAGGGATCCCAGGCTTCTCACTTAAACGCATCTGATTGGAAATGTGGGGCTGTGAAGGTTAAATAAAATGACCCTGAAAATTAAACATCAGTACTTAATATATAGAGAATACAGGACTTCGATGTCAGTGAAGAGTACTGAACATCTATCTCCTAAGAACAAGTCCAAGTTTGTCTTTAATATCAAGTGGGTTTCATAGCTGAGAGAGTAAGAAACAACCTGGTGGGTTTTGGCACTCAAGAACTTGGCATGTATTTTATGTCAATGTGCACAATGTTGTTCTGTGGGACATATCAGCAGAGCCCTATTAAAATGACCAAGAAATCCCTGCTTCAGAAGTGAGGGGTTTAGCACAAAGGGCTCCTGGTCCACAACAACATTACAATAAAAAATAACGTTGAATGACCTTAGTTTAAATAGGTGGTGCCACTAGTAGGCATTATGGTGTGAAATAACATTTTCAGCATGGTAGCCAGCTGTTATAAAAGTGTATGACATGTTTCATTGTCCGCTCTGGCAGCTGGGTAGAGCTGGAAGTGCTAGTTCAAGAATGGCCACATTCATTAGGCTTTGGAAGCCTTTAGTGTTCTTATGCAGCCCCCAATGTTCATCGTGGGCAGATCATTCAGCACACCCTCCAGGTTGTTTTGCGTTTATTAAACAGCAAGCGACTGTCTTATCAAAATGCACTGGCAAGTGTTTCTAGAAGGGAAGGAAAACTCAAGCATGTTTACCTTGGCCTATAAAGCAAAAGCAGCTGCTGCTCTATACGTCTGAGCAGAAGTATAGAGAAACTACAAATCATTAGGTTTTCCTTTATGAAATGTTGAAATCAACACAATTTACATTACTTACTAGAAGTGAAACAAAGGATTATTCAGTAAATAAAAGATGCCTGGAGTAAATAGAGATAAAAATCCCCTTTTAACAGCCTCTAATGGGGATGTCACTGTTTCAGGGATTTGAACCCCAGCATAACACTCTGCTTGCTGGGGACTCAGGTAATAAACAGGTTTGATTCACCTGGAGCCCCAATACTGCTCTCACGGAAGTCAATAGGAGCTTTGCTTCTGTCTTCACTGATAACACAGATGGGCGCCCGGTTTTATCCTGAGAAGCTCTGTTGATTTAGTATCATGTGGATGTTTCCATTGTGCAAATTGTAAGTTATACTGAGAGTTAATGCTACAAGTCTCCTTACTTCTTCCCATTTCCTTTGACAGCCGGGGATTATCTAAATGTGGCAGAGAACGCTTCATTGCCAGCCAGGCTTCACTCCTCCAGCGTTTACTGTTCTACATAGCAGATCTGTGGGTGCCATTAAAACGAATTTTCCACTGATTTCTTTTTCACATCCACTTCTCTCATGAGATGTACCTTTATATTCACTTAAATGGCTTTTGATAGCTAAAAATGAAGCTCTCCCATGTTTTCGTAAAAACGAGAGCCATTTCTTAACCACAACTAATCCTGAAAGACAATGATAACTGTGTCTCTTTTGCTGTGCCATCCAGCTTGTGTTGCATGAGCGCTATGGAACTGCCTTCACAGAGAAAACTCGTTTTCAATAAAGAAAGTGCTGTAAAGCTGCCATGCTTTCATAGATTCCACTGTCTCGTCTCCTTATTTAGACTTTATAAATATTTCAAATGGTCTCCAAGGGCCTCAGTAAGTCAAGGGGAGTCTTTCCATTGACATCAGTGTATAGGGTCAGGTCTCAATTTTTTGATCAGTAGAAAATTACTTGATTTTAAGGCCAGAAGGGATCTTCACAAGCCTGACCTCCTGCATAACACAGGCCACAAACCTCACTCAATATTTCTGCATTGCATCCCTAACTTCTTTTTCAGCTATAGCATATCTTTTAGAAAAATATCCAGTCGTGATTTAAAGCCCTGGGTCAACTGCTTGGAAGGCAGCTACGCTCAACATGGTATCACCAACATACCTAATAACAGGTTTTGGTTTCTTTATCTTTAGATACTCAAAGCCAAATAATCCCTTTAGAACATATTTTAGGAGAATTACTAAACGCGCTTGCCTACACAGCAAAGCAAAGCACACCAGAAGGGTCTGATTTGTAAAGCACACTAGTGTGTTTTATTCTAACTGCCCCATGTAGACCCTGCTGAATGCTGATGGACTTTAAAAAGGAACCTACTTCACATTAACACAGTCCTTTCTGAGCACACCAGTAGAGTCTATATGGGACAGTTAGAGCGAGACACATTAAAGTGTTTTATAAATCACTCCCCTCTCATGTGCTTTGCCCGGCACCAAGTAGACAAGCCCTTAGGACAGGGGTCGGCAACCTGCGGCATGCGTGCCAAAGGTGGCACACAAGCCAATTTTTACTGGCACTCTGGCCAGAGTCCCGGCTGCTGCCCCCGCTCAGCCCACTGCTGGCCTGGGTGAACGGTGCTCCCCGTTCCCTGACTGCCCCGACCCCTATCCACACCCCCGACCCCTGACAGGCCCCCCGGGACTCCCACACCTATACAACCACCCCTGTTCCCTGTCCCCTTATCATGCCACTCAGAGCATCAGGACTGGCAGTCCGAAGTAGTACTCCATAAGTAGCACATTCCTACGGGGGGCAATTTAATACACTACACCCAGCCCTGCTCAGCCCGCTGATGGTCTGGAGTTCTCAAAATATGTTCTCGCACCCCTTATCAAAAATTACACTACAATTAGCTTAAAATCTTGAAAACTTTGTTTGTATATTACAGTAATTGTTAAAAAATGTATAATCTTAATAAATACATAGGTTTGATGAAACAAAGTAGTTGTACTTATGTACCTGTGCTTAATTTGTGTTTTCGATGATTTACCTTCTAAAAAAAATCTCACATGTCTTGCACCCCCAGAAAGGGCATCTCGCACCCCCAGAAGGTGCGTGCATCCCAGGTTAAGAACCACTGCACTAAACTGATGAGATCTGCATTTTAATTTACTTTTAAATGAAGCTTCTTAAACATTTTAAAAACATTGTTTACTTTAGATACAACAACAGTTTAGTTATATAATATAGACTTATAGCGAGAGACCTAAAAACATTAAAATGTATCACTGGCACGCAAAACCTTAAATTAGAGGGAATAAATGAAGACTCGGCACACCACTTCTGAAAGGTTGCCGACCCCTGCCTTAGGACACTAAACCTCCTGAGCAAAAAAAAAAAAAAAATCTAGTTTACAAATACCTTTCTAAATACAGAGCTCATTACAGAGATGGGGGGAGATTTTGAGCCTATAAAAGTCAGCAGGAAAGGCATCATGCTCTGAAAAAGAATAAAGCAGCTCAAAGGGGATTGTCTGTGACTCCCTGGGTAAGCCATTAAAATACCTGAGGAGTTTACGCTTGATTGATCAAATGTAAGTCTAGAACTCACAACCAGTTTGAGGTTTGTGCCTGCTTCTTAACAGTCTGCCTTGAGGTTGGTACTCATGCTCCTGAGACACTCCAGACAGCTTGACAGCTACTAGTTTAATTCCCATTAAATTCTACACAAATTTTCCATAAAAGGAGGAATTGCAGTAGAACCTCAGAGTTATGAACAGCTCAGGAATGGAGGTTGTTCGTAACTCTGAAATGTTTGTAATGCTGAATAAAATGTTAGAGTTGTTCTTTCAAAAGTTTACAACTGACTTAATACAGCTTTGTAACTTTACTATGAAGATAAAAATGCTGCTTTCCTTTTTTTTTTTTTTTTTTTTTGTGTGTGTGGTCTTTGCTGCTGCCTGACTTGGAACTGGAAATACACAATGAGGTGTGTGGTTGTCTGATCAGTTCGTAATTCTGGTGTTCGTAGCTGAGGTCTTACTGTAATTAGAGAGCAGAGGAATGGGATATACTTGGAAAAAGAGGGGGTTAGAAGAGCACCGGATGGATGGCCATTCTTAATGGGGGAAGAGACTTGGCTTCACACCGTAAGGGCTTGTCATCATGTAGGGGTCTCAGTGCCTAATGTCACAAAGGGTTTTGTCCCCAAGATCACATTCCAGGATGGAATGGGAGGTCAGCGGTGTATGGTGGAAAGGAATGTTGGCAAAATGAGAAGCTGCCCACTTGGCATTTCCTTAGACCGGAACATTTCCCCCTTGACTAGAGTAACACTGGGGCACTGTTGTAGCAATCAAATATGTGAAGTTACAGGTGTTTGATCCCCCAAATATTTATATCCAATGTGCAGAAAATAAAAACCTTTTCCAACCAAATGTTTTATTTAATCTGGATTTCAACCCTAGATGCAACGGAATTGCTATTTTTTGGAGGTTTTTTTTTTTTTTAAGTTATTGATGCTTTATCTTTGATTGTGAAATCACATGAGTGGTGTGTCTCAAGAACAGAAATCCCCAGCATGGCAAAGCCTTCATTAAGTAAAAGGCTCCTTTGTACTGGTGAAAGACAAGAAACAAGCTATTCTGTTCAGGCTCTGGGTTGATTAATGAGATAAGCCTGTATTATATCCTTAAGCACACAGTGGCTATTGAGAGAGGTTTTACTGAATTGAGTGAGACCAGAAACTTTAAAGGACATTTACAGCAAATGGTTTACTGGTATCTTTTGAACACCGCCCTCACTCAAGCACTCCTGTAATTATTCTAAGTATGGAACAAAAAGACATGGGTTTGGCTGGGAAGAGACATGAGCAAGAGACTAGAAGATCATGAAGCCAGATAGGAGACACATAAGCCATAGGAAACAATGATGTTATTTGTAGGTATTGTTATGGTTTGTTTTAGCACCACTGAGAAGGATTGACTGTTTCTCACCAGGGGCAGCTCTAGGTATTTTGCTGCCCCAAGCACGGCAGGCAGGCTGCCTGCGGTGGCTTGCCTGCGGGAGGTCCCCGGTCCCACGAATTCGGCAGCAGCCTGCGGGAGGTCTGCCAAAGCCGTGGGACCAGCGGACCCTCCGCAGGCATGCTGCCGAAGGCAACTTGCCCGCCGCCCTCGCGGCGACCAGCAGAGCGCCCCCCGTGGCTTGCCGCCCCAAGCACGCGCTTGGCATGCTGGTGCCTGGAGCCACCCCTGTTTCTCACTGTGTGTGCAGTGTTGTTGCAGCCCTGTCCGGCCCAGGATATTAGAGAAGCAAGGTAGGTGAGGTAATATCTTTGATTGGACCCACTTCTGTTGGCGAGAGAGAGAAGCTTATGCAAGAGCCCTTGTCTTTGTTTCTCAATTTGTCCCTCCAGCATGGTAACATCTTGTTGGTCCATATTTACTCTGTCAGAAGCTTCCATTTCACATCTATGTAGTTTCAAACAAAGATGTTTGACTTTATTGCTCATGAAAAGAGCTGGTTTGACAGCTCTAGAGAATGAAATCTTCCCTTTATCCACTGAATAGGCAGCAGCTATGCAAGCATCTCTCCACGCTGCCTTGGTAATGACCCTTACCTGTGTCATGGTCCTCAGGGGTCTAGGCTAAAACATAGGTCACCAGATGATAAACCAAGGCTGGATTTGGAATAGTGACCTAGAGGTGAAAGCCTCTCTAACCAATTACCAACCCCAAACTAGATCTTTGTAACTAGCACAGCGGTTCTCAAACTTTTGTGTGGTGATCCCTTTCAGACAGCAAGCCTCTAAGTGCGACCCCCCCACCCATGAATTAAAAACACTTTTTATATATTTAACACCATTATAAATGCTGGAGGCAAAGCAGGGTTTGGGGTGGAGGCTGACAGCTCGTGAACCCCCATGTAATAACCTTGCGACCCCCTGAGGGGTCCAGACCCCCAGTTTGAGAACCCCTGAACTAGCAGCACTGCTAGCTCTGCCTGGTAGCTAAAACCCAACCTGCATTCTTCCTACTTTGTGCCTATTCCCCTATTCAATGTGCTAACAGCAATTCTGAACTCCAAACATAGCTGGTAACTTTGTTGATGGTACAGGAGGCAAAGTAAACATCTTTTCAGTTATGCCAAACCTGCAAAAAAAATGCTGAAGTTGGGCTTGTTTTTGGCTTGTTGCTTGTGAGTTGCTTGTTGCTTCTTTTTTTTTTTTTAATCAGCTCCCGGCAAGGAGAGGGGAAGCATGGGCAAGAGAGGAGAGCGTCAGGTGTGCACAGTGGGCCCACCACAGTCCCAGACTGCACGCTGGGGGGCTCTAGTCACATAGAGTGTTGGGGTTCTTGGGGATTGGCTTGTTTTAAAATGGGATTACCTTGATTTTTGGCTTATTGTGAAAGTCAGGGTGCTTATTTACGGTGTGAACGTTGGCAACTGTGATCTGTTTATGCAGCTGCAGCATGTTGATTCTGCAGTGCTGACTGCTGAAAAACTGGGTCTAGGCCGGGAGAATGGACCTTAGAGTCAGCAAACAAAGTTGATATAATGCAGAAGAGATTTGTTCCCTTGTGAAGAATGTCCACTAAACATAAAATGATACATGTGATACAGACTGCTCAAGTCTGCGAATAGACACAACAGGCTAAATTAATCCTGGTTGTAGCTCTAAAAAAGTTGCAAATTGCCCCCATTCATATAAATGGAGAAGTAACGTTGAAACCTAATGGTAAAAAAGCCAGCACAATTATTTGCTGCTGAGCCCTTTTGAAGGAATATATGCCTCAGGTGCATAGGTACAAAAATTTCTCCTTGAAATCAATGGAAGTTGCACCTGAAGGTAGATGGGCTCAAATTGTCCAGTAATATATCTCTATTGCCCCAGAGATTCACTGTAAGAGAAACTGAGTCAATGGAGACTCACTCACTAAGGGCTCAATTGAAGGTGTTCAGCACAGGCCAGGCCTGCATTGGGAGTGAAGCAGCGCTCCACAGTGTCACAAGAACACCAGAATCACTCTGCTCCCAGAGCAACCCAGTGGGGAAGTCAGCTGGGTCTCAGCAGTGTAGATGTTCAGGTGCAGGCTGGAGCGTGGACTCGATTTCCAGCCCTGCTGTGTGAGTCCTACGAATCCAAGTCATCGGTTGACCTATGCTTTGAACGTTGCTGCTGCTTTTTTGCTGTGTACCATATAGAGAACTAGATAATGAATCCTACATTTAATACAGCTGTTATTTAAGGTATTTTGCAAAAAGTGAATTTGAGTATTTTATTTGTGTAAACATGATCTGAATTCCTGTATAGGAATGGTGATTAAAATGACTACTCTGCTCTGCCTATGAACAGTTCATGTAAAGCAATGTTTGGATTGGCATGTAATGAAAAAGGAATCTGCTGGGTTTACCAAATATACTGACTTGTTTGTAGTCAATTTTCTGTCTGAAAGAGTATAAATAATTTTGGGCTTGTAATGTAGTAAAATAGCTTCTGATAAGATCTCATTTGAATTTTTTTGGCCTCTATGCAATGAGAAGTGCTGTTATTAAAGTGTGTGCTTGTGCCTGTTTCTGCATGTGAAGGGAGATTTTCAAAAATGTCCAAATGACATACAACGATGTGCACAGGAATTTAAATTTGACCACTTTGGGAGGGGTACGTTCATTGCTCCCACCACCGCTCTGAGGCCCGTGCTCCTGCTTGCCTCCTCTTTTGCACACTCCAGTGACATAAAAGCACAAGAGCCATGGGTCTGTCACTTAAGTGCTTTTGAAAAACACACTTGGAGCTGCCACTTTTGTGGATTTTCAGACAACAGGTGCGTGTACAAATTTTGCAGGGCCAAACCTTTGAAAAATGTAGATTTAGATTAATCCATTAGGTCAGACAATCTTGACAATTCTGTACATACTTTGTATCTTGCAGTTATAAGCAATCCTGCACATGGGCTATGTGTTATGCTCCTTGTCATTGCAGAATTGTTTTTTTTCCTTACTTTTGAAAATAAGAACAAAAGATATAGCCCTCCTCCCCCATGGAAAGGTCACAGGAGAAAGAATGGGTCCAGAAAACCCCGGGACATTCAGCTCATGGACTTCACAACTATATTTCTTCTGGGGCAGAGTAGTTTAAGGGCCCACACTCCCAATCCCAAATATCCTGGGCAATCACGAGGAAGGGAAACTCTAGTTTTTCCCCATGGCAGAATAGCTCCTGCAGGGGCTGTTTTCCTGCTAGCTAGCTATTCTCAACCCTGCACAAACCCACATCTTTTGGGAATTGCAGTCATGAAATGTAGGTTAATGCTACTGTAGGTATTAGTGCCACATTAATGGAGGGGTGGTGCTGTGCTCAGATATCAGCTGCCACCTGCAGGGGACCAGGTCCTTCCCCTACCAATTCTTTCCCCCACTCTCTCCACAAGAGCCTGGGCTATAGAGTCCCAGCCCTACAAAGGGGAGGAAGAGGAGCTCCCATAGGTTCAAAAGGAGTAGGGGGGCATACAGCAGAATCATTGCCCCCACATGAGCAACCCATAGATTCTGGCTCTCTTCTATTGCATTACTGAAGAAAAGCACAGGGTCGATGGTGTCAAAATGAAAACTGATGCCCGTTTGGAGCTTCCCCCAATATTCTTAGAGTATTAGGAATAAAACTAAGTGGAAAAGCAAAGAGTTTACTTAGATGACATAGGAACTAAATGAGTTCAGAGTCACTATGATCATCGAAGGTTCCTTTAAATCAGAAACACTTGAAAATTGATCCACAAAACTTATCATCTGGATTGCACATAAACTAATTTGCATGAATATCAGATTGGTTAAAAAAAAAAAGAAGGAAGGAGCTGTCTTGCCTACTTCACATCACCTGAGTCAACTTAGTTACTGGAATCCAAACGTCTGTTTACTGTGACAACATAGGGGCCTTGTGCAACCTTTTCTTTTGCTGATCAAAGCATATTGGGGGGTGGGTGGGAGGGGAACTGATCTTATAAAGGGACACAGTGTTGGTCTCATGTTTTATTCCATCATTCCAACAAGGTTTTTGCCTGCAAAATGAAGCTGTTCTTACTAAGCTGCTTGCTGGCTTGTTGCGGTTGCCAAGTCAGGGCAGTGAGCAGAGAGTATTACATTGGGATTACAGAGACCACTTGGAACTACGCACCTGGGAATAAAAATATAATATCTGGGCAGCTTTTTTCAGAAGAAGAGTAAGTAACACTCAGTTTGTGCTAACTACATATAACTGCTCTTGACTTTACAATGATGGTTGGTGTAGACACTGCTGGTTTAGGACCGGATCCAAAGCCCATTGAAGTCAATGAAAAGATTCCCATTGCTCCGAATGGCCTTTGAATTGGGCCCTTATTCCTAGTAATTTTCTACAGGGCTTGCAAGGGGTCTTCTGTTTTTCCTAACATGTTAATAATTCATTTGTATTTATGGAAGAAGACACTCTCAGCTGACTAGGCACCCATTCACATAGGCAAAACTCTTCCATTGGAATACAGTGCGATTACAACAGATGCTTTGCTGATTAAGGATGGCAGGATCAGGCTCTGAATGTCTAATGATGTGTAATTTTGATCTGTCAATAGATAGATGAGATGCTGTGTATTCATATATTTATTTAAAGGTAGGATTTTTTTTTTTAATGGTGGCTGTGGAAACTCAGAATTTTACAGCATTGAAGCTGTGCTATTCAGCTCTCTCTAAGCTTTGGCTATTTTAGTTAATCCCATTTGTACTGAGATATGCATCATTGGTTTAATTTCGCATTATTTTGTTCGCAATTCCTTTTACACAGTAGATGTTTCTTCTGTTGATTTATTTTTAACATCGAGACTCTTCTTTCTGTCTGTCAGTACAGTGGAATCCTGTTCCTGTATGTGACATCAAGATACTAAGGCTACGTCTACACTACCCGCCGTATCGGCGGGTAGCGATCGATTTTTCAGGGATCGATATATCGCGTCTCATCTAGTCTATCGATTCCGAACTCCACCGCCCAACGGCGGTGGCGCGCGTCGATATGGAGAGCCCGACATCGATGGGTAAGTTATCGATATAAGATAATTCACGTAGCTGAAGTTGCGTATCTTATATCGATTTTTCCCCTTAGTGTAGACCAGCCCTAAGAGACCAGGATCAATCACTGTACAAGTAGGAGAGAAACTAACTGCAGATCCTGCAGTAAGCTCTGCATGGGCAGACCCTTGCATTCCTCCAGAGAGAGGCTTCCTGTGGACATAGGTTCCATGTACACAGGGCTCACTGCAAGATCAGGACCTTAGTCTGTGCCAGTGAAAAAGATACGGGAGAAAGTGTCTATTCAAAAAGAGAGATAATTCATGAGGAGGGGAAACGGAAAAGCATCTCAGAAGGAGAGGAAATGGAAGTAGGAGTATTAAGAAGTCTACTGTAAATAGATTTTGCAGACTGTTTTAAGAAGCTGGTATATTTTGTTGGCAACCCCCTGACATTTGCTGCATGTTTCTTCTGGATCACCTTTAATTCCTATGGTTAATGGCTTCACAATTTTGCTGGAGGTTTTCTGCTAAGGCCATAAGAGTTTCTGTACTATTCAGTTTTAGAATTACATGGTAGTGTAGAAAAAACATTTGTTTCTCACATGGCACAGACACTTTGGTATTATTCATGAAGTGATGAGTTAGATAAGAGTAGCACAAGACATGCAATAGTTGCTAAGATGATTACACACAGATGTGTAAATCAGCCATAAGTGTGAGAATACATCTCACTCACATAACTACATCTGGAACCTAAACAGTCTCTGAAATAAAAGAACCCACCAGCTGCAGGTCAGCAACAAACTTCTTCCTTAGTAAGTTGGTTTTGCCATGGAGACAAGGACTTAATATGGTTACTACCATCCCATATTTTGTAATGTACATAGACCATTATGATGGATTATTTGACACAGTCATTCAGAATCCTAGTATATAGGATTACAAGTTACTTCAGTTGTAAACTCTATGAGGGAGTGACCATCTTTCTGATCAGAGCATAACACAATGGGCAGTAATGCCATACAAATAATATTAGTATATAATATACATGCTTTAGATATTCAATCCTGTCTTAATGAGGGAAGGGATACTGTCAGGGCATGAAAGCTTTCACCTACTTCTGCAGGATCTGGAAACTTTCACTACAGATCCTGAGACTACGTCAAATTTTGTCTGTTTTTACATTTTGCTGTAAACTTGAAACCTCACACTAAGTTCATGGAGAACTTTATGAACCTTCCTAATGCACCTGGGCATGTGTATGGTTTTAGCCTTGAAACCGAGTGCAACTCAGCAGTTTTGGCCAAGTTTTGATGTGTGTTTTTTGTTTGAACCACAGCACATACCAGGGGTTGGGAGCTGCAGCTGAAGAAAAGGCTAGCACAAGTACAGCAATGCAGCATCAGCACTGGCTAGGAGCCCAAGTCCTCACGAGGGACTTAAACTGGCTATGAACTATGCAATGAACTGAGCCATACTGACACAAGCACGTGGAATGATTTCATGCTCCTAATTGATAAAGATAAATCTCAAAAAGTCTGACATCCTAGAACTATGGGGCTGTAAACTCATACATATTTGAAGAGTGACATCTGCAATTTCACTGTCAGTCACTCTCTGAGACATTCACCACCTTCATTTGTCAGAAGAACAGTACTGTACTCTGTTCCCTCTATCCTAAATGGGCTGAAGAGTGGGAGTGTTTGTACAATGCCCCAGGGCCGCCCGCCCCCCGCCACCGAATTGCTGCCGAAGACCCAGCACTTCGGCGGCGGGTCCTGGGGTGGAAGGATCCCCCTGCCGCCAAATTGCCGCCAAAGCCCCGGCACTACAGCAGCAGGTCCTGGGGTGGAAGGACCCCCCGCCGCAGGTCTTCAGGGCACTTTGGCAGCAGGTCCCAGAGCGGAACGACTCCCCCGCTGCTGAATTGCGGCTGAAGACCCGGCACTTCGGCGGCGGGTCCCGGGGCGGAAGGACCCCCCACCGCCGCATTGCTGCCGAAGACCTGGGAAGAAGATCCAGGGGCCCGGGCCCCGCGAGAGTTTTCTGGGGCCCCTAGAGCGAGTGAAGGACCCCGCTCCAGGGCCCCCGAAAAACTCTCATGGGGGCCCCTGTGGGGCCCGGGGCCTGGGGCACATTGCCCCACTTGTCCCCCCTCTGGGTGGCCCTGCAATGCCCCCACTCTTGAGTGAAAAGGTGAATGAGGAGGATGGAGAATGGTGAGGTAACATTGGGACAGATGGAGAAAGGAAAGAGAAAACACTGAATAGCATATAAATAGTCAGTGGGGAAGAATAAGACATTAAGTGTCTTGAAGAAAGAAAATTTTAGAGAAAAAAATAAAAAGTGAAATATTCTAAAAGGCTGACAAATTAAGACTGAGCAAAAAATATGGACAATTAAAAAGAGATCAGAGATCATCAAATCAGTGAAAAAAAGATGAATCAAAAAAGAAAATGAGGGAAACTTTCTTTTGGGGTTTTTGATGGAAGGGTTACAATTTGTTCACTCTAAACAACATCCCTTCTTCAGACATAACCCCCATGGGATACTATCGATCAGTCTCATTCTCTTTCTAAGGGCTTGGCTACACTTACAAATTTGCAGTGCTGCAGCAGGGTGTGAAAACACCCTCTCCAGCGCTGCAAATTGCGGCGCTGCGCTCCCAGCGCTGTACGTTATTCCCCACAGGGAGGTGGAGTACGGACAGCGCTGGCGCTTTGACTACACTTAGGCATGAAGCCAGTGAGCCAACAAACAGCTGGATGGGAAATGGAATGCGAGTAAATGGTCTGGAGTCTGAAGAGCAAAATGCTGAGCAATGCTGTCAGATGAGGCGTTTGCACTCCTCTTATTTGCTTTGTGACAAACTACAGAGGACTAAATCCATTCCTGGAATAAATCTACTCAACTCAGTAGAGCTATATTTGTGATGAATTTGGCCCATCATGTCTTCCATTTTATTTTCAACTGCTCCTTAACTCTCACTCTTTTCCTGAGCCCTCAGTTCTATGAGGCTGTGTTTTTATGAACCCTATTATCTATTAGTGGAGAGAAAGAAAAGAACACAATGCAGCTATCAACAGGAAGCCTTACAAGTAAACACTAATTATTTATACAGTCCAAGAAGAGCCATAACATGCTCCCTGATTTTAATTTGTGTCTGGCAAAGCTTCCTGAAATCTGACTTCCAGTAACTCACCCTCTTGCACTGAGTCTGTACTCTCCAAATTACACAGAGCTCCTTATCAGTCCTTTGAAGCTGTGTGGCTGACAGACTGAACAAACTGTGCCTACCCAGGGTTCAACCCCACACTAAATGCTTTGGATTTTGTACAAGCAAATTACACATAGGAGCAGAAATCAGAGAAATTTTGAACTTCAGAATGTTAAACAACATTTTCCTAATTAGGGGGTTGATTCCTCACAGAATAATCCTTACTCCAGCAATTAGTCCTTTTGAAACAACTAAGGCAATTGATATGAGCAGTCATTATATGGGCTATAAGGGTCACAGCATTTGGCCTAAATATCCTGGTTAACAATATTAGCACTATGTTGACAACCATGCAATCAAACATGAGTCAGTGCTAGCAATTTCCCTGGCCATTGTAGACAGGGCCTTTTAAAAAATACACTTGCTTGCTTGCTTCCCCTTTCACCCACCACACTGAAGTCTATGGCAAAACTCCTGCCAACTTCTATGATGATAGGATCAGTTTTCTTTCAGTTGTCACACCTTCTCTGTGTGTGCCAGGCTCACTCATTCTCATGGCCAGTCTACACTGAAACAAGTTTAGGTTTTATATCATCTCTCCAGTCATACTAACTTGGATGATTTTGCAAAAACAAAAAACAAAACAAAACAAAAAAACTAGGGACAGCTTGGATCTGGCTCCTATTTAATATAAGCTATCAAAGCTCAAGGAGAATTAGATGAAAGGTTTTGAATCATCTCTAATAAAATGGGGAACCTGCAAAAGGGCATCTTCCTTTTAAAACTCACAAATTCAAAGGGCACAGTCCTGCAGTCCTTATTCAGTGGAGCCAACAGGAGTGAATTTAAGAGTATATAAATGCTAATACTTGCATCACATAAACAATATCTAATTCAGCCAAAATTTCCCCAGCTATAGTCAGTAATCTCTTCTGTAAATACTTGACCCAGGCCAGTACTTAGGGAGATAGAATATAGTTCTCCCTGACTAGCACAGCCTGTATCAGCCACCTCAGTAAAGAATATCCTTAATGTTCTTTCTACAACTGAGTAATATCTCTTCTCCACTTCGAGGGACCATAACTTAATAATGGAAGTAACAGTTTTATCATTTGTAATGAGATTTAAAGAAATTAAGGTATAAATATAATGTGTTATTTCAATAAAATGTATGCGCTTTCAGTATAATTTGAGAGCCACATATACACTGTATTTATGGAAACATGAGGAGAGATGGAGCCAAACTCCCTTGTATTTATATTCCTGCATGGGTTAAGGAGCTGCAGGATTTTTTTCTTAGCCAAGTTTTGCTTTAAGGTAAAATAACTCGTTTCAGTATAAGATTTGAAATTAATTTAACATATATTCAAAAAAGTTGAAAACTGTCCCTCGTTTACTTTGTCCATGTATGAAGAACTCAGAATATACCTAATGATACTATCATCCCCCTGCAAACAGTAGGTAGAAAAATCTGTCTCAGTATCAAATGTTTAGTCTCTCCCTTATTTAGGTTGTGAGCTCTTTGGTGCAGGAACTGTCTTTTTGGTATGTATTTGTACATTATCTAGCCAATGGGACCCTGATTCATGATTGGGGCTTCTGGGTGATATCACAATACAAATAGTATCACCCCTGGCATTTTAACAGATTCTTTTTCAAGAATCAGTGTATTCTGACAAGGTTGTGTTTGTTTTCTCTGCAGGCAGGCCAGAGTTTTTCTCCAAAGAGGCCCGGACAGAATAGGAAGCAGTTACAAAAAAGCTGTCTACGAACAGTTCACTGATAACTCCTTTAAAAAAACAGTTGAGAAGCCTGACTGGTTGGGGTTCCTAGGCCCCATTATCAAGGCAGAAGTTGGAGATTCCATTATCGTCTACTTGAAAAACTTTGCTTCTAGATCCTATACTCTTCATCCACATGGTGTGAAATACACTAAAGAAAATGAAGGTAAATTTCAGCTGATTCTGTCCAGATTTTAATCAGTACTTCAAAAGTCCCATTGACTTCAATGGGATTCCTTCTAGCAATGAAGACTGCTCAAGTAAGTAAAGATTACAGAATTAAGATTTAAGAGAGAACTTAATTAAAAGAAGATAGGATTCAATTAGGGACATTTCTGAGATCACAGAAGGTTTTTCAAGGGCCAAAATATGAAATGAATAGGAACCCACTAAGGTCCTATCGATCTGCAAAGAGAACAATTTTTGGTCAACACTTCAGCAAACAAGGTCGATAGGTGAGGGCTACTAAGTTAATTTGAAGAAAATTGATGTTAACATGGAAAAAGAGATCATTAAGCAATGATAAACACCTCATGCATGGACACTAAATGGAAACCCATTTAACTTCAAATAAAAATACAATGTGAATTTTATTTCTTTAATATGTAATGATAAACATATAACTAAAGACATTTCTAGAAATTACTGTACATTACATAGATTTATAGTGCAAAATCCTGCAGGAGTACTGTAGTGACTTTAATGCAACCAGTGCTTATTTAATAGAGAACCCATGACAAGTGCCATAGATAACTCAAGAGCTGGAACAGAGCCACAGGTGTAGATCCTCAGCTGGTGAAAATTGTCACAGCTCTATTGAAGACAATTGACACCAGCTGAGGATCTTTCCCATAGTATTATTGTGATCTCTACCAGTCAATTCATTAATGCGCTGATGACTTAGTTCATGTTGCAAGTGAAGTGCTTAAAGATGAAAGGGGCTACAGAAATAGATTCATAGACTCTAGGACTGGAAGGGACCTAGACAGGTCATCAAATCTAGTCCCCTGCCCTCAGGGCCGGCTCTAGGTTTTTTGCCGCCCCAAGCAAAAAAATTTTGGCTGCCCCCCGTCCCAGCCCTGGGCTGCCCCCTGTACCCCCCTGGTGCCCCAGCCCTGGGCTCTCCCCCCTCATACCCACACCCCCTGCCACCCCAGCGCTGGGCTTCCCCCTTTCCCCCCCACCAGTGCCCACCCCCTACCCCGCTGCCGCCCCAGCCCTGGGCTCCCTCCTTCCCCCCCACCAGTGCCCCCCCACACCTCCTGCTGCCCCAGCCCTGCCACCCCGACCCTGCACTCTCCTTCCACCGCAGCCCTGGGTCACTGGTAACGCTCCCAGGGCGGGTCATTCAGCAGGAATTTTGAATGTGCACAAAAAACAGACAGGATTGGTTCCCATATGGTTACAGAGCTGCAGTAAAGTGGAACAATTTTCATCTTGTGTGATTGGAGGATATCTGGATGCATATTATAAGACTGTCCTCCATAAATGAGGAAAAGTTGAGGTGCCTTTATTATTCTTTTGTTCCACTCTTTCTTTCTATGCTGAATTTGCCAATGCAGTATCACTGTCTTCCTTTTAAACAAACAAACAAACAAACAAAGGCACTGGATGTTGAAAATAGCAATTCCAGTCCTAATAACCACTGGGAAGCGTTTCTTGCTCAATTTTATCCTACTTTTTCTACAGCAAGTTACAGTGGATCAATATCTTTGATTTGGGAGAAATGAAGTAACAGCTGCCCAAACTGAGCTTGAGCACTCCTGAATTTTGAGGTGTTCAAATCTGGAAGGCAGGTGCTGGGTATGAGTGGGGGCTGTGGGCTCTGCGGGGAGCATGGCAGCATGTATGCAGCAGCGTGTCTGGAGCTGCACGGAGCCAGACACGCTGGTCTGAGTGGCACAGTAAGGGGGCTGGGGGGTTGGAGAAGGGGTAGCGGGTTCTGGGGGCAGTCAAGGAACAGGGAGCGGGGGTTGGATGGGCAGAGGTTCGGGGGCAGTCAGGGGACAGGCAGCGGTTGGATAGGCATGGGAGTCCCAGGGATTTTTCTGGGGACAAGTAGGGGGTGGGGTCCTAGGGGGAAATTGGGGGTCTCAGGAGGGGGCAGTTGGGGACAAGGAGAAGGGAGGCTTAGATAGGGAGTGGGGTCCTGGGGGGCAGTTAGGGGCAGGGGTCCCAGGAGGGGGCAATCAGGGGACAAGGACCAGTGCTGCTTAGATAGGGGGTGGGGTCTTGGGGGGCAGTTAGGGGCAGGGGTTCTGGGAGGGGGTGATCAGGGGACAGGGAGCGGGGGGGTTGGATGGGCTGGGGTTTCTGTGTGGGGCAGTTGGAGGGAGTGGATGGTGGCAGGGTGGGGCTTCCCTCCCCCTGGAGTGTCCTGTTTTTTGAATGTTAAAATATGGTCTCCCTACCATTCACAGCACTCACAGCACGCTGCCGCATGAGGTCCCCCTCCTTCCTTTCCAGTTGGTAGTGGCCAAGGGAATGCTGGGAAATGTAGTTCTTTCCCTGCTCCAGGGCTGGCTCTATAGGCAGGGAGCTAACCAAGGAACTACAGCTCCCAGGGCCCCCTGTTGGTTCTCAGCTCCCAGGCTGGATCCCTGCCGCCCCTGCAAATGGGCTGCCCCAAGCAGGTGCTTGCTTTGCTGGTGCCTAGAGCCGCCCCTGCCTGCCCTCATGGCAGGACCAAATACTGTCTAGACCATCCCTGATAGACATTTATCTAACCTACTCTTAAATATCTCCAGAGATGGAGATTCCACAACTTCCCTAGGCAATTTATTCCAGGGCTTAACCACCGTGACAGTTAGGAACTTTTTCCTAATGTCCAACCTAAACCTCCCTTGCTGCAGTTTAAGCCCATTGCTTCTTGTTCTATCTTTAGAGGCTAAGGTGAACAAGTTTTCTCCCTCCTCTTTATGACACCCTTTTAGATACCTGAAAACTGCTATGATGTCCCTTCTCAGTCTTCTCTTTTCCAAACTAAACAAACCCAATTCTTTCAGCCTTCCTTCATAGGTCATGTTCTCTAGACCTTTAATCATTCTTGTTGCTCTTCTCTGGACCCTCTCCTGATTAGCACATATAAATGTCAGTTGTCAGAATTCGAAACATTCACCTCAAGGCAATATGAACTTGTTTTTAGGATAATACTTAGCCCCTAATTTGGCTTCCTCCTTGCAAAGCTACTTCTATAATGTAGCATGCTAGTGATGAAGCTGTAGAAGTTAAGGGCTAGATTCTGCTAAGTTCCCCACTTTGAGTGGTCTCATTCTCTTCAATAAGGTTACTTGAGTAAAGTACTATTCAACATGAGCAACAGTGGCATTATCTAGGGCCAGATTCTTAGTGAACCCTAAGAATAAACTAGGTGAGAAGCTATAAGTGAATATGCTGTTCTCTCTCAGGTGTTTCATTCAAAAACACTAATGATATTCCCTTCAGCCATAACTTTCTATTATACGAAATTTCTCATTAAACTTAGCATATGGTTTGATTTAGACATATCCCAGATGAGCAGAGCAGTGAGTTATATAACAGTTTGGGTCATTTTCAAAGCAATATTTACTTCTTCTCATTTTAGTTGTAGCTTTGTTACTTGGAGTCAAGTTATGGGGATGGGCAAAAATGATGCGATTTGGAGTAGCCATATCGAGTCATATGTAACAGATGTTAACAAGTTTTTGAGCTGTTATTTTTCCAAACAGAAGAGCACGTTGCCCCTCTAATAAACTCAGGACTAGTCCCTGGTTATATTAAAGTCAATGGCAAAACTATCATTGACTTCAGAGGGAGGAGGATTAGGCCCTTAAGCAAAACGATGTATTCATCTGCTCTTTTGAGAATTATTTATTTCCAAGTCTGGGCTATGTTATTGCCACAATTAATCAATGTCAAAGCACTGCAGGTGCATTGTTACCAGCTTCTTTTAAATCATGCACAAGCTCCATTTTACAGAGTGCAAGATGTCCAAGAGTCATCTTCAGTAGCTTTACCTAAAGCACACACAATCCTGCTTGTAACCTGTCAATCTCATTCCAAACCATGAAGGAGATGTGTTACCATTGACTGCATTGCATGTTATGTACCCTAGGTGCTTTTTATCCTGACAATACCAAAGATTTGCTAAAGAAAGATGATGCCGTGAAGCCTGGAGAACTGTATACTTACAAATGGGATGTGACAGAAGATCATGGTCCAGCTGAGGGAGATAGTAATTGTATAACCAGGATTTATCACTCACACACAGATGCCCCAAAGGATGTTGCCTCTGGGCTTGTTGGACCTTTGATAACTTGCAGGAAAGGTAAGAGATATAAAATATGTAAACAGCAGGAAGCAGAAGAGTGAAATTTGGTTTCTATTTTCATAAGAGATAGATATTGCTGTGTAACGTTACTATATGCTTTTAAATAGCAACTGTATTTCATCCCAGAGTCAGCTGCCTTTGAGTAGGAATTCCTGGGTATAGAGAATTTGTGCATATTGAATAATTGATATAGCTTGTGAAGTGCTTTGGAATAAGTTGGAATGAAAGGCATAATATGAATATAAGGTATTGAATGTGGGGGTTTGCACATATATAGAATGTAAAATGAAGCCTACCACTTACACATACGTTATTTTGATATTTTTTTTAAAAGCAAAATCTGGTGAAAGGTGTTTCCTATCGTATTTGGCCTTAGTAATGAGCAATAACTTGTTATCAAAACACTTTTGGTAGTGTCACTCTACATTATCTTCCTCATAGAAAAATCTATAGGAGACAGACGTACCAACTTGTATTTAAAGGAAACCAATATAAATCTACCTTAATATTACTGTGACGGGCTCAGTCATGGAACCCCCCTTGGGACTGTCACCTGTTGTGCTGAAACTACCTCTGAGCCCATTTTCCCTGCCAGCATGGGACTTCAGAACCCTGTCTTGTTGAGCCAGACATGCTAACCTGATGTGACACAGATCCAGGGTCTAAACCACACCCCTAAAGCTGCAGACTTAACTGAAAACAGCTCAGCAAGTACTCCTGTCTCTAGCACCCAGACACCCAGTCCCCAATGGGATCCAAACCCCAAATAAATCCGTTTTACTTTGTATAAAGGTTATACAGGGTAAACTCATAAATTGTCCACCCTCTATAACACTGATAGAGAGATATGCACAGCTGTTTGCTCCCCCAGATATTAATCACTTACCTGAGTTTATCAATAAACAAAGTATAAAAAGTAGGATTTAAGTGCTTCCAAGTAATAACAGACAGAACAAAGTAAGTTACCAAGCAAAATAAAACAAAACATGCAAGTCTAAGCCTAATACATTAAGAAACTGAATACAGGTCAATCTTATCCTTAGAGATGTTCCAATAGGCTTCTTTCACAGACTAGACTTCTTCCTGGTCTGGGC
Source organism: Mauremys reevesii (assembly GCF_016161935.1). Lineage (NCBI taxonomy): Eukaryota > Metazoa > Chordata > Testudines > Geoemydidae > Mauremys > Mauremys reevesii. Next base: position 27,559,700 of record NC_052631.1, read on the forward strand.
CCAATCCTTTCCCCAGTACAATCCTTGTTAGTTCCAGCTCAGATAGTAACTAGGGGATTTCTCAGGACTGCAGCCCCCTTTGTTCTGTTCCAACCCCTTTTATAGCTTTGGCACAAGGCGGAAATCCTTTGTCTCTCCCTGGATTCCCACCCCTCCTTCTCAATGGAAAAGCACCAGGTTTAAGATGGATTCCGGTATCATGTGACATGTTCACATGTTCTGTGAGACCATCTTCTTCATTACCTAGTAGCTGGAAGACACATACATAGGAAGGCTTGTAGGTAAACAAACCCATTCATAGTTCATTGTCCTAGTCAATGGGAACCATCAAGATTCTAAAAAAAGAACAGGAGTACTTGTGGCACCTTAGAGACTAACAAATTTATTTCAGCAAAAGCTTTCGTGGGCTACAGCCCACTTCTTCGGATGCATAGAATGGAACACAGACTGAAATCTATCAAGATTCTAAACCACCATTAATGGCCCACTCTTTGCATAATTACAATAGGACATCAGAGTAATATTTCATATTTCTAGCTTTAGATACAAGAATAATACATACATACAAATAGGATGAACACACTCAGTAGATTATAAGCTTTGTAATGATTTCTTACAAGAGACCTTTTGCATAAAGCATATTCAGTTACATTATATTCATACTCATAAGCATATTTCCATAAACATATAGAGTGCAACATCACAATTACTATAGTTAAGAATTGAGGAAAGGAGCATTTCACCAGCCAGTGTATGAAAATGACTATTTTTCAGGCACACTGGATGGAGGAAGCGATAAACACATTGATGCTGAATTTATCCTTATGTTCTCTGTGATGGATGAAAATCTCAGCTGGTATCTGGATGACAATATTGAGAAATATTGCTCCGAACCTGCCAAAGTTGACAAAGAGAATGAAGACTTTCAGGAGAGCAATAAAATGCACTGTAAGAATTTTTTTAAAGTACTATTCATCATTGTATCCCATTAACATTCCTTTTCTAATCTTTAAAAGGTGAGCTCTAGCTAGATTGTTTGTTTAATTAAGCATTTTATTCTTTTTAGATGTTTTTATATAAAAGTGAAGGTTTAGGGCCTGCTTCTGCTCCTGGTGAAGTCAATGGAAGTTTTGCCACTGATTTTAGTGTGATCAGGATGGGGGCAATACTTATTAATATTAGAAATGAAAAGGGCAAGTATCTGGCCGGACCAGAGGTGTCACAAACCATGTAATTGTGACAAAGGGCATATACAGTGGGTCTGAGTCACCTATTAGGCTGCTCAAATTGCTGTTGAATCTGTACTAGCATAGTTTCCCAGACCACTGCAGGCAGAGGTTTGTTTCCTCCCCCTAAGCATTCTACTATACTCCAAAACATAGTCTGTGCTGCTTAGTGTCACCACAGAAGCTAGCCTTAAATCTGGCCTGAACTAAACATTCATGAAAAGGACTGATAACCACAGTACAAATACTAGCCATGCAGATCAGATATGGATTCAGGTTTTGGAACCCAATGGCCTAATGTGAAGGGTGCTCGGAATCAGAGTTTTGGTTAGAGCTCATCTCTACCTCATAGTATAGTGGCAGTTATTTTAGTGTTACATGGTTGGCAAGATAAGTTTTTGCACAAAGGTCTATGAGCCCTGTGATGGTGAGTATATAATAAATAGCATTTCTTATTTTTTAAGCAATCAATGGATACATGTATGGATATCTTCCCAATCTCACCATGTGTGCAGAAGACAAAGTGAAATGGCATCTTTTTGGCATGGGTAATGAAGCTGATGTCCACTCAGCCTATTTCCATGGACAGGTTTTTACAGAACGGAATCACCGCATTGACTCCATCAGCCTCTTCCCTGCTACCTTTGTTGACGCTCTTATGGTACCGAAGAATCCTGGGGAATGGCTGCTTAGCTGCCAAGTCAACGATCACATAGAAGGTGTGAAATAAGTTACCGTCTATCGTATTTTATAATCTACAGGGGAATGCGGCATACCTGAGTGCTTTATTTGGCATGCCATAATCATGATACAAAAACCAGAAGAGCCACAGTAAATATTATATAAGTGGATACAAGACTCCAGTCAGAATTGGAATGATCTAACCATTTGAATTAATTGTGCCTGAGCTTACCCTTTACTGAGTCACTTTTGCATGAACGTTGACATTAGGAAGAATGTCATCTGATATATCACAGTCTAGTTAACAAAGCCGCCTCACATTCCCAGTAGCTCATCTAGGAATGCATTACATTAAGGGCTGAACCAAAGCCCAGTGAAGTCCATGGACATATTGTCACTACTTGGGTTCAGTAATATGTGGGCAGGAACTGGTGCAAATTCCAAATGTAGATGAGCAAAGTCATGATTTACACTGGATAAGTTTGCCTCTGCTTGCAAATGGGATAACCTCAGCCAGTGTGAATCGTAGCTTCTTTTATTTACATTGGTTGCTGGCCACCAGTGGCTGAATTGGGTCTCATTCCAAGTTCAGGCAAGGCCATAGTAATTTATACCATACCGCACGGCCCATTGTGTGCCTTCTTCTCTCCCATCTAATGCCTGGTCTACACTTAAATGTTTTGCTGACACAACTATGTCAGGTGTGTGGGGGGGGGGGAAGACACCCCCCTCCCAAAAAAACCTACCCCACAGACTCTTAACTGATGTAGCTATGCCTGTAAACACTCTGGTGTAGATGCAGTTGTAATGGCAAAAAATCCTTTTGTCAATATAGCTTATTTCACTCAGGGCACTGGTTTAAGTTCTTCAGGGAACTGGTTTAAGTTCTTTTGTTGATATAAACTCCATCTACAGTAGGAGGGTTTACCGGTACAGTTATTCTTGCAAACTGTTTCTAGTTTAGACAAGGCCTAGGAATTTCACAAATGAGTCACTGATTAAGTTCTGAGTGAAAGCAGAGCCAATCTAATAGCATTTTGCCTAAGCTGAAGCATATCTGACAGTCTGTTTTCACTCAATTATAATCTTGTCACTAATATGAACAGTACCTTCATAAAACAAAGACATCCTTTACCACCACATAGCAGCCTGTATTGCATACTACACACTAATTTGGCTTGGGTGTGGTGTTTCATGTAGTTTGCTTTTGTCTGTGATTTTTATATCATGTAACAGTGAGTCCCAGGGGAAGGAAACAGACAATTGCAAATGGGAGAAGAAGAAAAGAAAAAAAACAGGGCTCACATAAAATCCCCTCCCTCGCCACTTAAGGTTTGTTGTATTTGTATCTCCCTTTTTTCTCCCTCCCCCAGGTGGTATGCAGGCCATATTTGAAGTAAAAGACTGTAAAAAACCTACAACAGATCACAATGAATATACAAATATAAGACATTACTACCTTGCAGCTGAGGAAATTATCTGGAACTATGGTCCATCTGCAATAAACCATTTTACAGGACAACAATTAATTATTGACAGGTAAATACCTCCTATTAAATAAGACAGCAGCTATAGACTATGGCCACAAGTGAACAATCTTTGTTTACTAAAACAGATTTAGTTTGAACATGCTAAATATACACAGCCATAAAGAGCCCTTGATTTTTAAGGGAAAAAAATCCCCCTTGTTTTCAGTGCTTCTTAAACATTGATTGCAATATATAGCCCATAACAATTATGCCTGTTACTTCCCTTGAGACCTTGAAGGAAGTTTCATTGTAGCATTAATAACTACACTGGAACAAAGAAATGTTGTGTCACCATATATAGACAACAGTCAGGGTCCCTGAAAATTTCAGGACTGGTCATCCATCAGTCTAGAGTGGTAAGAGAGTGCGAATCAGAGGCCAGATCCTCAGCTGGTGTAAGTTGTCACAGGTCTATTGAAATCAGCAGCAGGGCCGCCCAGAGGATTCAGAACATAAAAAAGGTGCCACCCGCTGCACTGCTTGTACTCACCACTCCGAGTCTTCAGCGGCTGGTCCTTCACTTGCTCTGGGTCTTCGGCAGCACTGAAGGACACGCCGCCCAACTGCCACTGATGACCCGGGAAGGGATTCTCAGCCAGAGAAAGGATTCTCAGCCAGGGCTCGCTGGGCCCCGGCAGGGCCTGGGGCAAATTGCCCCACTTGCCCCTGCCCGGGCAGCCCTGATCAGCAGACAACATATACCAGCTGCAAATCTACCCCTTGTTCTATATATGATTCTTCTAACTAAGACTAAGGCCTTGTCTATACTGCCACTTTACAGCGCTGCAACTTTCTCGCTCAGCGGTGTGAAAAAACACCCCCCCTGAGCGCAGCAAGTTTCAGCGCTGTAAAGTGGCAGTGTAGACAGTGCACCAGCACTGGGAGTCGCACTCCCAGCACTAGTAGCTACGCCCCTCATGGGGGTGGGTTTTTTACAGTGCTGGGAGAGCTCTCTCCCTGCACTCTGCTGCGACTACTACTTCGCTGCCATTGCTAGTGAAGACATACCCTTAGTCAAGTCATTTAACATCTCTAGTCTTCATCTGTCAAATGGGTTTAACAACACTTTGTTACCTTCGTGGACTGAGGCTTAATTAATTAAAATCTGTGAAGTGCTGTGAGATCATTGAATGAAAAGGGCAAGAATAATTTAAAAAAACCTCACAGAGTAAGCTTTCATGAAATCTGCAAACTGTTGAATTGTTTTTATCATCTTATTTCTCTGCGTTCCTGTGTAACTCATAATAAAAATACCTTTTTTCCTAAAACCAAATTAAAAATTACAAAGCACTGGCCAGAAACTATTGTTTGTGGGTCTCCTAATGCACGGTGTACAGAAGAGTAACAAGGCAGGATCTCAGAAAAGAAAGACAGGCTGTACAGAATTTAATGTAGGGGTCTGCTAGGCTTTTTCTGCATACTCATGATTCTTTAATTGCTGGACCAAGCTATAATATGATCTAGTGGATAAAGCACTAAAGTGGGACTCAGAAGATCTGGGTTCTATTTCCAGCTCTGCTTCTGCTGGGTGACCTTGGGCAAGTCACCTCACCTCCCTGTACCTCATTTCCCCCAAATGTAAAATGGGGAGGATACTGCCCTCCTTTGTAAAGCACTTTGAGAGCGACTGATGAAAGCACTAGCTAAGAGCACGGCGTTATTAAAAGTAGTTTGTTTCTATCAAATTTCTTCTGAACAGTGAATCTCAGACTTTTTTTGAACAAAATGAAAAAAGAATTGGCGGTTCTTATAAAAAAGCAGTTTATAAGGAGTACACAGATGGCACCTTCACAAAGTGTAAGAAAAGGCTCCCCGAGGAAGAACATCTTGGACTCTTGGGTGAGACTGTTTAAAACAATTTAAGGCAAAGCTGGTGGAGTTTGGTACCTCTCTGAACCTGCAGCATTTGTAAGCCCCTTGAACAGGACTGGTTTGACTGGCAGAGCTTATAAATGCTACAGGCTTCATATGGGAGAAAGGGTGGAAATGACCATTTATACTGGCACTGAGAGGGTTAAGTCAGCTCCATGAATGAGCAGGGAGGTGGTGCCTGGCATCTGCTACAGAGTAAAAGAATGAATGGTAGGAGAGCAGGTGGTGCTTTCATTGACTCGGTTACTTCTGTTGAGGGGTGAGTGAAGAAGTACATGAACTAATGGGGGGAGGTTGCGGTAGAGCTGATGTCTGTGATGGGCAGGATACCAGCAGGAGATGGAGGATGTGCTCGGGCAGCAAAAGGATTATAGGGTTGGGGTTATATGTGCTGTTGCCTAGGACAAATTACACCTTCTGGAAAAGAGAGAGGGGTCAGACCGTACCTCTCTCATTCCCTGTACTGTCTAGGGCTATGGTTAGCTGAAGAGAATACTCGCCACAACCCTTCTTGTTGCTGTACCCATCTTCCCTTCAGTTTCCTCTGCCTTCCTTTCCTTCATAAGTAGCCTCTCTCTGTCCCCACAACCATCCAGTCCCCATAGCTTCTCCCTTAACGAAAGCTGGAACCCAGCTGCCTGTACTGGACTCCAGTACAGTGCCCCCTGCAGCTGTATGTGCAGCAGTGTATTCTAGATCCCAAAGCACTTTTCAATTGGCTAAGATCAGGGTACATTTGGATCAAAACAGTCTGACCATTGAAATCTGTGCTCTTTACAAGGACCCGTCATCAAGGCCGAAGTGGGCGACATCATCAGGGTGACCTTCAAGAACAATGGCAGCCACCCATTCAGCATTCAGCCTCATGGTGTGAGCTACAGCAAGGGCAACGAGGGTGCACTGTACCATACCATCTCTGGAGGTGACTATGGAAACCAGGAGATTCCTGCAGAGAACGAGCAGTTGTAGAGTTTGATGCATTTGTGATCAAAGTAATTGTGTTTATGACCGGGAGGTTAGCTATTGAACTTGATTTTTAATGCTGATTTTATAACAGGCACTGAAGCTCCTTCGTCACACGTGAGTCCTGGTGCTACATATATGTACGAGTGGAAGGTATCAGAAGATGTGGGTCCCACCCAGGAAGATCCAAACTGCTTAACCTGGCTTTACTATTCAGCTGCAGATTCAGTCAAAGACACCAACTCTGGCCTTGTGGGCCCTCTCTTAGTATGCAGGAAAGGAACTCTGCTTCCCTCTGGGAAACAGGTAACTCAGGGAGAAAGTGAAAGTGTTTACATCACTCTAACCCAATCTGCTTTCCCCTCCTGAACTGTGACTTTAAAAGCCTGCCAGGCTAAACATGCTTTTCTTGGGGGTTGGGAGGGGGCTTTTGTGGGGTGGGTGGGAAGATGTGTGTCTTTTTTGTTTGGGGTGGTGGGATTATTCAGTAGAGAACTGGGAATGAGCTATTTCTAGATCATGGTAAGCAATGACTATTGATTGTCGTCACTATTTAATGGGTGTTTGTTGGACAGTATGAAATGAGGATTCTAGTCCAGTCCCTGATGGGCTGATGTACATATCACAAAGCCACTGGCACCAAATGGCATCCTGGCTGGCAAATCTCAGCAGGGAGGCCAGGGACTTGAATGATACAGATACTGAGGTTCCCCCTCATCTCTAGGGGTGGTCTCTGCAGGTCAGTAATGAGACAGGTTGGCAGAAGAGTAGCTACAGACCAGGTCGGGTGGTAGAGAGTTTTGAGTTCCTCAGATGAAAGGTTCTATCTATCCATCCATATTTATGTATGCCTCCTTTATGGTAAATATATTCACAAAGCAATTTACCAATAGAAGCCCTTTGATGTCCTTTATTTTACTCATTTTTTTTTCTGTGTGTGCTGGTTCTTATCCACAGAAAAATGTAAACAAGGAGTTTTTCCTACTTGCTACAGTGTTTGATGAGAATCTGAGCTGGTATTTGGATGACAACATTTTGATGTTTCTAATAAATCCTAATGACATTGACAAGGAAGATGAGGACTTCCAGGAGTCCAATAAGATGCACTGTAAGGACTTAATTTTATTATAACTAAATAGGCAAATTCTTTATATAGCATGTTGTCAGTATCACACACACCTTTATCTCAGTTCAAGCAAGTTCTATTGTGTGCAGAATTACACTGCTACATGTTTCTATGTAGAAAGTTAGAGGCTGCATTGTGACTATTTTGAAAATGTGGTTTAATTATTTTTAAGGAATTACTTGTAACAAGCTCTTTTGCAGTACAACAGTGTATAAATATAGTGAAAAATGTCTCCCTAGCACAGAGGTGGGCAAACTTTTTGGCCTGAGGGCCACATTGGGGTTACAAAACTGTACGGAGGGCCAGGTAGGGAAGGCTGTACCTCCCCAAACAGCCTGGCCCCTGCCCCCTATCTGCCCCCTCCCATTTCCCACCCCCTGACTGCCCCCTTCAGAACACCAGACCCATCCAACCCCCCCTTGCTCCTTGTCCCCTAACTGCCCCCTCCCAGGAGCCCCCTCCCCTAACCGCCCCCAGGACCGCACCCGATACCCAACCCCCCTGATCCCAGTCCCCTGACCCCTATCCACATCCCCGCCCCTGAGACTCCTACGCTTATCCAACCCCCACACCTCCCACATTCTCCATCCCCTGACCATCCCCCAGAACCTCTGCCCCATCCAACTGCCCCCTGCTCCCTGTTTCCTGACTGCCCCCCGGGACTGCCTGCCCCTTATCCACCCCCCCCGGTCCCCTTACCATGCTGCTCAGAGCAGCATGTCTGACAGCCACGCCGCTCGGCCAGAGCCAGACACGCTGCCGTGCTGCTTGGCAGGAGCAAGCAACCCTGCTACCCAGAGCACTGGCGGGGAAGGGGCCAGGAGCTCAAGGGCCGGGCAGGACGGTCCCGCTGGCCGGATGTGGCCCGTGGGCCATAGTTTGCCCACCTCTGCCCTAGCAGATTGCAGCAAGGGACAAGATTGTGCTTAGTACAGTTCAACTAACTGGTGTAGATATATGAAGAATATTATTGTATACTAATTAATGCAAACTGAATATTAAGCATTCATTGAGGATTTATAGTGGATCCATTGTATGGTGGATATAGGTCACTTAAGTAACAGTTTGAGGATGTGTTTGTACTCAGTTATAGTCTACAACTCCCCTCATGTACAGTAATAAGCTGTTAGGCCACCGCTTCACAATTCAGCCCCAGCTGACAGTTGTTCAGTGTCTCAGGGAACAAGTCCATGATCTCTAGACAGGCATCTACACCACTACTAGCACTGATATGCACCCCTCATGGCAGTCTCGGCAGAGAGAGAGAGAGAGAAGACTGAATGAGCATGAAGTGTGAAGTGCCCTAAGGGGTGTCCTTCCAAGGGTGGGCTGAAGGACATGGATTGGGTAGTGTGAGAAAACATACAGCAGAGGCAGACAGCTATGTGGATAAATGAAGGATCTTAGTTTCAAGGGCTGATTCTGGCACCTTCCAACAGCATTAAAAATTCACCTTAAAGTGAAGGCTACTCCACAAACTGAGTCTTTAACAATGGCATGATGGAGTTTCATGCTTATTGTCCCTTATTGTCTAGATCAAATACATTCAGATTTCAAGATGTGTTCCTCTCCTCCTCCCCAAATTACCAGCCCCGCACACTCTAGCTGGGATTTGGGCATCAAGCATTCGTTTATTTTTTGTGCCTCATCACCAAATTCAGGAAGCCCAGTTTTGGTCTCATTGACACCTGTGCAACCCCCATTGCCTTGAAATTAGGCCGTCAGTGACACTTGTGCAGCTCTATTGCCATTGCTAGGTTTGCACAGGTGTAGCTGACACTTAATTACGTTTAATACCCAAGACGGAATAGAATCCATCTCATTCTCTCTTAGCTGTATTAGCCCTGAAGTGATAGCAGGAGTAAAAAGCAGTGAAACTGTATTTTAGTCAGTAAAGTCTGCAAATGGGTTCCTGAATACACAGAGGAAGCTGATCTGTTGAATTGAAAGGTCCTATTTCCCCAGTGGCTTTTCATCAGACTCATACTTTCAAAGAAAATTAAGTATGTAATTCAAAGTTACTGAATATTTTATTTATAAAAAAAATAGAAAGTTTAGAAGTTGCTATGTTCTGACAATAATAGAAGAGGACAAGGTTACATTTTGCCAGACTAGGAAACCACATTATCCAACGTGTGTTACCAAATATGGGGGCAACAGAAAATGTGTTACATGCACTAATCAGAATACTTTTGGCTTTCACAATTTTCCTGTAGCTATTAATGGATATATGTATGGAAACCAGCCTGGCCTTGAGATGTGTAAAGGAAACACTGTTTCTTGGCATTTGATTGGCTTGGGATCGGAGGTTGATATCCATGGGATCTACTTCTCCGAAAACACTTTCCTAACTAAAGGAAGAAGAAGGGACACAACAAACCTGTTTCCACACACCACTCTTACAGCTATTATGACGCCTGACTCTGAAGGTGAATAAATGACCATCCTTACTGTGCTTCCCCTTTAGCGTGGGAACTCAGGTCTTTGTAGCATTGCCTCTGATATAGGCATCTACCGTAGCAAATGTAATATTAGCAGCTTAGACCAGGAAATTCATTGTTGATCATTTTATGGCAGTAGTTCTCTGACAATGAACCATGGACCACCAGTAGCCAGTGGAGCCCTCCCAGTGCTTTGCAAAATGACACATTTTAGCACTAGATTATGCTTGTACATTATGCCCTGTGAAAGGTGTGGGTAGTTTTGCTTCCCAGAAGCAGTACAGGGAAGGAATCATACCTCAGGCAGACAAGTCTTTCCCTGTTCCCTATTGCCCATTATTAGTAGTAGATTGCTTCCCCCACTTCTCCCTGCGCCAGCTAGGCTGTGCTGGCCAGCACATAGCTGGAATCAAAACTCTACCCACTCCTTGCCTTCTTGTTTGGAGGGAGGTAGTGGGTGTGCCGGTCCTTCTGATTCCAAACCCAAGGTGCTGGGAGGTTATGCAGTAACACAGAAGAGCAGGAAGTGGAATCTCCTTGTATCCTTGCCTGGCTGGCTGTGTAGGTCAGGCCACAATCTAGTCAATTTGAGCCAAGCAATGAGTTGCTAGGCAAAGAGAAGGTAATTCTGTTCCAAAGTGCTCCCCAGAATGAAAGTGTGAGGACCGCCACTTTAGGGAGCATTGCTTACTACAGAACAGGACGACTGAAAGAAGGTGTAAAGCTGAGAACAGTTTTAGATGTTGGCCCAAATCCAAAGGTATTTAGGCACCTAAAGCCCGGATTCAGGCACCTAAAGCCCAGATTCAGGCACCTAAATCTTGGGTTTAGGTACCTAAATCCCAGTTTGTCTCCAGCAGGGTTTTTTGGAATCACAATTAACTCTTAAACTCTAGTGACTAACTGTCAGGATAGAAGTTCCCTCAGTACCTAAGTTTCTGTCTCTGGGCAGGAACATTGGTACCTCATTCCAGGCATCTCCCACCTAAGCCCCAGAGCAATCCACAAACCAGGGGAAGACAGGCATTTAGCTGCCTATGTTGGACACAGGGCCAGATCTGGTAGGCAGCCTCTGGCTATTAAGTATTTATTCACAATGGAACACTCATTGGGTCTCAGAAAGAGAGAGAAAAAATGACTTTGTGGTTAGGAAATCTACCTCAGAAGGGCTCCAGTACCTCAGAAGGGCTCCAGTACCCCTGCTCCAAATCACTCTTTCATTATTTAGCCATAGGGAAAGAGCTTTACCAGGACAAACTGGGAGAGCCCCACATCAGAATATCCCATAGCTCAGTGATTAGTGAGTGCGCTTTCCTGAGGGGTCAGAGACCCCTGCTCAAATCCTTTCCCCCGCCTCTGGCAGAGAAGGGGTAAAAACTAAACCGGGGTCTCCCACAGCCTAGGCAACCTGCTCTAACCAATAAGGGGGGAACCCCCGCCACGTGCAGCTGTTGTGTATGGAGTGAGAAGTTACTTAGGTGCCCAATTTGACTGACTTCTCTCCTGGGAATTGCTAAACAGAGAGATTGGCACCTTCCTTCAGTGCCTATTTCTCTGAGAGGGGTGAAGGACAGCACAATCTAAGGCCTCAATTCTGCCAGTATTTACACATGTTTACTAGTATGAGTAGGACCATTGGACAAGCACCTTGCATGTTGCTAGAGCTTATAGTCTGTGCTTCAATAGTTTATAGTCTAAATCAACACAGGTGATACAGCACAGACATAGGAACCCTCAACCTATTTGTCATCTCCTTTTAATCTCCTTGCTTCTTATGTGTGTGTCTCGCTCTAGGGGTTTTTGAAGTGGAGTGCTTGACAACAGATCACTACACCGGGGGCATGAAACAGAAATACAAAGTGCAAAAATGCAGTTGGTGGAATCTGTCTCCATCGCTGTATTTGCATGAAAAGACTTATTATATTGCAGCAGTGGAAGTTGAATGGGATTATTCTCCCAACAGGACATGGGAACATGAGAGGCATGAATTCCATGAGGAAAGGTAATAATGAATATCCAAAAACCCCATCACCAACATATTTGAGACTAACAGCACGTCTACATTAGCAACGCTAATGTGCTCTAAAACAAACGAACAAAAAAAACCAACAACCCACCTCAAAGAGGGGTGTAGCTACCAGTGCTGGCAGCACGGATCCCAGCATTGGGACACTGTCTACACTGGCATGTTACAGCACTGAAACTTGCTGCGCTCAGGAGGGTGTTTTGTCACACCCCTGAGCAAGAAAGTTGCAGCGCTGTAAATTGCCAGTGTAGACATGGGCTAACTTTTGTGTGTGTGTGGGGGGGGGGGGGGGGACACAGAGGAAACTAGCCCTGGCATCTCCTGGTGGGCCCTGAGTCACAGGGTTGAGCAATCCCAATTGTGTGGTGCTTCTCTGACAGAATTGTAAAAACCCTTGTTTACAACTCCCGTGCTGATTAATGGTCCTGTAACACCTGGTGGGGTGTGGCTCACCGCCATTGTTGTCACTAAAGAACTAGCAATGGAGACTCCCAAACTTACAACATATTTCAACAACCCTACAGCAAAATCTGAATTTCATACCCACTAATAATATACATATTTTGACCGAACAATGGGTTTCAGCGGATCATGACTGTTCCTATAATACCTCACGACATACTTTGTACAAAACATATCATGATTACACGACAGTGGTGAATATGGGGGTGTTGAGGTATATAGTGCCACAAACACTTGTATGTAACATCTTGCCTACTTGCTTGGAGAACCTCACGCAGGGTTTAGATGGTAAACATTTACCAAGGTTAATTACCCTTCTCTTCTTTACTTCCCACATATGTATAAACTCCTTTATTTTAAGGAGAACTGTTACCCCATAACCAGATCTGCATCACTATGAGGCCTTAGCCTAGATGTATTACTACTACTACTATTATTGTCTCAGTCAGCTGATTGATTGTTTTGCCCCAGTTATGAGCTCATGTCACTGAGAGTGAGGGTGTTTTGTGACTGAGTCCCAGCCGTGGTATTCACTGCCTACTAAAAATTGTCCAGCTTCCAGTTCCAGGCAAGGCTAATGAAATACACTAAGTAATTGTTTATATTTACACCTGTTAGTTTGTTCATATTTCCATTCAGCTGTTCCCCTGTCCCCCATTTTATTGTTTTCTCAATTAACTATCCTGTCCTCCAGCAGTTCTCAGTCCCTGCAGAGCTCTGCAGGTTTCTTCCTATCCTTGGGGACACTTGAGTCTGGGTCCACAAAAGGATTTAGGTACTGGAACACTGAGAATTGCAACACCTAATTTTTGGGCACCTTTTTGGCATCTGACGAAGTGGGTATTCACCCACGAAAGCTCATGGTCCAATACGTCTGTTAGTCTATAAGGTGCCACAGGACTCTGTCGCTTTTTACAGATCCAGACTAACACGGCTACCCCTCTGATACCTGAAAATTATTGTAATCCACAAAGACTGAGTTATAGATGCCCAGGTTCCCTGTACAATGAATGGGAAGAGATAGATACTTAAGTATGGGATCCACAAAAGCCAGTGTGCTAGGTGGGGAGCCATCTAAGCCCGCCAATAGGAGATGCCACCAGGGGGGTCCTAAGCCTGGCTTCTCCCACAGGGTCAGTGCTGTGACACAGAGGCCCATTGGTGCCAACTGCATTACTCTGTCAGCAACTCCTAGTTGGCCTGACAAACTCACTACACCCAACATGTTGCTTTCATGGCATTCATCCATAAATAGCATCTTGTAAGGTATCAAATGAAAGCTGGTATCACACTGGTCATGGATATTGTTGTGAAAAGCATGCACTGATATTTAAAAAGTTATGTATAAATACTGTAATTATACTTTAAAGTCTAACCGGGGAGAGCTGACAAACAGGTCTTTTCCCAGACAGAATGTAAGACGTGCATCTCTCAGTCAATTGTAAATTAAGCATTGTAAGTTAAGTCTCCCATCCACCTGCTCATGGTGTATGCAAAGCACTGGAGACTAGAACCACAGAGGGTTCTAGACAATGGACTTTGCTTTAACAAGCTAACCTTGTCTAGGAGTTATGATTTTTAATCTAGTGAAGTGTGTTATACTTGTTTTATTTGTAACGTATTACCCTGTCTCACTCTTAAAATCTGAACCTTTGTTCATAACTTATACTTGCTTTCAGTATAAACAGATTACAGTGCTGAGGTGTTATAATGGAATCGAACAAGCTGGTGTGTGTATACTAACAAACCTGATTATTACTGAGTGTGTCCATGGAGGGGACTGGACACAACAGGGGGAGAGACACTTCTGAGGTGTCTGGGGCCCAGAGTACACCAAGTGTTAATCTCCAAGGCAAAGCAAGGGCTCGCAGAGCCCCGAGGAGTTTTTGTTTGGGTGGCTAACAGACATTGTCAGGGAGCTAAGAGATACACTAAGGCCTGGTCTACACTAAGAAGGGGGGTCGAACGAGGGTACGCAAATTCAGCTACGTGAATAGCGTAGCTGAATTCGAAGTACCCTAGTTCGACCTACTCACCCGTCCAGACTGCCGTTTGCAGTGGTGGAGTACCGGAGTCGACCGCAGCGCTTCCGGAGTTCGAACTATCGCGTCTAGATCAGACGCGATAGTTCGAACTCCGAGAAGTCGAACTCACCACGTCGACCAGGAAGGTAAGTGTAAACCTACCCTAAGTTTAATACCAGCAAGACTCTCTCGCTGAGGCGGAGGGCTGGGGGGACATGGTGACCCACAGTCCAGGATACCCTGAGAAAGTGTCACAGGCACCAAATTGCAGGCTGCAGTGAGGCACCTCTCTCTGCTTGTAGGGATGCTGGAACAATTTACATTGTGGGGGTGCCGAGAGCCATTCAACCAAACTGTAAACCCTGTATATGATGGAAACCACTTCAAACCAGGGATGTGGCAGCACCCATGTCTGCTTGTGATCCAAAGCTGGGAATCCCCCCTCCTAGAGTGAGGCGGTTTAGGTGCCAAAGCCACTTCTGGGGAGAACAGCTTCTGTATCAGCCTAGCCCCACACAAAATAACCAAGGTCTCAGTTCAGCCAGATACATGGGCAGGGACCTAATGTTTAAATACACAAGTTGGTCAGGTCCATTTAAGTCAATGTGCACCTGCTGAATTTGAACCTTTGTGGTTGTAGGCCTCCTAATCTCTGCTGAGGTTCTAGCTTCTTCCCAGTGGCTGTTTTCTTTATGGGCCAGAGGCACATCACAACAAAACATATTTGTACAGTAGAAACAGCCATTTCAGTGGTACATTTACTGTAGCATATAGCTGTGTTTGCAACTTTATTATGGTTAACTGTACAGGGCTCTGACACACCTTCGTGAAGGATGCTGTAGGAACACAGAAAGAGGCTTTTACTGAATTCCTGTGTTTGTTTCCTTTCCTCTAGCCCTGGAAATCCATTTTTAAATAAAGAAGAAAAGTTCATTGGCTCGAAGTACAAGAAAGTTGTTTATAGAGAATACACCGACAGGACGTTCAGCACGCCCAAGGAAAGGGCAGAGGAGCAGCAGCATCTGGAAATTTTAGGTATGGTCATAATAAATTTACAGAAATGCAGACTTCATCTATCAGAATACAGTGATTTCCAGACTACAAGACAAACTAGAGAGTAGGCAAAACAACAGCGGGCCTGCTTCTACTCACACTAGTATACCTCCATAGGACTTGAATGTAATTAGTCCTGATTTACATAGATGTAAGTGAGATTGGACCTGTGTTTGCAGTAGAAGAGGAAATCCCAATTTATGAACGCATGCATTATATTTAAGGTATATACAGCACTATTTTCAAATCTGGCCTAAGATTGGACAGCTAAATCCATACGGATTTCAATGAGAGCTGCAGATGCTCAGCACCTTTGAAAATTAGGCTACCGACTTAGGTGAGTCACTTCAGACACAAGTTTGAAAATATTGGTCAGAGTAATACATCAGCTATGTCCATTAGTTGAAATTATCAGTTAGCTTAAGCTGCTGTCGTACACATTCAACTATCACATTACATTATAATCTGTGCTTTTGGGTGCAGTTGTGGTGTGTGGGGGGGTACGTGCTCTGGGTTGGAGCCAGAAATGAGGGTTCAGGTTGCGGGAGGTAGATCCAGGCTGGAGCAAAAGCTAGGGGTGCGGGCTCTGGGGTGGGGCCAGGGATGAGGGATTTGGGGTCCAGGAGGGGGTTCTGGGCTGGGGCAGAAGAGTTTGGAGTGTGAAAGAGGGTTCCAAGCTGAGGCAAGGGGGTTGGGGCACAGGAGGAGGTGAGGGATGTGAGCTCCAGGGGGTGCTCACATCAGGCAGCTCCCTGCAAGTGGCGAAGTGTCCCTCAGCTCCTAGGCAGAGGCGCAGCCAGGTGGATCTGTGCGCTACCTTGACCTGCAGATACCACCCCTGCAGCTCCCATTGGCTGTGGTTTCTGGCCAATGGGAACCAGTGCTCAGGGCCGGGCAGTGTACTGAGCCCGGGTGGCCATCCCTCCACCTAGGAGCCAAGGCAAATATCACCGCTTGCGGGGAGCTGCATGCAGCCAGGTAGGAAGCCTGCCAGCCCTGCCACCTGGACTTTTAATGGCTCGAAAACTGGACACCTGGTAACACTAACAGTAGGTCATACTGCAAGGTGAACTGTCAGGAAGGAGGTTACTAATGGAGTTACACAAAGATAGGTCTGAGGGCCAATCTTTTTAACATTTTCATTAATGACCTTGGCACAAAAAGACAGCATGTGCTAATAAAATTTGCAGATGACACAAAGTTGGGAGGTATTGCCAATATGGAGAAGGACTGGAATATCATATAAGAAGATTTGGATGACCTTGAAAACTGGAATAATAGAAGTGGGATAAGATTTAAATAGTGCAAGGTCATGCACTTAGGGATGAACAACAAGAGTTTTTGCTACAAACTGGGGACTTAGTCAGAAGCAACAGAGGAGGAGCAATGGGACGTGGGTATACTGGTCCATCACAGGATGACTATGAGCTGCCAATGTGATGTGCCCGTGAAAGGCTAATTCAATCTTAGGCTGCCATAGACGAGGTGTTTCCAGTAGAGATAGGTAAGTGTTGTTACCACTGTACAAGGCATTGATGAGACCTCACCTGGAATACTGCGTGCAATTCTAGTCTCCCATGTTTAAGAAGGATGAATTCAAAATAGAACAGGTGCAGAGAAGTGCTACTCGGATGATCAGAGTAATGGAGAACATGCTTTACTAGAGGAAACTTAAGCTCAGCGAGCCAAGGGGTTATGTGTTTGCTCTCTATAAATACATCTGAGAGAAACACCAGGAAGGGAGAGGAGTTATTTAAATTGAGGGCCAGTGTTGGCACAAGAACAAGTGGATACAAACTGGCCATCAGCAAGGTTAGGTTTGAAATGAAATGCAGGTTTCTAACCATTAGAGAAGTGAAGTTCTGGAACAGCCTTCTAAGGGGGTCAGAGGGTGCAAAAAGTCTTACTTGTTTCAAGACAGAGCTTGATCAGTTTTATGGAGGAGATAGTATAAGGTTCCCTACAGTGGCATATACCATTTGTGTCTATTAGCAAGTATCTCCAGTGGCTGGAGATGGGACACACAATGGGGAGAGCTCCAAGTTACTACAGAGAATTCTTTTGGGGGTCCAAATGATAGGTCTTGCCCACATGTTCAGGGCCTAAATGATCACCATACCTGGGGTCAGGAAGGAATTTCCCCCCAGGTTAGACAGGTGGAGACCCTGGTTTTTTTTGTCTTCCCCTGCAGCATGGGGCGCTGGTCACTTTCTGGTTATAACTAGTGTAAATGGTGGATTATCTGTAACTTGAAAGCTTTAAAATCAAGGTTTGAGGACTTCAGTGACTCAGCCAGAGGTTATGGGCCTATTGCTGGAGTGGATGGGACAGGTTCTGCGGCCTGCGATGTGCAGGAGGTCAAACTAGATAATCAGGATGGTTCCTTCTGGCCTTAATCTGAGTCTAATAAACAATTTACAATTATTATACACACATGATTTGTGCTTATTGAATCTACTCTTTCCGTAATGAATAATTCACCAGATTTTGACTCAGTTTTCCTGGGCTAGGTATTAGAGTGGAGACCTCGTGCCTAGTTCTGCTGCATGTTCACACAACATAAGAAGCGGCCTTTTTACTGGTGTGACCATCTTTCGAGCTGGGAAAGATTTGTCTTTCTTTTCAACCCAACAGGTCCATTGCTTCTTGCAAACGTAGGCGACAAAGTTACAATTGTTTTTAAGAATTTGGCCACGAGACCTTATTCAATACATGCCCACGGAGTGAAAACGGACAGTTCCACTGTTGCTGTAACTCAGCCAGGTAAACTATATCACTTACTCTACTGTGCTCACAGCAAACTTCAAGCTGGTTAATAAGGCTTAGGATGGGAAAAAACAAAAACAAAACAAACAAAAAAACCTTCTTCCGCTCAGCCACTGCAATTTTACTAAGCTGGTATTGCTTTCACGAAAATACAATCAGTTATAATATTTTCATAGAACTATTGGTTAATTAGCATGTAATGCTCCTCATTTACAATTCTTGCACTGTATCTTACGCTATGCTACACTTACAATGCAACAGTGGGACAACTATAGTTGTGCTGCTAGAGCACTTCAGTGCTGACACTCACTACAGCAGGGGTCCCCAATGCGGTGCCCACAGGTGCCATGGCGCCCGCCGGGGCATCTATGCGTGCTCGCTTACTGGCTGCCAAACAAGCAGTTGCCGAAATGCCTCCAAGAAGCGGCAATGTCAAGAAGGGCTACCACCGAAATCTGGCTGAATTTCGGTGGTGACACCTCTTGATAACACTGCTTCACGGCGGCATTTCGGCGGCTGCTTGTCCAGCAGCCACGGTCCTCGGCAGCTAGTCGTCTGGCGCCCGCCCCACAGAAAAGGTTGGGGACCACTGCACTACAGTGATGGAAGGGATTCTCCTGTTGCCATAGTTAATCCACCTCCCATGAAGCAGTAGCTAGGTCAACAGAAGATTTTTTCCCTCATGCTAGTGCTATCTATACCGGGGGTTAGGACAGCTTAACTATGTCACTAAGGAGTTTGGATTTTTCACAACCTGAGCAACGTAGCTGGGTCAACTTAACTTTTTAGTGTAGACTTGGCCTTAGAAGTACAGTGCCAGATCCTGCAGTCACAGTTCACAGTCCTTAAACAGGCAAGTCTCCCATTGAAAAAAATGGGAGATTTGGCCATGTAAGAACAACATGGTTTTGCCTATGCAATTTCTATATTATTTCAAAAATTATTCTGGGGTCTCTGTCTTCTTCATAGAAAACAGAGTTACTTTGCTAAGAAGTGGCAGAATTGAATAGTGCCATCACACAAAGGGATTTGAGCAAGAGTTCAGGTATCCGCAGAAGGGAAATAACAATAAATGAGTCAGCCACAGCTGCACTCAAGAGGAGGAAGTTCATGCAAAAATAAACTGTAAAATTAAAATACCATCTGTTTCAGGACTACTTCTTAGATGATAACTTTTCCTGAAGGGCAATGAATTGTATCTTGCACTAGGTTGTTTGTTAAAATGTCCTGGGAAGCATGATTTGATTGTCAACTGGAGGGTGGGGGGAGGAGAACCCATCAACTTGGTCAATTTTTTAGACCTAAAATCCTTGACAACATCCTTTGAATCACTTGCCATCAACTTATTTGAATAAATAAAATTGTGGACAGGGTGAACAAAGTGAATACATGTTTAAAATACACTAATATCTACTTAATTCAGGTGAAACAAGAACATATGTCTGGAAAATCCCTGACCGATCTGGTTCTGGGAAAGGAGATCCCTCCTGTATTCCTTGGGCTTATTACTCAGTTGTGGATAAAGTTAAGGTACATTTCTAATGACAGTTAAATAAATTCCTTTACAGTGAAAAGGAAAGGAGTTTGAACTCTTCCATTTTCTGTTTTCTCTGCTAAAATCAAAGCCCCTGTGACTGCTGCTATTTAGACAGACTTGTTACTTTAAAGGGCATAATAATTCCATATTGAGTCACTGCATTCCTGTTATTATGTACTGGTTAGCCTAAACTAATATTTAAAGCAACCATCCTAAAAATCCTTGAAAGCGAAAGAGCTGATTAATTCTGATAAGAATTAACGGAGCAAATATGTAATTGGTCATTTGCATGGAAAACTGTCACAATGCCACATGCAAATTGAGCACAATGGTGCCAAAAAACAACAACAAAATAATCTGAAAGCAGAGGTTATTGCATATGTGTTTAGTTGAAGTCACCCTAGAATGGAGACAAAGTACAAAAAATATCTCTAATAAGTTTTGGAAAGAGACAAGCAAGTTAAACCAGGATTAAAATTGAAGCTGTTTTGTAACATTAACTCTAGCAACAATTACAATATACGGAGAGAAGAAACAGTTGCTGTTTATGCTGTATTGCACCTTGTGCTGCCCCACACACCTTGTGAATAACCCTCCTCTTTATCTGTGACATTTCCTTGTTCAGTTGTCAATTACCAAATGCCAAAAATGCATTCTCAGTAGTGATGCTGTTACTACTGAGTATTTCAGTCAGCTATTAAAGCTCATTCTACTTAGATAAAGCACCCATGAGAATTTTGTTTTTGTGTTTTCAGGATACCTTCAGTGGATTAATAGGGACGCTTGTCGTCTGTCACAAGAAGTATTTGCCCACATTTCTGTTGCAAAAGAGAGTTGAATTTGCTCTTCTTTTTATGGTTTTTGATGAAAACGAGTCTTGGTACTTGGATGAAAATATCAAAACTTATTCTGCCAATCCAGGCACAGTAAACAAAGAAGATGAGGACTTTATTGAAAGCAATAAAATGCATGGTACATTTCCCAATTTCATTACACTGTATCTTTGAAATCTCTGGCTGTCAAATTTGTTTCTGAAGTCTTGTGATCTTTTGGTTCTGGGTGTATATGTGACTTTCCAAGCTTTAATGGATGCCCCGTTATCGGGCCCAAGCCTTACTCAGACAGGCAAGAACCCTTATTCATCAGGACAGCACTTAAACATATGCTTAAGTTCCATTTTAATTAAAATACTGAAATATAAAATATGGTTTTATCATATTCTAATTTTTTACCCATAAAAAGGTTATCTAGGTTGAAATCCTAATCCCTAAAATCAACATAAATTGTTAAATTTCATCAGCGAACAAACATGTGGGGCCAAGTGATAATATAAGGCCTAATCCTGAAAGGTACTGAGCATCTCCTGATAGCTTCGATTCTGTATTCCACAGGAGCTGAAGATTCACAAGACCTCGCAGTATCAGGCCCATGCTAGGGTAGAGCACTCTTCTAGCCTCTTTTCCCACTGAGCAACAGTGGGATGTAGCATATCATTAGATCCTATCCTCATAGGTTTCCTTATTTGATAGGGACAGTACATTCAGTCAGTGCCTTTATTTTTTTTAAAGGGACAATCAAAGTAGTTCTGGTTGCCTACCACTAGCATTAAACTCTCAAATTCCTCTGCCATTAAAACCTAGATAACAATAAAACAAAATGTGTTTTGTATCACTCTCTCCCCAGCCATTAATGGAAAACTGTTTGGAAACTTGCATGGTCTTACAATGCATGTTGGAGATAAAGTAAGCTGGTACCTGATGGGAATGGGGAATGAAGTAGACATGCATACAGCACATTTTCATGGCCATAGCTTTGATTACAAGGTAAAATTCCTTTTATGTTCATTTCTTACTGTGTTCACTCTTTTCATGAGGATTATGAGAGAATGAGATGTTACAATCTTAAACCACAGTCCTGTAAATTCAAGTTACAGTATTTATATATAAAAATAATATTTGCTCAGACCAAAATACCTTTATATGAGGGAAGGCTAGATAATGTTTGATAATGGGATTTAGTATAGGTACATGTCTCATGCTACTTCCATAATTTATCTCCAAGTTGCCACACTCATGATATGAAAATTGTTTCCCCCACCCCCTCACACAGTTGTCCTAGTTACATTTTTTTAGTTAGAAATTTTGAAAGGAAGATCTACGAACATATGAATTAATGGATCTGTGAAGTGAGGTTGCTCTGGAGTTGACATACTTGGAGAATGAGCTTACACAGAGCTCTAAAGCTTGTCTTTCTCACCAACAGAAGTTGGTCCATGAAAAGATATAACCTCATCCACCTTGTCTTTCTAACATCCTGGGCCAAAATTTTGTCATCTTATTCCCATTAGAAGTACTGTTAAGACCACTGAATAACTTCTGAGAGAGAGTGAGCACCTGTGCAATATTTTAGGAGAATGTAGCCCATTGTACAGCCGTCTATTGATGCAGCACTGTGTATTTATCCATTACATAGGTGTAATTGCTATTGTTACTTTTCCCCTTGAAGCAAACTGGAGTTTACCGGGCCGATGTCTTTGACCTTTTCCCTGGCACATTTCAAACTGTGGAAATGTTTCCAAAGTACCCTGGCACCTGGTTACTGCACTGTCATGTGACTGACCATATCCATGGTGGCATGGAAACTACCTACACAGTGCTCCCCAAAGAAGGTAAGAATGTCTAACCTAGATCAATCAGAGGGACATGTTTAAGGATGCATTACTGAATATAGGGTATGTCCCGAGAGGTGCTGAGCAGCAGGTTATCAGGCCCATGGGGAAGAAGAGAGATGAGAAGGCCTAAGTGTATTACAAAGGACCAAATTCAGCCCTGGGTGAAATTCTGTGCTCTTGTAGGTGTAGCACAGAATTCACAACCAGAGAAAAGGTAGCTTTAAGCGACCCCTGCACTCCTGATTCTGGAGTGCTCCAGAAACCTGGGCCAGGTCAGCCCCCATTGTAATGTACACAGCCTAGGAGAGATGGGGGCGGTTATGTAAACTTTTTGGGACAATGATTCTCCTTTTTATTTTGTGTTTGTACAGTGCCTAGTTCAATATGGACTCCTAGGCACTATCATACCAACAATAAGTTACAGCCGCCCCCTTGGGTTGCTGTATGGGTAACACTGCCCAGAATCTCCACAGCTCTACATGCCAAGGCCCTGCCCCAGCACAACCCCTACATTAAGGCTTACACGGGCAGCCTTGGAACACAGCCTGCAGCTGGCGTTCTCACTTCCAGGGAGGAATTCCCCGATGCATCACTGGATTTTAAAACCTCTTTTTGCCTTTCTGACAGTCTTTTCAGGCATTAAAAGGCCCAGAGTGGGGATGAGAATCTCATTCCATGTGTAAGCAGGGGCAACTAAAGCTGATAAAAGACTTGATTCCACAAGCAGCTGAACACGTACAATTCCATTGGCCACAAACTTATATTTCTATTTTTGGCCCTGTACCAGAAACCTTCAATCAATCGATATCTTATTTATTCCCAAGTGTGAGATAATTTTTTTCACATCTTAATGTTCTAAGCCAAAAGAAAAGAAAAAAGTTACTGTAAACTGGAAAGTCAAATATTTGGGTGGAGCACATAGAATTCATGAACTGTCTTATAAAACGTGCCATTTTAAAGGTATTTACATGAGCACTGCTGATTAGTTTTAGATGACTTGGACACCTAAATCCTATTGATTTTCAGTGAGATTTAGGCCCTTTTGAAAATGTTACCCTGGTTTCTAATGATCTCTAACAAAAATCCAAACTCTTAAATGAAGTTTTTACAATTAAGGTTTATCAAAATCTTCCTGCTAACTCTTATGGACATCAAAGGGAGAGGTTACTACAGTAATACAAAACAAACAATAGGGCACACATTATGATCTAAAGTGTAAAAATACACTTTAGATCATCATTTCAGTTACACTTTTGAATCTCGGCAAAGGCCCCGTTCTTGCAGTTACCAAGGCACATGACCTTTACCTACATGCATGCATAATTCCATTGAAGTGTTTAAAGAATTAGGACCATAGGCAGTCAAATTAAACCAGATTCATGTCAGTGAAAGTGAGAATAAAAACATTATCCCTTCAGTGTTCACTCTTATTTATGAGACAGAATGCTGCAATAGCTAAGTAATGCCATTTCTATAGTATTACAGGCCCTCTCATGAATATATATAAATCTTTTTCCCATAGCTTGTTATGTAAAATTGAAAAGCTCCTATAAAAATATATTTTTTAAAAGTAGTAAGTTTTCATAAGGGAGTGTTAATCATTTAGAAAAGGTTAGCCTGGGCCTGGAAGGTAACAAATATAGAACTTTTAAAACAATTGTTTTACGAAAAGCCTGATTCCAATTCCCACTCCCAACCTTCCCCCCCCCCCCCCAAAAAAAAAACTGGAGAAAATGACTGTCTGGGAGGGATCTGTAAGTACAGGATATGACAGTGGGCAGAAGAACAGATCAAAGAAACAGGAAAAATCTCTTATGCTTGGGAGGGTATTTTAGTTAAGGAGAAGGCTGGCCATCAACATAATAAAAGGAAGTTTCCTATCTCCCCTCCCCTCCCCAGATACAGTATATGAGAGTTGAGATCTGAGCCTTCAGACAAAAATCTGTCTCACGTGTGATTGCTCACAAAAGACAAAGAGTTTGCAGAATGGGCCCTCATTAAAAACAAGTTTTCCTATTTAAAACAAACACCATGAATAGATATTTGAGGAATAATTAAATCTTATGTTGAAATCAAATGAGCACCATTTTTTAAAAAGCACTCCTAAAAACTTTCCTGTGCTAGAAAGGGATAAAAGATGCTGAGTTTATAGTAAACACGGCAATCAAAAATACCAGAAAGTAGGTAGTTTCTCATTGGAGTCTGTTTTTGAAGTTTTTTTTGTTGAAGAATTTTTTTTCTTCAGACTCCAGTGAGAAACTGCAGAACTGGAATTAATTTGCAAACTGGACACCATCATATTTGGCCTGAATAGAGACTGGGAGTGGATGGGTCACTAAAAAAAAGTAATTTTTCCTCTGCTGATACTCACATCATCTTGTCAACTGTTGGATGTTGCCCATTGCCACCTGAATCGCATTGGCCTCATTAGCACTACAAAAGTAATTTTCCCTCTGATATTCACCCCTTCTTGTCAACTGTTGAGAATAGGCCACTTCCACCTTAATTAAATTGGCCTCATTAGCACAGACCCCCCACTTGGTAAGGCAACTCCCAGCTTTTCATGTGCTATAAAACATATATACACTGCTGTCTGTATTTTTCACTCCATGCATCTGCTGAAGTGGGTTTTAGCCCACGAAAGCTTATGCCCAAATACATTTGTTGGGGCTTGGCTACACTTGCAAGTTGCAGCGCTGGTGGAGGCTTTCCAGCGCTGCAATTAGTAACTGTCCACACCTGCAAGGCACATCCAGCGCTGCAACTCCCTGGCTGCAGCGCTGGCTGAACACCTGGTCTGCTTGGGGAATAAGCATGTGGACACACACCAGTGCTTTAATTGGCCTCCAGGGTATTAGGAGATATCCCAGAATGCTTTTAACTAAATTACTCTCTTTGTTTTGTTATGCAGCCTCTCTTTGTTTTGTTGTGAACGAGCTCCACGCAGAGCTCCGTTGCCGGTGCTGCTTATCTAAAAAACAAACAGAGCTCCAGTTTGCTGTGATCAATCTGTACCTGGCTGTAAACAATCAAATGAGAGGCAGGCAGGAAGTGAGTGAAACAGCGGGGAGTCGTGTTGGATGCAGGCTGTTTGCAATTAAGAGTTAAGACTAAGGGGTTGGAAACATTTTCTGATTTTTTCAAGGCAGGAAGCTAAACACACAGTGTTGGCTCCAAAAATCCACTCTCTCTCTCGCCCCGCTCCCTGTCACACTAGACCCCACTCCACCCACCTCTTTTGAAAAGCACGTTGCTGCCACTTGAACACTGGGATAGCTGCCCATAATGCATCACTCCCAACAGCGCTGCAAATGTGGCCACACACCAGTGCTGGTAGCTGTGAGTGTGGCCACACACCAGCGCTATTCCTGCACAGCTGCACGACCAGCGCTGTAACTCCCAGCGCTGCAACTTTCAAGTGTAGCCAAGCCCTTAGTCTCTTAAGGTGCCACAAGGACTCCTCGTTGTTTTTGCTGATACAGACTAATATGGCTACCACTCTGAGATATTTAAATGTGTACGATTTAGCTTGAATACCAGAAAATGCATCTAACTTTTGTACATAAATCTTGTTTAGAAAACAGAGTACAAGTATAGCTTATACCAAACCTGTACAGCAAGTAAAAGTTGATTTACATAATATACTGTGAGATATGTAAAATCTGTTTTACCCTAAAATGGATTCCTCATAATGGTACAGCGTTTGGGTTGTATGTTATGACTTGAGTCAATTTGAACTCCCAGCACTTTAAGGTGGGGTTTTGGATTTGGATCCTAACTTCTCTCAAAAATGGGTGCGCTGAGAGAAATCATTTTGTTAGGCTTATCTTACACACAAAAAATAGCTTGTTGCATTGATATGAGGTTTTACAGAAACACTTTTCCCCTTTGCAGAGAAACAGTCTTTCTTCCCAAGGATGTTTGAGCAGTTCACACAAAAAAGCACAGCAGAATGAAGGAATTGGCTCATCACAAGGATTCTCCGAAGTCTTCACTTGAAGCACTTCTTAAGACAGGACATCTGGACCACTTCCTTTCTCAACTTGGTTCACAAAAGGCTTCATTTGAACCACCAAGAAGAACCCTGGTAATACATGGACCATAGTTTGGAACAGCTATGTGAATACATAGCCTATAAATTACTCTTTGCATAAATAAAAAACCCTCTTGTATAATTGACCACTGAACATTCAAAGAGGTTCCTGGTACAGCCATTTGCTGCTTCTGTTACTTCTGCATAAGAATGGCATTTGTCATTTACCACCTGAATAACTGGCATATGTAAACAAGCACTTATCACAACTCCCAGCATATCTGCGTCACAGCATGCTCTACTCACCATTGGGGCACTCCGGCTGGGGATTAGCTCTGCCAGTCTGATGCCTCTTCCTTTGGGGGCTCACTCTGTCTCAGGATTCGATGGCTCCCTCTTTGTGGCTTGGCCCTTTGGCCAGGTCACTGTAGTTTGCCCCTGGGGGAGGAGGCGGCACGGAGTGTGTACCAAAGTCTCTCTGTGCTGGCTGTCCCAGGCAATCTTTCAATTCACTGCCCAGCCTGTGCAACTTCCTAGTGGCTGGTAGGGGAACCCAGGCCCACCCTTTTCTTTGGGTTCCACCCCAGAAACCCAACCAACAGCTAAGGTCTGCTTTGTCCCACACCTTGCTGCTGTTTCCCTGGACTTCTTCTGAAAATGCTCCTCAAGCTCTTTCCCCACTCTCCTCCAGGTATTCCCTTCCCTCTGGGCCAGACTCCCCTCTGTCCCTCAGAGACCACAGCCCTCCTCCTTGCAGTCCCATTTTGCTTTCAGCTACCTTGCTTTATACAAGCCCTGGCTGTTCCTGTCCAGGTAAGCCTCATCCTTTCATTGGTCCTCATGTCTCCTGGCTCCTCCTCCAGGTGCAGGCTAGGCAGTTAATTGGCCAACCTAGCCACCTTAACCCCTTCAGGGCCTGGTGTGGGGTGAACCCCACCACAGTGTGTGATTACAAATTAAAACATAAAATCTGTTTCACAGAGTTCTGTCCTAGCTGCTTTCACCAGAGTTCAAGAGTCACGGGTGTCTTAGGCATCACTGGAAATGAACTGATAACAAAGAAGCAGGTGAGGTGGGATCCACAAAAGTACTTAGGCATTTAACTCCGAGTTTTGGCTCCACTATGATCCACAAAATGCCCATCCAACACTGAAGGTGCCTAAACTCACTCAGCACCTAAGTTTTTCAAGGTAAAAGGTCCCTGGGTGCCTATCTTTCTGCTTCTGGGTACGAGCAGGCATGGGTGCCTATCTTTCTCCCTCTAGGCATCCATGTGCCTATCTCCTACTTAAGCCTCAGAGCTATCCACACACCCAGGGAAGAAAGGCATTCCAGCTATCGAAATGACAGGCAGAACTCAATCTGTCAGGCATACTCAGAGGGCACCTACTAGACTGGGTTCCATTCAGCAGTTACATCAACCCAGCTATGTGACTGGGAAAAATCCACACACTCGACTGATGTAGTTAAATTGACCTAGCCCTTTGTGTAAATGGTGCTAGGCTGATGGAAGAATTCTTCTGTTGACTTAGATACTACCTCTCAGGAAGGTGGATTACCTACGCCAACTGGAGAGCCCCTCCCATTGCTGCAGTGAAGTATTTCATGTAGACAAGCCCTAAGTTAAGTATTTGGAATCTGGAGGATACTTTCTAATACCCATTTAGGAGTCAAAGGGTACACCAGCACTTAAAACACTACAGCGGTGCAGCTGCAGCTACACCACTGTAGCGCTTCAATGTAGAGACTCACTCACTCCAGTAACAGGAAAGGTTCTCCCGTTGCTGCAGTTGACCTACCTACCACATTTTAGGGAGGTGGATGAACAGAAGAATTCTTCCATTAGCCTACCATTGTCTATACCAGGGATTAGGTTGCCACAGATACATCTCTCAGGGGTGTGAAAAATTCACACTCCTGACAGCTGTATCTTTCACACCCCTGAGAGACATAGCTATGTCAATGTAAGTTTTCAGTGTAGACCAGCCCTAAGCAACGTCAGTGCTTTTGTGAGACTGGTTACATGTGTTGTCAGTTGGCTTTCGTGTGTGTGTTCTTTCAGTGTGCTGTCCAGCTCTGCACAGATAGGTGGTTCAGCAGACCTCGATAGTACTACCCAGTGTTGTTAAGTGCTGCAGGCTGGAATGTTGTTGCCTCGGTAACGCTGTTATGGCTGCTCAGTGCTTTCTGTTTCTTGGAGACAGTGCAACATGTTAATTCAGCAGAGCTTGATGTCACTCATAAAGACCACAGGCACAGATCAGTGACGAAGGCGCTCAGCCAAGGTTATTGTCAATGAAGAATGGAACTAGTGCCCAGGCTCCATGGTTACAGGTACACTCACACGTGTATGCCTATTATAATGGACCCAGCTCAAATCAGCAGCAGGACTTTCAGCTGCCCCCTCAGCTGGACAAAGGATTTAGACAAAGTATCCTGATATTTATAGGCTGAGAAACAATTGGAATATAGTTTACATACCACCTTATGTAATTAATTACATCTTGCATAAAACATCCTTATTCATTATTTTGTCAAACCAGCTTATCTTGTACTAGATTGGGCTCTATCTGTACTAGCTGGAATATATTTATGTAAATATCTAGTTGTTAGTACACTAGCAACAACTTTGCCAAGTTCATGTACTGGACAGTGGACTTGTAAGCATCTGCTTTAATATGTGGCCTGACTTTGGTTCACAGCCTCTGGGTTAGGCCTCAAATCTTGCCCCAAGCCCAGCACTCCAGGCTCTCTCTACTACAATATGAAAACCAATTAGTCAGCTAATTAGATTCTCAGATGGCTGATCCTTATTGTGATAGTCTGACTGCAATTAGCTCACAACTGTTTAGAATAGAGTTGTTAGTAACATTGTATAAAAGAATGCTTCTCTTACCATTGAAAAATATTGGAAAAACAGTTTAATACAATGAAAATGAAATATTCAACTTTAATTATCACTGTTCATACAATCATCCTGATAGTAGTTTTTCCCCACTGCATGGCAGTTGAAAGACCAAGGCATTTCCACTCAGAACACAGGGGGAAAAAAATGACCTTATAGTTGAGAGACCCCTTTTCAAAATACACGGTAAAAACAAAGACATCAGACAGTTAGTTTGGTGGTCCATCTAGAAAATAATGTAGCTGGAAAGAAGTGAACCAGAGGTGAAGATGCTTGTTGTCCATTAGAGATTGAATATAGTGATGGGAGAAGAGAAAACTAACAGCAGAAAATATCTGTGACACCTTACCGAAACATCGGTCACCTACTTACAGAAAGACAGTTATTTCTCTTGGGAACCACTTTCTACACACTTGATGAATAAGACTTGATCCAGCAAAGTCTTGTCCATGTGCATACCTCTAAGCATGCAAGCAGTCCTCTTAACTTGTTCTTCCAACCTGAATTCAAGTTAACTACTCAAGCATGTGCATATCTATAAGCACATGACAAGTCTCTAGAAATTCCACTTGGAAGAACAAGTCAATGAGACTATGCACATGCTTAAAGACACCCATGAGCTCACCTATTTTTGTGGATTGGGGCCTAACTAGCTGAAGACACGGGATCCAAGAGTGATAGCTTCCATTCCCTGCTTCACTTTTACGTGAACACTACACTGGGATAGAATTTTGTGCAACTTTAAGTAATACAATATTCCTTCTGGCTATATTTTTCTCCATTAAGAATTTACATTCTCACTCAGGAAATGTCTGAACTTCATCAACTATTTGGCTGAACACCACAATATTTAGTTCCATAGGATAAACAGGGGTCTTTTCGATTTGCCAGTATCAGTGACATTTTATCACTGGAAACACTTTTCTTTCATCTACAAAACTGATACTCAACCTGAAGTGGTGATTGTCATCGCATTATACAATATAATAAGACCACAACACAGAGGGGCCAGTTTTTACAATATACCCAGGTAGTTTGCAAGTAGATGGACTCCCACAATACTTCATGTACAATTCTACCATTTAGTTTTGCCTATTTATTCCAGTGCTTTCAAGTCCACACTTTGCATTGTGTTTAAGTCACCAATTTCTTTTTGCTGCACTGAAGTAGATGTGGCAGGAAAAATGCTGCAGTCCCATCTTCTGGTAGAACATTAAGGAAATCCCTTAGCTCCAGTTCCATGGCAACAACTGATAAAGTTTCTGCACAGGGAAAGAATACTATGTTTAAAATCATCTATATTAAGTGCAACACATTATAGATGTGATCTTTAACTTATTTTGCTGATTTAGTTATCTAAATATTGTGATTACAGTAAATTTAAGAGAAAGACGCAAATAGCAGTGGATACATTTGGCAACTGAGGAACAGTTTGAGATGTGAAGGTAGCAATTCAGGGTTGTTTATGGATGAAGTATTGAGACACACCACTATAACGTCTATCTGAACTAATCACCTCTACATACAATACCAAATCCTAGGTAGGTCTCATCTAGCACCTTCAGTGCTGTATAAAATTGAAAGAAAGCATTAAAATGGAGCTATGCTGGGCCAACTAGTATCTATTACAATGAGGTAATGGTCGGACAATGAGCATCTGACAACAGAAGTTTACCGCTTTTATGCTTCTGACAATGAGTGCTGCCATGCTCTCCATGGCAACCCAGTAGTGACACTCCTCTGTTCACACATTGTGCAGGTGTTGTAAAGGTCTTATCATGGAAAAAAATGACTAATTTTATTCAGCATTCTGAATTGGCTATAAAAGAGTCAAACCACTAGTCTATTATTTATTTCCTCCATAACAATGAGTAAGGGGACCACGGCAGCTGCCATGGTTGGTCACTTCCCCTTCAGCCAAGTTTCCAGAGGAAGAGGGGGAAAACGTTCCAGTCTCAGGAAGAGGAAAATCAAAGAGTCAGAGGGTCACTTCCTTTGGCTAAGGATTCAAATCCCTCAGAACAAATACTCGACTGCTTCCTTCTGTGTAATCCCAGTGACCACAAGCAACACAACACGGCTTCCCTCAGCCAAGAGCCCATCTATGAAGAGAGACAGTCCTTACTGTCGTTAGAGTCGCTGCAACCAGTACAGTTCTCAATACAAGCCAGGCCGTTATTTCCCCAGGTATTCCTTTCCCCTGGCTTGGCTACGGAAATAAGTAATTGCACATTACTTTCAACCGATAGTTCTGTGATGTCTTTCCCTGGAATAATTTTTGATTCCTGTCATGCATAATTAGTAGGGCTGTCAATGAGCAAAAAAATTAATCATGATTAAAAAAATTAATCGCACTGTTAAACAATAATAGATACCATTTATTTAAATATTTTTGGATGTTTTCTACATTTTCACTTTATATTTTTTTCTATTACAAATATTTGCACTGTAAAAAAAACAAAATAGTATTTTTCAATTCACCTAATACAAGTACTGTAGTGCAATCTCTTTATCATGAAAGCTGAACTTACCAATGTAGAATTATGTATAAAAAAAACAAACTGCATTAAAAAAAACAATGTAAAACTTAAGATTCTACAAATCTACTCAGTCCTACTTCTTATTCAGCCAATTGCTCAGACAAACAAGTTTGTTTACATTTACAGGAGATAATGCTGCCTCCTTCTTGTTTACAATGTCACCTGAAAGTGAGAACAGGCGTTCTCATGGCACTGTTGTAGCCGGTGTCACAAGGTATTTACATGCCAGATGCGCTTAAGATTCATATGTCCCTTCATTCTTCGATCACCATTCCAGGGGACGTGTCCATGCTGATGATGGGTTCTGCTCGATAACAATCCAAAGCAGTGCAGACTAATGCATGTTCATTTTCATTATCTGAGTCAGATGCCACCAGCAGAGGTTGATTTTCTTTTTTGGCGGTTTGGGTTCTATAGTTTCCGCATTGGAGTGTTGCTCTTTTAAGACTTCTGAAAGCATGCTCCACACCCTGTCACTCTCAGGTTTCGGAAGGCACTTCAGATTCTTAAACTTTGGGTTGAGTGCTGTAGCTATCTTTAGAAATCTCACATTTGCGTTTTGTCAAATCTGCACCGAAAGTGTTCTTAAAATGAACAACATGTCAGCAGACTCCGATGATATAACATGAAATAGACGGCAGAATGCGAGTAAAACAGAGCAGGGGACAATTCTCCCCCAAGGAGTTCAGTCACAAATTTAATTAACACCTTTTTTTTTTTTAAATGAGCATCAGCAGCATGGAAGCATGTTCTCTGGAATGGTGGCCGAAGCATGAAGGGGCACACAAATCTTTAGCACATCTGACACACAAATACTTTGCAATGCCAGTTACAAAAGTGCCATGCAAATGCCTGTTCTCACTTTCTAGTGACATTGTAAATAAGACGGCAATATTATCTCCTGTAAATGTAAACAAACTTGTTTGTCTGAGCAATTGGCTGAAGAAGTAGAACTGAGTGGCCCTGTAGGCTCTGAAGTTTTACATTGTTCTGGTTTTGAATGCAGTTATGTAACAACAACAACAACAACAAAACCCTACATTTGTAAGCTGCACTTTCATGACAAAGAGATTGCACTACAGTGCTTATATGAGCTGAGCTGAAAAATACTATTTCTTTTATCATTTTTACAGTGCAAATATTAGTAATCAAAAATAATATACGCTGATTTCAATTACAACACAGAATACAATATATATGAAAATGTAGAAAAACATCAAAAATATTTAATAAATTTAAATTGATATTCTATTGTTTAACAGTGTGATTAAAACTGTGATTAATCATGATTTATTTCAATTAATTTTTTTAGTTAATCGTGTGAGTTAACGGCAATTAATCGACAGCCCTAATAATTAGTTTAAAAAAATAAGGATGTATGCAACAATTTTGGATGTGTGTAAATGCTTACTGCACATTTCACAGTACTACTCTGCTAGTCTCTGCTGAGTTACATTATGTGTAGAGAAAGACCTTCCTCCCCAAACTGAATGATGGTAAAATGCCATGTCACAGCTGTTTCTAGAGGAAACAGCTTTCAAACACTTTAGATGCAGTACACAGGCTTTCGTGTATAGCATTCAGTTGTAAACCAAGTTCTTTACCTTTCAGCGACGAGATGAGAATGGAGTAATCATCTCCAACATATCTGGTTCGTTTACAAAGTTCAGGAAGCAGTTTGTTCCACCACAGAGCCTAATTCATCCAAAAATAAACCCACAGAAGAAAAATAAGTTAGTGGTGACTATGATTAGTAGGTTGTGAACACAAATTTTTAATAAGTACTTTGAACTAACATCAAAGATGGTACAAAAAACGGTGGTGTAAGTTGAGATGGGCTAGTAATTAATTAGTCTGCACAGTGCTTTGAAATGCAATGTTTTCAGACTTCAGTGTGATCCTTTTTAACCCAGCAAAATATAGTGATGATAGCACCCCCTAGTGCCACTGAAGATAAGGCTGTGCCTGTTTCTGACAGGCTGTGAATGTGGTTCAGACAAACTAGTGCAGGGGGGGAAAAAACGTGAATGCAGTATTATGGTTATGGATTTAACAAATGAGATAAGTCTCTCATTATAGCCTGGTGCAGTGTGGGTAAAAAAAGCTTTCTATGAGAACTTTATGCTCTTATGTTTCTTGACATACCCCTTAATCTTAATGTTGCATGAATACACCATTTAAATTTTAATAATGCAAAAAGCTATTAATTTTGTGTTTACAAAGACTGAGGGGAGGAAAGAAAACACTATCCATCTCTCTTCAAACTCTGTGTCTCTCTCTTCTCTTTGCCTGCAGTATTGCAAGGCTACAATTACCCCAGATATTGGTTTTCTCTGTTCCACTTCTTGATCAAGGGCCAAAGGGAGCATACATGAGCCTCAACTGTACTGACTGGGGGTTCTAGCATTTCCATTTACTGGAGTGTCTTCCCCTTGGCTGATATATTCAGCAGAAGTTATGTCCACTATTAACTGAACATTTTTCAGAGTGAAGGGAGGCAAAGAGCAGACTCCCCCAAGGATCTGTACTGGGACAAGTGCTATTCAGCATATTCATAAATGATCTAGAAAAGGGAGTAAACAGCAAAGTGGCAAAGTTTGCAGAGGATACAAAATTACTCAAGATAGTGAAGTCCAAAAGCTATCTGTGAAGAGTCACAAAGGGATCTCACAAAACTGGGGTCTGGGCAACAAAATGGCAGATTAAATTCAGCGTTGATAAGTACAAAGTAATGCACAATGGAAAACGTAACCCAACTATACATACAAAATGATGGTCTCAATTAGCTGTTATAACTCAAGAAAGATCTTGGAGTCATTGTCGATAGTTCTCTGAAAACATCTGTTCATTGTGCAGTGGTAGTTAAAGCTAACAGAATGTTAGGAAGCATTAGGAAAGGGACAGATAGAAAATTTCAATGCCACCATATAAATCCATGCTACGCCCACACCTTGAATACTGCTTGCAGTTCTGGTTATCCCATCTCAAAAAAAAGGATATATTAGAATTGGAAAAAGTACCAAGAGGGGCAACAAAAATGACTAGGCATACAGAACAACTTCCATATGAGGAGATATTAAAAAGACTGGGATGGTTTAACTTAGAAAAGACAACTAAGGAGGGATATGATAGAGGTCTAAAAATCATGAATGGTGTAGAGAAAGTGAATAAGGAAGTATTATTTACCCTTTCACATAACACAAGAACCATGGGGCACCCAATGAAATTGATAGGCAGCAGGTTTAATACAAACATAAGGAAGTACTTCCTCATACAACACAGTCAATCTGTGAAACTCATTGACAGAAGATGTTGTGAAGGCCAAAAAATATAACTGGGTTAAAAAAAGAATAGACAAGCTAAAGTAGGATAGGCACATCAATGGCTGTTAGCCAAGATGGTCAGGGATACAACCCTATGCTCTGGGTGTCCCCAAACCTCTGCTAGAACCTGGGACTGGACAACAGGGGATGGATCACTCGATAATTGCCCTCTTCTGTTCCCTCTGAAGCATCTGGCACCAGCCCCACTGTTAGAAGACAGTATACTGGGCTAGATGGACCATTGGTCTTACCCAGTATGGTTATTCTTATGTTATCAGCTAATTGGCAAGGACTGGGGAAAAACCATGGCAATACTGCTGGAGCCTTGACCAGAATTGGACAGATCAAGTTCTTCCTCAAATATTATAGGCCACGGGGGAAGGAAGCATGAATAGACTCAAGTTCCTGCTCATCAGTGGTGCAACATCAAGCAATGAGAATACAGTTCAGATGTTATTAGGGAGCAGGGAACATATTTAATCATGGCATTTTGAGACATTAATAATGATCTTTTTTATTGTGGCAAGTTTCACGTGAAAAAGTTCAGCTGCTTCTGAGTTACTTGTAAGCCAAAAAATACTCAGCTTTCTCTGTTTACAGCAGATCAGTGTATTATTCCCCTCTCTGCTTGCAAGTAACTCAGCCATCTTAACATTTTTTCCACAACCTTAATATAAAATAAAATATCACACCTTCAGGATGAAACTAAACTGGAAAACCTCAGTCCAAAGAGTTTTTCAGAAAGACGGTCTATAATAAAATGCCATGTATAATCCATATTTTTCAGTATAAGTAACTTTGACCAGGAGCATATGCAGTAAGAACTACCATCATAAAAACACAAAAGCAAAAATTGTACATTTATATAAATGTGACTTGAACTCAGTCAATGAAATCTATGAATTTTAAGGGTAAGGATGAAACTCCTATCTTGTCTCATTAAGCTTGTGCACTGCAAGTGTCTAAGCAACAGGTATTTATGACTTTAGGTGCTAGAACGCTTAGGCAAAAAGGGTCTAACCCTGGCTCCCATTAAAGTCAATGGCAATTTGGCCATAAAATTCAATGCAGGCAGTTTCAGGCTCAGAGTGAGTTAAGGATGGGAGTTTCAACTTTAATAGAAATCTGTGCCATTTGATTATCTCTGCAGTGTAGTGCAAATTCTCCTATGCACAGCTAACAACTACTGAAAAGAAAGGGAAAGAAAGAAGCTCACCCGATTTTCATCTTTCAGCTCATGCTGGGCATACGGTATGAGTGCTTCAGGACACTTCTCTAGGAGCTTGTCAATGGATTTCTCATACTCTCCTACCCCCGTAGTGCAAAGAACATGGACACTGAGACCAGCATTACTGTCTTCTGATAATGGCTCCAAGAAAGGCAGAACTGAAGCTATGTCGACTGATGGACCACATAAAAGAGACTGAGGACAAGAGGAAAACTTGCCATTTGGATGTCAAAACAGACAAAATGCTCACATGCGCACAAAATTAATTTAAAAAGAAACAGTTTTAAGTCTTTCTGATACTGCTTGGTTAAACAATTAGGCCAAAAATACTGAGTAGAATATAAGCCTATATGACTATTATTTACATAATTCTTTGATCATTTCCTCTCCCATCGTTTGCACCATTCCTCTTTCATGGTTCAGTTTGACTGACGGAAGTATTGTTTTAACAACAGCTTTACATCATATCTATATTCATCAGCAACACACTGGGCTATTTAGCAAGAGGTTTAAACAGCCTTACTTCATTTAAACCCAATGTGAACTAAATTCTGCCCACCCTAAGGGTAGGTCCATACTTACCCGCCGGGTCGACGCGGAGAGTTCGACTTCTCGGAGTTTGAACTATCGCGTCTAATCTAGACGCGATAGTTCGAACTCCGAACGCACTCCCGTCGACTCCGGAACTCCACCACCGCGAACGGCGGTGGCGGAGTCGACGGGGGAGCCGCGGAGTTCGATCCCGCGGCGTCTGGACAGGTAGGAAATTCGAACTAAGTCGCGTACCTTAGTTCGACCCCCCCCCCTCCCCGTAGTGTAGACCAGGCCTAAGAATCAGAATCACCTAAGAAGTTATGCTGGATTGTTTGATCATTGTAAATAAGGCCTCCACTAAACCTTATGTAGTTCCTGTACTCAGTCATCTGAGCTGCCATTGCTCTACAAGAAAGTACACAGCCTTGGTATTGACAGTTCACCCCAACCCCCTTGATTTAAAACTACAGTTTTCCCCCTACAGCTGAGATATTACTCAATTTATTATGAGTCACAGATCCTAGAGAGCACCCCCCAGCCCCGGTAGCTACCCACTAGGACTGCTCTGAGGGGAATACAAACCTTTGCTGCTCTGGATCCCCACGATGTTTCAAACTCCTACAGCCTCAGCAGGCAGCAGCATTGGTTCCTCATTTGGTGCCTCTGGCACATTTCATAGGCGTTGACCTTCAATTACCCTCTCTTGGAAATGGGGCTCCTTGGCCTACCTGCCCTAGGCCTGCACGGACCCAACACACCCCTCCCCCAGAATTCCACCCAAAGATGTGACGCTTCTGGTTTACAGGGTAACTCTCTCAAGGGCCACAGTAGTAGCGAAGCAGTCAACTCATAGACTTTGCCCATTCTAACACCCGTATGTTCTTTTATATTTAATAATGTAAAGCACAGGAGAGTACAGCTCATTCAAAACAACAAACATCTGAAACTGAAACGTCCCTCACTTTCTAGCTTACTCTTCTCTTTGAGTCCTTGGGGAATCATCTGGAAGGCAAACAGGTAGGGAGTCCCTCCTCACGCAGGCTGCTGCATGCTAGCTGGTCTCTCTCGCTCATGGGTCTTATGTGAGCTTGTTCTCTCCTCGCTCATGCTGCTTCTTCCGATGTGTTTATTTAACCCTTTTCTGATCACCTGACCTTTTTTGTTCTTCTCCTGGAAACTTTCCATTACTCCCACCACCTTCCCTGCTTCTTTCTGGAGTAAACTAAACTAAACTGGTTTTCTAAGGACAGAGCTCACCCACTGTCCCAGATGTTTGCACCTAAACAGGGTTAAGTCCTAAGTATCTTCTTATTGTATCTGCCTGGTGCATACGAGCTACAGGCCCTGTCAGCAATGGTGGACCCAATATACATACAGCACTCATGACACAGCAGATTTTCATAATACAATTTCACAATATCAATCAGAATTCATAAGTTGTACTGAGATAGCCCCAAATCATCACACCCTCTTAAAAATATCTATTGTGTGTTGATGGTAACTCCCCTCACCATCAAGAAAGATGCATTTCATGCTATATTTATCCCATTCCAGCCACTAAACCACCTTAACTCTGTACAGCATGGCAGGACATGTGCAATATCCCACCCCTGAACACCCTGTCTTGGCTGGTTAATGGATTAGCCAAAGGGACAACCTGAAAGTCAAGAAACAGCATGCAACAACTAAGGGCATGTTAGTGCTCAGGCAAGAGCTATACAGAGACAGGTAATTCCATTTTGCAAAGGATTTTGATATTTCACAATTTAGTTTTGCTCCAATCTGGAATGAAAACCAAAAAATTTAAAATTCTCTGCGAAAGCCCTGGGGTCCCTGCCTCACAGGTAGTCTGCCTGGCTAACTGCCTGGGACCCTGAAATCCCGGGAGCCCAGGCTGATGTGAAGCTGTGAGCTAGCTGCTACCAAGCTCTTGGCTCCCATCAGCCCACCTAACAGGCTGCTGAGGGGCCAGGATGGCAATCTGGCAGGAAGCCTCACACATTTCCAATAAAAGCCTGGCTGCTTTCAATCAGACCTCAAACCATCTCAGAACGTTTTGATTTTGACTAAAGGGCATTCTCCACTGGAAAAATGCTCTGTTGGAGAATTTCTGACCAGTTCCACTCAGGATCAAGTTCAAGTCTCCTCCTCACCACCAAGGAGGAGACTTTCCAGACACCAGAACATGTCCAGGACCCCTCATGTAGACAAAATATACTAAATTTCCATTATCTCCACCCACTTCCACTCCTTCACTGTTTGGGGGAGGGACCGCTCAGTAGTTTGAGCATTGGTCTGCTAAACCCAGGGTTGTGAGTTCAATCCTTGAGAGGTCCACTTAGGGATCTAGGGCAAAAAAAATCAGTACTTGGTCCTGCTGATGAAGGCAGGGGGCTGGACTCGATGACCTTTCAGGGTCCCTTCCAGTTCTATGAGATATACCTATCTCCATATTTTCCTTTTTTCTTTCTTTCTTTTGACCCCCAAAGAAGCTTCTTCTGCCCATTCTGGCAGCTCTCTACAGACAGGGGCGGCTTTAGGAATTGTGCCGCCCCGAGGAGGGCGGCACACCGCGGCGGGCGCTCTGGCGGTCGCCGGTCCCGCGGCTCCGGTGGACCTCCCGCAGGCACCCCTGCGGATGCTCCACCGAAGCTGCGGGACCAACGGACCCTCCGCAGCCACGTCTGCGGGAGGTCCACCGGAGCCGCGGGACCAGCGGACCCTCCGCAGGCATGCCTGCGGGAGGTCCACCGGAGCCGCCTGCCGCTCTCCCGCAGCACGCTGCCCCAAGCGCACGCTTGGCGCGCTGGGGTCTGGAGCCGGCCCTGTCTACAGAGTTTGAATAAAGTCCAGTTGCTACACCAAGCAAAATATTACTTTCTATTCACACATGTAACCTAACACCCATTAACTAAGAAAACAATTTAAATGGTTGCATGACTGAAGCACTGAAATTCAATTTTACACAAATTAATAACAATACACAAAAGGTAAAAGAACAATAGACATTCACAAGGCCCCAATTCTGCAAACCCTTGGGCACACATAACTTTGATAGGTCAACTCCAATGTTTAAAGGTAAGGGATATGCTTAGGTGTTCACAGGAGTAGAGGCCTAAGTTGTAGAGAGTGAAGATGTAAGAGCATCATACCTGTAGTTTTGAAAGATCTTCAGGATACTTATCACATGCAGGTCCCGATGACATTATGAAGGTCACCCAAGGGAAAATTAACCCATAATGATTACAGGAGTTTATCTAGAAAAAATATTTCAAATCAATATGGTCACATATGAAACCTATTCCAGTGAAGGAAATCTCTGAATAAAGGATGCCATTTTAGAAAAGTAGCTATTGTTTCTATCTTGGGTAAATATTCAAACTAGAATAAGTGAATGAAGTATGCCTTGAAGCCTAATGCGGTCCAATGATTTATTTCACATTTGTTAGTTAGAAGCCTCTCCTACCACCCATCAAACAATGCAAGGCTTTAACTTTACATCCAATGCCTCTGTTACTCCATTATTAGCTAGTTAAAATTACTATGTGAGCAGTTCAGTTGGCACCTTCCCTGCTCGTTTCTCAGATAATGCATCTAAAACTGTGTTAAGTTTTCCACCCAAAAGGGTTGGGAAAGCCAAGTTCTCCTGAAGTTAGATCTCTCATTTAGCTCCAGATTAACAGATGATCAAAATCCAAATATTCTAAAGTAATGTACATGTATCAGTTATCCATGTTCTGGGTCAAGTTCATCCTTGAAACACTGCAGTGTCAAAACTACAGGTAATCTAGTTTCATGTCAGTGCCCCTTGATGTCAGGAACTGGAACTGACAAACATGCATGCATTTTCCACAAGACAATTTGAAACCCCCACAACAGCAGCATTAAGGATCTGTTAATCAAAAGCCAGCAGTTCTTTGCAAGAATTAGCATTTGGTAACTCAACACATAAGTTTATCTGCTCGCATTCTCACTACTTTTAAGGACAATTTGTCCAGAATTAAAGCATTGCAAGATGGTTTTGTGACTGAATATTCCCTTACACTCATTGTCTGTCTCATGCAAATGTATTTGCAGTTTATAGTTACCAGATCCTCTGTTGTTTTCAGTGGTTTGGTATCAGGAAGCTGCTTCCTCAATAGTCTCCAAATATACTGTGAAGTAAGCTTGAATAAGAGCTTCTGGAGTATTTCTTTCTCAGAGCCTGCTACAAGGAGGGCTTCCCAGAAGTCTACTAAGAGCTGAGGGGTAGTACCTTCCTTCTTCCCACACAGCATCTGAGCACCACAGAAGATCAAATATTAATGAAAATCAAGATGACTATTACATTGTCTCATTGTTTACCTGTACTGCCTCGTCTGTCTATATCCAACAGTGTCATGTCTTAAATTGTAAGCTCCTTGGGGCAGGGGACCGACTTTGTTCTGTGTTTGTACCTATCCCAATGGGGTCTCGGTCCATGACTAGGGCTCCTAGGTGCTAAGGTAAGATAATAACAGCAGCAACAGAAGTCTGAATGAACAAAAGTTTCAATGGACGAAGACTAAGTCTCCCTCTACTCGTCATAGATGAGTGTGTTCTTGTTTTTGTGTAATCCTGATGTGTTTCTAGCATATGTGATGCCAGATACTGTGGTGATGGACAATGCAGAAGTGCATGCAACAGATTTAAACTCTTGATTCCTTAATGTATAGGTTTGGTATGCAAGAAAAACATTCCTTTGTGAGTTTTTATTCTGCTATCAACGGTGGTCACATTGTGAAGTGT
The DNA here is from genome assembly GCF_016161935.1 of Mauremys reevesii. Taxonomy (NCBI): domain Eukaryota; kingdom Metazoa; phylum Chordata; order Testudines; family Geoemydidae; genus Mauremys; species Mauremys reevesii. The sequence continues at coordinate 27,601,407 of NC_052631.1, forward strand.
TTAAAGAGCCAAAATGCTGGAGCCATCTAAAATATGTCCACACCTAAGCAAGTCCCCTTTGAAGAGTCATTCTAATCAGAGAGCTGGGGCTAAGTTAAAGGAAGCACCCCCCAGTTCACTTGCCAGTGGGAGCTAATCGTAGGGCTCTGTGAGGAGTTTGGAGGACTGCACCAAGGGGGACCCCATCACCACTGAACCTTTCCTTGGGCTTTTAAGTGCTGGCCAGACAGGTTGGGGACCTTGATTACTGCATTTACTACATTAACCTTAACTACACTGTCAGATCTTTAATTTTATGATGAAAATTTAGATTGATCGAAGTAAGATCACAAAAGGTCTGGGGGTGCAGTGAGGATGGAGATAATTTGGCTCTAAAATGACTGAAACCTTTATAATGAAGAATAGTCAAGATCTGTGGAGCAGGGAACTCCTTAGTTCTAATTCCTGCTCTGACAGAGGTCTCTTTTGAGGCCAGGAATAAGCCACGTGTTCTAGTTTTTCTATCTGTAATGTGGAGATAGGCCCACCTCTTTCAGGTTTGAGAGGACTATTTACTTCATTTGTAGAGTGTTTTTGAATATGTACATAGAAGATTAAGTAGCGTTACATCTGACTTGATACCCTTTAGAAAAGGATTTGTATGCTATGGTATTAATCCTGGCTGCAATTTTCAGAAGGGAGTTATTTACACAATTCCTATTAAATTTTGATAGGCGCTGGATGCCTACCACCCTTTGAAAATTCCAGTCTCCAAGATCAACGTGTGCTTGGTTGAACTGAGGGATGCAGAACATAAAGACAAATGTAATGCATTTCTTTGGCTAAATTTAATGGCTGGGCCATTCACAAAAAGAACCAGTTTCTTACTCCAGTTAAAATTTCTATCAAGCTTAGTAACAGAAGCCGCTGGGCTTTCATTACGTTTTTTCTGCTGTAACTCCAAGGACCACTCTGATTGTTTTGGTCACCGCTAGTTGTTAAAAATTCAACAACCCTGCAAACAGACAAACCTCGAAGTAAGAGTCTGCTTCTTCCAATTCGATTTTACTGTTCTCATGTAAAGCCAACATCGAAGCCACCAGCAACCCAGGCCATGTCTCCTTCAGATGAACGGCAAGTTCGGTTGGAACAGTCCGTCCGTCTCTCTGCTGCATCAGAAGTCTTGGTTCCCCAATAAAGCCATATGGCAGTCTCATCTACAGACACAGCCATTTACAAGTTAGGCAAAGAATTCAATTCTTCCAAAGCTCAGGGCTTATTCAAGCAGTCTAGATTATGCAGGTGAAATGCAGGGAGGATATGGGAAGTGAACTATATCCCTTCTCACTGGGTCAAGCCATGGGACTGTAGTACAGCACTCCACCCGCTGCTACTTCAAGCTATGCACAGGAGTAATGGCTTCAAAAACTCTGCATCACTTGTGTGGGCACTTGGGCCACTGGGTCTGTAGAATCTTGGCTCTCAGCCATGTGTGGCCCACAGTGCCGCCCTATACATGGCTGGCATCCAAGGTGTGCCGGAGCTGCAGGCCCATCATGTGCCTTATATGGCACAAGGAGTTTGCGCTGGTCCTCCATACTTCCCCCTTAATGTTGTACCATTTTATTCCCCTTGTTCTTGCTCCCTGTCTTAGGGATCTTCCAGTTCCATAAGTCTGAACTTTACTCTCTCTCTCGATATAGGGCGCGCGCACACGCACACACACACACCTAGACTTGACTGTAAACCAAAACCAATGTATTAGATGCTTTTGAAATGGCTTTCAATGGGACTTGTGCTCCCAAATCAATAAGGTGCTTTTGAAAATGCTACCCATGAATAATAAAAATTATTTTGCAGCAGTATATATTGTAATAGCCCCTTTTTATTCATCAGCTGCTACTATTTATGCAGCAAGCATAAATTATCATAGATTAACCTGGCATCTGAGGCTCTCTTTACTCTCTAGGACCTATCCTGTTCCTCATTTATATTACCTCATCAGTACTTTTGCATCCAGTTAGAAAGAGATGATCATGCTTTGCTGCGGAAGAGACAGCAGGTGGTGCTGAACAGCACTGTAGCTGATTTTCTAACATATCCTAACCTCCACACTCTGCAGTTCAGAAATCAAGGCTGAGCATGTACTTAGTGATGGTTCTGGCATCAACCCCGGGCTGTGATGCATTCATGGGCTTATTTTCTCCCCAAAATTAGACACTTCTGACTTCCCTTCCAAAGCCATTTTTAAACCGGATTTAAAAATACAAAAGGGATGAGCTAACTCAATAGCCTGATGCAGGTCCAATATCTCTTCCTCTCTTGCAATACTCGTCTTTAAGTGCCCTGACCACCCCGACTAATTTGTGGCCTTTAACCTCACACATGGTGATTTGGACTGAAACATCAACATCGGGGTCAGATTTAGTCAGAGTATAATGACCTCCCTTCAAAGTGTCTGTAAATCCATCCCATCAACAACTGATATAAAGCCTTGCTGCACTACATTTCCTTCCGTTAAATAGGATTCTGCTCTGTGACTGCACCAAAGCACATTCTCCTCCTCTCTCAATAAGGACAAAGTCCCTTGACTACAGTCTAATAGAAGAGGGCAGTGGACTGGACACAGGGAACTCTCCATCCATGGCATGGACATCCTGCCCACAGCTCTTCACACACGAACACCAAGACCTTTCGGTGTGCAAGCCAAGGGTCAGGTGGGACAATGCAACCTATGCTCTGGGAGGGAAAGTGTGTGCTGGGTGGGGGGGTAGGGAAGGAGGGGGGACACTGCAAGGGCTGCAGAGGCTACTATGCTCCAACTAATATTTACTTTATTTACCGTATTTTGATTTTAAAACACTTGAGTGTTTTGTGATTGTTAAAACATTTTAATTTTAATAATATTTAATATTAAAGCAATAGTTTAACTATGTGCCCATGTGTATATTTATGGGAATTCAAGCTTCCCTGGAGCACAACCTAAACAAACCCAACACATACCCCTTAGCCCACCTCCTCCCAGATGCCCAATAAAGACCATTAAGTGTGTGGGGGAAGAGTAGGATTTCCCCCTGCCATGAGACATAAACCCAACTCAATTGGTTTGGGTTTAACAGAGAATCTGGTACTAAATGGGAAGGTGACTACATGGGAAGCATTCTGTACCTCTGTATAACAGTCCATCTCATTTTTATATGCCTCTAGGTCTCCCATTTTCAGAGCCATGGCAGCTTTGGTTAGTGTCAATACAACTGATGGCACAATCAGTTCCACTTTCTGCAAAAGCTTCATTGCCATCGAGGGACATACATGCTTCATGCATGGACTGCAGAGCACATGGGGCAGCTGGTTTGGTTCAGCAAGATGGAATATTTGGAGCACTTTGGCTGCTGATTCCTATTAAAATAAAAGCCATTTAACATAAGCTTAGCCTCCTGAATATACATTGGAATGAATAAATAAAATCAAACTACTGGTGTGTACAAATGATACAGACTTGCTTTCAAACACAGTTGGTAAGCCGTAGCGGTAGGGGCAAAGGAACACCACCTGACAGCATGTCTGCAGAGAGATTCTGTCAACTCAACCAAAATTCCTCTGAAGGGCTGGGAGAGCAGGCATGGAGTTTCAGCACCCTTTAAAAGGTGGCATTTGGAGATGTGGCTTAGGCTCAGTTCATTACATTGAGAGGGGTAGCAAAAAAAGTTTGGACGGAGACTTTCCTAGCATGTCAGTATCCCCAGACTTGGCTGGAACCCTGTCTCTGGAAAACGTTTAGGCATCATGACAACGAAAAAACACAATACATTCTTCTGAGGAGAGTCCTGAACAGGAAATATCATTGGTAATCTCTGTGTTTATAGAAATTACATCTTGTTTATATTTTGTCAGCAAAACTAGGATGGGTCCCCCTTGTGCCTCTCACATGCAAAGGAGAATAATCATGAGCCAACAGATATGGAGATTTCAAAATTTAAGCAATGCTTCCTTTATAAGTGTCCCAAGTTCCTCAGAATAGGAAATAAGCAGTAGATTAAAGAGAAAGTTCCTATTCTTACTTTGCTTAACTCTTCATTTAAATCTTCATAAAGAGAATGATTTAAGTAAAAGATAAATCCTTTTTCATATTTCTGTGTTCCACCCTCTACCACTGAGTCTATTCTCTTCAAAACTTCAGTTATGGATAAGCCAGACATCTTGTAGTAAGGCAGGGCAAGATGGGAATCCTTTGTGTCAAACCTGAAAGCAATGGGGAAAAAAGAATTGGGGACCTTTGCAGCAATAATCTTACAGAAAATAAAAAGATTTCACCCTGATCCATAAAGTGTTTGAGGCTGGAGACATTTCAGCATTTACATTTCTACTCCATACTTAAGCCAAGACTACAAGTCTAATGAATGAAAAACCAAACTGAGATGAAAATCTTTACAGTCAGCTCAGAGACTGTATATGCAATACAAGTGTAAATGGTGACGAGAACAAGCGATCCCAACATTCTTAAAATTGACCTAGGAGGACACCCTGGGAAACCCAAAATTAACACCTTTCAAAGTACAAACCTGCTGTAACAGTCTCCTAGGTGAGCACAACTTTCTCTGAATGCTGCCAGGAGCTTCTCTTTCTCTTCTGATTCCATCAGACTGGGATCCATCAGAGCTGCTCTGACCAACAAGTGAGCCTCACTTAGAAGATGGATGCAACTCTCCGTTCTTACATTTTCATATGTCTTACTGTAGTCTACCTAGAACAAATTAAAGAAATACTTAGGTCTTTAGCCCACAAGGCAGAATGTTTATAAACAGTTTTAAAGTTGGCAGAAACAACAATTTTAAATCTTGACTGATTACATACTACAGTATATGCATGAATACATGATAGGCTATCTTGAGCAATGAAGTATCTCAGACATCTAATCCACAACATGATGCTTTTATCAACAATAATCAAAACAGGAATTGAGGAATACCATTTCTTTGTAAAGCTGGATTGTTGAAATAGTATTCACAATATATAAATTCCAGCCAGGTTCTGACTCAGGTGGAGTCTTGAGTTTGACACTGTCAGCCTTTTTGGAACTGAAATGAGAGAAGTAAAAGAATGGAGCCATTGCTGTCCAAATAAAAAGTATGTGACTGAACACAAAAGCTTTATATCACTGACATACTAAACTGGTATCTGCATGAAGCAAACAGAATCAGGAACAACTCACACACATGTCCATAGATATCTTTTAGATCTTGTCTACATCTGAAAGTTAATTTGGATAAAGGTAGGGAGTTAAATTGCTATCCCTAAATAACTCCATGTGTAGACAAGACCATAGGCTATAAGGTCTCGTGGGCAGGAACTGCTGGACAGATCCTTAGCTGTACAATTTACATCACTGACTTCAATGGAGCTAAAGATTTATACCAGCTGAGGATCTGTACCTATGATTTTACATGTATCTCACACAGCATTCAGCACACTTCTACCACTTCAGTAACTTTTACGGGGAAACTATAAGACAGTGGGTCAAAAAACAAAAAAAAACTTGAAAATTATTTTTTTCATCTCAGGTGTTGGCAAGGTCCCTAATATTTTGAAGTTCTAGTATTCTGGGAGGTCACTACTTAGTTCACTATTCTTGGATAGTTGTACTTATGCCATTTTCTTATGTGATACGATGTGAAGTTATTTAGATACCTTTCTTTTCAACTGAATATAGCTGCTGAAATATAGTTACATGTTTGAATCAATTGGATTGATAAATGTGTTGTTCAGACAGCTGTGGCAGAGAACTCTATTAAAAGCCCCTGCAATATAGAAAGTAATGCATCATAATCAGCTTTCGGTTGGAACTGTGCAACCCTAATGACTTCATACATGCAACAGAGCATATTTTGGCCCAACGACTGCTGCTATTGTTGTTATACCTCACTACAATGACGCATTAGACTTTGTTCTCTGGGACAGAAGTACACTGTCCTCCTCAGAATATACCCCCGCCTTTGGCAATATATGCCCCAAAAATCCCCACAAGAGAATGTATGAGAACTACACCTTGTTCTGTGCTGTGATACATCTATTTTGGTATTCTAGAATTTATCACGCAGAAACACAAATTATCTATAATGTGTATTTAACGTAAAAGACAGTAGGGATAAAAGCATATTTATTTCTAATAATGTAACACACTGCCTCTTTGGAGGGTACCAATTTTTCAGCATCTTGAGTAATTTATACACTAAGTTACAGACATTTATAAGCCTTCCTCTACCCTTTCCACAATTTTACAAGACAATCCATTGGAATAAGGACCATTTCATTTGGTGTGCTAAGGCTCAATAAAAATTCATAATCTTGATTACTATTCTCATCCTGAGACTAATTATATTTCCAACAGATACTGCCCTTTCATATACACTCCTTCAACCCCTAACAAGCCAAAATTGCCTCTTCCATGAAATTGAACACTGAAATATAGCACTTACAGGACCCTTCTTGGAGGCTTTCTTCTTTCAGTAATATCTTCACTATCTGCCTTAGTCAGAAGAATTACATGGTTGTTGAAGTGACAAATAGCTTTCAGCCCTATAAAAAGCTGCATTCTTAATGTACAGACATCTAGAGACACAGGTGGGCAAGCCTGTAAAGAAAAGGATTACTTTAGGGTTAAAGAACTATAATTAACAAGATAGAAACAAAAAATCTGAATTCATAGGTAGGGTTACATTTTAAACTATTTAAAATTACATACAAAAAAACGACCTTAAAAGAACATTATTGTTACAAAGCCAAGAACTCAAAAATTAGGAAATGCCAGAATTACAATTGCCCATAGAGTGAGGATTGTAAAAACAAATAAACCAAACCTTTTTTAAAAACATTGGGAAAACATGTATTTCCCTAACCTTATTCTTGGAAGTGGCTGAACAGGTTTAGCTGAAGCTTCCCCAAAAAATTCAGCCTGAAGCACTCCACATATAACTTTGCCAAACTTAAGCCATTCAGGCAGCTATTTTCTAAGGAACTGAAAACAGCAGGGTGGATAAATGATTAATATATGACTTTATTTAGGTTTATTTTAAAATAATAAACCTCTTTAAAATATATTTGAAATTTAGGACAACCTATGTTAATGACTAAACTCACTATAAAATTATTTATCATTCAAATTAAAAAAGTTTGTATCAATGAGACCAATTTTTTTAATGAGTTAAAGAGTGCTGCTTTTTAAATCATATATAGTATCAGGGGAAGATGTCTAACTTTGAAGTCAACTTAAGCTTCAAGAATATGTCACAATGTCATGTACTGCAGAAAGTATCTATGTTATTTTTGGTCTTTACAATGGAGCAAATATTGGTATTTAAATTTTTTAAATAAATATTTTCAGTTTTTGTTGTGAGGAAAGATTTTAATTTTAATTATTTTTATTTATTATATTTGTATTTTCAGTTTATCTAAGAGACAGCATATTTTCTTCATTTAGACTAGTTGAAAAAGCAAGAAAGGTTGCTTTCCTCTTCCAGTTTGAATAAAATCTGTGAGGAAGAGGGGCAGATCTACTAAGTCTTAGAATTTGAACGATAGGAGGCTAGATTTTCAGAGATATCTAGGCACATAGTGGTATTTTCAAAAGGGCCTAAGCAGGTTAGGCACCTAAATTACACTGCTTTCAATGACAGTTAGGTGTGTAATCTGCTTAGATACTTTTGAAAAACACTACTATGTTCCCAATATAGCTTTGAAAATCTGACCTATGGCAACCAGAAACAAACAGTCCATTAACTAATTACGAAGGAACTTATTAACTGCTTACTAAATCAGTTTTTTAAATGCAAAAACATTTTTGATAAGCATATTTTTTCTTCAAAAAAAGAACAGGAGTACTTGTGGCACCTTAGAGACTAACAAATTATTTGAGCATAAGCTTTCGTGGGCTACAGCCCACTTCATCAGATGCATAGAATGGAACATATAGTAAGAAGATATATATACATACAGGGAACATGAAAAAGTGGAAGTAGCCTTACCAACTGTAAGAGGCTAATTAATTTAGATGAGCTATTATCAGCAGGTGGAAAAAAACCAAACAAACAACCTTTGTAGTGATAATCAAGATGGCCCATTTTAGACAGCTGACAAGAAGGTGTGCATACCCTGAACTTTTAAAGTAGCTTGATATAACTAGTACATTTTAAAATGCTGGTTTTGTGAAACTTTAATCCAATTTTAATTCCCATCCAATTGTAGTTTGACAAGTCCTGAAGGGGGAAATCATCATGTAGTAAATAAGTGCATCATTCACTATAACGATGCAAAAATTAAGATTTAACATGCATTTATTCAGCTATATAACTGCTTAAAGAAATGTGTATAGATACAGTGCATCCGCCTGGTTAGCAAAAAGTACCAAATTTAGTGTAAAGGCTACATTAGCTGCAAATCAACATGCTTTAATGGTTGTACCCATCAATGAGAACAAATGCAAAACAAGGTTAAAACTGATTATTTAAATCAGTTTCCTGCTTGCTGATTTAAATTGTGATTAAAATCAGGGATTTAAAAAAAATCCGAAACAACAACACACAAACAATCCACCCTGAACAACAGGGTTTTATAACAGAAAGTGTCAGGCAATCTTAACTACAGGAATCCCAACATGAGACGCCTATAGTATATAAACTAACAAAAACACCTTACATTACACACAATATTCTGTAATAGAAAACTTAATTCCCGATTCGCTCAACTCTTAAACTGGTTTCTACCTCTATCATTTAAGCACTATTTTATCCTATATATTGGGCCTAAGGCAAAATGAGTCAGCCTGACAGCATTTTGGATGAACAGTTTCAGGAGAATGAGAAGATGGTGTGTTCCCAAAGGATTAAACAGGCATAAAGTGAATCCACTTAGTCAAGCAACTATACCTGGTAATATTGACTATCAATCAAGTAGATGATGTGCTTCTTGGAGAAATTGCCAAGATTTCTCCGAGGTTATTTTAGTCACACACACTCTCAGTTCAGACTTGCATACACCATTTATATGAAAGCCACTCTCATATTGAAAAACACCATCTATTTCACAGCAGAGTGCCTGTTCAGAGCTCTACAACTTCCCTCTCTCAGCAATTACATGCCAACCAATATATTTTAAAAGCATACAGGAAAAAATATGCTTAAAACATACTTCAACCTGTCTGTCCTTATAATAAATATATAGATATTAATTCAGTCCTGCATAATTCAACAGTTTAATACTGAAACAGTTTGAAGAATGGGAAGTCTAAGCCTCTAATGGATTGAAAACCTTACTTGTCAAGACTCAAACTCAGAGGCCTATGTTTCTCCTACAGCAGATGAGAAGAGAGGGCTTCCAGGTATATTTGCTACATCACTTTAGGCTTCAGAAAAGTAATCAGCTGCCACAAGGTGAACTTTGAACCTGAATTCAGGTCTTGGCAGGAAAGTAGGCAGTCACATCCCATTATTATTAGTTAAAAGTTACAAACATAAATTCACATTTGTAAAGCCTTCACAAATATTCTGTTAATGATTTAGGATTTTAAGGAGCAATAGTATATCCTGTTTCAGCTACAACTTCCACACCCAGTAGAACAGAGGATTGTACCACTGGAAATATTAAAGTCAAATCATTAATGCTTTCTTGTGTTACTAAGTTCTATAGGCTGAAGCAATTAAGTAAGATGTAAAGAGAAGGCATACAGCAGTGTGAGGAAGATAATTGCCCTTTGGTACCCATATTTGTTTTTTAAGTTTTGCATCTGTCATGAGACTATTAGGAGCGCACCTTCATGGTTGTATCAATGTATGGGTCCTCCTCACGAGCTGCTGCTGCACTGCATCGTACTGTGAAACACTGCAAGCTGTTACTAAGGCAGAGAAATGACAATATTGATTAAAAAGAGGATTTGGTTGCTTAGTTATTGCCAGAGTACACGTGTATTCAAAATTTTCCCTTGTGTGGATTGAGCCATAGAGAGGAAGCAGAAGCACTGTCATACAAGCAAACCTAGGAAGTTGCATTGAAAGGTGTGAAGAAGACTTACTTAGGGAGATGATGAAAAGCACAGAAGATCAGTGAACACAAGAATCAAAAGTTATAACATAGTACCTTGTAATAACATGTAGGAATTGTGGGGTAAGAACTGCCTGCTGAGATTTTTCCGAGTACTGATAGGTAGAAAGCAGCTCTACTAAGCTCCCAACGGTATAGAGATACCCAACATGCGGCAAGGAGAAAAAACAGAAGACACTCAGCAATTCTTTCTTGGCTGCAGTTTTTCCATTGACTGACATGGAACTTTCTGTACATAACAATAAAAGAAAGTGATTGCTAATATTTGATTTACCATGTACTTTACATTCCTATCTAGCGGGATTTGGAATGTTTACTCCACTCCAACTATATAAATGAAGTTTCTACTGTTGGTTATAGCTAGCCTAGCATCTTATGATAACATTAACAGTAATTTAAACAACCTTTATGAGCAATGCTCTTGTGTCATAAAATGTCAGCTTGCCACACAGAAAGACTAAGTTTAAGTCAATGTTTTATTAATACTCTACAGATTAAGTTCTGCATAAACTTTGTGAGGAGAACATTAAAGAGAGTATCAGAGGGGTAGCCGTGTTAGCCTGGTTCTGTAGAAGCAGCAAAGAATCCTGTGGCACCTTATAGACTAACAGACGTTTTGCAGCATGAGCTTTTGTGGGTGAATACCCACTTCGTCGGATGCAAGTAGTGGAAATTTCCAGGGGCAGGTATATATATGCAAGCAAGAAGCAAGCTAGAGATAACGAGGTTAGTTGAATCAGGGAGGATGAGGCCCTGTTCTAGCAGTAGAGGTGTGAAAACCAAGGGAAGAGAAACTGGTTCTGTAGTTGGCAAGCCATTCACAGTCTTTGTTTAATCCTGAGCTGATGGTGTCAAATTTGCAGATGAACTGAAGCTCAGCAGTTTCCCTTTGAAGTCTGGTCCTGAAGTTTTTTTGCTGCAGGATGGCCACCTTAAGATCTGCTATTGTGTGGCCAGAGAGGTTGAAGTGTTCTCCTACAGGTTTTTGTATATTGCCATTCTTAATATCTGATTTGTGTCCATTTATCCTTTTCCTTAGAGACTGTCCAGTTTGGCCGATGTACATAGCAGAGGGGCATTGCTGGCATATGATGGCATATATTACATTGGTGGACGTGCAGGTGAATGAACCGGTGATGGTGTGGCTGATCTGGTTAGGTCCTGTGATGGTGTCGCTGGTGTAGATATGTGGGCAGAGTTGGCATCGAGGTTTGTTGCATGGATTGGTTCCTGAGCTAGAGTTACTATGGTGCGGTGTGCAGTTACTGGTGAGAATGTGCTTCAGGTTGGCAGGTTGTCTGTGGGCGAGGACTGGCCTGCCACCCAAGGCCTGTGAAAGTGTGGGATCATTGTCCAGGATGGGTTGTAGATCCCTGATGATGCGTTGGAGGGGTTTTAGCTGGGGACTGTATGTGATGGCCAGTGGAGTCCTGTTGGTTTCTTTCTTGGGTTTGTCTTGCAGTAGGAGGCTTCTGGGTACACGTCTGGCTCCGTTGATCTGTTTCCTTATTTCCTCGTGCGGGTACTGTAGTTTTGAGAATGCTTGGTAGAGATTTTCTAGGTGTTGGTCTCTGTCTGAGGGGTTAGAGCAGATGCGGTTGTACCTCAGTGCTTGGCTTTAGACAATCGATCTTGTGGTGTGCCCGGGATGGAAGCTGGAGGCATGAAGGTAGGCATAGCAGTCGGTAGGTTTTCGGTATAGGGTGGTGTTAATGTGACCATCACTTATTTGCACCGTGGTGTCTAGAAAGTGGACCTCCCACGTAGATTGGTCCAGGCTGAGGTCGATGGTGGGGTGGAAGCTGTTGAAATCGTGGTGGAATTTTTCCAGAGTCTCCTTCCCATGGGTCCAGATGATGAAGATGTCATCAGTGTAGCGTAGGTAGAGAAGGGGCATGAGTGGACAGGAGCTGAGGAAGCGTTGTTCCAGGTCGGCCATAAAAATATTGGCATATTGTGGGGCCATGCGGGTGCCCATAGCGGTGCCACTGATCTGGAGATATATATTGTCATCAAATTTGAAATAGTTGTGTGTGAGGATAAAGGCACAGAGCTCAGCAACCAGTTGTGCTGTGGCATCATCAGGGATACTGTTCCTGACAGCTTGTATTCCATCTGTGTGTGGGATGTTTGTGTACAGAGCCTCTACATCCATGGTGGCTAGGATGGTGTTTTCTGGGTCATCCGACGAAGTGGGTATTCACCCATGAAAGCTCAGGCTGCAAAATGTCTGTTAGTCTATAAGGTGCCACAGGATTCTTTGCTGCTTTTACAGATCCAGACTAACACGGCTACCCCTCTGATTAAAGAGAGTGTGGGGCTCTAGCTTTGTTATTGGAAGCTCAGCACAAGTCGTTGAAAAGGAGGAAGTCCTTTTTTCATGAAAGTGTGTAACTGCTAAAATAGAAAGTGTATAAGCAGGAGAATATAAAGCACATTTTCTCCTAGACCTTCTGTGGCAAAAAATAATAATCACGCAGTCTGTGTATATGCAGACATTTACCTATCTGATACATAGGCAGTAGCTGAAGAGAGTGCAACTTGGCCTCTTCAACAGAGAAGACGAAAGATGACAGATCTGGAGTAAAACGTCTAGAGAAAAAACATAGGAAATCAATGAGAAACCACTACAAGACATTTAACTAGGACAAGTAAACAGCAATAACTGTAGAAAATATAGCTGTTGTTTTAAGACATCATTACTTATTAAAAAAAGACGGTCACTCACCTTTTTGTAATGGTTGTTCTTCGAGATGTGTTGCTCGTAACTATTCCAGTTAGGTTTGCGCGCGCTGTGTGCACGGCTGTCGGAAACTTTTCCCTAGCAGCTATCCATTGGGCCAGCTGTGGAGCCCCCTGGAGTAGTGTGTATGGCGCTCTATATATGACCCTGCTGAACCGACCCCCCCCTTCAGTTCCTTCTTGCCGGCTAGTCCAACAGAGGGGAATGTGGGGAGGAATGGAATAGATATGAGCAACACACCTCGAAGAACAACAGTTACAAAAAGGTGAGTAACTGTCTTTTCTTCTTCGAGCGCTTGCTCATATCAATTCCAGTTAGGTGACTCCCAAGCCTTACCTCAGAGGTGGGGTTGGAGTCAAGGTGTTGAAGACTGAAGAATCGCCCTGCCGAAGGCCGCATCATCACGAGACTGATGGACAATGGTGTAGTGCGATGTGAAGGTGTGCACCGAAGCCCATGTGGCAGCCCTGCAGATTTCCTGGAGAGGTACATGCGCTAAGAAGGCTGCAGAAGAGGTTTGCACTCTTGTGGAGGAACACTTGGCACACGAGACAGATAGTCCTGAGTTCTTTGATATTCATATGCAGGGGGTCAGTTCTTCTACTTGCCATAAACCCTGAGTTGTCAGGCTCCCAACGTGTGCTCCCCAGCCCAGCATGGATGCGTCCGTTACCAGGGTCAGAGTGGGTTGGGGAGGGTGAAACGGGACTCCGGTACCCACCATGTGGGGGTCCAGCCATCAACACAGGGAATCGAGGGTATGCCTTAGAATGGTGAGCACCATGTCTAGACTGTCGCGGTCCAGGCGATACACAGACGCCAACCACGCCTGTAGAGGCCTGAGCCTCAACCTGGCATGTTGTACCACGTAAGTGGAGGACACCATGTGACACAGCAACTTGAGATACTGCATTGCTGTGGTAGTGGGAAAACTGCACAGACCAGCAATTGTGTGTGCAATGGCTAGACGTTGGGCCTCTGGTAGGAATGCTCTTGCTTGATTTGCATTCAGGACTACCCCAATAAACCCTATTGTTCGGGATGGGGTGAGAACAGACTTGTTGACGTTCAAAATTATGCCCAAGCGGTCGAATGTCTCTGTCCATTCGCACCTGAGAATCTACCTGCTGGCGAGTTTGGCAGCATATGAGCCAGTCGTCCAAGTACAGGTAGACATGTTTGTGATGGTGGCAAAGAAAAGCTGCCACGACCGCCATGCATTTGGTGAAGACGCGGGGGGCTGTGAACTGATCGTGGTCCTAAAGAAAGCGTCTGTGAGACGGGGTGATTGAAATGTGAAAGTAAGCATCCTTCATATCGAGGGCAGCATAACAGTCTCCCGGATCCAGGGAGGGAATGATCATGCTCAGGGAGACCATCCGGAACTTCAGATTGACGATATATTTGTTGAGCTCCCTGAGGTCCAGATTAGAAACCCTTGCCTCTGAGCTCCTGAGGCACCTCCTCCGCAGCTCCTAGAGCGAGGGACTGTACCTCCTGAATAAGGAGTTGCTCTTGAGAGGGGTCCCTTAAGAGGGACGGGCAAGGGTTGTGGGAGGGCAGGGTGGAACAGAAGTGGATAGAATATCACGCCTCTACCATGCGGGGGACCCATCCATCTGCTGTAATAAGGGACCATGCACGGTAGAAGCAGGATAGACGGTTCAGAAAGGGAGGAGAGCTGACCAGGTTGCAGACTGGTAATCACTCAAACCTCTGTTCTTACTAATAAACATATTCTTGTTTTATTACAAAACCATCTCAAGGATGTGTATTAAAGTGAATTGTGTCTTCAGCTAACCTAGCTACCTGGTATGTACACTGTCTCTTTGGAGACAGCAAACTCAATAATTTCTATGTCACAGTGACAGGGTCTGTGACACTGCAGAGAGACGCCTCTGGGGGAACACGGGAACTGGGGTTCACTGTTTGTTACCTGCACAGCAGATTGACTGATCGAGTCTTGAAAGGCAGACAAGCTGGTATGTCAGAGAGCTGACACACAGCTTAGCAGCAGCAAAGCTCTAACCTGCTGAGGCAGACGGGTAGCACAGTGGCTTACAGTTCTGAGTGTCTTCAGCAGAACACCTCAGTTTGGTAATGATTCCAAGGAGAAGCCCCGGGGTCATTACTCTGACAGAAAAGTGGAATGGAAGAGAAGCCTGAAGGGGAAGAAGATGTCGTGTTGATAACTGGTGTCAGATGGGATACTGTCCATTTGGGATGTTGATATCCAAGGAGGGAGTACACTTTAAAGCAGGGGTTCTCCAACTGGGGGTCAGGACACTCCGGGGGTCACGAGGTTATTACATGGGGGGGGTTGCAAGCTGTCAACCTCAACCCCAAACCCTGCTTTGCTTCCAACATTTATAATGGTGTTAAATATATAAAAAAGTGTTTTTAATTTATGGGGAGGGGGTGTCGCACTCAGAGACTTGCTATGTGAAAGGGGTCACCAGTACAAAAGTTTGAGAACCACTGCTTTAAAGTGACCTGGATGGAGGGCTATTTTGAGAAAAGAGACCACTCCAGGGCCTTAGCAGCTGTCAGCAGGGGGGACATAGTGATGGCAAGTGTATGGCACGCACCGATTCCACTGCTATATGCACAGCGGCCTCAAGAGACCTCTAAACAGGATCCTTTCTATCTGCTTGTTTACAGCAAAACCTCTGGGTACCAGAGATGGGAAATAAGTAAACGAGACAGACACATCAATGGATTTTAACTCTGTTCTAACTAGACCAGTCCCGTTTTCTTTATTCATCTGAACTACAGCCAGTACTTTCCATCTCAGATTCTAGTCTTTTCTTCCCCCCCACCCCCATATAGCTTCCCAATCATTTTCTTCAACGTCTTACTTTGGAATTTACTGATGAGCAGGAACTCTTGTCATAATTCAGCTTGCCCAACCATTTGAATGGCTTTGATGGCTAATATTTCATTTTATTAGCTCTTTTACTTAGTGCTTTTCATCCCATGAGTTCAGAACATTCTGCAGGGTTAATTGTCTCTTTTTTTCTGGCTGGAAACGGAGAGGGACTGAATGTCAGAGGGACCGAGCACGTACAAATCCAGCTGAAGTTGATGAAAGCTGAAGATGGGTCCTGACTTTCAAAGGTGTGGACTAAGTGTCTTGAATGAGGTCACACAGCAAGTCAACAGCAGAAACTAGTGCCCTGTTGATTGGAATATGCAGCCTCAACCAATAAAGGGCCAAAACCAGAGTAAGGCTCCAACACTGTGGACAAAATGCAATTCTAGGATCAGTGAGACAGTGCAGAGCCATGCAGGGAGGGACTCAGTATCCTTCTCCATAACACAAGAGAAGCTGCTGCGGAAGCGCTCTCTGTACATTTCCCACAGAGACGGGACGGGAAGTAGGGATGTTTGAAACACGGCCAGAAGATTTATATACACAGTAATTCCATTGGGTCACCTTCCCTGCAGAAACTGACTATAGGCTAGCAAGGTGAATTTGAAAGCCCCGAGGAATGGAACAGGGATGGGTTTGAGGATACCTTCCCTCAGTGTTTCAGAGCAATTTTCTTAAACCTAAACCCATTTACTCAGGCTTTGCTCAATTTATAAGGATTCTGCCCTACAGGAAGTGAAATATGGCTTATTTCATGCCCCCCAAAGGCAAAATATCAACACGGTATAGGCACACACATGCCATATAGTGTCAGGTGCAATTTTTATTACCTGTATAGGAGGTACCGCACTTGGAAATATTCTGTGTCTTCCTTAGCTAACCCTGTTGATTCCAGTGTTACCAGTATTCCGCATAGTCTGCTTTCCTCCCCACGTAGTTCCATAGGCTTCTGACAGATGACAAAGTCATCCGATTCAAGCTGGGAAGAAAAGGCTGAAGGAACTTCATCTTTTACACCTTAAACAAAATATTGTATCAGTTTTCCAAACCAGTACCATGCAAATCTTAACAACAGAAGAATAAAATGAGAGAATGTTCAGTTAAATACTTCAAGGGAAAAGATGTAATTTGTATCTACCTCAAACTGTAGGGATTTGGGTTTGGTAATAAAACGGTTGGTTCTTTTCAATCTTTAAAATGTTAGAGAAGATAAAAGTACAGGGTAATGACGGAGAACAACTATATTTCCCGATATAGAGAAAGTGCAGTGTGATTTTTGGAGAAAGTAGCAGATTTTTTATATAAACATTGTGTGGAAATTCAGAAGTGTGTCTGCCCTAACAGAAGTAACACTTAGCTGAGAGAAGCAGCTAGAATAGAGTGCTGAATGTGGTCTTAGCATGGCTAGGCAGCAGTTCTGCAGAAAAGGACCTAAGGATTACAGTGGACAAGAAGCTGGATATGAGTCAGCAGTGTGCCCTTGTTGCCAAGAAGGCCAACGGCATATTGGGCTGTATTAGTAGGAGCATTGCCAGCAGATCGAGGGAAGTAATTATTCCCCTCTAGTCAACACTGGTGAGGCCACACCTGGAGTACTGCATCCAGTTTTGGTCCCCACGACTACAGAAGGGATGTGGACAAATTGCCCTCCGCTGGACTCTCTCCAATGAAAATGATTAGGGGTCTGGGGCACATGACTTACGAGGAGAGGCAGAGGGAACTGGGCTTGTTTAGTCTGCAGAAGAGAGGAGTGAGAGGGAATTTGATAGCAGTCTTCAACTACCTGAAGGGGCGTTCCAAAGAGGATGGAGCTAGTGGTGGCAGATGACAGAACTAGAAGCAATGGTCTCAAGTTGCAGTGGGGAAGGTCTAGGTTGGAAATTCGGAAACACTATTTCACTAGGAGGGTGGTGAAGCACTGGAATGGGTTACCTAGGGAGGTGGTGGAATCGCCATCCTTAGAGGTTTTTAAGACCCAGCTTGACAAAGTCTTGGCTGGGATGATTTAGTTGGTGTTGGGCCTGCTTTAAGCAGGGGATTGCACTAGATGACCTCCTGAGGTCTCTTCCAACCCTAATATTCTATGATTCTATGATCGCTTTTGCTCAAGCAAGTAGTGCCCAAAAGCACCTAGAAAGAGGTCTGAAATTGCCAATTAATTGCAAGTAACAGAAGAACAACTACAGGCATCCATCCCGTCATCTGAGGAAGTTCAGACCCATCCTTGAAAGCTATGAGAAATTTAAATGGGAAACCTGTCAACTTGCCTTTTTGCCCCCCACACTACTGATTTAATTTTTAAAAATTCTAGTTTCTGATAGACCACTTTTTATACAATACAGACTGAATTATTTGTATTTTTAAATTCCTTTTAAAATAAAATATTTTAGGGCACCCTGTTGATGTTTATAGGGTCTTTTCAGCAACTGACTAGACAGGAAAGCATTGAAGCTGACTATACACAAAGTGCTAACAAATATGCAAATATTGGCTCAATCTTTTGCTTTTGCTTGATCCTGCAAGCATATATGCAAAGTGCATACCTTTATGCATGTGAGTAGTCTCAATGAAGAACAGCTAAACATGTGCTCATTTGCAGGACTGGGGAATAATCATTTTGGTGTTCCGTGTAAATACAGAAGGTACAAAATTTTCAAAAGACAAATGCAATATTAAGCTGATGGTGTCCCTCTAAGACGTTCTGAAAAAGTTTTTTGGGCAACCAACTTCCTTGAGCACACTTTGAAATCAATACAAGTCAATCTTCAGATTTATGACAAGGAAAATTAAATTCCATATTTACCTTCATCTACAAGCTTTTCTGGTGCTCTGTCTTTATCTGCATATAGTTCAGTATTATCTGCACCTTTATGAATGGGTTCCAGCTTCAGGATTAAAACATCCAACTCTGTTGTTAGAGCTATGTACCCGGCACAAAATGCTACTTCTGTAGGGGTGACGTTATCAATGTGCAAAATTAAAGAGAGTTTAAAATCCAATACAGTCAGATCCTGATTTATGACAAGATATTTCAAGCAGAACATGACCAGCTTATTTTTGCAGCCAACAAGAAGATCTCCATTTACAGGACAACATGAAATGCACAATGGTGGGTCTGAAAGAGGCATTTCCACAATTGACATCTGAACTTTAGAAGATTCACTGTATGACTCTTCCATCTTGTGACCCACCATCCGGACACAAACGCGAGTGTTCCCTGTTGACATGCATCTCCAGTTCATATAAGCTCGTAGGAACGTGGCCTTGTTTTTCTCCTCAATTGTCACCAAGTAATCTCCTGAAAAAAGACCAACAATACTGTGGTAACACTAACTCATAGAGACAAAATTTATGCTGTTTGCATCCTATTGCTACTAAATCCAATGCACTTTGACTAAGAGAGTTATGGAATTAAGCAAGTTCGTAAAATCTGTCTGAAATCTCATTCTTGTTACCAGAAAATTTTCTTTAATAAAAAAGGGTTAAAACTATAAAGCACAGTTAATCTTATAAACTCCTACATCATCATACAAGCAATGTAGTGATAAAGGATTCCCACCCCAATGAAATACAATTTGTTTGCCAGAGTTCTGTGCTATTGTCAGCAGTACTTAATAATAAATTACAATACTTTAAATGTGAATTATCTAGGCCAGCATGCACTTGAGAAGTTTATGTAGATCTGGAGTATACTTTAGAGAGAGTGTACTAGTACATACATTCTGAAATTTTTTAAAATTACCATTGAATCTAGACCTCAATAGGTGCACAAGGAATGTAAGATCAAGTGCTTTTATTCCCTAATCCTAGTATTACTTTTTCTCGCTAACCAGAGGAGACCTCTTCTGAAACAGAAGTCAAGATTATAACAAAATATACTCCAAGAACAGTGTAATCAACACCTCCGTCCTTTTCCAGGCAGATCATTTTACCACTCTGTAGTTCAATCTTTAGTTTTAATCACAGGAAAAAAACTCAGCTAGGAGGAAAGAGTTCAGTCTGAAGGGGGGGAGGGTAGGAGGGGGGGGGAATGTCCTCTTACTAAAAATAAATTCAGCAGAATATGCAAAAGTAGCATATACTCTTTAAAAAAAAGTCCCCTGTTTAGGTTCACACTTAACAGACAATAGGTTTACCCTGAAAACACATATTTATAACGATCAAGGTGTTGATGGCAGCGGTGTATGTTTTAGACTGAATGGTGAACTGCAAGTTGTTTTCCAAGGAGTCAAAAACTTGTTTGAAATATTCCAAAAGAGGAACAAACCGAAGAAACAACGCCTGAAAAAGAGCTCCGCGTTACTGGAAAGCTTGTTTCTCTCACCAACGGCAGTTGGTCCAATAAAAGATACTCGCTACCTCACACTCCTTGGCTCAAAAGAACCAAGTCACTTTCAGTGGCACAGAGCTGAGGAAGGGCTGTACTTCCCTATCGGCCCCACCAGGTTGCCACTGGCCTAGCCGTTTCCAGCACCACCCTGAGTTTTGCATTAACAGGACCCAGAACCTGTGACAACATCGCTTTGGGCACATCACCTTGTGCCCCCGGCGCAGGGTCACCCCACCCTCCCGCCGCGTCCCCACAGGGCGACAGCCGGACACGATGGCTCCGTGGAGACACCGGAGTTTGGCCCACGGAGCTGGTACCGCCCCAGTCCCGGTCGCGGCTCTTACCCGCCTCGCTGTACGCCATGTGCAGCACCCGGCCCAGCGTGTTGAAACAGCCGAGCGGCTCGCAGAGCTCCTGGTCGCCCACGGCAAACGCCTCTACCTTGCAGCCGGCCGCCGCGCAGGCCACCAGCAGCGCGTCCCGGCCGCAGCAGAACAGCGCCGGCTCCTGCTTGCTGGGCACCACCTGCTGCGAGCCGAACGGGTGCAGGTTGTAGAGCTGCACCATGGCGCCCTCCTGAGCGGGGCACCGGAACCAACCCGCATTCCACGGCCCAGGACAGGCTGCAGCCCGGGGACCCCCAGCCACCGCCTCGGAGAGCAGGGGAGACTACCCCTTCCGCAGCATGCACCGCCCCGTCCCGGTCAGGTGGGGAGAGGCGTCAGCACCAACCGGTGCTGCCCAAGGGAGCAGCGGCTGTGTTGGAGGGCAAATGAGCGCCGGCCTTGGGAGGGTGTATATGTGCGTCCCGGGGTGCTCAGCTAGGAGGTGCATACTTTTGTGGGTGTATTAGTTACGCGTGCGTGTGTGTTAGCAAGGCATGTCCGTGTGAGCGTGCGCGCACAACTGTTAGTGCACGCATCGTGCGTGGATCTACATCAGCGTGTGCTAGTGTGCATATCAGTGCCCGCACTTGTGTCAACGTGCATGTCAGTGTTTGTATATCTGTGTGCGCACCAGTGTGCTTGCACAGCTATTAGTGTCCGCATTTGTGTGGGTGTTATAGTGTGCATATCACAGCAATGGGTGTATATCTCTGAGTTAGCATGTCTGTCTGTGTGTACTTAGTGTCTTGACAGGTACACATCTATCTGACACCTTTCTGAGGCAGACTTAGACATACTTCTGAGTGATAGGCCAAACACAAAAGGACTTTTGATATGTCTGAGGCAGTGTTGGGACAGACTCGCACCAGAGTTGGAAATTGTGTTTTTGGAGCAGAGATGTTGCTGCTGAATGAAGGTGTGGAGACACAGGTCTTTAGCTGGAGTTCAGAAAGTGGAATCACATGTGTGAAACTTGCTGTTTCTTTTATCTTTACTGAAAGGCAAAAATACTTGTGAATAAAATAGAGTAGAAAAGTATTCTGTATCTGCTCATTGTTTTTCCTATGATGAATTTAACACTCCAAAAGTCCAACTTTTCTTTAGCGACTCAGAGGTCTGGACAATGAGGAGCATAGATGAGAATTTTAGAACTTAAAAGCAAAGAAATGGCAAGTTTTTCAGTGCAGTCATTCTTTTCTTTGTTAGGCATGTTCTATCTCTGGTGTACTCAGCAAATAAATATTTACAAGTACCTCCAAAATACATGTAATTTACCATTGGATGGCTTTATAATTGCTTTACTGACACCTACAGAACCTAAAACATCATATGTACATAGTATGTTTTCTCTCCTCTGGCTTTTAAAGCTTTTCCTTTTGTGCCAGATATCTGGTTATAGAAACAAAAGATTAGATTTTCTCCAACGCTTCAGGCATACAGAATCAGTTACAACCAAGATAGTCACTAGGATCTTCAGCTGAGAGTCATATGATTATTTATCTTTGTATTCCCTGTACATCAACATGAATTGCACTTGCTCTCACATGACATTTCAAAAGTTTTCTCTAATCCCTTAATGGGATATGATCTGAAAAGCCTATTGGAACTGAATGAAGCCCCTTCACAAAGGAACCTTCAGTATAATGAAAAGATCCTGAGTGTAATTTGTCTAATGATGTATTTCCAGCCACTTTAAAAAAGAAAACAGTTAAAGGAGGCAAGGATAAATATTAGGGTTGTCAAACAATTGAAAAAATCCTCAGTCCAGAGATTAAAAAATAGTCGCTATTAATAGCTGTTTTAATCATACTCTTAATAATAGAATGCCAAATTAAATTCAGCATGGAAGCATGTCCTCTGGAATGATGGTCAAAGCATGAAGGGGTATACGAACGGTTAGGGTATCTGGTACGTAAATACCTTGCAATGCCAGCTACAACAGTACCATGTGAATGCCTGTTCTCACTTTCAGATAATATTGTAAATAAGCGAGCTGCATTATCTCCTGTAAATGTAAACAAACTTGTTTGTCTTAGTGATTGGCTGAACAAGAAGTAGGACTGACTGAACTTGTAGGCTCTAAAGTTTTGCATTGTTTTGTTTTTGAATGCAAAATCATATCAATAGGGACATCTGCTGGTCAGAAAGCAGTACTCTTAAGAACATTTCCATTGCACACTTTTGTCCTTTTTTTTACCTTTTGAAAGTTGTAATCTTTATTTGAGTAGTTCACTGGTAAATAATTTAGTAATGGCTAATTTAGTTAATAAATGTAACTTCTAGGGCTGTAAATTAATCACAGTTAACTCACACGATTAACTAAAAAAATTAATTGCGATTAAAAAAATTAATCACGATTAATCACAGTTTTAATCACACTGTTAAACAATAGAATACCAATTAAAATCTATTAAATATTTTGGATTTTTTCTACATTTTCATATATATTGTATTCAGTGTTGTAACTGAAATCAAAGTATATATTATTTTGGATTACAAATATTTGCACTGTAAAAGTGATAAAAGAAATAGTATTTTTCAATTCACCTCATACAAGTACTGTATTGCAATCTCTTTTTTGTGAAAGTGCAACTTACAAATGTAGTTTTTTTTGTTACATAACTGCACTCAAAAACAAAACAATGCAAAACTTTAGAGCCTACAAGTCCACTCAGTCCTACTTCTTGTTCAGCCAATTGCTAAAACAAACAAGTTTGTTTATATTTACAGGAGATAATGCTGCCCTCTTCTTATTTACAATATCACCAGAAAATGAGGAAAGTATTTGCACGGGGTCCTTCACTCGCTCCAGGGGCCCCAGAAAGCTCTCGTGGGGCCCGGGACCCTGAAGCTTCTTCCGCTCTGGGTCTTCGGCTGGCCCCCCCGCCGCCAAAGACCCCAAGCTCCTTGAATCCTCTGGGTGGCCCTGGACAAAATGCAAAGAAGGTGCCAGTGTGAGATTTCTAAAGATAGCTATAGCACTCGACCCAAGGTTTAAGAATCTGAAGTGCCTTCCAAAATCTAAGAGGGACGAGGTGTGGAGCATGCTTTCGGAAGTCTTAAAAGAGCAAAACTCTGATGCAGAAACTACAGAACCCGAACTACCAAAAAAGAAAAATCGACCTTCTGCTGGTGGCATCTGACTCAGATAATGAAAATGAACATGCATCAGCCCGCACTGCTTTGGATTGTTATCAAGCAGAACCCATCATCAGTATGCACACATGTCCTCTGGAATGGTGGTTGAAGCATGAAGGGACATATGAATCTTTAATGTAGGGGTGGCCAACCTGTGGCTCTGGAGCCACATGCAGCTCTTCAGAAGTTAATATGTGGCTCCTTGTATAGGCACCGACTCCAGGGGTGGAGTTACAGGTGCCAACTTTCCAATGTGCCAGGGGGTGCTCACTGCTCAAACCCTGGCTCTGCCACAGGCCCTGCCCCTACTCCACCCCTTCCCTGAGCCTGCCATGCTCTCGCTCCTCCCCCCTCCCCCAGAGCCTCCTGCATGCCACAGAACAGCTGATCGGGAGGTGCAGGGAGGGAGGAGGAGGTGCTGATCGGCAGGGCTGCCAGTGGGCAGGAGGCGCTGGGAGCAGGGGAGCTGATAGGGGACTGCTGACGTATTACTGTGGCTCTTTGGCAATGTACATTGGTAAATTCTGGCTCCTTAGGCTCAGGTTCCTCCTTTAATGCATCTGGCACATAAATATCTTCAAATGCTGACTACAACAATGTCATGTGAACACCTGCTCTCACTTTCAGATGACATTGTAAACAAGAAGCGTGCAACATTATCTCCTGCAAACAAACTTGTTTGTCTGAGCAATTGGCTGAACAAGAAGTAGGACTGAGTGGACTTGTAAGCTCTAAAGTTTTACATTGTTTTATTTTTGAATGCAGGTGTTTTGTACATAATTCTACATTTGTAAGTTCAACTTTCATGATAAAGAGATTTTACTACAGTATATGTATTAGGTGAATTGAAAAATACAATTCCTTTTGGTTTTTTACAGGGCAAATACTTGTAATAAAAAATAAATATAAGTGAGCACTGTATACTTTGTATTCAATATATTTGAAATGTAGAAATCATCAAAAATATTTAAATAAATGGTATTCTATTGTTTAACAGTGCAGTTAATCGTGATTAATTTTTTAATCGCTTGAGAGGCCTAGTAAAATCATCTACAGTAACTGCAGACAAGTAAAATGAAATATTTATTTGCATACAATACTATTCAGTGGTCTTTTAATCAACTATGTACATTTCTGATTCTTCTGTGAATTCCCATTACACAAGAAAAATGGGGTTTCTAAAATCCCTATCTTGCAAATTATGCCAATTTGTGCAGATCAGGGGCATGTGGGGTGGATCAGAGGATGTAATGCTCAGAAATGTGCAGACAATGCCTGTTCATCTCAATGGAGTACCACTGTAGTTCTGATCACAGAACACCTATAGAGGCCTTTCCCAGGCTTTTGGGGAACCAACACTACGGTACAGTAACTCCTCACTTAACATTGTACTTATGTTCCTGAAAAATGCAACTTTACGTGAAACGATGTTAAGCAAATCCAATTTCCCCATAAGAATGAATGTAAAGGGGGGGGTTAGGTTCCAGGGAATTTATTTATTTATTTGCCATACAGTACAGTACTATTGTTGAGAGGTGCCCCCGCCTTATCCCACACAGGCACAGCCCACTGGCACTAGAGACAATGAGGCAGGCAAGGAGGCTGAAGGTGCTTTAAGCTAGGACACATGTTGCGCAGCAGCAGCAGCTTCCCCTACTCTGCAAGCAGCAAGGGGGGGAGCTCAACCCTCAGTCCGCCCACGCCCTCCCTTCCCCCAAGCCTCCACCCTTAACCCACCTCTTCTCCCCCCACTTCCCCTTTACTCCGCACGCCACGTCTTCGCTCCTCCCCTGCCTTCTGCCCACAGCAATCAGCTGGCTTGTAGCATTCAGGAGGGAGGAGCAAGGACACAGTGCACAGGCTCCCCCTCCCTCCTGAATGCCACAAGCCAGATGATTGCTGTGGGCAGGAGGGGGAAGGCACTGATCCGTAGGGTTTGCCAGCAAGGGGGGGGGAGGTGCTGGGGTGTCTGTGTGTAGGGGAGCTGATAGCGGGGCTGCCAGCTGTGGACAAAGCAGGCAGCCAAACAACATTATAGTGAAGCATTGCACAACATTGAATGGAGCATTTTCTGTAACTGAGCAGGGATGTAAACATTAAGCGAGAGGACAGTAAGTGGGGAGTTACTGTAGTTTATTACACAGGACAGGGTTTATAATGGCATTGGAGTTCCAAAGTCTTTCTACTCTGGGAAGGCAAGTACTGAGATTCTTCCTGTCCCCAGCAAGTGCAAGTGAGGGAAGGCCTCTTGCATCCTCTTTCCCAATGCACATCTATGCAGCTCGTCACAATCCAGCCCATAATGTTCTATATGTAACCAAAGTAACAAACACCTACTCAAGCAGCGAAGAGTCCTGTGGCACCTTATAGACTAACAGACGTTTTGGAGCATGAGCTTTCGTGGGTGAATATCCACTTCGTCAGATGCAAGCACCTACTCATGTTCTTACCATTGTGTTCATGCATAACAGGACAATGTTCCATACTTGTATCCCTGAACATATTACCCACTAAATATCTAGCTATGTAATTACGGTGTTTATATCCACAAATAGAATTGAACTTCTATAATTTGAGCCTTGGGAGGAATATGTGAGAAGTGGCTCCACGTACACATTTCTGTGCACACATACTGATTTATTTTTAGAATACTCCTTTGGAGACAAACTGTATTGATGACTTCTGGCTTTGAATGATTCCCTCCCATTTCCAACATCCGGTGCAGGGTTCAGTGAGTTAGGAGGATTTAAAAGGAAAGATGGACAAATGTACCATGGCTGAAGGAAGATGGTCTGATCATAAGCCACCACTCTATGTTTGCTTAAGGAAGGCCATCTCCCATTTATTTGAAACGGTAAGAATCCTATGCCACCTCAGGCCAGAGAGAGATTCTGCCTTATTTTTCCCCATTCTCAACTTCCAAGTTTTTAATATCTAAGCCTTAACTTGCACAATAGCTCAGTTCTTAGCCCCAGCAGGTATTGTGCCTCAGGGCGACATACTGCCTTCTGTAAAAGCAGCAAAGAATCCTGTGGCACCTTATAGACTAACAGACGTTTTGCAGCATGAGCTTTCATGGGTGAATACTGCCTTCTGGAGTTCCCAGTCCCAGATATTAGGTTCAAGGGGAATGAACCTTAAACAAACAAACAAACAAAAAATCTTTGACAGGAAGTGGGACAGTACACTCCTCCCTGTTCCCTTGGAATAATCTGCATTCCAAGGGACACCAGCAGAGACTGCATCTACAGCTGGCTTCTGCTCGAGAATGAGGGAGCTGGGGGCAAAAGTTCTTGCAATGCACAGTCATGGATGGGCCACCACAGTCTGGCCCACACTCTTCTCTTTTTATGACATTTCCATGTCTTCTTCTGTCAAGATATTTGATGCTTGTGAAGGATGAGTAAACTGATTCACACAAAGCTAGGGACATCTTGAACTCTTGTCCCAACCTGAACCAAGGCAGCATACAGAAATGATAGTAGTGGTGATCCACAATATGGCCACTGCCGCCCCTCCCCTCCCCTCCCCTCTACATGAAACAGGGCCTCTTCACTGTAAAAAAAATAAATAAAAAATAAAAAATATATATCTATCTCTCTACTCCGCCCCCCTCAGATGTTTGAAACGTGATCGCCCGGGCCTGCAGGTCTAGCAGTCACTCTGCTGGGTATCCGCTGTTGCTAAATTGCATCTTTTGAGATTTGTAAATGCACAGCATTTTATTTCAGAAGCAGCAAAGGTCATGCTAAACCACCATTTCGATGTACCTTCTAGGTTATTTACATTTTGGTTGGCACAAAACCCCATGTTGTCATCAGGCTATATCCTTTTCTTGTTGCTTAACAAGTACTTACGAAGTATTTTTTATTTCTTAAGTGTTTATCCTAAAAATACTCCTGCTTTGTAATTTTTTTTGGTAAATAACAAACAAAATAAAAAAAATGTTATAACATTTAAACTTTTATTTGAAAACCAAACAAGTGAACTGAATTAAAAAAAACCTATTGAAAAACATTTTCTGACTTTAGTCTATCTTTTAATATTCCTCCCCTTCTTCAGCTTCTGCTTCCACAGAATCTACACCCACTTCTTCATAATCTTTCTCAAGCGCAGCCAAATCTTCCCGGGCTTCAGAAAATTCTCCTTCCTCCATCCCTTCTCCAACATACCAGTGTACAAAGGCACGCTTAGCATACATCAAATCAAATTTATGGTCAAGACGAGCCCAGGCTTCTGCAATAGCAGTTGTATTACTCAACATACACACAGCACGCTGCACCTTGGCCAAGTCGCCTCCTGGCACTACAGTGGGAGGTTGGTAGTTAATGCCCACCTTTGAGAGGGAAAAAAAACAGCAACTTTAAATTAGTATTTCAAAGTGTCCATTTCTTCTATTTTTCTCATAGTTTATTTAGCAAACTAAGACATGCTGACAATATTGTGCAAGAGAGATTACCATTCTCTGTGCTGGTGCAGTATTGCCAACGCTAAATGTTCAAAAATCCTAAATCCAGCTCCTGAAAATCTTGAGATTGGCTTAAAAAAAAAAATCAAACTAACTTGAGTTATTTTTATCAGCCTCCTGTTTTGAGACTTTAGTGTGCACTTGCTTCATATTTTTGAGCTAGTCTCTAAAACCATATTTTTTAAATGAAAGTTGAAATTCTCATGCAATATCATGATTTCAGCAGCTGAAGTTTTAAGAAAAACACTAAACACAACCTCATTTTCAGTTGGCAACATCATCGCACATAACTTCTCAGCTTCTGAGAACCAGTATGTGTATTTTTAGCATAATACCTAATTTTGTCCACAGTCCTGATTCTGCCCCCCCTTGTTCATGCTGAGAAAGAGTCACACCATTTGACTTTTATTTAATGTTGAATGCGTAAATGAATTTAACCAGCAGGGTTCTTTTGTAAGCTCAGTCTTTATCTTCTTACTCTGGGAAAACTATAAGATGTCATTACTGTTTCCTCATTAGCCTGCAGTGTTAAGCACATCTAGTGAAAAGGCTAGTTTATATACTGTTTTGTGCTTCATCAACGGAATCAACTAAAACCCAATTACAGGGCCAAATTCTATTACATGTGTGTAACACCACTGAGGAAAACGGGGTTGGGTCAAGGACAAGTAAAGGGTAGTTTGGTCAGCACACTCTTTTCTATAGGTGATGCTGCATAAGCCAGAAAGAACATCTTCCTTTTCAAATGCCAGGTTCAATTTGCAGGGTTTTGGAGAGAACACCAGGGCAGACCCTGTGGGGAAGACTACTAACAGAGGCTGGGGAGGACCAAGGAGACTTCTGAGGCTGGGTGGACTTAAAGACTATTGAACCCTGAAAAGGTTCTTTTTGTATTTGGTCTTCCGTGCCCTGCAATGCATAGACACTTGATTTGGCTTGACAGCTAAATATTCATCCACCAGGTGCTGGGTGTGGACCACTAGCAAGCTGACATAGGTAAGGAAGTAAACCAAGACATGGCTTGAGAACCTGATGCTGACTTGGGTAAGGAACCATGTTACAATTTCATAATCTGCTTCCCCTAAAGACATGGTTTTAAAAAAAAATCTCTTTGATAGTTGAAATGTTAAAGTAGATAAATTCTCAGAGCAAGATTTTTATTAATAGCCTGTTATTAGATTACGTCACCATCCAGGCACCTGAATAAATAAGTGACCTGATTTTCAAAAATCCTGAGTACCAAGCAGTTCTTAATTTAATGAGCGTTCTGATTTTTCAGAGTGCTGACACACTACATGTATTTAGGAACCAAAAATATAGATTTAGAAACCCAATTTTTTGGGGGTAGGGGTCAGGAAATCTTGGCCTAACAGCAATAGCCAGGCCACAGTATACTTCTTAAGTAATTTGTGCATTATCAGGAGGATGAAGTCAGCTGCCATAATCATCTGGAGGTGTGTACTAGTAATCCACTAAAAAGACACTTGTGGTTTATGGCAATAGACAAAGTGTTTCTGAAGCATTATTTAGAGTAAGTAGTATGTGAGGGGCAGGCGATGTTACTTGTTCAGTTGGTAGTGGGTTTGTGGTTAATTTACATTTCTTAATACCTTGAATGGCAAAGTTTTTAAACCCCTGTGGAAAAGAAAAGTGGATCAAAATCCTGTATTTGCATTCACTGGTACAAAATACACAGGCACTCATTCTCTTATTGCGGTGGTTCTCAACCAGGGGTCTGGGGTCCCCTAGGGGGCCTCGAGCAGGTTTCAGGGGGTCCACCAAGCAGGGCCAGAATTAGACTCGCTGGGATCCAGGGCAGAAAGCACAAGTCCCACCGCCTGGGGCCCTCAGCCCCACAACCCGAGGCTGAAGCCAAAGCCTACGTAACGTAGCTTTGTGGGGGCCCTTGTGGTATGGGGCCCCAGGCAACTGCCCTGCTTGCTACCCCCTAACACCAGCCCCGGGCTTTTGTATGCAGAAAAGCAGTTTTTGTGGCACTGGTGGGCCATGCAGTTTTTATTGCTGGGGAGGGGGAAGAGCTCAGAACAAAAAAGTTTGAGAACCCCTGTTCTATTGTATATTCCTTTAAAAACTTGGATCTAAGAATGTTAATCCCGCCAATTGGCTTAGTTATGCAATTTGCATTTGTGTTGAAAATGCACATGAGTGCATTAGTTAAAGATGGCCACATTCCTAGGTAATTCCACTTAGATAAGTAAAGTAGGTTATGACTTTAAAAAAAATAAAAATAAACACCCTGTAAAAATATAGTTCTGATCACAAATTTAAATTATGAAAGCAGCTACTAATTTTTGCAGGCTTTACTCATCCATATTTAAAATGTAACCTGACATATGAATAGTACAACAATGCACACACTACTGCATTGTAGTATGAAAACTACCTTTAAATGTTTGACTGACAATTCCTAAACTAAGCAATGTGACAAGTTTCTAAATACCTTGAATCCAGTTGGACACCAATCCACAAACTGAATGGTTCGCTTAGTCTTGATAGTGGCAATGGCTGCGTTAACATCTTTGGGAACAACATCACCCCTGTATAACATACAGCAGGCCATATACTTGCCATGGCGAGGGTCACATTTTACCATCTGGTTGGCTGGCTCAAAACAAGCATTGGTAATTTCAGCCACAGACAACTGTTCATGGTATGCTTTTTCAGCAGAGATGACAGGCGCATATGTTGCCAGTGGGAAATGGATTCGTGGGTATGGGACAAGATTGGTCTGGAACTCAGTCAGATCTACATTGAGGGCTCCATCAAAACGCAGTGAAGCTGTGATGGATGATACAATTTGCCCAATGAGTCGATTTAGGTTGGTATAAGTAGGACGTTCAATGTCTAGATTGCGACGACATATGTCATAAATGGCTTCATTGTCTACCATGAAGGCACAGTCAGAATGCTCCAATGTTGTGTGCGTAGTTAGGATGGAGTTGTAGGGTTCCACTACAGCAGTAGAAACCTGTGGTGCTGGGTAAATGGCAAACTCTAGTTTGGACTTTTTGCCATAATCAACAGAAAGCCTTTCCATGAGTAGTGACGCAAATCCAGAGCCAGTGCCTCCTCCAAAACTATGGAAGATGAGGAATCCCTGCAGCCCTGTGCACAGATCAGCCTAAGAGGAAAAAAAAAAAAAGCCACACAAAAGTGGGAAGGAGTGGTCACTGAGGTTAAAGGACTTAATTCAGATTAGCATCACTGTAAATTAAAGCAAATTATGGCCCACAGCTATGTGAGTGTAAACGGATTCTATTCTATTTTGCATGTATTAACACAATTAAGCCAATCCCAAATGCAAGGCCAAATTCTGCCCTTAGTTATATTTGTGCAGCTTTACTGAAAACAAAGGGATTTTACAGGTATAAATGGGGCAAAAGATAGCCAGTATAGACTTTTTTTTGTGATGGTATGCTGATGTATAAGTAACGAAGAACCCAATTTAACTCTCCTAGTAGAAGCTGCAGAGTTGGTAGTTAGAAAAAGGTGTTTTATATATATGTAAATTAAGCAAATTTGATATGCTGAGAAAAACCAACTCTATTATGTCAATTTGAATCACTTTTCAAAACCAAACTGCATTTTTAGGGTGCAAATATACTTCTAGTATAGTCAAAAGCAAAACTCTAGTTGATATAAACATAAGCAGGATTATTTTATTAGTTGCATATAAAAGTATTGCTACAGTTAGACTGTCACAGTGTTTGTAAACTGCTTTAAAAATTCACACCTAGCAAAATTTTGGTTTTAGCATTATAACCACTCACGCAATTACTTTCATTTTGAATTGAACCATGCCTTCCTATGCATGCCTCGCAACACAATTTCAGTAAATTAAAATTAGAGAACTACTTTTAAATACCTAGATTTTAAATTAAGTCATTCTTAAGTAGTTCTAAGATTTTAATATGTTGAAATTGTATTGCAAGACATGTGATAGGAAGACAGTTCAATTCAAAAGAGTTGTGACTGCACATCAATGCAATGAAATTGTATTGCTGGCTTACTGTGCTTAAGAAATGTTAACTCACCTTGCTGAGAATATCACTTCACACAACATCTTTTCAGGTTCTGGGAATTTATGTTCAATATGTTTGGCTCATATTGGATTGGGCATCTATTTACCACTGGAAAAGATTACAGGTAAAATTTTCAAAAGCACCTAAATGACTTAGGAACCCATGTCCCATTTTCACAAGAGACAGAGTTTGTCATCTCTTTTGAAAATGGGATTTGGGTTTCTAAGTCATTTAGGTGCTTTTGAAAATTATACCCTAGAAGTATTCATGATGCCAGGAGTAGCATACAACTAGCATCTGCAAAAATTTTAGAGTAGAAATCACTAACAGATGTTACTGGGTTCTCATAAAAGAAATACTGCATTTCATATCCATTTGTCTGTGTTTAAGCAATATTGATGAAAAATGTTCAGCCAATAAAATTTGAGTCAAAAAAAGGAATCACAAAACAAACTCTGTAACTAGAAAGCATTGGGTGTTCAAGAAACACATCAGAACCTTCAGTTTTATGTATGTATTTACATAACATTCAGTTTCACAACTATGTATGGCAAGAGATAGATTTGATGCAAATATTTTAAATACTGATCTTGCTCTTTGAACTCCTACCAGCTTGCGAATGCGATCTAGCACTAGATCAACAATCTCTTTTCCAATGGTGTAATGGCCTCTGGCATAATTATTAGCCGCATCCTCTTTCCCAGTAATGAGTTGTTCAGGATGGAATAGTTGCCTGTAAGTGCCTGTACGTACTTCATCTACAAAAATACAAAATATTCAGATGTAAATTTGGTCTGTTCCATTCTCTATCGATAATTTTGGCATGCGACCTCAGCACTACATCTTACTTGACACTTATGTAGGTGCACTGGGGGAGAGGAACAGGGGGACATAAAGAGCCTCCCCTGCTATGAACACACATACATACACATCTCTTGTGTAAAGCCCTGATAATTTCAGTCCCTTTGCTCAGGAGACATGATGTACCTACAAAGAGGTGGTTGTGGCCCATGTTCCCTATGACCACCAGGGAAAACTGGGACCTACTCTGGGAGCCATCCCATGCCTTTAGATTGCTGTTAGAGACTGAGCTGATAGAGACTGAGTTGAACTTTGCCTGTAGATCACCATAGATGTCAAATGGACAAAAAAAGATGCTATTAACATGAATGGGAGATACAAAGCCCAATTTTCCTTAACTGCAAACTCTGATACACCTACTTTGTACTTCCACTCACACACACAGCTCCATATTCTAATGAGAAAAAAAATCTCACTTTACTTTGTTTATTTGAAGGATTTTAAGAATAGGATGTTTTTTATTACTTTGTAAGTGG
This sequence comes from Mauremys reevesii, assembly GCF_016161935.1. Classification (NCBI taxonomy): domain Eukaryota; kingdom Metazoa; phylum Chordata; order Testudines; family Geoemydidae; genus Mauremys; species Mauremys reevesii. Next base: position 27,634,795 of record NC_052631.1, read on the forward strand.
ATCAAACAGTATGTAACGGTTTTAGAGAGCACGCAGGACAATAGTTATGCTAAGCGATGGAGTCGGTTAGATATACATTAAACCAAGGAAATACCATGCTGTGATAACAGTAAAACAATTTTTTTTTAAATAGCATTTTAAAGGATGGAAGTAATTTGTGTAAAGGGAAAAGAAGATTTTTCTATTTCTTCTTTTTAAGTGATAATCTTAGATGATTTATAGGAGCAAGGAGATCCAAAACTGGTAATTATATTTGCCCCTATATTTGTCTCACTACTTGTGCATCTTCCTCTCATCTGGGCCACTGTACTTAATCTTCATAACGGAGGAAGGCAAAATGGGATTCCTATAACAGCTTCCAATGCTATATTTCAGTCTGATTTTAAAAATAACATATTACTACTGCATTGATGCTGGGTAGGGCACCGGAGGAGCTAAGAAGTGGTGATTTCCATCTTATGGCAAGGAGAAACAGCAGCAGTGACATTTCAAAAGGAAATCAGTGCTTCCTGTATCAGTAAAGCTCTAAGAAGCTGCTTTTTCAAAGGATGTGTTCCATAAAGATCCTTAAAAAAATATTTTTTATTGAAAAAAAATAATAATTAGGAAGCCAAGCTCAAGAGAAATAACCCAAATGAGGGTGTGCTTCACAGGAGGCTGAAAGCATTGGGTCCTAACATTCCTGTGACACACAAGTTCTACCTATTTAACCATTAATCAAGTCACTTTCCCTTTCTATGCCTTAGATGAGAGGTGGGAAAACTATGTCCCGGGGACCGGATCTGGCCTGCCAGCCATTTTAATCTGGCCCTTGAGCTCCCGCTGGGGAGCAGGTTCGGGGGCCGTGCCACACGGCTCCTGGAAGCAGCGACATGGCCCTGCTCCAGCTCCTATGCATGGGGCAGCCAAGGGGCTCCACTCTGCACGCTGCCCCGCTCGTGCCATACCTGCAGCTCCCATTGGCCACACTTCGCGGCCAATGGGAGCTGCAGGGGTGGCACTTGGGGAGGGGGCAGTGTCCAAAGCAGAGCCCCCTGGCTGCCCCGATGCATAGGACCTGGAGCGGGGCCTTGCCGCTGCTTCTGGGAGCCACATGAGGTAAGCACTGCCCGCAGCCTGCACCCCTGAGCCTCTCCCCATTTCCTAACCTCATGCCCCAGCCCTGATCCCACTCCCGCCCTTCAAAACCCTCAATCCCAGCCTGCAGCATCCTCCTGCACTCCAAATTCATCCTCAGCCCCACTGAAGAGCCCACACCCTCAGCCAGAACCTGCACCCCTTCCCACACCCCAACCATTATCCCCCGCCTGCCCGCCCACCCCCCCAGAGCACCCTCCTACACCCCAAACTCCTCATCCACACCCCAGGACCTGCACCCACAGCCAGAACTCTCACCCTCCCCGCACTCCACTCCCCCCCGACCCAGCCCAGAGCCCCCTCCCGCACCCTGAACTCCTCATTTCTGGCTCCACCCCAGAGCCCTCAGCCCCTCCTGCACCCCAATCCCAATTTTGTGAGCATTCATGGCCTGCCACAGAATTTCTATTCCCAGCTGTGGCCCTCAGGCCAAAAAGTTTGCCCACCCCTGCCTTAGATGGAAAGCCTTCTATAAAATGAAGATTATACTACTTACCCACTTTTGTAAAGTAACCTGAAATCCTCAAATGAAAGATGTGTTAGAAATACAAACTGTTTTTATTCCAAGTTACAATCTGGTCTGCTCATTGGTCCATTAGCCACTATAGCAGCGGTCACCAACCGGTCAATCGTGATCTCCGGCGGCAAAGCTGGGCTCCCTGCCTGCCCTGGCCCCATGCCACTCCCAGAAGGGGCCAGCACGGTCCCGCAGGCAGGAGGCGGCAGGGGTCTCCCTCCCAACACTGCTCCTGCCTGCAAGCACCGCCCCCACAGCTCCCATTGGCCAGGAACGGGGAGCTGTGGTCAATGAGAGCTGTGGGGTTGGTGCTTGCAGAGAGGGGCAGCAGCACACAAGGAACCTCGTGCCACCCCCCAACCCCGTTGGCCCCTTCCCAAGAGTGGAGTGGGGTCAGGGTAGGCAAGGAGCCTGCCTTAGCAGGAGCCACGCTGCGCCAACTGAGAGTTGCCGGGGGTAAGTGCTGCCTAGTGGGAGGCCGCACCCCAACCACCAGCTCTGTTCCCCCTCCTGGAGCCAGCACGCCAACCCAGCCCTGAACCCCCCTCCCAGAGCCAGCACCCCCACCCCATCCTGCACCCCAACACTTTGCCCCAGCCCTGACACCCCTCCCAGAGCCAGCACCTTGTACCCCCTCCAGCAGCCCAACCCCCTTTACTCCCTCCCAGGGCCCACACACTGCACCCCATCCTGCACCCCAACACTCTGCCCCAGCCTGGAGCCCCCTCCTGCACCCAAACTCCCTTCCAGAGCTTGCACCTCTCACCCCCTCCTACATCCCCTACCCCAGGTTCAGCCCAAAGCCACCTCCCACACTGCGAACCCCTCAGCCCCAGCCCAGAGCCCGCATCTCCTCCCAAACTCCTACCTGAGCCCAGTGAAAGTGAGGGTGGGGGAGAGTAAGTGACGGAGAGAGGAGGGGATGGAGTGAGTGGGGTGGGGCTTTGGAGAAAGGGCGGGGCAGATCCTGGATTGCCCTTAAATTCAAAAAGTGATCTTGGGTGTAAAAAGGTTGGAGACCACTGCACTGTAGTAATCACCTTCATATAAACAAGATATCATTTACATGCTCCTCATATGCCACCAGTGCACTTCAAACGACCTTATTCATGAAAGGTCTTTACAATGGTGTATCTTCCCAGTTATGTTTGAGACAATAAAACTGCAAACACTCATTGCAGCAAAAGTATTTTAGGACATATGGTTTCTAAAAAGTACAGAAGAACAGCATTTCAAACATATTTTTTTTACTACATGAGTTGAAAGTACTTTAACGGTCAGTCAATATAATTTCCAGTACAATACCTGCCCCGAACCCCCAACCAATATTTTGTGGATTTTCATATTTTCCTAATTTTTTTTTAAAAGGTGTGTTTTCTTACCTTTGCTATCCACACAAGAGGGAAAACATTTCAGCATCTTTTAAATACAATAGTCTTATTAACTTAACCATAAAAATATGCAGACAGAAATGTATTTTTAAGTTTACAGTGTCCATTTAAGACTATCACAATCTAAAAGGTGGACTGTTCCCATTTCATTTGAAAAACTAAATGGAAAACCAAATTATAGTGAAGTACTCCTAAGCAAGAGATCTCTTAACTTCATACAGTATACATACCAACCACAGTTGGTTCGAGGTCCACAAATACAGCTCTGGGCACATGTTTACCAGCCCCTGTCTCACTGAAGAAAGTATTGAATGAATCATCTCCACCTCCAATGGTTTTGTCACTGGGCATCTGACCATCAGGCTGGATTCCATGTTCAAGACAATATAATTCCCAGCATGCATTGCCAATCTGAACACCAGCCTGACCAACATGGATAGAGATACACTCACGCTGTAAAAGAGGACAAAACAGGGAACAGATTCATTTCAGATTCTAGGCCCAGAAGGAACCACTGTGATCATCTAATCTGACCTCCAGTACAACTCAGGCTAAAGTCCTTCCCCAAAAATATATATTTTAAAAAAAAATCCAATCTTGATTTAAAAATTGTCAGTGATGGAGAATCCACCACAAACCTTGGTAAATTGTTCTAATGATTAAATAATAAAGTATTGTGCAAAATTTCCTCCATCTTCCAGTTTTAACCCTTATGAATGAAATTAGTTGTACAAGTAGTGTATTCTCTCATCTTCCCCTTCCAGCATGCTGCATACATAGTATCGTTGATAAGTGTTCCTGTTAGCTTCCTTTACACCTTTCTTTAATTTGCATGTTATTTTTCATTGAATAATATTACATACTCAGGGCAGAAATGTCTATATTAATGATCCCCAAAACCTCCAATCTCTTGTGTAAGGATGCATTAGATAAAGGGTATCAGAATCTACCCAACAAGTTATCCTTTCTTATCTTAATCAAAATTACTATAAACACTTAATCTACTTCTGGTCATCTGCCTGGCAATTCTTTATTCTGTGGCTCCACTATTGGATTCTTTGAGGGTCCTGAACCAAATCTCCTAATCTGCCTTTAACTTTCCCTGCTGAATCTAAACAGACCTCATGTATGTTTAGCAATACCTGCTCAGCAATATTCCCCCTCCTCCCCACCGGGCAGCAAATCTCCTTTTCTTACTCTACCTTGAAATGTTATCCTTCAGCTCCCTGAATGTCACTTTACCTGCTCAGGAGCACCCTTTAAGCCTACAACTATCATCCCATAACTCACTTCTGTACCACACAACCATGCACCTTTAAATCAGCCTCCTCCAACAGCTAAATGGGCCCCGGACCCTGTATCAGGGAGTAAATAGGTTGGGGGAGGGAGAAAAAATGGGTTCCATTGTGCCTGTGCCCCCTCTTCTCCACCTGGCCACACAATAGCTTCCTTGTCTCTTCAAATTCTCCTTGATTTCACCAGTTGTCACCTCATTCACTCCAGATCCCTTATCTCCCCGAGAACTTTCACGCTCAAGTGCTCCCCTCACTACTCTATTCAGGCCCCTTTTCAACACCACTGGCCCAGCTTCAATTCCTCGCGACCTCTGCCCTAATGGCTCCCCACCATGGCGCGAAAAACTCCGGCTCAAAATATCGAATCTGCTCCACGACCGCGCCCGCCAACCGCCTCTAGGCCACACCTGCTACAACCCCATTGGCTGCCGGGCAGACTCGCAGCCCCCGATTGGCTGCGCGCGCGCTCCTCCCCAAAGGGCAAGGGGGCAGTTTCCCGATGCGCAGAATACCGAAGTTTGGTTGGCGCGCAAATATCCACGCGCGCGCGCTTTCCCCTCATTCTGCCCTCGGCAGCCTCCCCATGTGCTCCGCTTCGGCCTCCGTCCTCCCTTACCACGCTGCAGCGCGCTACACAACCCACGCTCCCTGTCCGCCTCTGCCTGGGCGAGGGGCCAACCACCAAAGGCCAACAAACTCCCCTCGCGCTGCTACAGTGCCACTGACTGCCCACGCTCCCCCAGTTTCCACCTCACTCGCCAGGCAAGCGCTTCACGCCCACGGAACTCGCTCCCTTTCCCAGTCTCGCGCTCCCTAACGGCCGCCCCGCCTCCCTCCCCGCAGCGCATCCCCTCAACTCCGCCGGCAGCTCCCCTCCAGCCTGCTCCCGCCCCTGCGGCACCCTGTGGTCCAAACCCCGCGTCCCCGAGGCTCCCGCTCCCCACCATGGTGCCTCGTAAACGGGGGAAGCCTCAACACCGCGAGTCTACGTCCGCCTCTGCCTGCTAGACGCGCCAACTGTGAACAGCTAACCGGCGCTGCCCCTGGCCTCGCGCTTTCTGTCCTCACGCGGTATCACCCCATTGGTTGGCGGCCAGCCTCTCGCGCCCCGCCCCCACCCATTCATTGGCTGGGCGCGTTCCTCTGCCACGTGGGGCAGAGACAGTTGGTGGCGTGTCTCAGAATGAACGTTGGCCCAAACGTGATGAGTGGTTTTTTTTAAAAAAAAACAACAATCCTGTGATGTGTTTTTGGTCTTTCTCTCTTGATTCTTGAAGAGCCCTTGCCCGCTCTAATTAGGTCTGCGCACTCTCCTACGTGTGCTGGTTAGGTGTATTAATCCTGCCGCCCATCTGTTCTGCTGCCCCCCCTTCCCACTCCACTCAGTTCAGCCACTTTGTGCTCCCATCACTTCACTCCCTCTCAGTTCTGACCCTTTGCTCTCCCCCCTCAATTCAGCCTTCAACCAGCCTCACCTCTGGAGTTCTTCAGCCCCCTCTCCTAGGCCTGGGGGCCGCAGCAGGGTCCCATCTCCACCTTCCCAGGCTGGGAGAGGCTTCTCCAGTAGAAGCTCTTCGCCCCCTCTGCTTCTCCCCAGGCTGGGTGCTGCAGGGGTGACAGCCTGTTTTTCTCATAGAAAGGGAGGAAGGGGTGAAATTGTGCTGAGCTGCAGGTCCCTTTACTCGCTCTTCTCCCGAACTCTGTGAGAGTGGCCAGTGGAGGGGAGAGACTCTGCCAGCTTCTAGCGTAATGAACTTTGCCAGAAGTGCTCTGAGACCCTCTGAAATCCAACCACTCCCCCCAAAATGGCAAGAGTTGGCAATAGTGTGACCTTGCAGGCCTTGGGCTCTAGGAGGCGCCATCAGCAAACTGTAATGGCCACTTTCCCTTTTTGTGTAACAATAGCCACTGTTCACTTCTATAATAGCCACTTTCAAGTTTTCTGTAATGGTGACATTTCCCTTCTCCACCCCCTCTTTATAAAGGAGGCTTCCCACAGTTCTCACACTAATGGCTGTAGCCTATAGGAACAGGGTAGTATACCTTTAAATAGTTGTGAGCCCTCTACTGGCACTAACTGTACTCTGTATTTCAAAAGTTGCTGGTAGGTTGCCAAGGAGCAAATTACTTAAACACATAACTAGGCCTTGCATGTTTGTATAGAGTTAATAAACACGGTTATTTGGAACATATTTGTGTGCCTGTGGTTTCCTCATATTGTTGTGTAAAGAGCAAAGACGACAAAAAGGTTTCTGCCCTCTCTTTGTAATAGCACCTTTCAGCTTGAAGGATGCTAGGTAGGGAAAATATATCCATCCTTTGACTCAAATGTAGATCCTTCCTTAAAGCACTGTTTCACCACATGCATGGCGTAGTGGAATTAAGTCAGTTACATCATCATAAAATGCAGAGGTGAATCAGGCAGGGAGTTTAGGAATTAAGCTAATGTAATTTGCATGCCTAAGGAACAGAAGAGAGGAATGTAGCAATATAAATACATTACACATAAAATATACACTTGTTTGGGCCTAAAGTACTTTTCATTATACACATTTATTTACCTTGTAAAAGCACCCATCACAAAAATACTTGTTAACTACTGTCAATATTGAAAGTCATCCACCATTAACTATATACCCTCAACACAATAACCAACCTCAGACAGAAATACCTGAGAAAATAGATGGTCCTTTCACTGTGTTCTGAAGATCAATAGTCTTTGGCTCATTTGACCAGTTGATGAAGCGAGTTCTAGAGTCAGGGAACCTCCATTGAGAATACCTTGCCCCCAGATTATCAAATCTAGTAGTAGTCAGCAAAAGTGTCTCAGCTGAATGCCACATGGGTGGAGAGGAGGTTAGGTAGTCAGGATCACAAGTTTGGTTAATAAAGGTAACTGTGTTGATATAATAGACTTATGTAAGATGTTTGACTTATTCCCACATGAAATTCTAATATAAAAAAATAGCGCTATACAAAATCAATATAGTCCATCTTAAATGGATTAAAAACTGATTAACTGATAGATCACAAAAAGTAATTGTAAATGGGGAATCATCGTCCATTCGGGGTGTTTCCAGTGGGGTCCCACAGGGATCTATTCTTGATCCTATGCTATTCAATATCTTTATCAATGGCTTGGAAGAAAATATAAAATCATTGCTGATAAAATGTGTAGATGAAACAAACTGGTGAAGTGGTAAATAATGCTGGGGACAGGTCAGTGAGATGGACCAATCTGGATTACTGAGAAAGGTGGGCTCATTTTTACAATTTATGTTTTATAGCCAAATGCTACAGTCATACATCTAGGAACAAAGAATGTAGGTCACGCTTACAAGATGTGGGGACTGTATCTTGGAATGCAGTGACACTGGAAAGAACTTGAGGGAGAGTCGGGTCATGACAGATAAAACCAACTGATCACAAGCACCTAGTATCTTATTCAAAAGAATTCAGATCAAATACAGACTGTTATTAAAGTGTTTAGTTATTTGAATCAACTTTTATTCAAGATTTCAGAGGAAAGAAGAGTTGAAAATGTGAAATTTTAAATGGGTCCTTACTTTTTTTCTGTCACCACCTGATTTTTTTCATCTGGATAATACTTTATTAACATCTTAATACGCCTGGCACGGACCATAGTGGAAGTTTCTGTTGTGCAAGAATTTAAGGGTATGTCTACACTACCAGATTAGTTCGATTTAACTTAATTTGAATTTGTCGACCTTACAAAGTCGAATTTGTGTGTCCACACTAAGGACACTAATTCGACTTTGTGAGTCCACACTAACGGGGCAAGCGTCGACATTGGAAGCGGTGCACTGTGGGAAGCTATCCCACAGTTCCCGCAGTCCCCGCTGCCCATTTGAATTCTGGGATTTCCCCACAATGCATGCTGGGGGGAAAAATGTGTCGAGGGTGGTCTTGGGTAACTGTCATCATTCAACATGCTTTCGGACGTCTCAAGGAAGCACTGTGCATCCGGGAGGCTTTGAAAGCTAGGTTCCTCAGGGAGCAGGGTAACCTGTGACTGTTCAGTTTCTTTACAGAGAAGCTGAACCTGCCCCTGCTTCAGTTACTGTTGACTTTCTTCTGCAGTTACATACCCGTTCACCACGTTTCCCCCCTTCCAACACACGTTTAAAAATAAAGTTAATGGAACATTGTTAATTAACAACGTTTTCTTTATTAATGAATTTGCGTTAAAGGGTTGAAACAGGGACGCAGACTGTGGTGGGTAGGGTGTGCAGTGATGTTAACACCGCTTCTACACTCGAGGAATGATAGGCTCCTGCTCCTAGAACAGTCTGCAGTGCCAGACTGGTTGTTTCAACTGAGCCTGCCATCCCTCCTTTTCGGGACTCTGTGTGTGGGGGCTACATGACCTTGTGGCGGGGGAGGACGGTTACAGATTCCCCTGCTGCGTGGCTCTGTGGTCCGGGACAAGGATCGCTGCATAAGTTCTGCAACCGCCCTCCCATGCCACAAAGTCACGTACCCCCCACCCACACAGAACATGGAAAACATCTCCCAGACTGACCAGGGTGCCTACTGACTGCACTGTGTGTGTGACCTGCTGTTGATCCTGCCCCCTTGTCTGTACCCTGGTAAAGGTGACTGTCCTATGCAATTAACAACCCCCTTCCCCCCCCCTTCACAGACAGTCTTCTGTAGAAAAACTTGACGGAAATAGTAATTAACAGCAAACTACTTTTAATAATCAACTACACAGTTAGGGAATGAAACTGGGATTGGGGCTTTGGTGAGCCAGGAAGGGAAGGACTTCTCAATATTTAGGGAATGAGAGCCTTCTTGTATTTGTGCACTCTGCAGGGGTGCAGTGACAGTTTTCATGGCCCCTGTCGCCCCTCCTTCTTGTTACTTTGGGTGAGGGGGGGTTGGGTCTTTGTGGCGGGGGAGGGCGGTTGCAGATACAGTGCAGGGGTGCTCTGTCCTCCTGCTTGCGGTCCTGCAGAACATCCACAAGGCGCCGGAGCGTGTCAAATTTTCCCTGGGCATTTCCTGTGTGGCTGGTCAGAGCATCCAAGCTCGGACTGCTGTCCAGAGCGTCAACAGAGTGGTGCACTGTGGGATAGCTCCCGGAGCTACTAAGGTCGATTTCCGTCCACACATAGCCTAATTCGACATAGCCATGTTGAATTTAGCGCTACTCCCCTCGTCGGAGAGGAGTACAGAATTCGAACTAAAGAGCCCTCTAGGTCGAACTAATTAGCTTCCTGGTGTGGACGGATGCACGGGTTAAGTCGAATTAACGCTGCTAAATTCGACATAAACTCCTAGTGTAGACCAGGCCTAAGACTCCTTGTGTGACTATATATAGCAGAATGTGTTAGGAATAAACATTAGAGGGAAAAGCTCTTCTCATTTTGCTCAGAGCAACCTGAAAGTTCAAATGGCAAAAAGCATTGACTCAGAAAGATCAATGTGTTCTTTTGTTTTTAATGTCAAAGTTTATTCAAAAGTTTTTCAGACTGCTGAGCTGAGCAAAGGAGGTGTTCTTACAACTTTTCAGACTGCTGAGCTGAGCAAAGGAGGTGTTCTTGTACTTTTTAGTCTGCCTCTGAGTCTTGACCTCAGCTGGTTACTGTGGGCAGCCAGTTCCGTTTGTCTCTGTCTGCAAAATGGGAAATGGTGTGTCTGGGCTTCAAGCAGAAAAGAAAAAAACTCACACACAACTACAAAACTTTACAAATAGTAGTTGTAGATTTCAGGGGTTGTAGCTTCTCTATTTTATTTTTTCATAAGATTTTCAACAATTAACAACAATTTACATTAAAAGAAGCTATACTTAAGATAATAACTAAAACAATTGAAAGTTTAGCTACAAAGACTGATCTTGATTTTATTTTTCTAAAAGTACAGTTCATCTCTGAAAAGTGATGATGCCAAAATGGCATCTCCTTGCTGAAGAGTACTACGAGATCTGCTTAAGTTAGTGATGAAAAGATTTGACTATTCTAAACTCCTATTGGTCATAAATACTCAGCACTGCTATGAATTTCTGAATAAATCCAGGCCACATGCTGCTTTCATCTACATGTGTGACTGAAGACATAATTTGAAGACAAGGGAGTTATATAAAAGTATCTTGGGTCAGCAAAATCTTTCTTATTGGTGATGATCAGGAATAACAAAGAAATAACCCAGCCTGACTTTCAGATCTTGCCCTGAAATTGTACAGCTAGCAATTAGGAAAACTATATTTTTATTCATAGAGCAAATCTGATCAGCAAAACATTCAGACACAGTCCCATGATGCTATTTTTATGGCCAATTTTCTGAGGTAGACCACAATTTTTTTAATTTTAAAAATTAAATTGAATTCTCACTACAGATAGAACCACAATCCTTGCACATCTGTACATAGAGTTCTCTTAATCTCCTCAAGATGGTCCTCTGATTATGGACTTCTGCACCCTGCATACTTTCATCTGCATTTGAGGGACAGAGCGCAACCTGGACTCTCTGGCCAGTGGTATGAATCTATGGATGTCCAGCCTGTCCTCTTTCTGGTGTTGGCAGGCTCTGGAAGTTAAGATTCTCCCTGTAACTGTGAAAACAACCAAATATTTCCTTCCTTTGCCTGCTGAATCTGTGCACCCATTCCCCTTAAACCTAACAAGTATTGCTACTCTGGTGATAAATGAAAAAAAAAAATCATCTACTAACCAGAACCCTTCTGCAGTGGCTCTGACACCAGATGCAGTAGCTCTGATCAGTGGCCTTGCATCAGAGATTGTCCTTCCTGACTGCCAGAGGATTTTATTTATTTATTTAGCCTGAGAAACACTGAATTTCTTCAGTTTTGCTGCTCCTAGTTACAAAGAGCCTCCAGTATCTTTGCTACTTAAATCAGCAACACTTAGGAAGGTTTTCTTGAAGAAAAAACAAAAAATGAATTTTCATACAGATGGTTCTCAATTTAATTTTCAAAATAAACAAAACTTTTTAAAGAATGATCATATTGTTCTATGACAGTAACTTTTTAAATGTTATGTTTTATTTTAAAAGAGTGCTAAATTATTTAAATTGTAATATAAGTTGTCAGATAATTACATAGTATGAAAGAGGAGTGATGGAACTCATGGGATTTTTCAGGGAACAAAGTGGATAGGGTGAAGAAAATTATAGAGTTAGAAATTATTTTCCATTTTTTTTTAGTTGTCTGAAATTTGTGGAGTTGGTGGCCTCTTCTTCCCTTCTTGTGTGTTTATTTCTGGTGATTCAATTGTGTTCTACTTCCACAATTGTGAGTCCCCATTTTCATCATGGAGAATGCAATCTGACTAATTTTTAAATTATTTTCAAAAGAAAATGTCCAGTACAGGCACTGAAAGCAGTAATTCAGTCTGAAGGATGCAGAAGAGCCCACAAGTGTTATGACATTGGAGAGTCATCCCAAGAAATTCAAAGAAGATATGGTTTTCTAATCTATAATTAAAATAAAGATATGTATTAATTTAAAAAAAATAAGACTACCCTATTGCCCACACAAATCTTTAGCTGACAATTCACTAAGTAACATAGCTGATGCAGACAGAAATGACTCATAATATCCTCAAGAATATGAGTTTCTGAAACTGCAGCACAAAGAAAGCCACATTTTATCTCTGGGATCCGCCACTGCAGAGAAGCTCTCCCATCTGCCCCAAATGCAAGTTACAATAGAGCCCTTTGTGTGCAACAGAGCTCTTTGTAGGTATTAGTTATAGTCATTCTCCTAGTATTGGCTAACACATCTTAGGTCAAACATATATGCATCTGATAGAGGCATAAATAAACACAGCTGCAGCATGCATCCAGTTAGTCAATACAACTGATCAACTGCCTATACAATTTTCTTTTAAAAACAGCACATTTGTGCCCTTTTAGGGAAATCAATTTATTTTCAAATTGGAAAAAAACTGATTTACTCCAAGGACTAAAAACTTCTTATATGAATAGTCAGGAAGAACAAATTGTTATGATGGGGTTAAAAGGTCATGAAAAATAAATGCCATAACTTAAACACTGAAAGTCCCTTTGATTATAGCAGCATGAGTCATATGCCTTTATAATACTCTTATCAAAATTAAACAATGCAAAGGCAGGCAGCAAATTTCTTGTATGTATTATTCTATATCTTTGCCTTAAGTATAAATAAGTTAGATTATGCCACAATTCCTTTTATATGGTGTTTCAATCAGAGCACTAGTCTCATTTTTTCACATGGACAATTCATGCCAAAATTGCAAAAACATCCCATGCTGGTTTGAAAAGTTCTGATAATGAAACATTCACAAATCCCAAACTAGTGTTACTCCTGTTGGATATTCTGAAAATTGTCACTATAAGAAGCCAGGACCAGATAACTTATAGTGGTCATGATGACTACATTTTGACTGGACTCTTAAGTTGTGGTTTTTTAATAAGCGAAGTGCACAACTGCACACTCAAAATGCATGCCTAATTTGTGCACACAGTTACCTCCAAAGATGGAGAAGACCTTCAGATAAATAGTTCTGCTTTTGATCCATCCCTAACAGTTTTTGTTTATTTCAGTAAGGGTGGATTTGGGGTGAATGAGTGATTTCAGTGGACACTTGTACTACAAGGATTCTTCTACTTTAGTAAGTTTATTTCAGATTTTTAACAGACATTTTACAGTTTGAGATGACAAAATTCTTTCCTATTATGCCTCTGAGCCATCTTTTTTTTTTTTTTACATTTTTTTGTTTTGTTTCAAAGAAAAGAAAGATGTTCAGTTTTACAATGCTTACAATATTTTTCTATGTCTATATGCGCTCTCACACACATTTGCATGCATGCCCACATTCTGTCACTCCCCCCAAATACATGCATGCACACATACAAGATTACTGGGGTAATCTTACTTCAAAGCAATAAACTTCAGTTTTGTCAGAAATCTATTTGACAAGTTTTATCTGAGGAAACGACATTATTCTCTAGCATGAAGTTCGATTGTCCAGCACTAGTCTGAGAGACAGAAAATGGTTTTGCTGAATCCCTGAAGTAAGTTTTCTTGCGAAACTCTTTTGCAGCAAAGTAGTAACAGATGGCATCCAGACAGCAGTTGACATTGGCTAAACACATCGCCAGCTGAATGAAGAGGCTAATACTTTGTTTTACACTGCAGTCCACAATGATGTTCCGCTTTACCAGGAACTGTAGAAAGATCCCCAGATGGACTGGTGTGAAGCAAACCATGAACACTATGAGATTGGCTGCAATGATCCATACACTGATAACTTGCTCATCTCTCTTTTCTTGTTGATTGTTATATTTTAGAAGAGTCTGGATGATCTTAACAGAACAATAAACCATCACAGTAAATGGGATGAGAAATCCAAAGATTTCAACAGAAAAGATGACTGGCATGCTCCATGTCTCCTCTGACATATTGTGGAAGCAGCTGAACTTGTCAGTGTTTTTAAAGTTATGTATGGGGATGCTGCCAAGCCAAACTATAGCCCAAATGCAGCAGCATATCATGCCTGTCCTCCTAGGGGATCGGAAAATCCTAGCTTTTAAAGGGTGCCTGATAGCAATATATCTGTCCAAGCTAATGCAGGCAATAAGGAAAATACTTCCATACATATTGACAAAATAGAGAGATTCCATAAATGTGCACAAGAACCACCGCCCCTCATGTATGGAGTAGTACATCTTGAAAGGAAGAGAGAAAAGAACAAGAAGATCCATAAGAGCAAGGTTTATCATGTAGATTGATGATTCTGTCCATTTCTTCCAAAAGCAGCAGAAAACCCATAGGGCTAGCAAATTGAGAATCAAACCAAGAATGAAAGTAGGTATGTAGATCACCAGCTGGAGATATTTCATTATGGTATCAACATGCTCAAAGATGCATTCCTTGCTGAAGTTATTGGCATTCATTTCTCTTCTAAAACCTACAGAGAAGATTAAACAACACTATATTTCTATATTCCAAATAGATAACATATTAAAGGGTAAACATTTTCAAAAGTGGCTAAGTGTCACTTTCAAAAATGACTTAGGTGCCTACGGGCTGGTCTGCATTGAAAACTTACATCAGCATAGCTACATTTATGAAGGGTTTGAAAAATTCACACCCCTGAGAGATGTAGCTATGCTGCCCTAGTCTTGGTGTAGACAGCATTAGGTTGACAAAAGAATTCTTACTTCAATTTAGCTACTGCCTCTCAGGTAGATGGATTAACTACAGTGACGAAAAACCTCTCCCATCGCTGTAGTGCATATCTATACTGAAGCCCTATAGTGGTACAGTTGCAGTACTGCAGTGTGCTGCTGTAGCATATTAAATGCCCCAGTCTTATTAATGTTTGAAAATGTGACTTAGGGCCAGATTTTTAAATGTAGTTAGGTGCTTAAATGTAGTTAGATGCCTCGTGGGATTTTCAAAGAGCATAGGCACCTAACTTCCTTATTATAGATATTAAGTGTTCTTCATTTAAAGGTAAACTAGAGCTGAGTGAATACCTCAGAAAACTGAGTAAAAAATCACAAAAACAAAATTAATTTCAGTTCTGTTCATAACCTCCACTGTGTAAATTTCCTTTTGAATATTTTAGTGAATGTATTCACTAGTAGAATAATTGATGGAAATAACCAATTTCAAGAAAATATCAGCAAATATTCATAGAGAGCAAATTTCTAACTTGAAATTTCAAGTATTCACACTGGAAACCAGATTCTCAGTTATGTTTGTTCATATCATGCAATAGTAGTATCTTTCCCCTAATTTATGAAAAAATGAGACTGATGGAGAGAGAAGATAAGGATGACATCCTCACTAGAAGTGATGTAATTGGCTATGATTTCACAGGAAATGACGATGTCTTGGAAATAGTGCTAAACTGTTGCTCTTTCAGGGTCTGGGCTAACCCTATTGCCACTTGAACCCCGACCCAAAGGCCCACCTTACCTAGGGAGGGAAACCAATAGACTGATAAGCAGCACAACCCATAGAAATGATAAAGAAATACAGCTAAAAGCATGAAAAAGTTAAAGTTAAAAGAAAGAAAAAAGATGTTTTAAAATATTTGCAAAAAGATCTGTAAATGAAAAAATGGATGTTTGTAGTAAAGGAATGTTTCAATCTAAGTGTTAACCAAACACACCCTACTTACCTGCAGAGGGAAACCAAAGGGTTTGGTGCAACTGTTTTTAAATTAATTTGTGTACATTTATTATTTTTCTGAAATCATTGTTATAAAACCATGTATATCTACAAGTGGCATTTTTGTACTCCTACGGATGTCTATGTCTAACTTAATTTCCTGTGTTTCTGTTTGGGCGGACTAGTACTGGTTTGCTCTTGATGTTCATATGGGCCCTGTATGTATTTGCAAAATTGGTAAAGCCTCTCTGTATATATGCATTAACTTTTGCACAAAAACTAGTGTGCAGTTTCCCCCATGTTTCTGAAATGTTAATCCAATGTGACCTTTGTATAAAGAGAGAGGGTGAGCAGAGGAAGATGGTCTGTAAACCTGTGTGCATTGCTCACAGTTTATGGGCCCAGAACTTAATCCCATACTGACTCAGTGTCTGTAGACAAGAAGTATTAGGCTAGATGTAGCCTTGCAACGAGGTCTTTTGACAACCCAGAAGAAGTCAGGAAGAAAGCCAGCTTTTTCTTGTGACCAGTCTGGCCTCAGTTTTCCTTTTAAACAAATTATCTGCCGGTATGTATTTTCATGTGAGATATGTGTTTGTGAGAAGTTTGTACCTATGGGGCTCATGTTTTATATTTTAATTTGTATTTCACTAAATGAGCCAAATACATTCATAATGCAAAATATGTACTGCTAAAGCATTTAAGATACATTGATAATGTTTTGTTTGTATTTACTGCTACCCAACTACAAAAAGAAGCTTTCCATAGTTCTCTAACATTATTTTTATTTTACTTATTAAATCCAAATTTAATCATTTTTATAAAATTACATTCTATTATTTGAAAACACAATAAAATAAGATGCCTGTGTGTATTTCTGTCTATGGATAACTTAAATTATGGCAGAGTTACAGGTTTAATTTACAAAATGGGGACTGTGGGTGATATGAACAACCAAAAATGTTATCACCTCTTTTACAGAGAAAAGTTTAAACAAAGCCTGCATTTTGCATCATTACTCAGCTTTAGTCTAGATAATGTGTAGCTCTGACAGCAAATCAGAAAATAAGCAAAAATGTATATTTCTCACATACAGTTCTTTTAAGCTAGCACATTTGTGTTTTTTTCTCTAAAAATGCTGAAAAACAAATATGCCTGTCTCTGTACTTTGGGGTATGTCTTGCACATGTCCTGTATACATGCAGGACAGTGTATATAGGCTTTGCATGTACGTATGGGGATATGATAACATTTCTTTTTATTTCTCTGAAATTGCTGTAACATCACATATGAATGTGTGCAGGTAGTACAGATGGGTATTACTCTTCATATATTTTAAACCTCTCTTTTTATGTTAGCTTTGTCACTGTTTTAGCGTCTGTTTGTTATTTCTATGAGTGGTGCAACATATCAGACAATGGTTTAGGGCAGGGGTCGGCAACCTTTCAGAAGCGATGTGCCGAGTCTTCATTTATTCACTCTGATTTAAAGTTTTATGTGCCAGTAATACATTTTAACATTTTTAGAAGGTCTTTTTTGATAAGTCTACAATATATTACTAAACTATTGTTTTAGGTAAAATAAATAAGGTTTTTAAAATGTTTAAGAAGCTTCATTTAAAATTAAATTAAAATGCCAAGCCCCCTGGACCGGTGGCCAGGACCCAGGCAGTGTGAATGGCACTGAAAATCAGCTCACATGCCGCCTTTGGCAGGCATGCCATAGGTTGCCTACCCCTGGTTTAGGGATTTGGGGCCACAAACCAAATCCTATTGGTTTCCTTCACTAGGTAAGGTGGGCCTTTGGGTTGTGGGTCACGTGATGTAAGGGGTAAGGCCAGACCCTGGAAATGCAAAAGTTTAGGTCATAACATCATTTCTGAGATATCATCATAGGAGGTAACATGTTTGGTGACACAATCACCCTTATCTCTCCATCAATCTCTTATCTCACTCTTTTTGACAAAAGCTCAGGACAAGATACTACTTGTGACTTATCCCTCCAATCAAAAATGATCAGCACCTCTCAGACTTTGAATATCATAATTGAATATTTACTGCAGCTTCCTTACAGAGCACAGATTATTTATCACAGGTATTTGGAAACTAATTTTTAATTTATGAATAAATTTGCAAAAATCATAGACAATTCACAAAGAGAAAAAAGGCAAAAATGTGTGACATTTACTGTTTTACCATAATTAATATTACCATGGTCATAATATTCTCCATTCTGTGCTAGATTGTATGCAAGTAAGGAGTTCCAGTGGCCCAGTCCCCTCTGCATTGCCCACAATACCCAAGGGGGCTAATCTGCACCATTCGCCAATCCTTTCCAATGCTCCTTCGGGGCATTTTGGCTCTGCACAGCTCTGTAAGCAGAGATGTGGCTTAAAAGCCTCAGTCTAGCTCTTCAAGTAGAGAGAATACCACAAATGTCATGAATAAAGTCAATTACAGTAAACCAGGAAACATCATGTTTTTGATGATTACCAGTGTGAAATATAGATTATGTGCATGTCTTCCTTTATGAAGCTAAAATTGCAGCTGATCTTGTGGTACTGTGGACCCCCTACAAATCTGAGTACTAATAATACATGGAAACTACTGATTCAGAATCAGTTTGTGCATATTAAACTCTCTTACCATATAATCTAGATCTTGATGCAAAGTGTAGGTGCAGTTTTAAATAGAAAGGAAACTAAAGGTTAACTGATGACAACTAAAACACAAGTGCCCAGACATATTAATCTAATTGCAAGAATTATATAGCAATTTTTGCAATACAGTAATGGGGCAAATTCTGCTAACAACTAACAGCAGCATTATATCAGTATAATTGAGAGCAGAATATGGCTCTTTATGATAGATTCCCCTTATCATCAATAACATGACTTTAAGTATTGTTAATTTCTGCTATTAAGTAGAATTTACTTATTTCTGTTTTCTATATCATTATCCATGATACAGGGACACTATTTTTGGAATGTACTATAGGTAGTCAACAGGAGAATGGAATTATTCAGTACAACAATTAACAAAAGTCCCATGTAGTTTTCATGTAATTAAATGATATTTACATATTTTTCCTTTTATACTAAGGTGTTAATAATTTGATCATCATATTTATTTATATTCATCACTAAATCCCAGAACTATGTCTTCTGCTATAAGACAAAGAGTACATTGCATTTGATCTTTTTTATTTATTTTTAGCAGAAATACTCATCAGACTAGGTTAAAATTAGTGCTCAGCTAATTTTAATGTTCTTGTTAAACTCTTTAAAATTAAATATGAATTAAAATATTAATTACTTTACCTTAATTTTCAGATAGCAAATTTGAAGGGACTGCTTCAGATGAGCTTAGTTTATAGAATAAATCTATCGCAAACACCTTTACGTCAGAATCATCTGCGTAAAGGCATTGGTCCACCACATCCTTTTGCTCTTCGGAGAAAACAACAACATAACACAGAATATTTGCTATATTGCAGTTTACTTCTCATGTTGTTTTAACAAACAAGTGAAGATGAATCCTTAGCTGTTTCCAGTAAGCATTGGCCACAACTGAAGAGAATAAATTGCCATAATCCCATTGAAGTCCCTAGAAAGTTCCACTGAAGTCCATAGAAGCTGCTATGCTGATTAACACTAACTCAGAATCTGGCCCATGTGTATCTGATTAAGGCACTATGTGGATGCAGGGCATCTAAAAACAAAGTGTCACCTTGTTATTGTTCTATATTGTTAATATAGAACTTGCTTATTAACCTGCTTGCTTTTCAGTCTTCTAGTGTGGACATTTTTAAAATTGGGAGCGCACACATATACATAAATCACATGTACATTGGGTCCAGCTCACCAATACACTACAGCTAGTTTGTGCTGCTCTGATGGCCAGTCAATTTATCTGGGTTTGTGGCTGCTTTGCATCACTATAGTGGCTCAAAGTATCCAGAGTGTACTGATGATTCAGGCCCATAGCATACTTATCCATACCAAGACTGGTACAGTCTTTGTAGTCTCTTCTAGGAGATGAACCAGGATCTAACCTTTCAGTAGCTATCTTGAAAGGGAAACATATTGAGGTTGTTTGTTTAAATTACCTATTACAGTATATAAAGCTCTTTATTTCATAAAGACATAATGCTTGATTTGTAGTAGAAGTGTCAAATTAAACGATAGTTTAGTGGTATGAACTCCAGTCCACTAAGATTTGGATGAAAACACCAGCTAATTTTACAGCCATCAGCTGACAATAATTTATAGTCACTATATATGTGCGCTGGATATAAATCTGGGATCTAAAGGTAAAAGGCTTCATATCTCATTAGCAATCTTCTAAGCCAGCGGTTCTCAACTTTTCTAGACTATTGTACTCCTTTCAGGAGTCTGATTTGTCTTGCATACCCCAAGTTTCACCTCACCTACTTGCTTACAAAATCAGACATAAAAATACAAAAGTGTCACAGCACATTATTATTGAAAAAATCCTTACTTTCTCATTTTACCATAACATTATAAAAAATAAATTGATTGGAATATAAATATTGCACTTACATTTCAGTATATAGTATCTAGAGCAGTATAAACAAGTCATTGTCTGTATGAAATTTTAGTATATACTGACTTCTCTAGTGCTTTTTATGTCACCTGTTGTAAAACTAGGCAAATATCTAGATGAGTTGATGTATCCCCTAAAAGAACTCTGTTATAAGCCTTTCAGACTCCTTTTGTTTAAAATGTCACATTGCAAAGTAAATAGGATGGGTCTGACCTCCATTCAGGTACATGTTTACAGCAGTGTAACTCCATTTAAATCAATGGTATAAAATTGGTATAACAGAGTGGATGATCAGGTCCAATATGTGCTAAATGTCAGAAAGGCCTACGTTATATCAAAATTAACTGATAAGTTATGCCTGAACATTTCCTTGAGAATAGTCTCAATTTGATAGGCCATTATCATCCTTATACATTGCAAATTCTGATGAAAGTATAATAGATTTTTTCCCTCCATTTCCATTATTCCATCAAAATTAACAACTGAACACTAGGGACAAATCAACATAGCGCCTTTGAAATCAGTAAAGCTACCTTGATATATATCAGCTGACGATCAGGCACTATGTCATTTGATATTTGTACTGTTAATTTTAATGTGACTCTTTATTTCTTTTGTGGCTGGATTCTACTCTCAATTACACCAGTGAAAAGACCTCTTTCAGTATAACTGAGAGCAGAATTGGGTCCTGATATTTTACCATCTCTCTCTCTCTCTCTCTTTATCTCTGGCAAAATACAAAAGGTCTTTGAGACAAGAGAATAAAGAAATAAATGAGCAATAAAAATTTATGAGCTTCCTTCCCTTTTCATCTATTGATATGATCAGCTTCTTCCACTGGGTCCAGTTCTGCTATCACATAACATGCAAGGGTCCAGTCACAACCTTCAAAGCTCTGTGTGGCTCTGTATTTCCCTATTTATCCTCCCTTGTCAGGCTTTGAATTGTCCATGTCTCTTCCACTCTGTCAGTGTTTCCAGCCTTGTATTCTTGGTTCTCAGCTTTTTGCACAATCACCTGTATGGGGGTAGTCAGCCCGTTAAGGGCAGTACTGCTTAGTGGTCAGTCCCCCCAGTCACAAGGCATGGTCCTTTAAGAGTCTGAGGTTGTCTGACACACAAAACTTATGGAGATATGGGGAGAATGGAAATGGGTCCCCTGAAGAAGTAGCATTTAGAAGGAATCCTGTTACTGTGTCTATGGATCTGAGACCTGGAGCCCTGCAGAGAGGGTTGGGCAAGGCTCCCTTTCACCCAGCCAATAAGGTAAGGAATGAGCTGGGAGAAGGGGCAGGTATAAATCCTGCCTCCTCTTTCACAGCAGTGCAGGAGTTTGTAAGCACTGTAGGGAGTGGGGAGAAGACAGGAGCAGGGGAAGATCTGTTGCTGAACCCTCCCAGCCTGAGGGTGGAGAGACTGATTGGGAAAAGGGCCAACTGGAGGACAAGCTATCTGAGGCTTTACAGCTGGCCTAAAGTGAAACTCTAGCTCCATAGAGAAGAGGTAGGAGGCGCCTGCCTTAATAAGAGGGACAGAGGGATTGTCTGAAATACAGCTCAGCTCTAGCAGGAGGGCTGGGACCTCCTGAGCAGAGGTGCAAACTGACCAGGATTCCTACATGGACTCGGTGAATATGAACTTGAGTGGCTAAATAAGTGAGTTACCCTATGTAGAATGAGTGAATAAACCAGCCCCCACAAAGAGGGGTTGAACTAATCTTATCTGGGTAATTGTGTGAAGAGGCCCAAGTGGGACTGAGTGCAATGCACCTGCAGAGCCATGAGAGGACATAAAGGGGTGTGCTGAAGAGACACCTTCTATGACACACCTCCATAACATCTTCCATGCAGAAGTGCGATGCTATCCAATGTGTGGTACAACCTTCTGATACTCCGTCACAAGGCCATTATCCTGTTTAAAGTCCCTCTTCTGATCTGTGGCCTTCAGTGAACAGAACTGAATTATACATGAACTGCCTGTTGCTCCCTTTCCTCTAATCTATCTCCTTGTCAATCTGTTTTTAGCTTGTGTGATCCTAGGAACAGAGATCCTCCTTCAGGAGTATTTGGAAGGCATCAAGCACATTATGAGAGCTACTGTAAATAATTAATAAAAATTGGTAAAAATACCCAATACACTGTCATTTAAATTCCACAGTGCTAACTTCAGCATTTTCAAACTAATTTCCACCATGGATTAATGTAATAAAAGCTAACGTCCTTATTTTACTCTTCTCAGCTTTCCCATGAATTTTTCCAGTCCAATGCATTGAGAGGGGATTTGCACTTGGGGTGGTACTTTGCTCTCTTGATATCTACACTGTGCCACTACGTAAGGCCATCTAAGTGGAATTTAGGACAAACGATCAATTTCACTTTCAAAATTGTGTCAGCAGTCAGTTTTCACCCAATTAAAGGAAAGGCATATGCACATCTTTATTCAGATACAAAGACAAGCTGGAATGCTTCCATAGAATTCAGTCACACAAGAGGAGAACTCTCGTGGAAACTGTCTACAACTCTATTTTTGTGGCAGCAAATAAGTCTTCTGCTGATTTGGAGGTTGCTGGGATTTACATGTCTTCTGAGGCTGGCCCTAGAATCTTCGCCTGATCTCCAGCTGTACTAAGCACCTGCAACTCCCCATGAATTCCCAATGCTCAAACTTCTTGGGATCAAGCCCGTCACAAGGAATAGGAAATCTAGTCCAAATGAGTAACTACAGGTCAGGGATGGAACAGAGATTTTGAAGAAATAAAATACGAAGTTTAGATAATTGGTGGTAGTTGTCCAGTTGCAAACTTCATATTTATCTAATGCCCAAATCAGTCTCAATCTACCCAAAGCAAGGAAGTGAAGTGAATTCAAAAAGAGAGAGAACCCTCAGATAAAGTTAATTAACTTTGAAACAGGCCTTCTTTCTAATTACATCAACATAGTTACATCAGTGTCAGTTTTGTTAACGTAGAAATTTCTTGAATCGGTACGATCTGGAAAGTTTCTTCAGTTTTCCTAATATTACACCTGCCTAGCAGAGTTTCACTCTCTATTTGAGAGAGAGATATGTTGAGAGATACGCTTACTATGAAATGCTCTTACTAGTATTGTTGTGTATTTGGTTGTCATGGTTTTGTTGCTATGGCAACTGAGTTAGATTATTATGGGTTAGCTCAACCGGTTCCAACCGGTTGAGGAGCTCTCTGTATATATGTAAATAAAATGGAGGTTTTGGTTAGCTGCCTGCTCTCTGGCCTCAAGTGATTGCTTCCTACACCGGCTGCCCCAAGGATATAACACTGGCGACGAGGGTGAGACTCCGGTGCTGCTCCAGTAACAGAAGGAAGTAGAAGTCAAGGTAAAGACCAAACAAAGGAAAAAAGCTGCTTCTTTGCACTGACTGTGAAAGTGAAACTAAAAATCATGGCTACTCTGACCAGGCCCCTGGAGCCTTTTGATGAGAATACAGAGCAGTGGCATGTGTATACTGAGCGTTTTGAGCTTTTTGGTATTGCAAATGACATTACAGAAGCGAAGAAGGTGCCAATATTCTTAACTGTTGTAGGGGCTAAAACCTACTCTCTGCTACGCAGCTTACTACACCCTGTTAAGCCTGAGACTAAATCTTACAGTGACATTGTGGAAATCCTGGGGTCTCATTTCTCCCCAAACCACTGGTAATTGCTGAAAGATATAGGTTCCACAAAAGAGACCAAAAGGAAGATGAAACAGTTGTACAATTTGTAGCCATTTTAAAAAAGCTAGCAGAACACTGTGAATTTAAAGAAATGTTACATGATGCCCTGCGTGACAGGTTAGTGTGTGGCCTGTACAGTGAAGCTATACGGAAGCGCCTACTGACAGAGGCTCAGCTTACCTTACAGAAGGCTGTTGATATTGCTGTCTCCATGGAACTGGCTACAAGGGAGGCACAATACATCGGTGCACCCCCTAGGGTGCAAAAAGTGTCACAAGAACCGACCCACAAAACTGTGCAGAGTCAAGAATGTTACCGGTGTGGTAAGCTGGGTCACCAGGCATCAGAATGCTGGTGTAAGGACCTGGTGTGTCGACACTGTGGCAAAAAGGGACACATTGAGTGTGCCTGTAAACAAAAGAAAAAGAGGCCTGTGGTCTGGCCGACAAAAAGAGGAACCCTGCATACCCTAGAGCAGACCCAGGATGATCAAGGTGACACCTCATCGCAAGAGGAAGTGCCACTGCATGTTTTGTCTTTGGCAATGGGCTCACATGAATACTGGGTAACCCCGTTATTGGATGGCAAACGTATACACATGGAACTGGACACCGGTGCAGCCGTCTCACTGATCTCTGAGACTGTGTATAAAGAAAAGCTACAGCATCTTCCGCTTAAGGCAACAAAAACTGTTCTGAAGACGTATACGGGAGAAGCTGTGCCTATGCTGGGCACTATTGATGTTAAGGTGGAGCTCAATGGACAGGTGGCTAAATTGCCACTGTTTGTGGTGAGAGGTAACTACCCAGCCTTAATGGGTAGGTCTTGGCTTGGGAAGATTCAACTGAACTGGGCAGAAGTGCACCGGATGACTAAAGAAGAAACCAGTCTAACCCCTATACTAAGGAAACATGCTGCTGTTTTTGGAGATGATTTGGGAAGTATGAAGGGAATCACTGTGACATTGAACATTAAACCTGGCAGTCCACCAAAATATCTGAAAGCCCGAACTGTGCCATATGCCATCAGGCCAAAGGTTGAAGCAGACCTGGAGCGCCTGTTCACCAATGGAGTCCTAATACCAGTTACCCATAGCTCATGGGCCACTCCTATCGTTCCAATCGTGAAGAAAGATGGCTCTCTCCGGATTTGCGGTGATTTTAAAGTCACTGTCAACCCAGTGTTGTGTGCAGAGCAATACCCACTTCCCCGCATCAATGACCTCTTCGCAGGCCTGGCTGGGGGACAAAAGTTCAGTAAGATTGATCTGAGTCAAGCATATTTACAGATGCACGTCGATGAAAAGTCCCAAGAGCTGTTGACTATTGTGACTCATAAGGGGCTTTATCGATACTGTCGTCTACCCTTCAGAATAACATCTGCTCCCGCCCTGTTCCAGAGGGCTATGGACCAGATCTTGTGTGGCTTGTCAGGAGTTCAGTGCTATCTGGATGATATCCTGGTCACTGGAAGAAATGAAGAGGATCACTTAAAGAATTTAGAGGCTACCCTACAAAGACTGGAAGAGTATGGCCTACGAGTTCGCAAAGACAAGTGTGAATTCTTCAAGCCCTCTGTTGAATATTTGGGACACATCATTGATTCTGCAGGTCTTCATAAGGCCCTGCAAAAGTTAAAGCTATTGTGGAGGCTCCCACCTCGAAATGTAAGCCAGCTGCGCTGTTTCTAGGACTCCTGAACTATTATGGAAAGTTCATCTCACAGTTAGCCACACTGCTAAAACCACTTCATGAGCTCCTTGGGCAGAACAAGGCCTGGAAGTGGACTGAAGCCTGTGATGTTGCGTTTAACAAAGCTAAGGATGCATTGCTAAATTCTGAAGTTCTAACGCACTTTGATCCATCCTTACCACTGCAATTGGCCTGCGATGCCTCCCTTATGGAGTGGGAGCAGTCGTGTCACATATTATGCCTTCAGGAGAAGAGAGACCTATTGCTTTTGCTTCACGCACTCTAAGCAAAGCAGAAACTAACTACGCCCAAATCGAACGTGAGGCATTAGGAATTGTTTTTGGAATTCGGAAGTTTCATCAGTACCTGTTTGGGCGAAAATTTACTCTTCTCACAGACCATCGACCTCTGACATCAATTTTGACCTTACACAGGCATTCCCCATTAGCTGCTAGTCGTATGCAACGTTGGGCATTGTTACTTTCAGCACACACATATGAAATCAAATATCGGAAATCCACTCTACACGGCAATGCAGATGGCCTCTCAAGGTTGCCTTTGCCGGTCAAACACCACGATAGTGCCCACAAGGAAATCTTCTACTTTGAACAGGTAGAGAATACACCCATCACTGCTACTCAGATAAAGAAGGCAACTCGCGTTGACCCAGTATTGTCCCACGTTATGGACCTGGTGATGCATGGAACATCTCGACAAACCTCTCCGGTCTCATCCGACCTTGTTCCCTACATGTCCAAGCGGACGGAGTTATCGGTCCAATCTGGTTGTTTGTTGTGGGGGAGACGTGTCATTATTCCACCACCACTGAGATCACAGATGTTAGAACAGCTACAGTCACTGTGGAATAGTGCGCATGAAGGAAATTGCACGAAGCTATTTTTGGTGGCCTGGACTGGACAGCGCTATTGAAGAGAAGGCAAAAGCTTGTATGTCATGTCAGGGTGTGAGGAATGCACCCCAGTGGGCACCCCTACACCCATGGGACTGGCCTGAAAACCCGTGGCAACGTATTCACGTTGACTTTGCTGGCCCCCTTGAAGGAAGCATGTTCTTGGTGGCAATAGATGCCCATTCTAAATGGCCAGAAGTCTCTATAATGCAGTCCACTTCTGCAGAGAGTACTATCCAAAAACTACGAGGACTCTTTAGTCGTTTTGGTCTGCCAGAACAACTTGTGAGCGACAACGGACCGCAGTTCGTTTCTCAGGAGTTTCAAAATTTTATGAAAGCAAATGGGATACACCACATCACGTCAGCACCATATCATCCGTCCCACCAACGGATTAGCTGAAAGATTTGTGCAGACAATGAAAACGCTTTGAAATCAGCAAGGGGACATCACTCCATTCAAAAGCGCCTGGATACCTTTTTACTTTCCTACAGAAACACACCTCATGCTACGACCCACGCATCTCCGGCCTTTCTAATGATGGGACGACAGCTGCGCACTTGCTTTGATCTGCTGAAACCTTCTGAACCCCGACAAATTGTGCAACATCAGCAGCAATATCAAGTCATCAGACGGGCACCCAGAGCAAAAGACCGAACCTTTAGCCCGGGACAGCCAGTTTTGGCTCGGAATTATACTTCCAGAGCTAAATGGGTTCCGGCCACAGTCATCACTCAAACAGGACCTGTTTCCTACACAGTCCGGACTGCAGAGAATCTTACCTGGGCGACATGTAGATCAGCTGTTGCCAGGTCATGCCAGTCCTCAGGACCCATCTGCAGTTGAGGGGTCTGACTTCATCTCTTCTGGTGAGGGATCGAATCACGAGTCACCTGTTTCTGACTGTTCTCCTCCATTACTGCCGGCGGCTGAGATACCCCTTTGCCCAGCACGAGCTGATACCCCCTCCTCACCTCTTCATGCTGCGGACCCTGAGCCCCTAGTGCTTTCGGGTGCAACAACACCAGTAGTTTGCCGTAATCCACCTAGAGACAGAAGACCTCCTCATCGGCTGGATCTTTAGCTAGGGCGAACCCACGGTTATGGGGCAAAATAATCCCCAGGGTTTAGCCGGGAATGGAGGCAGTCTACCCTCCTTCTCTAGTCTAGTGTGTGTTTTATTTAGGGGATGTTCTTATTAGGGGGGGAGGAATATGTTGTGTATTTGGTTGTCATGGTTTTGTTGCTATGGCAACTGAGTTAGATTATTATGGGTTAGCTCAACCGGTTCCAACCGGTTGAGGAGCTCTCTGTATATATGTAAATAAAATGGAGGTTTTGGTTAGCTGCCTGCTCTCTGGCCTCAAGTGATTGCTTCCTACACCGGCTGCCCCAAGGATATAACAAGTATCACGTATATTGATTTGGAAGTAAAGAGAACTGGAGTGCAGTATTATTCCATTTGTCTGCTGCTGCTGCAGTCATGCTTGTTGAGAAATTCTGGTATGTTGGATTCCTACTTTTTAATCACTACAAGGCACTGATTAGCATGGGGACACAGTCACTGATCAAACAGAAATAAGACAGCATATGCTAATGATAAAATAAGAAAAGAAATCTGGTTTAAGGAAATGCTTAGAGGTATCTCTCCACTGGGATCAAAGACAAAGTAATTACAGATTTTAGGCAATAAATACATTGGTAGAAGGAAAAAGTACACAGCAGTGCCATCTTGTGGGAATTATGTGTATGAAATGGACTAGATTAACCAAGGAGAGAGAGGAGATATTTTTCATTTATTAAAACTTGAAAGTAAATTTACCTAAGTCCTGATTTTGCTTCCCCCTCACCCCACACTCAAAAATATAAATTCTTTGGCCTAAATAATGATAATTTGGTCCTTGTCCACCATTACTTTACTTCCATTTTTTGCAAATGAGTCTGACTGAGAGAGTTTTCAGCATACCGGCTGTAGCTGAGGAGCAACCTTAAAACTGATGCTTCAGCTGCTTTCATGTATTTTCCAAAGAAAGTGTCAATAAAATTTTACTGAAAACAATAGAGCTGAAGATGACTCTGGATCCCTGCATCCTTATTCCTTATTCTTATATGGGTCTACTGATGTGCTACAGTTCATTCATTGCACAATGACAAGTACAATGCCTCAGAGCATTGGATGTATCTAAACAGCTGTAAAATCTACTACATCCCTTTACAGGGTGGAGTGTGCACTCCTGTGTGTTGCACCCAGTCACATTGGTCATTCCAGATGGGGGGCTTGGCCTTACAGTCCTACTATCCATAAGTGCCGACTCCGTGGGCGGTCCGGGGCTCAAGCACTCACTGGGGAAAAGTAGCAGATGCTCAGCACCCACCAGCCACAACTGTTTGGGCAGGCTCTTGGTAGGGTTGTCAACTTTCTAATCACACAAAACCAAACACCCCTGCCTTGCCCATTGCCTGAGGCCCACCCCTGTTTCATCCTTTCTCCCTGCCCCCTCGCTTCATCCCCTGCCCTTGCTCGCTTCATCCCCCCTCTCTCTGTCACTTGCTCTCTCCCACCCTCACTCACTTTCACTGGGCTGGAGCAGGGGGTTAGGGTGCGTGGGGGGGTGAGGGCTCCAGCTGGGGTGTGGGCTTTGGAGTGGGGCCGGGGATGAGGGGTTTGGGGTGTGGGAGAGACGTCCAGGATGGGGCAGGGGGTTCACCCAAATCCTGGTCTGCTCTGGGGCTGATACCAGCAGGCTGTGTGTGTGGGAGACTGACTTGCCACCTGATGGACAGCCCAGAGTGATGGGCGCACCACCCTTAAGTAGTCTGCAGTTGCTGGGCAGACTTAGGCTGTCATATGACCCTACCTTTCCCACTCTTTGGAAAAAGGTGTCAAATGCTCCATGAAGGAGGGTTCCCAATATGGAGGACTAGTTGTTCTTTTATAAATCCAAAATGGCAACTGAGGGAAACACAACAGAACGGAACCTAATCCAATAGTGCGGGGTCCCGGCGGCGCCTACCACAGCTCTCAGGAAGCAGCCGCCAGGTCCCTGCAGTGCAGCCCCTAGGCACATGGGCAGCTCTGGAGGCTCCGTGTACTGCCCTCGTGCCTGCAGTTGCTGCCCCCACAGCTCCCATTGGTCATGGTTCCTGGCCAATGGGAGCTGCAGAGCCGGCAGTAGGGGCAGAGGCAGCGTGTGGAGCCCCACGGATGGCAGATGATCAGCTGTTTGGCAGGCCGCCCAGCTGTTCTGCTTGTGGGAGGCGTATAGGGGAGTGCAGAGAGGAACAAGTAGCAGGCGGGTGGGGAGGCCTTGCAGGAGGGAACTGAGAGAAGAGAGCGGTACACGGGAGGGGGGCATCAGAGGAGGAGGCGGAGAGGGGGACAGGAAGACATGGAGTGAGGAGGGACTTTGGGCGGGGTGGATGAGGTGGAGCAAGAGTAGGGCCTCGATGGAAGGGGAGGAGTGGGGGCAGGGCCTTGGGGTGGAGTGGGGGTGGAGTACCCACCAGGAAAAACAAAAGTCGGTGCCTGTGATACTGTCTTATTATTATTATTATTATTTATTATTATTATTTGTATTGCAACAGCATCTAGAGGCCCCAGTCCTGTTGGGCCAGGCACTGTACAAATATGTATTAAAAATAAATTCCCTGCCACAAAGAGTTTACAGGATGAGGTTGTGAGAGGAAACGCGACAGGTGGCTACAACAAACATATGGGGAGAGCACAAAGTAATCATAATTAGCATGCTAAGCAGTGGAGACGGGTAGAGAAAGGTAATTCCAATTCATGGAGGTTTTTGACAGTCTGTATGGCAGGCTGCCTCAGGGCCCCAGCTCCTATAAGCCCTGGGATCCTGGCAAAGCCACAATTTGAAGTATCCCAATGAGGGGGCCCAGATTACCTGCCATGTTCTCACCAAACTGCCATTTCTCCTTCTGAAGTGCTCCTGGAAATGAAAGTGGGAAAGGAGATGGCATGAGGAGATGGTGACCCAGGGTTCTGGGAAGCGGAAAGCCAGGTCCTGGGGGCTACTGCCCCCTCTCCAGGGCTCCTCTTTTCCTTTTCCCTACCACAGCATAGACTGAGATTGGCCAAGAACCCAGGGCTCTCTTTTGACTCCCCATCAGTCTCCCAGGTGGGCTGCTAAGGAACCAGAAAGCCCAGGCTCTCCCACACTTTGTCAGGAGAGCCACTGAGGAGGTGGGTGAACTGGCAGGAAACCAGGCAGGTTTGTGACAGAAACCTGCCTGCCTGGGAGGCCCCACCTGGGCAGCAGGGTTTTGTCAGACCCTGCTTGGTTTCCATTAGAACTTTGTTGAAACCATCTCCACAGAATGTTCCAACTTTGACAAATCAGCAAATTCCTATGGAAAAAATGTTTTATCAGAATGTTTCTGTCCATCTCTAATAAGCAGCCTCATTAGGGCTTCAGATTTGTCACAGGGGTACACAGGGGGGAGAGTCATGGATCGTGTGATTTTCCCATTTGTCTGACTTTTTTCTGTGTGTGATATTCACCCCAAAGCAGTGGCTCTTGCTGCTCCTGTCCCATAGGGATGGGGCCAGTTCTCTGCTCACAGAACTGTTTAGGCTTGACCCACCCTCCCTTATGATGGGTGTGGGCCAAACCTGAGCAGCACTGTAACTCTGCGAGCCAGGTTGCAATGCCCAGGGCAGGTCACTGGGTCCAGCCCACAAGGGTGCCACAGGAGTTGCTGGTGGGGGTAAGTGTGGGGTGCTGAGTCCAGCCCCAGAGGACAGTAACCACCCCTCTGCATACTTCTGGGGCTCCCCCTCTGCACCAGGCCAGGATTCAGGTTGTGGAGCCAGTGGTAAAGGGTGCTGCTGCAGGTGACCAGCCCCCTTGTTGGGTGAGGAGGAGGGTAATCTTTATCAAAACTCAGGGAACAGTCATGGTAAAATTAATAACCTTTAACTTTTACTAAATTTACTGTGAGAGCTTTATGATTTTTTATTAAAAAGGCTGTGACAAATATGCAGACATACTTATGATCTCCCATCTGGACGTATCTTTTCTTTCACGCATCTAGGCACAAACGCTAGTTGAAATTTGCTGGAATATCTGTGACCTGAAAATTTCTAATAAACAAAGTGGAGATGCATTTGAAGACCTTGATGCTATACCATTAAATAAATGGGAATTTTGCCAATAACTTCAGTGGGAACAGGATTATGTCAAGAAAGCAACCTTCTTATTTGAAACATCAGTGTGCTCCCTGATTCATCTAAATTGGCTTCTAAAAGGCAGAGTAGTTCAGTTTTCAAACTGTCCTTCCTGAGAGTTGCTGTTTAAGCCATTCATTGCATGAATAATTTTTTGTTTTTAAAAAAAAGTCTGACTTTAGTTGTTGTCAATGTTCCTTTTGACTGTAAAAGAGATCTGAAGTTATTGTGGAAAACCTTATACAGGCACCAAATTCTGATGTATTCATTTCACTACTTAGAATGCTTGTCCAATTAATAATCCTTATATGAAACAGTGGAACACTTTAATGGATAAACAGCTGAAAAAAACCACAATTTTGTATTTGTGACTTTCTCCTAGCTAGCAGGAAGATTTATCAGTGACGGTTACATTATAGATCCCCCTTCCAAAAGACCCACTGTTTCACTAAATAGCATTATTTCCTTAATGACCTCAGAAAGCATCCTTTGAGTTTCTTTACTGAAATCTCATGTATCCTTGAATGGTGGGGTATTATATAGTATGCAGCCAAAAAAGCTTTTAAAAAGTCCACTCTCCCTCCTCTTCTTTTTTTTTATTTTTTTATTTTGCATTAGTCTTGTGTTGCGAAACAAAAAACTGGTTGTGTCTGCATTCTCCTCATCATTAATCAATTACAGTGATAGCTTTTAGATTCAAATTACAGCTCATTCAGTTACAGCTGTGGCAGCAGTTGTAGCCAGCTTCAGTTTCACTTCTTGGAGCACCCATAACAAAACTATTGTCAACAGGTCCAAACTTTCAAGAGACAAGTACTTTAGAAAATAAAAATGGCCATACTGGGTCAGACCAATGATCCATCTAGTCCAGTATCCTGTCTTCTAACAGAGGCTCGTTAATAGGCACCAACTTCCCCTCTGCCCCATGGGTGCTCGACACCCGCCCCCGGCCCCTGGCCGTGCCTTTCCCCTCCCCTGCACCACCCTTGTCCCGCCCCAATTCCCCCAAGTCCCTACCCCGCCTCTTTACCGCCTCCTCTCCCAAGCATGCTGCATCCCCCTCCCCCTCCCCCTCCCTCTTGGAAAGTCCTAAGTGCTGTCAAACAGCTGTTAGGAGGCAGGTGGGAAGTGCTGGGAGGGGAAGAAGTGGGGATGCGGCGCACTTGAGGGAGGAGGAGGCGAGGAGATGGTGGAGGGTGCTTGGCTGCCAGTGCTGCACCTGCTAATTTTTCCCAGTGGATGCTCCAGCTCCATAGCACCCATGGAGTTGGGGCCTATGGACTGGTGCCAGATGCTTCAGAGAGAATAAACAGAACAGGGAAATTAGGAGTGATTCATTCCCTGTCATTTAGTACCAACTTCTGGCACAGAGGTTTAGGGATACCCAGAGTATGGGGTTGCATCCCTGACAATCTTGATAAATAACCATTGATGGCCCTATTCTCCATGAATTTATCTAATTCTTTTTTTAGCCCAGTTATACTTTCGGCCTTCCTAACACCCCCTGGAAACAAGTTCCACAAGTTGACTATGTGTTGTGTGAAGAAGTACTTCCTTATGTTAGTTGTAAACCTCCTGCCTTGATTTCACTGGGTGACCCCTGGTTTATGTTATGTGATGGGGGAAATAATACTTGCCTATTCATTTTCTTGACACCATTTATGATTTTATAGAGCTCTATCATGTTCCCCCTCATTCGTCCCTTTTCTAAGATAAACGGTCCCAGTCTTTGTGATCTCTCCTCATATGGAAGCTGTTCCATACCCATAATCATTTTTGTTGTCATTCTCTGTACCTTTTCCAATTCTAATATATTTTTATTGAGATGGGGCAACCCGAACTGTATGCACTATTCAAGGTGTGGGTGTAGCATGGATTTATATAATGGCATTATATTTTCTGAATTATCTGTCCCATTCCTAATGCTCCCTAACATTCTGCTTAGCTTGTTTGACTGTTGCTACACATTGAGCAGATTTTTTCAAAGAATGAATGGTAACATCTTATTTAGACCTCATCATTTTGTATGTATAGTTGGGATTATGTTTTCCAATGTGCATTATTTTGCACTTATCAATGTTGAATTTCCTCTGATATTTTGTCACCCAGTCTCCCAGTTTTGTGAGGTTTCTTTGTAACTCTTCACAGTCAGTTTTGGTCTTAGCTATCTTGAATAATTTTGTATTGTTTGCAAATGTTGGCACCTTACTGTTTATCTCCTTTTCCAGATCACTTATGAATATTCTGTACAGCACAGGTCCCAGTACAGATCTGTGAGGAACCCAGCTATTCACCTCTCTACATTGTGAAAACTGACCATTTATTCCTAACCTTTGTTTCCTGTCTTTTATCTAGTTACTGATCCATGAGAGGACCCTCCCCTCTTATCCCATGAGTATTTACTTTGCTTAAGAGACTTTGGTGTGAACCTAGTCAAAGGCTTTCTGAAAGTCTAAATACACAGTATCAACTGGATCATCTTTGTCCACTTGTTGATCCCCTCAAAGAATTCTAATAGATTGGTGAGGCATTGTTGCCGGCTCAAAGGGCCCGAGGCGGAGCAACAGCAGGGTTCGTTGCCCGGTGTGCGTCGCACTAATTAACACACCAGGGTGGAGAAGCAAACCACGTTTATTTGAGCTCAAAAAAGGTGCCAGGGAGAAAAAGCATTCTCAAATCCTGCACACCCGCGCACAGGCGGGGTCCCAGCATTTATACCCCCCTTGTTTGTGTAAGCCTTTTGTTTGGTTTTCCCCCTCACCCCTCCCTTCCCAACAGCAGTTAATTTAAACATTACATTTCAGCGTGTTAGAAAAGTTCCCATTCGCATATTTATCTATGGCCTTCACAGCACAAACGCATGCAGATTTTCCTCCCCGTCCTCCCCGCCGCTTTTTGCTGTTTCAAATTGTCCTGCAGCTGCAAGCTGAGACAGCTGACAGTTACACATTTTGCTTGCTGTCTGTTAGCATCTTAGGCTGGTTAACATTTCACAGCATGGAAGACCTTTGGTTACCACTTTGGTTTACTTAGGCCTAGTGACACCAACAGCATGATTCCCTTTATAAAAGCCATGTTGTCTCTTCCCCAACAAATCGTGTTTATCTCTGTTTCAGATATTTCTGTTCTTTACTACAGTTTCAACCAATTTGCCTGGTACTGAATTTAGGCTTACTGGCCTGTAATTTCTAGGATCGCCTTTAGAGCCTTTTAAAAAAATCTGTATTACTTTAGCTATCCTCCAGTCATCTGGTATGGAATCTGATTTTAAGCATAGATTATGTACCATAGTTATTAGTTCTGCAATTTCATATTTGAGTTCCTTCAGAACTTGTAGGTGAATACCCTCTGGCTTATTATTGTTTATCAATTTGTTCCAAAGCCTCCGCTACTGACACGTCGATCTGGGTCACTTCCTCAGATTTATCACCCAAAAAGAACGGCTTAGGTGTGGGAATCTCCCTCATATCCTCTGCAGTGAAGACAATGCAAAGAACTCATTTAGCTTCTCTGCAATGGCCTTGTCTTCACTGATATTCCTTTAGCACCTTGATTGTCTAGGGTATGTCTACACAGCAAAGTAAAACCCATAACTGGCCTGTGCCAGCTGACTTGGGTTCATGGGGCTCAGACTGCAGGGCTGGTTCATTGCTGTGTAGACTTCCTGGCTCAGACTGGAGCCCAGGCTCTCAGACCCTCACACCCCATAGGGTCATTGAGTAATGGGCCTAACTTGTCATTGATCTTTCTCTTGCTTCTAATGTATTTGTAGAATGTTTCTTTTTTGCTCTTGATGTCTCTAGCCAGTTGAATCTCATTTTGTGCCTTAGCTTTTCTAATTTTCCCCCTACATTGTTACCTATCAGCTCTGTGTTCTTGGGGAACCAGGGCGCTGTACCCAGCCTGTCTGACTCACAAAAGACTTCCCCCTCCCCCGCCCCCAGCCTCTGCTTGAGCCAAAACTGATCAGAAGAAAGACTTACAAAAAGCAATGAAAAGGCAGTGGGAGACACACCTAAACTCCTGGGACAAGGTTGACAGGATTAAGGAAACTCCCCTAGCCTCATTTGTGTTGAAGGTGGAAAGGGAGGCATCTCAATTAGCATACAGAATGGAGAACAGAGATTCCAAGGCAAGAACTGTATGGAACTCTGGGACACGAAAAGCAGGAAAGCACTGCGTGATGGGGGAGTCTCTGCTCCAGCTATTAATGAACCCACACCTGCACACACTCAGCTCAGTAGTTATCAGACCAATTCTTGTAATAAATCCTTTATTGGTATCCAAAATAGTCTAACCATTAGAGGAGTGAAGTTCTGGAACAGCCTTCCAAGAGGAGTAGTGGGGCAAAAGACATATCTGGCTTCAAGACTAAGCTTGATAAGTTTATGGAGGGGATGGTATAGCCTAATTTTGGCAATTAATTTGGCAATTGATCTTTGATTATCAGCAGGTAAGTATGCCCAGTAGTCTGTGATGGGATGTTAGATGGGTTGGGATCACTACAGAGAATTCTTTCCTGGGTGCTGGCTGGTGAGTCTTGCCCACATGCTCAGGGTTTAACTGATCGGCATATTTGGGGTCGGGAAGGAATTTTCCTCCAGGGCAGATTGGCAGAGGCCAATTGCTGGAGGATTCTCTGCAGCTTGAGGTCTTCAAACCACAATTTGAGGACTTCAATAACTCAGACATAGGTTAGGGGTTTGTTATAGAAGTGGATGGGTGAGATTCTGTGGCCTGCATTGTGCAGGAGGTCAGACTAGATGATCATAATGGTCCCTTCTGACCTTAAAGTCTATGAGTCTATGAGCTCCCGAATTGCATTGTGAGCTCCCTCCAAGGAACACCACCCATAGCCAGGAATGATCAGTTCCTATTGTCTAGCCCAAACAAAACAACTTTGGTATACTCCCTTGAGCCATCAGTTTACCCATAAACAAATCTAGTGTTCTCCCTTGAACCATTGTTGTTTCCCTACAAAAACCTCTACCCATGCTTAACTAAGTGTTGTGATGCCTGGATCCAAAATCTGCATCAGTTCCTTGGGACTTCATCTTCTCCTGAATGATAATGTTGGGGGCTCTGCCTGTCTCTAGCACTCTGGGCCCTCAGCTACCACCACCACCTGGGCTGGGACCCCCAATCAATTCAAGCTTTACAGTGTGGTGAGAACCCACCACTCTCTCTCTAGCTATAGCCTTCTGACCCTGACTCGTGTGATAAGTTATAGCTTTCTAAACCTGACTTTTATAATCAAATGTAAGTTAGATTTAATATTATAACTGTTTTATTTGTTTGGCTCCCCTATGGTTATTACCTGGCAATAAATAACTTTCATAGTTAAACTGGTTCCTTCTCTCTCTCTCCCCCCCTCATGGGTGTTTTTTGGTTTCCTCATTCGGTCTGCAGCAATGCTCCTTGTACCTAAGCTAAAGATCCTTTCAGCACCCAAAAATCCTGTGGGGTTTGCTCATCAAGTGGGTTACTACCAGAACAATTGTAACGTGAAAGTGGGGATAGAGACATGCTGAACCTGGGACATATGAGGATGACAGCTTGGAAGTGCTGCTCGACTCAGCCTACTGAGTCCAGGGACATATAAGGGGTGAGCTTGGGAGAGCTGATTAACCTGCTCCTCTCAGACACGCTCTGTTAACGTGTGTGTGTGTATTCATCTGGTTCTGGGGCAGGAAGAACCCAGCCCTGGGGAACCTAGGTCCTGCAGGATAGCTCCATTGGGAAGGAAATTGCAGCAGGGAGAAGTAGAGCTCCATATGAGAACACAAGTAACACAAGCAGTGCATTGATAGAATTACAGACCCCCCCACCCCCCAGAAGAGTAATAAATGAGCACACCCCAAAGTAACAGGCAAATCTGGTAACAAGATGCTTCTGTTTATATTCATCCTTCGTAATTTGACCTAGTTTCCACTTTTTGAAGGACTGTTTTTTGAGTTTCAGCTCATGGAAGATCTCCTGGTTAAGCCAGAGTGGTCTCTTGCCATACCTCCTATCTTTCCTATGCAGTGTGATAGTTTGCTCTTGTGCACTTAATAATGTCTCTTTGAAAATCTGCCAACTCTCTCAATTTTTTTCCCCTTAGACTTGCTTCCCACGGGATCTTACCAACTAACTCCCTGTTTGCTAAAGTCTGCCTTCTTGAAATCCATTATCTTTATTCTGCTGTTTTCCCTCCCACCATTTCTTAGAATCAAGAACTCATCATTTCACGATCACTTTCACCCAAGCTGCCTTCCACATTCAAACTCTCAAACAGTTCCTCCCTATCTGTCAAAATCAAATCTATAACAGCCTCTCCCCTAGTTGCTTTCTCCACTCCTGAAGTAAAAAATTGTCTCCAATGCATTGAAAGAACTTGTTGGATAATCTGTGTCATCCTGTGTTTTCCTAACAGATGTCTGGGTAGTTGACCCATCACCACCAAGTCCTGTGCTTGGCATGATTTTGTTAGTTGTTTTTTAAAAAAGCCTCATCCACCTCTTCTTCCTGACATGTACCTACTCAATATGGGGGTAATTGAAATCCTCCATTATTATTGGGGTTTCTCTCTTTGTAGCCTCTCTAATCTCCCTGAGGATTTCACAATCACCATCCTAGTCAGGCAGTTGGTAGTATATTCATACTGCTATACTCCTACTATACAAGCACGAAGAACAGGAGTATTTGTGGCACCTTAGAGACTAACAAATTTATTTGAGCATAAGCTTTCGTGGGCTACAGCCCACTTCATCGGATGCATGGAATGGAACATATATTGAGGAGATATATATATACACATACAGAGAGCATGAAAAGGTGGGAGTTGTCTTACCAACTCTGAGAGGCCAATTAAGTAAGGAAAAAAAACTTTTGAAGTGATAATCAAGATAGCCCAGTACAGACAGTTTGATAAAAGGTGTGAGAATACTTACAAGGGGAAATAGAGTCAATGTTTGTAATGGCTCAGCCATTCCCAGTCCCTATTTAAACCTAAGGTGATTGTATCTAGTTTGCATATCAATTCCAGCTCAGCAGTTTCTCATTCAAGTCTGTTTTTGAAGCTTTTCTGTTGCAAATTTGCCACCCACAGGTCTGTCATTGAACAACCAGACAGGTTAAAGTGTTCTCCTACTGGTTTTTGAGTGTTATGATTCCTGATGTCAGATTTGTGTGCATTAATTCTTTTGTGTAGAGATTGTCCGGTTTGGCCAATGTACATGACAGAGGGGCATTGCTGGCACAAGCATGGAATTTCTAGCCATGGAGATTCTCTGGCACTGTTTGATTCATTTAAGATTTTTACTACATTTGACGCTATACTTTCTTTAACATACAGTGCCACTCCCCCACAAGTGGGACTCCTTTTTGTTTTACTAGGAGGCAGGTGACCCAGGCGACCTTGACCCCTCCTAGCATCTCTTTTCTGCACGCTTTGCAACATGAGTGTTGTGTCGGACACGGAGGCAGCCGAAGGCCACCTCGGGCAGAGCTGTCAGTACCAGGGTGGCCCCTTACGGTGAGGGGAACTCGTTTGCAACCAGCCCGTTGGGAGCCGCCTCGCGGCAGCGGTGGAACGGAGGTGGAAGGACACCACAGAGGCGGCGGACGGAGCATCCGGCGGCTCTCCATCGGCTCTGTTCTCGTCGCACAGAAAACGCATGGTAAAGTCCCGCCCCTTTCCGCAGCCCTGTTCTCATTGGCTGGTGACTGTGAAATCCTGGGTGGGATTGGTGCTGTTGTTGTCAGTCAGGCTGGTGGCGCTAAGCTCTGCCCTGGCGGCTGTGGGCTTGGGACTGAAGTCGCCGGTGGGCTGCGCGTCTGTCGGTCTCTTGGCGGGCGCTGGGCCTGTTCTTCTGTCACCCTCGCCGTGCGGCGGCCCTCAGCAACACCATGGCTTGGACGTTCATGAGGTGAGGCCCGGAGTGGGGCGGGACTGGGAAGGGGGGGCAGGGCTCGTGTAACTGGGGTCAGCGTGGCCGGCTGCGGGGGGGAGGGGTTGGGTTGGGGCTGGGCGCCCTGGACCGGGGAGGGGTTGGTGGAGCTGAGGGGTGGGTTGGGGCTGGGCGCCCTGGGGGGGGGGGAGGGGGTGGTGGAGGTGAGGAGGAGGGTAGGGGATGTGCGCTCGGGTCCGGGGTGGGGATGGTGGAGCTGAGGGGGTGGGTTGGGGCTGGGCGCTCGGGTCCGGGGTGGGGTTGGTGGAGCTGAGGGGGTGGGTTGGGGCTGGGCGCTCGGGTCCGGGGTGGGGCTGGTGGAGCTGGTGGAGCTGAGGGGGTGGGTTGGGGTTGGATGCCCTGGGCTGGGGTGGGGCTGGTGGAGCTGGGCACCCTGGGCCAGAATGGGTTAGTGGGGCTATTATGGAGGCAGTTATAATTTGTAGTGTTGAGAGCGTGTGACAGTTATAATGGAGAGAGAGCAACCAGTTCTCACTGGTGTGAGATGCCTGTCTCTTCCATCCTCCCTTACCTATCCTGTTGTTTCTTCTTAGCTGGGCTCTAGTGCACCTTAAATCTCGGCACCCCACTTCAGTTATACACATTACATTAATGCATTTAGGTCATTATTCTCCGCTACCACCACATTTC
The DNA here is from genome assembly GCF_016161935.1 of Mauremys reevesii. Classification (NCBI taxonomy): domain Eukaryota; kingdom Metazoa; phylum Chordata; order Testudines; family Geoemydidae; genus Mauremys; species Mauremys reevesii. Next base: position 27,674,903 of record NC_052631.1, read on the forward strand.
CAAATCAGGGCAGGATTGTTCCTTTAAAGCACTTCTTACTTGAATTAGTACACCTCTACCCCGATACAACGTGACCTGGTATAACACGAATTTGGATATAACATGGTAAAGCAGTGCTCATGGGGGGACGGGGCTGCGCAGTCTGGTGGATCAAAGCGAGTTTGATATAACGCGGTTTCACCTATAATGCGGTAAGATTTTTTGGCTCCCAAGGACAGCGTGTTATGGAGGTAGAGGTGTATATAGAGAGGAAAGTGCTGCCTCAGGAGTCCCAGCAGGAGTTATGGATGATTCACCTGGAGTTCCACAGGAAGCAAGTACATCTTGAACCAGTTGCTCAGCCACCCTTTATACGGGTATGGTATGTGTTCCCTTCCATGTCAAGCCAGTAGCTGGTGGAGTTGATCGCTTATTTCACTTTCCCCGTCACACACCCATGTAATGCCAGTTTAGTCCTATAAGAACATAGGAAGTATGTGGCACAACATAGATGTGACTTTCGAATTGACAAGGTGCTAGTATAGCCTTCAGGTGGGCAAAGCTTAGATGACTTTGTGGTAAACCCTGGCTAAATTGTGGGTCTGATTCTGTGGTTCTTACCCAACCATGGATTACTCTAATTTTAGAATGACGTGCAAAAGAAACCAAAGTTGATCCAGACAAATACGCAATATTTGGAAGCCTAGTCACGCTCACTGACAGTAGTTTAAGATAATTTAAATAAATAATACGACTGTGCAGGAAGGTCTTGCTGTGCAAAGTTATAATGTGCTATGCTGTTGACTGTTAACCGCCTTCCAAAGCACTGAGCAGTCATTTTTGTGTTGCTTTTGTAAAGATCAGCAAGTGTTAGTGCTTTTCTTTGCATTGATGTGACTACGTCTATTTGACATACACAGTCACAGATGTTTTTATGAGTTAGCCAAAAAGTACAATATACTGAGGCGTTAATTGAGGATTTCTCTTTATAATAAAAGAGAAGGCGTATAAGAAAATCTTCATCTGGTTGGTGTATCCAGTACGACTATATATGCCAAGATTGAGTAGTTGTCTCAGAAGTGTTATAAAGTATGTTATAAAGGTAACTTCACTGCTTGAACTGTACTATATTTAATAAAGCAACTTAAGTGACTTATTACAATTTGGCTTTGTACCTCATTGTATCTCACCTGAAAAGTGTAGATTTCTAATACAGATGATAATTTGTTTATATTACTTCCCACTTGCTCTGTCTTGTGGATTCTGACAGTCCATATATGTGATGTCAGGCAGAAGTGATCCAGTATTATCAATGAGAAGAGCCACTCTGCTCTTAGAGAGAACCCATGCGAAATAAACTGTTTGTAAAGCACTTATTATATGGGACTATATTAAGGTTGGAAAAACATAATCTTTTTGCGTATTTGACAAAGTTAGGAATATGGGGGGGCCAGTGAAGTTTAGGGCAGTATTCTATTAAAAAATGCCAGTGTTGCCCTTTTTCCAGCCCTTTCTGGAGAATGAAACAAAAGCATTTTTGCTATGGCAAAGTCTCTGTATCCTTTTTCAGCAGAAAATTATAAACCTCTGAGCATGAGGAACCCTGACCAACTCAGAATTCTGGTGCTCTGTTGTGTGAGACATTTCTCTCTTCTGCCCCTTGCTCTTTTGATCCTCCACTCAGCAGAAAAAATTCTGAAGCAATAAAACCAACCAAGCTCCTGCTGCTCAATCTTGCCCTAAAAGCAGTTAATACCTCCTACTCTACAGTGTTGACTCTTTTTCTGAGTGCTTGAAGATTATATTCTAGTCAGTTAAATAGTAAAAATAATTTGACAATGTGCTGTTTATGTGAGACTGTAATGTCCTGGAGACAGGTAGGGGTGTGTGTGTGTGGTTTTTTTTAAAAGGGTAAATTGTCAGGTAAGGTAGAATGGTCACATAAAGATGTGAAATATATATATTCACGCTATAAAAGGGAAAATTAAATAGACACTTATAAAAGGGGATCAAGAGTAACTGAAACATTCAGACTACATTTTAAAATATAATGTCAAATAACTTCTATTCTGTCTTTCTGCAGAGATTCTGCCTGGAAATACTTACAGTCTGCCCATCTTGGAGGAGATAGGAACTATTCCCATTATACCTCTCGTGATTTTTCTTCCCAGTTTGGGTTAGAAGACTTTCTATGTACAGATGACATTCCTGGGACAGATGAAGATACAGATTCAGCTGTTTTATTTGGAACCTTGCGAGGAAATGTGGTTGGATTACGTTATTACACAGGGGTTGTAAGTGCAGTATGAATTAATAAAGTGCTACTAGGCAGAGGTAGTTGGAAAGTGGGGGAAAAAATTGAACATTTTGCCCTTTTGTTGTTAAAATTTCACAGCTTTCCAGTATTTTCTGACAAGTCCTAGGGTTTTCTCATTCATTTGTTCGTATCAGTGCATTTAAGATTCTACACAGTTCTAAGAGAATTCAGTAGTTTAAACCCGCAATTAAAATTTCAGGATTTGTTAAGGTATCTTTTAGATCTGCTTTAGTTATTTACTCAGGAGCTGGCTGGAGGTAAGATAAGAGCAGGCCCCGGGAAGTTGACCTTAGTGGAAGGGAAGGTGTTTTCCTTTCTCAAAGTGCCCTGCCTTTCCTGCTTTCTCCAGTTGTACACTCATTTAGAACTATGCAAACATCCTAGCTCAGTCCTGCTAGCCACGGTCTTTACAGTGTTGGTGGATGGAGCAGACTTTTGATGATACAGCATTTCAATAGGACTGGAAGCCAGGAGACATGAATTGTATATCTGGCCCATATGATTTTAAGCAAGTCACTTAATATACCTGTCCCTCAGTTTCTCTACTGGTAAAAAGGGAATGATATTTACTAGCTTTTTGTAAGGAGCCATGAATTCTACAAATGAGAATTGTTGAATAAGTACGAAGTATTATAGGATCTGTCTAACCAGCCCACAGGCAGCTAACCTACCAATCCAGGTTGAGAGACTTGGCCTAGCAGGGTTTGTGCTAGTGCTCTAAAAATAGCTGTGTAGAAGACAGTACTTTGAAGTAGGTGCTCAGGATGGAGCTTGGGCTCTGAAGCCCACCTCTTACTAATTTTTAAAGTCTCTAGTATTTTGAATAAAGAATTATTAGAGGTAAAAACAGCCTATTATGCTAAAATAATCTTTAAATTTAGCTTCAGAAGGCATTTAGGTATTTCTGTAAATAACTTGTAACTAAACAAGTCTGTGCTCCTTTTTTTTTTTTTTTTTGCAGGTTAACAATAATGAAATGGTTGCACTTCAGAGAGAGCCCAATAACCTCTATGATAAAAATGCAGTAAAAGTAAACAATGTGAATGGAAACCAGGTAGGCCATATCAAAAAAGAACTTGCAGCGCCCTTGGCATACATCATGGACAACAAGCTAGCAATAGTTGAAGGGTAAGTGGGCAGATGAAATATTTAGCTTCATTTTTATAAGGTAATGTCAATTTTAATATTTTTAGTATATTTTATGTAGCAACAATGAAAGTATATATCCTTTAGCTGAGATTACTGGAAGTAACACTGATGGCTGCCATAACAGGATTGAAGTGTCATAGCTGCAGGCTATAGGCTCCCTTTATGAACCATCCAGATTACAGTTCATTTTCCTCTGCAAATGACAAGTTCTAGAGGCATCAGTGAGAGTTGAATTGACAAAAGCTTACTTTGTAATTTTTACTCATTGGTTTGGCTCTTCTTAAAGGATTCTAGTAGGGCTGGTGAAAAATTTTCTGTTTGAAACTGTTTTTGATAGAAAATTTGGATTTTTGACTAAATTATTCTCCCCCCCCCCCAAAAGTCTCGTTTCCATGGGAAACTTTTTTTTTTGTTCATCAAAATATTTGTTCCAAACCAGAAAGTTTTTGGCTGAAATCTTTCAGTATTTTCAGAAAATTAAAATATTTCCATGGAAAATTTCAACAAAAACAAAAGATAAAATTTTCATTGACATTTTTGCTTTTGTGGGAAAATTTTGAACTAATTCTATATTCTAATACATTATGCGGACTTATTATAAAAGAAGAACCTTTTTTTTTTTTTTCCTGAAAGTGAATGTGGCAAAAAATTTTCTCATGTACATACAATAAAATTTGTACTTCTGAGTAACTGTCTTATTGGAAAATGACAATTTGTAACACAGTCAAAATTGTGATTTTTTTTTTTTTTTTTTGCAAAATTTTAATTATAGGTGGCTGTGAATCAGTTTCTGATTTAATTCGGAGTAACAATCAGAAAAATGTTCAGTGTTAAGTAGCAATTATATAATGTTAAACCGGTGTAAAAGTTTTCTTGTAAAATTGTCATGCAAATTTGGCAGTCCTGGCTAGCTCTTGCTAATCCCATCTTTCTATGACTGTAGTGCCAAACTTCAAGAATTCAAAAATCAGAACACGTGCTGAGATGAGTAGAAAAATCCTAAAAATTTTTAAATAGTTTTTTAGGTTTTTATTAAATTTGGACATTAAGAGTTCAAAATCTGAAGACAAAGTGTAAACTGTCCTATACAAGTGATTGCTCTCCATTCTCCTCACCCATCCCAGCTCCCATTCCAGCACTATTTTTAACAATAATTGCAGCTTTGTTCTCTTTGCAGACTCATCTTCTTGTGTCTTTTTTGTTTTTGTCCTTCACGAATAGCATCCTCTGGATACCTTGTTAATAATGGTGCCAGCCTCTAACATACCTCTGCTGAGCTTATGGGAACTGAGATTTTTTTTTTGTAGGTTTCTGACTTGGCTAAATTTGGACATTTTGTCATGGGGGATAGCAAAAGGAACATTTCAATGCTGTGCCAACAATGGATTTATTTATTTATTTATTTTGGTTCACTGGCAATTCCAGAAAATGTGTTGGATCAAATAAAATGTTTAGGACAACCTAAAACAGAACTTTTTGTTTTGATTTCAAGAGATTTTTAATGTTTGATATTTTTATAAAACTAAAGGAAATTTTGAAACAAAGTTGTTTTGAACGAAAAAAGTTGAAAAATTTCCCATAGAAAATGTCATAAAGGTTTTAACTTTTTTCTCAGTTTTCGGGTTTTTTTTTTTTTTTAACATGACCAACTTTGACAGAACTGATATGAATTTGTAAAAGGTTTTGTCAAATCTGTATTGTTTTTTGGCCCCTCACCAAAAAAAAAAAATTTTGATTTAGAAATATCCCTAGCTCTGTTCTTGGCACCCTGGTGTTTTTGCTTCCTGCTAAATCTCAAGTCCCTGCTCCGAAACATGGAAGTGCTAGAGCGCCCCAATGAAATATTTGTAAGATTTTTTTTTTTAAAAACATGGACAAAATAATGTAGTATTTTCCCCTAAACTAATTTGAGGAGCAGTTGAACTGTGTTTGCTGAAACTTTCCAGAAAAATTCAGCCCCAGGCAGACATCTTGCATGGAAAACTTCAGCCTGAGTGGTTAAAGTTTCAAAAAGTTAAAAGTAGCTAAAACAGGATCTTATAATTGAAAGCTATAGGCAACTGTAACTTTTGGTGGAACTGACTGCTCCATTTCTAATGTATTAATATCATATAAAATACTGTATTATGAGCCTTATTCTTACTTATGCTAAGGGCACTTTACACTATTCTGGTAGGGTAAAGGGGCTTAAAATGAGCATAAAGTTAGTTTAAGCACAGTTATATGCTGCCATAGTGGTGTAAAACAGGCCTTTGTACAAATGAGAACCTGGCCCATTGCGTATTAATATTGTAGTAGAAGCTGAAAGCTTGTGCTGTTGCATGGGTATAGCACTTGGGCCAAGTAATCCACTATCTGTGCAGTTTGCCTCATATAGCCAATTGAAATTGTTGCATGAAAATTAGCTGTAGAACAATGATTGGTTGAGTTCCATGGGATATCATCATGGTCTAGGGACTCTTGGTATGGCACAAATACTTGCCTTACTGTAGCTGTATGTCACATAGGTATACTTCATAAAGTCAAAATGGCTGAGAACTTAAAACAAATTGGTAGCACACCACAATCTCATTGATGATTCAACCTGATGATTGTCTGAACAAAAAGAACTCTCAACCATGCTTGTAGCTGTTTCTATACCGTTTACACTGACACAATGGAAATTCTGGGTTCCATAATGACACAGAGAATGACAATAATGGAATCTCACTATATAGATTATTGCCTGATAGTTTTCTTAGGAGTCTGCTTCTTTGGTGGAACTTGTGACATACTGTTTCAATATTCTAATGACTATAACAAGTTCTTTATTTCATGGGAGTATTAATTATGTATTTTCTCCATTGGAGTCTGCTATGAAATGTTTTACTTTTTAAGTGAGAGGTATGTTCCTTTTTTCTTTATTCTCAGGGTTGTCCCTTATGGAGCAAAGAATGCCTTTACTATGCCTGTACAAATGAGTTTTTGGGGAAAAGAAGAAAATAAGCAAGCTGTTCTAGATAAATTGAAAATGCATGGATTTAAATTGGCTCCTCCTTCAAAAAGTAAGTTATAAATTTGTTTGTTCATTAGAAGAAACTCTAAAGGCTTGATCCTGCTCATAGTGAAGTCAATGGTAATATTCCTGTGGATTCATTGGGAACGTCACCAGCCCCAAACTGGCCAGATCCGGGTTCATAGTGAATGTGCAGTTGTGCTCCATCCGTGCTGTAATGTAGGTTTTTCCTTGACTTTGTAGACATGAAAAGTGATTGAAGGTTGTGGCAAAGCAGATTTGTTATCCTCTGGATTTTTTGATTTTTTTTTTAAATCCTTTTCTGTCTTTCAGCCTGGGTATGACCTGGAAATTGTGTTAGTATCACTAATCTCCTTGTGAAAGAAAGGGGGTCAAGTGTTCATGCTAATTCTTTTCATAGGCCTGGTCTACACTATGCGTTTAAACCGATTTTAGTAGCGTTAAACCGATTTAACGCCGCACCCGTCCACACTACGAGGCCCTTTATATCGATATAAAGGGCTCTTTAAACCGGTTTCTGTACTCCTCCCTGACGAGAGGAGTAGCGCTGAAATTGGTATTACCATATCGGATTAGGGTTAGTGTGGCCGCAAATCGATGGTATTGGCCTCCGGATGGTATCCCACAGTGCACCATTGTGACCGCTCTGGACAGCAATCTGAACTCGGATGCACTGGCCAGATAGACAGGAAAAGCCCCGCGAACTTTTGAATTTCATTTCCTGCTTGCCCAGCGTGGAGAGCTCATCAGCACAGGTAACAGTGCAGTCTCCTGAGAATCGAAAAAGAGCTCCAGCATGGACTGCACGGGAGGTACTGGATCTGATCGCTGTATGAGGAGAGGATTCAGTGCTAACAGACCTGCGTTCCAAAAGATGAAATGAAAAAGTATTTGAAAAAATTTCCAAGGCTATGATGGAAAAAGGCCACAGCAGCGACTAAGTGCAGTGCAGAGTGAAAGTTAAGGAGATCAGACAAGCCTACCAGAAAACCAAAGAAGCAAACGGAAGGTCCAGTGCAAGGCCAAACACATGCCGCTTCTACGCTGAGCTGCATGCAATTTTAGGGGGCTGCGCCACAACTACCCCACCCCTGTCCGTGGATTCCGAGGTGGGGGTTGTAATCTCAGCCATGGCTGAGGATTCTGCGTATGGGGAAGATGACGATGAAGAAGAGGAGGACGAGCTTGCAGAGAGCACACAGCACGCCGTTAGCCCCAACAGCCAGGAGCTTTTTCTGACCCAGATGGAATTACCCTACCAGCCCTCCCAAGCCACTAGCCCAGACGGTGAAGCCATGGAAGCGACCACTGGTGAGTGTACCTTTGTAAATATAAAACACGGTTTAAAAGCAAGCGTTTTTTAATGATTGATTTGCCCTGAGGACTTGGGATGCATTCACAGCCAGTAAAGTTACTTAGAAAAGTTTAACATGTCTGGGGATTGAGCGGAAATCCTCCAGGGACATCTCCATGAAGCGCTTCTGGAGGTACTCCAAAAGTGAAATAGCGATGAGCTTTTTCGCGTTTGGCTAGCAGGGATCTTCCCAGCTACCAGCCATGCAGTAGGGAAGGGGGGTGATTAGCAGTGAGCTTTCATGATACCAGCCATGCGGTGAGGGGAGGGGTAAAGCACTGTATATATGAAGACTGCAGAAGTCGAAAGACAGTGGCTTACCATGGCTGCATGCAAGCTGAATTCTGATGCCCGGACCTGCGTCTGTGAGATCTGTAACACCAGAGCCGCAGGCACTCAATATTAAGATGCAAAATGCGACCTTGTAGTGAAATCACATGTGCTATGTAAGGTGAATAGTGTTGTTCACTGTGAAAGAGTATAACCATTATTCTGTAAAATGTATCTTTTTAAATACTTATCTCCCTTTTTTCCCCTCTCTCATGCAGCTGCAAATTTTTCAAGCCTCCCTACTCCATCCCAAAGGCTAGCTCAGATAAGGCGGAGGAAAAAGAAGACGCGAGATGAAATGTTCTCGGATATCATGGAAGTAACCCGCAAGGAAAGAGCTCATCTGAATGAGTGGAAGGAGGTGGTTTCAAATTACAGGAAAGATGCCAGTGAACGTGAGGACAGGAGGGACGCTCGAGATCAGAGGTGGCGGCAGGAAGATCAGCGGTGGCGGGATGCAATTCTGGGGCTGCTGCGTCTGGTGGAGCTTCAGGAGCAGCAGCAGCAGGATCACAGAGTGCCGCTGCAGCCCCTGTATGACCACCCTCACCATGTTCCACATCCTCCTCACCCAGACGTGTAAGAACGCGTTGGGGGGGGAGGCTCCGTGCACCCGCCCACTCCACCCCCGTGGACAGCCCAACCAAAAGGCTGTCATTACTGTGAAAATTTTTTAGTGGCCTTTTCCTTCCTTCCTATCCTCCTCCCAAACTGCACCCGGGCTACCTTCTCAGTTCTCTCCCTCTTTTTATAATGAATTAATAAAGAATACATGATTTTTAAACGATAGTGACTTTATTTCCTTAAGCAAGCTGTAATCGAAGTGGGAGGGTGGGTTGCTTACAGGGAATGAGTCAATCAAGGGGGGGTGGGGGTTCATCAAGGGGAAACAAACACAGCAGTCACACCCTACCCTGGCCAGTGATGAAGCTCGTTTTCAAAGCTTCTCTGATGCGCACCGCTTCCTGATGTGCTCTTCTAATGTCCCTGGTGTCTGGCTGTGCGTAATCAGCGGCCAGGTGATTTGCCTCAGCCTCCTACCCCACCATAAAGGTCTCCCCCTTACTCTCACAGAGATTGTGGAGCACACAGCAAGCAGCAATAACAAAGGGGACATTGGTTTGGCTGAGGTCTGAGCGAGTCAGTAATGTGCGCCAGCGCGCCTTTAAACAGCCAAAGGCACATTCTACCACCATTCTGCACTTGCTCAGCCTGCAGTTGAACAGCTCCTGACCACTGTCCAGGCTGCCTCTGTATGGCTTCATGAGCCATGGCATCAAGGGGTAGGCTGGGTCCCCCAGGATAACGACAGGCATTTCTGGTCTGGGAAGTAATTCCCTTGCTGCAGCTGTTTAAACTGTGGAAGCAGGGAAAGAATTCAGAGCAGTGCTTCTGAAGACGCGAGCGTCATGAACCCTTCCCGGCCATCCCACGTGGATGTTGGTGAAACGTCCCTTGTGATCCACCAGTGCTTGCAGCACCATTGAAAAGTACCCCTTGCGGTTTACGTACTGGGTGTCCTGGTGCTCCGGTGCCAAGATAGGGATATGGGTTCCATCTATCGCCCCCCCACAGTTAGGGAATCCCATTGCAGCAAAGCCATCCACTATGGCCTGCATGTTTCCCAGAGTCACAACCTTTCGTAGTAGCAGCTTAATGATTGCTTTGGCTACTTGCATCACAGCAGCCACCACAGTAGATTTTTCCAATTCCAAATTGATTCCTGACTGACCGGTAGCTGTCTGGCGTTGCAAGCTTCCAGAGGGCTATTGCCACTCGCTTTTCCACTGTGAGGGCTGCTCTCATCTTGGTATTATGGCGTTTCAGGGCAGGGGAAAGCAAGTCACAAAGTTCCATGAAAGTGCCCTTAGGCATGCGAAAGTTTCGCAGCCACTGCGAATCGTCCCACACCCGCAAAACTATGCGGTCACACCAGTCTGTGCTTGTTTCCCGGGCCCAAAATCGGCGTTCAATGGCTAGAACCTGCCCCATTACCATCAGGATCTCCAAAGCGCAGGGGCCCGCGGTTTGAGAGAATTCAGTGTCTATGTCCTCATCACTCTCATCGCTGCGCTGCCGTAGCCACCGCCTCCTCGCCTGGCTTTGTAGGTCCTGGTTCAGCATAGACTGCATGAGAATGTGCGAGGTGTTTAAAACATCCACGATTGCGGTATTGAGCTGAGCAGGGTCCATGCTTGCTGTGCTATGGCGTATGCACAGTTCACCCAGGAAAAAAGTCGCGAAACGGTTGTCTGCTGCTTTCACGGAGGGAGCGGTGAGGCTGTACCCAGAACCACCCGCAACAATGATTTTTGCCCCATCAGGCACTGGTACCTCAACCCAGAATTCCAAGGGGTTGGGGAGACTGCAGGAACTATGGGATAGCTATGGGATAGCTACCCACAGTGCAACGCTCTGGAAATCAACGCTAGCCTCGGACCATGGACGCACATCGCCGAATTAATGTGCGTTGTGTGGTCGCGTGCACTCGACTTTATACAATCTATTTTACAAAACCGGTTTCTGTAAAATCGGAATAATCCTGTAGTGTAGACGTACCCATAGTGTTGACCCAAAATATTGCTTCCCCTGCAGGTGTGCAAAAGAGAGCCTGTTGACTTTTGGCATAGTATTAGGCCCATTTCTTTTCCTTGTTCCTGACTGGGATAAATCATAGAGTTGGTTATATAATTTAAAGGTTGATGAACAGACAATGTTGACATTAGTAAAATTGTGTTTTTGTAAAATTGTTGAGCATGTAGATATAATTAAGTGCTTTAATATATTTAAAACAAAGATGAAAGAAACTACTATAATCGTGATCTTAATGTGAGTGGAACAGAGTTTCATCTTTTTGCATGGTGAAAAATCAAACCATGTTATAATAGAAATGTAATCATGTCAACATTCCCCCTCCCCCTCCTGCCAACCCCTTGTACTAGGGTTCTTGAAATCAACAAGTCATGCTTGATATGTTATACTTGCATAACCTTATGCAGCACTTTCCTTTTTTTGTTGATCTAATCGTGCATTGAATTGTTAGACTACTAAAACATTACAAAATGTAAGAATAAAAATACCTAACTGGTAAGCAATAGGGACTACGCTCGTAGTCATTTCCCATATGTCACAAATAGCCATTAGTTGGTAAAAACTTTTGGTTTCTACTGCACATCGTTGAATAAAAAACAAACGGAGAGAAAAAGGCACCATATCCTGTTATCAGTCATCTGAGCAAGCCAAGTCTCTAACTGCTGTGTTTGTGTTTTTTCTAAATGGAACACAGGTTCAGAATTTGGTTTTGGATCTAGCTGGGTTTCTGGGAGAGCTGGACCAAGCTATAGTGCTCCAGGACATGCTGCTGTGCAGATGACAACAGAGCAGGTGTGTGGTGGTTTTTTTTGGTACATAGTTATGTTGAAAATATATACTTTAAAAAAAGTGAACTTGGTACCCATGAAAGTGAGGATTAGTCCTTTTTCATGAGCACTGAAGTATTTTGTTTTTTTCTCCCCTCTGAAACAAATCTTTTAGAGGGCACAGTCAACTTGAAATCTGTTTTTTTTTTTTTTTTAAACCACTATAGGTTCAGCTACTACACCTGCTCCAGAGTCCATTTGCCAGTTTTTATGGTTTTAAAGCCATTTCTTGAATGTCTTTTTTATACCTTGTTTCAGTGGGCTTTACATATGGCAACAGTGAAACCAATTGGACACAAAGGGCTGTCAAATGCACAAATTAAAATTAAAAGAAACATACAATGTGTAGTAATCTTAGCTATTTGTCAATATTTTGCTCACTATTGTTGTTTTTTACTTGACTTTGTCCATTTATCAAGCCATGAAAAGCCTTGGTTTGAGCTAAAGAGTTTCACAGAGATAATTTGAATTGCACCCATTTCAAGTCTAAATTTGGTCAGGTGTATCCAGCACTGTGAAGATTTTTTCACATAGCTGTACCAGTATACATCACCCTATTTTAATGCACGTTTTAGTGCCAACCTGGGATCTGAATGGGGCTGTTCCCCCACTACTTCTGCTTTTTCACATTATCACATGTTCTTTGTTGCCTACCTCCCCAGTAGCAGCAGTTACAGATTCTAGTGGCTCGAGGAGTCATTTGGAGATCTGGGTATCCATATGGCCATGTGACTGGCATCTGTTATGTCATCAAGTATTTATTTAATGTAGAAGTTTAATTTAATTGCAGCTTCTGTGTTTATGCATTGCAGCTTAAAAGTGAGTTTGACAAATTGTTTGAAGATCTGAAAGAAGATGATAAAACTCATGAAATGGAAGGAGCAGAGGTATTTGTTCTATTGAAAAAGTCTTTTATGTAGGTTTTTAAATTCTGTTACAAACTTTGTATATAAACATCTATACATATCTTCAGAGTTTAGCAGTGTCATGCTAGAATAATGAGTTGTCCTAAATATCAGTTCATTTAAATAAAGTTTTAAGAGAGCAATTAATCAAACGTTATTTCCCCTCCCCATTCCCAAAGGGAAAAGGGTTATTTCATGTAAAAGATGTATAACATTACTTTTTTGACTTACAGGCTGTTGGAACACCATTACTTCCACACCAAAAGCAGGCTTTAGCTTGGATGGTTTCACGTGAGAACAGTAAGGAGTTGCCACTGTTTTGGGAAGAGAAAAATAACTTCTACTATAATACACTTACGAATTTCGCTGAAAAAGAACGACCAGAAACTGTTCTTGGAGGAATACTGGCTGATGATATGGGATTGGTAACTATGTGTAGTGCTTTAGTGAATTTGAATACAGTTTGACTTATCTCTGGAAAAAACATAAATTCTATCCTTTGCATTTTATCTAGGGTAAAACACTTGCAACAATCGCATTGATTCTTACCAACTTTCATGATGGCAAACCTCTTCCTGTTGAAAAGATTAAAAGCGATCAGTTGCATAAGGTGAGATGTATTAAAAAAAAAAAAAGGATGGCACGCCATGACTATTGGTTTTTGTGTGAAATAATTTCTTTTAGCAAGTAATAAAAAATCCTTACCTCATATCATTTTTATAGTTGATATGAGCTTTTTATGCTTATAATATCCAGTGATATAATACCATTCTGCTTCTTACTTTGTTACACCGCCAGGTCAGATATAATTAGAGGACTTATTTTAATAATTTTTTAAAACAAAATAGTCTGTGTGTTTGAACTTTGAAACGATGTACTCCAGGGAAGATTTAAATTTAGAGATCATGAATATGTACTTTATTCAAGTTCTATTAGGTTAATGCATATAAAATAAAATATAAAGGTCCTGTTTTTTAAAAATTTTTACTTTTTCTCATGAATACACAAATAAGTATGTTTTCTTCTAAGGACTCACATATATAGTTCCCATGCATTGCAGAGGCTATATCTAAAAATATGAAGCAGAGGGTCTGAATGTGGGGGGGGAAACGCCTCCGATTTATTTACTTTGTGGAACACCTTCTTACTCTATAGTTTAAAAAAAAGGGGAGGGAGGGAGGGAGGATTGAAAAGGTCTTCTTGGATCATCTAATCCAAATGTCAGTTTTGCTGCACTCACTCCCTTTCCCATACATTGATTTAACTATGCGGTGGAAAAAGTAAGTATGAGCATTGTCTGATTATTTTATTGTAATCTGTACAAGAATTAGGATTTTTTTTTATCATGATTGCATTAAAATTATTTGGTAATGCTTTGTGTCTGGGCTCAGAATAGTCCGAAAAGCTTAGTGGTTTATTTTCCTTCCAATATACCTGTGTAATTTGAAGTTCTCTTTCTACCTGTGTACAGTTCCCTTTTGGTGAATCTGCTCTTTTTTACTATATGAATGTGTTAAACTCATAACTTTTTTTAAAGTTTTTGATTAATGTAAATGTATTGCCACTAAATCAATCCTTTTGAATGCAAAAAAAAGTAGACAGATGAAACCCATAGCTACCATATTACACTATTAGTTGTTACCACATTACAGAATAAACTGTTGTTTTTCCTTAGGAATCTGTTGTCACTGGTGTGAAAAATGAAGGACATGAACTTTTGAAAGGTAACAGTGAAAATGTGAAAGGTCACAACAGTACTTGAATTATGAATAATACATGCTAGCGCTAGATCTGTTAACTCAGTAGTATACAACAACACTATTAGAATAGCAATATGCAATTACAATTAGAGTTAGTTGGAAATTTTCCAACCAAACTGGAAAATGTTGGTTCATCAAACTTGAAATTGCTCACAAAAATGAGTCAAGTTCGATGAACTTTTGCCAGATCACAAGCAGGTTCTGGCAGAGCCCAATGAAACCCTGCAAGCTTGCCTGGCAGGCTGTTGAGGAGCCCCACCATGTGGGCTGCCCTGGGGTTTGCAAGGTCCATGGCTCTGGGGCAGCTCTGCTATGCCAGAGTTTCCAGGCTCCTACGCAGCGAAGAGCCTGGCAGACCTGGAAGTCCTGACTCTAACTGGGGCTTGGGTCCTGGTTCTGCAGCACAGAGTCTGGAAGCCCTCAGAAACTGGGGTTTTGCCAGGGCTCTCAGCCTAGGTTCCCAGGTCTGCGGTAGGGAGCTGGGAAGACATGAGAGATCCCAGGATTATTGCCACAGAACTGGGAGCTTGGAAGTTGTGGGTTGGGTTCTGAGGGTCTGTAGCTCCAGGGTAACCCTGCCATGCATAATGCCTTGGATCAGAGACCCCAAACTCATGGGTTAGCTGGCTCCCCAGGAGTTTGGAAGCCCTGGGGTCCCTGCTCCTTGGCAGTAAGTATGGTGTGGTTACCCTGGAGCCACAGATCCTGGTAACTCTGGCAGCTTCTGGATGAAATCGCTATTCCTCTCAGTTTTACCTCTGCTGTGGTCCCCGAGAGCAAATTTTGTTTCAGAAACATTGTAAGGCAGTGTTTCCAAAAACCAATATCTTTTTAGAATTTCTAGTTTGTGAGCAATATTGATAATTTTGGCTTCATTCCATACCAAATACTGAAATCTACTTTAATACAAGGTAAAGGTCACTGTATCCTGCTATAGAAGAAAGAAAGACTTTTTTCTGTTGTAAATCATTTCTAGTTATTTCTTCTCCCTAGCTCTTCATCAGCTCAGTGTTGGTCTCATATTTCTCCATTTCACAATATTTGTTCTCCTCTCGGTGTAAACAGTGCTTGTAACAAGGATATACCAAATCTGTACTAACTACCATTCCTAATATAATAAACCTGCTTTGGATAGAGCCACATTCTGATACTGTACTTGTTCAAATAATGTTTAATTGTTTCTTGTTATGTGGACTGAGTCCTTTTTGGTCATCAGTCTGTTGGGACAAGTTGAGTTTCTCTCAAAGTGCTTTGTATTTAAGTATGAACTTACATGATTGTCTATATAATACTTAAATAACACATTATTCTTGGACATTTTAAATTATGATTTAAAAAAATATTAAATAGTATCTAAATACAGGCCCATCCTTTGTCAACTTAGGTGTGATGTCAGAGACAGACAGGGAGAGAGAGTGGGAGCCTTGGGGTGTTTGCCCCTTCTTTTGAAATTTCAATTCCCCACCCTTCTCTTGAAATTTTTTTCCAGTTGGGAACTTGTTTTCCCTTCCTACTTGATGACTCTGTTTACTACTTAAATGCAAAGTAAGGCAAACATACACTCCTTTGTTCAAGACAGGACTTTTTGACCACTTTGGTGGAACGTGATTTTTGAACATCATACACAGTAGTCTAACTTCACATACAATGTTCCCACATGTATTTTATTAGGTCATTATTGACCAGCAAAGTATGAGTTTTCAAATGATATTGTACAAAGGCACACCTATTATGAAGATTATTACAATCGTGTGTAGGGTGTGAATGCAGGGGTGTATTCCATCACACGGCCGTTAACACTTTTAAAAACTTTTTTGTATGCAAATTTAGCTGGGCAAGATGGTGAGTGGTTGTTTTACTATGTCAGCATTTTAGATGGCTGGAAATATATTAGGAAGATCTTCATAGTATTTTTAGTTCACATTTACAGTCGAGACTCAAAATGCCAGTTATGCAAATTTCACTCTGAGGAATTTAGGACATTTGTGATCTAAATTTTGTACTAGTTTTATTCATCAAGTAGCTCTCAGGTAGCTTGGCTTTCAGGCAAAAAGACCGTATTTTCCTTTTCATAACTTTTTTTTTTCCTCTCCTGAAGAGACCAGCTGTAATGTGGAGCCCAACATTTCTAATGTAAAGAAGAAGAGTGAAACTATTCAGTCACAATATTCTAGATCCCGACCAAAAAGGTAATATCCTGAAACACACCTTTTTTTCTCTTTGCTGGCCTGCTGCATGACATTTGAATAAAGTTAAAGAGATTATCAAGACTCTAGAAGATGCAGTCCCTTCCTGGTTTTTACATCTGTCGGATTGGAGTAAGGATGATCTTATCTAGGTGGTAAGTGTTTGGTGTCCTCTCCTCTGCCCATCATGAACTTTTTTTCCTAAGAGACTCTTGTCTACATTCTCAATTGTTTTTGTCCATCTTGTCAGTATAATAGTATCAGAGGTGGTAACTATAATCCATTTTTGTAGTAATGCTGTTTTGATACCCATTCTTGAATTTTTTTAAAAGAATGTAAACAACAAGGTTAGATTGCTTCGTTTATCTGCCAGTGTCCATAGCAGCAATATTCCTTTTTCTTTCCCAAGCTGCAGCTTACAGTTGTCAGAAATACGCTGTAGTGTATATTATAAGGTGGGAAGTATCAAAGACCACTAACTGAGACTGAGCGACAGGCATGATAGCAGTGCCAGGTATTGACTTCACAATTAAAATGAATCCGAAATTCTGTATTTATTATTTAAAAAACGTGACATAAAATTCTGATGGGCTAAATTCCAATAGTTTTTGTCAGTGTTTCAAATATACTTTTAGATCAGGGGTTCTCAAACTGGGTTGGGACCTCCCAAGTGGGTCACAATATCATTTTAATGGGGTTGTCAAGGATGGTGATAGAGTTGCTGGGGCCCAGGGCCGAAGCCAGAGCCTGAGTCCTACCGTCCTTGGCTGAAGCCGAAGCCTGAGTCCCACCATCCGGGGCTAAGATTACATGCCCCTTACCCAAGGCAGACGCTCTTGAGCTTCAGCTTTGGCCTCCACCTCTTCACGGTGGGGCTCGAGTGGACTCAGTCTTTGGTCCCCATTCCTGGGATCGTGTAGTAGTTTTTGTTGTCAGAAGGGGTCATGGTGCAATAAAGTTTGAGAACCGCTGCTTTAGATGCATTGTTCTGTAGACAAAAGGGACAGCTTTTGGCTTGATTTGTGTTTGAAACATTAATGTGTTCATGCCATTTCATCATGGCACAGCTTGTTCTTTTTATTGGTTAGTGTAAAGATCTGGGGTTTTTTGTTTTTTTTTTACATTTATGAGAAAATAGTCTGTCTGCAGACTATTTTTTTGCCTGTTGAAGTACAACAATGAACAGAGTATGTTTTGTTTTGTCCCCCACCCTCAGAGGAACTTTTCAAAGCATATTGGCCATATCTATTGCATGTTAGTCTGTGTGGCTAAAACACGCTCTTTACATTTTAGTACGGCTGCAAGGTGTTTTTATTTTAATATTTTAGAGCTAAAGCTGAGAAACCCAAATATACAGTAAGCAGTGACTCAGAAGAATCTGAAGAGTGGCTACCACAACAAACAAGAAGTAAGCTGTATTTAAATACTTGGGTTAAAATAGAATTAATTTAATTCAGTTTTTAAAAATCAATTGTTGTTTTTTCTTTTCAGCCAAATGTGAAAAAGATCTCCCAGTAACCAGAAAGAGAAGTAAAAGTATGTTTCTTTGGAGTATAAGTATGTTTCCATACCAGAAATTTAAGCAGAAATTGTACACTAGAAGATATTTCAGACCAACTTCTTATCAAGAAAATAATCTATATTACAAATGTTTCAGTAAAACTCCTGCAGACATGTGTTTAATCCTGTGAGCATGTAACTCGGTTTAGCCATCTATAAGAGTAAATTTATCTATTAGAAGTAGAACCTTGAACTCTTATTTAAGAAAGGGCTATTGAGCTAGCCTAGTAATGATGCACTCCTTCCCTGGGCTTATATTTCTTAACAGCTTTTCTAGCTGAAGAAGTAAGTAATGATGATGTGACAGGCTTTGAAGAGAATCCTTTCCTCAGTGGTAAAAGGGAGGGGATGTTGGAAGGTGTAGTGAGGAAACATGAGATGCTTTAGATTCTGACAAGCATGTGGTAGTATGTAGGCACAGAGATGGAAAAAGTGCATTTGAAAGGCAAAGCTGTATTACAAGATAAAATGCTTAGATGTTAATCTAAATGTACAAGAACATATATTATCTGTCAAACTAAATACCCCGCATGGAAGAAAATCCGAAAGACTATAGGTACTCTGCATTGAGGGCTTGTTTACACAAACACTTTGCAGCAAGCTGGGATGTAAATCTACCCCATGCTACCTTGCCTGCACTATGTGACTGTGAGGACACAGCTGGCGTGCACTAAAAGTTCCGTAGTGCGCTTTGATCTATGCTGCTTTGAAACGAGTAAATCACAGCACACTAGGGAACTTTTAGTGCTCGGCAGCAGGGTCCACATAGGCACTTAGTGCATGGCAGGCTAGCGGAGGGTAGGTTTACACTGGAGCTTGATGTGAGCTAAGTGTTTGTGTAAACAAGTCTAAAGCATTTTATGTGTGTATGTATTCCTGGAATGAAACTTGTGCTAAATTGTTTGTCCTAATGGCCAATAGATTCTGTCCCTTTGAGAGTTACTCCATGTTAGTAGCTACATGTAAAACAGTGAGAAAATCAGTTTATTTGGTTAACGGGTTTCACTTAGTGTGACATAAATGTAACAAAATATCTACCCATGCACACATTTTTCAAATGTCTTGCATTTGGATGTGGTCTTTTGGCAGCAGCTGCTCGTATTATCCAAGAAGACACAGGCTTTGCATCTGCTCTTGCATCTCCATCTGCTCCATTAAAAAAGAAAGCAAAGAAAAAAGGTAATGAAGAAATAAACACAAGCCTTATGAATTTCAGTTTCTTTTCAAACTGAAAAACTATACAGATGTTTTTTTATCCTGTGAAGCTTACATTATTTTGATGGGGACCTCCAAAAGGACTACAGGGAACTACTCAATTTTTTTTTTAGTGTTGTATTTGTTATAATCTTTCAAAATAAAGGATTAAGGTAAATGATTATCCTGCTAAGTGTCACTTCTATTTTCTCAGGTACTGCAAGTGTACAGTCTGTTAAGAAAAATGATTCTGAAGAGGGTCCCAGAACAACACTGATCATTTGTCCGCTCTCTGTCCTAAGCAACTGGATTGTAGGTTTTACATTATCATGTTAATTCTTGAATATGTTGTGACTCTTAATTATGACAGTACAAATAACATTGCTCCAGTAACATGTAATTTGACTAAAAATTACTGCTTTTCCTAATTTTGAAATAAGGCAGTTATTCAAAAAATAGGTAACTTTTAGTGTTGTTGATTTATTGCAGTTAACTCACTTGGTTAACTCAAAAAAATGAATCGCGATTTATCACCGTTTTAATCACACTGTTAAACAATAGAATTCCAATTTAAATGTATTAAATATTTTGAATGTTTTCTACATTTTCAAATATATTTATTTCAATTAAAACACAGAATACAACATGCACAATGCTCACTTTAATATGTTTTTATTTCAAATATTTGCACTGTAAAAATGATAAAAGAAATAGTATTTTTCAATTCACCTTATATAAGTACTGTAGTGCAGTCTTTTTATCATGAAAGCACAACTTACAAATGGAGATTTTTTTTTTATATAACTGCACTCAAAAACAGAATAGTGCAAAACTTTAGCGCCTACAGGTCCACTCAGTCCTACTATTTGTGCAGCCAATTGCTATGAGAAACACATTTGTTTACATTTACAGGAGATATGCTGCTCACTTCTTATTTACAATGTCACCTGCAAGTGAGAACAGATGTTCGCATGGCACTTTTGTAGCCAGCATTGCAGGGTATTTATGTGCCAGATATGCTAAACATTTGTATGCCCCTTCATGCTTTGGCCACCATTCCAGAGGACATGCTTTCATTCTGATGACGCCTGTTTTAAAAAAAAAAAAAAAAAAAAAAAGCATTAATTAAATTTGTGACTGAACTTGGGGCAGAATTGTATGTCTCCTGTTCTGTGTTTTACCCGCTTTCTGCCATATATTTCATGTTATAGCAGTCTCCGATGATGACCCAGCATGTTGTTTGTTTTAAGAACACTTTAACTGCAGATTTGACAAAATGTAAAGAAGGTACCAATGTGAGATTTCTAGAGATAACTACAGCACTCAACACAAGATTTAAGAATTTGAAGCACCTTCCAAAATCGGAGAGGAACGGGGTGTGGCTCATACTTTCAGAAGTCTAAAAGAGCAACACTCCAATGTGGAAACTACAGAACCCAAACCACCAAAAAAGAAAATCAACCTTCTACTGGTGACATCTGACTCATGATGATGAAAATGAACATGCGTTGGTCTGCACTGCTCTCAATCATTATCTAGCAGAATCCATCATCAGCATGAAAACACGTCCTCTGGAATGGTGGTTGAAGCATGAAGGGAGATATGAATCTTTAGCGCATCTGGCACATAAATATCTTGCAACGCCGGCTACAACAGTGCCATGCGAATGCCTGTTATCACTTTCAGGTGACATTGTAAACAAGAAACAGGCAGCATTATCTCCTGCATATATAAACAAACTTGTTTGTCTGAGTGATTGGCTGAACAAGAAGTAGGACTGAGTTGGACCTGTAGGCTTTAAAGTTTGACATTGTTTTATTTTTGAATGCAGTTTTTTTTGTACATAACTCTACATTTGTAAATTCAACTTTCATGATAAAGAGATTGCACTACTGTACTTGTATTAAGTAAATTGAAAAAATTCTATTTTATTTTTAGTGCAAATATTTATAATAAAAAATAAATATAAAGTGTTACTGTAAACTTTGTATTCTGGGTTGGAGTTGAAATCAATATATTTGAAAATGTGGAAAACATCCAAAAATATTTATATAAATGGCATTCTATTGTTTAACAGGGTGATTAATTGCGATTAATTTTTTAAATCACTTGACAGCCCTAGTAATTTTTGATACTAGAACAAATTGAAGTGACATAGTAGTGCCATGAGACTAAATAGCTTTTATTCACTGATTTCATGTTCATTAAAGAGCTACAAATATTGGGCACCCTGTGAGGAGAGTCATTATTGAGCAAATGGGTTCCACACAGGTTCCTTTTTTATTGCAGGAGAGGAGTTCGTTGTTTGTAAACATGTTAAAGGGACACTAAGCTTAAAAATCATGCCTTTATCGAAGCTTTATGCCAGTGGATTTTACAACACAAAGATAATTAAAACTGAAAAGAGCTGAGAGAAAATACTCTTGCTTTTTCAGGTTTTTTTTGTGGGTCTGTTTAAATTTTTTTTGTAAAACTACAAAATTGGACTTGGTATTTGAAACTACAGTTTTCATTTCATTGTTTGAAATTGAGACAAATTCGCAAATAGTTTTGAATCAACTGAAACTGCAGTTTTTGTGGGGGGAATAAACTATTTATCTGAAAAATCTTGCCTAGCTCTAGCTATAATTCCTTCTCCAGATTCTGGTGATTCGTGAAGTTACTGTAATAAAGTTACCAGAAAAAATGCTGCCTAATACTTACTCAGTAATGAAGAAACTTGCAGAAAACTCAACAAATGAAGCTTCGTGTGGAGAACTTAGAGTGAGGGAGATTAAAGTACTCCTCCATATATTATATTTGCGTCCTAGAACTGTGATACTTTTTATTGAAATCAGTTTATCTATAGACTTTACACCTTCTTTTTGTCAGCAGCTCAAATTCTGCAACATGGTGTTAGTGCTGGATAGCGACAAAGGTGAAACACTTTAGAAACAAAAATGAAAGTGACAAGTGAAGATTAACTATTTTATTTAAAAGAGGTGCAAAAATTAAACACTAATGATGAAAAGTAGATCTTGAAAATCTTTCATTTTAAATAAAATGTTGTTAGTAACACAAGAAATACTAATAATTTTTAACCTGTCATTCTTTCATTTTATTTTTTCTTATTTATTCAGAAATGCCATTGTAGCTTTATTTTACGTGTGGTTTAAAAAAAAAAAAAAAAAATCTCCCTCCATCCCTTTCCTCAACTCCATTGCAGTACAGTTACTTGTGACTATGAAGCTTTGCTTTGGTTTTGGTTCTGTTTTTGCTGTAACTAAGTTAGCTGCTACAGTTCCCTCTGCCTCTCTTACCCCAACAAAATTGACTTGGTTATATGTCTGTCCTGTGTTCCACCATTGGTAGTTGCAG
Organism: Mauremys reevesii; assembly: GCF_016161935.1. Classification (NCBI taxonomy): domain Eukaryota; kingdom Metazoa; phylum Chordata; order Testudines; family Geoemydidae; genus Mauremys; species Mauremys reevesii. The sequence continues at coordinate 27,697,429 of NC_052631.1, forward strand.
TGTGCCACTGAGTCAAAACAGAACCTACAGTTGTTTTTGTAAGCCGTCCTTAAGGAATATAGCTATGTGGCAACATTTGATTAATCGCAGTTTCTCTAATGACTTTTCTTTCAGGATCAGTTTGAACAACATATCAGGCCAGATGTTCACTTGAATATATATGTTTATTATGGTCCTGACCGCAGCAAAGACCCAGCATTTCTTTCAAAACAAGATATAGTACTAACAACCTACAACATTTTAGCCAGCGATTATGGAGTAAGTAAAATACTAAATGTCTGTATAGCAACTTTTTGTATCCGATGATATAAAACCAAGCAAACCCAAAATGGCCATTTATGAAGAGTGGGAGGCATTCTTTGAATGTGTCTACTGTATTATTTTTAGCAATTAAATTCCCCACAGATTCTGACTGCATTGGGTTTGATCTAGCCTGGGGCTGAGCAGGGTTTTCCTTACAATTTCAGTTCAGGGTAGCAGTGGGCTGTGCTAGATCTAGGCACCTGAACTGAGAGCAGGGAGTGTGTATCTTTAGTGCTGTCAGTGAACCCTCAGTCCTCTGGCAGCATGGAGGAGGAAGCTGCCTGATTCAGCTGCAGAGGGGGACAAAAGTCAGACTTGAGCGGAGAGCAGGTTAGGACAGTCAACTGGAGGGAAGGCGAAAACTGGGACTTGGGGTGAGGTGGGCAATTGATAATTTGGGACTAGTTTTGCAAGGAGACTGGGACTAGGAGTGGAGCAGATAGGTGTGGGTAGAGACTGAGATTGGATGAAGAGCTTGAGGGAGAGACTGGGACTTATCTCCTTCCCCCACTGGTTCTAAGATGGGAGGGAAGACTGATCTGACAAGGAACTAGGGGACAAAGGTAGAACAAGGACTGGTTGGGAAAAGAGACCTGGGACAAAGAGCTGGGGGTATGGGAGACAGTAAAACTGAATGAGGAGCCCTGGAGGCCAGTCAGGATGGGGAATGTTGGGGAAGGGGAAGGTGGAGACTGGGGTAGAAAAGAGACAGGATTGTGTAAGCAAGGAGACTGGGGACAGGAAGCTAGGGGATGAGTGGGAACTAGGGTTGGGCAGGGGAAATGAAAGTGGGGGAGGGGAATAACCGATGGGAAGCCCTGAGGGGTGAGGCAAGGATTTTCTGGGCAAGGGGACTGGGATTGGGTAGAAAAGGAGAATGGGACTGGGGCAAGGAGCCATGATGGAAAAGAGACCGGACTGGGACAGGGCAGAAGAGGTTGAGGTTGAAGGGCAGTGGTGGGGGGAGGGAGGGGATTAGGCAGAAGTGTTTGTTCTCAGTACATAGCATACTCCCCTCAGGAGCTTGGAATGGAACCCAAGATTCCTGAGTCTCACCTTTCCTCTGATGTCAGTAAAAAATCTGTGAAACCCTCCGGCAAAATGCCCCATCCCCTTCTAGTGCTGATCCACACTAAGGATGACCACATACTACTGCTATTAGTTACTCTCTGTTAGCTCAATTTGGAGAGCTCTCTGCAGTGGATCTAAAGGTTCCAACCCTGTCTGCTGCTTTAATTTTACACAGCCATGGCACTTCAGTAAAGCTTTTTGAATTGCATAGTTAGGGCCCTACCAAATTCACAGTCCATTTTGGTCAATGTCATGGTCATAGGATTTAAAAAATAATAAATTTCATGATTTCAGCTATTTTTAAATCTGAATTTCACTGTGTTGTAATTGTAGGGGTCCTTACCTAAAAAGAAGTTGTGGAGGGGGTTGCGATACTGCTACCCTTATTTCTGCGCTGCTGCTGGCCCCACCACGGCCTTCAGAGATGGGCAGGTGAAGAGCGGTGGCTGCTGGCTGGGATCCCAGCTTTGAACGCAGAACCGCCATGAAATCTATATAGTATAGGGTAAAGGCACACAAGACCAGATTTCATGGTCCGTGATGCGTTTTTTTCATGGCCATGAATTTGGTAGGGCCCTATGTATAGTCTATGAAAGTATGTAAAAACTGATTGTTTTATTGAGGGATGTATTAATTTCCTGAATAAGATAGCTGTTATATGTGAATCCATGCATTTGGCTAGGTTTGTTTTCATACAAATCTCAGTCCTTTTAAAATATCTGGGTATCAGATCTTTGAAATGGTCCCTCCTATTTAATTTAGCATCATGTAGCACCCTTCCCACTCCTCTGCTTTCTGCTCTGGCTTCCATGCCTTCACTCTGGTCACCCTTTTGCATCCTCTTAGCCCTAGGCACTTGATATACATTTCCAGGGATTCTTTAAATCCAAAAGAGTGGGTTCCTCACATTCCTTGTTTTACTGTTCTTTGAGTAAGCAAGATAAAAATGAATATACTTTCTACTATTAGAAATCTGTCTTAATGAATCTACCTCACTTGTGCTTTGTGTGTTAGGTCTATGACTTAATTTATCATAGTTGCAAAAAGGTCTATTTTGAGTTACAGGATCAAAAATAAAATTGTATTTCAGAGCAGAGGTGATAGCCTGTTACACAGATTAAAGTGGCTAAGAGTGGTGTTGGATGAAGGACACACTATTCGAAACCCAAATGCTCAGCAAACTAAAGCTGCATTAAATTTGGAGGCACAGAGAAGATGGATACTGACAGGTAAAATATTTTACATCACAGTAATTGCAGTTTTAACCTTTATTTTTGTACTACAAGGACACTACATTTTATTAAAAAATGTATTTTCATTTTGGCTTTATCCAGAAAACCTAACATCTATTTTGGATGCTGGGCTCTAAATTCAGACTTATTTTAGAATGCTCTTAAATTAATCTTAGTTCAGAAAGAAGATCTCAAAATGGTTTTGAAAATGTAATGTCAGAGTTTTTCATAAGTCCTCAGTAGCAAATTAGAAGTCCATAGAAAACTGCTGCTGCTATCATCTTTATAAAAGTTGATGAGAATGCAACCAAATCAAACTATTTAAAATAATGCTATTATCCCAGCTTCATTTTACATGATCAGCAAATAAGGAAGGGACTGACTTACCAACCAACATGTTTGATTTCTTTGACACCCAGATTTTTTGTTCACTTAGTCCTTGATTCAGGAAAAATCCTTGTTCAGGACAACACATAAGCGCGTGCTTGGCTTAAATCAATGGCACTTAATCATCTGCTTAAGTGTTGGCCTGAGTAGGGATGCTTTCCTGAACTGGGGCCTAAGTGAACTGCAAACCATCTACAACAACTTGCAAACTCGTGCTGTCTAAGGAATAACGCCCAAAAGGCATGTATTATGAATAGAGCTGGGTGAATAATGGATTTTTTCCCGTTTGTTGTCAATTCTGAAAAACCAAACACAATTTTGTTTGGGTTGAATTATTGAATCAAAAAGTAAAAAAAAAAAAAAAAAAAAAAAAACCAGTCAGAATGATTTTTGGTTTTAATTTTGGGTATTTGGATGTCTAGATTCACAAAACAGCTGCGAGGGAAGGAGGAAAGCCTCTCTTAAACCTTTAGCTCAGTGGCTAGGGTGTTCTCTTGTGTTGTGGGAGATCTCCGCCTGGTGTGGAGAAGGGATTTGAACTTGAGTTTTCCACATTGCAGGAGTGTGCCCTAACACTGGACTATGAGGGATTCTGGTATGGATCTGTTTGTCTCTCCTGTTCCACTTTTTATAAATTTAAAAAGTCATTTGGAGCAGGAACTTGAATGTGGGTCTCCCACATCCTAGGCAAGTACTCTAAGCACCAGCCTATATAGTCTTTCTCATTCTCTTTCCTAGGCCCAAAAATTATTCTTTGTCATTCATAGTATCAAATCACAAGATCACTGGCCAAGTTTCTCTAGTGCCTGCAAAGTTTAGATTTCTCACAACAGTCTAGCATTTCAGAGTATTTTGAAATATTCCTCTTAGAAAAAGAAGACTCAATCATTTTATTTGGTTTTCACTCATTCTTAAGAAGTTATATTTGCCCTTTTTTTAAATGGAGGGTTTTTTTGTTTTCTGGTACAGTAAATCCTCACTTAACGTTGTAGTTATATTCCTGAAAAATGCGACTTTAAGCAAAACGATGTTAAGCGAATCCAGTTTCCCCATAAGAATTAATGAGGGGGTTGGGTTCCAGGGAATTTTTTTCACCAGACAAAAGACCACACACACATGTGCGTGCGTGCGTGCGCGCACACCCACCCACACTCACACAAAATAAGTTTTAAACAAACAATTTAATTCTGGTACACAGTGATGATGATTGTGAAGCTTGGTTGAGGTGAAGGAATCAGAGGGTGGGATATTTCCCAGAAAATGCCTTACTGCTAAATGATGAATTAGCAATTGGCTGAGCCCTCAAGGGTTAACTCTCTCACTCTACGAGGCAGCAGGAATGGAGGGAGGGGAGACTGTGTCCCAGACAGACACACACACCGTGTGTGTGTGTGTGTGTGTGTGTGTGTGTGAGAGAGAGAGAAATGCACGCATTTTCCCCCTTAATTGACCCTACTCTTAAGTACACTGCCTTGTTAATCAGATCAGCTTGCTGAGACCCTGTCATGTGTCCCCCCGCTCTATGGAAGATGGGGTAAGCGGGGTGCAGGGGGGAAGGGGACACCCTGACATTAGTCCCCCTCTTCCTCTCCCCCCCCCCCCTCCCCGCACAGCAAGCAGGAGTCTCAGGAAGCAGCTCCAAGGCTGAGGGCAGGAGCAGCACATGGCAGTGGGGGGAGGGACAGCTGAACTGCTGGAAATTGATAGGGAACTTAGGGGAGCGGGGAGCGTTGCACAACTTTAAACGAGCATGTTCCCTAATTGACCGGCAACGTAACAACGAAACAACATTAACTGGGATGACTTTAAGTGAGGAGTTACTGTACTATGTGCTCAGTTTGGGCTGAAGCTATCTTTGCATCTGACAGAAAATATTGTTGGTGGAGAGGACTTTGGATATATCCTTTCAGATTTGCATGCAAGTAGTGTGAACTCTTCAGTATTTAAAAATGGCTTGTTTTAAGAATAACCCTTGAAACTGAAAACTTTCACTGTACTTGCTTTTCTTTACTTAACAAACTACTGTGTGTGGTTTTGTTTTGTTTTTGAATTCCTATTAGTACTCAGCTGCTTATTTTAAAAGGAGGGGAGAAGCATTGAAGCTTTAGTTCTGAAAACTTTTTTTTTTAAAGACTAAAGGATTTGTAATGACCTTTGCAACTAGACTAAAAGATGAGAAGTCTGACAAGATGATGATGATCTATGAAAAATGAACAAATACAGAGTAACATTTTATGCCTATCGATCTTAACAAAGCCCTTTTGTGTCAAAACTGCTATGAGCAGGCTGGAATTCTCCCAACTCTTCCAAACCACCAGTTTCTTCTAAATTGCAGACATAGCTTCAGCCAAGTGTATGGCTACTTCAGGGGTTTTCTGTAGTAGGTGCTGAGACTGCCACTTTGGGCAGAAAACTAGTCATTTTATTATCAGCTGTTGGGGTGTATTTAAAAATTCATTTAAAATAGATTATTTCTTTAAGATCATTTAGAGTCCTAACACTTCTTTTTTTGGACAGCTCTTCCCTTTCCCTTGGGTTTATCTGATGGATTTTCATATGTTGTCCCATTATTATATGGGTTAGAATCTTTGTCAGCCAATTCTCTCTCTTCCTCAGTCCTGCCTGTTTCTTTAAAGTGGAACTATATGGGAAAACTAATACATTTTAAAATATGAGATTAAAATAGCTGCAGAAAGACTCCCCTGAAAGTGTATGCTAGTTGAATGGTGCCTTGTTTGTGAAAACTAATACTTTGTTTCATATAATGGATCTGTGACTCAATCTGAAAAAAATATTTCTGTGCTCTGGGTTTTAAAGCTTTGCTCTGTGTTATTTGTGGAGGGCTAGTGTGTATTTTTCTGGAGAGTGGACTACTTTAAATCAAATTTATATTTTTGGTTCTTAAGGTTTTCCATAGTCTCTTTCTTATTTTAGGCACTCCTATCCAGAATTCCTTAAAGGATTTGTGGTCTCTTCTCTCCTTTTTAAAACTGAAACCTTTTACTGATAGAGAGTGGTGGCACAGAACAATCCAGCGCCCTGTCATGCTGGGAGAGCAAGGGGGACTAAGGTATGAAGAGCTTGTAAAATGTTTGTGGATAATAAATCTGATCTTTGGTTGCCAGTGAGTCATGACAAACTTACACATTTGTACTTTGTTTAAACATAATGTACATTTTTGGTTCATGAGATTTATTTACACTTTGGTTGTAAAATGCAATATATTGTATATAACTTAATTTTAGTGTGTAGCATACTATCAAGCTTATATTTTATGCAAAAGAATCAGTTATACAGTAAACTGAATTAAAAAAATGGTTAGTAATTTGTGTTTGTGTACTAAAGACTGGTTCATGTGTTTTTCTAGGCGTTTACAGTCCCTAATTAAAAACATCACCCTTAGGCGAACAAAAACAAGCAAAATTAAAGGAAAGCCTGTTTTGGAGTTACCAGAACGTAAGGTATTTATTCAGCATGTTACGCTTACAGAGGAAGAGAGAAAAATCTATCAGTCTGTGAAGAACGAAGGCAAAGCTGCTATTAGCAGGTAGATAGACTGTGCAGTTACTATTAAAGTTGTTAGTTTTCTTTGTAGTCTGACTTCTGAAAACTACTGGTCCAGATGTTTCAAGCATATTAGCTGTAATAGCAGAATGTATCTAAAATATGCCAAACTCTTTTTCTCCCCCCCTTTCACTCTTCGTATGCCCTGAATTAATAATTGCAAATGACTGTAGCATCTGTTCAATTGTTAACATGAGGAAGAAAATGAAGAATGGTTTAACATATGCCATAAATGAGCCTAACTGTCTTTTTGAAAGAAGCAAAAAGAATACAAAATACACTAACAGTGGTCTTAAAAATAATTCTTTAGCACTTGAAAAACTTGTTTCTGGAGAACATTACATACATTCTCATCTACGTTTTTTCTGAAATGGTCTAACTTAAATTTAAATGAGTCTTAGGAACTAGTTACTGATGGTATATGGAACTTCCTACTTTGACCTGTATGGGAAGTGCCTATATATAGCTTAGTAAGTTTAGATAACCTTGAAGGATTTTCAGTTTTGCTTTTGCATTTCACAGCTTTAACAAAACTAAGGACAAAGAAACCGTGGCACGCACACCTTACACATAGCAGTAATTTTTTTCAAAGCATTGCACAAGATTTCAGTCACATGATTTATTTTAGCTGGTGGCTCACATACTTCAGTGAAGTTACACTAGTGTGGGTGAGTGGAGAACCAGGGCCAATGTAAAATAGGTGACTAAAAGTTCATGTACCTCTTTGAAAATCTACACCACAAAAAGTTTTAATAGCTGAGAAAGTTCAGATATTCAGAAGTCCCTGGTTTCTGTGAGTTAAAGTGTAGAGTGTAATCGGCTGCAATTTTATTAAAGTCTGGGTCAGATTCCAGGGTAACACTAATGTTCAGGACTACCGCTGCTTAGGTTAGTGGTAGTGCTCCAGTTTTGCCATTCGGGTGTGTATGCATTCAAAAAAAAACAAAACAAAAAAACATGAAAGGGCATGTTTTGCATGGAAAAACAGGTAAAAGGTGACTGTAAGAATAGGACACGATTTTATATTGCTGAACGTGACCCACTGAGACCATGTATTTAGGGCATAATGTTTTTCACACTATGTTAAAATTGTTCTTCAGGTATTTTAATGAAGGAACTGTTCTGGCACATTATGCAGATGTCCTTGGTGTCTTGCTCAGATTGAGGCAGCTGTGTTGCCATCCTCATCTTTGCACAAATACATCGTCTTCCAGTTGTCAAATAGGTGAGTAGATGTACTTTCTGTATATTGTTCTAAAAACTGTAACAGCATTTTAGTTCAAGTCCCAAAAATATAAATGTTGTTGGTAGACTTTTTACCTGCTGTATTATGGACAAAAACAATTAGTCTTTAATTGGGTGTATTAATGTGTTCTACCTACAATATTTGGAATTTCAGATTGATCTTTAAAACATCCCTCCCCACTTACCCGCTCCCCTTAACTTATAGTTATATATGCTAGTCTTCATATCCCACCAAAGGCAAGCCCTAAAAAAAGCATGAAATATCTAGCTGAGTCATTCAACAACCCATCTACAGTTTACTCATTGGTTCCCATTGTCATCCTTAAATATCTCCCTTCCACTATATTTTTCCTGAACAACCATTCTGAGTGTTCAAATGCTCGTGTATTTTAATCATTAATATAGGGTTAGGGTGGCTTTTATAAATTGTACTGTAGTATCATACATGATTTTGTATTAGTGTGTAAATAAATGAGGTATGCTGTCTCTGTAAATGGTGGCTGTGAGATTGTTGTGGTTTTTTTTTTGTTTTTTTTCCCCTTCTGTAATGCTTATGAAAATTTGTGAATGGGTGATGTCATTCTGAGTTTGATATCAGTTCTGTAATTGCTATGTAAAGTCTGCATGTGCATGCACTAGTGAATTTTATATTTGGACTAAGTTATAACTTCATGTTGATTTGAAGGATGAAAATGGACCTATGTATATTATGAGTGGAGGAATAAGGAGCGGCATGTAGATAGGAGGAGGGTGTTGAATGACTTAACTGCATGTTTTTTGCCCTTAAATAAATTTTGGATGTACAGTGTAGCAAACTTAACTTTAAGGTACATGTTTTGGTTTTTATGGTGGGGGAAATTACCAGGGTTTAATGAGTATGTATCAGCGTTGACAGTGTTCTTTTAATACACGTGATTAGCTATTTGACATTAATACATATTATCCCATGTAAGCCCTTTGCAAAGCCCTAATGTTTACCATGACCACCTTTCCCTACCCTGCCCCTCTGCCTTCTCCCTGTCCCCTGGCCTACTCCCTAGTGCTAGATGTCTTGGGCCCACTTCTCCCCTTCTGAGGACAAGAGGATGAGTGAGGTGTGGGAGGAGGTGTAGCTTTATCAGAAGAAGAAACTGCCTCTGCAGGGGAGTTGCAAACTGTGGGTTTTTCTTTCCCCGTGATCCTTTGCCATTACAGGGGCTAGGGCAGGGTGGGGGCAAGGGTGAGAGTTGTTGAAGGCCAAGTTTTTGGAATCCAAGAGTGTGCAGCTCCACTGCAGAGGCAGATGCTCCTGTAACTTCAGAAAATGGAAAGTAGCTGCTGGATCTGAGTAGGTCCATTGACTGCATTTAGCACAGTCCAGTTTAAGATATCTTGAATATAAGGAATAACTTCTCATGCCCAGTTCTAAAATTTCAAAATGATCATATGTCTGAGATGTCATCAGGATCAGTATGAAGTTTTGAGCTGCTGGAAACAAATTTGAAAAAATGGGGCAAAACTTCAAAGAAAGCATTTTAAAATATTGCTAAACATTATTCCTAAAAAAAAAAAAAATTCATAGGACATAAATTTTCCCTGTAGAGTTTTACTGTGCTAAATTTGGACACTACATTCAATTAGTGTGAAACAGATAGATTTGTTCCTCCTTTTTAAGCAGAAATCACAGTGCAATCTCAACTATAGAGTAGCTACCAATATCTCCATAATAGAATCACTGTCCAAAACTGCTGTTGCGTAAACAGTGCTCTTTTCCCCCCCAGTCACTGAGCACGTTGCACCATGTACTGATCAGTGTGCCCATAGTCAGTTAGGGTTTCTTGAGCTTTTAGTCTGAGTGACTCAAATTGAATATTCTTAAAAATGTTTTTAGATAGTAATACAGAATTATTCTTGATGATTCTGCCATTTTTAAGTGTGTTTATAAATTGTAGGCCAGATCCTAACCTGGTGTAAATCAACATGGTTCAGTTGGATTCAATGGAACCATGCTGCTGATCTGGCCCTATGTGTAAAATCTTTTTTTGTTTTTTAACAAAACTATGTTTTCTGTACATATTAGGTGAGAGTACTCCTGAAGAATTACGTGAGAAGTTAGTAAATAAAATGAAGTTGGTTCTCAGCTCTGGCTCAGATGAAGAATGTGCAATTTGCTTGGATTCTCTGAACCTTCCTGTGATAACACACTGCGCACATGTGTTTTGTAAACCATGCATTTGTGAAGTCATCCAAAGTGAACAGGTTTGCTATTTTGGTATTGCATTTAATCGTAGTGACCAATCCCAAAGCAACATGGATTGAATCTGGACAGCCAGAAGGTTATCTGCCCATTGTGTTGATAAACTACATAGCATTTGTTGAGGCAGTGGGCCATAGTCATCCCTGTTGTAACTCTGTTGATGTCAATTTCCACCAGAGTGGAGGTAACGTTGCATTCCAGATGACAAATCATACTGGTATATTTTTATATTAAATTGCTCTCTAGGAGCCCTTTTCATAAGCCCCCATCAGAATTAATATATTTTCAAAAATGGAAACATTTAACATTTGTTTTTGAGTTGAAATGCTGATGCAGCCGTTGGTTCAGTGTTTTCTTTTCTTTGGGATTAATAAACAGAGAGCAGCTGTCAGGCTAAAGAGTGTATGATGGATGCTAAGTCTACTGTAATAGCCTAAGGTCCAAATTTTGTCTTTGGATGTGCACCCGCATATCCCATAAGCTTTGATGAGAGCCTCACAACTGTTTCTGGTGCAGATTTTACCAGTCATTGTTCACTTTTTCTCATGATAAAAAGGGAATAATTTTTTGAGATTACTGCTGTGCTATACCAGGTCACTCCATTTTAGTCTTTGAAGTGAATATGTTAGCATCATGTATAGTACTGTGTACATCCACAGGACTATCACTGTGGATATGCTGTATGCATACTTTGTTCAAGCCTTTGGCTAGCATGTTCTCCATCTGCATTTAAAAGAAATCAAAATTACTTTGTGTTTGAAGATGACCAATTAATAGTGAATCTAAAAAGCAAGGTGTGTGTTTTTTCCCAATGAGGACAAAAACACCTCTCTCTACTATTCGACTGCGATCTTTCTATTGTACTGTTTAACAGCACTTAAAATAACTGGAATTTTCAAAAATTATTCAGTGACTGAAGCAGTCACTAGCATCATATGGGAGATCCTAATGAAAACTGATCCTTTTTAGCAGTTCTGTTTATAATTTGTGCAACTGAGTAAAAAAAGATCATTTGGAAGCCCCAGCAGTCTTGTAATTTCCCCTACAGCATGTAGACCCACCAACCCCTTTGTACGCTAGCTCTCATCTGTTCAAACTGTATGCCAGGGGTCGGCAACCTTTCAGAAGTGGTGTGCCAAGTCTTCATTTATTCACTCTAATTTAAGGTTTTGTGTGCCAGTAATACATTTTAATGTTTTTAGAAGGTCTATAATATATATTATAGACTTCTAGAAAGTTATATAACTAAACTATTATTATATGTAAAGTAAATAAGGTTTTTAAAATGTTTAAGAAGCTTAATTTAAAATTAAATTTAAAATGCAGAGCCCCCCCTGGACTGGTGGCCATTACCCGGGCAGTGTGAGTGCCACTGAAAATCAGCTTGCGTGGCGCCTTCGGCACGCGTGCCATAGGTTGCCTACCCCTGTTGTATACTTATGCACTGAGCAGAGGAACTGTGTGTACTCTAGATTTGTCACCAGAGATCAGTGGTAATCATTTTATAATAGATCACTCTGAGGTTATCTACACTACATTGACATTGGTGAAGCTATTGTCTATCCCCATAGTAAACTGAGTGGAAGGGTGGGGAATGATAGCATGAGATAGTAAAAACTGAGAGAGCAAAAGTAGGTTAGGTAATGTATATATTTTTTTATTGGACCAATTTCTGTTGGTGGAAGGGACCGCTCTCAAGCTACAGAGATCTTCCTCAGGTCTTGAAGGCAACTGAGCTAAATACAAGGTTTGACAGATAAGTCTCTGTTAAGTGCATGATTTTTAATGTTGAGCTGACTTATGAATTTAAGTTCCCAGGCTCATTTTTTGAAGGTATTATGCAGGTTTCCTTTGAGAGAGGGGACTGAGAGGTCAAGATTTGAGGTGATGGTGATTGTGAAAAGTGTTCACCCAGGAGTGATAGGGTGTTTTTTGTTTTTTAAATTTTTCGGCGTGTTCATTCGAGAGTATATTGATTGTCCATTTTCAACCCTCAGTGGTTGGGGCATTTGGTGCACTACGTGTTGGGTTAGGCATGTGTAAGATCCATTCATCTTGAAAGGTGTGTGTGTATGGGGGTATTGATATGTCTTCATGTTTTACATCTGTTTTGTCCTGGTCTCATGCTGCTTTGAGTTGGTATATCCTGGCCTCTGGGGAGCCTGCTTGATGAGCTTGCTGAGGTTGGGTGGTGGTTGAAGGCCAGAATAGGGTGTTTAGTAAAGATTTATTTAATTGTGTGGTGCCCATCAAGTATGAGTTGTAATTGTTTAATGATACCTTGTATGGGTTCCAGTATGGGGATGGTAGGTGACAACTAAGGGTGTGCTGTCTGTGGGTTTGTTTTCTGTGCTGCAGAAAGTTCTTGGGTATTTGTGAATTAATACTGTTTAGTTTATTAACTTGTTCTAAAACCTCTTCTATTAACACATCAGTTTGGGACAGTCCTTCAGATACATTGCCCCAAAAGAATAGCTCTGATGTGGGTACAGACGCTCCCCGGGTTACGTAAACCTGCACTTACGGAAAAAGTTCTGTAAGCGGGGTGTGTTTTTTTTTCTCCCTGTAATTGTCAGGTATCCCCAACTTATGCAAAATTTGACTTATGCAAAGTGTTCGGGACGGAACAGTTGCGTAAGTTGGGGAGCATCTGTATCTCTCCTACATCCTCTGTAGTGAATATTGATGCAAAGTATTCATTTAGCTTCTCTGCACTGGCCTTGTCTTCCCTGAGTGCTCCTTTTAACACCTTTTGTTGTGTAGTGGCCCCACTGCCAGTTTGGCAGGCTTCCTGCTTCTGATGTACTAAAAAAATATATATATATATTCCTTGGGACCAACACAGCTTCAACACTGCAAACAAACTCTACATTTTTGAGTAGTCTTGTATTAGTCAACTGCCAGGGGAGAAGAATTATTTCAAAATTGTCACACTTTATTTCTTACATGGATGTCATTCTCTCTTGTCATAATTCAGCAGTCAAAACCTCAAACCAGAAGTTTTTTTGTTAAGGCCACTGTTAGATGTGGTGTTTTACCCCCCCCCCCCAAAAAAAAAAGTTTCCCTTTCCTTTCTGTAGAGCTGGTAGACTAGAACTCTTGCCCTTCTCCATCCCTGCAGCACAGACAATCCATACTATGTTTGTCGAATACAACCCCATGGAAATATTAATAGAGAAATTCCTGGCTCTGCCTTAACCGGGTCTCCATTTCAGTGAGAGCAAATATTTGCAGATATATATGTCTGCAGTTATTTGCAGCTTTAAAAAAATGACCGCCAGTGTCCGAATATCTGCCCCTAAATATAGCATAAGCACATCCCTACCCTTAACTTTAAAAATGAAATGTGAAAGATTAACTGCAAAGAGAGAAGACTATCCTTGATTCAAGAATTCAGATTTAAAAAAAAAAAAGGTTTATTTTTCTGCTTCTAATATTTTGAAGACAAAGAGGTTTTCTCTTCCCTCCCTTTTCCAGAGGACCTGAATGATATACCATATATAGCTCAAAGTTTAAAATAAACAAATGTTTGGGTTGTTTCAAACAAATATTTTCAATTTTTTTTAAGAAGTGTGAATAAAATAGTATTAAAATGGAAATGTCAGTATAGTCTTAATGGTGTAGCACATACAATCATATTGTTTTTGCAGTGTCTGTCAGGTGTGGTTTGGAGGAGTTATATATCTTGTGGAAAAATGTACCATGTGTGAATTAGCCTGATGAGAATGCAGTCCTCAATTTCACTGAATGTACTTCATAAGGGCAATCTTGGAACTCTTTGATGCGCAAGTAGCATTCAGGGGGAAAATGCTCTTTATCTGATCTAAAATGAAGATAGTGCTTTTCCTAATGTTTCAATTCACTTTTTTTTTATTTTATAGCCAAATGCCAAATGTCCTCTTTGTAGAAACGAACTTCGAGTAGAACATTTGGTAGAATGTCCTCCAGAGGAGTCGGATTCTAGCATTGAGAAGAAGGGTGATCGGGAATGGATATCCAGTTCAAAAGTAATTTCCCACTGTCTTTTGTGTAGTAGCATGTTATATAGAAATATTTTTCTAAGCTTTAAAATTGAATTTTCAGTGTATACATCAAGTTAATACAATACTACTAAAACCATTAAATCCTACCACAAGCCTTGGTTGCAACAAGGAAACAGCTGCAATTTGCACTACTTTTGTCTAAGTAATGTTGACCTAGAACTTCCTTAGTGAAGGGCTGTTTGTGGAGTGTACTAATTAAAATATTGTTTCAGTAAAAGCAGAAATCCTAATGTTTTTTTCTTTTGAAGATATATTTTGTAACTAAATGTAAGTAAATCATCTTTAATTGATCAGAAATGAATGAATAAATTTGTTTAGAAAATTCTTAAAATTCCTGAGGTTCATACATTAAAATCAAATAAATGAGCTTCTCACATTATATTTCACAAATGTTTTATTAAGAAACATTATTTCACTAGTTTATGTAGCTGATTATGTCTGTTTTTAAAGTTTATCTTCTTTTGTTTAGCCTCAACCTCATCAGTGTACAAGGTCTTACTGCCAAATCTGAAATTTTCCTGTCTTCATTTGATTTCCTTTTTTGGTTTTAATTGCAGAATTTGACTGTTTCTCAACAAACTTAATTGAAATTTTCAAGAAGGTTACTGCCCTTTCAAAGTCAGTATATATTGAGCCCTTAAAAATCTCTATCTTGACAGTTATAGAAGCTGAAGAACAAATATATTTGGCCTTTGGGCTCAAAGGTGGAGGGAGGTCACTCTATAGTCTTCTCAGCTCCAGAAGGAATCTTTGATCTTCCTTTTCCTCCTCTGATGTTCTGTAGCACTGGTTTCCACCCCCGAGCCCCTACCTCAGTCTCACTGCTTTGAGTTCCACCTCCACGTCCTTCGTCTTTGCATGCTTTCTGGCCTGAAGAAGGTTGTTGACACTTGTCAGTAGAAGAAAAGTGCATTGGATACACAGATTAGATTGATATTAATTCCTCCAGGAAACTTTCTCCAAATGTTGCCAACCTCCCAATAGCCACCTTTATGACCATAAAAACTGGCCAGTTATTTTCTTTTCAGGAGTTGTTCTAAAAAAATGTCTTTAGGATTACCCTGTTTTATTACAGGCTAATATGATAAATTATCAGCCATTAGCACAGTACCTAAGCACAAAGCTTTTGAAGTATCCATAAGATTGGGATCATAATCCTATTGCATAAATCTTATTTTTTGGCATTTCAGATCAATGCTCTAATGCATGCTTTGATAGACCTAAGGAAGCAGAATCCAGCTGTAAAGTGTCTGATTGTTTCTCAGTTCACCACTTTCCTGTCTCTAATAGAAACTCCACTGAAGTAAGTTGAACTAATTATAATTTTGTACTTCTTAGTGACTAAAATGTCTGTGAAATGTCCATTTCAAATAAATTGGACAAAATATGCTTTTTCTTTTAGAATGTTAGAGAATCATATTACTCTTTGTTTAATGGTATAGATCCCATGTATCTTAATTTCTGTTTTGACTAGAAGCATAATCTTTTAAACATTCACAGCAGAGGTCAGGATTTTAAATACACCTCTATCCTCATGTAACGTGACCCAATATAACATGAATTTGGATATAACGCGGTAAAGCAGTGCTCGGGGGGTGGGGGGGAGCTGCGCACTCCGGTGGATAAAAGCAAGTTTGATATAATGCGGTTTCACCTATAACACGGTAAGAATTTTTGGCTCCCGAGGACAGCGTTATATTGGGGTAGAGGTGTAGATGTATTTCCTGTTGTCATAGTAACTTGATAAATGCTGTTGTTGTTTTTTTACTGCAGAGAATCAGGGTTTGTGTTTACTCGTTTGAATGGGTCCATGGCACAGAAGAAGAGGGTACAAGCAATTCAGAGCTTCCAAGACAGCCAAACAGGGTCCCCGACCATAATGCTGCTATCCCTAAAAGCTGGTGGAGTTGGTTTAAATCTGACAGCTGCTTCACGAGTGTTTTTAATGGATCCTGTAAGTAATAGACTTAACACTGATATGTTGACAGTGATCTGTGCAAAACTAGTTGTAGTTCCCTCAGGATTTTAGGAAGGGGTGGGTGTAAAGCCTATACTACAATTAAAAACCCAACCCTGGACTCTGCCAGCTGACTTGGGCTCACAGGGCTTCTGCTAAAGGGCTGTTTAATTGTGTATAGACATTCTGACTCGGGCTGGAGCCTGAGCTCTAGGACTCTGAGGTGGGGGAGGGCCCAGAGTGTGGGCTGCAGCCTGAGCCTGAACATCTACACTGCATTTATATAGCCCCTTAGCCAGAGTCATCTGCAGATGTCTAATTGCAGTGTAGACGTACCCTAAGAATTAATGACATCAGTGCTATCTGGGTGAGGGGCAGATAGAGGAAGAAAAGAATATCTTGTGTCTTTCTTTGGTAATGTAGCACTCTTTAGGTATTCTTAAAAAAAAAATTGGAAAAGGCAGAACTACTTGTGCAATAGTAGTAGAGCTGGCTGCTAAAAGTCAAATTTAGTGGAACATCATGTGAGGTACTGACATTAAAAACTACCACTGTTGGTTTTCATACATTTTAATCCTCTTCTCTATCTGTTGTTCTTTGTGTCCTGCTCTCTATTTTTCTCTTCTTTGAGAGGCATCAAAGAGTGGGACAGCACTGTGTTTGAATTCAAAAGTCCTGTACTTTTTGTACCAGGTTGCAGAGTGCAGCTGACTGGGGTTGCGCATGAGCCATTTTCAGTCTAAACATCTTTGTTTGAGTTTAGCACTCCTGTTTATGAAGTGACTGCAGATGGAGAAACAGAAGGTTATTCTTTCTGTGTTGTCCACACAGATTCTGCTCTTGGAGCACATACACCCCATGTCATGAGATCAGATATTTTTTTTTTTTTTTTTTTGTGGCCAGCAGTTTCTTTTGGGACCGCTTCTATACCCTCTCGTGTCCCCCACTGAGGGCATAAAGGGTGGAGCAGGCTCACCTGCCCCATATTCCTTTTTGATGACCATGGCTGCAAGATGAACTCCTTAGCAGTATTTGCTTCGGTTGTGCACGATGTGATTCACCTTATATTTTTAGGATTAGCTTAGACTGGAGCTCAAGTTCCTACTCACCTAAGTATCTTGAAAATGAGAGCACAGTCTCCTAAATCACTTAGGCTGTTCTTCATACTTTTAAAATTAGTAGATCTCATCCTCTCCTTCATCGTTTTTATTCATAGACTGGAAGAGAGAGACATTTTCCTGCTTTTTTTTCAACTCCCATTCGATTTCTCAACTTTTGAATAAATTAGTCCAAATGAAGAAAATGTTCTTTCTGTGCCTGCAGAAGAGGCTATTGCTGTCAAAAGCTGATTTAGCACTTCAACAAACTGGTTCAGGTGCTTAGCTAGGGACTTACCACAAGTTTGGTGGTGTGATGTTCTTTTAAAATATCTTCAGCAAACATGTATTACTTGAATGGTTCACCTCCAGCTCTGAAATCTATTATGGTTGGCATGATTGATGAGATTAGATGCCATGTCATGTCATAGCAGCAGCATCTTCTTCAGTAGTGAGATATCTACTCTAGTATTTTGAGTTGGTAATATTGGCAAGAAATTGAGGTGGAGTAAGTGCTTGATCCATCGCTTCTTTACTACCTGCAATTTAACATTTGTGTGGAGTCTTTCTTCAGTCAACTGTATCAGCAATACAGCAGTAATTTCTCTGCAGTTTGTCTAAGGCAATGAAAATGGATTTTTTGACATTCGGCATTTCTTCTACATTTCCCTTTAGTCTGATTAGGCAAGTTTTTTTAATAAATAGCTCAAAGCAGTCAACCACTGAATTCAATTGTACAGCATTGGGGGGTAATTAGTTTGGATCTTGCTCTCTTTAGTGAAGCTGACGAAAAGTGAAGTATTTTGCAATTTCAGCAACATTTTTCATTTATTCCTGGAGTGGTACTTTAAGTCTGGATAAAAGATGTATATAGGTGCAGTGCTCGTCTGATGCATTCCAGGTTCCCTCTTTTAGATTTCTGCTCATCTTTGCTACATTTGCAGCATTGTTGGTGACAAAGCTATGTGCTTGACACTTGAATTTTTGTTCAGTTTTTGTTATAGCTTTTACTGCCTGTTTTTTAAGTCCTCTGCTGCGTGGACGTTTCCTGATGTATCATTTTTTTCTGAAAGATAGACAAACCCATTTTCTGTCACACAAGCACATATTACTAAATCATTGTGTACATTGCTGCACCCATCAAGCCTCACATTAACAAATTTCTCATCAATGTTTTTTGTACACTGTTCAGTTTCCTTCTCATTCACTGTATCCAGCAACCTTCCAGAAATGTCTGTTCTGCTGGGTGGAGTGTAGTCTGGTTGTAATGACTGAACCATGTCAATGGAATGTTTGTTCTGAACAAAACAAAAGGGAGAACTGGCTGCATAAATGAACTGAGCGAACTTTTCATCTATGGAGTCTTGCTGGAATTTGCTGGTCCTGATTACAAACTCATCCTTGGTTTTACTGAAAATATAAATGATTTTTTTACTTAAAAACATTTTTTTTAATCCACCCTACATCCTTGTACAGAATAGTGTGATCGTGTCACATTCCCTAAGAATAACAGTTATTGATGAAAATAAACAATGCTAATCACTTGGCTACTTTTATCATAGGCCATACTGTTATGGTAACATGTTTTAGTGAATTCATTTTTTAAATTTCTTCGTGTCTTAATGTACTGGAAGTGTAGTTTTGAAAAACTAATTGTTCACCATAAGGTTTAGATTGATGATCATGTATCATTGATAGGCTTGGAATCCTGCTGCAGAAGACCAGTGTTTTGACAGATGTCACAGACTTGGCCAGAAGCAAGATGTGGTTATCACTAAGGTGAGCCGTCTGAACTACTATGATTTTGATATAGGAGTGATGTTCTTTTAAACAACTCTTTATTTAAAAGAATCGGGCAGAGGATATAGCTATAGTATAACACAACTATAACTTTAGTAGGGATACCATTTTTTTAAACATTCGCTTGGGCTACGTTTTCCTCACTTACAGAAATGTGAAAATTTGTGAAAGTTTTGCAAAAATAATGGAGTATGACCCCTTTCTCTGAAGAGATGATATTAATTTTTGGAGCAGAGTTTGCTTGTTCCTGGCTGAGATCTTAAGGTGGGTAGGTGTGATGCTTTCTCAAGGTGCCCAGGACTGTGAGTCACCTTCTTACTCCTCACTGTCTCCAGTCAGAGCAAGATTTGCTGATGCCTAACTGGGTGTCAGCTGCTCCCTGACACCACCAGTCTGTTAGCAATCCTTACAATCTCCTCAGGGCAGGACAAGCCCTGTGGGTTAGTCTCCAGTGACTTACCATTCCTCTGTTCACTTGATTTTATATAAAATAAAAATTTGGCTCCTATTGTGTTGGTTTACAATGCTTAATTTACCTGTGAACTGAGATAGGTGAATATACATCCTATTTCCTGTCTGGAAGAAACCTGTTTTTCTCTTTGGTTGGTGACAGTCTTTATATTTTCACTACATGTACACAACTCCTTAAATATCCATCCATCCATACATGATGCAATGACTGTGAGGATTAGTATGATATAAGCTTTTATTAGAGACCTTACAGGATATAATTTATGGATAAATACCATGAAAGCAGTGTGTTTAGCTGTAGTGAATTTGTCAGGCTTAGGAGTTGCTGTTACAGGACAGTGAATCCTTTGTCAGCTGGTACCAATGGCCCTCTGTGTCACAGCTTTCCCCTGATATAGACTCAGTAGGATTAGCTGCTGGCTACTCCACAGATCTTGGTTTAAAGTCCCTCTGCCTGGACAGGGTATCCGCTTATTAATTTGAACTTCATACATTCATTCAGCTAGTAAACTGTTCCAATAATCAAACTAAAATACAGTCATAGGTTAGTTCCCATGTTAATTCCCCCTTGGGGAGAAGTGAGGTGTTTCCTTCTCTCATCCTCCATAGGTTTAATCATATCTCTCATGACCACGCTAAACCCACAGATTAAAGGGCACCTTTCCCTCTCTTTAACATCTTCACTTGCCACAGTGGTTATAACCTGTCTGGGCTTTTCCCATCTTTACTGGGTAGCATGGATTTGCCAGCATTTTTAGCACCCAGAGTCTGCCTCGTTCCAGGGGAGCTCGGAGACACATCACCTTACAGCCATACCTAGTTTCCCTTCTCCCAGCGCCATTCTGGTCCACAGCACCTTCTAGCTGCGCCAGTGTCTCACCATCCCCAGTAATCTTCCCTACTTCTAGTGAATTTCTGGGCCACAGCATTTCCTAGCTGTACCACTATCTCACTGCTCGCAGCCGATTCTGAGCCACAGCACCTTTTAGCTGTGCCACAGAGAGACTCAGCACTGACTCAGTTCCCCAGTGAAGGTAGATGTCAAGCTCTCCCCCTCAACCACTGAGTCTGGTCATGACGGGCTTGTACCTGAACCCTCATAATTTGACCCTGGTACACTATTATGGAAAACACATCAAGATAAATAATTTTCCACAGTCAGAATCCCAGAACAAACGTTAGTGTCCATAGTGATTCAGCTGCAGGAAGAGTGATGGCGTCCATTCCCTCATCTATTTGTATGCTAGCCCCTGATGAGGCACACACTTATGTCCTTCCTTCTGGGTCCCATGGGTGTGACTTGACCCTCATCTCTTGTTTGAGCTGCCTGCGTTTTGTCCAGGTCAGCAAGCTTCTGTTGCTCCAGCTCTGTCTCCTCACTCTGATGTCTGGCTTCCCGCTCCATCCATGTCTCCTCCATCCTCCACAGCTGTGGATCTTTTCACTGTAGATACCTCTGCTGGATCATCTATGGCCCCATCTCCTTAGTCACTGCATGCCTTATAGGAGAAAAAGGGATCCCCTCTGGCTGCTGGTTTGGAGCAGGTGACCCATTGTGCCTCATGGCACATGAGTGCACCCTGGCCACCAACTCCAATTTCTGCTGATCAGCAGCAGGTAGACTTCACTGTGCATACAGGCCCAGAAGCCACTCTTCATGAACTGCTTGTAATTTGTGCTTGCTAAATAGCTTTTTACCTGAGACAGACAAACAGACCTGCTCTTGCTTTCAGTTTAAAGAGCAAAAGTATAAGCCTTTGCAACAGTGTTGTAAAAATCTTCACGTAATACTGCACTGCCACCATTCTGTCACAGATCCTAGAAAGCTCCCCTGCCTGGCCACCCACTAGGACTGCTGTGAGGGGAATCTGAGCTTCTGTGCTCTGGATTCCCAGGGTGTTTCAAGCTCCAGAAGCTTGAATGGAATCTAGCCACTACCCCAGTCTGTAGGTCCCTAGGCATGCTATTATTATCCAGCCAGCCAGGGTGTTGGTCTTTTTTGGGAGGGACCCACGTGCTCTTCCTTACGTCACTGTAGGTCTCCTAGCTGCTGATCTGTTCTTCACCAGCCAGTTGTCTCTTCCCTCCTCCTCCTCCACCCACCGGGGGAATCTCATTTAGGAAATTGGAGTTGTTCCTCTTCCGATGTCAGCAGCAAGTAGGAAGAATTGGTTATTCCAATAATCAAAATGGAGGCAAAAGAGAGATTACTCCTTTTCCCCCAAGACCTAAGATTTGTCTGTTTACTTTGTCACTTACTCTTTTGGCAAAGTAAGTGAATGATAGAGCCGCACTTCATTCAGAGTGTTACCATATTTGGCAAAATTTCCAGAAACATAGGCCTATATTTCTAAATCCATACATAGGCACTTAAAGAAGTTTCCTGACTTCAAATGTGCTAAGTACAGAGTAATTCTAATTAATCACTTAAGTGCCTAAATTTAGGCACCCATTTTTGAAAATGTCCACCTTTTACTTTGTTTGTTGTTTTTCTTTTTAATGTTTGTTAGTTCATTGTGAAGAACTCAGTGGAAGAAAATATGCTGCAAATCCAGAACAAGAAGAGGGAACTTGCAGCAGGAGCCTTTGCAGCTAAAAAGCTTACTGTTAGTGAAGTAAAACAAACCAAGATCAATGAAATTAAGACTCTGATTGATTTATAATTTTGTAAGAGGGTAGGTCAGTCATTCTTTCTGAATAAAGGATATAGTACTATATTTGATGTGGCATTAGTTTTTATGTGCACACACTCCATGTGTGTTTATAATTATGCTGTTAAAATACTTTGGTGGATAGAATATAGACTGTGAAATCAGCTGACAAGGATAAAATTGGTTTGACTATTTAAATGTTAATTAAACTCTTTAAATATTTTTGTACTCATTAAACTTTTATAAAAAGTCATATTTCAAACATTACAGCATTTCTGCATACAAGTAGTTTTATTTGAGAAGTGGACCAAAAATATCAAAACATAACTATATAACTTATTTCACTGTGCATTCTTATTTGTAAATTTCTGACCTATTTCTAGCATGAAAATTGTAAATTTTTCTGGCACTCTTTGAAAATATGACCATCTGCGCCTGGCCCCCTGCCCCCCGAATAGAAACATTAAAAAATGTAAATAAAATGCAGACTAGAACATAAAACTTTCTTTTAACCAGTCAGGTCTTGTTCTATTGTGTTTCAGGACTGATAGTTTATAGTAATTGCAAAACTAAAAATGTGTAACTCCTTGTCAAGACTAATATTTAATTATGGATTTATTTTCTGTCAATCAGTATAGGTAGTTATAAAATATTTTATAAGTAAAACAGAGGAAGACACTTTTGTGTATAATGTACAGTTGCAACAGGAAATGAATGCTCAAGAGTCTCCAGGATTGTATCAAAGTGAACTATTTTAACTGTAAATATAAAATACTTACATTTAATGTTTTCCTTCTGTTAAATAGAATTCCATTTAAATGTATAAAAATTGTAATTCTATATGACTTTTTTTTGCACTATGTGGGAAAGAACATATACATTCTAGTTATGGCATTAGTACTATTGTATATAACCAATCCATGTGTTTGGAGTTTGGAATATGCCACTATATATAGTTTTGCTGTATGCAGTATACAAGTATGTTGTGCATTTTTTGTAACCCCCACTTGGAAAATAACTAAAATTTCCTTTTTAAGTGGTTAGAAGCTTTATAATTTTTTTCCCCATCACAAAATACTTTTTTAGATATATATATATAAGTTGGAAGATGCCATGTGGAACACTGATCTGTCTAGAACTTGATTTACAGGGGAAGGAGCAATTTAATTAAAATTACTCAAATGTTAGTTGAGAATCTATGGTTCTGTTCTTTCAAACGTAGTAAGTAGCACCCAAGAGCTGAAGTTGGGTATCACCTCTCCCATCTACCTCCTCCCAGTTGCCTCTATCCCCAGACATGTGCTTCCTTACTGCTCCATTCTGCCCTCCAGTGTGATAACTGACATCTGGCTCAACTAGCATGGGCTCAGAATCAGAAGCAGGGACTTGTGTCTGGGGAAATTCAAGAAGGGTTTCTAGTAACAGGGAAGTGGGTCAAAATTTGCTTTTGACATGTTCCTCTTTCCATTTACCATCAGCTGGTCAGTATTCTAGCTGTTAGTGCAAAATTGTAACTGAACAGCAACTGCACATCCAATGAGATTAGTTTTGGGTGAATAGTTTAAATTCTTAAAATTAAATATAAAGGGTAGAAGTTCCTATTCTGTTCAGATATAAAATAACAGATCCAAATCCATTATATTTATATTTTTCCTTCTGGTTTAATGATCCTAATAGGAAGGGCTACTTAACATGACTGGATAATTCCACAGTGCTGGCAATGTTTATTTAGTCTATTATCATAGTGCCCAAAGGCACTCAATCAAAATCAGGGTCCCGTTGTGCTAGGTGCTGCATAAATAGGTAGCAAAACATGATTTTTGCCCCAGCAGATTACAAATGTAATTTAAAACAAGATGCAACAAGTGTGTTTGAGAAACAATAGTATGGAATGGGGAGGGAGGATGAAGCTAACTGGTCATTCACATTTACCTAGTTATTTGCATGAATTACCTTCTACCTAGCTATTATCAGGTGATGACTTCATGCAGGTCTTACTGTACAAATGTGTTTTAGGGAGAAGAGGGTAGGACTTTCATGAATTAGGGTGGGGTGGACGTTTTATGCACAAAGGATGGATGGAGGGGAAGAACTAGATGAGAGCATGACATAAGATACACGTGCAGATAAGTTGGAAGGGCCTTGATGATGAGGACAAAATTCTTGAACTCTGTAAAATGGGGAGCCAGTTGAGGAACTTGGCGTGATATGGTGAAGGCAGGCAAAAAAAGCATGATCTTTAACAGCTTTGTTTTGAATTGACTTGTATGGCTTAATACAGGTTGTTAGGGAGAAGGTGGTTGAGGAGATGATGGCCTGGGTAAGAGTTTAAGCTGTGTGGTGCGAAAGAAAAGGCAAGATTTTAGAGATGTTGTAGAGGAAGAACTGACAAGATTTGGATGCTGCCTTGATGTGTGGGGCAAGACAGAGGGAGGAGTCATAGTAGCTAGTTCTACCACCGCCAGTAACAAAGCCTAAGAAAATAGCTTCAGGAGTGATTACTCTTAGTATTATCATTTTAAATAGCTTGTATGACCCCAGTCAGCCACAAGCAGGAATCCCATATGCCCACTGTATAAACTCAGTGCATTAAACCTCATGCTGTAACAAATGTAGAGCAGGTGTATACAAGCAGGTCACCCTTATGCAGTTATGCCCCTTGGCAAGTTAAGTTTTCCTTGATATCTTTGTGGATCCAATTAGTGTGGTTAGAAGTAGGAAATTATTTTTGCTTATGGATCAGAGGTGGGTTTAGCATTGAATCTTCCCCGCCTAACTTTCCTCCTCCCACTCCCAAGAAAACATCACCAGGTTACACATCAACTGGTGCTATTGTACGCTCTTCTTGATCAGTCTTTTAACCTTTAATTTATCCTGAGATATGTTGACCGTACAATGCTAAGGTAGAATTATGACTGTTCTGGACATTAGATTATGAAATGACTAGTAGCCTCATTGGGTATGTCTACACAGCAACTAGACACCCATGACTGGCCTGGCCTAGCTGACTTGGGCTCGTGGGGCTTGGGCTGCAGGGCTGTTTCATTGCTGTCCAGATTTGGGGCTTGGGCTGGGACTCCTGCCTCTAGGACCCTGTGTGGGTTGGGAGGGTCCTAGAGCTCAGGCTCCAGCCTAAGCCCGGAAGTCTACACAGCAATGAAACAGCCCTGCAGCCCAAGCCCTGTGAGCTCAAGTCGGCTGGCATGGGCTAGCCATAGATTTTTCTTTGCTGTGTAGACATACCTATTGTTCCTCCTTACTGGAGTGAAGCAGAATAAAATTAATTCTGGCTGGCGGGGTGTTGAGTGGTTTTGCCCTTTATTGCTGCTCTTCAAGGGGGCAGTATATATTTTGTAATGACTAGAAACTGCAGTTTAGCCTTAGGCCTCTGACTTCCTTCTGAACCTGCTAATTCATCATCAGCTGCTGCTGCTCTGATGCTGAAGGATTGAAACCACAGGTCTAGCCCTAGGAGGATACATTGATTATATCAGTATTGCCTAAACCGAGCTGGGAAATAGCATGTCCCAGAGATATGAATGAGGTGTCATGCTGGAGCAAACCTACAAGTCACTGATTTGCCCCCTTACCTAAAAGTCAAGAACAATAGTTTAATAAATCTAAAAGGACTAGATATTTAGATAAATAAAAACATCTGTTGTTATACTAGGCACAACTACAATGAAGCTTAATCCTCAGACTTTGTAACAAAACCTGCTCACAAACTGACATTCAAATCTCTTTGTGATAAACTATTGCAGGGTTAGGTACATGATGGGGAATTTTGCACCTTCCTCTTAAAAATCCAGTACCATACTGCTCACTGTTGAAGATGAGATACTAGGCGCTCTCATCCCTTTAGTCTAATGCAGAATGGCATTTCTCTGGAACCCAAAAAAGTATTTGATTCTAAAGTGATTGTGCTTTTACCACATGCTGCACAATGAAGGCAGCTTTCAGTAGAAATAATTTAGGGATACAGATGGCGTCAAAAAGGCTACTTTAAGTAATTTGCCTGTAATCTACCTGACCATTATACCATAGGTGGATATGAAATTTTGTCTGCTACTTCTACTCCAGTTGAGCATGTCGTCTTCATAGTACCATTTTGAATATGGCTACCTAATATTAACGTTAATCTATTGTGCTGCTTGTTTTGAGCAAAGTGGCATGGGAGTGGGGGAGGGTAAATTATGGCGAGACTTGCTCCACCCTAGTCCTGATCCAGTTCTGCCTCCCCGTTGACACCTCCATGTTGCAGCATGAATTTACTTCCCCACTCTACTGAAGTGTTCCGATACAATGGTGCTGGGAAACTTTATAAACCACCAGTGGAAGATCTCACCTACGTATTCGTATATTGTTTAGGAGAAGAGAATGGTTAAAGTTCAGGATGAGGGTTTTCTTTTCTGGGCCTGTATTTCCTTCAGTATATCTAGCTAAGATAGGTACTTGTCTTAATTGTGGTTGGCTGTGTGTTGAGTTGGCTTCCCACTTATAAAGGGGGCTGAGCAATGAAAGACTAGGGGATTGATTGGGGGGAATGGGTTCTAAGTGGCTATCCCTCTTGGGGGGAATGTAACAATGTGCTTCAGTCTTTGCTCTTAAAATGAGTTTTGGGACTACTAACTTTTCCATTGGAAGTGCCCCTGGATGCCAAGAAATGAGTAATGAAGCTTTTGTCTGATTCTGGAAGAAAGTGTATCAGTAATTCATAGGGGAAAAACTGGGGTGTAAATGTGGGCAACATTAAATACCAATTTAAAATGCCCCTTGCCAGGGGCTTCTCCTTCTGTTAGTTACTCCTGAGGGCATTCTGTGCCAAAAACTTAATTCTGTGCACAATATTTTAAAATTCTGCACATTTTGTCAAATAAATGTGGTGGCTCCAGCATGGCATTGAGGAGCACAAGCCACTGGCTGCACAGAGATGGGAGATCATGGTGAAGCTCCTTCCTGGGACATGGACTCAGCGGTGAGGCTGCACCCATCCCTGACACAGCGCAAGGACCAGGCCTACCCCTCTATGCTAGGTGAACCAAGGTAGGATCCAAGTGTAGAGGGGCTTAGTGTTGGGAAACCAGGTGTGGGTTGAGGGGGTTCTGTGTGAGGTAATTTGGGTGTGGGTGGCTCAGTGGGGGATCTGGCTGCACAGGGGCTTGTTGGTGGGCGGGTTCTGGGTGCAACGGTAATGGGATTCTGCAGGGGGGTCCAGGTGAAGATAGTTGGGGCTCAGTGGTGGGTGGGGTGGATGTGGGGTCTAGGTGGGCAGAGCTCGGGGTGTCCAGATGCTGGGGGAGTGGGGTGGGGATCCAGGAGCAGCAGGTGAGGGCTTGGTAGGGTGGGGATCCAGGTACAGGTGGCTTGTTGGAGTGGTCCTGGTGTAAGGGGAGTGGGGTTCATTGGGGGTGGGCGGGTTCTGGGTGCAGGGGGGGTGAGGCTAAATGGGAGGGTCTGAGTATGAGGGGGTCTGGATGCACAGAAGTTGGGTGGATTGGTAAATGGCTACCTGCACAGTGATTCCGCTTCCAACAGCTGAGGGAGAAATCTGGGGGTGGATCTGACCCAGCCCTGGATGCTGTGCAGGGGAAGAGGAAGTCCCATACGCCCCAGTCCAGCTGGGACTAGCAGCTGAGCCTGGCACAGGGTAGGAGCCACCAGATGGGTCTTCTCCAGTCCCATCCCTACCTCTCCGCTGGCTGCTGTGGGCACCCAAACATACTGCTGGGCAGAGTCTCATGACTGCTCTTGTGGCTTCCCTTTGCTTCCTCTGTCAAGAGTCATTTTTCTGCAGGGAAGCCAAGAAAGCTGCAGGGGACACAAATTCTGCGCCTGTGCAGAGGTGCAGAATTTCCCCAGGAGTATGTTAGTGCTCTCTCCACTATGTTACAGCTGTTCTAGCATAAACAGTTCAAATATTGTGCTTTATAAAAGCAGTTACTCTAGCAGGTGGAGCCTTACTGCTTGAATCACTGACCATATCCAAGATTCTGAGATTCTTGGGGCACTAATGTTACACACTAGTGATCTTTTCATCTTTGATTACACTTTTATTTCAGGCACATGAAAACACACTAAACTAGTACATGTTGATAATGCAGAAGCGGTACTAACCTACAGCATGGATCAATAAGATTTATTAGCAAAAGTAGCATATGTTCTGCAAAGACATCACTTGGGAAGGAGGTGTGCATATGTTAAATCTAAGAGCAGAGACCATACAGGTGCATGAAAACATGCAACAGAGCACACAGAGGTGGTGTATCCTTTTTTCTGTTGCTATGGTGAACCATTAACTTCAGCATTAGAGTATGACAGGAAGATTGAATTTGACCATGCAATATTAAAACTTGGAAAATGCTATAAGAATGATCACTGCACATACTGGTCAACTTATACTACTGCAGTTAAGCTTTGTTCAGCTTTTACACTGTTTCTTGCCATGTGTTGCGCCTTAATTCTGCTCTTACCTATACCTTACACCTTTACTAAGGAGTTGTTAAAATTTGATACTTGCATTGTATTTTGAGACCCTATCTCACTGCAGAAATTGAAGTAGAGATAGGAAGGGTGTAACTTTAGTAACACCCAAAAGATCAGAGTAGTGGGAATAGGTATTTTCTTCATCTCTCTGCAGCTTGGAAATATTTAATGAACCAGCAGAGGTTGGGAATGTAGCTGTCTGCTCACATGGTGTGGTTGGTCAAACTAAAACCATGGTAGTCGAGATAAAAGTTTGTAGCAAGTGTCAATTTTGAATGACCTTCCCCTACTTTTAAAGAATTGAAAATTGTTTTATTGGCATGTTGTATGGAATTTAAGCTCTACATGCTAAATAGCTATGGTTTTCTTCCAAGGCTGGCCCAATAGACCTTTTAAGTTTCACTGAACTATAACTATGGATTGAAGAAGTTGCAGTCTACAGCAATGGTAGCGGATGCTTGTAAGTTCTGAGATCAAACTAGCTCATACCTAAGAAATTTTCAGACTACTCTCCTGAACTGACTGTATCTTCTCTCAGGTACAAATGGAGGCAATTAAACAGACTGCTTCTGCTCCCCAGCTCTCTCGAGCAGTGATGTATAGCCTTTCTGCTTAATAAAACATTTACTTAAAATAGTTGTAGCCACTAAATATTTTTCAGGGAAGAATCTCTCCTAAATTTAGAACTCCATGTTAGCTTTTACGCCAAAAGCTTCATTAGTTATCCAGTTGGAAATAATACACTTTAAACTCTCACTAAAAGATGAGGTCCTTAAACTGTTAATTCAGTAGTATGGTTTCATGTACAATCTTAATTCTGATTGTATATCCTCCACCTAACAGGGTTAGGGATATTTTTTTTCTCTTCCAAACAGTGGAAGCACTTAACAGAAAATGGCGACTGTCTTTTCTGTGGAAAACGAGTGAAGCCTCAGCTTTCTTAGCAAAGGTGGTATTGAGATCTATAGTAAATGTAGCATGAACACAGCTAGAGAAGTGAGAGTGCAGCTCTTTGTTAACTCCTTTGGAAGGAAAAACACCTTGCCCTCAGTGAATTGGATCCCCAAGGAGTGCTGAGATTCATTTATATCAAGTTCATTTTAACTGGCAGTTTCCTTATACTGAAAAAAGAAAAATTAAATTAAAATGCATACAGTCCGCTCAGCTATCTGGCCCTTGTTTTTCAGAGGATATGGGAAATCTTTCTTAACTGAACATCTAGATGCTTTTGTACAGACCTTCATATACCACTAGGGCCCAAACCAGACTGCCATTAAAAAGGGAGCATAATACTATGTCATAAAGCACTGGCTGAGTTTTAAGTCATTTCAGATTCATGTAATGAAAGCTATGTAAACAGTCTTGGTAGAGAGTGTTCTATTTAAAAGCAGACCAATTGCTCTAGCTACTGTGCACCCATAGTTGGGCAAGAGTACATTTGACAAACATGCTACCACAAGCTGTATGCACAGGCCCAGTATGTCAGTGTTGCGGTATTCAGGCAGTAAATGAATTAGTGTGCAGAGATGGATGCTGTTGCAATACTACTGATTGTGTGCCTCCATGGAAGATCCTCTGGAGGACTGTTTACTGGTAGTAGGGGAGTGGTGGTAATGATGCTAGTCCTGCTACATACAATGGCAAACTCCAGGCTTGCTAGTCCTGCTAAGTAGGATGTTAAACTCAGAACTAGCAGCTGGAACCCTGTCAATACAGTTATTAGCATGGACTCTTCATTACATCTTGAGTAAGATAACATGCCCCTTTAAACATGTGCACAGGCAATATTAGAGCAGTGATCAGGCACTAGCATAGTAGGATGAATTGGTGACTGCAAGTTAATGCCATTGGCTGCATCCAAAGATACAGGCTGATATGGACTAGCTGAAGGGTAGGCAATGGAAAGTTCTGGGAGTGATGGTTAAACCCTTGAACCTTCACAATGAGTGTGATTCTTTTATCACAGATGTAGAATATCCTCCTCACCCTACCCCTGCTACACACTTCATGAAGCTGGCATGTATTTGGAGCTATACTAGGCTTTATTGCAGTGCCTGTGCTCCTGCCACATACTGCCTCACCTCTTGTTGCCTTGCTATTCAGGCCAGCAACTAACAATGGAGTAGGTGAGGAGGCAAGCCACAGTACCTTGTCTTACTCCATGCATGATTATTACGTAACCCTTCTTCCCCATCGGCAGTACATTAAGTACCAGGGTGCTATGCTGGAACCTGGTGTATTGGACTTTTAAGCCATGGGTTTGCTCAAGGCAGAGATGTCAACTTCTACTGAAAGTGTTCCTTAGATCACCCTTTAAGGTTGCTGTAGGGTTAGAGAGATTTTTTTTTTTGAAAGCTGGGGAGTAAACCTGTCTAGTCTCTCCCAGCTGCTGTATACTAGATTGCTTATTTGCCCCCCCCCTCCCCTCCAGCAGGCAGAGCTCCTGTATGTTCCATCTCCTTGAAGCACTTTTGGTTGATCTTTGAGGGATGAGATCCTCTGGATCTCAGGTCTGCTTAGCTGACTAGTTTGTTTCAAGAGGTACTCCCTACAGGACTCCTCTGCTCCTAGTCTGATGAGCAGAAATGTGAGTGTCTTTACTCATCACTATCTCTCCATCCAGTAGCAACTACACCAGATGTGTGCTACCTGGAAACTAACTAGGGAGCTTGCCCCAGGCAGCTGGCTAGTGGACTCACTTTTTTTGGAACACTCTTACAGTGTCCCCAAAATAAAGATGTCCATTAAGTTGTAGGCTCATAGAATAGCTTGTGAATTTAAGATTTGGAATAGGTGTATCACTAACCGTACAGTTTAGTAGTCACCCATCTCTAACAGTCAGAACTTTGAAACCACTGCAGATTTCTCCAATATTTTACTTGGAATGGCTCAAGATTATGAGGTAGGGAAGCCAGAAATGCATCACGAGTTTTTTATTTTGCAATGAGTGCAATATTACAGGTAAAACTCAGTTTTACTAGTCCTCTAGTACACAGAACTAAGACATTCTACCATGCTGTATGTACTGTACATAAAAACCTGGTCAAGATCTTCAGTGTGAGACTAATACCGTAAAGCAGTGCCCTTGCTGTTAGAAGTTGTATCAAGTTTGTATGTATGCTAACAGTTTAGTACTAACATTTACAGTAAGGCAGTGTTGCAACCACTTCAACTTCTAAACAATCCCAAAAAATATAGGGTCTCCTATATAAGATAGCAAGCAAAAGGAGTAATGCCATTCAACTTTTAAGAGGTAAAGCACAGCCCTACAGGTTTAAAGGAATAAGTGTCAAGCCAGTTTAGTGCCCTGTTCCCCAGTTTTGTTTTTATTTTTAAATAGGCATATCCAGCAGTCTTACTTAAAAGGGAAGACTTCATGATTGTGCAGGTACAGCCAGCACAAGGATTTCTACTTTATAGCTTTTGCTCAGTTCTCACCTGTAGTACTGCAAAGATCTTCAGCCTGATGAGTTATCAAGCTACTAGGCAAGCTTAACTGACCATATTCAACACTTTCCTAGCTGCGATAGCTCTGGAACAAGTCCTTGTATCTCTGTGAACATCGGCAATAGAAGTGCTTCTATTGGAGGTAAGTGTCAAGTTTTTTCTTGATATTGTCAAAGGAGTCTGCTCCCATGTAGTCAGCCTGGCCTTGCTCCCACCTCTCCTTCCGTTCTTCTGAAGATTCAGCTGGTGGGGGAGATAGTGGCGAAGTTGGTGCTGCTGCTGAAAGTGACATGTGGGACACTGCCTCCGTAACCTCTTCCTGGAAGGAGAGCATAGTAAGTAGACTGTATAAGAGTTATAGAGCCTATTTCTAAGCAAGCAGTAGAGGGTGGGAGAACCAATGAGATGTTCTCATGCAAAGCAGCAAGCACAGTTTGGAAAAAAAAAAAAAAGCAGGGTTATACAACTTTCCTAGCCAAAAATAAAAATGAACAAATTGAGAAATCAATGGAGAACGCACAGGAAAGTACTGGTCAATATTGGTTTAAGTTCTTCATACCTCTCTACAGAAGCCACAAGAGAAAGCCAGAGAATAGACCAAGCCCGATAGCTGCAAATAGTTCATTAGAAAGGTGTAAATGGACAAGAGAAAGCATACTCTAAAATAGATCAGTAACTTTGGGCTTTGAAAGGTTGAGAACTTAAAACTACTATATTTTCTGTTATACTAAATTTAGTATAAAGTTACTGCAAAGCTGCATTCCATACATGCTATTAAACTCCATGTATAAGGTTAAAATAAAGATAAAAAGTTGCCTTAACCTATACTTTCCACTTACTCTACAGATGGAATCTTCCTAGACTAGCTTTTCTGGCTTCTTGTAGATGAGTCTGACTGAATCCCTAGAGATATAGGATTCACTTTCTCTCCCCTCCCTCCTATAGAGACTGTCAATACCAGCTTGTGGAGTGTCGCAGGAGCACTTCTAGTATGCCAAGTACTCTTTTAGTTATGCTTATAACTATCTGCAGCCTCAATCTGAGATGCATGAATATTAGTGCAGTTACGTTACTTCTACAGAGTAGCTTCTGAACTGCAAGGCTGATCACACCCATATATAATATCACTGTAGTGGTGACCATCATTGCGCACACAGTCATCCAGGGAGAGATCTTAACCACTGTATGAGATTGCTTGTTCTCACCTAATGTTCAGAATTCAGTTTTGTGATAAGGGGGAACCTCTAACACAGGAGGTCTCTGCTCAATCCTAGTTTTAATTTTAGGCCATTCAGCATCGACATTTTGCTCTTCATCAGTCTTTAGGGAGCATAAAATGGGGGTTTGCTCTGGCCAGTAAAGGGTGGGTTGCAAGATATTTCTGTATGGTCTTTTCTACTGAATAGAATCATTTCCAGAATATCTGGAGTAAGTCTTGATATTCAGTAAAAATTCGGTATTTTGTTACAAGACAAAAATCCTTTTAAAAAAGATAAGTGGGTTAATATTTCTGCAGCATTAGCAGAACTTCAGTACTAGAAGTAAACTGAGACAAAGTTTAGTCTCATAAATAGGTTCAAGCACTTTCCAACTTGGGATGTGCTGACTTTGGAAAGTTAGAGACACTTAGTTCAGCATATTTGGGAACACCTGTTGTAGAACTATTCGAATTTAATCTGGTGAGCTGCAAGCTGGTTAACAGCCAGGTAATTCCTATTAGTTAGTACAAATGTTAGGTTGCTACAAATTACTTAAGGACTTCAGGATCCTGACTCCTTGTTTTGTCATACAACGTTTGGGTATCATCTGTGGGGACTGACCCCCAAAACAATGAGCCTTTACTGCTTGAGCTAGAAGACGAAGTCTGTTCACTTGAAGCCAGTGAGAGTCAGGCCTCTGTATGTAGTTGGGGAAATTTTTTTTACCCAATTTGGTTTCTACACCATTGTTAGTAGTCACTTTTTCAGTAA
The DNA here is from genome assembly GCF_016161935.1 of Mauremys reevesii. Classification (NCBI taxonomy): domain Eukaryota; kingdom Metazoa; phylum Chordata; order Testudines; family Geoemydidae; genus Mauremys; species Mauremys reevesii. The sequence continues at coordinate 27,731,386 of NC_052631.1, forward strand.
TTCTTTGCAGTTCACAGTAGTTATTTAGAAAGGGAGGTGGGTAAATAGTACACCAGTGACCAGACTAACCCAGTTATTTCCTCTGTTCTACTTTATTTCAAGCCTTAAACAAGGAGTTGAAGAAAGCTATGCTTCAATTCAATGGATTATCCCTGAAGCCTTCAGTAATTTGACATCTGGGATGGGGGAAGTACAGAACATCTGCATTTAGGATGTTTCAATGCAGGTATTTAAGAGATAAGATGACATACCGCCTTTACACCTGTAGTGGCGTCTTTAACAATTCCATGTTGTTCTAGTAGTGGTAAGATGTTGGTGATGAAGGTATGCCACCACATGTTGAGGAATTCTGGGTGAACCATTGTGGGATCACTTGTGTCACCTTTTATGCTTTTGGTTTTAGAGTCATATGTGTAATTCCATGGTTTCATTCTTCCTAGGAAATGCACTACTTTAGCATTTGAACCAAACCTGCCAAAAAAGGGAATTTGAATTAGATACTAGATGTCCAGGAAAAGAACATACATGATAGCGTTCCATCTCCTAAAGAAAAAGCTAAGAAATTGCAACTGCCTACTGGCACTGAAAGCATCACTATGCAACAGGAGAATGCAGATAGAATTCTACCTCAAATAGCTTATTCAGATTGAAAATAGCCAAAACCTAGTGGTTTGGGCCATTTCAGTACTTACAGCAGACAGTCTCTTGGTAGTTGGTGTCCATGAGAGCTCAGGATCGAACAGTCTCAAGCAGCAGTTGCAATCAGAACAAGTTTTAAGAGTGAGAGTTTCCACTACAGATTCAATGATCCAAATAGCTAGACACCATATACACTTAGCCTAATCAGCCATCAGTGACACGATCACTGGTTTTTTAGTCTTCAGCCCTACAGAAGGGGACGTTCGAGTTGGTCAGAATATCCAGCTTCAGAAAGCTTCTGCCACTGCAGCGGGTAGTTCAGGCATCCTAGAAGGATAGTCGGTCTCACCTGCCATGGTGAGACTGCATGGAAGTGTTTTAACGATTCTCCCTCACCCCCACGCCACCGCTGCCTCGACAAATTTCTTTCTTCAATTACATGGCTGTTCAGAACCCTTTAAAATCTCAGCTCTCCAGGTAGATCAAGAGTGTCTGATTACACTTAGTTTTTATGGAAGGGCTACATAAATCATCATGCAGCTACAGTGGGTGTACTTTTTAAAGTCCCTTTACCTTGCTAGTAGTAGTCTAGTAGGATCAGAGACCCCACCCCAGTGAACTCTTGGTGTTGCACTGCTATAGAGCAGAGGTCCCCAACGCGGTGCCCGCAGGCACCATGACACCCGTGTACTGGCCGGCAGACGAGCATCCACCCAAATGCTGCCGACAAGCTGCGTCATCCAGAGGCGTCGCCACCGAAATGCCGCTGATTTTCAGCGGTGACACCTCTGGATGATGCAGCTTGTCGGCAGCATTTCAGCCGTGACGCCTATCGATGTTGCCGCTTGTCAGCGGAATTTCGGCGGATGCTCGTCCGCCCCCATGGTCCTCCGTGGCTCGTCGTCTGGTGCCCGCCAGATGAAAAAGTTTGGGGACCACTGCTATAGAGTTTGCCTCCACTCAAAGTATGAGTTAGGGCTAGTCTACACTGGCAACGTAGTGTAGTCAAGGCAGAGCGCTGGGAGAGAGGTCTCCCAGCGCTCTTAAAAAAAACAAAACACCTCCACAAGGGGCGTGGCTTCCAGCTCTGGGGCACTGTTTACATTGGCGCTTTACAGCACTGAAACTTGCTGTGCTCAGGGGGGTGTTTTTTCACACCCCTGAGCAAGAAAGTTGCAGCACTGTGAAGTGCCAGTGTAGACAAGCCCTTAGAGTTTCTAGCCCTTCTGGTTGCAGAAGAAGCTTTCTATCAGGAACCTAATCAAGTAGTACACTGTCTTATCAAGTCTGCAGGCAGAAATCTTCCCAACAGTGAACTGCCTCATTTTCATTTTAGTGAAAACTTTAAATCAGTGGTTTTTGATATCGATATTCCCCATTTCACTTCTGATCATGTCAGCGGAAATCAGATCATTCAACAAGCCCAGGTTACCGTGCCAGATGCCCTGGCTCTCTCCTCGGCAGCTGGGAAATGCTCCCAGTTTCCTCAGCTCTTGGGGTAAACATAACTCCATTGAGAAAATATGCAGCATTTTAAAAGTTTAGTGTTGTGTGGTAGTTTAAAACTAAATTTTATTAAATTGTATGTTTTCATGTGTCAACATATATGTCTGAAAGTGATGTGAGGCTGTATGATCAGCAGGAGGAATCTTGCTGCCAGAGTTTAGGTCAAATTCGCTGTTAAATACAAGGAACATACAAGAGATTGCTTTGAAGAACGTTGTTTTCAGGCTTTAAGTGCAGTGCCTGAGAGGCTAAAGGGATCAGAATAGATGGCCAAGTTTAGTTTTTAAGCTAGTCAAGATCACTTTAATGGAATTAAGCAATTCCATTTTGTCCTCTTGAGGACAATCTTCCCTCAATTGGATCTGTTTCAGAGCAAGTCTACACTACAGCACTACATCGGACCTAAAGAGAATAGAAACAAATAATGCGCTTTGCACATTCTTGTCTTTTGTTGTTTCTTTTGCTTTTTTGGTGGATTTCTTTTTTTTTTTTTTTTTTTTTTTTTTAAGATAAGACTTGCTAGCTAGCAAATCTGTTTCTGTGAAAACTGATATTTGTTTGTTAACACTGCTTTGCCCCCTCAATCACTACCCAGGAGGCTGTGGCTGCACAAAAAGTGGCTACATGTAGCTATGGTGGCCACATTTGAGAAATGCTGGTTTAGGCTGATCCTTTCTGTTGTGTGAATAAGATTAGACTTGTAAAGGAAACTGGTCTTCTACAATAGTGTAACTAGCACATTCTATGCATTCCTGGATTGTTCTCTGCTGCCACTCATTCTGGAATCAGTCAGGATGAAAGTGCCTTTATTTTCTATAAAAAACTGTTAAGTATGTTCAAATGAATTGCAATCACTAGTTGTATTCCTCCCCCCACCCCTCAAAAGCAGGGGTACCCAGCATGTAAGACTTTCTATGCAGGTGTGAATCTTAGCCTCATGGTACGGAGACTCTGAAGGGTTAGATATTGATGTCAGAGTAGGTTTAAAGTTTGGTTCATTACAACTATTGAACTGTGTCTAGTGGATATAGGCATCTACATCAAAAAGATGTTCATCTAGAATGCCTACTCTGACAGCCCATGTGTTACTTGCAAAATCCAAATACCACTAGCTTTAACAGCTCATTATGTGCATCTAACTCCGTTCAGTCTGAAGGAAGTTTTTGCCTGGGCCAGGCAGATCCAGCTGACCTCTCATGGCAAAACAAGGTCAATTATAAAAGGTTTTTTTTTGCGACATGACTAATCTCAGGAAGGGAGTAGCCGAGGAGACTATGGTGTACATCACAATAACTTTCAGCTTACTGAATGCTGTTTATTCTGACTACTCAGTAGTGAGTATTCACTCTGGCTTGCATGTATTTCTTCTTAAAATAAGTGTTCTAATTTTAACCTGACAATATTTCAGACGTTCAGATCACAAGACATGGTTTGAACTTGAGCCAGCAACAATACTGCTTATGTTAGCTGCTCCATTAATCTCTAGCAACTTGACGTCATCTAAAGATCAGTTGGCGTTTTCATGCAATTGCTCCTCACTTGCTTTTGAAGCTAGCAGTTAACATGGCCCAGTTGTAATAAAAAGATTGTAAACTGCAACCATATTTGAATAGTTTTACACACTTTATGCTGTAACAGTCCTAGAGTTTAGATCAGAATTAGGCTGGTAACAACGCAAAGTACCATTACATGGGAAAAACGTTACCTGAAATGGCAGGGAACTGCGGAGGCGTTGTGCTCAGAAGGACAAAAACAAACTTTGTTACTTGCTGCCCTAGGAGCTGGCTATTGCAGGTTTAGGAAGATTGCTGTGAGGTCGAGTGTAAGCAACAGAGGAAAAACCTCATGTCTGATGACACCCAGGTCTGTTTATTTGCAGGATACATAACATGATTGTCTCTGCAGCACTTTTGTTTTGAGTCAAATATTTATGCCACCGATGACAGCCCCAAAAAAGGGGCAACCCAATAACCATGTTTGTATCGTGATTAGTTTTAGTAACAGGAAGGTCAAAAAAGGAGGAGAGAAATTATAATCTATATAGATGTTGTCACCATACCCAGCCCACATTGTCTTGGGCTAAACCTCACTCAACCAAACTCTTTAGCAAGGACAACTGCAGTGCAGATAATGCCTCTTTGGTCACAGTAGTATACCTGTGATTAAAAGTGTGTTGAGTTGTACTCTTGCAATAGAACAGGTCCTTGGCAAATGCACCTATCCTAGGTAAATTAATTCAAAGAATGAGCTGCTGCCACTGACCGAGGTAGTTTAGGCCACAGATGTGTAAAGAATACTTCTATTTTAGTTTTTTAATTGAAATTAAACCATTACCTGGTTCAAAGTGAAATAAGAGCTTGCACTAGCTATCACATAGCCTTCATTTGGCCTAACCTTGGATCTCCACACTGAAATTGAGTCAAAGAACTGATTTTATACAGCCTTATCATCATCATCTAGTAAGAGATGGGTCAGCTTCACAAAAGCTCTAGTAAATTTGGCCCCTATAATAGCTACACTAGATGATGAATAATTTTTCTACAGGAAAGAATGTTGAACTTACGCTTTAAATGCTGGAAGGTAGGAGTATAGAGAAATGCTGCTTAAGTTATAAATAAATGGCAAGTGTTTGTTGATATCTGTTGTTGCCCAGCTGCTGAAGAAGGTGTTTAATAAGCCCTGGTCCCCACCTGAAAGGGAAAGATGGAGAGTTAGCAGGTTGCATGAAAATGATCAGTATTCCTGTTTTAAGTTTCTTCACTAAATCACTGATTCAAGACTGAGTTTAATCATGTGAGCTAGCATACCTAGTAGGAACCAGCAATACAGTAGCATTCTATTTATAGAAGTTAGAATTCTTAAACTATAACATTTTCACCCTTGGGAGGGCACATTAGCCCTCTTCCTCTCGCCAGGGGCAGCTATAGATTTGTAAACTTAGGTAAAATAGCCTAAAGTATGACTTATCAGAAGACTGCCAAAAGCTTAGAATCCCTACTGGTATAATTTACACGTGAACATGCATTTGGTCTTGCATGATGCAACTCAGTTTCCATTCACAACTTGAAGTTGAGTTAAATTGGAGTAGTAAACATTGGAAGTGTCAGATTTGTTATTCCAGTTGCAGTGAGGCAAATACAGTAGACTAGATTACGATCTGTCATTCCAGATTTACACATGTAACCAAGACAACTCTGACCGCTGGTTGATTATCAGAGGCCCACATGTGGCTCAGCAATCCTGTACATAATGAGGCTGCTTTTTTGACTCAAGGACTGATTGGTTTGTTAGAAGCAGTCTAGGCCTTAATTACATTTTCTGAGAGATGTCATACTAGAAGTCAACTATATTAAAGCACCTAGTTAGCTTCATAAGCTTATGTGAAACTAGAAGTTGTGTGTTTCAGTTGATGCCTGCAAAAAGTGTTCAGACACCCATTTTCAATGTAGGCTAGTTTACAACAGCAGAAGTCAGTGAACAATAGCCTGGATGCAGAGCCATTATGATGTGTGTTTTCCTAAGAGACTTGGAATGCTGAACAGAATGTAGGAATTTGACAAGAAAGTGGATTAGTTAGAGAAACTGGCTTTGCTTGTGTTGTTCACTTTGACATTTGTTCTCTACTTACAGAAACAGCCTCAGCACTTTTCCAGACCAAGAACTATGCAAGCCCCCCTCTAACTGGGCCATTTCTGTTTTAGGACATGATAGTACTATTCTGAATTTGATCTTATAATGTTGGTAAAGAGTAGACAGCTTTGACACACAAGTGAGATTCCTGATGTATGCTTTTGGATTAAGGTAGTATTAAAATTACTACATTATTATTCTCCCCCCCACTGTTAGTATGACTAACAATTCCACTATATTTATTCCAACCAGCCAGGGCAAAAAAGGTGTATGAGAAACCAGACTATCACTTGTCAGAATGAAATCACCACTAGCAGAGCCAAGAGGTAATATATAACAATTCTGAAGACATCAGGGCAGTGTTTTACTATTAGCTTTTTGCCAAGCAGCCAATTGATAGAGCAGTAAGTTAGAAGTGACAGGTATAAGGCCCTACCAAATTCAGGGTCCATTTTGATCAATTTCACAGTCATAGGATTTTAAAAATAGTAAATTTCATGATTTCAGCTATTGAAATCTGAAATTTCAGTGTTGTAATTTAGGAGTCCTGACCCAAGAAGGAGTTGTGGGGGATCCCAAGGTTATTGTGAGGGGATGACGGGTGGAACTGCTACCCTTACTTTTGTGCTGGTGGTGGCACTGCCTTGAGAACTGGGCAGCCGGAGAGCGGCGGCTGCTGGCCGGAAGTTCAGCTCTGAAGGCAGAACTATCGCCACCAGCAGAAGCAAAATGGCTTGGTATGGTATTGCCCCGCTTACTTCTGCGCTGCTGCCTGCAGAGCTGGGCCCTCAGTCAGAAGCTGCCACTCTCCAGCCTCCCAGCGCTGAAGGCAGCAATGCAGAAGTAAGGGTGACCTGGTATAGTACTGCCACCATTCTGCGCTGCTGCTGATGGGGCACTGCCTTCAGAACTGGGTGCCCAGCCAACAGCTGCCATACTCTGGCTGCCCGCTCTGAAGGCAGCGCAAAAGTAAGAGTAGCAATACTGCAGCCCCCCCTAAAATAACCTTGCGACCCTCCCCACAACTCCCTTTTGGGCTAGAGACTCAGGACCCCCAATTTGAGAGACACTGGTCTTCTCTGTGAAATCTGTATAGTATAGGGTAAAGCCCACAAAAGGCCAGATTTCACAGGGGGAGACCAGATTTCATGGTCCGTGACGCATTTTTCATAGCTATGAATTTGGTAGGACCCCAGACATGTGGGATAAATTTGAGAGAGCACAGAAACTAAGTGAATTTGTCATCTGATGTTAAGAAAGCTCTTCCAAGTCAAGAGAGATGCAACTATTACTATATATTGGGAACTTGCATGTCTTTATTTTGTAAGACTTCTACCGTATTAGAAAGTCTCTCTCCATATTCCTATGGTGTTCTACCAACTGAACACATCTTAATACAGTTCTGTTACAAAAACAGTTTGAAGTAGAGGAGCCAGACCTCTCATGTTTTGTGTTTGTCTGTAAGTTTAGACTAAGTGATTCTACTATCCTGAGTGATTGTTTGGAATAGATTTGCATGTAGGCATAAAGAACAGCTGTATGTTTTGCATCATAAAACTAGTTCTCCTGCATAGTACAGGTTACTATATTCTTCCCAAACACCATCATCCAATACTTCCCCTCCACTGCATGTTCTTCACTCCTTATGTTATGGACTGTTTGTGTCCTAGTCTTACCGAAAACCAAGAGCCCCTCCAATCCCACCAAAGTGGAATGCCAGTTCAAGTTAGTATTGTATAATAATTGTGCAACATGCTACTATAGTTGCAGGTATAATCAATATTTTACATATACATGTTGGTTTAGATCTAAAACTATTAACTGCTAGAATACCAGCTTGAATTCCAGGCTAGAAGAAAGTCTAGTAGATTATGTAACCTACGGAACCAGTTTCCCTTGCACTCTTCTAAACTATAAAATAGGCAGACTTTTTATTCTAGCTAGTCTTGCTTTTAAATTTAGAAGTTTGCTAGAAACACTGAAGTCTTGTCTAAGGCAAGCATCAGACATTCCAGTTACGAAGTTCAGTTTCCCTTCTCCCTCCCCATTAGATACAGTAGCGTGGACCAAGATTACTGCATCATGTTATCCTAAACCTTTAGGGCAGCTGAGTTCACAGATAAGATCAATTTGTTTTCCATTTCTGGGAAATGACAAACTAGTAGACATTTTTAGTCAGTCTTACAAAATAGACATTTTGACTACTTTGTAGTCATGTATACCAATATTTGAGGCAAGCAGTATTATAGTGGAAGATATTTTCACAAACTTCTTGGGAGCCTAAGAAAGAATTAGTATCCAAGAGTTGTGACCACTGTGTGCTGTATTAAAATATTCAGCAAGTCTTATGGCCACTGACAATTGCTTTCTTACTGTAGAAAGTGGCACAGAGTTAAAATGTAGTGTGAATCTTGTTTACCAGGGTGGAATGCCTGAGCTATATTTTCTTGTACCCTATCCCTTAAGGATTGGTGTTCTGCTGACGATAGCTCTGGTGAGCAGATATGATCACAGCAGAATGGCATGCTACTGTAAGACTTTAGCAGTGGGCACGTGCAAGCTTTTTTAGGATGACAGAAATTTAATAAAGGCTCCTGTTTTAGATAGTGACTGGTCTAGGAGTATAACAGACCCAGTGGTGGAAACAGTATGAATAGAGTTAAAACATGAACAGTGCTTGTCCACTATCCTTATAGGTCAGCCTTAGGCTTGCTTCTTTTTTTGTTACTAGATTCAATTCTTATAACTAGGTCTGCAAAAAAAACAGCTTTTTTTTTTTATACATTATACAATTACATCAAAACCTACTGATCTAATAATGCTTATGCACAAAGTTTAAGATGGTACAATGACATACACCACTACCCCGCTGTAACACGACCCGATATAACACGGGTTCGCATATAGCGCGATAGCAGCGGGGCTCCGGCGGCACTTTAAAGGGTCCTGGGCTCCAGCTGTTGCAGGAAGCCCGGAGCTCTTTAAATCACCGCCGGAGCCCTACTGCTGCTACCCCAGGGCTGTGGCAGCAGGGCTCGGCCGGCGATTTAAAGGGCCTGGGCTCCCTGCAGCGGCCAGAGCCTGGAGCTCTTTAAATCAGTGCTGGAGCCCTGCTGCTGCTACCCCGGGGCTCCGGCAGTGGGGCTCAGCCAGCGCTTTAAAGGGTACGGGGCTCCGGCTGCTGCAGGGAGCCCCGGGCCCTTTAAATCAGTGCTGGAGCCCTGCTGCTGCTACCCTGGGGCTGCTGCAGTGGGGCTCAGGCAGTGCTTTAAAGGGTCCGGGGCCCTGGCTGCTGCGAGGAGCCCTGGGCTCTTTAAATCACCGCTGCCCAGATATAACGGCATTTCACTTATAACGCAGTAGGGATTTTTGGCTCCCCACAACCGCGTTATATCGGGGTAGCGGTGTACTAACAATTTGTTTCCCATGTTTAGGAGTGAGATTTTTGACAACCACATTAGAGTCCTTATCATAGCAATAATGTAGGTTTTGCTTTATAACACTGCTCCTCAACTTATTTACCATTGAGGGCCCCATATGCAGCTCTCTAGTCTGTGTTGTGTGGATGCGGCCCACATAACACAACAAATACTACCTGTATGGCCCTGAGGCTGTCACATGGGCTGCAGCTGCGTGCTGATTGAGCTGCAAGTGGCTCATGGGCCGCGGGTTGAGAACCGCTTCTTTATAAACATGGGACTAGCTGCATGTTGGAAGAATGCTTGAGTTTAGCACTCACTGAAATAATTTGGGACAGACAGGCTGGTTAGTAGCACTTTTAGATCCTTGGCCATTGTATCATTGTCAGTGCCATCAGATGAAGTTATTGTCTGACCCCAAAGAAGCACAAACATGATTTATTCTGTTAAGTTTATTATGTGCTACACTAGTTGCTTTATCAAGCTCTTTATGGCTACACTGGGGAGTTTGCATGATCGAGACTGAAGTCATAAACTTCCTGTCTGACACCAGTTTGTCAAGCTAACCTAATTTGAAATAGTATTTTATGATATCTGTAGATTAGGAAGCTATACTATTCTCAGGAAGAGTCTTATGCTTAAAGTGAACCACAGCTCCTCTAAGGTTTTAAAAGGTACTACCAAGTTAGTGGGAGACCAGTTGTCAGGAATTTGTCCCAACTAGATTTGAGAGGTATTTCTTGATACTAAATTAGATCAAAAGCCTGTTTACTCATGTTTTTACATATGCCACAGGCATATTGCTTGACTGCCATTTTATAACCATGTCAAACAAAATGCCTATGGCATATGTAAAAACATCAATGCAGTAGGACCTAAAGTAGAGCCAAGTGACAACATGGGGTTATTCAACCCACAGCCTTGAAGTTATCCTTTTTGATATGCTATTTTCCTCATGAACATGAACTTAATGCAGCCACATGAGTCCTACATAAATACTAAAAGCAGTTTCTAGTAGCTGATTAGTCTAACTTCAGTGTATTCTTGTATGGCTGATAAATCAGGTAATTGTGTACTTGCGTATCTTGTAACCAAGTTCTATACTCATTAGCACTGGCTGTGATTAATACATCTTCAGTCTGTAAAGTTTCTTTTTACTAGAATTCTAATAGGGATTACCACTGACTAATTCAAAGGCTAAATTCCTGCTTTTTATTGCTGTTGAGGGCTAAAACCTGAGTACGGGCAGAGTTTCTTCACCATTAAGTACTACCTATGGCAAGTCTTACCTTGTAACCCTCATGGTGATAGTCCAGTTTAGTTTGCTGGTCCACAATGTAGCAACTGTATGGGATTTCTGGACTGAACCAGAGGCCCTTTTTTTGGCATGTCCAGTTATTCAGTGAGGCAGCAAATTCAACTGTACTACCAACTTACTTGAAAATGGTGCTTCAAAGGAAGTTAACACAGAGGTCATCTACAATCAGAAGGCCACTTGTAGAATCTCATTTAGCCACCATTCTAGACTAAGGGGCCCATTAGCAGTACTTGCCAGAATGAATATAAAAAAGCAAGTAACTGCCTGGGCCAGGAAATTTACTCCTGGGACTATTAGGTCTGAACTCTCTTTGGAGATAAGAAGCCTGCAAGACAGTTTGCTACTCAATCAGCATAAACAAGGTTGTTAAAACTAGTTAGTAACACCAGAGATAACCCGTGCTTGCCAATAGCGTGTATGTGTGTTACCAAGCATGCTCAGTACAAGCCAAGCAGCAAATGGGGGGAATAGGGAAGGGGGAGGAGCACATGACCCTACATGCTTCCCCACACGCATTGCCTCTGAGTAATACCACTGTTGTCTCCATAGAGACAAATCCCCCCCCCCAACCCTTTTCTTTTTGAGGAAATGATGCTACTGATTAATAAAAACACCTAATTTTACTCAGCTATTTGTCTAGCTACTGAGAGTAGAAGAATATGTTTCAGAATAAATCATTTCAAAAAGCCACTTAGAACAATCCAACTTTGGAAACATCATGTTCACTTTATCTCTAAGGATATCCACAAATGATTTTTGTGAAAAGTTGAGTTGATGGGAGCTTATTTTCACTGATTTAATCAGTAATGACCAATATAATCAATCCATTAGTGACTAGTTTGTATCTAAAATGCAGGATACTGGATTATAATCTGAAGAATGAAAATTTTTTTAGTTGAGAGCTACAGAGAAAGTTTTGGAAATGGCTGTTTAATGAGTCTTAAGTGGGAAAGGTAGGCCAAACGAAAGTCCCTCTGAAGTCCATCTAGGCTTTTAATACAAGATAAGCTTATTAATGTTTGATGTTAGATTTCTGACTATAATGAAGTCAGACTCAATCTATAGGAGTCCATGCATATGCGTTTCCTGTAAACATGAGTACTCTTTCCAATGAGGTGCTGGAATTTTAGAATTCTAATGTAAGTGGTGTCCCCTAAGGCATGCTCATCTGAGACATTCCTCCCCTCCTCAGCATTTTAAACAATCTAAAGTCAAATATTGGAGTTGGAGTCAATACATACCATCAAAGCTGCCTTTCTCTGTGGCAAGTTGTAACAGATGATTGTATGTTTCAATGGAAGGTCGATAAACAAAAACTCCAGAATTAAAACAGTCTGGCCAGCCTGGATCTGGTGCTGCGGATAGCTCTTCTTTCTCAAAAAGCTCATCAATATTTGATAAAACCTAGTTGTAGGGGGGGAAAAATTGCTTTCTGTTTTCTAGGCTTTCCAATGCTTCATAGCATTATGTTTTGTTGATTTTGCCATCCACCCCAAGATATGAAGGTAAGTGTTCATATCAAAGGTCTCATTTTATGGAGGACAGCTTTGACATGGATATGCCATTTACAAGTTGTTTTGTAGGCTTAAGAGCACTTCCCTGCATACCAAGTTACAGGTCCCCAATAAGAAAAGATTTCTATTGCAAGCCACAAGAAGGAACTGTATTCTGAATAGCAAATATATAACTTACCATTGTGTCTGCATCCATGAACACACATTTTGAATACTGAGTCAGTTCCCAGCAGTGGAGTTTTGTTAGTGTGACACCCAGCTCTGGTCTTTTCATTAGTGCTAGATGGGCTGAATCTCCACTGTCCAAGACATCTACCAATAAGATTTCATCGAAGACTTTTTCTAGCACTTTCCTGTGGAAAGTAGTAATTGTTGATTTATTTTTGCAAGATAGTCTTTCCAATATCCCCAACCCCAAGATAGTTTTGTATTGCCTAGACTCTTAGTGCACAATAAGGAGTTGAAGCCTAGACTGTCTTGTATTTAGTCTTTTATTTAAACAGGTGTGCAAGAGTCTTGTCAAGTTTCTAGCATAGAAATACCTTAGTTACCAGTTAGTGCTCCTGACTGGTGCTGGAGTAGTAGCAATGAAAACTGAAACCCTGTGTATATACACAAGTCAGGCAGATCAGGTCTTGTAGTTTGAGCCTCCCACAGAGTTTGTCTCAGCCAGACCTGAGAACACTGCCTCTTGGTGAGGTGACAGACTATTTTAAGCTTATAGCTAAGAAACAAGAAGCTATTAGACTGGTCTGTGCAGGACTCTGGACAGCAGCTGAATCCTGAACAGTTCTTGTTGACCTTTTAAAGCCACAAGGAACAGACCCAACTGCTGCTAGTTTATCTAGCTCATCAAGAGAGTGTTTACTTAGCCATGGCTCTTCATGTGGCACTGAGTGCAGTAGACTTCTAGGTAGTTTAGTTTACTTCCTTTTAGTTGGAAATGGTCTCTTGGAGCAATGTTGTGTCCACTGTAAGTGAAAAGCATCATATTAACTCTGAAGAGCTAAACTGAAATAAGATATACTATGAGTTCTTAAAGCTCTTGGCAGTTATGCAACTCCAGTTTTTATCATCGTTTAGTCTACCCACTAAAATTAAACATCAGTATCCGTAGAGGTATCTTGATTTCTACAGACTACTTTGAGGGACTAATGCTTATGGTTTCAGATTTCTTGACATTTTACGTTTAATACCAGTAGTGCAGGTTGGGCTGGACAACCCATAAGTGTCCTGAGTATTTTGAGCTGCTATCAGGGAGTTAAATTGTATATTTCTACAAGTTGAATGGTCTTGAACTACAACCTTACCCTCTAGATTGTCAATGGTTGTACTTTAAGTGATATTCAATACTATTATAGTCCCAGGGGAAGTTAAAAAAAATTACTTCTAAAATATACACGAATATTGCAGATCAATAATAAAATCTGCAAGTTCTATTCATGCCACATTCCAGTGGCTGTCCAAATAGATTTGTTTTAATTGTTATGTTGGAGTTTGTACTTTCACGCCCTCCTCTTCAGAAGGAAACTGCTAGCCTGGTGGACAGGAAGACTATTCATCTGAATAGAATGCTGTTGTATAAGTGAGGCACTAGAGTTGAGAGCCTTGAGACTGATTAAGTAGCCCATTTTGTGTTAGATAGTAGAGATAAACCTGGAATCACCTGTCATTATAGCAAGCAGTATTTGGCCAAGACAGCTTCCTGTGGATTAGATAACAAGGATCATGTAACTAGTTCAGCTAGTTACTTCCCACTCCCAAGTTCAAAGGGAAGTCATGGCCTGAAGTTAAACTCTCATCTAGTCAAAGACTTTGAAGCTCTGTTCCATGCCGAAGTTTAGGTTTTTTTGTAGCAAAGGCTTGTTACATTAGTATATTCAATGACAGATAAGACTGAGAAGCTCAAAGGATGAGCTATAGCTTGCCTATTTCCTGCCTTCATGGGGAATTTAATATGAAAGATAAGTATTAAAGTTTGCAGGGATGGATGAGTTGTTTCAAATTTGAAATGCTATCTAATTTACTTATGACCTCTGTTACTAGATTATCCAGGTGCCTCAGCTTTTGATGCATTTATCCTCAAAACACCTATGAGTTAGAGAGTCTAGTTTCCCCCATTTTACACATGGGTAACAAAGGCAGAGAGATTAAGACTTGAACAAGGTCACAAGAAGCCTTGTAGAAGAGCAGGGTACTCAGCCTTGATCTGAGTGTCAGGCTAGTGCCCTAAACTACTGTGCCATTGTGCTAGGCAGCAAAAGAGAACCTATCTTGAAGAACCTGTAGTCTAAGGCTATGTCTACACTGGAGATCTTACAGTAGCGCAGCTGCACTGTTGTTAGCTCTCTAATGTAGCTGCTCTATGCCAATGGGAGCGCGCTCTCCTGTCAACATAATTAATCCACCCCCAATGAGTGGTGGTAGCTGTGTTGGTGGGAGAAACTTTCCTGTGGACATAGTGCTGTTCACGCTGGCGTTTATGTCGGTGTAGCTTATGTCACTCAGGGGTGGTTTATTCACAGCCTCGAGCAACATACGTTATATCAACATAAGTGGTAGCATAGACAGCGCCTTAAAATACAACACAGACAAGGGGTAGGAGAGGAAGCGTTCTCTCTATTTTACTGATGAAGGGATGCAGAGAAAGATTATACGACTTGCCCAGAAAGTCTGTGGTAGATCCAGACATTGAACTTTCATCTGAGTCCCAGACCAGTGCCTTAACCACAAGACCATCCTTTCTCTCGTTGGCTAGTGGATTAAATTTAGCTATTTGTCAGTCTCTTCAGTGTACGATTTGTCAACCAGTATGCTCTGACTGGATAGTTTATTGCTGAAAGCAGCAAGTGTATAGAAGCTCATGGAATACCGATTGGCATCTACTGTCCTTAGCATTTTGTAATATTCTGACCAGCTTTAGAAGGTCACTACAGAGAGCTTTCATTTGGGGGTTAAAAATTATTGCAACAGAAGCATTCAATGAACAACTAGGTGAAAATATTCATGAAGTGACATACCTCATGGGAGCAGAGACTTGAGGCGTTATGAGCACAGTTAGTTTCTTTATTGTTCTGTGGTGTTGCAGAGATGAACCCAAGACCAGTGCTCCTTTAACATATGAGTCATTCGTAGCTAGAGTCACAAAAGACTGATCTTGAAAAGGAAGAGAAGTTGTGTTAGTATTCACATTTAGTTTTAAATCGAAGTGTGCTTGCTAAAATTATTCAGCTCCACCATAGCATTTCACGCCAGAAGGTGCTAGGCAGAGAGTTATGTTGAGGAGCCTCAAAAGAGTAAATAAACCACTCACTGTGTTTAAGATCCCTTGTACATTAGTAGGCATGCACAACATTTATGGAAGAGGTTGGCACAGTTGAGGTATGCTACAGCAACATGTCCTGATTAGATCAGCCAGTGTATTGACAGACATGGTCCTAAATGTAGAAGGAAGCACATTCCATATTGTGTGGAGAGAAATCCAACTGCCACATCCAACCCTCTAGTTTTTATCAAGTAGAAGCTTCATTCTAGTTTACACTTTGGATACAACTCAGCTAAGACCTGGATGCAAGTTCCTCATCCAGAAGGAACTCAAAATCTACACCATGGACTGCTAACTGGGTAAGTAGGTATCAGTTGCAAATGTAAGGTGTTTTTGTACTGGCCAGCCTGCAGTATCTGTCTGCCAGATAGTACTACTTTAGTTTTAGTGTCAGTCTCTCAGTAAGGTGTTTAAAACTGAATATTCAGGGAGTTGTGTTAGTACATTTGATATTTCACTCCTGCTGTAACATGGGAGATCTACATATTGAGTAACAGTATTCTGAAATTCTATAAGAACTTGCAGATTTGTTTAGCAAGACTGTTGCAAAACTACAATGAGAATGCAAGCTTTTAATGGGAAGTGTCTTGTTAGCTTCTATCTAGTAATATGAAAAGGAGTGAATTACAACTTGAATTGTGGCAACAGTTAAGCTTGTAGGAGTTACTTACAGTGTTGTATTTCACATTGTTCTCTACCATGAACAATATCTGGATTATTATAAACTACAGTAAGACCATCCATCTATCCATCACTCTGGTGCCCCAACCATCTTAAATACACTAACATACCCCTGTCATTTACCCTATATCAAGTCAGGTGACTCAGCAACAAGAACTTAATTTAAAAGTGATGTTTAGCTAATGCATATTTTAGCTGCCAAGCTATCTCTACCAATCCTACCATAGAATCACTATTGACCAAACAAATTTTGCAATTTAGTCATGTTTGTGCAGTTGACCTATCCTTTGAAGGTTAAGATGCTTTGCAAAGAAGCATGCTCACAGATTTCTACGAAAGTTGTTTCCAAGGTGGATGAATAAATCAGATTTTAAATCAACATTAAAGTTTTGGAAATAAACCTATTTAAAATTAAATTTGAAATAAGAGACAACCTAAAACAGCCTAAAATTAAAATTAAATTAAAAAAATCTTAATTAGTACATATTTGCTGCCAAGTTTTAAAGAAAAAATGCATTGAACTGGTGAAAATCACTGCCTAAAAACAAGCACATGTAACCAGGGTATCACATGCCAAACCAGCTCTTCACAGAATCATACATAATTAGGGTTGGAAGGGACCTCAAGAGGTCATCTAGTCCAACCCCCTGCTCAAAGCAGGACCAATCCCTAAATGGCCCCCTCAAGGACTGAACTCACAACCCTGGGTTTAGCAGGCCAATGATCAAACCACTGATTTAAATCAGTTTAAACCACCAATTTCAAGTCCACCCTGGTTGCTTCCAAGGAAGATGGGTAGCTGTGCTGAGAACTGTGTTTACTGAAACAAGTTTCAGAATTTTTATTTTGCTTTGAGGAGATTTAGCTAGATTATATCAATTTAGTTCATATTTTGAATGATACTGCAGGTATTTTTAGAGCAACAAGGTGGGTGAAGTAATATCTTTTATTGGACCAACTTATGTTGGTGAGAGACAAGCATTCACAGAGCTGTTCTTCGTGTCTTTTTAGTAACCAGAGACTTCTGAGCACCTCAGGTGATTGCACATTTTACTTAAGTGGTCACCATTTATTTTATTCTATATTTAAGAAATTTGCCAGGGCAACAGCTTTGACACAAACCTCTAAGGTGCAACAAGCTGAGGTAGACTAACGCTGTCAAAGGGCCACAGTCTTGCAGGAGTTAGTTCTGCACAGAGAGGCCATGCTTTTGGAGTGCCACGTGGAGCAACCCTGTGGCAGGTATCATTCACTTTCCGCAGTCCACAATGCAAACTGCCGATTTATGGAGCCATCCAGAGAGTTGCCGGAGTGTGTAGTGCATATTGCTGTGATAGTTCTTATGCAAGAATGGTTGAATTAGAACCTGAGGTCTGCAGCTATGTCTTAGCCTCAAAATAGCAACCGGGGATTCTTCCCCCCACTTCTTCCCTGCAACCACCACCACGCCTTAAAATTTTAGTGGAAAGTTATAGTAAATTGGCCACATTAGTTATGAAGCAAATTAAGATTCTTATTGCAATCAAAGCCAGCCCTTGCACCTGAAATGAGAGTTCACATTTAGCTTCTATCTAATATTGCAACTATTTATATTTTTGCATTAAAATTTTATGTGGAGTCAATCTTGACTAGTGTAACCAAGTTGCTGTAGATGAAGAAACTGGTATTAATCTCATAAGGGTGGGCCACATCTTTAATATTACAAGTGAGATGTTAAAGGGTCCTCTTTAAGGCATACATATTAATTTTTTTTCCAACTACAGCAGCAGTTGTCTATATGGCAAACTGTAAGCCAGGGGTAGGCAACCTATGGCACGCGTGCCGAAGGCAGCACATGAGCTGATTTTCAGTGGCACTCACACTGCCTGGCTCTGAAGAACTATTTTTCCATTCTGTCCCCAAGGAGCCAGTATGAATGCAGAAGTTATATAAATGGCTTGCATGAACTGTATCAGACAAGCAAGTTGTTAGTGTCTTAAGCAGTGTAAACATTCCTCTAGTAGCAAACACTTGTGTTCTTGTCCCTGGATTTGCAAGTTACTCTTCTCACTTTCCAACTGAATGAAGAGTTTTGCCTTGAAAAGCTAAGAATTCACTAGGCCTGACTCAGTGAGCCACTAGTCTATTACACTTAAAAACAGAGATTGTACAGACAATACTAGTCTTACAAACTAGTGACTGCATCGCTTGTGCCATCATTCAAACTAAAGTCTTTGTCCAGATGTTTTCTAGGGTACAAGGCTCTTCCAGTGATCTAACACCCTTGTTGTTTACTTGTTAAGACCTTTGCATGACCTTTTTGAAACTGCATTTTCAAGTACCACATTGCTGGATTTACTAGCCTAACACCACTGAGCAAGACAGGAAATTCTTAGAGTGGCCAATGTAACATGTATGAGGGTTTATGGTCAGACTGAAACATTAAATTAAGGTTGAGGATGAGCAACAGAGAAAGCATGGGGAAAGCTAGAAATATAAGGCAAATCCCTTCTGAGTTACTTGATAGTTTTGTTCCCTTGGGACAGCAAGGCTTTATTTACTTTTGCTTAAGGGAAGTGTGGTGCTGGCAACCCCTTCAGAGGAGGGTCATTTGACATGGTTCAAGTCTATGCAGTATGAAACAGGACATGTTAGGGAGGGTACATTCCTTATTAACACTACCGAGCACCGAGCCTAGATGGTTATTATGCTTTGTATTGGTGTGGAAGATTCAGGCCACTTCTTTTAAATTTGAACACACAACAGTTATCAGAAACAATGAAGTTGCTCCAAACTGTGCTGTCAGCGTTGTCAATTGACTTTTTGGTAACATCCTTCCATTAACTCCATCCCCTAGCTATCATTTCTACCACCCTCCTCCCCCCCACTTTGTTCTATTTATAGGCTACAGCCGCTGAACAGGGGAGTACCCTTCACACACCTGTCAGAGAGGTACTGTGGACACGTGCAAATCTATAGCCTGGGCCACCTGCTTTACTTGCCTGAACATAAAGCTTCTGACTCCTACCAAAAGGTTGTCTTGTGTGTGACTGACCTGTTACTAAGCAATTGTGACTGGCCCAACACCTTCCACATATGCCTGAGGGCACTATATTTACAAGTCTATGCTTGCCCTTTGTTTCCATTCTAGGTAATTTCTTTTTGAGAGGGAGGAGTTCAGACTGAGTTTCAGACAGTAGCAAGTTTTAATTCTGCAAATAAAAGTTCCATTAGAATCTATGTAAGAGCAATAGGGGCATCTGTATGAGCTGTTGGAAAAAATGCAAGGAAAGTTGTTTAAATAATTACCAAGAAGTGTATTTAACTCAGACATAGCAGTACTAGTACTCTGAAAGCAAAACTGACTTCCTCATTCCACTTCTCTTGGCCTGGGCCATCAGAGATGACAGAAGATCATCTATACGTGGCAAGTTTTAAGAAAATTCTTGGGATGACAAGTGTTACTAGGAACGATTAATAGAGGTTTTGAATGGACAGCGTCCCTTCAGCATTTGAAAGGCAGTCAAAGGAACATCTTTCGACCTATTTAGAAGGATCTCCGTTTTTTGTTAGTTGCACTTCTCAGAGATACCTGCTATTAGGAGAGCTAATATTATTATAGCTGAAGGATCAGAGTTGTTAAATTTCATGCAGTTGAGAGTACCTGGTCTTGTCAGTTTCCACCATGTATAGGGGTGTTACGCTGGGCGGCGGCGGCGCGGTCTTTAAGAGCACAACACAAGGAATTTGCCAAGGACCCCAGGGACAGGCACAGCACTAGAAGGTGGCTTTAAGTCGTTTTAGGGCAACTAGATTTCGAGTTGTCTTTTTTTTTTTTACATTTAAACTTGAGCTGTTTGACAAGCCCCGATCAAGAAGCCGAACAGGACTTTCACTTCCTGGAGATGCTCCCCCTGGATTCTACTTCAAGGCATAGGCGTCAGGTCCAGACCTGACTTCCCACCCCCAAAGTTCAGGGCCAGGCCCATCTGCTCTGTAAGTACCGTGCCCGGGAAGCTGAACCAGCTGCGTGCACACGGGGTAGGGGTCGCCCCAGCTCCTAGACCTCCTCCTGGGGGTGGCCCGGGGTGACGGGCAGTGGCGCTGCAGGGCCCGGGCGGGGAGGAGATGCAAGTGGGGGCGCGCGGCTTGTCCAGCCGGGCAGGAGACGCGCCCCTCGGCCGGGGGGCACCGGGCCAGGCAGGCAGCACAGCTACCTAAAAATAGGAGCCGCCATAAGCAAGCGAGCGCCGGGGTCCGCGCTAGGCCGAGCTCCGCTTCCTTCCTGCTCCGCGAGCCTCCGGCGGCAGCTCCCGCTCTGGGGGAGGGCGGCTGTCCCGCTAGCCGGCCCGAGCCGGGGGCAGCGGCAGTGCGGGCAGGGGCCTCGGCGCAGCCCCGGCCGCAGGAGCCGCCCCCGGTCACGCTCCCGCAGCTCCGTCAGCATCGCCCAGCCGGGCAGGGGCTGCGCCGCTCAGCGCCCGCGGGCGGGCGGGCCCGGCTCGGGCAGGGCGCACTTACCAGCCATGGTGCCGGTGCTGCTGCTGCTGCTGGTCCCTCCGCCCCGGACAGGTGCTGCGGCCGCCGGCTACTCGTGAGCCGCTGCCGGAGCCGCCGTTTATATGCGGGCGGGCGGGCGGGCGGAGTCACGCGGGGCACGTACGCTGTCCGCAGCCTCCCGCTAGCGCCGGCGCGGGGAGACTCGCCGGGCTGGGGCTCCCGGCGCGGGGCGAGGAGTGGCCAGGGGTGGCCCCCGGGCCAGGGCTGCCTGAGACCAGCCTTTCCTCGGGCTAATTCCTTCCTTCCTTCCATTCCCTGTGTCTGCTTCGCACGCACCCCGCCCCGTGGTCTCTGGGTACCGTGTGCTGTAAGCCAGATCCTCCCTTCCCTTCCCCGGTGCGCTGTGCTGCCGGAAAGCCGCCCCGACGGCCTCGCTGGGGATTCTCGGCTATGAAGAGTGTTAGGCGGCGTTCGTTGCTGGCGTAGCTGACAGGGTTGCCGCCTGCTTTGCTGAAGGGGGGTGGTGGTGAATGTGGCATTGCCGCCTCTTCCTTTCCCACTGCTAGGAAGAGTTTTGTAGCCTAAGTTGCTGGGTTTGTGTGGGGTGCAAGACTCCCACAGAGGATGTGACCCCAAGCAGCTTCTGCACTTTGCTTGTGCTTATGGCCAGCCAGGGGTTATGTTCTGATAAGTGACCCCGTGAAAATTTTTTGTATTGTTCTTTCTCAGCAACTTCCAGGTCCAGTTTGTTCACCTTACAAATAAAATGTTTTCTACTTCCGAGTGCTGCAATCTCCACCTGGGATCTGAGAGTCAAGCTGGATTTTGCCTGTTGCTTGCATCACTGCTGCTAATAAATATTCAGCAATCACAACTCTCCACTAAAAGATTCTGTTGATGGTGTATATGAGAGAGAGAATCCAGCGGCCTATCCCAAAGCTGTGTTGGCTCTGCAGGGATAACACAAATACAATCTTATTTGATTCAGTAAGGTGAGCAGCTACAGTAAGTAAATTTGCCTAACATTTTTACAGTCATTTTTCTGACTAGAAGTACAATAAATTTCCACAGGAGCCTGATGAAATTGCTCAGATCAGCTAACCCACAGACACTGTACTGAGGATGGAAAAACTTTTTTTTTAGGCTAGGGATGAGCACTGATACACTGCTAGGTGATGTTCAGACACATAGTGAGAGATAGTTCCTTCCCCAAATCATTTATAGTCTAAATATATAAGATGAGAAGAAACAAAGACAGAGAAAAGTGAAGCAACTTGCCCAAGGCCACATAGCAAATCAGTGGCATAGCTGGGTTTAGAATGCAGGTCTTCTGGGTCCTACCCAAGTGACCTAGCTGCTAGATTGGGGTGGCCAAACTTATTGACTTGCTGAGCTGCATATGATAATCTTTAGAAGTTTTGAGAGCTGGGCATGGCAGATGGGGCTTAGGGCTTCAGCCTTATGGGGTGTGGCAGCTGGGGTTTGGGGCTTCAGGTGCCTCCCTCAGGTCTGAAGGCCCAAGACCGCCCTCTCCGCAGGGCAGAAGCCGCCCCACCACCCTGCCACAGGACAGAATCCCTGAGTTCCCCCTACCCCAGTCTGGTGGAGAATGGAATGGGGAGAGGGGGAGCTCCATGAGCCATACTTGAACTGTAAAAGAGCCGCATGTGGCTTGTGAGCCACGGTTTGTCCATCTCTGAACTGGATTATACTATCACCCATTTGGAGCATCACCAAAGGTAGGGATTATACAGAGGGGCTTGGCAGAGTTGGGGTAGATCCATACTAAGAAAAAAGGTAATTTTTTAAACCACATTAGTTGGAGACAGCCTAATGTTTACCTCAATGTGCTAACTTATGTTAAAACTGTACCTGACTTGTCCACGCTAATATTCTACCATGTTTCAGTTATCACATGTTAGCTAACGTAGTAAAAAAAAACCCATCTGTTTTCCGAATGAAAACAAGGCCTTGGAGAGGGAACTGTGGCTGTTGGGAAGGAGATAGTAGAGTTCTGGGGAAGGATGGGGTTTTTGAAGGGAATGAGAAGAATATAACTGACTTTGAAGGAGGGAGGGAGAAGGTTCATTGGTAGAAGAAGGGAGCCTTAAAAATGTTTGAATAAGAGAGAATAAGCATCTAAATTTTTTGACTGTCTAAACAGAATTTTTTGACTTTTTTTTTTCAGATCTCCCATAGACTCATCCAAACTTGAAACCCTATCAGAGTTAAAGTAGTGCACTGATTTAAGTTTTCTGTGCACACTAAACTTTTAAGTAATAAATGTTCAAACTATTTATTTGGTCTTTCTATGTTCACAACTATTCACTTCAGTCCACCACAGCCTATTTTCTATGGGCAAGGTTCTTATTTCAGTTGCACCTGAAATATGTAAAATGTGGAATAGTTCCAGTGATACCACTGGAGTTTTACGCTGATGTAAATCTAGATCTGGAGTAACTCCCTTGATTTTGCTAAAGTTTACACAAGTGTAATCTGGAGTAACTCTACTGACTTCACTGCTATTCCTCCAGATTTTACAACCGTGCAACTGCTATAACAATTTGTCCTTACTACAGAGTGCGCACAATGTTCAACAAATTTTTTTTATTTCAAATCTTTAGTAACTTTGTTCCACAGTTGCTGAACCTTGCACTTCCCCTGCACTGGGGCTACCATAATGTAGTTCTTTGTATTTAAAATGCAAATATTTTCTCTTCAGTATTTTACTTTCTGATCCTGAAGGGAGTATGAGCTATTCTGTTCCATAATCAGCTGTGATTGTTAAAGAGTCATATTGTATGGTTTAGTTGTACTTTTATGCTTTATTTTAACCACCATTTATAATCTGAACCAACTTTGCCCCAGACTACTCAGCAAGCTTTAGTTTATCCTCTCCTTTAGTTGTGGTCTCTAGGTGCTACGAATAATAATATTAAAGTCTTATATTCTCTCTGGTGAGCATTGTTGTGCTGTTGTCTTAGCATTGAATGAACTGTAAAGCATCCTGCATTTTAGAATGTATTGCACCCCTCCTGCCAGGAAGCCCTGAAATTCACAAGATTTGAAGACAACAGACAGCACAGAAAGTGGTGAGATTCTCTGAAATTTCAAGATCAGGAAGTGTAGGCATCTTGCTAAGGTTTGGGAAGAAGCAGGAGTGATACTTACCCATAGTTATCAAACCTAAGAAAAGGCTTTGATTTAATATTTGTGCTGAGACTTTCTTGTTTTTTTTTTCCCTACCCAGTTTGGCCATTCCTGGATTTTACTAAGGGCTGGTGCAGTGATTGAGAAAAGGGGTGACATGCTGGAAATGATTGACCCAATGAAGGTTTGAGCAGTTTTGTTTCTGACTGTACTAATTTGACTCTGTCAGTTGCACCCCACTGAGAAAACTCATTTACTGTAGTCAAGTCGAGAGACGTCCACTCATTTCATGCCCCAAAAGTGCAAACAGCTTCAGTGTTGCAAGATCGAGAGTACAGTAAGAATAGTGCTTAGCAGTTACCTTTTTCAAAGGGCTCTATAAACATTAATCAGTTAATCCTCAGAGCTATGAGGCAGGTATTATCACCCCTATTTTATAGAGGAAGCAAATGAGGCTCATAGAGATTAAAGAGCATAATTTTTACTCATTTATGGTAGTGTAAAAATACAGTGGCATTAATCTGGAGTTTTCCTTAATTGACTTTAAGGGAGTTACTTCAGTCTTATACGGGTGTAAATTAGAGCGGCATTGGCCCTAAGTGATTTGCCCGAGACTATACAGCAAATCAGTGGCACAGCTAGAATCAGAATTCAGAAGAACCCACTCCCTGATCTGTACTCCGTCATCAAGCCTTTATTCATCATATAACACAGTAGACGTAGTGTGAGCCTGCAGGTAGATACTCCTGGGTTCTTGACCTAGGTGTGTCTGCATGGAGGCAGATTAATAAGGCTTCCTTTTTATAGGAGTTCAGTTTCATAAAGTTGAAATCTCTAGGACCTGCAGGTCTGCACATAAAAGCTGCCATTCATTAGTCAAGGCTTAAACTAGAGTGATGATTGGAGAGAGATCCCTTTTATCATCTGTATAGCAGTGCAAACGGGCTGCACAGATGGAATTTAAAGCCTACTATGTAAGCAGCACATATACACTGAAGGGAAGATGTCCTGCCATAGTGATGACTACATGGGTCAGAAGCAAATGTTAACTAAACCAGGCCCCAAGGATTCCCTCCTAAATCAGATTATAGTAGTAGTATAGCTCTTATAAGATAAATAATTGTTCTTTTGCTTCAAAATATAGAAAACAACTTCGGACTGTCACATTTACAGCTTCCATAATAGCTGTACCAAGTATCTTTGCCATCTCAGCTGTATCACTCCAAATAATTCCCCCTACATTAACTGTGCAATATCTAAATTTACTCCCTGTGTCACAGTCCTCACATCTGTTAGCTGTAGTTAAGAGTCTTGCATACATCCAATGCAATTTTAAAAACGCTTTCAAGATAGCAATGTTGTAGTGGTGTTGGTCCCAGGATATTAGAGCGACAAAGTGGGTGAGAGAAGATCTTTTATTGGGTGAATTTCTTTTGGTGAAAGAGACAAGCTTTTGAGCTATGTAGAACTCTTCTTCTTCTTCAGAATTCTGTGCAGCTCCTTAGCTGGTCTCTCTCACCAACAGAAGTTGGTCCAATAAAAGATATTACCTCACCCACCTTGTCTCTTTAAAATAGTGAGTCAAGTTAAGAAAGTTGGTATCATTTTTGACCATGCCCTTTCCACCGATTAGCCCCCATGTGTCAGAGATGGTGTAAAGGTGTTTTTCCACATGGTTTGCGCAGACCACACAATTGTTTATCTCATGACAACCTCACAACAGCAGCTCATGCCCTTTTCGCTGCACGACTTAATTCCTTCTTATCAGGTTTTCAGCATCTCTATTGCTCGCATATTGTTCAGAATGAAGCAGTGTGTTTTCTCACTGGGGTGAGCAATTGCAGTCATATTACACCTGCCCTCTTTCCTCTGCATTAGCTGTTTATAAAGTGGCAGATTGAATTTAAGTTGTTGATTTTTAAATCCCTTAATGGTGTAGACCTAGCCTACATTTGCACTCTCTTTCATGACTTGGCTTGATGGCTATTTGCACGCTTATGTGACCTTTCTTTGCCATGCGTAAAGTGACAGGCCCATAATGAATGTAACTCACTCCTCTGTTTCAGTTCATATCGCCCCGCTTAAAAAAACAAACAAACAAAAAAAAACCCCTCCTTCACTTTTTTCTTTTCTGAGATGTTATTTATGTTGACTGCTGTTGGCCCCATGGTTCTAATCTTACTCCCTGCATATTTTCCCCATTTTTAGTCCTTTTTTTTTTTTTGACTCCGTTGAATTTTGATAAAGTTTTTCTTTAATACCATGTTTTTTTATGTTTCATAGTGTAGTTACAGTATTGCACAGTGTCCGAAGTGGTTGAGTAGAGGCTTTATAAATATTATTTTGATATCACCAAATTGTGAAATAAACTTCACAGTTGTAACATACTTCAAGAAACTGATTTGTGCAGTTTTTCATAGAGTTATGGAGAGAAACAGTTTGCTTGGGAATAGTGTAGGTGTGAGAGGATCAGTGGTAACATACATGTTGCTGAATGGTAGTTCCACATGTTGTTCTATGCATATATATTTACTGAAATTTATGA
This sequence comes from Mauremys reevesii, assembly GCF_016161935.1. NCBI lineage: Eukaryota > Metazoa > Chordata > Testudines > Geoemydidae > Mauremys > Mauremys reevesii. Next base: position 27,757,589 of record NC_052631.1, read on the forward strand.
ATTATTTGTTGAAGTTCAAGACAATGTCTTTCACAACATGTTTTGTTTCCTGCTTTGAACAATGTCAAAATCCTAGATGGGCCTAAAGCAAACCCTCAGATCTGAACACAGTGAATTTTGCGTGAAGGTTTGGTTAACCTTAGATGGCTGGGCCATAGCTCTATAATGGAATGAACCAAAACCTGAATACAAACTCTGTGGAAGTTTGGATCTGGTGCCAAATCAAACTCGTGGTCCATCTAGTCCAGTACCCTGTATCTGGCCAGTTCCAGGGGATTCAGAAGAAGATGCAAGAAATCCTATAATGGACAAGTTTCAAAGACCATGTTTTTTGTGAAAGTTTCTGCATAAAAGTTCTGCAGTCAGTGCTTATTCTCTGAGGCCTGTGGCTTTGAGTATTTTTTAGTCTTTGATAATTTTTGAATCCTGTCTGTTGTAACTGTGAGTGTTTTTATTATTTAAATTAAATGTCTAATCCATTTTGGAATCCTGCTAAAGTCTTGGCCGCCGTACTGTCTTGTAATAGTGAGTTCTAAAGGTTAATTTTACATTGTGTAAAATAGTAACTATAGATTGTAGAAATCCTCCCACTTCACAATTCTCCAGTATCTCTCAACAGAAGCACCATTTAAAGTGGGAATAGTTTTCACTGCCTTCTGAATGGTTCAGAGGCCCCTGTTTTGGTATTTGGAGGGGGCGCTCTATAACCTTGAAACAGTCTTGTTTACAAAGTACACACTGCCTAGTTTAGATCAAAATGTCTTTAAAATAATCCCATCTTCCACTGAGAGTATGCCTACTTTACTGAAGTTCTTTATAAAAATAATTTATAGCTAGGAAGTTTCACAGCCATTATTTTAAATCTAAGTTTATTTTATTGCTTCTAATACTGGCTGATTTGTGTTATGAATGTTGCTAGAAAAATAAGATGGAATACATTTATAGATAAAGTTAAAGCTGTTTCATTAAATGTTAATGGATATACTTGTCCAGCTGAGAGAGCACAGATTTTAACATGTATTGTATTAAGCACTTAATTCTGATATGGCTTATATTCAGGAAGACCATTTGGATAGATAGAGCTGAGCATCACTTACGTGAACATGGATTGGGGAAATGTTTTGTTCTAGCAGTAAAAATAAACAGAAAGTCGACTTCAGTTGGTCCAGAAAACTACAGTTCTGAAGAAAGATGATATATTTTAGTTCTGGAATTGCCTTTAATATCAGTATCTCCATTTAAATTACTGCTGTTCCCTCCCTTCCTCATTATAGATACATTTTAGGTTGGTTTGGGGGCCACAGCTAAGATTTGAGTTACACGTGGAAAGACTTTAATTGTGCCACGTCACATGTGTGGAAAGGAAAGTGTATTTGTTATGTACATGTAAAAGTAATTAAAATACAAATATTTTTTATTATTTTTGAGGGAATAACAAGGCAGAGAAACAGAAAACCAACTTTATACACAGCCAACATTTACAGAGTGCAAATATATTCAGTTTCCATACCTTAGTACAGAGCTGGGTAGTAAGCAGCATTTGATGTACAGATGCAGAGAAAAGAAGATTAAAAAAAATCATGGCCCTCTGGTATCCAGTTTCATTCCCAAAGCAAATGTTCTTGGCTGATCACTGGTTTAAGAAATCTTTAATGAAAATTATTAATGCAGCTTTAGAAAAAATATTGGAAACACTTATGCTTGTTACAGTTCAGATCTGTATTTCTTTTGTTTGGCAGGCTTACAGCTTCTTATTCTTGACAAAGAATTTAACCCCACATTTAAAAAGCTGTATGTCTTCAAAGGAAATTAAAGTGACAACTCATGAAAGAAAATGTCATGCTCAGATGTATTGGAGCATGAGCTTTCATGGGTGAATACCCACTTCGTCGGATGCATTGTATTCACCCACGAAAGCTCATGCTCCAATATGTCTGTTAGTCTATAAGGTGCCACAGGACTCTTTGCTGCTTTTACAGATCCAGACTAACACGGCTACCCCTCTGCTACATGCTCAAATGGTTATGTTTTCAGAATCTATTAGATTAGAATTGAGCCCAGCCAAAATACCAAATCTGATATCCCTGAAGATTGGAGAAATTTATATATTGATTTGAAATTTGCTTCATTTCTAAAATTGCCTAAACCAAAATCCAAAGCTAAACAAACTTTGTGGGTCAGAGTCAGATGCATCTTTAGCTTAGCTGAAGCAGGGGTTCCCAAACTTGGTTTGCAGCTTGTTCAGTGTAAGCCCCTGGCGGGCCATGAGATGCTTTGTTTACCTGAGCGTCCACAGGTACGTCCGCTTGCAGCTCGGGCCAGGCCACTGCTTCCCGCAGCTCCCACTGGCCAGGCACGGCGAACCGTGGCCACTGGGAGCTGTGAGCAGCCGTACCTGCGGATGCTCAGGTAAACAAAGTGTCTTCCCCTGAACAAGCCACGAGCCAAGTTTGGGAACCCCTGAGCTAAAGGTAGTTTTTCCTACAGACTATGAATAACATATTACAGTCAGCCTCTGAAAAAGGTAAATTTATGAAAGACTTTGCATTCTATACTTACTGATGATTTCAAAATGATATTTTTAATTCTTAGAGATTGGGAAACACTGAGAACATTTGAATAGACTGAGATCATACTGAGTTCATAGGGAGGGTTACTTACCTATAAGATCTAGTGAGTTCCGAGTATTCTCTAGAAAAGCTGGTCAGTGACGTTGAAAAGTTTGCTAATGTCCTGAGGTTCAGAGCAGGCCTTTCACTGGGTTGAGTGAGAATATTTTATTTTCAATATTTTGGAAAGTTGGGGTTGGACCCCATTTAGTCAGTTGGTTAAGATTTGGGGAAAAAAACCCAACCCACCCTTGTTATGTTCTGATATTGATTAAAAATACCTATACTGTATTTGTAAGAGGAATGTCATGCCCCCATCTGTATTTGCAGTATATATTTAGGGTCAAATTTAATAGTCCTTCATTGAACAAAACTGCCAGCTTGAAAACTGAAGTTAGTGGGAGTTTTTCTTAATAAAGGATCATAGAATTTGGCCCATATCTTCAGGCCTTTCTGTGGTGGTCATCACCGTAGTATCTGAGTACTTCACAAACATTCATCCTCACAAGCTATAAACTTGGGTACCTCACATTCTAGGTAAGCATCGTAACACCCTTGAATTATAACAATTGTTACTCTTTCTCTCTCACTCAATAGCTATTCATTGTCTTTCATAGTGGTACTTCATAGTCATTCATCATTACAAATCATAGTACTGTAATTCATAGTGACAATGATTAGTCATTGGGCCAGAGAGCAGTACTAAGACTGATGCTGTAGCCTGGTGGTTCAGGCACCTACCCAGTAAATTGGAGACCCAAGTTTATAGGTTGTGGGGAGCTTGAGAGAAAAAGCACACCTCAAAATATTCCATAGCTCAGTGACTAACATGCCCTTTTGCCATGTAGGAGACTTAAGTTCATCTCCATTCTCCATATCAGGCAAAGGGAGAACTAAACCTTGGTCTTCTGCCTCCCAGGTGAGTACCCTAACCACTGGCCTAAAAGTTACAGGGAAACTTTAAACTCTTCCTGCAGCCGTTTTGTGAACCTAGTCCTTGTTTGCTTTTGTTAAAATACCCAAAATCAAAATGAAAATGTTTGTGTTGCGTCAAACAAAACATTTTGTTCAGCCTCACTTGATTTTTTGTGTAACCTTTTGTTGCCAAAATTAAAAAAAAAAAACGATTTCAGTTCAATCTAAAACAAAATGTTTTTTAGTTTTTCTTTCTGGAATTGCCAGCAAACTGAAAAACCCCTTATTTGCCCAACTCTAATTGTTACCTGATAGCTCCCATTTTTCCATTCTCAGCTGATGCTGACTGTTTTTTAGATTTCTGAGTGACCTCCATCAAGCCATTATAGTCCACTCTGGTCCCCTGCTGGCTGGGCAAAGAGAGGCAGCTAGGTCTGTCTTCAGACAGCAACCTCTCTGGGCCACACTGCAGCATTCTGCCTTTTTTTTTTTTTTTGGGGCGGGGGGAACACAGGCTAGGAGGGGCAAATGGGGCGGGCAACAAGGGGCAAAGCTAGGGGGCCTGTTGCAGAGGGGAAGGGGTCAGTCCAGGGAAGGGTGGGGGGTGCGTGCACCCACGAGCACTTGTGCAAAGGCAGTGTTTGGCTGGCTGCTGCTGGAGGCCCAAACGGTGGCAATAGGGTGTATTCTGCTCTATTACAGGACAGAACAGAGAGAGCAACTAGGCCAGTAAGGGAGTGAATTGAGAGGAGATGTATTCAGCTGCCAGGTCTGTAGCCAACTTTTCTGCCATTGCAGGAAGAGCCTTAGGGGAAGGGAGAATGCATACAGGAAGGAAAACACAAGTTCTGAAGTGATTTGGGGTGAGAGAAAATGAGGTGAGTTTGGGAAAGGGAGGGAATGGGGGAATTTAGTGAGATGCAGGAGACTAGATTTTTGGGAGAGGGCATAGGCACTAGCAATTGAGAGAAGAGACTAAGGAAGATTATAAAGGAGGGGAAGGAGAAAGTGGCAACATTTTAGGCCTGGGGAATATGCAGAAATAGAAGAGAGAAAGTGGGGAGGGGTTGGGGCTGGAGAAGGTGAGAAATGGGAAAGGGCCGTTGGGGAAGGAGAGACTTATTTAGAGAGCTAGGGAGGAGAGAACTAGGTGTTTGGGGGAAGGGAGGGAATTAGGTGAATTTCAGAAAAGAGATGGGTGCTGAGGGCAGAGAGAGAGAGAGAGAAGTTTGGGGGAATGAGAAATTAGATAAATTCAAGGGAAGTAGGGGTGGGGAAGGGATTTTAAACCGAGAGAAGTCTAGAAGGGAAGAAGAGGAGGCCTGGAGTGCTTTTCCAGTGGCTGGAAACTTGTTGTGGCTTCCAAAAACAACTGCCAGGAAAGACCTGTGAAGGAAGGATGGCAGTCAGCCAAAGACTCTTCTTTGGGAGGAGAAGCTGGAGAGACCAAAGTGAGCCCAAATAATTTGTGGAAGGCAAGAGAGAAGGAAGTAATTTGTGTTGGCAACCTCCATGTGGTTTTGTGTGTCTTAATGGTGCTTCACGAGAGTGGCTTTGTTCAGTCCAACTTTTGTGAAACCATCTTTCCTTAACAGAGCCATTGTCTCAGGGTCTGAGATATTCATCTGCTACTAGTGTTCTTTGCCCTTTGTTTTCCTTTGAAATGATGAATAATGTAAATTGTTCAGTGACTGGGACTTGGCTTTGAATATCCAGGAGAACGTTAAGGATGGGTCAGATTTGCAAAGTTGTGCACAAAAGTAGAGTCATTCAAAATGCACATGTCTTGTTGGATTTCTGGTCTTTTTTTCTCCCCTTGATTAGTATGAAGATTTGAAAGAATAAAAATCTTATTATATAAAAGTGATTTTATTCAAAGTGTTCTCTTGCTGCGGTCATCTTATCTTTTCCATAGTCCTGCCTCCTTTGCATGGATGATAACATTATTTAAAACTGTCTGAGCCATGTTCATGTTGAAAACTAGAAAATGTATACACAGAGAGTCTTCATCACTGGAAGAGTCTTGTATGGGTGATACAAAAAGAGGATTCAGCTCGGATTTCTTTTTTTATCTATCTTTTTATAGGATTATAGATTTAAACATTGGACACTGTATGTAAAAGAAAACCCCAAATCATACCTATGGGATATTGGTGATAACATGTAAATACTTAAGAAATCATCAAACAGGATAAAGTAAAATGCACCCACTGTTTGCTGAGGGGTGGAGCGGTGAAGTCTATACTTTCTAAGAAATTAATACAGGCCCTTTCTGTCCATAATCGACATTCAGAAAACGTAAAAATAAATGGATATTTTTACGTTAATGTTTTGCTTGGAGGGATCAAGGGCGCCATTGATGCAGTGGTTACTGTGTATACTAGTGTTGTTTATGGAAAATGACTCTTGGGTTGCAACAGAACATGTTGCCAATTTTTTTTTTTTAATGGAGAAGTATTTATATGCCCTTGTGGTTTACTGTGTAAAAATTGCTTAAGCCCAGTGGGCTAAATTCATCCCTGATGTAACTCCACTGAAGTGAGGTCAGTGACTTGCTGAATCATTTTAAGACAAATTTCGAATATATAATCTTCTGGCCAAAGATAAATGAAGTGACATTTGTGAAATCCTTTAAACTAGTTAACCGGGCTAAGGGTCCTGCTATAGATCTCAGTTGATAAAACTGTATTTCTTCCCCTTTCTCTACACTTTCTCCAGCAGACCTAGGTCCTGATTCTCATTTGTACTAAGGCTGCTGTCAGGGCTGCCACCTTTGAGACACAGAAAAAACAACATCTGGCGACCCACTGCCAACACAAAGTGCCCTAGTGCCGACTATTGCTAATTTATTACAAAAATGTTTTAGAGAAACATTTTACACCAAAAACCCACAATATGTGTATCTTTTTATTTTTCTGACCTTATCCTAACAGGGCACTGCAGTCTGGTGTCCAGTGGTGTGAACTGTAGTGAATTCTAACGTTGGTCAAGTGGTGGTGGGGAGAGAAAGGCACATTAAATGTTTTAACTGGCAAAGCAGTACAAAAAAGAGCCTAGCTACTTTATACCGCACTGGCAGTGTAAAGGAGCTGTAAAGTAGGTGTAGAGTGGGTCCCTTTATAGCCAGAATCAGATCCTCAATTGTCACATTTTTTTTCCTCAGGATTCAGTTTTTACAAACTCTTGGTTTTATTCACTGCAGAAGACTTGTATCATCCCCCAGAGTAAAGCCCCACAAACTCCAGTTAGATTTCAGCTCCTACAGCCAGCTATGAACAGAGACTCCCCTCAAAAATGTGAGACTTGCTCTTTGTCTCTCTGGAACAGGAGCTCAATTATTCCAAATAAAACTGACCAAAAAATTGTATACCTCTACCCCGATATAACGCTGTCCTCGGGAGCCAAAAAATCTTACTGCGTTATAAGTGAAACCGTGTTATATCGAACTTGCTTTGATCCACTGGAGTGCACCGCCCCACCCCTCCCCCGAGCACTGCTATACCGCGTTATATCCTAATTTGTGTTCTATCAGCTCACATTATATCGGAGTAGAGGTGTATTAGAAATTGTCTGTGCAGATCAGTGGCGAGAGAGGGAGAAACACTGGCAGCACATTCATTTTTATCACACTAAGCCAGCCAACTGCAGACAGGGCAAGGATAAATTCTGTTGACAAATTGGCTTTAGTTTGGGCTATGAGAGGTTTATAATGAAGGGACCAAAGTTCCTTATGAGATTTAGATATGTTCACTCACAAGTATTTAATGTTCTAATTTTCTCTTTTAAAGAGTGTGTGCGGCAGGTAGTATGTTCTTTCTCTACTGGTCCCTGAAGAATGTTCTCTGTTAAATTAGGTTGAGAACCTGAAAGCTCCCTTTATTGAGACATCACACCCACTTTCTAGAACTGCTCTGCAGCTTGTACTCTAGTCTAGTACTAGTGTATTTTGTATGCTGTTATTCCAGTGAAAGCCCTCCAGAAGGCATGTGTAAATTCTTTGGGTCAAGTAGCTTGCTGCTCACCAGCCGCACAAGCGGGAAGAAGCTTTTCCCCATGCGGTTCCCCTTGTGCAGTGTCCTAGCGCAATTTCACTCCCTGTGTGTCCTAGCACTTCTAGAAGCATGTTATCCCAAAATGGGCAGGGGAGCCCCTTCCCCACCTCGAGATCAGCAGCACTATCTGGCTGTGGAGATGGGAGTATGCTGCACTACGGGATGATGCAATAAGCATACTACCCTGGGCACCTGAGTGTTTTGGGTGGGACTGTACCTTCCCAAGGCTCAATCCCCTCTGGAGTTTCTACTGAGGGGGTGTGAGTCTGCATCACCCCAACTCAGGGTAGCGTTTTGCTGCACCAGTCAACCCCTTTCTTACATTCAAGCTTGATGAGTCCTAAGAAAGCCTTTCCTGCTTTCATTGAGTATTGTTAAAATTGCTTTGGAAAGGCAGTCTGTTGGGGAGTTTCTAGTTCTCATATCCTCCTTCTCCCCACCCACTGCCACAGTTTCACCCATGCCTCCTTCCTTAACTTACTGTTTGTTTCCTTCTGCCATTCTCATCGTGGTGCCTTCTTCCATGTCACACATTACCCTTGGAACTCTCTCCCTTTCATTGGTCAAATGACCACCTTGTTTTTATTCCAATTGTTCCTTAACACATTTGTCTTCAAAGCCTACCCTCTTTAATCTACCAAAGTCAGAAGAACGTTAAAAACATTAGTACTTCTTTGGGATTGCAGCATCTCCTGGGAAGTCTGGTGCACTGTATCTAAACTGTATTTTCTGTGTAATTTTAGAATGTATATTTCTTAGGTCAGGGACCATGCCTTGTACAGCACCATGCACACTGTTGGCACTCAGTAAATTAATAATCAGGGAAAGTAACGGTGCTGATCCTCCTACCAGATTTGCTAAAAGTTAATAGTAGTTCTCTACAAAGTTATTTTGTTCTTTTAAAAACTGCATTGCCTTATTGATTGGAAAACTGTAGGCATATAGCCCAGGGGAGGGTAATTCAGACATCTTGGAGACAGAACATAAGGCGTAGATGACAAAGGGTATCCTTGGCTTGCACCGGATGATGGGAACTGGCATACGGCCATTGCTTATATGAGAACAGAACAATCTCAATATAGTTTGGACCAAGTCCTATTTGTTTAAAGCTCAAAATGGACAGCTTAACTCTACAGTGCTTTGCAGCAGAGCCAGTCCCAGGGACATGCCAGCCTTTGACATTGTACCCCAGAGGCAGCTATAAAGCAACATTTTTTTGTTGAGCTTCTGGGCGTAAGAGGAATGATGGGGGTACAGTGTGGGAGAATAAAGGAGTTACTGTCCCCAGGCACTTCACACTTCCTTTGTATATGACTGGTGCTGTACACTGTAATCTACACAATCATTACCACTCTGGTTGTTTGCCATGTAAAATTATCTTACACCATCAGCCTCTCTTTTCAATGGTGTCTCTGATCTTGATGTACCAATTTTTGTAAAATATTTTTTTCTAAGTTCATTGCTAGAACCAGTGGCAGTTCTTCCCTTAGAACACCTGGGGCCCTCTCCCACTAAGTGAAACAAAATGTGTTTTCTTTTATTTTAACTCCCCAAGTCGATATATCATTCACAGCTATTTAACCATGTAGAAGTGTCCATTTGGGGACAGCAGCAATGCAGTGCCCCAGACTGTGTAGCACACGTTCCAGCAGGGAGATACAGCTCGTGCTGATAACACTCTTTTCATTCCACTAGTAGCTCTGGGGGATATTAAACAGCACTATGAACATTAGACATTTTAAAATCAGGAGGTCTAGATAACTTACATCCAAGAGTTTTAGAAGAGCTGTCTGAGCTTGCTGGATCATTAATGTTGGTTTTCAATAAATTTTGGAGCACTGGGGAAATTCCAGAAGACTGGAAGAAAGCTAATGTTGTTCCGGTTTTTTAAAAATGGTAAACTGAATCACCCATGTAATTTATAGGCCTGTCAGCCTGACTTGGATCCTGGGCAAGATAATGGAGCAGTTAAAACAGGACTTGATTAATAAAGAATTAAAGGGGGGGTAATGTAAAACTAAATTGCTATCCTGTTTTTATGAGATTACAAGCTTGGCTGAAAAAAGTAATAGTGGTGATGTAATCTATCTAGACTTCTCTAAGGCGTTTGAGTGCTACTGCATGACATTTTGATTAAAAAAAACCTCGAACAATATAAAATTAACATGGAAGACATTAAATGGATTTAAAACTGGCTAATTGATAGGTCTTAAAATGGACTTGTAAACAGGGAATTGTCATTGAATGGATGTGTTTCCAGTGGGGTCTCACACGGATTAGTTCTTGACCCTATGCTATTTAATATTTTTATCAATGATCTAGAAGAAAACATAAAATCATCATTGATAAAGTTTTCAGATGACACAAAAATTGGGAGAGTGGTAGATAATGTAGGTGACAGGCCACAGATTCAGAGTGATCTGGATCACTTGATAAACTAGGTGCAAGCAAACAATGTGTTTTAATATGGCTAAATGTAAACATACACTGTGACTGGTTCCCCCTGGGGTGTGAGCTGGAACTTGGGTACCACTATGCCCCCTGACCCACCAGCCTGGGCTCCCTATCACACTGTACTGCTGTGACAAGCTGCAAAGCCCTCCAGCCTGCGCTTTCACCAGCATTCACCCAGGTAGGGACATACCCAGCTGCAATTAGATGCAGGCTCTGTAACCACCAGCTGCCCAGTTTAGGACCCCAGAGCTGTACCGTCCTATCCTGGTCAAATCAGGCCAGTATATGGGTTTAATACCTGGTCTACCTCTCCCTCAGTGTGATGAGGACAATGCACATTTGTGGTAACTTAGCAGAGATTTCCCCCAAGCACTCCAGTCAAAGCTCACTGATTAAAACAAAAACAAGTTTATTAACTACAAAAGATAAATTTTAAGTGACAGTAACTAGATCAAAGCAGATTACCTAGCAAACAAACAAAAACATAAACTAAGCTTAATATACTCAATAGATTGTATATGAATAGCAGATTCTCACCCTAACTGATGGTACAACAGGCCGCAGATTCTTAAAGGGTAAGCTTCACTTGCTTTACAGCTTGGAATCCCCAGGTGTTTGATACACAGGCTAGAAATCCCATTAGCCTGGGTCCAACAATTCCCCCAGTTCAGTCTTTGTTCCTCAGGTGTTTCCAGGAGTCTTCTAGTGTGGGGAGTGAAGAACCACAGAAGATGTCACTCCCTGCCTTATATAGCTTTTGCATAGGGCGGGAACTCTTTGTTCCAAAGCTTGGTTCCCAGACCAGTCTGTGGAAAAATACTGACATCCCAAGATGGAGTCCAGCATCATATGGCCTGGTCACGTGTTGTCAGAGCAGTACCGGTATGGTGCTCTGCTTTCTCCTTGTTGATATCACTTGGCTGTGTGCGTGAGTTCCCTCTGTGTGCTGCCCCAGCTTTGCAGATAGCTGACACAGCAGACCTGACGAGAACCCCCAATAACCACAGAGTCCAGTAAGATGCAAAGCCACGTCGGCTAGGTTTATTGCGACCTCGGACACCCGTGCAGGGTCCCCGTAGATTACTTAGTCTACCGGGCATACTGCGAGAGAGTGCTTCTTGGCAAGGACCTGGCTCAGTGGCGGGACTTTCCACTCCCCCTTCGGCTGGACAAAGGCACCGCCCCAGAGATGCATTCTTATACACAGATACAAACAAGTTACACATCACACCTGACGTATTGAGGTGCAACCCCTCTACGTAGCACGGTACAATCCCTCTACGTATTAAAGTGCCGCCTTCTACCTTGTACATGTTGGTTCGATCAAAACAACTCTATCCATCATTTTACCCTTTTGCCCCTGTCATTGGGATTGGCCAGCCTGTTCTTTGTTATCTGTGTGGAATGTGCAAGTATGTGAATGTTCTGATATCTAGTGTTCAGTACCTTTTTAGGTACGTATCTTCTTGCAGCATCAGCCCTTTCCTTGCCAGCTTTTGTGAGCAGGGCCTGCCTCTGGCTCACAGCTTAACTTTGCTTTATGTTAGCAAAGTCTTGATCATTACTTTATACCAGGCCTCTGATACCAAGGTTTATATCTTAGGGCCTCCTCTTACTACAACATGTCCTTGTAGAGTTATAGCAGCCATCACTCACAGGCTTTTGTGGCATTCTCAGGAAGACTCACCAGGTGGGAGATAAGCTTCTCCTAGGGCCTATTGTTTTCCCTAATGGCTCATTGCCCTGAATAAGCCCTTCCCAACCAGCTATCTAGACTGAAATCATCTTGTCTAGTGGGTGTTATCCCGGTTTAACTACATTTGAAATACAGATACATAGTCAATATTCGTCACTTCAGATACAAAAATGATACATGCACATAAATAGGATAATCATATTTGGCAAATCATAACTTTTCCAAAGACCTCTCACATGACCCATCTTGCATAAAATGCATCATAATTGTGCCACAATCATATAATAATATCACTATGAAGAATATGGCATGCTGTGCCATATATACATCTGGGGGGAGAAGACTCTAGGCCATACTTACAGGATGGGGCATTCTATTCTGGGAAGCAGTGACTCTGAAAAGAACTTGGGAGTTGTAGTGAATAATCAGCTGAATATGAGCTCCCAACGTGATGCTGTGGCCAAAAGAGAGAATGCGATTCTGGGATAAATGGGGGAATCTCGAATAGGAGGAGAGAGGTTATTTTTCCTCTCTATTGGCACTGGTGTGACCACAGCTGGAATACTGTGTCCAATTCTGGTGCCTGCAATTCAAGAAGGATGCTGATATGTTGTAGAGCAGTGATTCTCAAAGCCGGTCCACCACTTGTTCAGGGAAAGCCCCTGGCGGGCCGGGCTAGATTGTTTACTGGCCGCGTCGGCAGGTTCAGCCGATTGCGGCTTCCACTGGCCGTGGTTCGCCGCTCCAGGCCAATGGGGACTGCGGGAACAGCGGCCAGTACATCCCACGCTGCTTCCCGCAGCCCCCATTGGCCTGGAGCAGCGAACCATGGTCAGTGGGAGCTGCGGTTGGCTGCACCTGTGGACGCGGCAAGTAAACAAAACAGCCTGGCCCACCAGGGGCTTTCCCTGAACAAGCTGCGGACCGGCTTTGAGAACCACTGTTGTAGAGGGTTCAGAGAAGAGCCACAAGAATTCTAAAGGGATTAGAAAACATGCCTTATAATGATACTCAATCTGTTTAGTTTAATGAGAAGGTTAAAGGGTGACATGATTCAATCTATAAGTATCTATATAGGGAACAAATATTCAATAATGAGTTCTTCAGTCTCGCAGTGAAAGGTATAACACAATCCAATGGCTGGAAGCTGAAGCTAGACAAACTCAGACTGGAAATAAGGTGTAAATTTTTAATGGTGAGAGTAAATACTGTAACAATTTACCAAGGGTCATGGTGGAGTCTCCATCACTGACAATTTTAAAATCAAGATTGGATATTTTTCTAGGAATTATTTTGGGGAAGTTCTCTGGCCTGTTATGCAGCAGATCAGACTAGATGATCATAATGGTCCCTTCTGGCCTTGGAATCTATGAATCTATAAAAGCAACAACAGAAACTCAGGGAGAATATCTGTAATTCAGAGAACAGCACACCAGCCAGAGCAGATGATGAGGGGCTAAGGTAGCTAAGGAGAACCAGAGTGACCCACTTACAATTTTGATGGAGAGTCACCTCAGCATAGTAACTTTGGCCTTATCCTGGGCTGCATCCAAGCTGCACTGACTTTAGTTTACAAGGAGTGTGGGGAGATATAAATATGGCTGTATGCCACTTTATGCTTCCCCACTTCTGGGGCCAGCCAGGGATCAATCCAGCCTCAATCCTGCTCTAAAGTACACCATGGCCAAATGTGTCTATTTCAGCAGCGAGGGATTGCTGGGGCACAGGGCTGCACATCTCCTTCTCCTGGCAAATGTCTCCTATGCTGGGGGCAGGCACTGTGCTGCTCATATGCCACACTGGGATTCCACTTTAACTATGGGAGCCCTTGGATACACAGCTATCTACCTTTCCAGCTGCGTTGTGCCTCCTGAACAGACTTCAGGCTCTGTGTCAGTGGGTTGCTTCTGGTCTGTGTTCAGCAATGCTGCTGAATGGCATGGCGCTCACAGTCATGTGACCATTTGGTCCTTTGAGTTGAGATGGGCCAAATAGAGACTCCCTGGCTCTTATCAAGGCCCCTACAGGAATTTCACCAGTAGCCAGCATTGTAGTGGCCAGTCCTGAGGAACAGGATTGCACCATATTTTGATTATTACATAATTAATGGAAGACTGTATGGAACGGAGGATTCAGGAGGTGACACTTTAAAAAATGGTGATAACTGCTTTGATCAGCCTTCCTGAGTTTGGCTAATCTACGATTTTAAAGTCTCTACTGAGAATGATGCTGTAAGCCCTTTAGAAGTACCATCAAATCCCACTTGGTACACACTGCACACTGTGCTATCTTTTACTTACCCATCCCCAGAGGTTATTCTGCTCAAACTCCTTCCCATAACTCCCCTCACACTCTCCTCTGCCTTATCCCCACTCTTCTATTTACCATCATCAACTCCCTAAGCAGGTGAGGGAGTGATGATAAAGCATCGTGCCCCTTAGGGGGGCAGAAGGAGGTAGGTTCGCATAGAGTGTCCTGACCTTGCCTCCATAGGCGGCGGGTTATATTCTTTTGTGGTGCCCAAGCTCCAGCAATATTCAGGGCTGGGGGCCCTGCTCCAATAATATTTGGAGCTGGGTCTCTCCCCCGGCCCTGCCTGGAGCGGGCCCGGCCCCTGTGGCTCTCCCCCCGCTGCTCCACCGCGTCCCTGCCTGGAGCGGGTCCTGGCCTCCGCCTGCCAACTTCCCCCCCACCCCCCCGTGCGTCCCTCCATCGTGGGTCTCCGCTCCCCCCCCACGTCCCTGCCTGAAAGAAAGCAGCGTGCGCCGTTCCCGTGCCTGCTTGTGCTGCCGGAGTAGCACATTCCTAGCCGGAGCCCCGCTCCTGGCAGCAACTGCTGTCTGCTGCCCCAGAGTCCTAGTGCCCCCATTCACTAATGGCAAGGCAGGCTGCCCTTCCCCTGCCCTTCCGCCCTAGCCCTGAGCCTCTCCAATGCCCCAAACCCTCATTCCCAGCCAGAGCCCTCATCCCCCTGCACCCTAATCCTCTGCCCCAGCCCTGAGCGCCCTCCTGCATCATGAACCGCTCATCCTCAGCCCCAGCCAGAGATGTCATCCCCCTGCACCCTAATCCTCTGCTCCAGCCCTGAGCCTCCTCCTGCATCATGAACCCCTCATCCTCAGCCCCACAGCCCTCACCCCTGCACCTCCTCCTATCCCCAAACTTCCTCCCAAAGCCAGCACCACCTCCCACCCCCAAACTCTATCCCAGAGCCTGCACCCCTCACCCCCTCCTGCACACCCACCCCCTGCCCCAGCCCGGAGCCTGCACCCTGCACCCCTCCTGCACCCTAATCCCCAGCCCAGGACCTGCACCCCAGACCTCCTCCCCCCACCCAACCCTCCTCCCAGAGCCTTAGGTAGGTGGGGGGGTGGAGTTGGGGGGGGGGCAGACGGGGGGGTGGGTTCTGGTCACCACCAACATTTCTACAAACCTGCCACCCATGCTTGCCTTTCCTAGTTGTGCTTTTAGGCTAGACATAGGTAGCAGATGAGCAGACCCCTCAGCTTGGCATTAAATTCAATGCTATTCCCACAAATTCAGGTGTCTTCCATCCCTGGATCTGTGTTTTGAGTTTCAAAAGCTGCCTGTGACTGTAAGCACAGGCCCTTCTATCCCCTTAATATGGCCATTGCTCTAATTTTTTTTTCTCTAAGTCACTCCCCTCTTCCCACACAGTGTGGCTGAAATAGCTGTGAGCTGTCTAGGAAGGAATCTGTGGAGATTTTGTTGAGGATCAGGGACTAAAAGTTGAGATGAGGTCAGTATGAAGTAAGAGTGTGCTCTGCTGGCTTCTTTTCATATATATGCTGTCTTGCTTTTTCAGTAATGGTCCAGGCAAGCAACCTGCTTCTTTTATGTGATACTGTGTTGATTTTGGCTCCAGATCTGACCTACAGTCTCATTACTAATTGAATGGGAAGAGCCCTCTAATTTAAGCATATATATATTTAAACCAGGACCCCACTGTGGAGAAATAACAGAAAACAGTCCAGTAATTTTGCTATTTGATAATGTTTTTTACTCCCTTTCTGGCTGTGTAGCAGCAGCTAAGCACTTTACTCAGAGCTGTGCTGACGTCATGGTAGAAGGTGATGCACAAAGCTGCTTTAGCAAGATAAAGCTGAAATAATAGTTATCAACAAAACTGGCAAAACCTTTCCTATCTCCTGGCTGTGCAAACAGAGCTGAGGGGTCTCTGTCCAACTCCTAGATAACAGCATCAAAACACTATTACTAACCACTCGCAGGAAGATTTAACCCAGGACTGAAAGGTCAGTAGTGACCAACCTATCTTCTCAGTCCATGAGCTGATTCCTCTGGAGGCTTGGCTACACAAATAGTTGCAGCAAGCTGGGGTTTAAATCTACCCTGCACTAACCTGCTGTGTGCCAAGTGTCCATGTGGACTCTGCTGCCATGCACTGAAAGTTTCCTACTGTGCTTTAATTTGTCCCCGTAATTTCAAAGCAGGGTAGATCTAAGCGCACGAAAGAACTTTTAATGACTGGCAACAGGGTCTGCATGGACACTTAGTGTGCGGGAGATTTACACTCCAGTTTGCCATGAGTGTTTGTGTGGTAGACGAGTCCTGGATCAGAGTAGAGGCAGGGCAGCATGGGGAAGTCTGCAGTGATGGAGTGTACATACTCCATAGCAGCAGAGCAAGGCTGGGGATAAAATTTGTGTCTGGAGATTGCAAGACAATTTGCCCCATCCTGAAGAATCTCCTTGAGTTGCCAGCCCTGGAAAGAGCATACTTAAATGGGAGCTATTAAGGATCAGGTATAAAAGCAGAGATGATTACTATCTTAGGGTTTTATGCTACTGCCCATCAATCATCATAGTATCTGAGCACCTTCCACGTAAAATTGTTAGCAATAGAGAAGTCCCTGGTGGGGCTGGGCTTCTTCTGATGAGATGCAGAACATCTCTACTAACATGAAGAAGTCTCTGTTTGCTGATCCCTAAAGCCAAGAGCCAGAGTTTATCTTTAAATCTTCCAGCCAAACCAGGAACTTACGATTTGCTTTGCTTTCAGCACCTGCTCCGCGGCGCTGCCGTATCGTTACGTTTAGGGGGGATTCTGACTTAGAGGCGTTCAGTCATAATCCCACAGATGGTAGCTTCACCCCATTGGCTCCTCAGCCAAGCACATACACCAAATGTCTGAACCTGCGGTTCCTCTCATACTGAGCAGGATTACTATTGCAACAACACATCATCAGTAGGGTAAAACTAACCTGTCTCATGACGGTCTAAACCCAGCTCACGTTCCCTATTAGTGGGTGAACAATCCAACGCTTGGTGAATTCTGCTTCACAATGATAGGAAGAGCACTTCCGACGAAGTGGGCATTCACCCACGAAAGCTCATGCTGCAAAACGTATAAGGTGCCACAGGATTCTTTGCTGCTTCTACAGAACCAGACTAACACGGCTACCTCTCTGATGCTGAAATAACCTAATTTATAACTCTCAAACCTGCATATGACTGTCTGTCATTTAACCAGGCTAATGCTGGTGGCTTCTATTGTCTTATCATGAGTTGAGACTGCTGGTTTGTATAATGTCCTGAAGGCACTTAACTCACTAAGAGTCTGACTATTAAAAATATCCCATTAAAACTTGAGAGCACTGTGACTTGACTTATGATGGGGGCTCCCCTGGCTGTCATCATTGGCTGTCTCCCACTCACCAAACTTAAGGAGTGAGAAATGTTTCTGTATTCTACTTAACCTACTTGGGCCCCTTCTCTCCCTTTGGAAGAGACAGTCTCTTACAACCCAAGGGATGTGGTCAAGCTCTTCTGTGAGGTATCTAGTGAACAATGAGGAAATTACACATGTATGATGATGAGGGATTATCAGTAACAGAGAGAGTCAAAATTTCAGAACTTCAAAATGTTGAAATTTTGAAGAGAAAAATAAAAAACGAAAAATTTCTCCCTTCATTTTTAACCCACTATGGTGCTGGTCAATTTTTTTCAGATTTTGAAATTTTGAATGTTAAAACACTTTTATTTTATTTTTCTTGCAAATCCCTTTCCTTTTGTTTTTGACTAGCTCTATGCACTAATGACCATTGAGGAGTTTACTGACACCCATCTGATTGCGTATGTAACATGCTCTCAAGGGAAGTTCATGTCAGACACACATACAGAGGTGGCGCCGTCATAATAGAACAGGATAAACATAATTGACTTTAGATTCTTATCTAACAAGCAAGGACTCCAACTCATATCACAAATACAGTCCAAACTGCTCTTCCAGTCACAGTCCCTAGTACTGGTACATCTACCCTTAGGGGTTTTGATGAATTCTGGAGCAGAAACTTGCTGGGGTTTTGCAGCTGATTTTGGTCTCAGGTAAATTGGTTGCTGTATCTAAGATTCTGCTCTATCTGATTAGTCTGCAATGCTCTAGATTCCATTGCCAGTTAGACCTATTGTCTGGATCCTCTTCTGAAAGTCAAGATTAGGCCTGGCTGTGGGCTGTGTGCTACTCGCTGTCTGTATTCAGAGGGCCCCTTCTCCTGAGGCCAGACATCTGATCGATGTTAGCCCATCTGGACCCACTGTCTATTAGCTAAATTTCTGTACCAGATCTGTCTTGGCCCCTTCTTTTTGATAAGCCAGAATACAAATAGTTTCACTTGCTAACTCTTCTCTTGCCTAGACTTCCTGGACTCAGCTGGCCTGATTGAGCTGTATGTTCCCTTTTTTCCCTGGTCTACTTCTGTCTCCAACCATTTTCTAGTCCATGAGAACAGGCAGGGCAGGAAAGCAGACTATTTTGTCCTTTCTACTTCTAGATCCCACACTCTCTCCCCACTGCAGCTTTGCTGCTTCCTGCCAACTGAAGTAATTTCAAACCAACTATTTCAGTGATGTCCAGCCAGGGTAGACCATCCCTTGTTGCTGAGGGAACACTGTTGTCTCCCTTACTTTAATATAATGGGCAACCACTATTTCCTGTAGCCCAAGAATAGGGGAGAAGTTGCCTGCTTCACTTCTGCACATAGAGTCAAGGACTTTAAGGCCAAGAGGGACTACCAGATCATCTAGCCCGACTTCCTATATATCACAGAACACCAACACTACCCAACGCCTGCACAGTAAATCCGACAACTGAAATTAGACCAAAATATTACAGCTCACAAGAGACTAGGACTCAAGTCAGCCAGCCGTAGAGTTGTCTCGCCACCCAATGGCTTCCTCACCACCTCCT
The DNA here is from genome assembly GCF_016161935.1 of Mauremys reevesii. Lineage (NCBI taxonomy): Eukaryota > Metazoa > Chordata > Testudines > Geoemydidae > Mauremys > Mauremys reevesii. The sequence continues at coordinate 27,776,542 of NC_052631.1, forward strand.
TTGCTGCATTTTCATGCCAGCCTATAAAAGATTTGAGAACAGGGGCTGAGAGGTATTCTGAAGTGGCAGCCATCACCGCAAGAGGGAGCTTAGAGCTGATGCGGCAATCAAGTAAATTTTGGGGCTTTGGAAAAATCTAACCTGTAACATCTGGGGCAGCTAGGGGTAAGGGCCATAGCAGAAGGAGACATGAAACGGTGCTAAAGAGGAAGGGCAGAAGTCTATACTGGGTGTAAATCTAAAATTTAAATCCATGTATTAGATTAAAATGTAATAAATCATAAGAAGGATTTGGATGATTGAATCCTGACTGCAAAAATCACTGAACTTGTATACTCATAGCTGGTGACACCTCTATGCAGCTTCAGCCCCATGAATAATTTACCTGTTTATTTTTTTTATCTCTATGTATTTATGGCACAGTAGGTTGTCATGGTATCTGAGCATGAAAACAGAGGAAGTGGGCCTTCGTTAGCCTTGGAATTATAGTAACTGGTCTTCAGTATATATACATGTCTGAAAGCATCTGAGAGAGCACCATTCCTAACAACTTAGGCTGTTGTGGCAAAACCTGCCCACAGAGTGTCACTGTTGATCCAATTTAGACTATTCTCTGGCAGTGGAAGATATATAAGTAGAAGCAAAATTATGAAATATTTCTTGTGTCAGTCGTCACCTGAACTCTCAAGACCTCCTCTTGGACTCTGTGTGATAAATGTCTGTTGAACGTTGGTTCCCAAATGTGCTGCTCCCCCATTATAAGCACCTTAGAATTCTTCTTGTTCAAAGCCTATGGCTTTCCAGAACGGTGTTCTAATGAAAATGGTGTGTATAGCTGTGTAACAGATTTGCCAGATCTCATTAAGCTTGATGCTGTATGTGCACTTGAGAGCACAACTCCCACTGAGGTCAGTGGCTGCAGAATAAGGCCCATCAAGTGCTTGTATGACATATGCAAGTAAACTTGTCCATCATACAGTTGCCACGATTCTGCTATTATAGCTAATATGGAGAGTTGTTGTAGCTTTGTTGGTCCCAGGATATTAGACAGACAAGGGGGACAAGAGCGTAGTGATTGTCTGGTTTCACCCACATAGTTGCTATTGGTGCATTTAGTGCACTGAATGAGGTGCCCCACATGTTGTTCTAGGTGTGTGTAGGAGCCACGGATCTTGAAAGGTGTGTTGGGGGTGTGTGCGTTGATCATTGAACAGTGGAGCTATGTCTGCAGGTTTTGCATCTGTTGTTCTGACAGTGTCTGGTGAACATTCAAACAACCCCCCAGCCATGGGCAGCGGGTCACATAGGCCGGGGGAGGCTGTTCCTCCCCAAACAGCCAGGCGCAGCCCCATCCCCTGCTTACCACCGCTCCCTTTGGCTCTAATCTTCTAGCCCCCAGTGCTCTAGCTGGGGCTGAGGAGACGGGGGCCACGTGCCGCCCACCCTCCCGGTGCTCTGGGGTTCGGGGGGCTGCAGCCACCTGCCCTCCCTCACTTGAGTTAGTTTCCCAGGCTGAAGAAGAGCTCTGTGTAAGCTCCAAAGCTGGTCTCTCTCACCAACAGAAGTTGTTCCAAGAAAAGATATTACCTCACCCACCTTGTCTCTCTCTTATAGCTAATACTTCAGTAACAAAGCAACTGAAAACATGGACATACCTGAGGGAGCAACTCCCCCTGCTGTTACTGCACTTGGCTGCATGTGCTCAGTGATTTGTTCCTAGCATATCACACGTCCTGCTCCACTAGATGAGATCCTGGGGTGCCAGGGTAAAGAGCACTGCAGTGAGCTGTATGCTCCGTACTCATTTGGTCTGATTTCTTCTACATTTACTCTTGTGTTTGTGTTGGCTTCCTGTATGTGGGTGACTGTTCTGTCTCCCCAGCACAGACACCAGGCTGGGTGGACAGCTGCAGGGAGGCGGGGGCGTGTCTCAAAGCTGATACAGTTTACTCATTGTTTTTGAAGTGCTCCCCTTCCATCGACCAACCAAACGCAAACCAAAATAGCCCCGAAATCTTACATTGCCTGAGGCAGCATTAACTCTCAATGGGATATTCATGTGGTTATTCACAGGGCCAACAGAGAGTGGTGTTGGTGAAAGCATCTTTGTCCCAGCTGTTCCCTCCCAAAACCCAAGGAGCTCAGCACCCCCGGTACACTAGTGTAACAGTTTCCACCGTGTCCCATGCTGGGGAGATGATTCTCCCTAACTCCAACAGTGAGGGGGCTCCACTCCACGTAGGGTGACCAGATGTCCCAGTTTTATAGGGACAGTCCCGATTTTAGGGGATTTTTCTTATATAGGCACCTATTACCCCCCACCTCCTGTCCTGATTTTTCACATTTGCTATCTGGTCATCCTAATTCCACCCACGTTGGATTTTCTCCATTCCCCTAAGTGGAGGGAATCAGCTGGGCCCATTAATCTAACTGTTTTATGTTCATAGTAGACTAAAAATCTAATCCATGAGGGGTGGGTTCCTATAGCCCAAGGTGCAAAATAAAATACAGGAAATCTGGAATTGGAAGTGAAAGATTAGTTGACTTTTTTTGTAAATTAATGTAAAACAGGTGCCCCAAATGCTCTGTATCCCAATTTCCTCACCTGTAAACGGGAGTTGGACATTTTAAAATTTCCAGAAAAAATGGGGGAAAATGTCTTTTTAAAAATGTTCTGTTTTTTCAACCAGTTCTACTAATTAATGGATTTCAGTGGGACTATTCATGTGCTTAAATTTAGACACATGCTTAAGAACCTTATTGAACTTGTTTATTGGTTTGTAAATATCAGCACTCGGTCAGCAAATGCTATAATAGGTACTGTTTTTTCTTCTATGGGTTCATAGTAGCTCTGAAGGGAATACATTTCTAACTATTTGAAAGCAAAATATGCTTTGTACATATGGCAAGAGTCATGAAGCATAGCTGAGGATATAATTGGCAATAGACTTGACTGCCAGCATAGTCTCCTTACAAGTTGACTTTATCTTAGATTCAGGGAGGAGAAAACCATATCTGCCCTCGTCACGGAGCTCAAAGATGAAGGAGTATTTGATGCCCTGATCGTAAGCCCAGTCCAGAGAGCTACCAGAAGTAGGGTCTATAAAACATACAACATTGGCATAATTAGTTGGTACTACAGAAACATAGTGACAGGAGAAAAGGGGCAAAAAACCATTTAAAATAGGAGGGTATGTGTGTCAGAGGGATGGGGAGGTCATTGAGATTATTATTATTGTGTATATAGCACAATAATGTGCTAGGCACTTAGTAGTCAAGCATGAGGACTGGTCCCTGCCCAGAAGATCTTGCAGGAGTATGTATTCGACTAGTATGTAAAAGGACTGAACTATACTAGGGGAGGATCTGGCTCAGAGATTTTACTTAATTTCCTGTGTTGTTCTTTTAATCTAAAATAACGGTACTTTTGACCAAAAGCATATAGCCATTCATTGAATACAGGAAGTGTAACAATAGGATGATATCTAAACAAAGACAAATCCATTCAGAGATAGTGAAGAAGTCCTTCTGTCTAAGAAGAATTTAAAACAAAACCAAATGAAAAGGTATAGTGGCTACTGATGGGAAAGTGGGAGGCTACTCTTCCAATAATGACAAGAGGGAGAATTTGGGTCACAGTTTTTATGGAAATACTGTAGTATTTTTATGGAAATACTACTGAAGATAGTGGCAGGAAAAGGTCTTATTTTTCTAACACTGGTGGAATGAGTGACAGTTGTGTTTTTCCACTGGAACTGGGCAAGAAGAAGTACAAGGACTTAACAGATAGATGCTTAAAAAGCATCATGTGCCAAAACAAGCTTTCTATTTGAAAGATATAATCTCCAGAGCAAAATCATAAGTCACATAGTTCAATGTACCACCCCCTCTGTTTCATTCAAGACCATGTAATGTTTTGATTCACCAGACAGAATGAGGAGCCTACTAATAAGGGTCCTTTTCTCAAAACCATGCTGACACTCTTCATAATAAGTTTGCTAATGCTAATGACAAGAATAAATACTTAGCAGACTATGGTAGGTTGGCTTTCACGCTGTAAGAAAACAAAATCAGCATTTGCCAAATAAAAAGGATAAAACTAATGTTGATTTCAAGCTTCTAAACTTTTTTACAAACAGTGGAAAGTTGCATAAAAAAGAAAACCTATTTGGATACTTGATAGTGTCCCTCTAACATGATCCATGTTCCTTATGGTGGACAGACTTGCAAAATGGACATTTTAATTCCTATCATTACCATAGTAAATGTAAATAATAAAACGAGTAAACAGCCCACTTGAACTGTTGGCCTCTGCTGTTACAGCCTAGAAGTCTTTTGTATTTTTTTTTAAAAAAGCTTTTGCTCAGTGAATGTATTTAAGAACATAAGAACATAAGAAAGGCCGTACCGGGTCAGACCAAAGGTCCATCTAGCCCAGTATCTGTCTACCGACAGTGGCCAATGCCAGGTGCCCCTGAGGGAGTGAACCTAACAGGCAATGATCAAGTGATCTCTCTCCTGCCATCCATCTCCATCCTCTGACGAACAGAGGCTAGGGACACCATTCTTACCCATCCTGGCTAATAGCCATTTATGGACTTAGCCACCATGAATTTATCCAGTCCCCTTTTAAACATTGTTATAGTCCTAGCCTTCACAACCTCCTCAGGCAAGGAGTTCCACAAGTTGACTGTGCGCTGCGTGAAGAAGAACTTCCTTTTATTTGTTTTAAACCTGCTGCCTATTAATTTCATTTGGTGACCCCTAGTTCTTGTATTATGGGAATAAGTAAATAACTTTTCCTTATCCACTTTCTCAACATCACTCATGATTTTATATACCTCTATCATGTCCCCCCTTAGTCTCCTCTTTTCCAAACTGAAGAGTCCTAGCCTCTTTAATCTTTCCTCATATGGGACCCTCTCTAAACCCCTAATCATTTTAGTTGCTCTTTTCTGAACCTTTTCTAGTGCTAGAATATCTTTTTTGAGGTGAGGAGACCACATCTGTACACAGTATTCGAGATGTGGGCGTACCATGGATTTATATAAGGGCAATAATATATTCTCAGTCTTATTCTCTATCCCCTTTTATATTATTCCTAACATCCTGTTTGCTTTTTTGACCGCCTCTGCACACTGCGTGGACATCTTCAGAGAACTATCCACGATAACTCCAAGATCTTTTTCCTGACTCGTTGTAGCTAAATTAGCCCCCATCATGTTGTATGTATAGTTGGGGTTATTTTTTCCAATGTGCATTACTTTACATTTATCCACATTAAATTTCATTTGCCATTTTGTTGCCCAATCACTTAGTTTTGTGAGATCTTTTTGAAGTTCTTCACAATCTGCTTTGGTCTTAACTATCTTGAGTAGTTTAGTGTCATCTGCAAACTTTGCCACCTCACTGTTTACCCCTTTCTCCAGATCATTTATGAATAAATTGAATAGGATTGGTCCTAGGACTGATCCTTGGGGAACACCACTAGTTACCCCTCTCCATTCTGAGAATTTACCATTAATTCCTACCCTTTGTTCCCTGTCCTTTAACCAGTTCTCAATCCATGAAAGGACCTTCCCTTTTATCCCATGACAGCTTAATTTACGTAAGAGCCTTTGGTGAGGGACCTTGTCAAAGGCTTTCTGGAAATCTAAGTATTTGCCAAGGGTGTTTTGGTTCTCTTATTTACTATGCTTTAATTTGCAAACTTAAATGCTTGCAGCATATAGTGAAATGTCTTTCCTGGCCAAAATACATTTTGGATCCTGGATCTTGCTGTAAAATTATATTTGGCTACCTCACATCTTTGCATGACAATTGTGCACTAAACCTGCTCCTTTTTGGGTGATCAAAATATTGGTGAGTTTGCAATCTTTATTATAATTTTTGATGTAATTTTCCACTCTTCTTCTCAGGTAGAGACAAACATGGCAAAACCTGGCCTTCATGCTGTATTTCTTCCATCAGATCCAACTATAGATCTCACAAACACTCTGCACTGGACCAGAGGAACATACTGTCCTTTATATGGGTCTCTCCCATGTAGAAGAGAAGAAAATCCTTATCTTCCAGTGGTTGGTGCAGCAGGGTAAGGCACATTAAGTGGTGTGTGTGTGTGTGTGTGTGTGTGTGTGTGTGTGTGTGTGTGTGTGTTAGATGGGGCAGCAAGATAAGGCACATTAAGTGTGTGTGTGTGTGCACGCGCGCGCGTGTGTATTGGTTCCCTTTGATCCCTACACCTTCTTGGCTATCAGAGAATTTACCTTGCTCCAGAAAATTTTCCTCTGGAGGGATTACTATGAAAGCAGGAAAGTTCATTTAATTAAAGTTAAAGCTGATAGGGTTAATACTAATGTCCTGTGGGTTTGATTGGACAGAGAGTAGCCACCCCACACTTCCTGACCATCCCCTTCCCAGCTACAGATTTAGCATCTTCCGTGGGGTCAGGGAAGGGAGTGAGGCAACACTCCTCACTGAATTGACCTTGCCAGCCCCCAGTTGGGGGTCTGCCAGGTTTTATTCCCTCTCTCTTTGGAGGTGGAAAGGGCAGCGAGTCCTTGTATTACTAAACAACTTTGGTATGAGTGGTTTGTGTTTATAACGAGATGCAATTGAATGAATACATGTAAAAGAAAATGGATTCAGATACCTACACACTACAGTGGCCGATGGACCATATTCGTATTTTGTACCATACAGGCTGGATAAAGCTTCCACGGCTGCCTTTGCAACTTCAGTCTGGTTTTCAAAAGGAAGAATGAGAGAGGGTGAAAAGGAGAGCTAGTTGTTTGGACATTTAAATACTTTGAGCAAATGCCATGAAAGCATATTTGTTTGGTGAACAAAGTCTGTCTTAACAATTAGAACGTGCCTGCCTCTTTCTGCCTGTACTCTCGGAGAACATTACATCATACCTATGGAAAGATACATTGGCTCTTATGTGTAAAAGTTGTTATTCGTAACTAGGGGCTCAGTCCTGCACCTAGAAAAATCAACAAGAGTTTTGCTTTTGATTTCAGCGGACCGGGATTGAGTTTCATCTCCACAGAGGGCATCTGGCAGGTGATACTGTAAGAAAGGGGATAGATTACATTATTCTTAAATTACAAATTAAGTTCAAAGCAAAAGTGGCCAAGGAAATGGTCATCAAGGAATCACTTATTCTGTGGCATCATTCAGTAGCTTTTGGAAGAAGGATTACAAAGATTAAGGGGCTTGGTAATTGGATGAGAATCCTTTTGAACCGGTTCACCATTGTATTACTCCAGTTCTGCACTGGTGTTACTCCTTTGGAGTTAACTTGGAATAAAACTGCAGTAGTGCCTCAGGCCTAAATCACTGGTTTTAATGTGGTACAAATTGGTAGAGTAGTGAATGATTAGACATTTGTTGTTGTTTAGTGGCCAGTTTTATTTTTCATTTGGTGGATTTAGGATATTTCCAAACCACAAATGCCATTGTGGCAGTCTTACTTGAGAGGCTAAGGACTCAGAAAGCAGGCCTCTATCCCTATCGAGGAGCTTGCTCTAGATCAGCCGATCACCTTTCTAAATTCACTTAAGGAACAATTACTATAAAATCTGATATTAACAGGAGATGATCACCTGCATCTGGAAAATAGAGAAATGGGGCAAAAGCAGCTAATAAAAAGGTCCAGCCAATCTAATAACCATGACTTTGTTGTTGGATTGCCTAGCTAAACAAGCAGCTGGAGGAGACACTTACATTGGAGGGTTTGGTATATATATATTTTTTCTTTATTGGGTGGGCATTTAGAGAGGGTGCAGTTTGGAGCTTGTTAAATTTGACAGTGATCCAGTAAGAAAAGGTTGAATTTGGCTGCAAATGTAGAGAGGGGTCTGATCTTCTCCTCCAAGGTGCTGATGGATTTCTGCATAGATAATAGGAGCAGAGCTGGTTGGATAATGGGGAGCGGGAAAACCACAAATAACTTGAAGCTGTGTTTATTCCACGTTTTGAAAAGAAATTTTTTGATTATTTGAAATATTTCACAATATTTGTTGAAAACAGAATATGGAAAAAACTAAGTTATCTTATTTTCCCTATTTCTCCCTCTTTCCTCTTTAAACTTTTATTTCCTTCTCCTATTTTGCCTCCAAAAAAGAAAAAAATACTAAATTGAAAAGAAAACAAGAAAAAGAAAAACTGACTAAATATTTCATTTTCCAATTCCATAAAAAATATAAGCAAATAAAGATGTGAAAATTTAACATTTTAATAAAAGGCATTGTTTGATTTTTTTAAAAAGTTTCAGTCGAAAAATTTTCACCAGCTTTAAATGGGAGTTGAAGGCACACAAGAACCCATGTGAAGGTCTCAGTATCTAAGGCACGTCTACATTACATGCTGGATTGATGGGCAGCAATGGATCCAGTGAGGGTCGATTTATCACCTCTAGTCTAGACGCAATAAATCGACTGCTGAGCGCTCTCCCGTCAACTCCAGGACTCCACCAGAGCGAGAAGCGCAGGCGGAGTAGACGGAGTGTCAGCCATCGACTTACCACAGTGAAGACATAGCGGTAAGTAGACCTAAGTGCGTTGACTTCAGCTACGTTATTATAACATGTGGATTAAACACAGCTTCAAGTTATTCACGTAGCTGAAGTTGCATAACTTAGATCAATCTCCCCCCCAAAAAGTTTCCAAAAATTTACATGAGTAAGCTACCCAACCTGATTCTGATTTCATTTATTCTGATGAAAATCATGAGTTGCTCTGCTGAAGTCAGTGATGTGTGAGTTCAAATTCAGCCCTTACAAACTCATCATGGGTCTATTTTTTCTCAACGTACCAGTTCATTGTGATTAGGTGCTTTATGGAAAGTATAGCCATAAGGGAACATCAGCATCTGCGAATAAGCATGGAAGGTCAGGTACGCCTTGATGGAAGATAGGTGGTTACGAATGAAGGTGGCAACAGCTTTAGTCTCATCCTCTGACTCTGGTGCAGGTCCATAGTAGGTTTCATCACATGGGTCATCTGAGATGAAACCAGTAGCTGCAAATAAGGTTTGTATTCACAGTTTATCATTATTTGAATTACAGCCTAAATTTAGTTAAGTGTTAATTGGAATATTAAACTTCTTCATTTTCATTGACTGACCAATTTACCTACATCATCAACCAACTCCTGCTGATTAGTTTTAATATCTTCTTTATTTTAGTTAAATTACTTACTGCCCCACGCAGCAGCAAAGTTCCTGTTCAGGTCAGTGCCAATACAGTTGGTGGTGGAGTTTTTGGAACGGTTCTTTCTCCACATGCGATCCTGCAAGACAAAATGATTGAAGTATTTAAACCTCATCTTCCTTATTTTCTCAGATTGGGCACAATGTGAAAGGTAAAGATTGATTCAGAACTTTTCTAAAATTCACATGGTTAACAGGAGGACTTTCATCTTTAAAATAAAAGACAATACCAGTCAAAGGAAAAGCAGTCCACTGGGAATGCACATCTAATGAATTTTTCCTGTGTCAGTCTGAGTCTCCAAAGCATGAACTGTACCTCAAATCTACAATGTGTTAGCAAAGAACTGAACAATTAGAACAGGCATTTTTCTTCCCATTTGTTTGGATTTCAGTTCCCAGCTGGCTATATATGATGCTTTCAAGTAACTTTAAACATAGGGCCTGATGTGACTGCAGATAAAGTACTGAGAGCTGCGGAGAATACAAAGAGAAAGTGTCCTGTTCTGATCTTAGAACAAAATATCATATTTGAGAAGCAATGAAGTAATTATTAATGGGTGAAATTAATATATACCCCTGCTCCCTATAACCCATGTAATCAAGCTTTGTATAGGGGCAGGGGATAGAATCTATCCCTCACAGCCAGTCCATGGACTGCAACACAGCCCCACTCCCACTGTTGTCTGAAGAAGGGGCACAGCTTTTGGTGTCCCCTATGCATGGGGTTGAGGCAATTGGATTGGTGTAAGTGTGGATCAAGTATTGCCACCCCATTCCAACTTAAATAGTATTCTCTGCACCAGCCTATTCAGGGCCAGCATAGAGCCCCACTATGATTAGCAGAAGATGCAAAGGACTGGCTGTGTTACCTCTTCATCCATTTCCCCATCTCCACAGAAGGTCAATGAGGGACTTATGTGGCATCGAGGACTTTGATCAAGCCCTCCTACTTTACCTGGGTTAATTTTATCCTAAGGTTTTGGTGGTGACATGAACTAAAAATAAAAAACCTATGTTCCTCTATATGGAAAATGATGTGAATCTCAGTCTTGAACAAGAACATAAAAAAGCCATATTGGCTTTACAGTATTGTCTTTAAGTGCTCCTTCTGTATCTTCATCGTCCAGGGCCCCACTGGTTGTTTAGCAGGCTTCCTGCTTCTAATGTACTTAAAAAACATTTTGTTATTATCTTTTGAGTTTTTGGCTAGCTGTTCTTCAAACTCCTTTTTGGCGTTTCTTATTACATTTTTACACTTAATTTGGCAGTGTTTCTGCTCCTTTCTATTTACCTCACTAGGATTTGATTTCCACTTTTTAAAAGATTCCTTTGTATCTCTCACTGCTTTTACATGGTTGTTAAGCCATGGTGGCTCTTTTTTAGTTCTTTTACTGTGTTTTTTAATTTGGGGTATACATTTAAGTTGGGCCTCTATTATGGTGTCTTTGAAAAGTTTCCATGCAGCTTGCAGGGATTTCACTCTAGTAACTGTACCTTTTAATTTCTGTTTAACTAACCTCCTCATTTTTGCATAGTTCCCCTTCCTGAAATTAAATGCCACAGTGTTGGGCTGTTGAGGTGTTCTTCCCACCACAGGAATGTTAAATGTTGTTATAATATGGTACCTATTTCCAAGCAGAATAATAACTTCAAGGTCCTAGAGAGATGTTTTTATTTTAAGTGGGGATGTAAAATCTTAATGACTCTCAGACACTAAAATAGGTTAGTGATAGAATGGGTAGTACTTGAGTCCAGCTCCAGACATAGCCATCAATGTTGAACACCGGAAGAACATAGAAGTTCAGACTGTCCAGTAGATGTGTCATGATCTTGTCCTTCCCATAGGTGCTGGCTGCCTGTAAGAGAGAGACACGTACTTAGAAGTATGGTTAGTGCAGTGGTTTTCAAACTGCGGGTCGTGACCCAGTATTGGATTGCGGAATGTAAGGTACTGGGTCGTGGCGGCTCTGGTCAGCAACGCCGACCGGGCCATTAAAAGGCCCGTTGGCGGTGCTGCTTGTCTAAAGCAGGCTAGTTCCTATCCATTCTGACACTGCTCTGCACCCCGGAAGTGGCCAGCAACAGGTCCAGCTCCTAGGTCGGGGGCCATGGGACTCCGCGCGCTGCCCCCTCCTCAAGCACTGCTCCGCACTCCCATTGGCCCAGAACCAGCCAATGAGAGCTGGGGGCAGGGTGGTGCCTGTGGGCGAGAGCCGCATGGAGCCGCTTGTGTGCCTCCGCCTAGGAGCTGGACCTGCTGCTGGCCGCTTCCGGGGTGCGGTGCGGTCCGTGGTGCCAGGATAGGCAGGAAGCCTGCCATAGCACCCCCGCTGCACCTCTGACTGGGAGCCACCCAAAGTAAGCCTGCATCCCAACCCCCTGCCCCAGCCCTGGGCCCCCCCAAACCCGGAGCCCCTTGCACCCCAAAACCCCTCATCCCTGGCTCCACCCCAGAGCCTGCATCCCCAGCCCAGAGCCCTGACCCCCTCTTGCATCCCAACCCCCTGCCCTAGCCCAGAGCCCCCTCCCACACCCTGAACCCCTCATTCCTGGCCCCACCCTGCAGCCCTCACCCCTGCAGCCCCGCTCTCTGCCCCAGCCCTGAGCCCCTCCCAAACCCCTCATCCGCAGCTCTGTTGCGTCGTGAGCATCAACAATTTTCTTCAACTGGGTTGCTAGAAAAAAAGTTTGAAAACCACTGGTTTAGTGCAGCTCTGTCCCAGCATTACATTGCTGAAGACACCACTTATGTAATAAAAAATGACTACACAAAATACAGATGAGCTTCAGCAAACAAGTACTTTAACACAGAATATGCCAAGAGATCAAAAAGATCTTTTTCATTATAAATTTGCCTTTTAATTTAGGCCAAAACCCCACCCAGAGGGATCTTTTTCAAATCCTGCTTCTCTTACTCTACCCCAACAGCAGCCACATCTGAGAAAAGCGGCAAGTGTCCAATTTGGCTTTCGTCTCCTCTCCTACAGTACAGTTATTACAGTCTATGAGGTATCTTTCACATTCCATTTAATTGCTGCGGAAAGGATATTTGGCTACTCTTGGTGGAGCAACCACCATAGGATACGAGTAGTACTCTGTGATAACTGAGCGCGTGGCAAGGCTTCATAGCTCCATACAGCAAAGGAAGTAGACCAGGATATAACCCCTAGCAAAATTCTGAATGTGGACTATCTGAATAAGATCGTGTTTGCTCACCTGCTTCACAAACCACTGGCAGAATGCAGGTGAGATCCATTCTCGTGCATGGATTCCACAGTCCATGAAGATGGCCTTCTTCCTGACGTTCTCCTTCCCAACCTGCTCAAAGACAAAGATGTTACTCTTCTTCGTTATGGAGCTATTCCTCTGTTAACTGGGCCCAGTAGAGACCACAGTGACACTCCTACAAGATAAAACATGCCCCTTTCAGCCTGTGGCCCTTTGAGAGAACTTTACAGAAAAAAAAAAGTATCCAAAGTAGTGAATGCTGCACTTTATATTTAGAAAATTCAGATCTGATATGAATAGTGATGCCATGAAACCTGCCCCTCTCTTCTGTATGGTAGAAGGAAAATGTCAGTTTAGTTACCTACTATGGTGCTTGCAGCTTTACCACAACTATGATCTTGTTTTCTTTTATGATTGCTTTAAATATCACATAGACTATTGTCTGAAGAAGCAACTGCCATTTCGTGAGACATAAAACATGCTGCTGTCTCATGAAGACTTTACTATTTTTTGTTTTGATTGTTTTCTCTTAACCTACAGTAAGTCATTTACACTGAAAGTATATAGTTTTTGTGTGCAGAAAACTTATCGAGTGTTAAAAATGAGGCCAGCAAACTCATTTATTTTGCCCCTAGTCTAAATGGGGTAACTGAGATTCAAGCCTACTGGGCTTTTAAACTATGGGTATTTTGTGTATGGCTAGAACCCAGTTCACTTTTATACTGGCTTCAGCATTTTTTGATGTCTTTCTCCTCTGACACAGAATTGAAAAGTCTTGATGGGAAATGTTATTTCAAGCAGGATTAACTCCTTATTGGATATCCATGGCCTCAGTATGAGACAATGTCACAGAAAGTGGCTGGGCCTCTCTTCCACTTCTCTTTCTCTCAGCAACAGAGTCCCTGCGCAGGAGAGGAGTTTCTCCATGGTCCCAAAAGAGGAGGGAAATGCTATGAGAGCAGCACTCCATCCTCACCCCATGGGTGTGATCCATGAGATTTGAGTCCTTCTCACAGAAGTCTTGCCTAAGTAAGGCTTACAGGATTTGGCTCTAAATGAAGACCCGCTGATCTGTGTATTTCAGTAGATCTTTTGTTAAGTATTCAGCATCTAGACCATATTTAAGGGACCATAGCTAATGTACTCAGTATTGGCTCATATCTGTCTGTCCAGGTCCTTTTACCACACACATCACTGCAGTATCCAGTCTGCCTCTGCAAATCCTATATCTCCATTGCTATTTCCCAACTGCAGTGTCGATGTTAAATCTGGTCACTTTCTAAGGCAATATGTCATCTAAATGTGTTTCTGCATATTAGCATTGGAAATTTAATAGACTGGAGCGGTATTATTTATGTATGATGCTGTTTTCACCTCTATTTAATTAATTGGTAAGATATTTGAATATCTGAACCACTCTTCATGTGCGTAATCTCACCGGAAAGAAATGCATACCTTAAGGAGGTACATAGGTTGCTTTTCAAAAGTATTTCCAATCTGGATGCGGGAGACCAGTTTTGGATAAATTTTAACAATTCTAGCAGTCCAGGCAGCAATCTAGATTAATAAATCATGTGCAGTTACTGAACAAGTTTTGGATTAAATATGATTCACAATCAAGGGGAGACTGTCTCTGATTACAGTACTGATTCAGGAAAGCATCCTCATTCAGGGCAGCATGTAATCCCATGCTTAACTTTAAACCAGTAGGACGTAAGCACATGCTTTCTTGTTTTCTTGATTCAGGGCTCCATTTGTCTCAAAGGGTTAAATGTCCTTTCCCCAACCTGAGTAATTTGGCTGGCTGCTTGGGTTATATACAGGGGAAAATCGGAGCAATCTCATTTCCCCCTTCCCTCTTCAAGGCTTCAGGGGAACTGTGGAGATGCTCCTTGGTGGCTACTTGGAAGCAGGAATGGCCTCTCAATAATTTCTCCCTATTCCCCCATTCCCTTTGTGCAGAGGGATTTGTATGGTGGCAGATTCTCTGATCCCACTTCTCCCCCACAATGTCCCATTCCCAAACCCCATTGCACATGACTAGCCCACAGGGATGGGGCCCCATTCTGTGCAAAAGGTGTACACTTTCTCTGTGGCCTTTTCAAATCCTTGCCAAAGGGACCTCTGCAGCTGTGAAGGGGAGGCCAGGATTTGCCCGTAAATCCATAAGCTTTGTACCATACCTTGTCCCAGTCATTGTATTTTGTGTAACTGTGTCTGCCAGTAAAATTCCTCTTGCCATCAAATTGTTTTTCAATCTCTTCTTGCAGGTTATGCAATAAAATTCTACAATACAAAATAATACATATATGTGCTGGCTGGGAAAGAGAATATTAATCACATTCAATATGTCTGTCTAAGGCAGTGGTTTTCAACCTTTTTTCATTTGCGGACCCCTAAAAAATTTCAAGTGGAGGAGCAGACCCCGTTGGAAATCTTAGACATAGTCTGTAGGCCCCCAAGGGTCTAAGGACAACAGATTGAAAAACAATGCTCTAAGGTACTTATAAGGCCCATTGGCATAGCCTATGAGCACCTCACATACTTTAATGAGTTTATTCTTACAACATCTCTGTGAGATAGGGAAGAACTATCCCTATTTTATAGATGGGGATCTAAGGCACAGAGATACTTTGGACTAGTCTATACTAGAAAATTAGGTTAGTTTAACTACATTGATGAGGAGTATGAAAAATCCACGCCTCCAAGCAGTGTTGCTAAGCCGACCTAAGTCCCTGTGTAGATAGCATTAGAAGAATTCTTCTGTCGACCTAGCTACCGCCTCCGTACCAAACAACATCCAAGAACTATCCAACATCTATGCAGTCATCCCTTTCATGCAACTCGCACCAACACTGATTCTAACAACAGATGCCTCTCTAATAGGATGGGAAGCCCACCTAAATTACCGCAAAATCCAGAGCAAGTGGTCTCTCATGGAATTGGTCCTCCATAATAATCTTTTGGAACTAAGAGCTGTCAGAAATGCCTGCACGCACTTACTCCCTCTCATCAGAGAGACTCAGACAAAAGTTGTGACAGACAATATAGCAAGGAGTCTGGTGGCACCTTAAAGACTAACATTTATTTGGGCATAAGCTTTTGTGGGTAAAAAAACCTCACTTCTTCAGATGCATGGAGTGAAAATTACAGATGCAGGCATTATGTAATGACACATGAAGAGAAGGGAGTTACTTCACAGTTGGAGAACCAGTGTTGACAGGGCCAATTTGATCAGGGTGGATGTAGTCCACTCCAAATAATTGATGAGGAGGTGTCATTTCCAGGAGAGGCAAAGCTGCTTTTGTAATGAGCCAGCCACTCACAGTCCCTATTCAAGCCCAAATTAATGGTGTTAAATATGCAGATGAATTTTAGTTCTGCTGTTTCTCTTTGAAATCTGTTTCTGAAGTTTTTTTGTTCACTGTCCCCATATCTACTCTAGCAACACCGTTAGAAAACCCAACCACATCAGCTACACCATCAAGGGCTTATTCACCTGCACATCAACTAATGTAATATATATCATCATGTGCCAGCAATGCCCCTCTGCCATGTACATTGGCCAAACCAGACAGTCCCTACGTAAAAGAATAAATGGACACAAATCGGACATCAGGAATGGTAACATACAAAATCCAGTAGGAGAACACTTCAATCTCCCTGGACATTCTATAACAGATTTAAAAGTAGCTATACTTGAACAAAAAAACTTCAGAAACAGATTTCAAAGAGAAACAGCAGAATTAAAATTCATTTGCATATTTAACACCATTTATTTGGGCTTGAATAGGGACTGGGAGTGGCTGGCTCATTACAAAAGCAGCTTTTCCTCTCCTGGAAATGACACCTCCTCATCTACTATTGGGAGTGGACTATATCCACCCTGATCAAATTGGCGCTGTCAACACTGGTTCTCCACTTGTGAGGTAACGCCCTTCTTTTCATGTGTCATTATATAGTGACTGATCTGCAATTTTTACTCCATGCATCTGAAGAAGTGGGTTTTTTACCCACAAAAGCTTATTCCCAAATAAATCTTTTAGTCTTTAAGGTGCCACCGGACTCCTTGTTGTTTTTGTGGATACAGACCAACATGGCTACACCCTGATACTAGACATTATAGCGTGCATGTTTTACATATATTGGCAATAGAGTGCCAGATAGCTCTGGGGATTATCTACGTCCTGGAGAGGATTTAGGACTGGATCAGATGCTGGTTTAAGAGTGCCCTCCATGAGGAGGAATTTCAGCTTTAGCTCCCAGTTCTTTCGGGACCTAGCTTCCTGCTGGTGGCAGAAGGTGCACTTCTGCTGCATCTGTCCCTCTACAAGGCACCGGATGCAGCAAGAGTATTAGTCAGTTATGGGAATTGTCTCCCTGCAGAAGAGGGACCTTTTAAAGCCAGGGGAACCAGGCATGCTCCTGTGGGGACAATCTCACAACAAAGGTGGGAAAACCAGTCAAAATAATTTTTATTTTTTTTAGAATTGAAGAACAGAAACTTTAAAGTACTACAAAAAAGAATGGAAACTCTAAGAAGTACTATAAATTAACACTATTAAATATAACATAAGTAAGTGAACTGGACTGCTACTCATTCCGTCTCAGGACAAGGGCGGCTGAGAAGGAACCAAGGGCAGTTGGCCTGCACAGCGCTAGATAGCCTTATGGCAGAGCTTGAGGGAGGGCGCATGTGTGGACCAAATGGACTCTGCTACCAAAATTCTCCAATTAGAGGCACAGGGGCATAGATGCACCTACAGTGGAGCACCCATACTAGATCTAAGGGCACTGAGCATACTGTAGCGTTTTAAGTGTAGAGAAGCCCTAAGAACCCAAGGTGACACACAAATTCTGTGGCAGAGCAAGGAATTGAGCTTGTGGATTTTCTGAGTCTTAGGCTAGCACTCTAACTACTGGACCGTCCTTCCTCTCTCAGGTATATTTAATAACATAGTATTATCAGGCCATAGGAAAAACGCTGCACAGACTAACTGCAGTAAAGTCTTTGTACTTGGTTCAGAAAGATAATACTCTTCCAAGACATTATTTTTAGTATAGTTGAGTTTACTTCAGACAACGGCTTAAAGCGCTAAAGGAAGTTGTAGGTCTCTAGGTACTCAATCATTCTCTCTCTGGTGAGCCCACTATATTAATAGCATGTGTTATTTCTCTAGGGTCTTTTATCTGAGGACATCAAAGCACTTGCACACACACTTATGAATTAAGTCTCACTGTGATGTAATTAATATCCTCATCTTACAGATGGTGACAAGCAGATTAACACCCAGATTTCCCTTTTTTGTGGGTATCCATCTGAGGACACATTGGGCTTGATTTTCAGCAGTACTGGGCACCCACAATGCTTGTCAAAGTCAGTGGGACTCCATGTATGTTTAAGGGTCTGCCCCATGCATCCTTTACAAGATTAGGGGCCTTTGTTGTGTTGTTGGGATTCTATAGCATTAAAACAAATCAGAGAAGTGGTTTGCGTAAACTCAGGTTGATGCAAAATTCTTAGCACTCGGAACCAAAGTAAAATCTAAATCCTTGGACCTTTCGCAACCCTATACAATGGTATTCCTGTCTAAAGGTTTTCTTGTTTGAGTGGAGTGCAACAGATATGGGATTAATTGAAAGTCAGAGGGACATGACCTCCCCACTGGTCTCCAGACAACTTTGTTTTAGTCTCCATTGGGCTAGAAGAATTAAGTAAAACTTACTCATATTGTATTTCATTCTTCTCCATGAGGGTCTGGACAGATCTAGACTGATGTGCACCGACATGGAAATCCACCTGCATCTGAGTGACTATATGAGGGGCTGAATCTGGGTGCCAGAAGTCAAGCTGCACAGGGAGAAATTCAAAGTGTCTTACTTTAGTATGTAGTCAAAGTCAAGCGTGCACTTGTGAATGGTGAGTAGTTTAATGCTCAGGAGAACCATTATAGGTCAGTGTTTTGTTTTCTCTTTGAAATAAAGCCCTATTTCTATATATTTCTGAGAATGGAACCATCTCAGAAGTTCAAGTCTGCTATGAAGGACCATTTTTCAACTGCTCTGGGATTGACCATTCAACAATAACTGTGCTAAATCATAATTGGTGTAATTTTAGATTATGATTTAAAAATAATATTTTTTCCTAAAATACTCCCTTGAAGGCAAACAGGAGAAGAGAACTGCAATTGTATCATTGCTCCAGTCGCACAAAACATATTTCAGGATACCTACAAACCCGAAGAAAGTGAAACTGGGGCCCCAGTAAAAAGGCATTACATGTCTGCTCTAACTCCCATTGGTTTCAATTAGAGCTGGATCAGGAGGGTCCTTCATTTAAAACACGCAAGCATGAATTTAAGATTCAGCCCCTGCTTTTATGAAAAGGTGATGCTCCAGTTCTGCTGCTGTTTAGATGTTAGTAGAACTTCTTTTAATATTATAGTAGAAGTCACAATCCTTCTGTTATTGTAGCCAATGGCAAAATTCCTATTCTAAAAAGAATGTTGACATTGACTTCAATGGGAGAAAGACCAGGCTCACCAGAGGTTATTAAGTAAATGCACAGCATTTCATTTTTATCTGCATAGTTAATAATGTATTAGGCATTCCAAGAGCAACACCTCTTTTTGGAGATGTAGATTGCATACAATTTACATTGCATCATGCTGAAAATTATGGAAACTTTCAAACAATATATTTTTGCACTCTCTTAAATATGGTCCAATTTTGTTCAGTATTTTTAAGTGACTTTAGATGTTTTCTTGATGTGGGGAGGAAAAATATGTTTAATTTGAAAAAAATTCCTAGCACTTTGATGTTATTTTGATTATAAACTGATGCTTCTTGTTGCTTTTATTTATTTGGCTTAATTACAGTAACATAGTTTTTGAAAAGTCCTTAGGCTACACAGTGTGGAAAAGTCAGCTTGTCATGCTGCCACTGAAGTCATAACAGTTCCATTAAAATGTCAATGGAACCCCTGCATGGTTTTCAAAAACTGTTTTACATTTTTGCTTTATAAACATCTTGACATGGAAAGATAAGTGTTCTGAAAGCAGCTGGATCTGCCATATATCTATTTTAGTGCCCTCTTTTCTGAACAGAAAGCTTTTTATACTAAGGTTCACATGAGAACAACATTTTATGACGATTTATACACTTCTCATAGGCCCCTAAGTAAAATAGCCCTGGAGTTGCTATAATACTGAAATGCCAGGTACAGTACTTTCTAAAAGGCTGTGAATGTGGAAAACCTTATATTAACATAAAGGTCACATAGCAGCTAGAAAATATTTTCCTCTGATTCATTCCATCTGGGAAGAGAAATGGGTTTTCCTCAGAATTGGCATGGGATTTTTTCCCCGTTAAATCCATGGATCCCTCAAGTTCTCTGTATCTTTGTCCAATCAGCAGAAACTTGCAGTTGGAAATCTGTCTAGTCTGCAAAGAGAAAGAGCTTTTCAATAGTCTAGGACTATGGGGAAGAATTCAGCAGAGCTGCTTCTCTGACCACCTCTGTGGGAGTAGGGACTTTTTGGGGTGCATTTTACCCTGTGTAGCACAGAGCAGAGGATAGTGTGTAGAGTCCTCTGTCTTTAGAAATTTGACTGCAACCTCAATTGAGTTCAGTGGCAGCTGTGCATATATATGTTAGTGCAGAATTTGTCTGTGATGTCTTAACTGCTTTATCTGTCTCTAAATTAGATTGGAAGCCCCTGGGGATAAGGGCTGTGTCTTGTTTAATGTCTGTACAGTCCCGAGCACGTTGTGAGAACTCAATAAAAATATGACATTGTCTTGTAATGTAGTGTCATTTAAAAATTTCCACACCACAACATACTAGGTATTGAATAATCAGAACCCAAATCCCCTGTAAAATCCCTGTAAAATTTCTTACCTGTTTAATGCGGGCCAGGTACTTCAAGAAGTTCACTTGTTTTTCATTCTGAGGCTTCACACGAAATACCTTTGCACTTCAAAACATAAAGGAAAGGAATGAGTAACAGATCTAAGCATCAAAAATGTTTCTATCCAGGTTAGGTTAAAGCGAGAATGCTCTACCTGTCAAAAAAGCGAGAAGAAGTAAGAGCAAAAGTTGCTACAATCAAGCCTAAAGGCACCATAGACTTCATGTTTCTTGTTTCCCTAGAGCAAATACTGTCTGTCAGCTCAGTTCTACTCTGCTTCTTATTGCTCCGTGAGCAACTCACTTCCTCTTGGGGTTTTATTGGACAGCATGTGGTGGTTTTGTGGGGTTTTGTGACAACCTACATGCATATTTAATGTAATTAAGATTCTTATTAATTATTCCAGGCTAGATCGGAGAAGAACACTATGCCTACTTTGTGTGATCACCTGCATTTAACATCTAAAAAAACCCCGCACAACTGAAGGTTGGCTTGTGACTAAAAGACTCAGTGATTAGTAACTTACTCCACAGGAAGTCCCATTTGTTTCAGTTAGTTGTGTAAGGTACTCTTCATTTTGAGTAAGGCCAGTCTGGCTAAAAGGTACAATAAGAAACAGTTACCTGGATGAAGATGTGATTTGTATAAATTAGAACCCAGCCAACAACTGGCTACCCATAAATCTCATAAATTTCACCTATAAATCTCCCATTGAAGTCATTGGGAGCTTATGTTTAAAAGGACTGTGGGAAATGGGCAAGTTAAATAAGACACACTTATTTAGATTTTTTTTTTTGAGTGAATGTCTCTGGTTTCCTCTCCTTTTTCACAGTGCAGACACATATGGGAATGGAGTGTCAGAGTTATCCCAACCTGTGTCTAGTTTAACGTGCTCATTTAAATAACTTGTTTATTTCTGCTTGTGGCCTTTTCAAGGCTAGGCCTACACTAGAGGGGGGAGTTGACCTGAGATACTCAACTTAGGTATCTTAGGCGTATCTTAGGTTGATTTACCTGGCCGTGAGGATGGTGGCGAGTCGACCGCTGCCACTCCCCCGTGCCGTAGTGGAGTTCCAGAGTCAATGGCAGAGTGATTGGGGATCGATTTTTATCGTGTCTACACTAGATGCGATAAATCGATCCCCAATAAATTGATCACTACCCGCCGATCTGGCGGGTAGTGTAGACATACTCCCTAGGCTTGAGTCAAATCCTGGCTAATTGAAGTCAGTGTTGAATTTTGCCATTGATTTCAATGGGAACAGGATCTGGCACTACATCTTTAGATGTCTGACACTTTTTCTTCAGATAAGTGTTATGTATGTGTCAGCCACTCCTCAGAAATCTAAACTGCTATCAGACAATGTCAAAAATTATAATTAAGTTCTGCTTGATTTTTATCCCTATGTCCTTTATCACACATACACATACTATATTTTATCTGGACCTAGTACTTTGACAACAGTAGTCTTTCATATCCATTTCCTTTGTTACTTGTGTACTATGTAACTCTTCCTTCCACAAAACTGCTTACCAATGCTATTACTTCCTCACATTCTCTGCTATCAACTCTGAGCAAAATTCTGCTCTCAGTTACACCCCTGTAACTTTAGAGAAAGATTGTAAAATCTTTGGAGCAGGGATTGTATTTTCGTTATTATATGTGTGCAGTGTCTAGCATAATGAGTCCCTGTCTCTTGTTGGGGACTCTAAGCACTACTGCAGCACAAATAATAAAATCAATAGCTCACATTTACACAAGCGTAGCTGAGAGAAATCTTTTCCCCATTTTTTCAAATTCAGCCCTTATATAAGCAGGACCAGCTTAACTGATTTCAGTGGAGCTTTGCCTGTTTACATCAGGGCTGAATTTCACCCACTTTCTCATTTTTACCTTTCATGTACTACAGATACGTTTGCTACATATATTGCTTGAATATAGTTTGACCAGTTTGATGTTGTTTTAATGATCTATTTTAACACTTATTTTTGCAGGTTTCAGAATCTTCCTCTCTACTAGATTTGTTATTTAAAAGTATTTACTTATCTATTCAAGAGTTTTATACCATGTACATTCCATTTTTCCTTCTCTACTATTTTAATGTTTACCAATGAAAAAGTATTCAGCAGTCATGTGCATGTGGTATTTCTAGATTTGGTATAAAAGATTTAACATTTCTGTAGGACTTTCCCGTCTTACCTCCACTTTATTCACCCTTTCTCTATCATTGGGCCCTGATCCTACAAATACTTATTGTGCTTAACTGTGAACAGTCCCACTCACTTCAGTAGGGTGACTCATGATAGTAAACTTAAGCACACATGTAAGTATTTGGAGTCTCAATTAGGGATCCATGGACCTCCCTTATATTCTCCTTCTTGTCCCTCTTTCATTGATCTAAAAGGCTAGCCAGATTACTTTCTATACTACTAGTAGTCAGACTTGTTTTAGTAGGGACGAAGTCCATTTCTCTGATAAAATGTTGCTTGTCAATTCAAAAGAATCCTGGGCTTTGCATTATTGTATACATAATTCTCTCTGCTGATGGCTGAAAGAATTAAGTTCAGAGCAACACTGAGCCTTTGGCCACAAATACAATGTAATTATAGCTATGTCTGATAGTGGTATTAGCTCTTACTATTGCTCTGATTATCATCCTCCAAATGTAGAAACTGTGGACATTCTAGGAGGTGCATAAATAGATGGGGAACTGTGTTAATTGCCTTGCCTTCAGTATATCTGTCTCTTTTTATTTCTCAGCTTCTGTTGGTGTTTTTTAGGCATTAGAGTTAAGTTCCAAGTCCTAGTCATTCAAACGTAGTTATACAGCCTATGAAAATGGGTAATATTTTGTCACTTATGGGTATAAACAGCTGCTGAGTTTATCTACTCTGACCTATTTCTACCTAGCAGTTCCTCACGTGAACTGTAGATGAAACAGTCTCTCTTCTCTCTCAGGAAGAAAGAACAGCATGAAAGGTACAGTACTGACTGTAGAGAAACCTTATGCTATGTTCTCTCTTATCTCCCTTCCCCCCAAAAAAACTTGTTAAGCTCTTTTAAGTCTTTCTCATACAAAGAAATACTGAATCCCCATTTTTCTTTAAATTTATAAACAGATGGCGGCTCCATAGCAACCACAGAATATTTCCGATGAACATCATGCAGTAGCATTCCATGCATATGATGCACACTCTTACATTCCTTACATTCAATTGCCTGAGGAATTCTCTCATCTGACATAACCAGGAGACCTACTGTGAATTACACAAGATTTGCTAGTGTTTAGTAGCAGTTCTGGAAATAAGTCTTCAAGATTTCTTAGGGATGCTGGAGATGAGACAGTGAAACAGACCTTGCAATAATTAATCCAGATCTGACAGTATTCTGAGGAGATGGCTGCAGCTGACATGCTGGGGAAATTCTTGGGCGCGTGTGACACAGCATACCTGGCTCCTGAATTGTGTCCCATAGAGGTGAGGCAGGGAGGCTGAGTAGAATAAATTTACCAAAAAGTGATTGGGGTTTTTTATTGGGAGGGAATCAATATCCCTCTGGGGGGGGAAGTGTCAAAAATAAGCTGTTAGGAACAGTAGAAGTCATAACAAAAGGTCACTAGGGCTGAATGTTGCTCAGTGGGGGGAAAAGATAAGAGGTTTTACCTTAGGAGAGGGCAGGCAGCATGGAGGAATCTGCCTGCGCACCACTAATCCAGGCTCTGGATGAAAATGGTCATCAATGAGGACTTTTATAAAACATTACTGGAGAGGTCTTAACAATTCCTGGTAACAGTGGGTCTGAATCTGCTCTCACATCTCCACTGAAACGAAAGGTATAAATCTGGTATGAGCTCAGAATCAGTGACATTGTGTTTCTTCCTTATGAACATGGATACGTATGAGTTAGTCATTCTATTTTTCATCATTTGTGTGAATAGTGACATATCCTTTTCCCAGCTGTACTCAAAGCAACTTACCCTTTGGAGCGTTCTGTGTGAGAAGTACACATTTGACACTAAGGGTATGTCTACACTACAAAATTAGGTTGATTTAATAGAAGTTGATTTTTTTAGAAATGGATTTGATACAGTTGATTGTGTGTGTCCCCACTAAGTGCATTAAGTCGGCAGTGTGCGTCCACAGTACCGAGGCTAGTGTCGACTTTCAGAGCATTGCACTGTGGTAGCTATCCCAGAGTTCCCGGAGTCTCCGCCACCCATTAGAATTCGGGGTTGAGCTCCCAATGCCTTATGGGGCAAAAACATTGTTGTGGGTGGGTCTGGGTAGATGTTGTCAGGCCCCCCTACCCCTCTCCCTCTCCTTTTTTCCTGGGTTACCCATGCAGATGACATACCATGGCAAGCATGGTGCCCGCTTAACTCACTGTCACCATATGTCTCCTGGGTGCTGATGGCAGATGCAGTACTGCAGTGCTAAACAGCAGCATCCTATTGCCTTGCCTTGCCTTGCCTTGCCTTGCCTTGCAGATGGCAAACGGTACAATAGCCATCATCGTCGTCCCGTGGGTGCTCCTGGCCAACCTCGATTAGACATGGGTGCTTCTGGTCGGTCTTGGTGAGGTCGGTCGGGGCACCTGGACAAAAATGGGAATGACTCCAGGTCATTCTCTTCTTTAAGTTTCATCTAATGGAGATTCAGTCTTGCCTGGAATATCATGCCAGCTGGAGGCTTCTGCCTCAGGCTGCTCTCCCAGTCAGCAGCACCACACAGTCGCACGTACCCCAGCCTACCCCGTGCTCCCATGGCTCATGAAGCCTGGACAGTAGTAAGGAGCAGTTCAACTATAGGCTGAGCAAGTGCAGAATGGTGATAGAATGTGCCTTTGGACATTTAAAAGTTTGCTGGTCCAGTTTACTGACTCGGTTAGACCTCAGCAAAACCAATATTCCCATCGTTATTACTGCTTGCTGTGTGCTCCACAATATCTGTGAGAGTAAGGGGGAAACGTTTATGGTGGGGTGGGAGGTTGAGGCAAATCACCTGGCCGCTGATTACGCACAGCCACATACCAGGGCAGTTAGAAGAGCACAGCAGGGCGCGCCGTGGATCAGAGAAGCTTTGAAAACCAGTTTAATGACTGGCCAGGGGGCTACAGTGTGAAAGTTCTGTTTGTTTCTCCTTGATGAAAACCCGCCCCCTTGGTTCACTCTACTGCCCTGTAAGCCAACCGCTCTCCCCTCCTCCCTTTGATCTCCGCTTGCAGAGGCAATAAAGTCATTATTGTTTCAAATTGATGCATTCTTTATTAATTCGTCACACAAATGGAGGGATAACTGCCAAAGTAGCCCGGGAGGGGTGGGGTAGTTGAAGGAGCACCCCCTAGAACGGCATGCAGCTCATCATAGAAGCGGCATGTCTGTGGCTCTGACCTGGAGCAGCTGTTTGCCTCTCTGGTTCTTTGGTAGGCTTCACACTGCGCTGCTGTCTTTCATGCCCTTGGAGATTTTTTCAAATATTCTGGCATTTCATCTTTTGGAATAGAGTTCAGATAGCACGGATTCGTCTCCCCATACAGCGATCAGATCCAGTACCTCCCATTCGGTCCATGCTGGAGCTCTTTTGCGATTCTCGGACTCTGTGGTCACCTGTGCTGATGAGCTCTGCATGGTCACCTGTGCTGATCAGCTCACTGTGCTGGCCAAACAGGAAATGAAATTCAAAAGTTCGTGGGGCTTTTCCTGTCTACCTGGCCAGTGCATCTGAGTTGAGAGTGCTGTCCAGAATGGTTACAATGGAGCACTATGGGATAGCTCCTGGAGGCCAATACTGTCAACTTGCATCCACAGTACCCCAAATTCAACCCAGCAGGGTCGATTTCAGCACTAATCCCCTTATTAGGGAGGAGTACAGAAACCGATTTTAAGAGCCCTTTAAGTCAACAAAAATGGCTTAGTCGTGTGGATGAATGCAGGGTTAAATCGATCTAATGCTGCTAAATTTGGCCTAAACTCGTAGTGTAGACCAGGACTAAAACACACTGAGATTGACTGGTATCTTGTGTCAAAGACATGGCAATGGATACAAATAACTTGACTGTTAGTTTTAATCATCGTTTCTTAGAAGAGAGTCTTCCAGGGCTCCAGGATTTAAAAGAAAATTAATAATTTCCAGTACTCAGAGCCACTCGGAAGGGAGTGAAGGTGCACCACATGAGTGATGATAGCTGGAGGCTTTATGCATGGGGATGCCAGGAGCATATCAGGGCATCAGATTGCGTAGTAATTAACCCAGTATAACTAGTGGACTTTGCTCTATTTTTACAAAAAGTGTAACTTGTGCATTTCCAGCCACAAGCCATCTCTTTTCTGCAGCAGGAGGGGACAACAGTCACCTGTGTCGTACCCTCTAGGGCACTCAGCAGTGCTAGCAATTTATTGCAGAGTATATTATCCCCACTGCTATTGTCCATGACAGCACAACTTACAACTGGAAAGTGTGAAAGGAATAATGGTGACCAAAGCTAAACATAAAACATTTTTCTATCCACTCTTCCTTTTAAACTATGTAAAGCTACATTTCATTTATAATGATTATATTTCAGAGTAGCAGCCGTGTTAGTCTGTATCTGCAAAAAGAACAGGATTACTTGTGGCACCTTAGAGACTAACAAATTTATTTGAGCATAAGCTTTTGTGGGCTACATCCCACTTCATCAGATGCATAGAATGGAACATATAGTGAGGAGATATATACACATACAGAGAACATGAAAAGGTGGGAGTCGCCCAACCAACTCTAAGAGGCTAATTAATTAAGATGAACTGTTGTCAGCAGGAGAAAAAAACTTTTGTAGTGATAATCAAGATAGCCCATTTAAGACAGTTTGACAAGAAGCTGTGAGGATACTTAACATGGAGGAAATAGATTCAATGTGTGTAATGGCTCTGCCATTCCCAGTCTCTATTTAAGCCTAAATTGATAGTATCTAGTTTGCATATCAATTCAAGTTCAGCAGTTTCTCGTTGGAGTCTGTTTTTGAAGCTTTTCTGTTGCAAAATTGCCACCTTTAAATCTGTTACTGAATGGCCAGAGAGGCTGAAGTGTTCTCCTACTGGTTTTGGAATGTTATGATTCCTGATGTTAGATTTGTGTCCATTTATTCTTTTGCGTAGAGACTGTCTGGGTTGGCCAATGTACATGGCAGAGGGGCATTGCTGGCACATGATGGCATATATCACATTGGTAGATGTGCAGGTGAATGAGCCCCGGATGGTGTGGCTGATGTGGTTAGGTCCTATGATGGTGTCACTTGAATAGATATGTGGACAGAGTTGGCATCAGGCTTTGTTGCAAGAATAGGTTCCTGGGTTAGTCCTGTTTTTGTTCTGTGATGTATGGTTACTGGTATTTGCTTCAGGTTGGAGGGCTGTGTGTAAGCGAGGACAGGTCTGTCTCCCAAGATCTGTGAGAGTGAGGGATCATCTTTCAGGATAGGTTGTAGATCCTTGATGAGCCGGAGACATTTAGTTGGGGGCTGAAGGTAATGGCTAGTGGCGTTCTGTTATTTTCTTTGTTGGGCCTGTAACCTGTTGGGTGATTTTTTGGGTTGCTGGACTTAAGACCCTGAGGGGAAAAGGATACTGCCAAACTTACTTGGGGATGGGGTGGGTCTTTTGCTCATGGTTTGTGTTATGAATCCTGTTAGTGGTGTTTCCCCAACATAATGCTGCATTGTTTCCCTCCTTTATTAAAAGGATTTTGCTACATTCAGACTCTGTGCTTGCGAGAGGGAGAGTATTGCCTCTTAGAGGTGTCTGGGGAGTGGTATGTAATTGTCCCAGGTCACTGGGTGGGGGCTCAAGCTGGTTTTGCATTGCGTTATGGAAACAGAATCCCAAGATACTGAACCCGGCCCTTGTTGCTGCCAACTCAGATGGGCAGAAGGGCTGCTGCCAGCTCAGATGCTCCTTGCTCCTTTGGGTCCTTCATTATTTCCATCTCTGTATTTCGCAATATACTAGATACTGTAATGCACAAAATGTGGTTTCAGAATAAAGAAAAATTAATGCTGAGGTATTGACTTTACAGATATGGGCCCTATGTTTCCCTCCCTGGGGCAAAGGCAAAAGAGGACCATTTACTTCAAAACCTCTGCAAGGTTTAAAGAGTGAGATCTCCCCTGAATGCTGCTGCCAGAAATGTGATGCAGGAAGGGATCATGGCCTATCTTTATTGCATTGGCTGGTGATCCATGGGAGACACCCCTTGTAACATGGATTGTCAGGGCATTGGGTGCAGGAAGTCTCACTTGAGCACCCCCAGTAATTGCAGGCTAGCCAGCCCAGTCTCTGTATTGCCTTTAGGCTCCCCTCCATTCCTCACAGTGCCACTTTGGTTTGATCTGGCTAGCCCCTGATTGGGAGAGCTGGCCGAGTCATATTTGTGTGAGTGGCAGTGTGACATGGCACATGTAAGGCTAAGATTTTTGTCATGGTTATTTTTAGTAAACGTCACGGACAGGTCATGGGCAATAAACAAAAATTCATGGAAGCCGTGACCTGTCAGTGACTTTTGCTGCTGCAGCTCCATGGTTTCCCCCACCACTGTAGTGGCTGGGAGCTGTTGGGTTCCCGCCTGCAGTAGCTGGAAGCTGCAGGTCCCACCCCCCCCCGCCCACAGTGGCTGCGAGCTGCAGGGTGACCATATTTCCCAAAGAGAAAATGGGACACCCCCAGCTGCTTGCCCAAGGCATCCGCTCCTCCCACCCCTCCCGCGAGGCTGTCGCTCATCGCTGGAACTCTGAGGAGGGCCCCCGTGGAAATCTGTCATCTGTCACTGGAACCTTGCAGGGGGCCACCTGTTGTTGCTGTCACCTGTCGCTGGAACCCTGCTGGCTGCCAGCTCCAGAGTCCAGCAGCCCCTGGGGCTGAAGCAGAGAATGTTGGGGAGGTCTCTGGAAGTCAGGGATTCCGTGACATCAGCGTAGCCTTACTCATGGGTCTTAGTGCCACTCTCTCAAATTTGGCCTGGTTGGCCCTCCCTAAGGTCACAACACCTCACATGGGTAATTGAGCCCAGCCAGTCCCATGGGACAGGAGCCAGGAGGTAATGGTTGGTGTCATGTTCTCGGGTAAATACCAACTGGCAGCCCAATATACCTTCCATTCCACAGCTGGACGACATCCTAGTATCCATATCCTCTCATACCCGCCACCCTGGCCTTCTGCCCCTGAACTCCATCTCCACCACCACTTTATCCTCTGCCCCCCATGGGCCTGTGTGGGGGCTATGTGTTTTCTGGGTTGTGTCTCAGCTCACTGCCCCTCTCCCCCAGTTGACAGGTGTGTGTGTGTGTGTGTGTGTGGAGTGTGTGGGGGGGGTGTTCCTCCAGTTCACATCTGACCAGAGAGTCTGGACTTTTAGCTCCAAGCCCTCCCTGCATGGTGTGTTTGATGTGTATAAGTAAATGTTACACTCCTTAAAATTTGAGAGAGGGGCCCACAATAAAAATCTGCACTGTGGCCCATCTTCCTGTTCCCCTGCCACTGGCCCTGCCAACACACAATACTCTTTATGAGCAGTAAAGTAATTCCATACACTCTATGCTCTTTTATATTTACAGACCGTATAAAAACACTCCAATTAATTCATTTGAAATGTTAATTTTTGTAAAAAGCCTCCCATAGATAGTAATGTTCGAACCAATAGTAAAGTATTCAGCTTCATTGAAAGGCTATAACCACGCAATTCTAGGTATAGCTGTAAAATACTTTAAAGGAGGTTTTGGGTTCCAGGACCTGGTCAGATTTGTCCATTAACTTTGAAAGGGGGAAAGAGGGAAATGCTTCATGTTCCTGTCCCCACCATTTTCTCTGAATTTTCACTTTCTGCCTTCACTGTCATATGCCCAAGCTATCATTCCTCCTGCTCAGAAATACTTTGGCGTAGCATGGCATCATTTGATGGTTGGTTGGTTGAAAACAATTGGCTTTTATTTACCTTTTCATTCAGTCAGTGACCTGTGGCTCAATACAAAAGCTATTATAAAATATTTTAAATCAGACAAAGCCTCCATACCCTGATAAGGTGCATAAGGCCCGGTTCAAAAGCTGTCCCAACATGGATGCGAGAGACCAGTTTGGGATGATGCTTAGCCATATTAGCGATCTGTGCAGCAATCTTAAATGAGAGAACAATTATCAGACCCTGAAATGTATTTAAATAAGGGTAAAGAGCAGAGATGAGTTTGAATATTACCCCTGCACAGTGGGGCAATCCCCACCCCAGTCAAGGTGTTGCAGTGCTTCTCTGGCATAATCAGTCCCAGCCCAATGCACCCGTGACATCTGTCAAACCTGGAGATGGGTGGGTCCTTAAAAGGGAGGATCCCTGCTCAGTCCAGGATAGCACTCTGAAGGAATAGCGCTGTAACTCTTGGAGATTAGGGAACAAAATTCATTTTGACAGAAAAAAATATATTTGTTTTGGTTAAAGGAAATTGTCATATCTACTACTTGTTTACAGAAACATAGCAACAGAGGGCTATTGTGTCAGAGAAGAAAGTCAGAGAGCACATGCATGTCTCCATTCATCCTCCAAGTAGACGAGTGGCTGTATAGGCATTATGTACATTCTGGCACTCAGTTTTATTAATTTTGTATAACTAAGGCATGATGAATACTAAAACCGTTCTGTAGAACACTACTAGCATGACCAGGATACATGCTACAGGAGTTCATGTAAGGCTGGAGAAGATGGAGAAATTTGTGTTTCTGTGATACACTGCCCAGATGAAATTTTACCTAATTGTCCCCTATAGCAAACGACTTGTCTGTTTGCAGGATCCCCATTGATATCAATAGGGGCACTTTGGATAGACTAACCTAATATATAGCCCTTAGTGAGCAGAATTCAGCTAGCCAGCGAGGCACTACACGTTATCAGTCACAGAGGCCTGATTTTTCAAGAATGCGTTCAAAGTGAACAGTGAACCATAATGGCATGTGCACGGATCAGAGGAGCAAATTACGCATCTGATGTAATTGGGAACAGGAATGTTTATACATTTGGTTAGATGATGTGGGCCTTAAACCCAAGTCAATTGCAGGTGCATGTCAAATTTTCATAAAGATCATGGAGCAGTTTTAATAAGAGGTAGAGCTGCTCAAAGAATTTCCACTGAAATTGTTTTTAAATGGAAAATTTGGTTTTCAACTATATAGTTTTTCACAAAAAGCATCTGCTTTCCATGGAAAAATTTGACTTTTTGTCAAAACATTTGTTTTAACAAAATTGAAATTGTTCATGGAAGACCCCCATCATTTTTTGACACGCTCTAGTAAGAGAGAGAGAGATGAGTGGGGAGTAAGGGAAGACTAAGAGAAAAGAGTGACGTGCATATTCCTCTAAAAATCCTATGTCTTTCTGTCCTTTGGCACGTCAGAAACACCTTATATATTTCCTTAGGCCGTGAGAGCATTTTTAATTTGAAATCTCTATGCTGGAATCATTTATTAGGAATATGGGCAGTGTATATTGTTGGGAGAGCAGATATCAAAAGGATAAAGGGAAAGAAGAAGGGGTGGGAAGTGAAAAATAAGGATGGAAGAGAGACAAAGGGGGAACAGAATAAAGGAAAGAAAATTGGGAAGTTGGGGATTTTGAGACGAGAGAGATGTGAAAGGAGAATTAAGGGAACCAGGGGGAAGAGTGAAGGAGATAGAGATATTTAGAGGAAGAAGAGGGAAAGAGGTAGGGGGATGAGAGAAGCTGAGATGTTAAAAGGAGAGAATGAGACATTTAAAAGGCCAAAGGAAATGATTTGAAGCTTCAAATAAGAGGAAGCAGAGAACAGGAGATGGGCAGGGAGGAAGAAGAGGTGGCCAATTTGAAGTTTAGATATTTTTATGCATCCCTGCCTCCCCTCCTCCCAAACCTTCTGCAGGTCTCTATCATCCCTCTTCATTCACCTACTGGAACACTTTGATTAATGTCATCCTAGTTTCAACACAAAACTAGGTGAAATTTGGTGGTTTCTACTAAGTTTTGTTTGAAGATTTGGGTTTTGTTCCAGCCTGGAACTCAGTGATCACTTGGAGCAAAACCTAAGCAAATATTCACACAGACCCTTGCAAATGAAGCTCTGTTTTCCTCAGAGCTTTGTTATTTACTCCTTCTAGTGACGGAGCCACACCTGACCACCTACATCATGCAAGCACCACAGAGTGCCTCCTAATACTATTGTAATATCTCATCCATGTGATCCATCATCCTACTGTCATACGTCTATTTTCTGGTGCCAGTATTAGAAACTACTCAACTAAACATGTGTAGACAGTTATCAACACACTAATCTAATTGATTACTAGCTAAGAGATTTCTATTGGAAGAGACCACAAAGCACATGGTCTCCCATTACTCTTCAATACACATGAACTACTGGTATTTCATTCTACTTCAGGAGAGTCTGGACATATCTGGATTGACCCAGAAATCCACTTCCACGTTAGCAACTTCATCATGAGCTGAATCCAGATGACAGAAATTGAGCTGCACAGAGAAATGAGGAGTGTCTCGTTTTAGTGCTTACATAGTGCAATTGGCCTGGTGAGTATGTACAGTTGTAATGAAAAACTGTTGGTACAGTGTTGCCACAACTCTAGATATTGACTGATTTTATTTTTTAAATTGTGAACACCCCTGTGAGGTATGGAGTAGCTATTATCTCAATTTTACCGATGGAAGCTAAGATCCTAGGTGACTTTCCAAAGGTAACACAGAAAAGTAGAGCACAGAATTGAACTTGGGTTTCCCAAGTTTCTGACTAATGCCCTAAGCACTGAACTGTCCTTCCTCTCTTAGTTTCTCTCACCACAAAGCTATCATAAATTGTATGTATAGCTATATAGAATTCAATTCCTTTATTAATAAATTGTTTGGAATGCTTCTCTTGAGTTAAAGATGTGTTAAATATTTCACAGGAAGATGGTTTGTGGCTTTCATTCCATTCAATATCTAGATGGATCGGAACATGAACCAAGGATTATTACATTTTGGGGAAGTCATGAAATAATCTATTCTGGAGAATGTCCAATGTACTGCTGAGAAGCCTCTCTCACTATAGTGCAGTATTATGGTAATTAGTACAAATTATTTATGAGACGTTGAATATAGATTTTACAGTGCTAGGACTTATGCCTTTTTCAGGCTTTTCCGCATAGATTGCTAATCTGAAGAATGAACAGGAATATGTTTTGTGTTCATCTTTAAAGCACCATTAAGATGTCAAATATGACAATGGCTCAAAATAATATTGACACCACCAAATAGGAATAAAAACTAAACATTTATGATACATACTCAATGTAGCTTGTCAGCTCAGGAAACCAGAAAAAATAGAGCACATATTCAACCATACTGCTTAAAATTACAGAAGATCAATCCCTTCCTTCCCAGTGTAGCCTATACTTGCTCTGCCGGTGATATCCTTTATTGTTAGGAGTTGTTATAAACCCTTTGTTATACAGAGACTGCACCACGCTACACAAGGCTCAATTGTAATCCCAAGATAACAGGTGTGTGTAACACTATATCTTATAAAAAGAATCAGCTACTCGGTGTATACATGGGAATTAGCAGATTTTGTGGGCAAAACTGTTAGATGATGTCTAAGATAGCGTAACCCATAGATTCCCTTAGACCTACCTACACCTGCTCTACCAATGCATAAAGGAGTCTAAATTAACATAACTTAAATGCCCCGGAGCTGGGAGAAGGTGTATATTAAGTTCTGGATGAGGATTCTTTAACACACACTTTCTTATGCCTTCTTCTACCTGCTGCTTATACTCCCTTGTACATCAGTGTAGGTTTAAGAGAGAATCCAGCAATGCCACTTGAGGTACCACTTCTGAATTTGGCCCCATATTATAATGATGTATGTACAGTATATGGTGAGTTACACCTGCATATCTGAGATTTGAGACCATTGCAAGAAGCCGAAAAAAATTAAAGTGAAGAGTTAAATATATGGCATGCTGTATAAAAATGTCTCAGCTGTGTGATGCTGGCCAAGTCCTTCATGAAGTTCACTTGTTTGTCATTCTGAGGATTGAATGAAACATGAAACATTTTCTTACTTCAAAAGAGATCAGTAACCAGTCACAGCCATAACTTTACATTGTACACTCCTGTTCGGTTCCAGCCCCTTTCTTTGCCTATTAGTCCATTTGAAGCAGGGGTCCTCTGGTACATTTGTCTGGTACAGCTCTTCTGTGCTACAATGTGTACATAATATTGAACTAATGTGATCATTGATACAATTTCTGCCAATGATCCTCAGAGAGCTTTCTATCTGTCAAAGCGACGAATGTGAGGAACAACATGAGTTGCTGCAATCAAGCCCTAAAAGCAACATAAACTTCATGGTTCTGCTTTTTCTCTGTATAGCAAATACTGTCTGTCACATTTTATATTTCCCCTTCTTATTACTCAGCAAGCAACTGACTTTCTCTTAGAGCTTCACTGGAGATTGTTTTATTATTATCTGAACCTTCCTACTCTTCAAATGACTGAGATGCTAATAGCACTAATGACGCTAGCCTATACTAGTTGGGAAAAGAGCACATCTAGTCAGATGGACCGCTTCTGGGACTTAAAGGTCATGGCTCAGAAAGAGGGTTTAATTGCCTTTCACGGTATACCAATCCATCCACATTTTAAGTAGTTCCTCAAGTTCCACCAGACAGCTGTCTTGCATACAGAGAGAATCTATACAGAATTTGCTCCACTGGCATTTTGTTTGGTTTTGTTCATTTCAGTTGTTTAGCTACTGAAGTTTTGCTGGGAGTGCAGGTGTTCCTGTGTGTCTGTGCATTTGGTTCTCAGTCACAAAATGAAGCTAGCAGCTCAGGATTTATGTTCGTGGTTTTTATTATTTGATTCAAGGATTACATTCTACACAGGCAGAAATATAAAGACATGAGCATACCTACCTGATGGATGATGTACAACATATGAAAGGAGTTACTTATCTGACTGACTTCTTAAGTACTGTCCATATTGCTTTAACTAATTTAAACCTGTTGGAACAAAGCCTGAGTAATCAATGTAACCATTTTCTACATAAGTATGTGTAGAATTTGTAATGACTGATGAAGTCTATCAGTTCATTCCTATGCTATTATTTTTCATATTTTCTTTATTATATTTAATTTTCAGTTCAAATGCTAACCTGTTACATTTAGTTTTCAGGACAGGACCCCTACCTCCATTCTCATTATCTGATTTTTGATCTCAGCCTGCTTCTGATATAGGGATGGGTTAGATATAGTCCATTATTAGGTTTTCTCCCAACTACATTATTGTGGGGCTCTCATTTGCCCTCACTCTTGTTTCGCCTAGGAACTAGCTGCTATTAAAGCTTCTGATTAATATTAGCCTAGTAAGAGAGGTCCAGGTTCTGCTCCTAGATCTGTCATGCAGCTCCATTGCCGTTAATGCCCCATGATTGAATTTGGTTTCATTAAAGGGCTTTTAAAAAACATGTTAACTAGCCAAACAGTCAGAATGGACACTGGTGGCTTCTTCATCCCTTCAATCCAGTCGCTGGAGTAACAGATGTTCTATCAATATTCAAACAGTAGGTGAGTCATTGCCATTTTTATTTGTGATTAATAGAAAAATCCCAAGATATTTCCATTGGCTCTAGAGCTCAAGTGTAAGGGAGAATTAACAGCACCCTGTAAAGCAGAAATCGTCAGCCATCAGGGAAAGAGAATAGAAGGGACAGTATATTTGAAACAAGTTTTCTTGAATAATTTTGTAGTACCATTCTAATATAAATGGTCAAGGACATAATTGGCAATATATTTAACAGCTTTCAGAGTCTCTTCACAGGTTGGCTTTATCTGAGATTCAGGGAGTGCAAATCCATATGTGCCTTTATCACGGAGCTCAAAGGTGAAGGAGTACTTGATACCCTGATCATAAGCCCAGTCATCAGAACCACCAGCAGCAGGATCTGCATTGGGAGAGAAGAAAACTTGACTAGAAAAGGACAACTCACTGGTAATCAGTGGGGTTTATTATAACTGATAACTATTATACCATATAGCTAGAAATATAGGAAGGGCAGAGGAAATAGCAGTGAGAGTCAGTGAACCATTTGTTTGCATCCAGAATATGAAAGAGAGCTTGCCAAACACTTTAATAGCCTGGAAAATAGAAATCTGTAGCTGTAGAAAGATAAATATGACCATGTCCCCCTTCTAAAAACAATCCTGATCAGAATATAGTGTCTGATTTATTTTGCAGTGCTGCTCCCTCCTCACTGTAGAGATTCCTCCTGAGAAGCGGTGGGAGGGGTATATTTTGCCTGAGGGGAGGACTGGAAGCATGATATCTGCAGGAGCAAAGATCTATCACACTGAATCTCCTGTCTCTGGAGGATCTCCCTGAGGTCTACACAGAGCTTTGGAGATCCACAAAGCTGGGGATATGAACTCTGCTTTTTCATTGGGTAATAAGCCCTGCTCCTTTCCCTCTTGATGAGAGAATTCAGAGTATACTCTCTTGGTTGTTCCTTGTAAGGAGAGAATGGGGTTCTAATACTTTTTATCCTATAGGTGGTCCTCAAAATTGCTAGGAATCCCCAAAAGCATTTTTAAAAATCTGAATAGATCTTTTAAACATTGACAAACAATTGCAGCCATTATATTTAAGACAAAAACATTGGCTTCCAGATTGATAAGTCCTACAATGCTGAATTTCAAGCAGGCAGTAGCCTGAGGAATTAGGAGCCAAAACATCTGAGCTATAAAACTCTGGAAAACTGGGTTTGGAAACACCAGGTCAGCTGGAGTGACCAGACAGCAAGTGTGAAAAATTGGGACAGCGAGTGGGGGGTAATTGGAGCCTATATAAGAAAAAGACCCAAAAATTGGGACTGTCCCTATAAAATCGGGACATCTGGTCACCCTAAGGTCAGCTTTATAACATCGCAAAGGACAGAACACAACAGCTGGGTTCCAAGAGAGGATTAGAGTGAGGCTGGAATTATAGATTTTTAAAATCTGCACACAGTAACAGAAAGTGACAATCTGCTGGCTAGAGCTGTGAAGGCAAATTCTGGTCAAAAAGATTTCACATACTATTGTCACATAGGTTTGCAGGCCCCAGAAATCACGAAACTCACAGGCTGAACAAGTCCAATTCTCTCATGTTTTAATCTAATTTTATCTGTTTGTTTTAGGAATTCCTAGTGTGCCCATCACCTTAGTATTTGGGCGTTACATAGTTATTGTGCAAATCTCATTGGTAACCTACAGGCGCATGTTCGCACATTTGCAGAACTGGAAGTGTTGCATCCACACCTTCAGGACAGTGAAGTAAATGGGACCAGTTGCAAAGAAAAGTACTACTCAACAAGAGTAAAGATATCACAGTCTACACCATTACGAGGGAGGTAAGTAGGGTGTGTATGGGCAGGGCTCATCTTGTGTTTTTTTCTTGAGTCATAATACATAATTTTCTCCCACTGTCTAGATAAATAATTCTTACTACAGTTGCTTCTGATATTTAGGTTAATACTTACAGATTGTTGCAGCACCTGAACCAAAGGTATATTTTGTGCCATACAATGAAGCCAGCTCTTGAACTGCAGCTTTAGAAATGGTATTCTGTAAGGAAGGACAATTGCAGAATAAGAAGTTATTCCAGACGTTTAAAGCTTTACTCAGAAATTTGAGTTAATCCCTGAGGGCCTCATTTTAGAAGTTTTAAATTATTTGTAACTGTAGTTCCTCTTTGAGAATCAGTAAGAGAGTTTATGCTGTCATCGTCTAACAATCTGCAAATGTCTACACTTTGTTCATGTAGCATATCAATAAGTAGTCTGTACTCAGAGCTCTAATTATGAAATGTATCTGGAGCCTGGAAACTAAGGGCACAACAGGATCCAGGGATTACTGTATTTATCAGAAATGTGTACTTGGATCTGTGAGAATTAACTAAAAATATTAAATAAAACGACGGTGAGGTTTAGGCAACAGTGGATATATGGAAATGATGAAGACAGCATTTTCTTCCCACTTACACAAGTATAAATCCAGAGCAACACAGTAAAAGTGGTATAAGTGAAATCAGAATTAGATCCTTTAAATGCAGATTGCAAATGTCAACAATACTATACCCAGTGCATGAATTACCCTGGAGCCTTATACAGCACTTCAGTGATTTCAGTTTGCATTTCCTGTGCAGATTGGGATCCATCCAAGTTCCACTGACTTCAGTGGGGGTTGCATAAAGTCTGTCAACACTAAAATGCAGCTCTGAATGTTTGCATTATGAAAAGTTACAGACTTTCCTTTTGGAATGTGTGGCTTTCCCATTTCTTCATAATATGGCATGTTGGTAATAAAACTATGGAAAGTATTCCTAAGAGATAGTAAATATTTGTCTATATATCATTAGTTGAGAACAGATGTTCAGCATGCAAACAAACAATGGATTACCATATCTGCCTCTGTAGTTCAGAGCTGAAAATGTGGTATTCAAAAGAATTTCTTCAACTCTCTTGTTTCACTCTAGATTACACCATAAATTATTTTCCCAAGGAGGAGAGATATTTTAAAACATTCTGACTTCCATTTAGTTCTTGCACATTTTTATGAATTTTCCAAAAGCTGCATTTGAAAATGGTTTGAAAAATAGATTGGTAAAGTGACTATTTGTTTCTGTGAAAGTAGCAACAAGCCATATTCATGGTATGGCAGTTTTTTATATCATGAGATTGTAACTGCTTCTAGTGGGATAAAACAGGTTCATGGTGCAAAATTCACATTGAGAACTGAGTTTTGTACACCCTAGAATTCTGGGAGTTTGTATGTAGGGCTTTGGTTTGTCGCATTACATGGAGGCCTTTTACAAAAGCCAGGTTTAGATCTGAGAGCAGGTTTCAAACACTCCCCAAAGACTGGGTGGGATTTAAATGCGGGGCTTTGGTTCTGGCCTCTCTCTTCTCTATATATATGCAGTTGAAGAAGAGTGCTGTTGTGACATACAAAGAAACACCTTGGAATCCTAATAATCAGAATAGTTAAATCTTCGACTTCTGAAAATTGCCTTAATGAGATGACGCTTCTCCTATTAAAATCCATAGCAATTTTGCTATGGATGTCCATGGGACTAGTATCTGCTATTAGTGATGTATCAAATTTTGTTCAGTCACCTTTTGTTTATATTGACTTTAAATCAGTGTGCATGCAGCTGAGATCTGCAGATAAAAGATTTCTTGTTCACCTCACAAAAGAGTTCTGTTGCAAATTTATAATTTGCTTCTTTTTATAGTGAACATAGAGAGAAAACATACAACATGGCAGTGCCTTGTACTGTGGATGGGACATGGTGCTAATATAGTGTCTGTGGGAGTGTGTCATTTCCTCAGTGGCAAGAAACTAAGTAAAATAAAATAGGAATATTTCCTATAGGGAGGGAGGGGGAGGCATTAAGTGTCAGCCAGCTGCCAGATGGCAAATTTAAAACATCAGATACTTGTATCTGCCAAATTTAGGAGACTAGCTATCAGAAAATATGCTGGGAAAGGTTCCTGTGAAAAGGATGACCCTACTGTGGATCAGAGTTATCATAATGACCACGTAACTGTAAAGAAAGGTGCTTGTAGAGCAGTGGTGGGCAACCTGCAGCCTGCAGGCCGCACATGGCCCATCAGGGTAATCCGCTGGCGGGCTGCCAGACCATTTGTTTACATTTGCATGGCTGCCCGCAGTTCCCAGTGGCGCGGGCCTGGCTGCCACTTCCTGCAACTCCCATTGGCCGGGAACAGTGAACTGCAGCCTCTGGGAGCTGTGGGTGGCTGTGCAACTGTCAGAGGCGGCTCTAGGCATTTTGCCACCCCAAGCATGGCAGGCAGGCTGCCTTCGGCGGCTTGCCTGTGGAGGGTCCGCTGGTCCTGTGGCTTCGGCGGATCTCCCGCAGGCGTCCGCCAAAGCCGCGGGACCAGCAGACCCTCCGCAGGCAAGCCGCCGAAGGCAACCTGCCTTCCGCCCTCGCAGCGACCGGCCGAGCACCCCCCATGGCTTGCTGCCCCAAGCACGCGCTTGGCGTGCTGATGCCTTGAGCCGCCCCTGGCAACTGTAAGCAAACAGTCTGGTGGCCCACCAGCAGATTACCCTGACGGGCCAGGTTGCCACCACTGTTGTAGAGGAAGAACTGAAATTCTCAGCTGTTGAAAGACACCCTCAGATTTTCCAGGTTGGAACATGGTATTGGAAATAAATGGCCTATTTTATAATACGGTAAACTGACAGTGCCTGTGTGATTTCACCACAAAATAAGTCGGTAGCAGAGCTAGGAACAGAACCGAGGAGTCCTGATATCTGATCTCTTCCTGTGATCACCAGGCAACACTCTTTCCCAATTGCTTGCTTAATGTATGGAAAGGGCTGAAAAAAACAAAACATCAGCACCAAAATGAAAGTGCCATTTTATAGCAACCAAAGCAAGAACGTTTAGAAGGTGTAAGTAAAAAAAAAAAATAGAAAGGAAAAAGAAATAATGATGGCAAACAATTATCCTTCTTAAAACAACGGGGAAACTGGAATGAGGTTTTACTATGTGCCTCATCTTGTCTGTATGCCTATTACTTTCAAAAGTGGAAACAGTATCTAACTTTTGTGAGATGAGACTAGGCCTAGAGTCTCTGATAAAAGAGGAGGCAGTGCTGTGGTTTCCCTCCCCTTAACTTTGAAAAACTCTTAGCTCTCTACGGACTCTACTGGATCTCAAGATTAATTTGAACACCTGGTTTGTTACAGGATTCTCTTTCTGCTTTCTTGGTTTGGGCTCTGTAAAAGGGAACGCTCACAACCAGTTCTGCCTAGTGGTCAGGCAGGGGTGCAGCAGGTGGTCACCCTTTTTCAGTTATAGTCCTGGCCTTCAGCTCTCCCAAGGGCTTCAGGGTTTTCACCTTAGTATGGGGATTTTAGGGTCAGGGTCTTCCCCAGCGGGTCTCTCCACTGAGGTAAAGGCTTTGTTCTTGTGCCATCTTTTGGGAGTGGGTAGGGGAGCCCGGGCCTACATGCTCCAATCCAGGCCCTGATGATGGGCAGGTATGTTCTGCATCTTGCAGTGCCATGCAA
Source organism: Mauremys reevesii (assembly GCF_016161935.1). Classification (NCBI taxonomy): domain Eukaryota; kingdom Metazoa; phylum Chordata; order Testudines; family Geoemydidae; genus Mauremys; species Mauremys reevesii. The sequence continues at coordinate 27,818,012 of NC_052631.1, forward strand.
CTGCCCCGTGGATCACTTCCTTTCCAAGTCTCCCTTTTCCACTCAGAGTAAATTACAGAACCACAAACAAAGTCTCTGACCTTCATAGTCAGTCACCTATCTCTGTCCTCTGTAGGTTTTAATAGGTCTGTTTTTCCAGTTCTCAGGCAACAAGAACTCCTGGGCAGTAGTTCCCGCCCCCTATCTGAGCTGCTCTGCCTGCAGCTTGTGCAGGCTTTGCAGGTACAGCTGGGCAGGGCAGCCTGGGCACAGAGTGACTCCTTAACCCCTTGCTCTCGAGTGCGGGGTTTGTAAGACCCATCACCGGCTCCTGCTCTGTCAAGAATCCTTCACTCATAACACTCAAATTCTGGTGTTAGTTACACTAGTGAAAACCAAGTAACGTCACTGAAGTAAAAGGACTTACTCCAGATTTATACCATGTAACTGGGTGCAGAAATGATCTTCCATTCTCTGACTTGTTGCTGAACTTCCAGAAACTGCCTGTTCCAGGGGAATCTAACATTCTCTGTGCTGATCTCTCAGCTTTGTTTCCATTGCAGTTCCTAGTGATTTAATGTTTTGCTTAATCTTGTGCAGCATGTCAGCTAGTCAGTGTAACAAAAGGATCGTGTTCCCTGATCTCGTTATCTCATTTTACTGAAGTTCAGTTACTAGCAGTTCAGCCACTAGCTTTTAAAGAAAAGCTTGTAATGCTGGCCTCTCTCCTTACTGCATCTAAGGGTTTGTACTAATAGGATAATATAGCAGACTAATCACCTTTATCTGTTAATAGATTATCTTTTGGGAGCAGCTTCCTCATTTTTGCTCTCATATTCTCAACTCAGATTTGTCTCTGCAAATTGCTGCTGGTTAAAAACACTCCGGGGGCCTTGATTACACAGTTGCTGCACACAGGCAACTCCCATTGACATCAGTGGGATATTTGATGGGATTATTGACACAACAGGACTCCAGGATCTTGAAAAATCTGTGATGGATAGCAGTGCTTCCTTTAACCACTGGGCTCCATGAATCCTGTTTGTCATTCTACCCCTATCCTGTTCTTTATTGCCTCTAAGCTCTGCCCTTCTCAAGTCAGCTTTCCGCAAGGAGCTCTAAACTGCACTGTCCTCACTGTAATGCTCTCGTTGTTATCCAGGGATCCCTTGAATTCCCTTTGAAATGGTAGCACTAAAAGTCCAAAGTGAGTCCATCCAATGCAAGAACTTTAATCTCACAGTATATAACACTGCCCTTCTTATACCCTCTTTGTGACTGCTACACAGACATTCCAAGAAATATGTGCATGCTGTCACTGTTTTGATCCAGTAGCATCAAGCCGAGGGAAATCTGCCTTGAGGCTATTTGAGATTGCTACATGAGCCAAGATGAAGAAGTTGTTACAAAAGATAGCTCAATTTGATAACAGAACACACCATTGTATGAGGTAATGTGAGAGGCAGGAATATATAAACCCCCTTTCCTCTTCTTTACTTCAGTAGCCACTTCTAAAAATAATTTACACCTGTCCATCTTCCTTTCTCATTATTTCCTTTTGTTCCCTGTTCTCCACAATTAAGATCACCTACATCTACTTGTAACAAGTCAAGCAAGCAATCAGAAAGCCACTAGAAAAAGTTTAGGTTCAGGCCCCTGTGGCCAAAACATAGATTATGCCCCACTGAGGTATACCTGCCCAACTAATCTGGGGTCCTGGATCATTAAGAGTTCCTTATGCTGACCTTCTTCACAAATAACTTCAAAATGAGCACTAGTAAAACCCAGAACTAGTTTACTGGACTTGGTTTTCAACCAAGAGGTGAACAATCATCACATAAAAATTCACCACGCGATGCAGTATAGCTGAAATTCACTCCTTTGCACATTTTAAGGGCTCAAGTAGGGCTTAAGTGGTCCATAAGCTAGTGCAGAAGGGTGAATTTCCCCCTATACAATATATAAATAGTAAGGTAGCCAATATATGTTCAGGTAACCTGCTTCCTGCCACACATGCCACCAAAGCCTGATCTCTGTTGATATAGGATTTCTGTTGCTTGTACATGTCTGGATTTGTCTAGCTTCAACTTCCAGCCATTGCATCCTGATATACTTTATCTACTAGACTGAAGAGCCCATTATTAAATATTTGTTCCTTATGTAGGTACAAATGCAAAAAGTATTTTAACCCCCTCCAACATGGGCCAAAATGTGAGAAAATTCAATTTACAGCCTGAAATGTTTCTGAAAAAAGTGATTAAATGTGCACAGAGTTTTATTGAGAGAGCAGCTAAGTGTAAATATTAAAAGAAAGCTGAAGGGAAGCTTGGCTGTAGAGCGGATGGACAATTGGTCTGTATCCAATCATTTTTTTCACTTATGGAAGGCTGGGGGAAGCTTTTGTTCTTTAAATGGAAGATACATTTTTTTCTGGTTGATCCAAGCATATATTCTTTTTGTGCTGTGCAACACCTGGGGATATGGTAGAGAGTGAGTTGAGGGCAGTGGTGCAATACACAGAATGTATTCTTTTAGGAGGACAGTTATACTTTTCCCAAGAAAACATTCACAGGAATATTGTTACTTGTGTGAAACTCCTGAGCTGACCCAGTTTTTCCTATCTTGGGTGGCATTATCTTGGTTGTTCAAGCATTAGACACAAGTCAGTTCTAGGGTCAGTATTTTCACTGTCGTTCAAGCATTGCTTGAAAATGCTGACCCTAGAACTGACTTGTGTCTAATACAGGACTATGTTTTCCTTCCCATGGGGAAAAAACCCATGAATGGGAAATCCTTTGTGTATACCTCACGTGGTCCAGGGAGGACATACGTGGCTTCAACCACTGTCCTCCACCCTGATACTGGAAGCAGTGAAGGGCTACTTTTGTTCCCAATTTAAGTTAGAGTAGCATCAAGGCTGTTGTAACTTGTAATGACCCTCTAGGCCTGAGATCACTGGAATTCCCAGAATGTCTCTAGAATGCCCTGTCATGCCTTGAAAACCAAGAACTGTGGCACCATTTTACACACTTAGGGATTGCCTTACACAAGAGCAGGTTCCATCTTGCTCATTAAGTTAGCTGTTTGTCCTCCTTGTGCTGCTAGGACAGTGCACAGGGAACAAAATAGGGCCAAGGATCTGCCCCATCGAGTTACAGCTACATTCTCCTTTCAAAGGCTTTATGTTAGGGCCGGGGGGCATGCCCTGGAACCCATCCAGAAGATGTGGTGGCAACCATCTCCACCACTGTTGACCTTGGTTTCTGCTTCCTGTAGCCCCAGTCCCATCTGGAAGCACAACTTAATGAAGAGTGCTGCTATCAGTTGCTAACTTCCATGGGCCCATTCTCTGCACTCCTCTTTCAGAGGCAGTGAAGCTGTGGAGAGGCATTAATGCTAATTAACATCCTTGTGGATATTTTCTATATATCTGGTTCTAAGAGAAGAATGTTGTGGTGAGTGGCTGCTTTCCAGCATCACCCACCTACCCTGATGTGCCTCCTGAATACCTGCAGAGTCTCACAGCGGACTGTGCCCAAAGGAAGGTTCAGCGGGCTTGGAAGAAGGCTATGTTGGCTCCTCCATTCCCCTCATCCACAGGCTTAGGGTGATTTTGCTCCCTTCCTTCATGCCTCACTTTGGACTGGAACATTAGCTCCACAGTATTAAACTAACTTCTGAATTAAACAGTGTGGAGCAATATGTTAATAATGATAAGTAGGCATGTGAAGTTTTGTGGTTCAACGACATATCTCATCCCACATTGAAAAAGATAAGAAATATCAACTATACTTCCTTTAATTTATTAGATCTGTCAGCGGAAAAATAAACATCTAAGATAAGATAATAGTTCTAAATTTTACTTCTTCAGTTAGAGCATGATTTATGGTCCCTTTATTTGCCAGAACAATTTATATAAAGTTTTAGATGCCAGTTCTTCAGCCTTTCTCTGAAGTCTGTATCTATGCAGAACTTTGCTGATATAACACACATTAAATGGTATATAATATAATGCCCTTTTATTTTTTCCTGTCTCATTTTTTAACCAAGGAGGAATTGCTAAGAGAAAACCTAATTTCTTTGTGACTGTTCATGTGAACATGTTTAGTTGTTTGAAGTAATCCAGAAATCTACACCATTAGGACCTGACCCAAAGCCCATTGAAGTCAGTGGGAGTCTTTCCATTGATTTTAATGGGCTTTGGATCAGGCCCTTTATGTTTAGATATCCCAGCTACAGACAGTGCTGATTGGTTGATCTCTTTCTCAAAAGCCAAGGTTTTTGGCTAAAAGTATCCTCCTTTTGTCAAGTCAAATATTAGTACAAGTTGCGTGTCCCTTGGGATCCTGCTGTTTTTTTGTTGGGAGCTCCAATTGAGGAAATATATTCCTTAATTAGGACATGAGGACAGTTGATCAGATCACCACCTTTTAGTGGTGACAGGATGTGCTCTTTTGTAGTGGAAAATAATAGAACTCCCCCTGGGATCATGGTGGCTGATTTAAAATACGGGATACAATTACAATGGAAAGACTAACTTATATTAAGTGAAATCAAATGGATACCTATTGACATAGATACCTTTGCATTCCTGAATTACCTTTTTTTATACTGAAGAATGGAAGACTCAATCTCTAAGCCAAAATTTTAAAAAAACGATTGGGCTTTTTATTATTCATAAAATTGCAAAACCTTGGCATGGATGATTGTAGCCGAGCTTCAAGATTTTATATATTCTTCTAGTGTATAATGCTGTAGAACAGTCAAGTTAATATGAAAATTGTTCATCCAGGATTTTTTTTGTTAATGTTTTGTCTATTTTTTTTTAAAGTTAAGTTTTACTGTATTTTTTGTGTCTGAGTGTCAATAGAACTTTTTCCCATCTGAACGTAATGATGTTAGAAACATGCTGTACTTGGAGCAATATGTTTCATCACACTTGAGCTTGACTCAGCAAACTGGTAAGAAGACCATGCAAACTTCTGGCATATGGGGGAAATTGTGAGCTTGACAAAGACGCAGTTCAGGAGTTTATATTATTTATTTAGACTGAGCTCTAATGTGTGAAATTTGAAATATTTAGTAAAAACAAAGACAAACAAAAAAGATGTAAGAAACGACTGGAATATTTACAATTAAAACTCTCTGGCATGTAAAGTAATATAATAAACAAAACACCCCTCCCTCCCATCTTAATGCACTCCTTTCCATTTAAGCTGCCAGGAGTCCAAGGAAAAACTATTAAGTTGGCCATACTCTGCCTTTCTGCTACAGAATTATGATAGATCCATGTGGGAGCCCTCATAAATCTGTCATAGTTCTGCAGCAGTAAAGCCAACTTAATGCTATTGCCTTAGACTTCTGGCAGCTTAAAGGGAAGAGAGAGGATCAAGATGGGTTTTTTTTTGTTTTGTTTGTTGTGTTGCTTTTCATGCCAACAACTTTTAATTGCTAATATTCCAGAGAACTGAAGTCATTTTATTATTTATAATTTTTTAAATCTTTTTTTAAAGGATAAATAATTCACTTACTAAATTGCCTTTATCAGACTTAAAAAGCTGTAGGGCTTGGGTGTGGCCCTAAACTTCATTAAATAATGATGTTTCAGGTCATATCTCCAGCTGGTTTAAATCACTCTAATTCTATTGAAGCCATACAGCTATGCCAACTTACACAAGCTGTGAATCTGGCCAACAGAGCATGATGTTTGTATGTAATGTATTGCAGCCGGATACACTGTAACCCATTGAATAAAGTGGAAGCCGTGCTGTATAATTTACATCTCTAAATATGATATTATTTGCAGACAAACACAGCCTTGTAGACAAATCCAACCCTTGTATGATGGAGATGTATCAAGGATTCTTGAGTTTATCTCATGCCTAAACCCTCTTCAAGGTCTCTTGCTATAAAAGACCAATGTACTTTAAAAAGCTTACTGTCCAGATTTTCTCCAGATGTGTAAGAAAACCTCTGAAATTAACCTGACCTAAATAGCAAGTGATGAAATTTGCATATTCTCCCCAGTACACCAAACTTACAAAGAGACACAATATTTGTGTTGTACTTACCAGCTCTGCATAGTCCTCTGGAAGAGAGTAAGTATAAGAATAAGGAAACAGCAGCAGCTGGGAATAGGAGTGAATAGTCAAGTATGCCTTGATAGTGGAGAGATTTTTACGAATAAAGTCAGCCAGAGCCTTGGTCTCTTTTTCAGACTCGGGGGCGCTGCCGCAATAAGTGTCATCGCATGGTCTTTTCGAGGCATTAACACCTGCTGGGAAGGGCGAATTTTTGTATTTAATGAAACAGAATTATGTTAATGGACCATAAAGGTGGTGATTTACTGTCACCAAAGTTATAGTTAAGACTCTTTAGGCAACCATAAGTTAGTCCCCTGGAGCATATACTATACATGGAGTCAGAATATTTATTATGTGATCACACACTTTTAGGCAGTGTGTCATAGCATTCTGCAAATACTTGTTGTTTCTTTCACAGCTACTATATTTGGAGGAATAAAACCATTTCATGCATTACTGAAGTAAGTCATCATATTATGTAAGTGAATTAATGTATGAGAAGTAAACAATTCTGTTGACCTGCAGTGCTTTATTAGGGACCTCTCCTTGAATGTCTGCTGCATAACACCGGGCACTCCCAGGAATTAGAGTGGAAGTCTAGTGACTGTCACTTTTCTTGCTTTAGTACAATGCTTTCCCCCGGTATGAATTCAGTGCCCACAGAAACTTCCAGACTGACAGCCCTGGTGACAGAAGTCTTCTGTTCATCCTAAGGAACAGGTGTAGCATGCACAACAACGGTGTAAGCTTCCCTAAAGTACGTTGATGATGATCCTTCCTCCAGGCCTGGAAGGACCAACTTTAGGAGTGAGGGAAGCATCTTTGTGGAAGCATCCCTTTGATATGTTACATGCTGCACCTTTCAATGTTAACTTTAATCAAACATTAGAAAATACTTACTGCACCACCCAGCATTAAAATTCCTGTTGGGGTCGGTACCAATGCAGCTGCTGCCAGAGTTTGTGGAACGTGTCTTCCTCCACATGCGGTACTGAAACGGAAAGTGCATGTGAATACTAATGGATAGTTACAGTATTTGACCCATTCAGTGAGATTCTTGTTCAGAAAGAAGAGTGTACATACATTGGTCCAGGTGTAGACGTAGCCATCAATATTAAGGACAGGCAGGACGTAGAAATCCAAGTTGTTGAGAAGACGTGTCATAAGGGTATCACTTCCATAGGTACTAACAGCCTAGATATAGATTAAAGAGAGAGCTGTTGTTTTCATGGAATCAGGAATTGCTGGTGGTTCTGAAATGTATTTTTAAAAGCACAAGTGTGTGTTGTCTTTTGCATTGATGCATAATCTTTTGTGCAAACCAGTCCTCCAATGTAAATCCAAAAGTGCAAGTATATTCTTCTGAGGTAGCCTGCTTCATTAAGGGCCTGATCCAAAAGCCACTGAAGTCAATGGGAGTCTTTCCACTGACTTCAGTGGGTTTTGGCTCTGGCCCAAGCACCCTAGAATTAACGATAATAGTTTAGCACTGGAAAGTGATTCTGTACACTCCATATTCTGACATGAGACAGGCTGAAGCTTTGAGATATTTTTAAGTACTGGAAAGAACAAGGAATAAATCCCAAGTTATATCAGCTAGAACCACACTACTCTTTTAAAGCAGCATTATTCATCTAACTTAACATTGCATAGATGAACAAGAACTGATCATGAGCAATGCACTAAATCAGCATGCCAGTGGGCAGACTCAGCTCTCCAAAGAATGACTTCCTATTTAGAGGTATTCAGTGGTCCTGGCCACATATTCTGTAAGGGCTCTTGTGTCCCTGTAGTTCACCATCTTAAAACTTTTTATTTGCATACAAGAAAATATGCAAGAAAATATCCCATAGAATTGTACAGAGAGGATCCTCCTGAGACATTCAGTACAATAGATACACTTCTGACTCTGGCAAGCTCTCATCACAAACAGTCTCAAAAGCATAGATAATGGAACATTACATGATCTTCCCCACTCCTTTCCTTAGCACACAGAGGCATCATCAAAACTCCTTCACTAAAGCTATAGGGCCTGATTCTCCACTGCCTTGTGCTTTGTGTGATCATTTACAGACTTACACCTGTATAAAGTGAGTGTAAGTGGGGCATAGAAAAGCTGCCATTCTGATCTGGTAGTATTGCACTTATGTTTCCCTCACTTTGCACACATGTGAATGACTACAGAGGGTGCAAAGCAGTTGAGAATCAGGCCTGTAGTTTGTTGACTGATAAACAGTGTTCAAAAGCAGATTATGGTTACTGGGATAACTGGCATAGGCGGCAGGTTTGTATAATTTTTGGTGGGGCCCAAAATGGTGGTGCCCCCCCACTCCCGCCCTGTAAGCCGATATAAAATGAAGCTACAACGCGTCAGTGCCACAAGATTACAAGGTTGGAGAAGGGGTAGGGGGTTCCAGGGGCCAGTCAAGGGACAAGGAGCAGGGGGGGTTGGATGGGGCAGAGGTTCGGAGGGGCAGTCAGGGGACAGGCAGCAATTGGATAGGCATGGGAGTCCAGGGGGTTTATCAGGGGACAGGTAGGGGGTGGGGTCCTGGCGGGAAGTTGGGTGGGGTCTCAGGAGGGGGCAGTTGGGGACAAGGAGAAGGGAGGCTTAGATAGGGGCTGGGGTCCCAAGGGGCAGTTAGGGGCAGGGGTCTTGGGAGTGGGTAACGGGGGACAAGGACCAGTGGTGCTTAGATAGGGGGTGGGAGTCCGGGGAGGGGGCAATCAGCAGCCAGGGGCTGGGATTCAAAGGGCTCTGAGCTGCTGGCAGCCGCGGGGAGCCCTGAGCCCTTTAAATCCCAGCCGCCGCGGCTGGGATTCAAAGGGCTCTGGGCTCTCTGCCCCTGCGGGCAGCCCAGAGCCCTCCGATTCCCAGCTGCGGCTGGGATTTAAAGATCTCTGGGCTCCCCGCGGTTGCAGGCAGCCCAGAGCCCTCTGATTCCCGGCCGCGGCTGGGATTTAAAGATCTCTGGGCTCCCCGCGGTTGCAGGCAGCCCAGAGCCCTCTGATTCCCGGCTGCGGCTGGGATTTAAAAGGCTCTGGGCTCCCCGCAGCAGCGGGCAGCCCAGAGCCCTCTGATTCCCGGCCGCGGCTGGGATTTAAAGATCTCTGGGCTCCCCGCGGTTGCAGGCAGCCCAGAGCCCTCTGATTCCCAGCCGCGGCTGGGATTTAAAGGGCTCTGGGCTCCCTGCGGTTGCAGGCAGCCCAGAGCCCTCTGATTCCCGGCCGCGGCTGGGATTTAAAAGGCTCTGGGCTCCCCGCCGCAGCAGGCAGCCCAGAGCCCTCTGATTCCCGGCCGCGGCTGGGATTTAAAAGGCTCTGGGCTCCCCACTGCAGCGGGCAGCCCAGAGCCCTCTGATTCCCGGCCGTGTCTGGGATTTAAAAGGCTCTGGGCTCCCCGCCGCAGCAGGCAGCCCAGAGCCCTCTGATTCCCGGCTGCGGCTGGGATTTAAAAGGCTCTGGGCTCCCCGCAGCAGCGGGCAGCCCAGAGCCCTCTGATTCCCGGCCGCGGCTGGGATTTAAAGGGCTCTGGACTCCCCGCGGTTGCAGGCAGCCCAGAGCCCTCTGATTCTCAGCCGCGGCTGAGATTTAAAAGGCTCTGGGCTCCCCGCAGCAGCGGGCAGCCCAGAGCCCTCTGATTCCCTGCGGCGGCTGGGATTTAAAGGGGCAAAACCTAGCTCCAAATATTGGTGGAGCAGAGCCCCTGATTTTGAATATTCCTGGGGCTTTAGCTCCACGAGCCCATATAAGTTGGCGCCCATGATAACTGGTGCTTCTTCCTGCCTTTTGCATATTCTCTAACTCAGCTCATGCCTTTCCTTTCTGCCTTTGGACATTTGTGTCCAGTAGCACTTTTAAATAAACAAAGGAGGATCATAATGTTAAAGTACTTCCTCCCTCCCCAAAACCACTGAAGAAAGTCATCACCTTCAGTCGAGTACATTCATATATTGACTGTTTCAGATAACACCCCCCCCAAATGATTGTAGTAAAAATAATTGCTAAAAGAAAAATGGTAACAGGTACTATCTTCAGTTTTACTGGGAGATAAAGAGATCACTTGCCCATCTACTTGTCACTTTCAATTTCCATTGCTCCTTATGCAAAACTACATGGATGTCTCTCGGAGGACAGGAAGATTAGCCACATCACCACTATGTCTATGCTAGCATGAGCCAATCAAATGCTTTGGTTTTCCTTTGTTTGGATTTTAACTATCTCCTGTTGCTTGTGTTTTAAAAGCTTTAAATGTAGGAATTTTTATAAAATTTGAGAATTAAGCAGCATGGGGTTGCTTTTTAAAGATTATTCTACTGAAGAGGAGTGTATCTTTTTCCCTTTAGAGGAGGCTGTGTGTACAGTGTTCACCAGCACTCCCTACCTATGTAGTGTTAGGAGATGAGAGAGAGAGAGAGAGAATAGAAACTTATATTTCTTTTTAGAATTCATAAAACCAGCATGGAGTGAACCTCACCTCACGTGTGCGTCTCAGGTACTAGAAGGTGATGCTTTCTAGTTACAGAAAAATGTTATTTCTTATTATATGTAACAAATTATATTTATTGGTAAGAAGTGGTAACTCTGTTTAAGGCAAATAATACCAACATTATTAGTTTCCTCCCCCTGAATACAACATTCAGGGAGCTGTCTTCCCAGCCTTTGATTACGTTTCCATAATCTTCTTGTTCTGTTTAGGTGAAGAAAAGCTTCCACCCTTTCTCTTTCTTTTCTTGGAGAAAAAGAATGATTCCAAGGAACCCAGGAATATGAAGCATTAGGAAGACAGGCATCCATCCTACTTCTATAATGTACATTCAGATGCCTTCTACAGTTTACCTTGACTTCTCCCATTCTTTAAAACCACACACGGCTGAATTCTGAACCATTGAATTCAGTGTCAAAACTTCTACACCACAAACTGAGCCAGGAGCATGACTGGATTTGTGGTGTTACTATAGTGTTATAATACTATAAACATGAAGCAGATTCATTGGTTTGTCCATCTATCACCGCTCTCTTTATACATAGATGCACAGGGGATTCTAGTCACACCTACCACAGTGAAAATGGGTAGCTCATTTCTTTTAAATAATTTTAATGGAAATTAAAGGGCAATACTTAAAACCTCAAAGCAAACTTGAGTGGTTGCCTTGGGATTACCCTGGCAGACAGCCAGAATAGCCTGCACTATGCCTCTGCCTCCCAGCCTTGTCCCTGGTGTAGTGGATGTGGCCAGTGACAAGAAGCAGCCCAGATTGCAGCAATTCCTGAATGTTGGAATGGCCCCCTCAGGGGTCATCACATCCCTGATGCGTCCTGATGCTCTTTGTTTCCACAAGCTGCTCAGGTGTCAAATGGCCAGTCCTGAGGATCCGGCCCTCAGTGTGTATACACTTCACATCAAGGAGACAATGAAGCCCAAGTTGTATTATTCCAAACGAAATCCCAAATCAGAGAATAAAATTAGAAAGCACTGGATTAGAAACTGCCAAGGACTGAACTGCAAGAGATCGTATTATTGTATTTATTTCACGTTTATTACAGTCTGTGTCAGTTTCCTCTAAAGTTGATTTATTTTGTGAAAACTCTTTTTTGTTACTGAGTTTACCAACCTCTTTCACAAACCATTGGCAGAATGCAGGGGAGATCCACTCTCTTGCGTGGAAACCACAATCCATAAAGATGGCTTTTTTGTTTGAACCACTTTTCCCCACCTATAGTAAATAAAATGTCATGAAAAAACAACCTATTTGGTGTACAAATTATTAATATTCTGTCTCCAGACTAGTGACTCTAAAGGTGAAACTTGACAGCAGTATGAGCTATATTCCTTGATTAAATTGAAAACCTAATACTAACAGAGTATATTCTTGCCCCTCTGGACAATTAAGTTGTTCACATTAAAATAGTACAATCCTATTTGCTTTATTTTTTATTAATGCAGACACGATCATATTTTCACAGAATATTTCATTACTACATAGTGTTGGTAGATTTCATATGATAGTAGTATTAGCTGAAAAGACCAAGTTGGCTATATACATTCTAGTGAATGCTGGTGTTGTTTTGAGTAAGTAATTTTGTCTGTTTCTCCATTTCTCCCCTCCTTCTTGCCCCCCCCCCATTTATTTCTTGGTATCTTATTTATGATGACAGAAAATGATATCTGAAGAAGATAGAGAAATTGGGTTTGTTTCCTGTTGCCAGATAGACTGACATTTATAGATCCCTTTATAGAAAGTGGGTTTACAAACAACAGATGGCGTGAACAATTACATAAAGGTAAATTATCATTTACATTGCTCACAGGAATGTGGTTAAATTGATAGGTCTGAACTTCCAAAATATTTATTATGGGTTTCACTCTATAAACCCTTTACCTTAAATCAAAAGGATAAAAATTCACAATAAAAGTAGCTCTCAAAATCTGTTTTGATTTCCTAGAGGATTTATAATATATGTCAGAGTCAGTGATGCCTTAATAAATATTGTAATTTTATTATTGTTACGAGAACAGACCAGACTGTTAAAAAGAAATTAAAAACAATCACCTTCAGGAGGTATATGGGCCGTCCCTGAAATGTAGTCCCGATCTCAGTGCGGGAGACAAGGTTTGCGTTCTGAGCAGCAATGTCAGCAGTCCAAGCAGCTATCTGTTTAATACAACCATTAAGTTAAATGGCATCTCTAACCCCAGTTCCAAAGCAATTAATGAATGAAGAATGTAGCATATTGATAGATTTTACCGTTTCCCAGTTGTTGTATTTTTCATAATTGTGTCCAGTAGCACGAACATGGCTGTCAAACTGAGCATCAAGTACCGTCTTCAGGTTGTCAATCAGAATTCTGCAATAAGCCCACAGTGATATCAAATATAGAAAGAAGACTTGTCAGTGGGGTGAAATTGTCCAGAAAATTTGACTTTCCCTGCAGGAGAAAGCATTGGGCAGATGTCATTGATCTACCATTTGGAACTACAGTGATTCTGAAATGAAGTGTTTGGGTTGGAACTACATTCTTGACCACAATGTACGGTGAATTCACATCTAATTTTGCCTTATGTTCTTCTCCAAGGATGGGCTCTTCTTGGCCAGCAGCTGTCCACCAGGTCAGCTCTTTGCTCTCAACTGTCCACAGTTGAGGGGAGGGTTGAGGAGGCTCTTTTGGGTCAGGTGCAGGGAAGTTAACAACCTTCTTTTCCCCATGCTCTAAGGATAAGCTCATGGAGCAAGTGCTCTTCCTCTGTGAGCAGCCCACTCCCCTTCACCGCAGTGTGAGCTTATGTGGCCATCATTTTTTTGCTTGTGGACATGGGCTTCTAGAGAATGGGGCCTTTCTTGAGTTGATAGCACAGAATGACATTCGCCCTATAATGTCACAACATGATGATGTAACATCCCAATGCATTGAAAAGGCACCACCGAGCAAACATCTGTAAAATGATAACCCTCACTCTGTCAAACCAAACTCCCCGTGTTCAGGTGTGGTTTGGCAGCCTCATAGAGCCAATGGACAGAACAATAATCTCAGCTCTACTATATTTGTTGTATGCCAGCTGCAGCGAGGTGAATGCAGTCATCCAACAAACAAACATCACATAGGCACTGAAGTCCTCTCTGCCTCTGACTGGATCTCTGCTACTCACCTTTCCCATGGACTGAGACTAATGGATAAGGCTTATCATCAGGCAGTACCTTGAGACAGTTTGCTTTTATTCCAGCTACTCTAACTTTTTGTTTTCCCAGTGCTTGTCTTACCCTGAATGGCAAGAGGGTCAAAATTTGCAAAAACAATATGTTCTTGATCAAAGTGATCTGGATAGAAGAGCAAGAGGTCAATTTGCTGTGTGACGCCAGCCTTCATAACAAACACTTGAACTGGTTGCATTGACATAATTTCAGGGCACTGCAGCTGCAGATCAAAGAATTGTATTTACTTTGGCTGTCACAAGGACATTCTGCTGAAGTTTGTCAGGGACACCCTGCGACCCTCATGGCCCCGCAGTCAGAAGACAGGTGCATGAACTTGTGCAAATTCATGTATATTGTAGGAAATTCTAGTACATACCAGTATAACTCCTTTGCCAAAGAGAAAATCCTACTTTCAACGGATTCTTATGCTATAAGGGGGCAGTAAGAGCACTGAAAATAATCTTTTTAAGAACTATGATTATATTTTTATTGCCAAAATATATGGGTCTTTCCTTCATAGGGCTACTCTGAATATGTCAGAAATACAATTATAGCAGCAAGTGAAGCATTAATAGCTCTGCTGTGGTTTCCTTAAGACTTGAAAAAGAAACCGTTTGGTCTTTTAATGTCTTTTAATGAAATAACGTTACTACCGCTGATAACTATTGAGGTCTCTGCTTTAATATTAGTGGTAATTTTTTTGTAAATGTTCCATTAGCATTAGTTATTTTGCATACATTTGTCCTATGATATGTTAAGGAGCTCCAGTAAATGTCTCCAGGGATGGATTCTTAACAGACTGAAAACACAGATTTAACAGATTAAACAGACTAATTTAATGAGAGCTGCATGATCTAGTAGGAAGGAGTTTGATCTAGTGAGCCGAGCATGGGGCTGTGAGCCAAAAGCTTGTCTACCCTAATCTAGCTCTGCCACTTGACTTGGTGTTTGTTTCTGTATATTGGTAAAATGAGATAATACTCACTTACCCACTATACAATTAATGGTCCACATATATCCATATGTTCCAGCTGTTTTGTACTACTATGGTGACACAAGTCAGCCATAAATCTTATTAGGGAGAAAAGGTGGGTTCGGTAATATCTTTTATTGGACCAACTTTTGTTGGTGAGGGAAACAAGCTTTCGAGCTTACACAGAGCTCTTCTTCAGAAAACTTGTCTCTCACCAACAGAAGTTGGTCCAATAAAAGATATTACCTCACTCACCTCGGGGGTCTCATATCCTGGCACTGACATGGCTACAACTATACTCCATAAATCTTATTGGCAGCTGCCCCAGAGTGGCACAAAGGAGCCAGAACATACTGCTGATCCTGGCTCAGTGTTTGCATAGTCATTTGAAAATATAAATTACAGGTGGGATTTTCAAAGGCGCCTAAGTGACTTAGCAGCACAAGTCCTTCACTGTGTGGGCATGAGGACTATCAGAATTCTTCCATCCTGCTTGAGTGCTGCTGTGATATCTCTTAGGAGCTTCTGGGACTGAATAGTCCTGCATCAGATATATTGGAAGACTTTGTAAGAAGCTATATGTATGGTCCCTTTACAACTTCATGATGATAACTGGATCCAGGACCTATTTGGAGGGACTGATTATTTACTGTTCTCCTTAGAGCATTATTTAAAGTGTGGAACTTCCTTGAGATCAATAGAGGACTTGAAAATATATATAATACTGCAACTGTTCCACCTAAGGCCTGATCTGACTTGTATTCAAGTCAGTGGAAAGATTCCAAGTGACCTCAGGAGGAGGAAGCATTAACTGAAGGCACTGCACCCAAGAGATCTTTTCCTGGATTACATAAGAATAGGCTGACTAATTTGCTGAATTTCTAACCATCAGAGACATTGTTTAATGCAGAGACAAGGTGGGTGAGGTAATATCTTTTATTGGGCAATGTCTTTTGGTGAAAGAGACAAGCTTTCAAGCCACAAAGCTCTGCAGCCATTCAATAATAAATAGAGGAGTTGATTCAGTATTCTTTGTTGTAAGTAAATCACATTGCTCAAGGTATTGTATTGGACAGATTGTTTCAGAAAGCGCCATGGTATTATTTCGTAAACAGATGGGTCTGTGAAATCTAGGTTTTCTAGTTTTATGATGATACTTAAAAATAAATGAAAATATTGTTTGTGTGAGGAAACCTCTTCCAGTCTCACTGAACTGCTGTGTGGCCTTTGGCAATTCACTTCAATTTGCTGGGCCTCTGTCTTTTCCTGCCTTTTGTCTATTTTGACTTTTTATACTGTAAATTCTTCAAATCTCTTACTATATGTTTTACAGAGTCTACCTATCATGGGCAGTGGGTGAGCCCCTGGCTTGGGGAAGCCAGCCTGCCCCTTCTTCCCAGGGCTCCGCCCCTGCCGCCGGAGCCCAGCATCCCCACCCATGCTGCGGCTGCCAGCCCATCCCCCGGCTCCAGCCCCAGGCCACCCGAGTGCCTCCAGCTGCAGAGCTCTGGGAGGGCGGGCAGTGCAGGACCCCCCATCTGAAGTGCCAGGCGGGCAGCATGCCCCCCATTCCCAGAGCGCCAGGTGAGCGGGTGTCAAAGCCCCCAGCGTCCCCAGCCCCAGAGTGCCGGGCAGGCGGGTGGCGTGGCCCTCAGCCCCGGAGCGCCGGGCGGAGTCCCTGGCCACAGGCCGATGCCCATAAGTCCCAGCACAGAGCCCCAGCCACAGGGGAAGAGCTGCCCATAGCAGAGTGCTGGGAAGCAGGAGGGAGTCTGCGGGCAGAGCGTGAGCGGGGCCATGCAGGGCTGTGTTTGGGGAGGCTCAGCCTCCCCCAGCCTTTGATATCCACCACCCATGACCCTAATCCTAATTGCAGCCTCTAGGGGCTACAGTAATAATAATAATTAATAAATATATTACCTAACAATTATGCCTTTCTGTTGTGGGAGGGCTGTTATGGGAAGGCCTTTCTGTTATGGGAGGTTTGGCTGGGTAAATTTTCTCAGTATTTACCCTTCTTATATTCAAAATATCAAATAAGAAAAAAACATACTCAAATTCCACTCCACTCTGCTCCAGGAGACTCTCAACATCAGAGGACTTGTCTGCTTCAACTCGGAAATCAACTCTCATTTCTGGTTTTACTTGTGTGATGGTCTCTGGATTCCAGAAATCAATCTGAAAAGCGGAACAGATGAAAATAAATACATATGTGATTGTGATTGTTAGGTTGGTATCTATGGCTTGATAGTGATAATATGGTAACTTCATTAACTCAAGACAGCACCAGGACTATATTCCATTGATCTACCTAAGTTTTCCAAAATTAAACATAAAATCACATGGAAAATTAACTACAATGATTGTATTCGGGCATGTAGTTCACACATTATGAGATGTAGTTTTGCTCAGATGGCAGTGACAGCTTTCCAAAATTTCAGTTCAGCAAAGTACTTAAGAGCTGGGGGCCTAAGTCAGGAGATGAGCATGCAGGTTCAAAGACAACTTCTGGACAAATGTGTATGTCCATCTGAGTAAGTAAATTAGAAATATCATCTTTCATATATTTTTAAGAACAAAAGAGATGATTATGATCATCAAGTGAGATCTCCTGCATAACACAGGCCACAGACTTTTTTCCAGTAAGTTCTCCAGCAAGACCATAAGTCCTGTTTGAGCTATAGCACATCTTTGAGAAAGATATCCAGTCCTGATTTCAAGACGTCAAGTGTAGAAAATCCACCATGTCTCTAAGTAAGTTGTTCCAATGATTAATTATAATCAATAATGAATTAATAATTATTAAAGTGGAAAATGACTGCTCAGGAAGGAGTATTGTGGAAAGGGACCTGGTGGTCATAGTGGATCACAAGCTAAATATGCGTCAACAGTGTAACACTATTGCAAAAAAAGCAAACTTCATTCTGGGATGGTATTAGCAGAAGCGTTGTAAGCAAGACACAAGAAGTAATTCTTCTGCTCTACTCTGCACTGATTAGGCTCAACTAAAGTAATGTGTCCAGTTCTGGGTGCCACATTTCAGAAAAGATATAGACAAACTGGAGAAAGTCCAGAGAAGAGCAACAAAAATGATTAAAGGTCTAGAAACATGACCTATGAGGGAAGATTTAAAAAATTGTGTTTGTTTAGTCTGGCAAAGCGAAGACTGAGTGGGGGACTTGATAACAGTTTTCAAGTACATAAAAGGTTGTTACAAGGAGGAGAAGGGAGGAGGAGGGAGGAGAAAATTTGTTCTCAACCTCTGAGGATAGGATAAGGAGCAATGGGCTTAAATTGCAGTGAGGATGGTTGAGGCTGGACATTAGAAAACTTACTGTCGGGGTAGTTAAACACTGGAATAAATTGCCTAGAGAGCTTGTTGAATCTCCGTCATTGGAGATTTTTAAGAGCAGGTTAGACAAACACCTATCAGGGATGGTCTAGATAATACTGAGTCTTGCCTTGAGTAAAGAGGACTGGACTAGAAGACATCTCGAGGTCCCTTCCAGTCCTACAATTCTATGATTCTATCTTAACTGTTAAAACTTTCTGCCTTTTTAATACTCTGAATGTATCTATTTTCAACTTCTGAACATTATTCTTATTAAGCCTTCCTCTGCAAGTTTAAAGAGCACTCTACTAACTGAAATCTCTTTCCCATGATCAAGTTACTCCTTAACCTTATCTTAGATAAACTAAATAGATTGGGCTTATGTCTCTCACTAGAAAGGCAAGTTTTATAGACCTTGGATCATTCTTTTAGCTCTTTTCCAACCCTTTACAATTTTTCATTATTTTTTTGGAAGAGTGAACACTGGAACTTCCACAGTGTTACAGTAATGGTCTCACTAATGCCAACTGTGATCCTCTTGCAGCCAAAACTCTTGATTTCAGTGAGAATTTTGTCTATATGAGGACTGTAGGATTGGGCACTTAGGCCCTGATCCTGCAATAAACTCAATGTGGATAGAACCCTATTAACGTCAATGGAGCTCAGTGGTCTGACTTTGGATAGCTGCTTATAGGCTTAGGTCCATAGGCCAGTGGTCCCCAAACTGTGGGCCTTGGAGGAACATTCGGGGGGCATGTGGTGGGGCTGGAGCCAGCCCCCACAGGGGGCAGGGAGGGAGCGCCATTCTTCCAGCCCCACTTTGTCCCCAGCCTAGCTCTGCTACCAGCCTCGCTCCTCCCCCCAACCCTGTTCAGGCCCTAGTCCTGCTCCACTTCCAGGCCCAGCTCTGCTCTCACTCCCTCTCTGTCCCCAGACCAGCTCTGTCCCCAGCCGCAGCTCCGCTCCGCCCCCTGCTCCACTCCCAACTGGCCTCTGCCCTCATTCATCGCTGCCCCCAGCCACAGCTCCACTCTGCCCCCTGTTCAACCCCCAGCCTGGCTCTGTCTGTGCCTAGCCCCAGCTCCTCCCCGATCCCCAGTTCTGCCCCCAGCTCTGCCTTTAGCCCAAGTTTGTCTGCGAGGAAGACTTGGTTGTGCAGAAATGGACGGGAGGGGGGCAGGGACAGATTTCACTACTGGGGGAGAAGGGGACTGAAAAAGTTTCAGAGTGGCAGCCGTGTTAGTCTCTATCAGCAAAAACAACGAGGAGTCCTTGTGGCACCTTAGAGACTAACAAATTTATTTGGGCATAAGCTTTTGTGGGCTAGAACCTACTTCATCAGATGTATGGAGTGAAAAATACAGGAGCAGGTATAAATACATAAAAGGATGGTAGTTGCCTTACCAAGTGTGAGGTCAGTCTAACAAGACAAATCAATTAACAGCAGGATACCAAGGGAGGAAAAATAACTTTTGAAGTGGTAATGAGAGTGGCTCATTTCAGACAGCTGACAAGAAGGTGTGAGTCACAGTAGGGGGAAATTAGTATTGGGTTTCGTAATGACCCAACCACTCCCCGTCTTTATTCAGGCCTAATCTGATGGTATCCAGTTTGCAAATTAATTCCAGTTCTGCAGTTTCACACTGAAGTCTGTTTTTGAAGTTTTTTGTTGTTGAAGAATTGCCACTTTTAGGTCTGTTATTGAGTGACCAGAGGGATTGAAGTGTTATCCTACTGGTTTTTGAATGTTATGATTCCTGATGTCAGATTTGTGTCCATTTATTCTTTTGCGTAGAGGCTGTCCGGTTTGGCCAATGTACACGAAAGCTTATGCCCAGATAAATTTGTTAGTCTCTAAGGTGCCACAAGGACTCC
Source organism: Mauremys reevesii (assembly GCF_016161935.1). Taxonomy (NCBI): domain Eukaryota; kingdom Metazoa; phylum Chordata; order Testudines; family Geoemydidae; genus Mauremys; species Mauremys reevesii. The sequence continues at coordinate 27,837,947 of NC_052631.1, forward strand.
TCGTTGTTTTTGCTGAAAAAGTTTGAGCACCACTGCCGTAGGGGCTATATTTGTATTTATACTTTAAGGTGTATATATTTTGCCTGGGACTAACTAAGCCTACTTGCATGAGTAAAGGCTACTGATGTGAGTAAAGACATTTCTAAAGCATCTTTTTCCTTGGAATCTAAGCAATGAACAAAATATTATTACCTTGGGGATTACAATAATGTAAACAGGGAGTGGTGTCATCGAAATATACAATGATAAATGTGTGTTCACTATTTAAGATTTATAACTTTCTCTTCCTAACAGTAATACAAAAAATCAGATCTTTTGTTGTTTCTGTTGCTGCTCTATTTATTTATTTATATCTTACTTGCACTTGTGTCGTACCATTCCTTAAGTGAATATTGCTTACTATGCAATTTCCTCACAGTCTGTAATTTTCAGCATAGTTCAAAGTTTTTTTTTCTCTTTTTGAAGGATTTCAGTGGGGAAGTTTTGGCAAGCATAAATGTTTTAAAGCACAGGCAACTCTGATTCCAAAAACAACAAATATTTTCAAGTATATTTCATTTGGAATAGTAATTTTTGATGCAAAGATTACTATAGTTTTCTTGGTCCTTTTGTAGTCCATATTGTTATTTCCTGATAACCAAGTCTGCTGTTATATGGGCACCAGCATGTTTTCCCCATTATTACTGTATACGGAATAAATATTAAATTTATTATTATTTGCATGAATTATAACTAACAGATAAGAGCAGCTTCTGCATTCCTTTCGCTCCTATTCAGATCAATCCGAATTCTGGGTTCAAAGTATCTGCAGAATTGAGCTCACAGAGTCTCTCTAGTCCACAGGTGCACTGTACACATACTGTACATAAATCGGTAAGATGGGAATCACTGTGTGAATAAATAATTTGGGGCCTAATTCACTAAATCTGGTACAAGATGCAAATTGTACCTGTTTCTTTTCCCCAGATCGGGGAGTTCAGCCCCAAGAGGACTGGTGGTGGTACTTCTGCAAACTTCCCTTGGGTTTACTGGTTGGAGAAGTCAGTTTTCAATCTCACTGGTGGCTTCATTAAACTCCAATTAGTAAAGGGTGCTGTGCAAGGAGCCAATTCACCATCTTTCCTGGCTATGCCCCCTCTCGGGCCATCACCTCCCTAAGTATAAGAGAGGTTGTGGCTGGTGTGTCCATCCATGAATGCTGTATTTGTGTGTGAGCTAACTGTTATCCCAGAATTGGTTACTAATCCTGACTGTCAACTATTTTGGCCATAATTTTGCATAGATTTTTGATTTTCATTTTGTAGGAAAAAGAAAAACCAGCCCTCTAATTTAATTCCTTTATAAGGCACACTTGAAAGAAAGTATGGCATGGTAATTTATATGATGAGGATGAGGAGGCAGTGGCACACCAATAGCCTTGCCTTTTCATATATCACTCGATTGCTGGTGATAGTGCTTCCACTTCTGCATATCATTAAAAAGATCATGTTTTCATCTCACCGATGATGGCATTTTTTCTTTCCACAGCTATTTTACTACATCAAAGCTGAAGGGAAGTATTGAAAACACATTTGCTGTCTTTATTATTTTTTCTCACGTCATCGCCATGTCACCATATATCTACATCAAGGTTAGTAAAAAAACAGGCAGCTTGATTGGGTATGGTAGGAAGCTTTTAAGAAAATCCAAGGAAGAAAATATATTGCATGAGAGGCTAAAGGAAAGTTGAAGTTGGATGCGAGCCTAGTTTTTTAGGTTATTTCTAAGTGACCAAATTCTGTTGTAACTATTAAGTTAAAACCACTGGAAACGGAATTTTCATGTGGTGTTTAGCATAACACGTATTCAAAAGTATCGTACCACACATTTTTTCTCTTGTTTTTTAGAGTCTGTTGCATTATGTGCTTTAACATGCAGCTTGGATTATTCAGCTAGATTTTCTAGAAATGTGTTTATTTAGCTCCTGTCTTGTGACCTAGTCCTGCTCCCTCAACAGGAAAATTCACATTGACTTGAATGGACTCAGGATCAGGCTTCTAATTCAGCAGTATGACATACAGTATTTCTTAGATCAGTATTGATAAAACAAAAGAGCGTTAAATTACAGTCTATTCCCCCACCCAATTCCATCTTATTTACCTGTATGTTGCTGGCCAAGGTGTTGAGGAATTCTACGTGCTCTTCATTGTGTGGTATTACACGAAACACCTTGTCTCTTGGCGATGGAGGAGGCGGGAGAAAAAGGCATGATTAAAACAGGCAGATCAGCTAAAAGTTTTGTTTAGCAAAAAAGTGCCGGTTTAACCTTAATTTGAATTCTTACCCGTCAAAGTTGTGTCTGTGAAGTGAAGCTGAAGCAGCTGCAGCACCTACAAGAACCAATACAGCCCACATTTTCTTAGAAATAGAGGGAGTGTGATTATTCTCATCTGCTTTTATAATCCGGTTTATCCTGTTTGTTACTAATCACACAGCAAAGCAGCCCTTCATTAACTGATTGATTATTCTCCTGTCCTTGTTTTATCTGTACACTGTTTATCATCTGTGTATTTTGTGGCACACCTGTGGAAACAGAGCTGAGTCTCACAGCTGGCTCAGGGCACTCACCACTAAAACTGGATGACCTATTCATAGCGGAGAATGTATGTGATAATCTTGCTCTTTTTTTTTTCACTTGTGAATTACTGGTGAACAATTTTAATGAATTTTTATTCAAAGTAATTCAATGGATGTTCCTGAGAACAAATTGGGTGCACAAGCTGTATGCTAATTGGGCCTTCAGTATATCTCTGGTCCACAGGGGCACTATACACACCCTGTACGTCATTCAGCGAGGTGGAGATCATTGCTTGTGATTGTCTAGGTGATGATTGCATCTCTAATCTAAATGTCTAGGAGGACTTTGCCTCTAACCCTTCATATATGCTGAATGCTTACATAATACTCTACTCTACTCCGCATATGGACAAAGAAAATCTAATGCCATGTAGTCATATAAATAAAGGGCCAAATTTTCAGCTGTTCCCTCCGTTTCACACAGGTGATTGCAAAGGAAAAATAGTACTTGCCCCTATTTTGCTCATAACAACACATAACTCTGATAGTTAGATGTCATACTACTCACTTCACCAAGCAATAGGTTCATTTTAATGGTGTTCAGTGGTACTAACTTAAACTTTGTATTTTAGTCTTTCAATTTCTTTTGATGGGCTATCCCCAGATGTACAAAAAATGGAATGTAAGGGCTAAATTCTGTCCTCAGTTATGTCTGAGTGGTCCTGTAGATTCTAGGGCTTCAGCCATACATGTTACTAAAGACAGAATTGGACTTTATGGCTGCACTTTTGCATTTTGATTTTAACTAATGGATCAACAAATTTATATTCCCAGTTTAGAAACTATAGAGTCAATTTGGAAATGCAGATGATTGAAATAACTAATATGTTTCTCAGATATTCATCAGCATAGCAGAATTCTACTTAAAAATAGCTCCATGAGGCTTTCAACAGAGGTGAGCAAATATTCAGGGTTGTTGTGCTGAGTATGAGGATGAACATTGTCTATCAAATTTGGAGGCCTGTAACAATCAAAATGAATACTGAATTCAAATGTAATTAATACAGTGAGCCTTTTGCTCAAATAAGGACTACAGATTTTGACCCTACATTATATAATATATCCTGATAAACAAATCCTTTTATGTATAATGACGAAACACTAGTTCAGTGCACTAATCAGACAAAACTTTCTCCTTTATAGAAATATTGCTGCCACAAGTTTTATGATGCATTTTTTTATGCAATATATAAGTTCCATTTAGTCTGTTCTACTCTCAATGCTAGTGTGGGTGCACATGATGTAATTTAGGTTCTTTGATCCCGAGATGTCTGTTTGAATTTGACCCAAATTGTTGATACCTCTGGTGACAGAGTCGAGCCAGGTGGCTACAAGAGAGTGATCCTATTGGCATCCAGGAAGTGGACGGGCGTACAGGAGAGTGATAGAAGGCAGATATACAAGCCTCAGATTAAGCAGGTCCCTTTTCCCTGGGTAAGGTAACAGGGGTGGTTCCAGAACAATCGGGAATTTACTGGAACCAATTAAGGCAGGCAGGCTAATTAGGACACCTGAAGCCAATTAAGAAGCTGCTAGAATCCATTAAGATAGGCAGGCTAATCAGGGCACCTGGTTTAAAAAGGACCTCACTGCAGTCAGTGAGGGTGTGCAAGGAGCTGGGAGCAAGAGGCACACAAGCAGCTGAGAGTGAGTAGGTGTGCTGTTGGAGGACTGAGAAGTACAAGTGCTGTCAGACATCAGGAGGAAGGCCCAGTGGTGAGGACAAAGAAGGTGTTGGGAGGAGGCCATGGGGAAGTAGCCCAGGGAGTTGTAGCTGTCACGCAGCTGTTACAGGAGACACTAAAGACAGCTGCAATCCACAGGGCCCTGGGCTGGAACCCAGAGTAGAGGGTGGGGCTGGGTTCCCCCCATCCCCTCAATTCCCTATTTGATATAAGAGGAGTTGATCTGAACTGTGGGTCCCACCAGAGGGGAAGGTCTCTGGCCTGTCCCCCGACCCATTAGGTGGGCCAGCAGAGACTGCGGGGGATTATTCTCCTCCTTTTCCCCATGCTGGCTGTGATGAGGTTAGCCGAGTGAACGGCAGGTTTGTGTCACTAACAAAAGGAGCCAAACTGAAGACTGCTGAAAACCTCTGAGGCGAGCAAATCCACCAGAAAGCGCAGAACACATCAAGGCAGAGGAGGAACTTTGTCACACTCTTTTAAGAATGAACATGATTCCACACCTGAATATCCTATGATACTCTTGGAAGGCAATTTTGCAAAACTACACTGAACAGCCTAGAAATACTTTAAGACTGGAACATCCAACATATGCAGCCATTTGCACCTAACAGTCTGATCCCTGATGAATTTGTTGGTTAAACAAGATTCCCAAATTGCACGTATCTTATGTACTTGAGAATTATATTTGCCAAAATATAAGGATTGAACTTAATTTACAACTAATGACCTAATTTTGTAACACTGCACGTTGTCACAAACAATAATCTTACTTAGAGTCAAGTCTGCTAAGCAGGATGACAGCAGGAGTTATTCTGACAAACTGCCAAAACAATAATGCAAGGACTTCAAAAGTTTTAATTTTAAGATGAGCTCTACCATATTTGATAAAATTGTATGGTCTCATGAACATTGCTAAGACAATAGTGCAGAATGATCAAGCTCAGAACTTGCAATGAATAAATGATCACAAGAAGTAATCAAATAAATCTCAGATGTCATCATTCCCTGTTGAGCTCTAGGAAGCATCTCAGAAATAGAAGACTGTCAGATTTCAGTGTTTGAATTCACTTTTAAGAAATTCTTTTTGCCTTTTCATGCAGTTTCCAAAACAATCACTAACCCAGCTTTACTGCTAGTACTACTGAGCTGCCAAACTATGTAGAATATTATCATTTCTGATGACAGTCTTTGCTGTGTCCATCACAGATTAGGTCAGAGAAAACTAGTGACATGGAATCTCATTGAAGTGGTTCATTTTGCATCCCAGGATTGATGATTATGTGTCAAATTATCTCATAAGCTAGCTCTAAACACGGGCTTGTTTTTCTAACCGCATTAGATAAATGTTCAATATCGGTATGGTAAAGTAGCAGCCCAGGGAGAAATCAAAGAGCAAATTAAATTTGGATAGACCAGCTGCTCCCTTCATTTTATGAGTACAAGACCATAGCACATCAGCTGGACATAGATGAATAAACCATTGCCATATATACTAGGAACTGACAGAAAAGGTTAGAATTGGGTAGCTTTGTTTATGCACATTGCCTATCTTCTTGAAAAGATTGGAAGGCAAGATTTTTTTTTAACCAAAAATAAAACACAAATAAACAAACAAACAGAAGAGACAGCATGTATCATGGTTTAGGAGTTCATCAACAAGGAGTAAGTTATTTAATGCATAAAAAAAACCTTATTGGCCACCACAATTTTATTCTGGTCATTATTGCTTGTGCATCTTCTAGCATTCAAGCCACATAGAATTTTGCCACTTGCAAGAAACGTTCTCTGGGCTCTGTTACATGAACTCTAATAAAGGATGTGTACTAATAAATGAGTATATTCCAGAGGGAATCAACTTTCCCAGCAATTTATTGATTTCAATTTTAAGAACATGAATGTTGCAGTGCTCCATTTTGAAGATGCATGTGAAGGCTAAGTACAGACTGATAAGAGGAAAAATACATATTAGTGTCACCATTTCACAAGCACCCTTCATCCTGTGAAGCCTTTTGCCCTATTTGTTATCATACGGAGTCCAACACTACGAGTATAAATAATATCTGTGCTCTAGTTCTAACATGATAACAGATTTCCTGACTCAGATATCTGGTTGAACTGTGTTTTAAAATTTTCCAGTACTCTCGGTCACAAAATACTGTAGGTTCTTGTAATCCTGGTTGAAAATCTTTATTATGCTCCAAAGAGTTAATACAGACTAATGAGAAACTCATGAATGCCCAAATCTGAACTATGTCATATATATGTAACCAAACACCAACACATGTTTGAATAATGGGAACTTTCCTGCCTTCATTTATTTGTTAACGTAATACCTGAACTTTAACCTGAGTTTGGAAGATATTGCTATTGAATATATTCTGATGACCTTTGAGTGTTCTTTGAAGATATCATGAACTGCAGAATCTGCCATCAAGCCTATGTGCCAAGCTTTGTTGTATCCTTTTCTCTATTTATATTTTTAATTCATCAAAGGCTTTTTCAACTTTATTGTTCTGGGGTAACCCTAATTATTGAGGTAGGCTGTTTTAGTGGCTGTACATAGATATCTTCCATTATTTTCACCTTTGCAGACATAGTTTAATGTGCTGGGACCAGATTGTCCCCTTTGGTGGCCACATTCTCCTTCCCTTAGGCCATCTGAGGGCACTTCCTTGAATTGGGATTTGTCTGGTAGGAGGGGACAGGGTCTGGATGGGGTGAGGAAAGGGACGGACATGGCTGGAGGGGTGCATATTGTTCCCCTCCAATTCTGTCCCCTTAGAGCCCCCTCTGTAGCAGAGAACCCACATTTATGAGGATTCTCAGGGCAAAAATAGCTAGTGGCAATGCCTGATAGGCCATCTCTAATGGGGTATAGGAAGAAGACCTCAAGTTTTCCCCTATGCTCCAGTTTCATTATAAAACAGGGTATACCTACTGGAGTTGGGGGTGTGTGACTGGGGACCTAGGACCCAGAAGAATATTTCTCAAGGTATAGGACAAGGAAGCAGGAGCAGCTGGGCCCAGTCATTAGTGAGCACCTATAGAGAGGAAATGAGGCAGAAGGAGCTTGGTGTTATAGGGAGAGACATCCCATTCCCTCCTGACTGGGAGGATTTCAGACTGCATATACTGCTGGCCCAATACCCCCTGAAAGCTCTCTTCAAACAAAGAACCTCAGCCTTTTGGGATGCTTGGTCAAAAAAGATATGGCTGATGCCACAGCTTCCTGTGACCTATTGGGTATTAGGTTTCCGTGGCTCTATCAGATGAAAGCTGTTTTATGAAGAATTTGGGATGTAGGCAAACCACAGCTGTGAGGAAACATACTGTACATCATACATTCTTTTGGACTTTTCTTCTCCTTACTTGCTTCCTGTGAGATTTAACGGGTATCACTGAGTGAGTCAGTGTTGCCCACTAGTGGCTGAACCACAGCAAGGATAAAGGATCTACTGGTACAAACAGTTACAGAAGCTGTCCTTTAGCTCAAGTGGTAGAGACCTCTGGCTAGAGAAGCTGGGTTCTAGTCCCAAGTCCCCCACGTGTGTGATGTGTAACCAGTTGTCTGTTGTTTGCAGCACATTGATTTATTACAATGGCCTGCAAGAGTTGTTGCTTCAGCTGGTTATTCGTACAATTAATGGTAAAATAAACAGGCTCTCTATCTTCTGTCATCCAGTATGACATCAGATTTCCGGATTAAACTGCAAAACAGAAGCACTACATTTCATAGATTCATAGATTTTAGGACTGGAAGGGACCTCGAGAGGTCATCGAGTCCAGTCCCCTGCCCTCATGGCAGGACCAAATACTGTCTAGACCATCCCTGATAGACATTTATCTAACCTACTCTTAAATATCTCCAGAGATGGAGATTCCACAACCTCCCTAGGCAATTTATTCCAGTGTTTAACCACCCTGACAGTTAGGAACTTTTTCCTGATGTCCAACCTAAATCTCCCTTGCTGCAATTTAAGCCCATTGATTCTTGTTCTATCCTTAGAGGCTAAGGTGAACAAGTTTTCTCCCTCCTCCTTATGACACCCTTTTAGATACCTGAAAACTGCTATCATGTCCCTTCTCAGTCTTCTCTTTTCCAAACTAAACAAACCCAATTCTTTCAGCCTTCCTTCATAGGTCATGTTCTCAAGACCTTTAATCATTCTTGTTGCTCTTCGCTGGACCCTCTCCAATTTCTCCACATCTTTCTTGAAATGCGGTGCCCAGAACTGGACACAATACTCCAGTTGAGGCCTAACCAGCGCAGAGTAGAGCGGAAGAATGACTTCTCGTGTCTTGCTCACAACACACCTGTTAATGCATCCTAGAATCACGTTGCTTTTTTTGCAACAGCATCACACTGTTGACTCATAATTAGCTTGTGGTCCACTATAACCCTAGATCTCTTTCTGCCGTACTCCTTCCTAGACAGTCTCTTTCCATTTTGTATGTGTGAAACTGATTTTTCCTTCCTAAGTGGAGCACTTTGCATTTGTCTTTGTTAAACATCATCCTGTTTACCTCAGACGATTTCTCCAATTTGTCCAGATCATTTTGAATTATGACCCTGTCCTCCAAAGCAGTTGCAATCCCTCCCAGTTTGGTATCGTCTGCAAACTTAATAAGCATACTTTCTATGCCAATATCTAAGTCGTTGATGAAGATATTGAACAGAGCCGGTCCCAAAACAGACCCCTGCGGAACCCCACTTGTTATACCTTTCCAGCAGGATTGGGAACCATTTATAACTACTCTCTGAATATGGTTATCCAGCCAGTTATGCACCCACCTTATAGTAGCCCCATCTAAACTGATTTGCCTAGTTTATAGATAAGAATATCATACAAGACTGTATCAAATGCCTTACTAAAGTCTAGGTATACCACATCCACCACTTCTCCCTTATCCACAAGACGCGTTATCCTATCAAAGAAAGCTATCAGATTGGTTTGACACAATTTGTTCTTTACAAATCCATGCTGGCTATTCCCTATCCCCTTACCACCTTCCAAGTGTTTGCAGATGATTTCCTTAATTACTTGCTCCATTACCTTCCCTGGCACAGAAGTTAAACTAACTGGTCTGTAGTTTTCTGGGTTGTTTTTATTTCCCTTTTTATAGATGGGCACTATATATGTTCTACAGTAGGGAGTGTGTCTAGGAATTACAGCAAGAGAGTAGGTGTCAGGAATCTGGGGTCTGTTCCCACTTTGGAAAGCATTTTGAGATAATCAACTGTATAAATTCAAAATGTTCCACTTTTATCACTCATTTACAAAAGAGGCTGTTAGATATGTTTGTGCAATAATCTAATCTAGCAACAAAAGGGATTTATTAATTATAACATGTGTAGACGGTCTAGACTAGTGTCTGTATGTCATCTGTGTACCTGTTGGATAAAAGACTCTGGGAATAGTCAAAGGTCAAAATATTGTACTCTGAACCCGCAAAATTTAATTGCGTGGATGCAGTTGCGGAGCAATAACAGAGCTGCTAAGCAGGAAACTGGCTTCTCAGCGGTTTGCTCTTCCTCGAGGTCCTAGGAAAGTTTAGTTTGTGCTTTATAAAGTTAAGCATATGTTAAGAAAACTCAAACAACTAATGCACTAAGCTTCAATACAAAATAATTTCAATTTCTCTCTTCCCAGGTACTCTGCAGAAAATCTGGAGTTACCTGAAAATTAAAATGGGAGCCTCTTTGTGAATATGAGAAATACAGCTAAAACGCTGTTAAAATGCACTTAGCATCTGGTACAATTTACTGCCACTCCCTCAAGTGTTCCTGTCTGGAATAAAAATGACATTCAAATTATATTTACAACTCTGCTAATACTACCCAAAGCCTTGCATTTGTCACTTCCAGCCTGTCTAATTCACGAATGCATTGCAGTCACATCCTTCGGAAAACCTGTTCTCAAGTGCTGCAATCTGACTCTTGGGTGGAAGATGATTCATGTCTGAAGACTGACGTTCATTCTTGACAAGATTAAACAGAAAAAAGCAAATCAAGGTACTAGCAATGGAGGGTCCTACCACCCCAGAGACTAGGGCATAGAGAGGGGAAGTGACTTACCACAGTATTACTCAGCAGTTGAGTGGCAGAACCAGGAATAGACCCCAAGTCTCCTGACTTTCAATTCATTATCCTATCGCTGGACAGAGGAACTGTCATATTGATTCAGACCAGCAGTCCATCTAGACTAGCATCCTGTCTTCAATAGTAGCCAGAACCAGAGGCTTCAGTTAATGGCATAAACCCCCTTCATTAAGTAGGAGATACTCTGCCCCACCCCACCACATAGGTCTCATCCTATGGTGGGAGGGATCGCTCAGTGGTTTGATCATTGGCCTGCTAAATCCAGCATTGTGAGTTCAATCCTTGAGGGGGCCATTGAGGGTCTGGGGCAAAAATCTGTCAGGGATGGTACTTGGTCCTGCTGTGAAGGCGGGGCACTGGACTCGATGACCTTTCAAGGTCCCTTCCAGCTCTGTGAGATATATCTCCATATAATAATTTTAAAAAATCCTGATTTCTGATCATTAGAGACTAGTTTAAGCTCTAAAACACACTGTACCTCTCAATACTCTCTTAGTACCTGTCCTGGGCGCTGCGTGGACTGATGAATCAGGCACTAGTAGTACAATCATCCATCTGCCTCCTTAGCATAAGCATTTGGGCAGACAATTGAAACTCCATCTTGCCCAGTTAAGTGAGTCTCAACAACACAGTCCTGGAGCTAGCCTAGCACTGTAGGATATGCCTGGATCACTGTGAAAAGAAAAGATAAGCTGAGAGTTCAGTATGCATTGTAAAACATCACAAAAATGTGTTGTGTAAGGTCAGGAACAGAATAGACAGAGAATTGCTGCTTTGATTCTAATGTGGACTGTAGTGGAATTTTTTTAGGATTGCTGGGTAATTTACTGTTCTGTTTTGCTTTTGGTGTGTATTGGCCTTCATGGATGACGTAAATCATGAACGTTCTTTTCTTCTGCATCTGGTGTTTGTGATCCCTAGACGTGATAAAGTTTAAAGCTCAGTGTTTGGATGATTACCTTCAACTCTGAATGATTTTGAAATCTGGTGGCCTTTGCTTAGATGAGAAGCAGGCTGGATGAACTACTGTTAGGCTGGTGTGAAGGGATGAAGGTTAGGGAGTTCCCCATTTACTAAAACCCAACTCATTTTAGAGCTAAGGGAACTTTCTCAACTGTATTTATTGAAGGAAATAAGCCAAATTTACCCCTGGCATAAGGAGGAACAACTCCACTGGAATAGGCTCCTGGGTACTACGGTAATGCAAATAAATAAATTAATAAATTAATAATAAAATAATTAATTAAGCAGAGAAATTCCAGCCACAGATGAATTTGGGTCAATGCTTTTCTTGTCTACTAACAAAAGATAGAAATAATTTGAGGCACACTAGTATTACTTTCCACCCTTTCTTTGTAATGCAGAAGTTATGGGTCTATAGTTTGATATATCACATTGTAAATTGTGAAAATCAATAAACAAAATGTGAAAAATCCCAAACAATCCAAATTTTGATAAATCAGGTACTCTAGACATAAATTTATTAATCTAACCACAGCATATTCTGTTTAAAACAGTCCCCTCCTCCTTCATTAAGCAAACGTATTCATAAAACACTTCCCACAGTAATTCATTAGTCTAATAAAATAATATATGAACACCTCAAGTAATGCAGTTATTGAACAGCTATGCATTTTTTTAAAGTTCATAGCTGCAGTTTGCTTGTTATCAGATTAAGGAACAGCAGATTAGTCAGAAAGAATTGAACTTGGCACTTCTTGTTCCTCTACAAATTTACAAGTAAACAGTGTTTGAATACACAAGGGAACCATTGGATTTAAACAATCATAGTAGCCATTTGTGATGCAAGGCTACAATACCAAAGACCAAATTCTATTTATTGAAGTGAATGGGACTAAATTTGGCCCAAGTAACTTGCTCATTGAAACTCCCTTTATTCAGTAAATAAGGGTAACAGCAGATTTCTCAGCCAAAGGATAATTCATTATGATTCTTCAGTAGGCAACAGAATGTTGTACTTTACCTGGACACACAGGGAAACCATATTAAAATGTATTCTATGCTTAAATGAAGAAGATAGAGTCATGGGTTCTGATTCTGAACCAGGGCCGGCTCTAGACCCCCGTGTGCCAAGCGCGCGCTTGGGGCGGCGTCCTGCGGGAGGGCAGCAGGCGGCTCCGGTGGACCTCCCGCAGGCATGCCTGCAGAGGGTCCGCTGGTCCCGCGGCTCTGGTGGAGCATCCGCAGGCGTGCCTGCGGGAGGTCCACTGGAACCGCGGGACCGGCGACCGCCAGAGCACCCCCCGTGGCGTGCCGCCCTGCTTGGGGCAGCGCAAATCCTAGAGCCGCCCCTGTTCTGAACCCACTTATACCAATGTAACTGGTAACTAATTCCACTGAAATCTATAACATTATATAATACTGGTATAAAGCTAGATTGAGATTACAACCAGGCCTGTAAAATACAGTGCAAGCTATAGTACAAACTAAATCAGCAACATTTTGGAACAAATTCAGCACTCCCTCCACATGGCAACAATTTAGGTGTCAGGAACTCAGCTGGCTCTGGGCATGGTCACTAGCAACCCAGTGAGCTCAGCTGAGCGTAACCCCCCACTCCTGACAAGTGACGTTGCTCCCTAATTGGTCAGAAGGGCCATCAGATCCCTATTTAGTCCTAGTAACAACAGCAGGACAGTGCTCTTCAATGCATTCTACACCTGCAGTTGTGCTAGATCTGCTTCCTGTCCAGCCCTTGCTCCAGGCCTTGCATGTTCTGCTCCAGCCCTAGTCCTGCCCGACCCCTGATTCCTAACTCCTGGCTCTTACCACTGCTTTGTCTCCTGACCAGACTGCTGGTTCTGCCCTCTGCCAGACTCTGACCAGTAGGTTGCACTGCCTGCACTTCAGTGTGTGGTCTCAGGTAACACAGATGCAGCCAGCAGGGCCGGCTCCAGGCACCAGCATCCCAAGTAGGTGCTTTGGGTGGCAATCTGCAAGGAGCGGCAGTCCATGTGTTTTTGCCCCCAAGCAGCGCACCGAATTGCCACCGCGGAGGGCGGAGGCAGTGTGTGCCCTTAGGGTGGCACGTGCGTTTCTGCGGCGGTGGCAATTTGGCAGCAGCTTCTATGTTCAGCTGTCCACGCAGCGCACCTTCTGTCCTCCGGCTGAAGACAGAAGCTGCCGCCGAATTGCCACCACCGCGGAAAAGCGCGTACCGCCCTAACGGCACACAGACTGCCCCCGCCATCCGCGGCAGCAATTTGGCGTGCTGCTTGGGGTGGCAAAAACAGTAGAGCCAGCCCTGGTAGCCAGCATAACTATTCTAAATTCAATGGCCCAGAGTCTGCTTTGTTATTTCAGTGTAAATCCAAACTCCATTGATCATAGTAGAGTGGTTCTGGGTTTATACCAGTGTAATGGAGAGCAAAATTTGACTCTGCATGTCTGTACCTGTGTGTGGTGAAACTTGTCTATTTCTGTTGTTACCCAATAAAGTATCATTAAAAAAAAAAACCCCAACAAACAAAATCCCTACTGTCTTTACCAACTGGATTAGAAGGTCAGTTTGTCAACAGCTCTCTTGTGTGACAGCCACCATCACCATCAGTGAAGCTCCACTGTCCTTTTTTCTAGGCTAGCCATACTGCCAATGAGTAACACATTTTATGTAGATTTTTTTTTTAACAAATAAAAGGATAGTCTTTAAATGGAGGCCAGAGCCTTCTACATTAGTATCTGAAGCACACTGGTCTTCATTATAGTCCTGAGCTGAATGGTGTATGAGATTCCCCAGGAAAACAAGAAATTGCACAGGTATAAAGGAAGAAAGAAAAGGCCCAGTACATAAAGTGTTGCATGATACGAGATGGTAGGTTAGTCTCCAGCCCATTATAACCTAGAGCTCCTTAGTTGTTTAACTGGAGCTACACATTTTAGGTGTCAGCTTGCGTCTATTGTGTGTTTCAGTAGGACCTATATTGTATGAATCTTTCAAGATGCACGTGGAAAAGTGACTGGAGGATGGTCCATTAATATTGGACAAGTAATTTTTTCTTCATTTTTACAGTGATGCAATTAAATTTTATATCTACAAAAGTTATACCATTCCTAGTGCAGAAGGTCAGTACACACTAATATTTGCATTTCAGAGAGAATTTGACATGACATCCATAAGTGAGGAACATATTCCTGAAATCCATTGCTACTCTGAGACACTATGAAGGATGTAAGGAAACACAGACATAAATGAAGGGTGGCATATGAGCTTTTGTGCCCTGGATGTTCTCAATGATAACCAGTTATAGATTTTCCTCATGTCTCATCCTCTCTCATGAGTTTTTGGTTTTATCACAATATCTTTCCCTGAAAACTTGGAGAAAGACATTGGTATTCTCAGGATAATTTACTGAGCACACAAGTATCATTGTGACAGCTTAAATGGAGAAACTGTCCTTCACTGAGGAACAGATATCACGATACAGCATCTTCACACTGTTTGAAGAGGATAATCTGTTTAGTGTCCTTCTTAAATAGGTTTTTGTTACTTCTAGGTTTCTTTCCACTTCTCCCCAAATGATACAACTGCAGGTAGTTTTTCCTGTCTGAAATTATGTATGTGAAAGGATGGCCTTTGTGCTGTTATCTTAGATATCCTGTTAGAGTTTAAGCTATCATCACATGCAGTCACATGTGGAAGGGTACCTAGAACCTTGCTGATGGAGGAGAAACAATTGTAATGCCCACTTCTTAGGGCTAAGGCCATTTCATCAATGTTCAGTTGAATCTTTTCCCTGAAATCTGGGCACTTTGGGCTTTCACGGCGACAAAATGGTAGACTCCATGCCCCCAGAAAGCTATCGGTAGGGCTGGTCCAAAATTTTCTGTCTAAACTATATTTTGTTTTTTTTGACTAAAGGTCTTGTTTTCTGAAAAGTGTGCTTTCTGTGGAAAATTTTGACTTTTTGTTGAACAATTTCAGCCAAAACTCAAATAATTTTAATTTGGAAATGTGTCTGCCATGCTCCCTGGGAGTTGTATTTTGCATATCTCCTACCCCATTCTCCTATATGGGCCAGATTCTCCCACTGGATTACATCTCCCATGATGCATTCTGGTCACGGACTCACATGAAGCACAGCAGCAGCACACCAAGATGGGAGGCTATGATGCATCATGGGGGATGTAGTCTGGCCAAGGAGACTGGCTCATAGAGGAGAATGTGGGCATGAGGCACCTGAACTACAATTCCCATGAGACACTGCATTGGCATGTATCCTTCCTTCCCTAATCTTCCTTCTACCACTGTTCATTTTCCTATATTATTCCAAAGTCACTCCTATTACCTTCAGGATGTTTATTTAGCATTAGTTCCTTAGAGTAATGCTCATCCACTGTATCATATACATTTTCCCCTAGCATTAATGAGAGAGGTGGGAAAGGATTGGCATGATCCTGCTTTTTTAATCAGAAAATTAAAATTATATCCTGATTATTAGTTTCACATTGAGGTTTTAACATTTTTTAAGGTGTCTCAGAATTCTTAGTGTTCTTCTGTACAGCACTATGGCCTTCTGTGACTGCTGCAAATCAAAATACCCTTTTCAGTGTTGCTCCCCAAATATGTGCAAAATAATTCTACAAAAGTACTTAAAGAATGTTATTAAAGTTGAAAAATCAAGCACTCAGAAGCTAGGAAATGTCAGTGTTATGACTGTCCATGTAACTTTAATCCTACTTCCTTGGCATTTGCATTATGATACATTTTTAATTTAATGAGCACATACTATTTTTTTTCCACAAGGCTCACCCCTGTGCTAAACATGATATGGTACCCGTGGGAACCATAAGTTGAGTTTCTTCTTTTATATTGAAATTATCAATTGAAAATGGAACGCAAGGCTTTGTGGGGGTTGTGTTTTTTCATTTGTATTGAAAAGGTATGTAATTTGCTGTTTAGAAAGACTTTGGATGAGAGAATCTGCCCAGCCCAGCTGTAATATAGGAGTAACAACATGTTGTTCCAGTTCACAGTGGTGATAGTTCTGGCTAAACATTTGTAAATGGCAGTACTGAAGGTTTTCTTCTTGTATAAGAACATAAGAATAGTTATACTGGATCAGATCAATGGTGAACTTACCTAATTTTTTTTTAACCCTGTATCCTGAGATGCTATGCAAGGATGTGACTGCACACATCTATTCACTGTGGGCTTGATTGTCATTTAAACTAAGGCCCTTTTACTCTGTGCTGGCAGTGTAAAGGGCCCTGAAAGTGAGTGGAAACATAACTTACAGAGAACTGTAAAGCAGTGTTAGTGTATCTGGCCCTGTATCTATTTTATGTGGATTTTCTGGGCCAAGGTATGCGTCCAAACCAGGGAAACTGTGAAATAATAATGGTGCCTCTGATTGCATTATTATAGCCCTGCAGAAGCATGTGATTATTTCAGTTTGTGATCAGTCTTATATTTTAGTCTTTTTTTCTTAACTAGTTGAATCTCACATTGCATGCATGTTTATTTCAATGTGCAATCACTTATTTTTTTTCTTTTCATTTTAAAATTACCCAAAGAAATTTCAGTGCAAATACTATGTTAATGCTTGAGAATTTAAATGCAGAAAAGCCAGGGTATTCAAAATTATGGTTTCCAAGCAACAGAAACTGAGCCACAGGACTTTTCTATCACATGTCTCCTTAATGGCATATACAATAATAAAAACATATTCCTTTTGTGCAAAGGCATCAAGATACAGGACTTGCAGAGAAAATGACTTTGAATTGTTTTCCCTTTTGCATTCAAATTCTCAATCTAGAAGTTGCATGAAACACAGTTGGGTGACTTGGTTGGTTTGTAGTGAATGTTTTATGTAGTTTGCTGTTTGGAAAGCTGCTGGGTTGGGAAATCAGTGTCCGCAAAGGCCAGCAGATCATCCTAGCAATACTGTAACAGCAGTGTGACAGGGTTTATAAACCTCACACTAAGGCAGAGACAGGGGAAGGATTAGAATAGTGGGCCAGAAAGGCGCCACTCCTCAGGCATTGCCTCAGCAATAGGAGCAGAAACTTCTACCAAGGTCATCTGGCTGTTGGGATTTTTCTCCGAGACCTTTCCACTCAGTTCCCAAGAAATTAGCTTGAATTTGGACTTGTCACAGGCTTTTGGTTTTTTTTTAAATTGTCGTACAGGAACACTGTGTTGAGGTGATCCAGCTCTAGCATAATGGGGTGGGTATAGGGACCTACCACCGCTCCAAAGCACCTAATAATAAATCACATTATATACATATTCTAAAACAGACTAATGAATTCACATTACATTTTACATTGTACCACACTTCATAATTTCCATACTAATTTTTGTAACCAACCCCAGTACAAATCTTCAACTGTCCACAAGCTGTAAAATATGCTAGTAAGCAAAACTGCAGCTACCAGCTTATCACACATTACTCGTCTTACTATTTCCTTATCTGTTGACTACCTGTTATTTATGAGGCCACTTGTGAATTCATGTTTTGTCCATTGTTAACCCTCTGTTTCCTTACTTCTGTTTTCTCTCCTTGTTCATGCCAGGCTTACAGCTGTAAGATTCCTCTGCCATCCTAGACACTCCCCAGGAGGAAGGGAGAACTGTTGGGAAGGGCTCGAGAAGGCTGCAGGCATTGGCCCTAGACTGGGTCGATTTGAAAGTAAAGACCCTAAGTCCACTGTGACCATGCCCTAAACTAAAATGCAATGGTGGGAGGAAGTAGTGTAGGGGAAGGTGAGCAAGTGGGTTGCTGCTGCTCCACTTTCAGGACCCTGGGCCAGACCCTTGTGGAGAGGTCCCCCTAATCACCCTGGAACTATGCCACTGGCCCCAAGGAGGGCAGGGCTAGAGGTTATCATCGAAGAGGCCAGTTCAGCCAAGACCTCATCCAGGGGGCAGGGACACCTTGAACTAACAGGCTGGAATTGGAGGCCCAGACCAATAGGCCTGCTGGCTGACCAAACCATCCTGCAACAAACTGATAGAAAGAGTTGACTTGGAGGCCTGGACCACTAGGCCTGTTGACTGAACAAACCACCCTATTACAAGCAGTAACAACATGACTTGCAAGCAGTGAATTGCCTGCCTGGTGCAAAGGTTGCAGATCTCTCGAGGCATCTAGATAGACTTATGCGTAGTGCTGGTGTGGAGCCAGTGGTCGTGGTACATGTAGGTACCAGTGACATAGGGAAGGGTAGGAAAGATGTCCTGGAGGACAAATTTAGGCTGCTAGGAAAGAGACTAAAATCCAGGACCTCTATGTTAGCATTCTCAGAAATGCTTCCAGTTCCATGCACAGGGCCAGATAGGCAGGCAGAGCTTCAGAGTCTCAATGCATGGATGAGAGGATGGTGTAGAGCGGAGGGGTTTAGATTTATTAGGAACTGGGGAAACTTTTTGGGATAGAGGGAGCCTATATAGGAAGGATGGGCTCCACCTAAACCAAAGTGGATCCAGACTGCTGGCACTTAACATTAAAAAGGTCGCAGAGGAGTTTTTAAAATAAGGGATGGGGGAAAGCCAATTCCTGCAGCGGGGCACATGGATTGGACAGAGACTTCTCTTAGAGGAGAGTCTATTGATAGAAATTCTCTAGGTTCTAGTCAGGAGGAGAGGATGGAAGAGGATAAAGTATGGGCCAGATCAGATGAGAAACATTCACATAAAAAAGAATCTGACACATCAGAAAAGGGCAGACAAATAAACAGTGACAAGCTTTTAAAGTGCTTGTACACAAATGCTAGAAGTCTAAATAATCAGATGGGTGAACTAGAGCAGTGGTTCTCAAAGCCAGTCCGCCGCTTGTTCAGGGAAAGCCCCTGGCGGGCCAGGCCGGTTTGTTTACCTGCTACATCCACAGGTCCGGCTGCTTGCGGCTCCCACTGGCCACAGTTCGACGCTCCAGGCCAATGGGGGCTGCGGGAAGGGCGACCAGCACATCCCTCGGCCTGTGCTGCTTCCTGCAGCCCCCATTGGCCTGGAGCGGTGAACCACGGCCAGTGGGAGCCGCGATCGGATGGATCTGACAGGCTTTGAGAACCACTGAACTAGAATGCCTCATGTTAAAGGAGGATATTGACATAATAGGCATCACAGAAACCTGATGGAGTGGGGACAATCAATGGGACACAATCATTCCAGGGTACAAAATATATTGAAAGGACAGAACAGGTTGTGCGGGGGGAGTGGCACTATTTGTGAAAGAAAATGTAGAATCAAATGAAGTAAAAATCTTTAATGAATCGACATGTTCCATAGAATCTCTATGGATAGTAATTCCATGCTCTAATAAGAATATAACAGTAGGGATCTATTATCAACCACCTGACCAGGACAGGGATAGTGACAATGAAATGCTAAGGGAGATTAGAGAGGCTATCAAAATAAAGAACTATATATATAAACAGGGCCGGCTTTAGGAAGTGTGGGGCCCAATTTGAACATTTTTGGCGGGGCCCCGGCAGGGATGACTAAAAAAAAAAAAAAAACAAAAAAAAAATAGCCTCATTTCTTAGCAACCCTAAGTTCCCTAAAAAAAGTCTGATTTTAAGGGATGTATTTTTGTATTTTTTTTTACCAAATAGGTTTACCATATGTCTGTATTTTCCTCCCGGATGGGCGAAGAGAAAAAAGCAAGCCTGACATGGGAATATATATATGTATGTATGTTCTACCTAAAAAAAGTTTTTTAAAAAAGATGAAATGAGACTAGCTAATGAGCTCCGCTTCACACGTGGGTCCTCCTGTGGGTGGGGGTGGGTGGTGACACCAGATACCAATACCTGGGTTTTTCCCCTTTTTTTTTTTCTTTTCTTTTTTTCCCCCCCCCCCCCCCAATTTTTCACACTTACTGTCTGGTGCACTGTGCACATGTGTGGTGTGTGCATGCTCTGCTCCGTCTGCCCCTGTCTGGTGTGCAGGGTTACTGCTGGGCACTGCAGGGGCTGCCAGGGCTGAAGGGCAGGGCTGGGGGGGGCAGGGGGCTGGCTGGGGCAGGGGGGGGCTGGCTGCAGGCAGGCAGGCAGGGCAGGCAGGGTGGGGTGTGGGGCTGGCTGGGTGGGGGGGGTGGGTGCAGGGGGGGGTGGGGTGCAGGCAGGGTTGGAGGGGGAGGCAGGGCAGGAGGGACTGGCTGGGGGCGCGCAGGCTGGCTGGCAGGGGGGTGCGGAGAGGGCAGGGCTGGAGGGCAGGCTGGTGGGGGGGGGCTGGGTGGGCAGGCTGCAGGGGGGGCTGGGGCTGGCTGGAGGCGGGCTGCTGGCGGGCAGGGGCAGGGGCTGGGCTGGGCTGGGGCAGGCGAGGGCAGGGGGGGGGGGGGGCTGGGGGGTGGCAGGTCAGGGGGCAGGGGCAGGGGCAGTGGTGCTCCCCCCCCCTCCCCTCCTCCAGCCTCCTCCCCCTCCTCCCTCCAGCCCGGGCCCCGGGGCTTGCAGCGCTGTGGGGGGGCCCTCTCCCGCCTTGCTAAGCCCCCGCGCTCCCCTGCTTTCTATAGCCCTGGGGCCGCTAGCAGGGGGGCTCCTGCGAGCTCAGGGGGGCTCGCGTTAGGCAGAGCCCCCAGCAGCACCCCAGCCCCCAGGCCTTAGCCCCCCCAGGCAGGCCCCAGGCAGGGTCTTGTGGCAACTGGGGCCTCCTGCTGGGCTGCCCAGGCTAGGGGCCTACCCACTGGAAGTGCCACCGACTCTGCTGGTATTGCCTGGCGCCCGGGGTAGGGCTGGCCCGAAGCGGGGTGGTATATAAAACACTCCTTTCTATTCAGTTGCTTGAAGGAGTCCACCCCTGGATGTGTTTCTTAAAATACATTTACTAGAACTAAACCAAGAAAAGATGTATTCCCTCAGTGTCATCAATCCAGCTTTCATCACAAAAAAACTCAAAAGAAGAGCAAAATATTCGAGAAGAAGTTCGGTTCTATAGGACAAGTTCATTCTTAGAGGCAGCATCCATCTCTTGCTTTGTTAGTTTTCCAGCAACAGCTGCTAGTTATCTGTCATATTAATATGCTCTCAATATTGTGTATTTGAAACAGCTGGATCAACTTGAAACCAACTGGAAAAATATGTTTAGAAAGAAAGGCAAAAGAAATTACCTGTAACATTAGAAACACAATATGTCCTACACAAGGTTCCCACCCAGTCCAGTTTTTATCAACTCAGTTATTTTTATTATCATTCAAGGTCTCCAGTTTTTATTGTGCTGCTCTTAGCCCTGGTCTACACTATGCATTTAGGTCAAATTTAGCAGCGTTAGATCGATTTAACCCTGCACCTGTCTACACGACTAAGCCATTTTTGTTGACTTAAAGGGCTCTTAAAATCGATTTCGGTACTCCTACCTGACGAGGGGATTAGCACTGAAATCGACCTTGCTGGGTCAAATTTAGGGTAGTATGGATGCAATTTGACGGTATTGGCCTCCAGGAGCTATCCCAGAGTGCTCCACTGTGACCGCTCTGGACAGCACTCTCAATTCCGATGCACTGGCCAGGTAGACAGGAAAAGCCCTGCAAACTTTTGAATTTCATTTCCTGTTTGCCCAGCGTCATGAGCTGATCAGCACAGGTGACCATGCAGAGCTCCTCAGCAGAGGTGACCATGGAGTCCCAGAATCGCAAAAGAGCTCCAGCATGGACCCAACGGGACATACTGGATCTGATCGCTTATGGGGAGATGAATCTGTGCTATCTGAACTCTGTTTCAAAAGACGAAATGCCGGAATATTTGAAAAAATCTCAAAGGGCATGAAGGACAGGGACCCGCAGCAGTGCTGCGTGAAACTTAAGGAGCTGAGGCAAGCCTACCAAAAAACCAGAGAAGAAAACGGCCGCTCCGGGGCAGAGCCCCAGACATGCCACTTCTATGATGAGCTGCATGGGGGTGCCCCTACAACTACCCCACCCCTGTGCTTTGACTCCGTCAATGGACTCTCATGCAACAGGAATGCGGATTTAGGGGACAAGGAAGCGGAGGAGGAGGAGGAGGACGTTGAAGTTAGCACACAGCAAGGAAGCGGAGAAAACATTTTCCCCGACAGCCAGGAACTGTTTATCACCCTGGACCCAGTACCCAGCCAACCCGTTCAAGGCGGGCTCACAGACCTTGAAGGCAGCGAAGGCACCTCTGATGAGTGTACCTTTGTAAATATTGTACATGGTTTAAAAGCAAGCATGTTTAATGATTAATTTGCCCTGAAGACTTGGGTTGCATTCGCGGCCAATA
This sequence comes from Mauremys reevesii, assembly GCF_016161935.1. Taxonomy (NCBI): domain Eukaryota; kingdom Metazoa; phylum Chordata; order Testudines; family Geoemydidae; genus Mauremys; species Mauremys reevesii. The sequence continues at coordinate 27,860,549 of NC_052631.1, forward strand.
CAGCTACTGGAAAAGTCTGTTAACGTGTATGGGGATGGAGTGGAAATCCTCCAGGGACATTTCAATGAAGCTCTCCTGGATGTACTCCCAAAGCCTTTGCAAAAGGTTTCTGGGGAGGACAGCCTTATTCTGTCCGCCATGGAAGGACACTTTACCACACCAGGCCAGTAGCACGTAGTCTGGAATCATTGCATAACAAAGCATGGCAGCATATGGTTCCAGTGTTTGCTGGCATTCAAGCAACATCCATTCTTTATCTCTCTGTGTTATCCTCAGGAGAGTGATATCATTCATGGTCACCTGGTTGAAATAGGGGAATTTTATTAAGGGGACATTCAGAGGTGGCTGTTCCTGCTGGGCTGTTTGCCAGTGGCTGAACAGAAATCATCTCTGCTGTGCACCGCACAGTGTTGGGGAGGGGAAGCAATCATCCCAGGGTGGGGTGGAGAGCTTTAGTTGGGTTTGTGCTGCACGTTAACCCAAAAACCGGAGCCCCTCCTTTTAAATGGCCAACCCAATGGGTGCTTGGTATGGGACATGAGGGCGCTGCTATTTGAAACCATTCCAACATGGAATTCCAAACAGCAGGCCCTCAATATAAGAGTCAAAATGCGACCTCTTAAAGAAAGCACATGTGCTATGTAATGTTAACAGCTTGGTTCACCATGGAAGAGTGTACCCATCAGGGGTGGCTCTAGCCATTTAGCCGCCCCAAGCATGGCGGCACGCCACGGGGGGCGCTCTGCCGGGCGCCGGTCCCACGGACCTACCGCAGACGTGCCTGCGGATGCTCCACTGAAGCCGCGGGACCAGCGGACCCTCCGCAGGCACGCCTGAGGGAGGTCCACCGGAGCCACCTGCCGCCCTCCCGGTGACCGGCAGAGTGCCCCCCGCGGCATGCCGCCCCAAGCACGCGCTTGGCATGCTGGGGTCTGGAGCCGCCCCTGGTACCCATTGTTCTCTATAATGTGTCTTTTTAAATACTACTCTTCCTTTTCCCCGCCCCCCTCCCGCAGCTGCAAATGTTTCAATGCTCACTGTATCGTCTCCATTCCAGAGGCTAGCGAAGATTAGAAGGCGAAAAAAACGCACTCGTGATGACGTTCTCTGAGCTCACGCAGTCCTCCCACACTGAAAGAGCTCAGCAGAATTCGTGGAGGCAGACAATGTCAGCGTGCAGGAAAGCACAAAATGAATGAGAGGACAGGAGGGATGCGCGAGAGGAGATGTGGCGTCAGCGTGATGAAAGGAGGCATGAAGCAATGCTCAGGCTACTCGAGGATCAAACTCATATTCTCCAGTGTATCTTTGAGCAGGACCAGGCAGCAGGAGGAACACAGACTGCCGCTGCAGCCCCTGTGTGACCAACTGCCCTCCTCCCCAGGTTCCATAGCCTCCTCACCCAGACGCCCAAGAACACGGGGTGGGGGGGCCTCTGGCCACCCAACCACTCCACCCCAGAGGACTGCCCAAGCAACAGAAAGCTGGCATTCAATACGTTTCGAAGTGCACCGTGGCCTTGTCCTCCACCACCCCACCACCCCACCCAGTGCTCCCTCCTCTTTTATCATCTTTAAGTACTCCTTTTGTATCTCGATTGTCCAGGGGCCCCACTGGTTGTTTAGCAGGCTTCCTCCTTCTGATGTACTTAAAAAACATTTTGTTATTACCTTTTGAGTTTTTGGCTAGCTGTTCTTCAAACTCCTTTTTGGCATTTCTTATTACCTTTTTACACTTAATTTGACAGTGTTTATGCTCCTTACTATTTTCCTCACTAGGATTTGACTTCCACTTTTTAAAAGATGCCTTTTTATCTTCCCAATACAGGAAAGTTAAATGTTATTATATTATGGTCACTATTTCCAAGTGGTCCTGTTATAGTTACCTCTTGGACCAGATCCTGTGCTCCACTCAGGACTAAATCAAGAATTGCCTCTCCCCTTGTGGGTTCCTGTACCAGCTGCTCCAAGAAGCAGTCATTTAAAATATTGAGAAATTTTGTCTCTGCATTTTGTCCTTAGTGACGTACCCAGTCAATATTGAAATCCCCCACTATTACCAAGTTCTCTGCATATATTTACACTGTTAAAGATTATGCCATTGTCAAATGTTAACTACACCTCTTGATTTATGTTATTCATATCAATTACTGATAGTAAAGTGTATATATTTAGTGTATAAAATGATACCATGTATGGCAATTTTAAATATTATGTGGATTTGTGGTGGAATGTCTGGACTCCAGTAATAATCTAATAACCCATGTGACTCTTTCTCACCTCATCTCAATGTTCTTTGAATTCAAGCTTTGTCTTAAATACTGCATTTGCAATTTAACCGCTGCGTCATTCATGCTGCCATTGCTATTTGCAACTTAAAGTTACAGTAGAATGATAGAATGATTCTGTATTCTTTGACTGAAGGAAATATCATCTTCCTTTCTTTCTAATAATGCTTTTTATTGTTTGTTTTCCAAAACACTTCATACTTGACCTTAAAAGGGAAGAAAAACAGCATAAGTTTTAAAACTGGCAATAAAAAGTTACATTCTTATTTTGCATTTAAACCTATAGGGAATACAGCTTGCTTTAAGTTTATTACCATTCTGACCCTCCAAGTCTCATACAATTCAGGCTGACTCTGGCTGCTACAGTACAGTGTGTCGCAATAACAGAAAATAGATGTAAGTGTACTTTGACCTACTTCACTCTTTTTATCTCAAAGTTTAAAAAGTACTCATAAATTTTCAGGGGAGTTCAGAACAAATAGGTCAATAGAAGAACAATCATAAAAGTAAGATTTTCCCATTGAAGGGACCTTTTTTGTAATTGAGTGTAAGGAGAAAAGGTCATTACAGATCTTGATTTTGTTTTTTTTGCAGTACAATTCTGCAAGGGCTTTTGATTTATACTGTTTACCTTGTATAATTAAATCTGCCTTGAACAATTACAATCAAGCAGTAGGATAAGAGATTGGAAGAACATGAACAGTCTATATAAATGTGTACTATAAATGTCTCTATATGTATATGTATGAATGTCTATATAAATAATCTGAGAAATCACATAAGCATGTTTTTAAAAAAATCTGTTTAAAATAAATCTACATCAGAGGTTCTTATTCAGAGTGTAGACCACATGGTCAGAGAGAGACTGTCTTGTGTACCACTTCCCCTCCCATTCACAAACTGTGCTGACCTCAGCTGCTTTCATTCATAATCACATAACATCCTTGCAGCAACTGGCTTACATGGAAAAGAGTTTAATGTACTTTTGAGCTTGTTTTACTCCACTATAATGTGAAAACAAGGAGGAACCAGCACCATGCCAAAGGTTTTTCCAAAGGACCAGCCGCTCCCCATAGACCACATTTTGAGAACTGCTGACTTAGTCCTCAATCCTGTGTGGCCCCAGAGGTTCACCTGCATATAGCTCATCGTAGACTGGGGGCCTTAGAATATTAAGTAAAGGAATATTTTAAAATCAAACTTTTCACTACTTATGCTGTTTATTTCAGTTTTCTGTTTTTTCTCTGTTTGGACAATAGAATAATTGGGTTTAGAGAATAGACAATTTCTAATCAAACTTCATATTTTTGTTGCTATAAACTAGCCCAGTGCTGTTTGGGATGAGATCACTGCAAGGGTATGTTTGTTTTAAAAAAGAAAAAAAGTCCTTTAAATATTTCATGTTAACTATTCTTCTGTTTGTCTTAGCTCTCTTAGCTTGTTTTAACAGTTTGGGGAACCAAATTTAACCTGTTTTCTTTTAAAGTGTTGTTTCAACTGATTTTAGCAAAGGGAAATCACCAATCTACTAGAATTCTTTGAGGGGGACCAGGCAGGGGGACCAAGGGGATCCAGTGGATATAGTGTACTTACATTTTCAGAAAGCCTTTGAAAAGGTCCCTCATCAAAGGCTTTTGTGCAAAGTAACCTGCCACGGGATAAGAGGGAAGGTGCTCTCATGGATTGGTAACTGGTTAAAAGATAGGAAACAAAGGGTAGGTATACATGGTCAGTTTTCAGAGTGGAGAGAGGTAAATAGTAGTGTCCCCCAGGGGTCTGTTCTGGGATCAGTCCTATTCAACATATTCATAAATGATCTGGAAAAGGGGGTAAACAGTGAGGTGGCAAAATTTGCAGATGATACAAAATTACTAAAGATAGTTAAGACCAAGGCAGACTGTGAAGAGCTACAAAAGGATCTCTCAAAACTGGGTGATTGGGCAACAAAATGGCAGATGAAATTTAATGTTGATAACTGCAAAGTAATGCACATTGGACAGCATAATCCCAGCTATACGTATAAAATGATGGGGTCTAAATTAGCTGATACCACTCAAGAAAGAGTTCTGGGAGTCATTGTGGATAGTTCTCTGAAAACATCCACTCAATGTGCAACGGCGGTCAAAAAAGCAAACAGAATGCTGTGAATAATTAAGAAAGGGATAGATAATAGGACAGAAAATATCATATGCCCACATCTTGAATACTGTGTGCAGGGCTGCCCAGAGGGAGGGGCAAGTGGGGCAATTTGCCCTGGGCTCCGCAGGGGCCCCCAAGAGAACGGCTGAGGCTCCTGCCTCACCCCTGGCCCGACCCCGCCTCTGCTCCTCACCCTGAGCCAGTGGTGAGCTGCAGCCGGTTCGCACCGGATCGCACGAACCGGTTGTTAAATTTAGAAGCCCGTTTACAACCGGTTGTTCCTGGAGGAACAACTAGTTCCAAAAGGGCTTTTAAATTTAATAAAAGCTCTAGCAGCTCCCTGCCCTTCCCCCAGCCCCAGCTCACCTCACTCTGCCTCCTCTTCTAAACGCTCCTCCGGCTTCTCCTCCCCCTCCCCAGCTTCCCGCGAATCAGCTGTTCGCGCGGGAAGCCTGGGAGGGCTGAGAAGAAAGCAGAGGCTTCCACCAGGTGAGTTTGAGCTGGGGCCAGGGGGCGGGGGCGCCAGCGGGTGGAGGGCTCCAGGCGCCGCGCTGCCCGGCGAGGTGGGGGCCGGACCTTGGTCCCTGGGGCTGGGCGGCGCGGTGCGGCTCCTGGCCCCCGGGGTCCAGCTGCAACCTCGCCGGGCAGGGCAGCGCGGCGCAGCTCCTGCCCCGGCCCCCGGGTCCTGCCCGGCGGCGTGGCTCCTGTTCGGCCCCCGGGGTCCGGGCCGGGCGGCGCGGTTCCTGTCCCGGGGTCCGGGCCGGGCAGCGCGGGTCCTGCCCGGCGGCGTGGCTCCTGTTCGGCCCCCAGGGTCTGGGCCGGGTGGCGCGGTTGCGGCCCCGGGGGCCGGTCCCCGGGGGCGGGGCCGGGCGGCGCGGTTGCTGCCCCGGGGGCCGGTCCCCGGGGTCCGGGCCGGGCGGCGCGGTTGCTGCCCTGGGGTCCAGGCCGGGCAGCGTGGTTCCTGTCCCGGGGTCCAGGCCGGGCGGCGCAGGTCCAGCCCGGCAGCGTGGCTCCTGTTCGGCCCCCGGGGTCCGGCCCGGCGGCGTGGTTCCTGCCCCGGGGTCCGGCCCCCCGGGTCCGGCCCCAACGTCGGCTGGGTGGCTCCAATCCCAGCCCCAGCCCAGCTGGGCCCCCAGCTCCAGGCAGCACGGTAAGGGAGCAGGGAGCCGGTGTGGGAAGGGGGCAGGGGAGTTGGGGGGGTGATTAGTGTCAGAGCGGTCAGAGGTCAGGGAACAGGGGGATTGAACGGGGGCAAGGGTCCCAGGGGGCAGTCAGGAAGGAGCAGGGGTTGGATGGGGCGGCGGGGGGCAGTTAGGGGTAGGGATTCCAGGGACAGTCAGGGGGGCAGAGAGAAGGGGTGGTTGGATGGGGTAGGGGTCCCCGGGTGCCATCAGGAATGAGAGAAGGGGTTGGATGGGGTGGCAGGGGGCAGACAGGGGACAGGGAAGGGGGGTGGATAGGGCATAGGTCCGGGGGGGCCTGTCAAGGAACATGGGGGGGTTGGACGGGGCAGGAGTCCCCAGGGAGGGCATGACCCCTCCTGGGGTGAGGAGGAGGAGGAGGGAACCGGTTGTTAGTATTTTGGCAGCTCATCACTGCCCGGAGCCTCAGCGCACCCAGCAGCGTCCCAGGACAGCGCTGCAGCGTGGCTCCGGCAGGGCCCCTGAGCTCCGCCCCGCTCAGAGCCGTGTGGTGAGGGGGCAGGGCTGCAAGCTCCAGCGGGGCCGGAGCTGAGCTCCCTCCGCTCGGCGTGGAGCTCGCAGCCCCGCCCCCTTACCACACGGCTCTGCGCGGGGAGGGGCTCCGGCCCCGCCGGAGACACGCTGCAGCTGTCGAAGGATGCTTCGGTATGCGCTTCGGCTCCCGGTGTGCGGAAAACGGGGGGTAAGGGGCCAGGGCCAGGGGGGAGGGGGTTGGCTAAGGGGCAGGAAGTCCCAGGGACAGTCAGGGGACAGGGAGGGGGCAGAGGTTGGGGACAGGGGACAGGGAATGGAGGAGGTTGGATTGTGGGTATTCGGGGGGGTCTGTCAGGACTCAGCGGGGGGAGGCGGTGGATGGGGTTGGGGCAGGCAGGGGACAGGGAGCTGGGGTGGGGTCCCGGGGTGGTGTTGGGGGGTGGGGTCTCTGGGGGATGGTGAGGGGACAAGGAGCAGGATGGGTCGGGGATTCTGGGGGGGGGCAGTCAAGGGGCAGGAAGTGGGTGGGGGTCGGATAGGGGCAGGGCCAGGCTGTTTGGGAGGCACAGCCTTCCCTACCCTAAAGCTCATTCAGCAGTTTGAGGCCTGCAGAAGAGCCAAGCTGTTAGCTTTTCCATTAGGGCTACCATCCCTTTTACTTCTCAAATGCCAAATTATAGTCTATATTTAATTTCAGTGCCAGAGGGAGATTCATGTCAGGGGAGGGTAGCTTCATTTAAAATTAGCCACTGGGGGAGCAGGGGTGGCTCCAGGCCCCAGCACGCCAAGTGCGTGCTCGGGGCGGCATGCCGCGGGGGGCGCTCTGCCGGTCGCGCGGCAGGTGGCTCCGGTGGACCTCCCACAGGCATGCCTGCGGAGGGTCCGCTGGTCCCGCGGCTTTGGTGGAGCATCCGCAGGCACGCCTGCGGGATATCCACCGGAGCCGCGGGACCGGCGACCATCAGAGCGCCCCCCGCGGCGTCCTGCTGTGCTTGGGGCGGTGAAATCGCTAGAGCCGCCCCTGTGGGGGAGGGATCACATGAGAAGAGCAATATCCTACACCACCTAGCTCCTTCCCAACCCTACCAAGGGAGACCCCTCTCCCCCGCATTCCCTGAGGCTTCAGAGGGGTTAATTCAGTGGTTCTCAAACTTTTGTCCTTTCACATAGCAAACCTCTGAGTGTGACCCCCTCCCTCCCTTATAAATTGAAAACACTTTTTTATATATTTAACATTATTATAAATGCTGGAGGCAAAGCAGGGTGTGAGGTGGAGGCTGACAGCTCGTGACCCCCAGTAATAACCTTGTGATCCTCTGAGGGGTCCCGACCCTCAGTTTGAGAACCCCTGGGTTAATTTAATTTTAGCACCCTGTGTCCATTCACATGCATGTGCTATTTTGAGCATTTCAGTTTTCACAACATAGGCTCATCCCAGATTCTGGAACAAGCTCAAATGCTCACTTTGTGGAGTATGTACATAGTCTATACTAAAGACAAACCCACAGTAACCGTCTCCAGTTTGTGAGGGACCCCATGGAGCCAGTCTCTAGGAAACATAAATGCATGGAGGTTAAGTCTATTAATGGCTGTTAGCCAGGATGGGTAAGGAATGGTGTCCCTAGCCCCAGTTTGTCAGAGGGTGGAGATGGATGGCAGGGGAGAGATCACTACCTGTTGATCATTACCTGTTAGGTTCACTCCCTCTGGGGCACTTGGCATTGGCCATTGTCGGTAGACAGGATACTGGGCTGGATGGACCTTTGGTTTGAGCCAGTATGGCTGTTCTTATGTTCTAACCTAAATGAACCCAAAGTTATGGAGACAGATACGAGTCAAGGAAGCCAGCAGAGTATCAGAAACCTGGAAAAATCTCTGACTGGATGGGCTCAGGCGTTTGGTCACAAGCTGAGGTGGTTCAAAAGTTTTGGATTTTTTTTAAGCAGAATTTTTGTATTGTTTCTTTATACAATCAAACACAGCAAGCAGCAAATATTTGGCCACACACTTCTGAAACCCCAAACCATATTCAGGTTTTGGCAGACTAATTTCAGCTTTTCAATTAAAAAAAACACAACAAATTTTGAAGGAAAGCAGACATTGTCCGTGATTTTTTTCTGCTTTTTAAAAACCCCTAGTTTATTATCCAAATAAAGTTTTGATGGAAAATATTTGTCCAACCCTTTTAATGAGCTTTAGTGCCTTTTAGCACTAGCTAATGCTGAGAACCAATGATACCTTGTAAAGAAGTTTTCTCAAAACTGGGTTTGTGCCGAGATGCGGAAGGTTTATTTTTCCCAGGGCTGCCCATGGGAGGGAGAGGGGGAGGGGAGTTGCAAGTGGGGCAATTTGCACCGGGCCCCGCAGGGGCCCCCATGAGAATATAGTATTGCAATTTTTTTTAATTGCTTTGCCCCAGGCAAACTGAAATTGCTTTGCCCCAGGCCCCCTGAGTCCTCTGGGCGGCCCTGACTGCGTGCAGATGTGGTTGCCCCATCTCAAAAAAGATCTATGGGAATTGAAAAGGTTCATAAAAGGGTAACACAAATGATTAGGGGTCTGGAATGGCTTCCGTATGAGGAGAGATTAATAAGACTGGGACTTTTCAGCGAGACTAAGGGGAGATGTGATTGAGGTCTATAAAATCATGATTGGTATAGAGAAAGTAGATAGGAAGTGTTGTTTATTACTTCTCATAACACAAGAACTAGGGGTCACCAAATGAAATTAATAGGCAGTATTAAAAGGAAGTATTTCTTCACACAACGCACAGTCAACCTGTGGAACTCCTTGCCAGAGGATGTTGTGAAGGCCAAGACCATGTTCAAAAAAGAAGTACATAAATTCATGGAGGATAGGCTATTAGCCAAGATGGGCAGAAATGGTGTCCCTAGCCTCTGTTTGCCAGAAGCTGGGAATGAGTGACAGGGGATGGATCACTTGATGATTACCTGTTCTGTTCATTCCTTGTGGGGCCACTGTCAGAAGACAGGATACTGGGCTAGATGGACCCTTGGTCTGACCCAGTAGGGCCGTTCTTATGTTCATATGTTCAACTATCCAGTGGACTTTATTATCTTCATGACTCCATAATTTCATTCTTACTAACTTTAGAAACTGTTTGGACAGTCTCATGGAATCTGCAAACTGCGCGAGCTATTAATTTCAGGGCTTCAGGCTTACAGACTCTGCACTCATGCTAGGAACCTTCAGGAGCCATTCTTCTCAGACTCATGGTTCATTTTATGTTTAGCATTGGCAAGCAGGCAACTTTTGTAATCTCCAGGGGTCTTTCATTTTAGAGTTCACAAAGAACTGGAGAATTCTATAATCATTGCAGTTGTTGTATGCACACATCATAATCTCTCCACCACCAAGAGTTACTATACAATCCCTGAAATCTAATCACTAGATAGTGATCAAACCAGCAGACAAAGGGGACACCAATGTAGTCCTCAACTGTGATGACTACGATAATGAGGCCAACTGACAATTCTCTGACACCACTTACTATAAAGAACTCAGAGAAGACACCACACCACAATTTACCCAGGAACTTAAGGATATCATCAAATCCTTCCCCAAACAACTCAAAGAGAAACTCTACAAACTCATGCCCCAGAAACTCACCCCAGGGACCGTGTACACAGGAGGTGCTGAGAATCATTGAACCAAACTGTAAACCTTGTATATAATGGAAACCACTTCAAACCAGGGGGTTTGGCAGCACCCCCAGCACTCTTAGTTCCAGCACCTATGCTTCTACATGCTTCCCAAGACACACAGACAAGAGAACCCAGACAGATCCATCATATCTGGCCATGGCACACTTACTGAAGGATTATTAGGACTCCTAGCAACCATCCTCAAACCACTGACCACATAAAGGACTCCAGGACAAAATTTACTTCCTCCACAAATTCCAAAATGTTAACAACCTTCCTCAGAACACCATCCTTGCCACCATGGATGTCACTTCTCTATACACCACCATCCCTCACAATGATGGCATAGCTGCCTGCCTCAAATATTTACAAGATAATGGACAACCCTCATATAGCTACCTCAGACAATCACTACGCTCTCAAATGAACTGACACAGCAAAATGATAAAAGACAAAAACACCCTATCACCTGTGGGTGAACACTTTTCACAAAGCGATCACTCGATATCTGATCTATCAGTCCTCATCCTCAATGGAAACCTGCACAACACTTTCAAAAAACAAGCCTGGGAACTTAAATCCATAACTCTGCTAGACACTAAAAATCATGGACTGAATAGAGACACTGGATTTGTGGCTTATTACAACAATCTATAACCCACTATCCCCCTCTTTTTGTCCTATGGCTGCAGAGGTGTTAATGGGCCAATCTACTTTGAATGGTCCCTTTAGAGCAATGTTTCTCAAATGCCACTACCAGAGGGTTTCCCTGCGGCCAGAGGTGTAGCGAGCGCCCTCCATACCCTCCGACCAGAGGGGGCCCCGCAAGGAAGAACATATGCTAATATCTGTTAAAGGGTTATCGGACACTCGTTGGGAGTCGAGAATTGATGCTGTGAAGCCATTGTGTTATCACCTTGAAGAATTGTGCAATGCTTTGTCATCTTTGCGAGAATATGCACTCAAAAAGAAAGATGGCAATACAGCAACAGAAGCCGGTGCGCTTTTAGACCATGTTACTACGTGGCCTTTTGTTCTGACTGTGTACACGTGGTACGATATACTATTTCACGTCAATAAAACCAGCAAATTAATTCAGTCACCAGATGTGTCAATTGACGTACTGCAGGCAGAAGTCGGTGCTACAATGAAGTTTTTGGAAGACTATCGAAATGCAGGATATAACTCTGTGGTCACAAAAGCACGTGAAATAGCAGAGCATATGGGTATTGAGCAGGTGTTTCCAGAAACCAGGGTGCGACGTAAGAAGAGAATGTTTGATTACGAATGTGCTGATGATTCGAGTCGTCTTTCTGCCGAAGAAAAATTCAAATCGCAGTTCTTTCTTGTTCTCACTGATCAGGCCATATCTTCTGTTTCATCGCGATTTGACCAACTCGTGGAGTGGTATAAGTTGTTTGGATTTCTGTACAACGCTAACAGCCTGAAGCAGTGTCACAGAGAAAATGAACTGGAGAATCACAGCAAAAATTTTGAAAGAAAAATGGGAGACATTGATGCCAACAAACTCATAATGGAATTGAATCGTTTTATTTATGTCATTGAGAAAGAGAGAGGACTTGTCACGGCAAGCAATTTTTTAACATACATATACAAGAACAGCCTTCAGGAGATATATCCGAATCTTTGCATTTGCATCAGAATTCTTCTGACCACACCAGTTACTGTTGCCGGTGCTGAAAGGAGCTTCAGCAGAATGAAACTGATCAAGAATATCCTGCGCTCAGCCATGACAGATGACAGGCTTTCTGCGCTTGCAGTTATCTCAGTCGAAAACAAGATTGCCAGATCTCTGGACTATGACGCATTGATTAACCAATTTGCGAAGAACAAGGCTCGAAAGAAGCGCTTTGCGTAAATACGGAATACATGTACACTGTAGGCCTATGTATACATAATATGAACCCTATATATTGTATAAAATAAATACCGCATTCCAGTTTCTGCATTGTAAGGGGCCCCGGACATATGTTCAGAGGGGGCCACGTTCTTTGTTGCTACGGCCCTGCCTGCGGCCACGACAGTCTCCTGGGCAGTGATGGGGGGCGGTAAGCATTGGTCCCTCCCGCTCCTTCCCTGTTGCTCCTGGATGCACTGCCCTGCACCGCCTCTGGAGATAGATGAGGCAAAACGCTGAAGGAGCAAGGTGAGTTCTCTACCAGAGGGGGAGGGGTGGGGCTTAGTGGGGTTCGGGCTTCAGCCCTGAGGTGGTTGGGCAACAGGGACTCAGGGATCCTAGTTGCAGACCAAGGCTCCAGCCATGGGATGCCAACACCCAGATCTGGCTCTGGGGTTTCAGGCGCTGACGCCGTGCTTTGGCCACGTGGCCCTGGCCTTCAGCCATGGAGTTTCAGGCTCCAATCCCTGGCCACGCAGTGGTGGGCTCCAATCCCTTGCTCTGGCTGTGTGGCGCCAAGCCCCGGCCTTGGGAGCCAATCAGCAGCCGTGGGCACTGACCCCAGGCTCCAGTGGGTGCTGGCTCAGGGCACTGACCTCCAGCCCCAGGTGCTGACACACAGCCCCGACCACATGGCTGCAGCGGGCCCCCCCCATCCATCACTCCTGTTCTCTGCTCCCTTCCCCAGCCCCACATCTATCCTCCCAGGCCCCCACTGCCTCATATCCCACCCCTCCATCCAGCTCTTAATTTGCCAGGACTTGCTGTGAAAAGCGATATTAACAAAGATACAAATATCACTTTCACAGCATTATTTTTATTACTGAGTCCGCCAAAAAAACCACTTCTACATAAATAAATTACAATGATCTGGATGTGTATACATGCATATTTATTTGTTTTTCCTTAAGTTATTAAGTGTTTTAGAAAAAAGTTGGTGGCCGCACTCTGAGGCCACCAAAAAATGTGTTGTGAGAACCCCTGCTTTAGAATATATGCACTAACTACTTCTGCTAAACCTTGCATTTAGTTGTCACACTCAAAGTAGCTTTCCTAGACCTAAAGACGAGCTCTGTGTGGCTCAAAAGCTGGTCTCTCTCACCAACAGAAGTTGGTCCAATAAATGATATTACCTCACCCACCTTGTCTCTCTAATAACCTTTGCATGTCTCTTATTTCAGTGCTTCAGGAATTTACAAGCTCTACCGGGAAGCTGATGAACCTTTTAACTCACAAGTGTTTGCTATATAAGGGATTCATAACAAATATAAGTCACCATGATTCATGGCTCTTGTAAGGTCTGACAAGTGGGTGATAGGAGCTCACATGAGTTACAGTCTCCACTGGATTCTTGCAAGGCTGGCAGAAATGGTAAAATCTGCCATCAGGACCTATAAAGTGTTGGTTGGGGGGCTTGCAAACTCTACAAGCCATTAAAGGGTTTGTGGGGTATTACAATACATATGTAGCAGTCTCAGAGTTTATCAGTAACACAAGGTGCCTGATGGAGAGTAAAAATTGCATGAAGTGAGGTTATCTTCATAGATGCTCTCTATTGACTATTTTTGCAAGCTTACACATATTAGGGTAGCCACAATATCCCAAAGTCCAAGCTGCCCAGTAACTGCACTGAATTATACTGTGGAAGTTACAAGCTCTGGCAGCTCTGCCACTGAAGCTTCTAACTGGTGCAAACTACAGTTCTTTCACATATGGCACTTATGACCTCTCTCAGCTGTGCAAATGGAGCTTATCAGTGTCATGAATTGCAGCTGTAGTAGCAAAGCCAGCACAGTTTCTAAGTTCCATGAGCTGTAATTATTCCTCTTCTAGAACTTAAAAATGGTGGCAGCTCTGTAAGTACTTTCAGCCATATATTTTTCTCTCTGCTTTTGAGATGACCTCTAAAGCATTGTGAAATGTAAAGTGGAGAGTAATGGTCTGATCCAGCTTCCATTAGTATTAATGGAAAAACCCCCTTTGACTTCTGTGGGTGCTGGAGTAAGCTGTAAGTGTTATGATTGTAGATATTTCTCTCACAGGATACACAAGTAAATTCCTTTGTAACCCTAGCAAGCTATAGCCCTTTGTATCATTGAGTTTACAACCTCTGCATATCTTTATTGTTGCTCCTAATGTCTGCAGGACACTTCATAGAAATTCTACTATCCTGTGAAACCCCCACATAATGAAGGTTCTATATTTGACCTCTAATAATGTGATTATTCCCTCAATTTACACTTCAGTAAAAATAGTCCTGCTTATCAGTTGCCACTGAGAACTACCATAAAAGGAAATTAGAAGTTTTTAGAACAAGCTTTTAAATTACGAATGGACAAAAATCATTAGACTTTTCAAAAGGCAAAAAACAACTATTTTCTTGTCCCTTATTTCTTGTCCCTTATTTCAAAAGCTCCTTGTCCAATTAAACTCAAACTTGCCACTAAATAAAAAAGACTGTTTTTCAAAAGAATTTAAGGAAAGTATGCTAGTAATGATTATTTTTCATGTCAAGTTACATTTCTACCTATTGCTTCACTATCCTGGCTGCTAGGGTGTTTATATAGGTTTTGTTGTTACTTATTAATGGTGACTTCAGCTATATGATAGGCATTTCCCCAAAATTTTTGAGGATAATTCCTGCTTCAAGGAGCTCATGGTATTTTTATTGTCCTCTGATTTAAGAGGGGTTGTTCTTGGTTGACGTTAATTGCAAGAATATCAATTTCTGATTGTTTCTGGGGGAGAAAGATAAAAAAAATCAACAGAAAATTCTACTTCCACATTATCTCTTGATCTGCAAAGGAAACTCATGCAGCGGTAAATTGCTAAAGTTAAACAGAGCACCCATCTCTATTGCAGAACTCAGCACACCCAAAATTTAATGTCCAGAGAAATAGGTCATTCTAATGGACAAAAATTGTTAGTATTAATATATGTATTACAGCAACTCCTAGAGGTACCAATGAAGATTAAGGACACATTGTGAAAGGTGCTTGCCACAGGATTTACTGTCCCTTTCAGGACAGGCCTGGGTCTGTATGTCTCTGCTTCAAGTTTTGGTCCCATAAAGACAGACCTTCTGTGAGTTGTAATCTGCAGAGGCTCACAGGATTGTAAAGTAAGCCTGCTGAGAAATGGGTGCAGCACTATATAAACCAAGCTTTGTGCCCTCAACAGTGGTCTGCTGCCTATAGGCTGCATTCCACCTGCTATAACCATTGTTGGTTCCCTGTTAGTAGCAGGGTGTGTCTCTGCTCAGCTCTTAGTCGTTTGGTGCTAGCTCCTAGGCTGCCTCAAAGGAAGATAGGCAGTGGATGAAACTGGCCTGGGAGAAGGCCAGCCAGCCCTTTGTGGTTAAGGTTCCAGGGCTGGAATCTGTAATACATTATTCTCACTTAGAGATGGTATGGACAGCTCTGTGGTCCAGGGCTGAGGAACTGTGTGTGCTCTGCACTGAGAAGCAAAGGAAGAATGAACTGTTTGACTTGGGGTGACCAAGAAATTGTCTAGCCTGGTGAGCCCTCCCAGAGGGGGTGAAGGCTCTGGCCTGGGGAGGGCCAAAGCTATATTGTGTGTGCTTTGGACTTCATTTACTCTGGGAGGGGAAGGCTTTTTGGCTTTAGCTGGAAGGCGAAAGCAGTAAAACCACTGACTGGCTGAAGAACCCAGCTATCTGAGAGCAAGGGAAACTAAGGCACAGATTACCTATCATGAGGTGAGCTGACACTATTGTAATGTTGTACATACTCATATTGGCAGTGTTTTGAATGTGGCAGTGGAGTTGCAAAAGTTTGCTTCTTAACTAAGACTATCTCTTGTTTTGAGAAGTGATATGCCTAAAGTGCATGAATGGTACATTCCAGGTAATTTTATCTGTAAAAGTTCTGCTGAAAGTCCTGCCATGGTGTTGGTAGCCCTGGGGTAAGAAGTCAATGTCATTACACCTGGGCTGAGCTTGGCCTTGTAGCTGTGAGATGATCTGTTGCTAAGATTCTGGCTGGTTAGGCCTAGAGAGAAAATATCTGGCCAAATTCTGGTCTCAGTTGCACATGTGCAACTCCCAAAGCTGTAGTGCTACACCCTGGCCCAGTAAGTATACTCATGAGGTCTTCAATTATTGCAGATAATATAGATGTTACACTGGAGACTGTATGGACAACTGTGTCTATCTTTGTTGTGCGCTATGTACTTGCATATTGCAACATCGGATTTGCTTCATCCATTTAAAACCAACCATCCAACAAACAAAAAAACATTTAATCACTAGAGAGTCGATAATAACAACATATATGTCATTCTAAAAGTTATAGTAAACAAAATTGTTCCTCTGGTGTATAGCATTTGTTTTTTTGGATTTAGGAGAGTGGCTCCTTTTTTGTTTTGTTTTTTTTTGTTCAAAGCACAGAAAACCCTAGGGAGAGAGGTTTTTGTTTGAATATTTTGTTCCTTATTGGTAGAGCTGGGTGCACTATCTTCCAAGGAATATTTTTGATGGATTTGTGCTTTGAAAATTGAAGAAAACAGGCATTATTTTACAAAAAAATTGCAAATTTTTGTGGCTCTCCAGATAGTTTGCCGCTATGGTGATGATAGTGGCATAGTAATCAAGGTTGATGTTTGCAAAATTTCCAAAAGTAACTCTTGCTCAAAAAGTGACATTTGTTTCAATCTTGAAACATCTGCCAAAGGAACAGGAGAAGTGGCAGTGTTCTAAAAGCGCAGACAGGAACCAGAAATGGGGGGAGTTTTATTTGTGCCCCTACCCCTTACTGGCCTTAATAGTTTGCATTTCTACAGAATTTTACTCCCTTTCCACCCTTGCCCGTGTTTAATATGCTAGACCACAGTACTCATTACACAAGTAATGT
The DNA here is from genome assembly GCF_016161935.1 of Mauremys reevesii. NCBI lineage: Eukaryota > Metazoa > Chordata > Testudines > Geoemydidae > Mauremys > Mauremys reevesii. The sequence continues at coordinate 27,877,105 of NC_052631.1, forward strand.
TAACTTGTGTTTTTTTTCCATCTGGTGATACAATGTAATATTGACATAAAGAATATGGAACATAAGAAAGGGTATTTAAATTGTACTATAGTATGGCTTACGCTAACAAAAATATTAAAAAAAAATATTGCCCTATCACTAGTTATAAAATTCAAATATTATTTTAACCATGAATCCTCACTTCTCACTTACTTTTTAAATTGTGGATCAGTGATGGTCTCGTAAGCATTGGATTTTGGTGAAACAGGCCAGAATTTTCAATGATCAGACTGGCTTCTGGGTTTTTTGACTGTATGCATGAACAGAAATACCTACTAGTAGTCTTATGAAATAATAATATTTATTCAGCATCTTAAATGCACCCAGCGATTTACAGAACAATTATATAAAACAGCATCTCTTCCCCAAGAATTTTCAATCTTAAATTTAAGCACAACATGAACGATAACACTAAGGGGGAGGGAAGGGGAGTCTGAAGGTAGGTCAAGGGAGCACAAAAACACAGATAAGATACTGCAGTTGCTTGAGTTTGTTGGAACCAAAATGTGTTTGTTTATTTTTTTAAAGATATAGTTGTTTGTCGTGTGTGCAGATCTGGAGTGGCAACTGGTATAAGAGTTGGGCGGGTACATGAAAGGGTAGAAATACAGAGGGGAGGAGAACTGGGATGAAGTTTCAGGAGAGTGGAGCGCTAGGGCAAAGGCAAGCAAAGTGTGGAAGAGAAAACATCCAGGTGGGATGCTCAAACTTTACTAACAATGGGGAGTTAGTGACTTGAACAAAATGGAACTGCAGAGGCAATGGCAATACAGAATATAGCATAATTCATATGCATCTATAGTATAATTTTTGCAACATGATTAAAATCCATAAGGAACATCTGCTTGATTTTTTTTTTAAATATATATTCTGTATATTCTATTGTCTCTAACTATAAAGAGGGGGATTTTTTAAATAATTACAGTGTTGAAGATAATCTACATGGAATGAATTTTATACATATGTATGATTTACCTCATGCTAATGCTTTAGTGTCATGATGTGAATATGAAAGGAAAAAACAGAGAGGGCAGAGAGATCCTGTGCTCCAATCCCAAATTTCTGCCCCATCTGCTGCATCTCTTTGCCCTGCAAGATGGATGGGACAAAGCCAGGGGCTGAGTATACAGTACCTTCTTTGCCAATGCAAGACATCACACCAGGGTCGTGATACTAGGCCTTGTAACAGGGTAGAATACTAGGACTCTTGTTTTAGGCATCCTATCAGGTATTTGAAGCTTTCATGAAAATGCAGTGGAATTACTGCTGAGTTTCTTATATGAATTCAGCTAACTTTAATCAGGCTATAAAAGCTTCTCTCCACATAGAGCAAACTAGAGCCTGGGACAGGAGGTTGCGCATGCAAAACACTTGGAACAGCCAGCCGTCTAGAAAGCTTAGGCTGAGATTTGTGTTTGTTGTTATTTGAGTCACCAGTTAAACCCAAACCCCAGGTAAGGAGTAAATTTCAGTATATGCAATGTATGTATAACCTATCCTGGCAAGAGTAGGGTGGGATTGACACCAATTTACAGGCCTAACTACCAAACTTTTGTCATTCTTAGCAAGGTGCCATTTTTCCTCTTTATTTTCATGCAGTCATATTTTTTAGACTGTTTTATGATCGGTGTACAGAATCTCTATTTATGCTGTAGGGGAAAATCCTAGATGTTTGAGGATAGCTGTTATATCAAGTTTGTAGGGATTATTTTATGTTCATGAGAAAGCAGCAAATGGTTCCTGCAAAAAGTCAGTATTATATCATTGAAATCTGTGCAGAGTTTCTTGTAACTTGTGATCAATTTTTTTTTCCTGTCCTTCATTCTCTCCAAGAAGCAATGATGCGTAAATTGCTTATTTTGGGCTATTTCATCCTCCTTTGTCTTGATCCATGCTCCTGTTTGAAATGCTCATGATCTTTCTGTGTATATTTAAAATAACAGACGATTCAAGTGTCAAGTTAAACAGAATGTTGATGTTACACATCACTTTTCTGTGTGTTATGTGTTGCATAAGTGATGTCAAAATAAAACCCTTCATGTTTTGTAATGGGAAGCTAAGGATATACCATTAATGAATTACCCCTCAGCAAGAAATGCTTATCCTTATTATCCAGCATATTTCACTGTTCTATGCAGCTGGGATACATCTGTTCCTACTTGGTTGTTTCTACAATTGTAGAAACATCAGATGTTAATATGTTTCTCTCATTCAGGGTAGAGGAAAAAGAAGCAAATTATGGATTTGTTTGAGCTTTTCATTCAAGTCATTCTCTTGGGTTTCTGGCATTTGTTCTTTAGCAATGGTATATCCATTCGCAGCTGTGTGTTTATGCTGGGGGATCGCAACCCATCATCATGGAATTCAAATTATAGTACTAAAATCTAGCTATTTTTGTGTCTGGCATCTTGCACCAAGTTGTGTTAACCCAAAGTAAGTTGTCATTGAATAGGCTGCATGTTTTAATTTATGATGTTAGTTTTCATCTTGCACCATGTGAATTGCTTGGTGGTGGTCAGTAGGGAGCTGGCATCTGACCTAGGTTTCTGCTAGACCTTGTTTTCAGCTATACGGGCTCTTCCTGAGAATGCCAGGCAATATGTGCAAGCGGAGAGTGAGTTTAAGAAAATCTAGGGCAGAGCCCTGACATGGGGCCCCTGTGTCTCTGCCCCTATAGCCCCATGTCTGCACTGGGCCCCCACACTTGGAGCAGGGCTGACAGCCCCCCTCCCCTCACCCAGAGAAGTAGTGGCATGAGGCAGTATCAGCAGAGGAGCAGGGGCACCCTCTCCCTCTGGAGAAGCAGGGTGACCCTCAATATTTACCCAGCAGCCAAAGTATATCTGCTTGTCTGGGTGGGTTGGGCTAGCTGCGCTCTTTTGTTACACACAGATCTCTGCTTGGGCCGTGTTGGTAGGGCCTCCTGGGCAGTGGTGCTTGGAGTTAAGACCCTATTCAGATGAATTGAACACTCCCCACTCTTAGAACTATTTCATGCTGTCTGAAGACTCAAGCAAACATCATTGCATAGGTTAACTGTGATTATGTTTTCAAGCTTTCCTTCACAACCAGGAGGAACATAAGAATGCCCATGCTGGGTCAGACCCACGGTCCATCTAGCCCAGCTGTCTTCAGACAGTGGCCGGTGCCAGATACTTCAAAGGGAATTAACAGAACTGGGGAATTATTGAATGATCCATCCCCTGTTGTCCAGTCCTAGCTTCTAACAGTAAGGGGTAAACATCTAATATTTTTTTTAAAATGAAAGCTGAGATTCTGATTTAGGCCCTGCCTCTTGAAGACAGGTGATTATAAGTATTTAGACTAAATCCCTTTGTTGATCTGGGTCATAGTGTCTGTGCCTTAATGTGGTCCTGTCAAATGAGATGAGGAGAAGGCAATCTATGGCAGTGGTTCTCAACCAGGGGTATGCAGAGGTCTTCCAGGGGGCACGTCAACTCATTTAGCTATTTGCCTACTTTTACAACAGGCTACATAAAAAGCTCTAGCGAAGTCAGTACAAACTAAAATTGCATACAGACAAAATGAGAAAGTAAGCAATTTTCAGTAATAATGTGTTGTGACACTGTATTTTTATGTCTGATTTTGTTAGCAAGTAGTTTTTAAGTGAGGTGAAACTTGGGGGTATGCAAAACTTGGGTGAAACAAATCCAACTTCTGAAAGGGGTACAGTAGTCCCTTTCAGTGACCTAGGGGCCTGTTAACAGAGAAGCAGGTACAGGATCATGGGCAGGAACAAATGGAAGAGGCAGCTGACATGAAGAGCAGAAGAGACCATGAGATCAGTCCTTTTTCAAAGAGGAGTAAATATGTGTTGTATTAAAAGCAGATAAAAATGTACAATGTCTTTCCCAATACTGCTTTTCTATATAAACTAATGCTGTAGTTGCCACAAGGATGTTGAATGATTTTGAATAGGTTTGATTGGAAGGGGAGGTGATCCAGGAGATGGTCTTTCTGAAGTGTGGTCCACATTTAAGAACACTATTCAGAATCCCCTGATCTTTGGAAACATTGTTGTGTTAGTGTAAGTTAACAAGAAAAGTAATGTGTGTTACTGCTAGATGGAAGTAGTAATTCTTGTGCAATTTTATTTGTAGCTATCTTTGTTCAGGTAGCGGTAGAAATTTTAGTGAAATAGCTGAAAGAGCTCATGTAAAATAGACTTTGTTACAACATTGACTTTTCTCTTTATAACATTTCTCTTTCTGTCATTTCTTCTGTCATTTTGGCAGTACTTAATAAAATTGTTTCATAACTGCTGTTCCCCTTATAATTCCTTTACTGTAATTGGGTTATATTATGTTGTACAAAGGTGGAAAATATGTAAGTGCTCGGTACTAAAGTGCATGTTATTACTTCAAAAACTCTGCTTGGGTGACAAGAATTAATTAGAATTCTAAATTATTACATAAGCCTTCTGTTCTACAGTGGGAGCTTTAGTGAAATGCTGACACTGGATAATTAACAGGCACTATTCTGTCTCTTCATTTTGGATAGTCCATAAAAGATTTGATGCTTCCTTTCCTGAAACAAACAAAAACAGCGTCTGAACTGTCAGAAAATAACAGCAGTTCTTGAAGGCTAATCATTACCAGCCTTTGTCATGGGGTTGTAATTGTTTCATGAATTCTGCTTCAATCAGGGAAAAATATGTTTAAGTGCCAATAAAAGTTTTTATGCTGCTATGATTTTTTTCCCCCCAATTAATGGCTTTATTCTACTGTTTGTGTCTAAGCAACACTGTACATGTTAACGCAAATTATTCCAAACTCTCAGTTAGTGAGGCACAATCTAGTGCCAATAGCATTGGCTTAATTTTCTGATTAATATGTGGTAAAAAGAAATGCTGTGGCACTGGAAAAGGCAGATAAAAAGGCTAGGAAGCTGGTTTGAAAGTCAAAAGGGAATCAAAGATTAAATATTAATTTGAGTGAGTGTAGCAATTCCACATTTAAGAACTGGCCCTCCTTCTTGAATCAGAGGCCCCAAAACTTCACTGCCCAAGGTTCTATCACTTTGACTGGCATTGCTTTTTGTTAAGCAGCTCATGGGTCGCACTGTGTACATCCCATTGCGACACAAGTGCTGGCGTTGTGATTGTATGTCATTTTCATGTGTGTACAAGAAGAGATAACATTATACATCTGATATTTTACTTCTGATTGATTTTCAGTATTGGTGTGTTTCCACTGAAGTCAATAGGAAAGCCATCCCTTGACATCAATAGGACCAGAGCTAAATCAACACGAAGAGCTTCCGATAATCCCACCCATGCTATGCAACCTCTTAAATATTGTTCATTGCAAGGGATTCCAAGTTAGTCTCATTTAACAGGCTTGAAATACAGTTTGTTCCCGAAAGTAATTCTTTAGGTAGAAAGAACTAAGGTAGACCCATCTCAGAATGGTGTGAGAGAATGCTAGAAGCCACACTGAAGGGTCATGTTTGATCACAGGACCATCTTATTTCAGAATTGCTTTTAAGGCTTGGTTATATCCTCACTGAAGTTGATGGCAAAACTCTTAGCATCAGGCCCTTAAAACATTGCTGAAATAAATTGGTGAAATATAGAATCTTCCAACAGTTTAAGTTCTAGGTATAAAACTTTATGTACTTGCATGTATTTTTACATTTCTGATTGCTATGGTGCCGGGGTCAGCAACCTTTCGGAAGTGGTGTGCCAAGTCTTCATTTATTTACTCCAATTTAAGGTTTCACATGCCAGTAATACATTTTAACATTTTTAGAAGGTCTCTTTCTAGAAGTCTATACTATATAACTAAACTGTTTTATGCATGTATGTATGTAAAGTAAATAAGGTTTTTAAAATGTTTAAGAAGCTTCATTTAAAATTAAATTAAAATGCAGAGCCCCCTGGACCAGTGGCCAGGACCGGGGCAGTGTGAGTGCCACTGAAAATCAGCTCGCATGCCGCCTTTGGCACGCGTGCCATAGATTGCCTACCCCTGCTATAGTGTATGAAGATGTAGATCTTTAAACCAAACTAAAATGGGAATCAGCCTTGATTGGCCCAAACAACGTTTGCGCCCCCTCCCCCTTTGTTTTTTAAAATAAAGAGCTGAAAAGGGACATTGAAACAGATTAGATTTCAAGTTGCCTAATTATTAATAGTAATATAGTGAAAATAGCTTCAGATACTACTCCTGCCAATGAGTCCCCCTCCCATTTTGTGTGTTTATTACTTGTTTTCCATTTTAAAAAAAAGTTTTCTGTCCTGTTGTGAAAGATCCACACAAATGGAAGGAGAAACTGAATATACAGAGGAAACAGTGAATCTTATTGCACAAGGAGTGGTGGTAACTTTACAAAGTGAACAGACTGAAATTTAGAAAGAAAAATCAGTTTTTGTCCTTAGATCTTATTTACAAAAAAATAAAAATAAAAAAAAACATTTTCACACAGAAACCTGACTTTTTCCAAGCTGATGATGTCCTTTAAAAGTAATTGCACATAATCTGAGGTAATAGACAAAGTCCACAAATAAGAGTGCCTTATCCTTTCTCCTTATGTTTTATTGAAGTGTATTGGATTTAAAAAAACTAGAAACATAAGATGACAAAATTATGGATTGCATCCTTGATATTATCATCTGTGTTTTCCTCCACTTTAATAACTGTGGATGAAGTATTATCCGAAGGTTAAGAAAAGAACATGTATTACAAGAATTCAGCATAAACTTTAATAGATACAGTTCATCAAATTTAAGCCCCTCCAAAATCCTAAAAACAGCCAAACTGTACTTGATTAGCATTTGTAGTGTGTGAGAATGTGGCTACAACACAAATACTGCACGTGGTTGCTGGTTGGTATATGCAGTATGTTATAAAGGAAAATGAACAATGCAGGCACGGACATGGCTGGTTTAGTGTAGAATTCAAAGAAAAAAAGATGTCACAGCCTATGCAATTCATTGGGCCAGATTCATCCACCTTGATTACTTTAAGTAGGATCTTATTCCTCAAAACACTACTCAGCATGTCTAGAGCTGGAATTTATGGAGCTGTAGATTTGACAAAATACTGCTAGCCTCTTCTGTTGCACAGACGCATTATCAACAAAATGGTAACACAAAAGAGAGCTGCTCTTATTCCACTTTACCGTTACCACTTATTTTACACAAATATAATGGGCCAAATTCTTTGATAGTGTAACTTTAAGTCAATGGAGTTAATTTGTAGAGAATTTGACCCTAAACCTGCTCCAAGATAAGCACTAAAATGCAGGGTGAAAAATGTGCCTCTTGACTGTAATTTATTAAATGTTTCCAGCATTCCATTGGAGAGAGGGTCAAAATTGAAGAACATAACTTAAGATTTTTCAAATGTACCATATTTTTGTAACATTATGACAATACCGTAGTTCACTGGTCCACATAAAGGTAATGTATTGACCACAAACCTGAACTTTAAGGTTTCTTTTTGGCCCTGATCCTGCCAACTCTTAGGCACATTCTTAACTTTATACACCTGAATAGTCTCACTGAGTTTAATAAGCATTTATAGTCTATCATGTAAACTAATTCACAAACCAAATTCATCAGCAATGTAAAAATCACATTACCGCTTCCTAACCTTTAGGAGTATATATTGTAGACAATTTGCATTTCCAATTTTGCAACCCAGCATTCTTTCTTTTGTTTTGTGTTTTTTATACACACACACACACACACACACACACACACACACACACACACACACACACACACACACACACACACACACACACACACACACTCGTTTAAACTGATTCTCTATAGCACTGTTCAGCCAAAGATATCACACTGGTATTGAGAGGCTTCATTTTTAAAGAAGTACAGACCTGTCTCATCTTACGCTGGGGTTACATTCCGCGGTCAGCGCGTAAAGCGAAAACCGCGTATAGTCAAAATTACATTGAGTGTAATGGCGGGCGGAATCGCCCACACTATAGGAACAGTATTTTAATTGTTGTTTTTCTCTTTTTTTGTTTTTGCCAACCGTGTAAAGCTGAATTCATGCATGTTAAATATTTCTGGGAAGATGCAAGATGCAACAGACCTGTATGACTTTCTTGTTTACCTATCAAAAAAATAAAATAAAGACTCTCCTAAGGTCACATATGGTATGCCTACCCCACAGTCGGGACAGCACACTTAAGCATACCAGAGCTGGCTGGCTGAGCTAGCTTGCTAAAAGTAGTGTAGTGTAGCTGTGGCATCATGTTAGCTGCCCAACTGTGTACCTAGGATCTCCGGTGGAATTGTAGTCAGGAGGCTAGCCTGAGTTGCTGCTCATGCTGCCATAGCTACCTTGCTATTTTTAGTGAACTATCTCAATCAAAGCTAGCTCAGATATGCCTACCTGTGCAGTGATCATGCCTCCTGACTGCAGTGAGCCCTACCAGAGTCAGCGGCTGAGCCATTCAGAGCCCAGGTGTCTTGCCTCCTAGTTTGTACTGTCAAATAGTAGCCTCAGTAGGTTCACAAATATCCTGCTGAAGCTAAACACATGCATTAGACATTGTAGGCAAACAAAACTTGAACAAACCACCACTGGTTACAAACTGAAGATTAACTTGAATCAGTGCTTAGTTTAAGTGCGACTGAGGTTGTTTTAATGTTTCTGACAGCTTAAAAAACTTGACGGGAAAACCTTTTGTGAAAAACCATTACTATTTCTGAGACTAGTAGTATAATTACTACTGGATTCCTGTCAAAATGTTGATAGATTTTCAAACTAGTAATACATGACTATCAAAATATCTCATCTATTTAATGATTGTGCAATAAACACATCCACTGCTCAACTCTCATGTAAAGATTTATGAGGGATAATAAATAAAATAGGTAATTGACAAAGTTAGTGTAAATACCCAGAGAAACTACTCAATTATATCAGATATACACCATTTCCATATGGAAAGCACAGAGATGCTTTGTAATATCATACTGAACAGTGTATAATATGGGAAAATGCACACTCTTTTCTGTATTTTTCTTGACATTCATACTAAAGTAATCATCTGAGCCAGCTTCTTGAAAAAGTTTAAAAATTAATATATTTTTATTAACTAAAATGTACACATAATAAAATTTGTTTTTACCATATCACTGAAGGGTACACTGCAGGTCATTTACAATCTTTCTTGGTGGTCATATGGTGTACACAGTGAGGGGATGGGGGTGTGTTTAAACATTGTTGGTTTACCTGATTATTTTTCACAGTGAAAAATTACATTCTAAGTTATAATAATAATAAATATATAGACTCTTATTTCCAGCTCTGATTTGTTTTTTTCTATGTGTATATATTTTATATATAGTAGATGTATATCTTTTGTGCAATGAACTAAGGAATATGTGATCGCAGGTTATTTATGCATAGCTAATACACATTGCCGTATATTCCTTTTCATAGGTATAGAATTATCTATTGCAGTGGTCTTCACCTTTTTTTTCCCATTTGTGGACTCCTGAACAATTTCTGGAAACGGACAGAACAGAATTAAACTATAAATGTTGCACATGCTCAGCATGACATGTGATGCAGCATGAGAAAGGGCACTAAACTGGGCTTCTATGGTAATGATAACACGTCCGGGTTTTGACCTGTGGATGGGGATATTCCCATACTTTTGATCAGAAAACCAGGATGCCTTTTCTGGGCTCTGACTTTTTTATTTTCATAGTCTTCTTTTATGGACCCTTAGACTGTGATCTAGGGACTCGAAGGGGGTTCCCAAACTATGTTTGAAAACCATTGATCTATTGTTGCCTTTTTCCCTTAAGAACCCTTCTTTTTATGAAAGAGCTGCCAAACAGGGGCAACTAGCCACTAATAGATCCGGTCCAAAGATTTGATTTATTTTATTGTGTTTGAGTTTTATATTAAAAAGCCTGTTTTTATGAACATTTGGGGGAATTTTTTTTGTGCATGGGGAAACTTTGTCCCCTCCCCCCCCCACCCACAAGAAAACACCAAATTAAAACCTTTACAATATTCTGTTTTTTCCCCTTTTTCAGTGGCAAAGGGATAAAAAGGAGCAGAAGGACCAATTAATTGCTAATTAATTGCTCTTTTTAAACCTGTGGGACAAATATGAGTTTGAAATTTTTGCACTTTTACCACAAATAACTAATTTTTATTCAGCTGGCTTCTAGCTATTGCCAATATGCTCCCCCAGTTAGATTATAAGCTCCATGAAGCAGGGATTGTGTGTGTGTGTGTGTGTGCACGCGCGCGTTTGCCTCCCATTAAAATGGGCCCTGATCCTGACTGGGGCCTCTGGGCACTTCCACAATATAAATAATAATAATAATAGAGATAATTAAAGTACATAGAGACCGAGTAAGTTAAATAAGAATGTACAGGCCCAGATGTACTATAATCCTCATCTGTTTTCTGCAGTGTGGAAATCTCTACAAGGCTGTGCCCACGGGCTGAGCACTGCTAAGTATTTGCATGGTTTCTAGCGTTCAAAACATAGACAGGAGTGGTGCCATTTGATTTTAGCCTAGAAGTTCTGAGTGTTGTGTTTGGGCCCAATCCTGCATTCTTTCTGCAAATAAACACTCCATGGAGTCTGGTGCCTGATCCAATTTACAATGAAGTCACGTGGAGTCTTTGCATTTATTTCAAAGGGAATTGGATCAGACCCTCCCCGGAGCACAATGAACACAGTCTAGTATTAATTATGAGAACTTTGGTATGACTGATCGTGATTGAGGAACAGAGCGAACATCTCATTCAAACTGCCATTATCTTTGCCACTTTCTCCAGTTTTCAGCTTTTCATCATAACTCTAATACTTCTTAAGTACTTGTAATAAAATGGAAACGTTTTAACTGTCACTCTCTAATGGCCAACATAACAGGAAAGCTGCCCCTGTGAAAAACATTATCTATTAAATGATGACCCAGGCATTAATGTTGATAATAAAGACAACAGAAGCAACTGTTATCCCATACAAGAATAATACAGTTACACAAGAAGGCCTTATGCAATTTAAAATAATTTCTAAGAAAGCAACAAACAGTTAACATTCACCACTTTACAAATTATCTGCACAAAAACACTGTAGAAAACATTCTACATTTAGATCTTGTTGCTTTAGTTTTTCATACATATATTTAAAGTTATAGGACATCACACTAGCCACTACAATTATCACTGCTGCGCTGTTTTAAATTCATCCGTTATCCCCCCATAATGATCTGAATGAATGTATACACAGGGCTTGAACCTAAGGTGACAGTCAATGGCAATGAGCCTGACAACTCTTGCCAGTCGGATTAGCAATGTGCTAGTTCAGCCTTGGTAGCAAGGTTGCTGGGGAAACAGACTTGATGATTGATAACTCAGCCTCGTTGGCTTGCACCCTCAGGTGTCATGGGGTTTTGGCCAAGCCCATCAGCATGATGTAGTGGAACAGCGTGGAAGAGACCTTGGCCTTGCAGTGGGATAACAACAGCTTGATGAGGGTAGATAGATAGTGTATATTTGGATCTGGTCATGCTGTTTTCAAAGATATGCCTTTCAAAACTTTTTCTAACTACTACTAACACAATGAACAGATTTTGTGTTTAGTGTTTTAACATCACATACTAAAAACAACTTTCTACAAACTTAAATGATAATTGTCAATGTAAGCAACCTCCCACTTTGTAGGTTTTTTTTCAGTGTTTCTGATATTTGGCCCTCTTTCCTTTGCAAAACTTATCTTGGGGAACATCAGCATGTACAATTGTAATATACAGTATATTTTGACAGGAAGCTACACAAGGAAAAGAGAAAAACGTGGGAATCATACACAGCCACTGAAGCTGCCAGAATGTCAAGTACATGATGACACATATCAGGGGGTAGCCATGTTAGTCTGTATCCACAAAAACAACAAGGAGTCCGGTGGCACCTTAAAAACTAACAGATTTGTTTGGGCATAAGCTTTTGTGGGTTAAAAACCCACTTCTTCAGATGCATGGAGTGAAAATTGCAGATGCAGGCATTATTATACTGACACATGAAGAGAAGAGAGTTACCTCAAAAGTGGAGAGAAGGGAGTACCTCACAAGGCAATGGCCCTGTCAACCCTGGTTTTCAACTTGTGAGGTAACTCCCTTCTCTTCATGTGTCCCTATAATAATGCCTTTATCTGTAACTTTCACTCCATGTATCTGAAGAAGTGGGTTTTTTTACCCACGAAAGCTCATGCCCAAACAAATCTGTTAGTCTTTAAGGTGCCACCGGACTCCTTGTTGTTTAAGTACATGATGAGAATCTTAACAAAATAATTCTGGAAAACCAGAAAAGCCTTTTGGCATAATTCACTCTGCAGTACCTTGACAAACACTGTGAAACAGAAATCGTTAGGATAATGGCCAAATTCATCCCCGATATAACTTTATTGTCTTCATTGGAATTTAGTCCAGTAAGTGCGCACATATATGATGGAACATAAGAACACAAAGTACAAGCTAGGAGGATGTTCAGTATGAAACATGAGTCATATAAAGTACTATTACACAATAAATAGAATAAATATAATGCACATCTCAGGTGTACCATTGCTTAAACATGATTCTGCCAGCAGAAAGGAAATACAAAATATTCATTCAAACATGGCAACAGCATATATGTGTGAAGTGACAGGAGCGGGTGAAGTAATTCCTGTATTTAGGACTGTATACTGTTCTTGATTCACAGCTAGAGACCCCATTAATATCTGCAGGAGTTTCCCATACTAACAGAGGAAAGTATAGAGATAGATTCATAGTTGGTAAAGTGCTGTGGCCCTTCTCTGGATGAAAGATGATCTATAAATGCATCTATTTTAAAATAGTCACATTATAATGACCTCACCACACATTAAGCTGTGGGCACCTTTGGCTGGCTTGTTGGAAAAGGTGTGTGCTCCATAAGAGTTAGAGAGCCAGGGAATGACTTTGCTGCAGCTGAAGACCAGGTCAGCATCGGGATGTTGATCCATCCCCCCAGGTTTATCAGAAGAGTGGGGGACTATATAGGTCCACACTGGTGCAGGAAAAGCCCTCTTTTACGTGAACCAGATGGAGCAGCACCTACCTGTGGAAGTAGTCAAATCCCAGGTTTTGTCAGGACTTGCTGTGGGCATTGTGTTCGGGCAGGTCTACACTAAGGGCGGGGGTCGAACTAGGGTACGCAAGTTCAGCTACGTGAATAGCGTAGCTGAACTCGAAGTACCCTAGTTCGAACTACTTATCCGTCCAGACGCCGCGGGATCGAAGTCTGCGGCTCCAAGGTTGACTCCGCCACCGCTGTTTGCAGTGGTGGAGTACCGGAGTCAACCGGAGCGCGTGGGGAGTTCGAACTATCGCGTCCAGATTAGACGCGATAGTTCGAACTCCGAGAAGTCGAACTCACCGCGTTGACCCGGCAGGTAAGTGTAGACTAGCCCTTAGTTGCTCCTTTCTTGGGGTGCTGGGAAGAAATTTTTTTCCTTCACTGCCAGATTGACCAAGGTGAAGTGGGGTTTTTCCATCTTCCCCACAGTGGGTTTGAGGGAGCTTAGTTGGGGCAAACATGAAATGGGAGTTAGGCTATAATATCACAACTCTTTACATGGTTGGGCGGATGACCATTACCAGTACTCCATAGGGAATGGATACAGTGATCAGATAAAGTGGATTGGTAAAAGATTTAAGAAAGCAGAAACAGAAAGTGTTTGGGGCCCCTCCTTTATAGCCACCCCCTAGCACTCATTTTGGTGAGGTCCCAGCAGCTGGCTGGCTGGGGACCAAGATGGTTAAGGGGGCGGGCTGATGGAAGCTCCTGGTGTATATAGTGAAATGATTATGGAACTACCTACACTGTACACGGTTATCTGCTGGGTACTCCCAGACACTTAAGAATAAAGTTGTGGCCTAATTAAACCACATCCAGTGTCTCCTGTCGTCCTTCCAGCATACATGGACAATGTGTACAGTATATTTATTAAACCGTGTATTTATTAAGCCCTTAGGGGTCTGTTCTCCTTAGGCCTGTATAACTAGCATTTATATAGGGCAAATTATACAGGCCTGATTAAAGGCCCACTGAAGTGAATTGGAGTCGTCCGATGTGTTTAAGGAGCCAAATCTTACTCCTTCCTTCTGACCATACACAAAGAGCTGAACCGCGACAGTAGAATGTGGAGAGGCAGCTTTCTCCACAGAAGTAGAGAGGAGGAAATGGGGGCGTGGCCAGGGAGGGGGGTCTTCACTATGTGGATTCACTGGGCCAAGTCTCCTTCCCCATAATTAGGGGCAGCTGCTGTCACTATGGCCAATGGCTGTAGTAGTGGCTGTGAAGGAGCTGTGCTAGTGCTTTGTTCTCCCCCCTTACACATAGCGAGCACAGGCAGATTTTGTGCAAGAGACCAAGACTTGGCCTGTGGAGAGCATTCCAAGGCAGGCTAGGAGATACGAGGCACAAAAGCAAGAACACACTTGTGTTGCTGCAACAGCCCATAGCACTAGCACCAGGGATGAGTCTGCTCTTAAATGTCAATTTGGTGGCTTTGCAGAGGGCCCGGGAACTGTACATACTGTCCTTCCCACTCTTCTGACTCTGTGTTTTAAAAGAGTTAGCAGTGCTGCCTCCACCTAGCGTCTCTGGAGGCTGCAAACTTGGAAGCCTGGTCTTTTTTTAAGATTTCTTGATTTTAATCTGTAGTATTTGGGTAGTTTCTTATCCACCATCTGTTAATTTGATTTTGCAAATGCTAGACTAGGAACCACACACATTTAGCACCTATTCTCTTCCTCTCCTCCAATAAAAGCCATGACTAAAGAATTATGTAGCAAAAGATTAATCCCCTACTCCCTCTAATTACCTATGTGGGGTTGGTTGTTCATTAAAAACACACCATGTGCACCCCTTCTCTACCTCTCCCATAGTAACACATCCAAGTATACATCTCTCTTATTTGCCCCAGATTTGTACAGGCTTAGAACACCAAGCAGTAGTTTTCCTGCACTTGTTACTAAGCCACAAGCTTTCCTGAGGCCAAAGTGATCAAAACCACTGACCAATGTACCTCTCTGTTCATTTTCTGCTGTTAGACAATTGTTTTTCCCCCCAGATAATTTTAAAAATAAAACTCACAAGCCTGTGATGTGGTTACTCCTATGGAACTCATACCCCAGATAGGAAGATGAATTGCCTTGCAGATGCATGAGAAGACAGTGAGATCATCTCTCATCTTAAGTTGATATGAGTATCCAACACACATAAATGGCCTTGTCCAGCAGATAGCATCCACAACCAGCCAACCTGCAGATGGGAAAGATGGATGCTCTCTGGTAGATGAGTGTGGGAACTTGGCAGATAAGTATGTGAGAGCTGAAGTGTTTAGACTTCAAGGTCGAGGCTAGTTTTTATCTGCTGGTAGGCAGTAAATAGGATGATAAGTCAAACAGGTGTTAGGATGATATAATTACTACCTGGTTACAGCTGCTGCTGTGTAAATTTTTTTAAACCAATAGCACACTGCTTGCTTGCTGCCTTCAAGTATAAAAAGATATGCTGGAGAAGAGAAATAAAACCTTTTGCTGCAATCAAACTGACTGAAGCTCTGCTGCTCATATATACGCGCGATGAAACATGATGGTGACGTGATGATTGAATGAGGATAGTGTTGGTGGGAAAGGAGGAAAGGGAGGAGGGGGGGCGGCTGAGTGAGTCTCAGTGGCGGCGCGGAGGAGGGAGGCGTCCTGAAGGCACCTGAGGCGCGCTCAGTGCGCAGGCGCGAGAGCGCGTGGCACCCTGAGTTCAGGCGAGGGCGGCGTGGCAGGCGTGCGTCGAAGGGCGGCAGGAGCAGGCGCGCAGTGGCAGGGGGCGGCTCAGGCGTGAAGGGCAGGCACAGGCCAGCCAGAGCCAGCCCCAGCAGAGCACACAGCAGCAACATAGGAACCAACGCATCATCGGAAAAATGGCCAGTGCATGAATAATGGAAGAAAGGACGGTGTCGGAATGCCCTCTCGTCTCCGCTGGCAGGGAGAGAAGCTCCCTGTCCCGGGGCGGGGAAGAGCTGTCTTTCTGTCTAAGGTTTTTTTTTGAAAAACTTTGGATTTGCTTTTGCTTAAGCTCTTTGGAGAGGCTGCAGCTCGAGGGCGGGGCTCAGTCAGAGGCTGAGGGAGGTATGGAGGAAGAGAGAGAAAAAAGGCAGGAGTGCAGCAGAGGGCGCAGAGCCCCCTCTGAGCTTTGCCGCCCCCCGCCGGGAGCCAGCCTGTGTTGCCGGTTGAGCCAGAGTTTTTTTGTGGTGTGAGAGGTTTGGTGGAGCTTGAGAGTCCCTCCCTATGGATGATGTTGCCCCTGCTACGACCCCTGGCCTCCTCTGTTCTGCTACCGCCCCGTGTTGATCCCGGCTACCGCCCCTGTACCCCCGATACACCCCCGATATCCCCCGAGCCTGCCAAGCCGACCCCTAGCACCACCACCTGCCGGCCACACGGGTGGGAGTGCCGCAGCCACTGGGGGTGCAAAGGGGGTGGGGAACGGGTGGGGAAACGGGATCGAACATCCCATCGGACTCCTCAGTTTTACTCAGTTTACTCAGTCTGAGACTCACTATAAGCCATGGGACTCAGGGATGCATGATATATGTATGAAGGGCATATATGGAAGGTTCTCCACGACAGCTGGAGCATCGCTCGCGCATCCTCTCCGCTGCTTTCCCCTCATCGCCCCCCCCCGCCCTGCCCGGACCCGCCGCCCTCCGGACCCCTCGGGGCCGGGGGACTGGAGTGGGGACCCTAGAAGCCATGAGGCTGGGCATTGAGAGGCCAGTCCCCCGAAGCCTTAACACCTCCTGGACCTCACCTAGATCCTGGGCCCCTCCTCAACAGGCTAATCATAGACGGGACCCTGATCCGACTCGATAGATCCGTGTGGGTACAGAAATCGATGGCAGCTGTATTCGGAGATAAATGAATGTACAGTCTAATGTAAATGTGTGCAGCTATTCATTGAACAGGTATTGATGGGATGGTGTTGAGACATTTGTGTGGAGAATGATTGGTGCTGGATTTATGACTACACTTGTTGTGATGATTGGCTTTTGTGATTTGGATGGGCGTTGTTGTGATGCTGGATTTTGGTGCATGGATGCGGATCCCCCGCTACCCGCCATTGCTGGGGTTTGGGATCTTGCGCTTTGCAGCGGTCGCCCCAGCCCGATCCCGGAGCCTGCAGCTATGGCTGCAGCAGCTTTGGAACTGGCCCCTCTGCCTTTAAAAAGCCCCCCCCCTTTGGAAGCCATTCCCCCCCTGCTAAATCCATATTCCACCCTTTTATCTTGGACTTGACCTTTTTGGATCGAGAGATCTGATTGATGATCATAGATCAGAATCACCTTGCCTTCTGATTGCCACTGCAGCTTGCACTTGATCATGCAACAGAATATGTGATGCCTTGCATGAGATGATACTGATGGAATAGGCTGAATGATGGAGGCATGCAGCAAGGCCGGCTGGAGGCACGAGGCGGATGGCGCAGGGCCAGGCGCTAGCAAATGCTAGCACAGGCCGGGCCTACAACCCTGCTCGCGGCCCCGCGGGCCCAGGCGAAACCGCCGGCCGGCCGGCCACAAAAACGGGCCTGCCGCCGGCCCCCGGCGGGCGCCTGAAAGGCCACCTGATGTGCGGCGAGTGATGTGTGATGGATGAACTCGAGCGCTGCGCTGGGCGCGCCAGGCTGGAGCGCGCTGCGGCCGGTTGACGGCGCGTGCTGCGCGCGCGGCGCCGGAGCGGCACACACCGGGAGACCTGCCGGGACCACTGCCCCTGCCGACGCACGGAGCTGGCCCAGAAGCGACGACACACCTGCCGCCACCCGACCGGATGTAGTTTTAGACAGGACAGATTCAGTTCTTTTCCCAGATTTAGAGGTTCCAGAGACATTTGGAGTGATGGTTTATTTGGACTTTTCCGATTCTTGTTCTTCCTTTGGCTTTTTTTGTGGTTGTCCCTGGCTTTTGAAATTTTTTTTTTTTGATATTGATGCCGGGATAATGGGATTTTATTGGTGCTTGCCCTGGTGCCCTTTTGCCCCCTTTATTATATGGGGACGCTGCCTTTAGTCGATGTGTGTACCCCTGTGCGGCCGATTGCTCCTGTGACCCGATTGCCCCCTCCTTGCCTTGGGGATCGAGCCCTCTGCCTTTGCCTTCTTTGCCTGCCTCCCACTGCACCCACTCAAGCTCCCGCACTGGCTTTCCGATGCAGTGCAGATTGGGCAGGAATCTTTATTGGGGATGCGGCAGGTAGGGGTGATGAGAGGGAGAGGAAGCAGGGACAGGGTGACGACAGAGGTAGAGAGTATGTTGCGGTTGGAGTTGAGGGCCCCAAAGCAGAACAGATGAAGAATCCCCAGAGCCAGAAGCATGAATGCAGCCATATCTAACATAGTAGAATGAATGCCCAGATCGCCTTGTAAAGTATGTGTCTGCCCAGGGCCCCAGGTGTGGCCAGGCCTGAGGAGAAGAAAAGAGTGCAGCTGGCAGAGACTGGTGTGTGTGTGGAGAAGAATGAAAGCTGCTTTGGGAAGCTGGAGCTTTTTGGGCTGTGCTGCAATTTGTTGAAGAACAAATCATTGCAAAAAAAACTGTTCAATGCAAAAAAAGCTGAAAACAGCAAAGAAAAAACAAAAGATTGCAACAAAAGAGACAAAAACTGAAACAAGATATGATTTGAGCCTGCAAGCAGCAGGTCTGAACTAACTTACTGGAAGCAGTCTGAAGATGCGGGATGCAATTATGGATTGACTGCTGCAAACAGTAGGATTGAAGAAACTGAGCCAGAGAAGTGCAAGGAGTAGACTGCTGAACATGATGGAGTGTTGGACTGGAGAAAGCCTGCTGATGATCACGTGACTGAGATCTTGGATTGATTTTGCTTTGCCTGATTTTATGGATTGATTGATTTTATTTGATTGAATTTGATTTTTTTGATTGATTGAAATGATTGAAAATATGATGATAACCTGAATATTTGAAAATGATAACACTGGAGGTGAAGAAAAAATGATGACTAAAAATTGATTGTAAAAAAAAAACACACAAAAAAAAAAATTGAAATTGAAAAAAAAAAAACAAAAAAAAGGAAAAAAAAACTGGGACAAAAAATTTGAAAAGAACCAAAATTTTTGCTTTTTTTTTTGTTTTGGTTTTTTTTTTTGTTTTTTGTGATTTTTTTTTGGTTTTATTTGTTGTTTTTTTTTTTGTGTTTGTTTTTTTTTTAAAGTTTATTTTTGTTTTTTTTTTTAATTTGTTTTGCCCTTTAATTTTTGTTTTTTTTTTTTGAGTGTTCATTTTTTTTTTTGTTTTTTAGAGAAAAATTTTTAAGAAGATTTTTTGTTGATTAAAGAATTGGGAATATTTATTTGTAAATTAAAAGAGGTTGGGATGAAAAGAATGTTTTTTGAGGAAAAAGGGGATAAAAAAAAGGCAGCAGGAACAGGCCCAGATGAAAAGGCACAGAGGGAAATAGGAGGGGAACAGGCGGCGGGCAACAGATAGACAGGGCAGAGGAACAGATGAGGATGTGGTTAAGGGTAAGATTGAAAGTATAAGTAATTAACTGTAAAATTAGTAAATGTTAACTAGAGTAAACAGCAGTTTAAACTTGTTAACTTTAGTTTGAAATGAGTTGTTGTTTTTGTAATGTTTGTAAAAAATGTAATTTTTGTTATTTTTTTTTTTGTTATATAATAAATTTAATTGAATTTTGTTTATTATTTTGAATTGTTAATTAGGTTTTTATTAGTTAAAATTGTAATTAATATTGTTATATTGTGTGTGTTTTGTAAGGTACTATATAGTAAATAGTAAGTTTTTTTTGTTTTTTTTTAATTAGTTAAAAGTTAGAATAAAGTTTTTTTTTTAATGGAATAATAATAAGTTAAATTGATGATTGTTGTTTTTTTTTTTTTGATTAAATTTATGATGTTTTGTTTTTTTTTTTTTGTTTGGTTATTTATTTTTTTTTGTTTTTTGCTTTTGCTTGCTGTTAGTTTGTTTTTTTTTTTGTTTTTTTTTTTTTATTAGTTTTTTTTTTTTTTTTTTTGTTTTTGTTTCCCTTTAAAAAAAATTTTATTTTTTTTTTTTTTTTTTTTTGTGTTGTGTTTTGTTTTTTTTTTTGTTTTTGTTTTTTTTTTTGTTGTTTTTTTGTTTTTTTTGTTTTGTTTTTTATTTTTTGCTGTGTTTTTGCTGTGTTTCAGTAAGTTTGCCTTTTGTGGATTAATGAGTTTTGGGGGAATTGTTTGATTTTAGTTGGTTTATTTTAGAGTGCTTTGTTTTGTTTTTGTTTTTGTTGTTTTTGTTTTTTTTTTTTTTTTTTTATTTTTTTTATTTAATTTTTTTTTTGTTTTTTTTTGTTTTTTTTTTTTTTTTTTTTGGTTTTTTTTGTTTTGTTTTTTATTAATTTTATTTTTTTTTTTTTTATTTTTTATTTTATTTTTTTTTTTTTTTTTTTTTTGTTTTTTTTTTTTATTTTTGAGATAGAATTTTTTTTTTAAGTTTTTTTTTTTGGTAGTTTAGAGATAATATGTGGATGATAAAAGAGTGTCTGGGCTGAGGGAGTTAATAGGATGAGCTTACAGAATGATAAGTTTTTTAGGCTTGCTTATGGGGCTACTGCTTGCTTGCTTGCTTGCTATAAGAAAAATGCTAAGAGCTGGAAGAACTGCCTGCTGCAATGTATTAAGATTGTATGCTGCTTAAAAAGAGCTTTGCTTGCCTGCCAATCAACTGACCCAGATGAGGACCTAAATATCAATGCATATCTATATCTATATCCATATATATCAAACTCTAATACTCCTGCTTCAACTTATTGAGTATTTAATGCAATGCAACTATTTTGGATACTTTCCAAAGTATAATGGACCAAATTTTGCTTTCAGGTACATATCTCCCATTGGTTTTAATTGAATATCATGTGCAAATCTCAGAGTAGATTTAGCCTAAATGTAAGATATTAAATACATTTACATATATTTCATTGTCTAATTCTGAGCTATACGTTAATATTAAAATCAATATAATAAATAATATAACAATAATAGTGCCATTCATTTTCCACAGTGAAAATAAATCCTGGAATAATATTTCTCTGTGTATACTATAATATTCAGAAGTTAGAGATAATCCTACAACTCACAATCAAACTCAAAAACTAGTTAAGTGTCATCTCTAATTTGTGAAAATACTACATTTAGGATAATAATCTCACTGTTATGTATTTGTTTATACCATTCATCTGAAATTATCAGGAAATTTTTCTTAAATTTTTATCTTTCTCTGCCAGACTGTTTTGTAAACAGATGATTTCCTTTTGCAGAGATTAGACAATTTTAAATTAGAATTGAACAAAGTTTTCTGGAAAGTTATTAGGTGAATTAAAAAGGAGGTAAAATGTAATTATGTCATTAGTTTAGGTTTCCTCAAAGGGGTGTCACTGTTCTCATTTAGAATTATAGAATCATAGACATGTCGGGCTGGAAGGGACCTCAAGAGGACATTTAATCCAACTCCCTCACGGAGATAGGATTAAGTATACCTAGATTATCCCTGACAACTGTTTATCTAACCTGTTCTTAAAAGTCTTCAGTGATTGGCATTCTGTAGTTTCCTTAGGTAACATGTTCCAGTGCTTAAATATCCCTTACAGTGAGAAAAATTTTAAAAGTTAGAGGTTTATCAGCAGGAATCTGTCTGCAAATAGATATATATTTTGGGCCAGATTTGCTCTCAGTTATTCAGATGTGAATAGGGGAATAATTCCACGTCCTTCAAGATGTCCTTCAGGATCAAATTTCTGCTCATAATTACTTTGGTGTAAATATAGAAATTGAGAGCAAAATTTAGTCGTACATTTTCATTTCTATGATTGAGAGCAGAATTTGACCCAATAAGTATGATTACATTTTTGCTTTGTGGAGTTTTGAGTGTCCAGAAATACTGAAGAAAATGGAACATTTTTAGGAGTTTGAGAAGTTCTGAGTGGATTGAATTAATGTGTTTATTTTTCATTTAGTGCTGTAATTATTCTATGAAAATAATTTTGGCTGATTCTTTAAAGCTTGCTAATGACCTCTGTCACAGGATGTCCATATTTTGCTAATATGGAGCAGATTCTCTTAGTCACATAAAGTAAAATTTTATTCCATGAGTAATCCCACTGATGTCAATAGGGGATATTCATGGTCAAGTGAGAGTAAGACTGGTTCATATATAAACTGTGGCCATAAAAATACCCAACCTACATTTAACATAGTGATAAAAATGTGTGTGTACAAAGTAATGTTTCCTTGTATAGAATATAACTAATAGAAATATAGATTTATAAAAAAATATATTTAATAAATAAAACTGCATTTTATTTTATATATTATATAAACTTTTGCCATGTTTAAAATGAATAATAATAGCAAAAATGTATGTGAACACAGTCTTGAAGTCCTTAAATCTCAATCTGAGATGGGAGTGAGACCTGCATATGTAGAATATATATATTTTCACCAACTGGGTGTATTATAAATGTAATGATACACTATATTTGTATCAAGGAAAAATTGATATTTTTCATATTTCAGACATAACTCTGTTCTCCACCATCCTCACCAAATATCATGTGAAAGAAAACAAACATTCTGTTTGACTCTGGCAACACTTTGTATAACAATTCCAAATGGTTAGCTTAGAATTGCTTATGTATGTTGAAAGTAAATTCTGCAGAGTTCATATAATTCACAAGTGATCATGCCTTAACCTAAGTTCTGAGATCTTTTCAGGAGCATCATGTACGCTTCTTCCAAATTTCTGAGCTCTGAGGCAGGATGCCAAAAGACTGCCATCTTCTTGGGTTGCTTCAAATAAAAATAACAAACAGTCCTCTTGACAATATAAAAGGCCACTGCTAAATCTTCCAAAGATGATTTCTAGTAGATGATTTAATGTCTTAGTAATAATGTGCAGTAAGCTGTGATGGTCAGGACTGTGGGTGAACTTTGACACTCTTGCTATTTCATATGCAAGGTTGTTCTAGAAACATATAGGACAAAAGACATCACTCAATGTCAAAAGACCCAATAGTTTTTTTCATGGATAAACTTAAGTTTTCTGATGGTCGATAGGAAAGGGAACTCATTTTTGTTGTTAGACTTGGATGTGCTCTGAGATTTGGTGGAATGTATTTTAGTAGCTGCAGGAAATATTTTTTAAATTTTTTTCCAAAAAAACCATAAAGAAAGGGATTCAAGCAATTGTTGAAGTAAGCTATGCAGATGGTGAAGGGCATAGCTGTATCCACAACATCAACAATTTGGCATTCTGTTATGATACCTAGCTGGATTAATACATCCAGAAAGGTAAACACTTGATGAGGAATCCAGGAAAAGAAGAAGAAAAGTACTATTGCCACAATCATCTTAAAAATCTCATCATTTCTGGTCTTGTTTTTCTGAATTTGGTAAGCTTTCTTCAGCGTCTTCCAGATTAAGGTGTAACTTGTTAAAATTATCAAAAAGGGAATTAAAAAACCCAACATGTTCTTAGATAAACCTAGCCCAACAGGCAGTGTTGTATTATGGGTTTTGTACCGAAAAGCACAAATTGTCATATTCATATTCTCGACAAAAAATACATCACGGTGAATTAGGACAGGCAAACTAGCCAATCCTGCTAGCAGCCAGATGCCAATGCAAGTTATTTTGGCAACAAGCATGGTGCGCTGAAGTCGGGACTTCATTGGATGTACTATAGCCAGGTAACGGTCAATGCTAAGACATGTGAGTAGAAACACACTGGCATACAGGTTGAAACTTACCACAGCTGATGCTAATTTACATAAACAATTGCCAAAAGGCCAGTGGTATTCCATGGCTGTGTAGGCTGCCCACAGTGGCAATGTCATTAGGAAACATAAGTCAGCCAGGGCTAAGTTCAACAGAAAGACACTAGCCACAGTCTTTAATTTCATGTAGAAGCAAATGACAATGACCACCAAGCTGTTCCCGAATATGCCTACAATAAAGATGATGCTGTAAACAGTTGGAACCATAATGTATATATAGGCATGCCTTCCTGAAACGGGGCAGTCAACATGGATTCTTTTAACAGTCCCTTCGGTAGATGAATTAAGGCTCATCTTGATCTCTTCAGTTGCAGGTTTGTTTCAGGCACAATATAAACTCTATCTGGGTGAAAAAGAAAAAAAAAATCATGAGTGAAGGTTTTTTGGGGGCTTTTTTGCAATTAAATTTCAAGACTGTACCTTATGTAGCAATGATGAATCCAATTCACTGAAGGAAATTTTAACTACACTTCTAAGGAAATGAGGACATGAGAAATTAATCTACTTTTCATTAACTGAACAGCTCCATCTGATTCAGTTGAAGTCTGGGTTACAGGCCAAATCCTTAATGAGCCCTTGTTCAGGCAAAATTCCTGTTGCAAACTGATGGGGAAACATTTTCCAGCTCTTTATATTTCTCTCGATGTGTGCTGTCTTCTCTTTGTATTAATGTACCCTGGGCTATACATGCCTATTTTATGTATTTAACACTACCAAAATCCTTGATTCTTTTAAACCTCATATCATTGTATTTATTCTATTTCATTTTACACTCCCCCGGCCATATCCTGCCATCATTCTTTATGAAATCAAAATTTCAGTGCACAAGTGGATGTCGGGATAGGGCCTTTGGTTAGTTTCAGGTGGAAGCAAACATTCAGTGGTGCAAACTCACAGGTCTATTTTCCCCAGACCCTTTGCACAAAACTCCCATTGATATTAACTGTTTCAATCCTGTAGTTGTTTCTTGCCTGGAACTCTTATTGTGTGAATTTCCCACTGAAGTCAGAGAATCTCTGTAATTGGACCTAGGTAGAAATAATATGCATGGAACAGGTAGAATATAGTTGTTGCTGCATAGGACCAAATATGGAGTACAATAAAAGCTGTGGTGATGATTAAATTCCCTAACCAAGTTTGCTCTCTCATTGAGCCAATGACGTACCTCAGCCAGCACTGTTCACTGATTTGGGATGAGAGATAAAGTCAGGTAATGAATTAAGGGCCTGATCAGCTCCCATTGAAATCCACAGGAATCTTTCTGGGGATTGGATTGAGCCTCTGCAACGCACTGCCCAATACCAAAGCAGTAACAAAAGAACAAACCCACCTATGGGAATCCTCAACACTGGCCCACAAACAGTATGAGGCAAAACTCAAACAAGGAACAAACACAATGCCCACAATGTGATACATAATGTCAGTGCTGTTCTGGAAGGTAAAAACCACCCCACTGCACTGCCAATTATCTACAGCAGGGGTAGGCAACCTATGGCACATGTGCTGAAGGCAGCACGTGAGCTGATTTTCAGTGACACTCACACTGCCTGGGTCCTGGCCACTGATCCAGGGGACTCTGCATTTTAATTTAATTTTAAATGAAGCTTCGTAAACATTTTTAAAACCTTATTTACTTTACATACAACAATAGTTTAGTTATATATTATAGACTTAGAGAGAGACCTTCTAAACACATTAAAATGTATTACTGGCACGTGAAACCTTAAATTAGATTGAATAAATGAAGACTCGCCACACCACTTCTGAAAGGTTGCCAACCTCTGATCTACAGGAAAAAAATATGTCTTCCCATCCCCAGAACTGGCAGTCAGCTGCTTCTCTAAGCAAACCAGAAGGTATGGTTTATATACCACACTCTTTAGTGGAGAACAGCAGGCTGAAACTGACAACACTCAAATGGAAAAGTATTACTTATAAGTTGCCTTAATGCATACTAAAGAAATGGGGAAAAGAAAGAGGATGTGTAGCTGTGTT
Organism: Mauremys reevesii; assembly: GCF_016161935.1. Taxonomy (NCBI): domain Eukaryota; kingdom Metazoa; phylum Chordata; order Testudines; family Geoemydidae; genus Mauremys; species Mauremys reevesii. The sequence continues at coordinate 27,903,029 of NC_052631.1, forward strand.
CCACATTTTTCTGTGGCACTGTAAATAAAAAGGAAAGTTTTAATTTAGCATAAATGATTCTTTTATTTCTATGACACTATCTTTCTAATGTCATTGCAGTAAAGACTAAAGATAGTAAATTTCCATGGTTCCAAAAGTCCTTGCTTTCTGTTCCAGTTCAGTCATGGGAAAAAACTAATTTTAACCACCTAAATAAACTACTTTGAAATGCAGTGAGGATTTTGTATCTGTCCCGAACATATGTTTGGCTGCTCTCTGGAAGCCATGGCAAACGATATGAATTGTGTTGAAAAGATTTGCCTTGCAGCCTTCAGAGGTTTACCAGCATTTCTAACTCTCTGAACATGCACAAAAACCAGAAGGCCAGAGCCTCAGCCGCTATAAATTGTGATAGCTCCCTGGATTTCAATGGAACTATCCTCACTTACGCCTGCTGATGGTTCAGCCCACAAAATGTTTATTCTTACAAATTCTAAAATGATATTTCTCATAACATTTTAATTGTAAATGTAAAATTCTGAAGTGCTTACTCAGGAAATACTATTAAGAAGGTCAATAGGCACCCTCTGCTTCTCAACTGAACTGAACATGAGTAAGGTCTTTAGGATTTGGTTCAATAGTGATAGCTTCTTTTGAAAGGCAAGCTAAAACTCAGATTCAGTATAATTTTCAGTGAGGCTGCAACTTAAAGCGGAAATAGCTAATGACTATGCAAAAAAGCCTCCCTGTGATAACAGGCAGGTAATAAAAAAAACCCCAGCTAATTACATTTTAGAAGAATCTTCTGATATCCAGGCTACTTTTTCAATAATCATAAAAATGATGTGGCAAATGGACCAACTTACTCAGATGTCTTTTAGATTCTATACTTGGATGTCATGCCAGTCCATACAGTAAATATGATACATGTGCCATAGGCTAGAGTTTTATCTAAAGCTGTGAATTCAAGCTAGGTACTTATTTTGTTCTGTGGTATCTGTACTCTAATGTTCTTTTGACATAGTAATTTAAGCCTAATTTTTTAGGACTATTTGGAGGTTATATAGGCAGAACTGAGTGTGTCTTACAACTTAGTGGTTTGTTGCATTCACCAGGATTGTAAACACATAAACCGCTCACAAATTACACATCCCAGCCATTTGGATTGAAAAATTTGTCGTTTAATTGACAATGAAAAACAAATCTGTAAAAATCCAGGGCCAGATTGTTTTTGTCCCACACTGAAACCTTTAGAAAGGTTTCAGGGGAAGGAATCACAGTTCCATTACCTCTTCAGTTAGTGCCTAAATATGGATCTACGTGCCTAAATTTAGGTGCCCAAGTGTGAAAATTTTGACATAAATCTACTAAAAATATATCCAAGCAATGTAAACATGTGCAAGTTGTGTAAAATCTACCTTTGGCTTTGCTAGGGCCTCTACGGTGTGCACAAACAACTTATTTCTTAATGAATTGGAACCTCAGGGTGCAGTTACTAAATTATAACTGAAACAGGCAGAACATTTTCTCAACCACCTACAGACCAGCAAATTTTGCACCCAAATTAGTGGAAACTTACAAGATGACACAGCATTCACTTGACAAGTCTGTGAGGACCCTAGCTGACTATCATACCTAACTTGTGCCCGAAACACAGATTAATATATTGGCTTTACTCTTAAAACAACCTGGTAAATGTAAAGTCACTGTTACAAAAATGAATATGTCCCTAAACCACTGGGGCATTATAACTACTTTACTTCATTTAAAAAAAAAAGACATCTGCAGTACTGTACAGGCAACGGAAAACTTCAGGGACTAATACTGATACTTTGTTGTTGCTCATTATTTATACTACAGTAGCACCAGAGGTTCCAATTAAGATCATGATAAAAGTTTTAAACAGACATAGTGGGAGACACGTCCTGTCTCAGAGAGCTTAAAACCTAAATATACAAGACAGACAATGGGAGTATTATTTTCCCTTTTTTTTTAAAATGGGAAACTGAGACACAGAGAAATTAAAGCTCAGATTTTTAAAAGGTATTTAGGTGTTCTGCTCAGTGTTGCAACATCTATCTGATTTACAAGTCTATGGGCTTGTCTACACAGCCCTGCAGTTTGGACTGGGTGTGAATTGCAGCACACACCAAAGTGCTGCGCTGTATCTGCCCCATGTGGATCCTGTTGGCATGAAGTAAAAGGTACCTAGTTCGTACTAATGTAGTCCTGTTGGAAGAGGGCTAAGTTAACGCAAACTAGGTATCATGCTGGCAGTGTCCACATGGGGGAGTTACAGTGCAGCACTTTGGTGCACACTGCAGTTCACACCCCTGTAGTCCACACTATGCAGCGCAGCATAGAAATAGCCTCCGAGTATGTCTACACTGCAGTTGAAGGCCTGATTGCAGTTTGGGTAGGCATACCCATGCTAGCATGCCTAAAAACAGCAGTGAAGACACAGTGGCTCCTTACAAGCCCCCTTTGAATCCTGGGTAAAGCCTACGCAAGCTGCCATCACACCTCTGACTACAGTGTCAACATAGCCTAAGTCTCACTGAAAGTTAATGGGACTTAGGTTCCTAGGTACCCAAACCACTTTGGCCTTCCAGTGTTTAGCTGAGGAATGCCGAAAAACCTTTAAAAATCTGGGCCTAAGGGACTTGCCCAAGATCACACAGGAAATCAGGCAGAGCCAGGAATTGAATTAGATCTCCTGACGCTCAAGCCAGTGCTTTGAGCCACAAGACCATCCTTTTACTTTAATAGGTTGCTCTTTTCTAAAAATGTAGTGAGCCTCAAATATGTTTTTTTTTCCATGAGTAATGATCTATTAATGCTTCATTTATCCTCCTGATACACTTCCTTGTTCTAGGAATAATGCCGGACTTACAAAGCTGATTAATTAAAAAAAAGATAAAAGGGCAATTTCAAGATTTAGCTTCTTGGGAATTACACCAAGACTGGAATATCTAATTAAATGTAGCTTTAAATATAAAACTTTTACCAAGAACTACAATTAATTCCTCCCAATCTCAGCAACTCCTTCTGTAAATTACAATCTAGGTACCTCGTTTGTTACAAATGCCTCAAAAAACCCACCAAAAACAAAAACAACAACAACAAAACCCTCCCAACCAACCCTCAGTTATTTTTACCATTTTTTTTCCAAGCAAAAAACTCATGCTAAACCAGCTGGCACAACAAATACCTTATATTCTGATTATCAGTGGCATATTAACTTATTAACCCCCCAGGACTCAAATTCATGGCTGCCCATGCCTCACAAAATCTGGCATGTCACAGGTTTTAGCTTTGTGGCCAGTCACATTATCCAGATCCTATAAGGAAAATAGCAAATACTCCCCTGAAGCACACTGTGGAGCCACCCAACATGATGTGAACTCCTGTGAATACATATTTTTGTAGCTTGTGCTCTGCAACAATATGGTCCATCTTTTTATAACTTGCTTCAGCTCCAGGCTGGGACTGTACAGTCTGTTAGTCATTATAGCCTTTCTTCATTCATATAGAATCACAGAAGTATTGGACCAGAAGGGACCTCAATAGATCTAGTCAAGTCCCCGGCACTCAAGGCAGGACTAAGAGCAGGTCTACCCTACAGCCTAAGTCGATATAACTTACATCGCTCAGGGGTGTGAAAAAGTCTCCCCCATCCCCAAGCGACGCAAGTTTCATGCTGTCCACATTGGCGCTATGTTGGCGAGAGATGCTCTCCCACCGACATAGCTTCTTGACGAGGTGGAGTAATTGTGCCCATGGGAGAGCGCTCTCCCGGCGGCACAGCATGTCTTTCCCAGATGCACTACCGCGGTGCAGCTGCATGAATGCAGCTGTGCTGATGTAGCACTGTAGTGCAGATTTGCCCTAAGTAATAAGGCCATTTGCCCTAAGGCCATTCCTGACAGGTGTGTGTCTAACCTGTTCTTAAAAACCTCTAGTGATGGAGATTCCACAGCCTCCCTAGGTGATTTGTTCCAATGCTTAACCACCCTGACAGGAAGTTTTTCCTAATGTCCAACCTAAACGGCCCTTGCTGCAATTTAAGCCCATTGTTTCTTGTCCTATCCTCAGAGGTTAAGGAGAACAATTTTCTCCCTCCTCCTTGTAACAACCTTTATGTCCTTGAAAACTGTTATGGTCCCCTCCTCAGTCTTCTCTTCTCCAGTCTGAACAAACCCAGTTTTGTCAATCTTCCCTCATAGGTCGTGTTTTCTAGACCTGTAATCATTTTTGTTGCTCTCTTCTGGACTTTCTCCAGCTTGTCCACATCTTTCCTGAAATGTGGGGCCCGGTACTGGACACAATACTCCAGTTGAGGCCTTATCAGCATGAAGCAGAGTGGAAGAATTACCTCTTGTGTCTTGCTTACATCACTCCTGCTGATAAAAAAAAACAAAAACAGAAATCTGGGATGTATTTGCAACAGGGTTACACTGTTGACTCATATTAGCTTGTGATCCAGTATGACCCCCAGATCCCTTTCCGCAGTACTCCTTTCTAGGCAGTCATTTCCCATTTTGCACATGTGTAATTCATTGTTCCTTCCTAAGTGGAGTACTTTGCATTTGTCCGTATTGAATTTCATTCTCTTTACTTCAGACTATTTCTGCAGTTTGTCCAGATCATTTTGAATTTTATTCCTATTCTCCAAAGAACCTGCAACCCCTCCCAGCTTGGTATTCTCCACAAACTTTACAAGTGTGCTCCTTGTGCCATTGTCTAAATTGTTTATGAATATAAACCTAGCACTGATCTCTGCAGGACCCCACATGATATGCAGCTTCCAGCTTGACTGTGAACCACTGATAACTACTGATAACTACTCTATGGAAATGGTTTTCCAACCAATTATGCACCCATCTTATAGTAGCTCCATCTAGGCTATATTTCCCTAGTTTGTTTATGAGGAGGTCATGTGGGATAGTATCAAAAGCCTTACTAAAGTCAAGATATACCACATCTACTACTTCTACTCATCCACAAGACTTGTTACCCTGTGAAAGAAAGCTATTAAGTTGGTTTGACATGATTTGTTCTGGACAAATCCATGCTGGCTGTTAGTTATCACCTTATTATCGCTTAGGTGTTTGCAAATTGATTCCTTAATTATTTGCTCCATTATCTTTCCGGGTACTGAAAATATCAGACCAGTCAGCTTAATTCCCCAGGTTGTCCTTATTCCCCTCTTTATAGACTGGCATATATATTTGCCCTATTCCAGTCCTATGGAATCCCTTCTGGTCTTCCATGAGTTTTCGAAGATAATTGCTAATGGCTCAGATATCTCCTCTGTCAGTTCTAGGATGGATGAATTTCATCAGGCCCTGCCAACTTGAAGACATCTAACTTGTCTAAGCAATTTTTAACTTTTGTTCTTTTCCTATTTTAGCCTCAGACCCTACTTTATTTTCACTGGCATTCACTATGCCAGATGTCCAATTGCTACTAACCTTTCTGGTGAAAACTGAAACAAAAAAAGACATTTAACACGTCTATCATTTCCACGTTTTCTGTTATTGTCTTTCCCCCGTCATTGAGTAATTGGCCTTCCCTGTCCTTGGTCTTCCTCTTGCTTCTAATGTATTTGTAGAATGTTTTCTTGTTCCCCTTGATGTCTCTAGCTAGTTTAATCTCATTTTGTGCCTTGGCCTTTCTAATTTTGTCCCTACAGGCTTTATATTCATCCTTTGTAATTTGACCCATTTTCTACTTTTGTATGACTCTGTCTTGAGTTTTAGATCATTGAAAATCTCCTAGGTAAGCCAGGGGGGGTCTCTTGGCATACTTCCTATCTTTCCTACACTGTGGGGTAGTTTGATCTTGTGCCCTTACATAATATCTCTTTAAAAAACTGCCAGCTCTCTCAAACTGTTTTTCCCTTAGGCTTGTTTCTCATGGGATCTTATCTACCAACTCCCTGAGTTTGGTAAAGTCTGCCTTCTTGAAATCCATCGTCTTTTTATTCTGCTGTTGTCTCTCCTGTCATTCCTTAGAGTCATGAATTCTGTCATTTCAGGATCACTTACCAATAGACACTTATAGATTTGAAGGCCAGAAAGAACAATTATCATCCATTATATCATCTAGTCTGACCTCTTGTATGCTAGCTAAGAACCTGAATCTACCAGTGTTGTGCTGAGTTGGACCTTACTCCATGAGCAGACCCACTGATTCCAAGTAGTAAGGTCCTACTCTATGTGTGTAAGGTTGGTGGAATTGTGACATAAGATATGTATTGAATACAACTGTGGATTTCATAGCAAATAGTCAAGTCATGTCTAATGCAACATGTGGTAGATGTCCCTCTGCAGAGGGTTTAAGTATTTTCCTCTCAAAACAGGTTGCAGCTTTTATGGTTGTGCAGTCCATGAATCTTGAAGCATTTCTAATAACCAGCAGGAATACCGGGCTCTCTCTGTAGATTGGCCCCACCTTTGGAATTTATTCCCTTTGGCAACGCACCACATAGTTTAGTGTGCTTTGGGGTATGCATCAGTATTTAGGTTTTGACTTCCCCTTTCTGCTCAAATGGTGGCTAATGTTTCTGGTGAGAGCGGTGGCCTTGATTAATGCTAACTATTGTTATCTGTGTTTTAAATGTTTGTAAATAAGCACCTACCTTAAATGTTCTAAAATTCATTACAATCAGCAATAAAATCAAGTTTGTTAATTTGAGCCTGACCCTGTAAGTTTGTGAGCACTTTCTGTGAGGTACTGAATGGCCACAACTCCCTTTGAAGTGAGGAGGGAAATAAGGAAGTTCAGCATTTCATAAGTAGAATCAGGGCCTTGGTCAGGAAAGAGTTTTTTGAAATGCTGTACATGAATACTAAATTAAAACAGCCATTTCAAAGTTAACAGATCAAGCTCATTTCTGGTGTAACACCACTGATTTCAGCAGAGTTACACCAGGGATGAATTTGGCACATTATCATCTTCAAAATATATCAAACAATTGCAAATATTTTATTAATTATTCAAATGCACATGTACAAAAAAGGAAAATATGCTAATTCTAATGACAAAATGAGAAATACCAAAATAATACAGAGCTGAGGAAGTGGAGAGTGGAGAAAGAGATTATTAAGGAGGAATAAGGTAAGAAACTTAGTTTTGTTGCATTTTCCTTATAAGAGATTTTGATGCATCAGAAAGAAAAGAATGTTTTTGTGGATATATTTGAAGTGTTAGAAACACACACAATAGCTTTGTAAAGTGTTTGCATGCAATAGGAATATGGAAGGACGTTTCCTTTGAGTGCAAATAAAGAATGTGGACCATGTCTTCCTAGGAGAAACAGATGTGTAAATTTCCCTTGATTGACTAACAGTGACACACTTGTAATCTTATCACCTGGCTGTATGTTGTGCTCTATATATTTGAGAGCACAAATGGCTTTATATCACTGTGAGACTGAATTTCTGAATGGCCTGACATCTTAAGTTCTCGTAAGGAAAGCATTGCTAATGCTCAAATGGGACTTTTACAGTCTAAGGAACTCTTAATGTTTCAAAAGAAGACACAGTTGGTTTTGCTTCTCAGGAGATGCACATCCCCCTCACTGCTCTGGAAACTCTAAAGCAATAGAAAAAGCTTGAAACCTGAAGTGGAAACTCATTCCTTCTGAAGAGCTACTCAAGATGGCAGCTCTGAGAGATGTGATGGAACATCATCGTTGATATCAATTCCTTGCAGTGAACTGTGCTCTTTCTTTGCTAGACATCACTGGGGTTTAGTTACATTAAAGCTATACAGAATAGAATACGTTAATGTGGGGACACTTCACCTACTGCAATCTGCATCATTACCTCATCAATGAGTGCCAAAGCATCAAAATAATCTGAATGGTGCATAAAAGACAAACACAGAGGCTGCAGACAGACAGATTTTACTCTAGCCAGTGCCTGGGAACTTTAAGGGTGACATGGCAGTAGCGTTTGCTAAAAGGATTGATTTCAAGTGACTGAGAATAGGGGGTGGGGGCTGCTTCAGAGTCAATCTCTAAGCTAAGTGTCTGGTGAGCTGCTAATCCTTGTTGTACATTACTGTCCTGTTTGACCTTTTATTTTTTTAATTACAATGATTATAATAAGTCACTGGTAATGCAGGGTTTCAGACTGTTCTACTAGCTATTATTTACCACTCTATTCATTTCCTGTGTTGGATGAGCATGCATCCTAATTAAACTGCCTGTGGTAACAAGGCAGGATGCTGGGCCCAGGCAAGGTAAATAGTGCTTTGCCAACTGAAACATAAGATGAGATACCACTGACTCCAGCTTCCTGTGAAAACTTCATTAGCTATAAATGGGTAACCAGATGTCACAAGTAAGGTTTGAAACAAACAAACAAAAATGCTTTCAATATTTGTGCTTTGGCACTGACTATCGATACAGGCAGACCCAGCCTTAAGGATTTAGCTGTATTACAGTAGGTAATACGCCCTTTTTCTTCTCCTGATGCTGGCTGGGTTATCTGTTCCCCCTGTAAATGAGAAATAAGACTTCTCTGTGTTTATCAGGATGAAATCTTCTTTTCACATGAGAGGGCTGTGGATTTAACTCAGAGTAAACTTCCTGAGACAGGCTGGAAAACATTTTGGAATATGTTCTATAATAAAAAGTGTTTGTTTATTGTTCCTTTTTTAAAAAACTCTGTCCCAGGTAGTCTTGCTTTCATTCCTTCTCTAGGTCTGTTGTAACTGGTTGCTGCAAAACTATTAAGGTTTTACAAGCTTTTTATTTCATTGTCCTTTTCCTATACAGCAGTATAAACAGTATGTTCATCCCCACAGCCATAAGTGACTGTACTTTCTTCCACCTCATATGATCACAAATTCATCCTCCTTTCCTGCTTATCTCCCAGGACCTCGCTTCTCACGGCAATGAGACAGACTGCATCCTGTAAACACTCTGCCACCAACTAGGACCAAAGCCTACCCACAGAAAAAAGTAGGTGGTGGTAGAATTCTTGTTTAACAAACACAGATACAAAAGATAAAGTAGCAGATGTATTTTTTCTGCCAAAATATCTTGTCATGTACAGGCAGAGAGGAGTGTCATTAAGTACAAGTGCTTAAATAGGATAAGTTAACGAAGGGCGGTCTGAATTCTAAAGAGCCCTGTGATTGCTCCTCTGCCCAGACTTATGGTACAGAGGGAAGACTTGATGGTGAAGCCTGATGAGCACTGCTGGAGAGGCTGCTTCCTCTAGGTTGCTGGGTCAATCCAGTACAAGTCAATAGAAGCAAAAAATGTTAACAGTATGATGGCTACTCAGTGGCCTATCTAGAACAAGCTGCTGTTTTCAGACTGTTCCCTAGTGGGCAGCTTTCCATGTAACAGCTGTAACTTGCAGTTCAAGATAGAAACATGTTCGGTTTCTCAGATTTAAAGATGAGTTTATTTTAAAAATATATTTTTTAGTATATATAGTAGGCTGATGGGCAAACTATGTGGCCTGGTCTCACTTTAGTTACAATCCTAAATAAGAATTTGCAAATAGATGCAGGGGATTTTCTTTCTTATTTTCTGTGTACTTGTTCAGCTCCAGCTAAAGCCTATCCCAAACCCAGCAGGGATTGAGCTGAACCATGGGGTTTCCCCTGCGGTTACAATTCCTGGATTTCAAGAGCTCCTGTGGGGCTACCACTGAAGCCAGGGAGTCCGGCTCTTCTCCTCTGCTCTCAGTGCTCATCCTAGTGGCATCCAGCTGGCATGGAACAACCAGGTGGGAGAACAGGCAGCAGCAGCCTCAGGGCCTTGCTGGCAGAGGGGCAGAGACTGGAATGGAGGGTGGCAGGGGTTCAAATGGGATCAGAATGCAGCTCTGATCAGAACTAAGTGCCAGAGACTTTCCCAGGGCTGTTTCGTATAGGTTTTTAGGGAGCTATGGCATGCGCCCTCTTCTGGCAAGACATGAACGCCTCAGACCTGTCAAGTTTAACCTGCTGTTCAGCCACAATCTGCCCTTCTGCTGGTTCAGGGATTTCTACCCTTCCCCCCAACAAATGGCTCCTTAGGTCTCTCTAGTCCAGAGTTACTGCTGAGGAGCCCACATGTAGGCTGAGGAGACTGTAAGAAATGTGTTCCTGCCGTTAAATCACACCATGTAATTATAAGTATTGTAGTCTTCCTATTTGCATGGGCTTTACAGTCACGTGACAGCCTCCCCACGTTTCACGATGCTTAGTGCCTAAGACTTTAACCTTTTACAAATGTAATCATGAAGAATAGAATTAGAGAAATACAATACAGAACTAGAAGCTTTTCTCCAGATATACTCATTTGTATCATACAAGCAAACAGAAAAGCAGCTTTGATAATAATTGTTGAATTTGTTGCTGCTTGGGCACATTTTGGAATAATTAGATAAAACAGTGATTTGGCATGTGAGTCACCAGAAATCCCAGGAACTATATGCCTTCCTGTCCATTTCTAACGTATTTGGACTCTTTCACTAAGCAATTACCATAATCACATGAGAACTCACTACCAGTATTATTTAAGTGCTTTCTTTCTGCTACAATCTTTTGAATTGGATTAAGCTACTTTTTGGTTTTATGTTTCACAAGTATTAGTGAATGTATGTCCTTGTATTGACTGTTAAAATGTACTGTGTAAAAGTACTATTGTTTGAAAAGCAATGTCTATTTGTAAGATCTGCATTGATATGCTTTTGGCTGACCCTGTGCTACTCTCATGTATGCTCCAGTCCATGTATACGAGTATATAATCCCAGTGAGCTCAGCAGGACTACTCCTGTGTGTTCAAGTGTTTGCAGAATTGGGGCCCTAACTTGCAGTCATTATTTTGGTTGCTTTCTTTCATTGTGTTTCTATTTCAGGGCCGCCCAGAGGATTTAGGGGGCCTGGGGCAAAGCAATTTCAGGGACCCCTTCCATAAAAAAAAAGTTGCAATACTATAGAATACTTTATTCTCGTGGGGGCCCCTGCGGGGCCTGGGGCAAACTGCCTCACTCCCCCTGCCCCCCACCGGGGCAGCCCTGTTCTATTTAGGCTTTGTAAGAATGACACAATTAGGCTAATTACTTGTGTACTCTACATACTTGGTTAATATTTTCAGCTGAAGTAATGCATGAGTAGAAAGAGTGAGTTATTGCTTGCCCTGGACAGTTAGATGATCTAAATACCATTTTTTTTAGATCAAAATATTTTAAATCTTAAAATTTTCAGTTTGTGATGAGAGCTTTCAAATATGTGACAACAGTTTTTAAGCTGCCATGGTAAAAGCTGGGCTGCTTTATGGTGCCAGTTTTTCATAATCAGCAAACTGCAAGGGTGAGGCCTGACATCTTAGGAGGATGTGAATTTCTCCATTAGAGTGAAACACTGACTTTCCTTGTCAAATTAGCTTTCATGATATTGGCTCTTGAGTAGCAGAGGCCCAGCTATTGTTAGCCTGTAAACTGGTACACTTTGTGATGCCGAGAACTCTCCTCTATATTTATCTCCTTCTACATACTTCAGTACTTAGAAAAATCAAATTATTTTCATTTCTTGCTTTTCTTCCTTACTTCCAGTTTTTCATACTCCCCCCCCCCATCTGCTTTCCTGACTTTGATTAATTTTTTAACTTCGTTACCAAACCTCATTCAACTTTGCTCAGTTTTATCTGTGAAAGTTTCTGTAAGGGAAAAGTGCAGATTAATGTGCATACTCTGTGGGAAATCATCTGCTTTCAGAAGGAGTAACCAGGGTTGAAATTATGGGGAAGGTATTTTGAAGGATTTTTTTTTTTGGAATGGAAAAGCAATAGGAAGAAGATAATAGCAATAATCATAGTGATGCTGTTTAATTTGCTCTGAAATCTATTCACACTATGTAGGACATTCTGACCACTAGAGGTCTGTATTTCCTATTTTAAAAAATATAAAAAAACTGTTTTTTTATTCTCAAGTGTCATCATTCAGTGTCAACCCCAGAATGTTGTTTACATGAAGAATTGCTTCAAAGACACAAACACAGTACAAAAAAGTACTATCCTTAAGTTTTGCATTTAAGCACCGAAGAGTATAGCAGAGAGAGCAATTTTAGGATGGATTATAGGACATAATAGTTGTTTTCTCTCTCCAATTGCTATTAATTTAGGATAGTCCTGGTTTTGCTGACATTTAACCCAATATCCTGTTCGAGTAAATCATGGAGCAACATCCTGACATTTGTTTTCCCAAAGACACATGGAGTTTGACCTCCCCAAATTTCCTGATGCAAATTTTAAAAAATGTATTTGCAGTCTGGGAAAAGATTATAGTTCCCTATAAAATTGTAAATGAAAATACTTGGCAACTAAATATTATTCTGTAAGATTTTTAGTTCTTTGTTATTAATTATACAGCATGTTTTTTTCAAATGCCAGCCAGAGAATAATACTGAAAGTAATTTTAGCTAATTCTAGGTCTACTTGACTTAAACATTCATTTTCCTATTTAGTGGGTGGTGTTTTTGTTGTTGAAGTTGTATGAAGATTCCACTTCAGATCTACTGTGGTTGTTATTAAAAAAAAAAAAAAAAGCACCATTTTTTTAAATTGGGATTTTGGAAAAGTACATGGCAATGTGATTCTATATTGATTTTTAGTACCCACACTGTCAATTTTAGATTTAAAGGTCTTAACATATTTAATTTCCTGTAAAATCAGTTTCAGGTTTTAAAATAATAGTTGTCTGATTTCCCCTCCTTCTGTTTACACACCTCTCACATTAACCCTTGGGGCCCTCGTGAGACATGATGGTGTTTATATAATTGTTCTACTAAAATAATTCTCTTTTGAGCTAGGCAGTCTGCCAGTCCCCATTAAAGTAAACATCATTGTAACACTTTCCTCCATACGAGACTTCTAAATCTAGGGGGAGGTGAACTTCTGTAGTAGTTGATTGCTACAATGGTATTTATTTATTTGGGGACTGGAAGACTATCATGTCAATAGAGGAACAATAGGGAACCACAAGTGAGTTATATTACTTCATGCCAGACAAACAAATAAATTGTGTATTCTACTTTTCACTACCATGTCTCATGTTTGTGTCCAATAAGGTGGTTATGTTCTGTCTGATGGTGAATCCTTATAGAGTTAAGGAATGACGCATTGTATCTCAGATCCAGCAAAAACAGCAATATTTTTGAGAGAAAACAAAGGGATCTGAGAAAATGGGGGATGATGGGGGTGGGGAGAAGGGTTGGACATCTGTGGTGGCTGTAAAACCCAAGGTGAACGGATGTCACCAGTGCCACCAATTTTCTAGGCTGTTTAAAAGACAGAATAAAGAAAAAAAGGCTTTCACCTGCACAGGCCCAAATTCCGCACTTTGCATGAGAGTGGACTGTGGCAAAAGTCAGCAGGAACAACAGACCTCACCTAAATGCTGGGGTGGGGGACACATCTGCACTTTTGCAGAGGAACAATCCAAGAGGCTCTCCTTGGGAATTTCTCCCAAAGTAATGTCATTGGAGGAGGACTGGATTTGCCCCTTCCCCCCACCAACACACATAATGAGTTCTTCTGCCCCCAGAAGCCAGCAGATCCTCCAGGATTCAGAGGAAACAAGGAACATCTGCATAGAGGGCCTGTGCTTTGAGGCTCCAATACCCTGCTCACTCCAGTATCCTAGCTGTGCAGCTCCAATAGGAATACATTGACAGAGCCTCTGTTGCCAAAGTTCCACAAGGTTCAGCCTGAAGCAGCATTCTTTCTTTCTAGTAATCTACATTCATGAGAAAATAAAGAGATGAAACGGGAAAAAAAAATCTGCAGGGATTGGTGAGGAGAATGCAGCAATTACAGCCTTATTTCCAGCCCACCCTCTTATCATAGAATCATAGGAATGGAAGGGACCTCAAGAGGTCATCTAGTCCAGCCCCTGCACTCAAGGCAGGGCCGAATATTATCTAGACCATGCCTGTCAGGTGGTGTTTGTCTAACCTGCTCTTAAAAATATCCAATGACAGAGATTCCACAACCTCCCTAGGCAATTTATTCCAGTGCTTAACCATCCTATTAACCAACCTAAACTACACTTGGTGCAATTTAAGCCCATTGCTTCTTGTCTTATTCTCAGAGGTTAAGAACAACAATTCTTCCTCCTCCTTATAGTAGCCTTTTATGCTCTTGAAAATTCCCCTCTCCCCCTGTCTTCGCTTCTCCAGATTAAACAAACCCAATTTTTTCAATCTTCCTTCATAAAGGTCTTCCTTCTAGACCTTAAATCATTTTTGTTGCTTTTCTCTAGACTTTCTCCAATTTCTACACATTCTTCCTGAATTATGGTGCCCAGATCTGGACACAGTACTCCAGTTGAGGTCTTATCAGCATGAAGTAGAGTAGAAGAATTACTTCTTGTGTCTTGCTTACAACACTCTGGCGGATACATCCCAGATTGCTGTTCAATTTTTTTTGCAACACTGTTACCTCATTTAGCTTGTGATCCACTATGACCCTCAGCTCCTTTTTCGCAGTACTCCTTCCTAGGCTGTCATTTCCCATTTTGTGTGTGCAACTGATTGTTTCTTCTTAAGTGGAGTACTTTGCATTTGTCCCTATGGGATGAAATTCAATTTACTTCAGACCATTGCTCTAGTTTGTCCAGATCATTTTGAATTTTAATCCTATCCTCCAAAGCACTTGCAACCTCCGAACTTGGTATTGTCTGCAAATTTAATAAGTGTATTCTCTGTGCCATTATCTAAATCACTGATGAAGACATTGAACAGAACCCTAGGTGTGCTTCATCACTGCTCTCTCTCGGCATGGACCTGGCCATTCTGAAAGCCAAGAAGTTGGAATGGGATGAGTGACACACCTGCCGCGTATGGGGCAGGAGAGAGCTGCATGGGCATCTTGGGACAAAGTCATGCCTCCATCATGTCAAAATCATAGGGCCTGACTCCCATTTGACATCAGTGGACTTTTGATCAGGCCCTTAAGGCAGGACTAGCCAAGTATTAACAACATTTATTCAGAAAAGTTTTCGCTTTAGTAAAACATCTTGTTACTATTAAAAGGCAGAAATAATGTTTAGTAATACTACACTGTATCAGTAAAAAAGTGTTCTAAATTGCCTACACATTTGTTGTGAGTAGGGCTGTCAAGTGATTAAAAAATTAATCATGAATAATCATGCAATTAAATTGCGAATAATTGTGCGATTAATCAGGCTGTTAAACAATAATAGAATACCATTTATTTAAATATTTGTGGATGTTTTCTACATTTTCAAATATATTTATCAATTACAACACAGAATAAAAAGTGTACAGTGCTCACTATATTATTATTACAAATATTTGCCCTGTAAAAAACAATAAAAATAATGTTTCAATTCACCTAAATACAAGTACTGTAGTGCAATCTCTTTATAATGAAAGTTGAACTTACAAATGTAGAATTATGTACCAAAAAATAACTGCACTAAAAAACAAAACAATGTAAAACTTCAGAGCCTACAAGTCCACTCAGTCCTACTTCAGCCAATTCCTCAGACAACTACTTTGGTTACAATTTGCAGGAGATAATGCTGCCTATTTCTTGTTTACGATGTAACCTGAAAGTGAGAACAGGCGTTCACATGGCACTGTTGTAGCCGATGTTGCAAGATATTTATATGCCAGATGCGCTGAAGATTCATATGTCCCTTCATACTTCAACCACCTTTACAGAGGACATGTGTCCATGCTGATGACGGGTTCTGCTCAATAACAATCCAAAGCAGTGCAGACCGACACATGCTCATTTTAATCATCTGAGTCAGATTCCACCAGCAGAAGGTTGATTTTCTTTTTTGGTGGTTCGGGTTCTGTAGTTTCCGCATCGCAGTGTTGCTCTTTTAAGACTTCTGAAAGCATGCTCCACACCTTGTCCCTCTCAGATTTTGGATGGCACTTCAAATTCTTAAACCTTGGGTCGAGTGCTGTAGTTATTTTTAGAAATCTCACATTGGTACCTTTGTGTTTTTTGTCAAATCTACTCTGAAAGTGTTCTTAAAATGAACATTTACTGGGTCATCATCTGAGACTGCTATAACATGAAATCTATGGCAGAATGCGGGTAAAACAGAATAAGAGACATACAATTTTCCCCCAAGGAGTTCAGTCACAAATTTAATTAATACATTATTTTTTAATGAGTGTCATCAGCATGGAAGCATGTCTTCTGGAATGGTGGCCAAACCATGAAGGGGTATATGAAAGTTTAGCATATCTGGCACATACACACCTTACAATGCTGGCTACAAAAGTGCCATGCAAATGCCTGTTCTCACTTTCAGGTGACATTGTAAATAAGAAGCAGGCAGCAATATCTCCTGTAAATGTAAACAAATTTGTTTGTCTTAGCGATTGGCTGAACAAGAAGTAGGACTGAGTTGACTTGTAGGCTCTGAAGTTTTACATTGTTTTGTTTTTAGTGCAGTTATGTAACAAAAAAAATCTACATTTCTAAGTTAAGCTTTTACGATAAAGAGATTCCACTACACTTCTTGTATGAGATGAACTGAAAAAAACGACTACTTTTGTTTATAATTTTTACAGTGCAAATATTTGTAATAAAAAATATAAAATGAGTACTGTGCACTTCGTATTCTATGTTGTAATAGAAATCAGTATATTTGAAAATGTACAAAAACAAAAAATATTTAATAAATGTCAGTTGGTATTCTATTGTTTAACAGTGCGATTAATGGTGATTAATTTTTTTTTAATAGCAGTTAATCTTTTTGAGTTAATCGCATGAGTTAACTGCTATTTAATCAACAGCCCTAGTTGTGAGTAAACTACAGAGTGGTAATTCCACATATGGAAACTACATCAGTTGTAACCAAAAGTTTCATCATTGTTACAATTATGCCTTTGCACTAATACTTACAATGTCCAGGAACATTATATGTTTTTCTTCACATTTAGCAGCATATAGTTAATGCTACATAGACCTAGGAGCTGTAATTTCCCATCTCTCATTTGTGCTCTCCTGCCAGAAGTTGGGAAATCCTGATATACAATTTATATTCATACATGATAGATGGCACAACCCTAGGATTGTGCAACTTTAATGGTATTTAGACATTAACACTAAACTGACTTTTTGTTTTAAAATACTTTTATATATATACCACAATTTGTTGTATGCTGTTTGCTGCTTTGCAAGCGCATTTGTGGAAGGGTTAGCTGAAAGAATGTTATTTTCCAATTTCCCATACAGTTTTAGCAAAGTACTTCACTTTGTACGTTTCATTTTTCAGATCAGTTGGATTTGGTTCGAAAGGTGACCTTTGATTTCCATATGCTCTTCTTCCTTATAAAGGGCCTGACTATGCTCTGACTGCAGTTAACAGAAAAACTCTCTCTGACTTAGGACTGAACTAAAAAATGCTGCAGAATCACTGCATTCCAAAACGTTACAGATTCACTGGATTTCATCACAACCTCAGAAGCCATCGGTGAGGCAATGTAGAGTGGGCAAAACATGATGCCAACGGAGGCCACCTCTCTACACTGAAAAAGCAATCCCCATGTCATGGTGTACTCCTTGCTCTCTCGCAGACTTCTGCAACCTTGTGATACAGGAATTGCCCAGAATCCACATGTTGACAACCCTGGCTGCATACATATTTATTTTCCCTCAGCAGTCAAAGTACCTGCATTGTCAGTTCCAAACCTTGACCCTATATCTCTTTGCAAATGCCACATTAATTTATCCTTCAATCAGGAAGTAGCCACTTGCCCTTCCCTCCCTCCCCAGGCCTAGTAAAATACAGATTTTTCTCCACCACTCCAAGGTTTACCTACTACCCATACTCATTGCCTACCCTCTCTGCAGCTGCAACCCCTCGCCCTGTCCCTCGTCCTCTTCCCCAGTGTCTCCAGTTCCTCCCCTACTGATATAACAAAAATTTGGATTAGACCAAGTGGTGACTATTCTGCTGTGTTCACTGTAAATCTTCCCATAAAATAAAAACATATTCTATTGTAACAGAGACAACTTGTGACAAGCAACATGAGTTATTAAATCTTTATTGCACAGGTGTACAAAGGTTTGGACTAGACACATCAGTGTCAAGGTGTTCACCAGAGTAATGGTGTTGACATATTCCCTCCAACTGTCCAGGAAAACAAAATGGCTGCCTAGAAACCGTCTCATGGTTTCAGGCCCAGTGAGAGAAATTTGAGGCCCTGGTACATCATATTCAGTGGGGTCCCACACCCTCCCATTTCACTTTATTTATACAGATGTTACAGATGTTTTGGTGCATACTGAGTTCGGGGCTCAGTACAATTGACACTCATTCACCCCCAGTTCGCCCTGCGTGTTTTTTCTTTATTGGTGCATGCACACTATAAGCCTTCTGGACAATACATCTTCACAAGCGAAGAAGTGAACATGTTCTTAAATACAATGGTTAATCTGGGTCCCCCAAAGATTCAGTGGGGGCTGTGCACTTCCTTGGCAGGGTGAGTTTGACCTGCATGAAATCAATAGTTTGAGCTGTAGCTCTGTGCAAAACCTACCCCCGTAGCAACTTTTTGAAAAATGGGCTATTTTTTTTTAGGGTTATATCTCTGCAACCTAGGCTGACCAGACAGCAAGTGTGAAAAATTGGGACAGGGGGTGGGAGGTAATAGGAGCCTATATAACAAAAAGCCCCAAATATTGGGACTGTCCCTATAAAATTGGGACATCTGGTCACCCTACTGCAACCTCTATCTTGAATGACTCTTCCCCTCCCACACTTTGGGTCAGTAACCCTACCCGAACTCCGTGAACACCAAATTTCAAAGGCACTCCGACTAAGTATGTTGATTTTAGAGGCCTTGGAAAGGTTGACCTTTATACAGAAATTGTGACACAACAGTAACTGCTGTGCCACAGTAATAACAGAGACAGTCCCTAGCCCAAAGAGCTCACAACCTAAGTGAATTTGTGGATGTGGCCGGGGGGGCTGAGCACAAGTTGGGGGGCACTGGCAGAGTTGTAGGATGTAGGGGGATTGGGCTGCACTGGCGGAACTCGGGGTGTCATGCCTCCCTCATCTTTGTCCCACCCTTTCTCCCCTCCCCCTACCACTTATCCCCCTCCCCATAACCTCCTTCCCCTCGCTGCAGCCCCAAGACCTCTCCTGGGAAGTATTCATATGTTTCCCCCCCAACTTACATGCCACCCATGACTCTCAAATTATAGCAAACTCCTTTCATTTTAGGTGGGGGGCTTGTCATTCACTTTTCCTTTGTTACATGAATTGAAAGGAGAGTTCACAGCCATCAATCTCAAAAAGGTCTGTGACATCCAGGCTCGAATATTACTTGTATCTAGAAACACAGGTGCCGGCTTCCTCTGGGCCCCAGGAGTGCTCACCCCTATGCACTGCCCCAGGCCCCGCCTTCACCAACCCCTTTTCCCCAAGGCCCCACCCCTACCCCTTCTCCCAAGCCCCCGCCCCCACCTCTTCCCACCCAGTTCCACCCCCTCCCCCGAGCACGGCTCATCCTTGTTCCTCCTCCTCTTCCCCAGTGCCTCCTGCATGCTGCGGAACAGCTGTTCCCAGTGGGCTGGAGGCGCTGAGAGGGAGTGGAAGGAGTTGATTAATGGGGCTACTGGCAGACGGGAGGCATTGGGGGTGGGTGGGAGGGTGGAGCTGGCTGCTAGAGGGTGCTAAGCACCCACTAAGTTTTTTTCCTGGGGTGCTCCAGGGCTGGAGCACCCATAGAGGTGCCTATGTCTAGAAATGAAGCCATTGCCTTGATAGAGCTCAAGATGCTACTGAAAAACAGTGCATCGTCAACACAAGTCACAGCTAATGCATCACTGCATTGGTTCTCCCTTCAACAGAGAGAGTCCAAATTAAAATCTCTGCCCTGATATTCAAAGCCCTCCCCATGATTGGGCCTTACTACCTGAGAAATATTCCTCCCGCCATGGCTGTGACAGCTAAATTCCATTGGAACAATGAAAGTGTTGATCACCGAGGAAAAGATCTTGACTGTGAAAGTCAGAATGTTCACAGGGTGAATATACATTATGGAATTTGCTTCTGCAAGAAATAAGGATGACTTTGGAAGTAACTACATTCAGAACAATATACATAACCTATTCCTGTGATTTAGCTTTCCTTCAATAAGTTACACACAAACACTAAACTACTCAAGCTATTTCTCCTACAGGCAGGAGAGGGAGAGAGATTATTATTGTTATTTCTATTTTTATATACTTGGGAGGCACCCAGATGCTATGGTGAAGAGGACCATATAAGTACCTAAAAGAGAGAGCTGAAAGGGTAGATTAAGTGGATATAGAATTTGCATGTGAAGTTTAACACTCAGGAGCCATTTAAAAAATGGTCAGAAAGAAAGATCGATCAGTATTCCTGTCACTGTTACTCTACTTACTGCTGGATGGCACTGCCTCCTGGCGGTTCTGGGGATTAGCTTGGTCAGGCCAATGCCCCTTCCAGTGGCTGCACCCCATCAGTTTCTCCTCTGTAGCCCCCCTCTCACGAGCTTCAACTGTCCTCTTCAACAGACATCAATGGCTATCTTACATGAATTTATCTAATTCTTTTATGAAGCCAGTTGTACTTATGGCCTTCACAACATCCCTAACAACAAGTTCCACAGTTTGATGGTGTGTTATGTGAAGAAATACTTCCTTATATTTGTGTTAAACCTGCTGCCTATTAATTTCATTAGATGACCCTTGGTTCTTGCATTATGTGAAAGGATAAATAACACTTCTTTATTCACTTTCTCCACACCATTCATGATTTTATAGACCTCTATCATATCACTCAGTTGTGCCTTTTCTGAATTGAACAGTCCCAGTCTTTTTAATCTCTTCTGATACGGAAGCTGTTCCATACCCCTAATCATTTTTATTGTCCTCTCTGTACTTGTTCCAAAGCTAATACATCTTTTTTGAGATGGGGCAACCAGACCCGCACGCAGTATTTAAGGGTTGGGGTACCATGGATTTATATACTGGCATTATGACACTTTCTATTTTATTATCTATCCCTGTCCTAATGGTTCCTAACAATCTGTTAACTTTTTTAACCGCTGCTGCCCATTGAGCAGATGTTTTCAGAGAACTGTCCATTATGACTCCAAGATCTCTTTCTTGACTGGTAACAGCTAATTTAGAGCCCATCATTTTGTATGTATAGTTGGGATTATGCTTTCCAGTGTGCATTACTTTGCAATTATCAACTGAATTTAATCTGCCCTTTTGTTGCCCAGTCATTCACTTTTGTGAGATCCCTTTGTAACTCTTCTCAGTGACCTTTGGATTAAAGTATCTTAAGTAATTTTATATTATCTGAAAACTTGGCCACCTCACTGTTTACTGCTTTTTCCAAATCATTTAAGAATATGTTGAACAGCACAAGTCCCAGGACAGATCCTTGGGGGACCCTGCTATTTACCTCTCTCCACGAAGACTGTTGATGATTTTTTGAGTCTGACTCATAATTTTTGAATGCTTGTGGCTGGCAATATTAAGTATAGAAAGGGGACAAAGGGCAGGGAGCAGGCACACTCCTAATTAGTGTGGTTGGCAAAGGGACAGTGTTCTAGGAGAAAAATGTTTGAAGCACAGGAACCCAAAAACTGTTTTGGGTATAGAGAATCCTCTTGTGTGACAGCCTTATTATTTGTCAAAGAAGAGACAATGGAAAGATGAAACCATCTATCCGGTAGAAGTTTCAAACATATGTTGAGACTTCAGTTTGTATGATATTGGTGGAAGTTACTTTTACACAGGACTAAGGACTGTTCCAAGATTAATAATCTCCAAAGTACTACTTAACTCTCTTTTGTGACTGAAATCTTTCATCCTTTGATTTTTTCCCCCCTATATACACTTTTGGTTTTAATTTATTGTAGGTCACAGTTGTGACACAAGGAATCCCATTGGGCTCAATCCACCAAGTAATTTTTCAGATATTTAGTCTTTATCCATGTTGAAATCCAAGGGAATTTCTGCATGAGAAAGAACTCTTCACATAAATTAGGGATTGCAAAATTGAGCCTGTGACACTGCATCCCATATTCTTCATCGTGATATTATTACGATAGGAGTATGGCATAATTATGATGTATTTTAGGCAAGATAGGTCATGTGAGATATCATTGAAAAGGTTATGCTTTACTGAATATGATTATCCTATTTGTATTCATGTATCATTTTTGTGTCTGAAGTTAGGAATACTGACTATGTATCTGTATTTCAAATGTGTTTATACTTGGGGAATACCCACTAGACAAGATGCTTTAATTCTGAAAAGCTGGGTGAGGAAGGGCCATTCGAGAACAATAGGCCATAGAAGAAGCTTATCTCCCACCTGGGGAGCCTTCCTGAGGACGCTGCAGACGGCCTCCAAGTCGTGGCTGCTGTGACACTACAGGGACACATGACCAGGTCACCTGGTGCTGGACTCCATCCAGGGATATCAGTATTTTTCCACTGGCTGGCGTGGGAATCAAGCTTTGAGACAAAGGGTTCCTGCCATATGCAAAAGCTGTATAAGGCAGGGGAGTGCCATCATCATGGTTCTTCACTGACTCCTGACCCGAAGAGACTCCTGGAAACACCTGAGGAACAAAGACAGACCTGGGGGAAGTGCTGGACCCAGGCCAAAAGGATTTTTAGCCTGTGAATGGAACACCTGGGGATTCCAAGCTGTAAGCAAGTGCAGCTTGACCCTTAGGAGTCTGCAGCCTGCTGGCACCATCACTTAGGGTGAGAATTTGCTATTCATATCTGATCTATGTAGTATATTAAGCTTAGTTTGTGTTTTTGTTTATTTGCTAGGTAATCTGCTTTGATCTGTTTGCTATCCCTTATAATCACTTAAAAACTATCTTTTGTAGTTAACACCATTTGTTTTTACTTTGTTTAAACCAGTGTGTGGGAGTCATAACTCAGGGCAGAAAGCTACTGCGTATTCCTCTCCACAGTGAGGAGGGGCGAATTTCATGAGCTTGCGCTGTACAGTTCCCTGTGCAGAGCAAGATGGTATAATTTTGGATTTACACTCCAGTGGGGGTGCATGCCTGAGTAGCTGGGAAATTGCCTAGCTGGAGCCTTCCCATGTAGGGCTGATCACAGCATCTGCATGTAATTGCAACTGGGTGCAGGGCCGACGGGTGGGGTGGGGGCAAGGGAAAGCTGGTACAAATTACTGGGGCCCGGCAGTCTGGAAGGGGGCCTGGGGCCTGGCTTCATCGGCCCTGTTTAGCTGGTCCGCCCTTGCTGGGGGGCCCGAAAAATTTTTTTCACCAGGGCCCAAACCCGCTCTTGGCAGCCCTGACTGGGTGTGTCCCTTCCTGTATATGTGCTGGAGAAAGTGCAGGCTGGTCACAGCAGTACACTGTAAAGGGAGTCCAGGCTGGTGGGTCAGGGCTCAGTTCCAGGTGGCACCCCTGGGGGAACCCGTCACAGAGCCCATGAGTATTAGAGTCTCTTGGGCTTTCTTTGCTCATGGAAATAAATAATTCTGGTTCTCCAGGATGTAAGGGACTGAAAATATACATAAAGGGCTTCCTACCAGTGCACAGAGTGTGCAAATATTTCCTATATATTTCTGAACTAGAGTTAAAAAAAGTCTATATTTTTAACTCTAGTTCAGAAATTTAAATCTCGTTTAACAGCTCTTTCTGCCTGAGTCATTCCTATAAGAGTAAGAGATTCCTATTCCACAGAAAAGCGGTGCTAGTCTAGTAGAATGTCTGCAGGGAAATGATTTGTAATTGTCTTTATAAAGTTCACTTTTCTTCTAGAGACTCTTGTCCCTTGCACTGGGGAGGTTTACCACCCTCAACATTTGTTTTCTATGGATGAGTCGATGATTAAGGAAAATATCTGATAGCTGTTTCTGAATCATGAAGCATATCAAGGCTATTAAATTTGGATTGAAGTCTTATGCACTTCAGTCTGGGCCCATGCGCCTTCTCAGCCTGGAGAGAGAAGGAAAAGCTGACAAAACATAGAATTATCCTTCATATTCTCTTGCATTTGCAAAAGCCATAAAAAGGCCTGTCACATGGGGGAAGGGGGGAGTGAAGTATGATATGCTGGGAAGGTATACGAGAGGATTCAAGACACCTGGCTTGGGCAAGTCATTTAATCTCTCTGTGCCTCAATTTGTCATCTGTATAATGGGGATAATACTTCTCTACCTCCCAGGGCTGTTGTAAGGACAAATTCATTAATGTCTCTGAAGTGCTCATTTATTATGGTGAGGAATGCCGTAGAAAAGCCTATAAGTAAATCTCTTTAGACACTTGGCACACGTTTTTGATTTACAGTAATTCCAAGAAGAACATAGGTAGTTTATGAGGGGTGCCTGACAATTAACCAAAAATAGGGTTTAGGAAGTCTAAAATTGGGGGATTAGAATATTCCAAAGCATTGTAATATGTAGGTAATATGCATAAGGCAAGAGACCAACATCATTAGCATCCTTATTACTATGGACAGAGATAACAAGTCATCACAGAAAGAGAGATCAAAGATATAATCACCTTCTGGGCCAAGTCATTCACTCACACAGGAAAAACTTGTGGGAGAGGAAGAGTCCTGTTGTAACTCCAAGCATTAAACTCTTGGGCCTGATTCTGATCTCATGTATATCATTATGAATTAGGAGTAACTCCAGTGAAATCAATGGAGTTACACCCTTATGAAAATGGTGTAAGTGATATTATAAGCTGGCCCTCAAATTTTCTGCAGCATTCTTGCTTCAATAGGGAAGCCTTTGTCTGCATGAAGAAAGAAGGGGATGTGACTGGCAAACTCTGAAGAGCTCAAGGATCTGTGGGCAAAGACTACAGGGACTTCCTCTACTTGCTGTCAAATTTTGCTTTTTGCCTTTCCTTCCCTCTCCTGTCTAGTAGCTTGGCTTATTCAAGGACCATACTGCCCTTGGCCTTCTCCCTCACAGCTGCACATTTCTCCCCCTCTGCACAGGCAGAAGGTGTTTTTCCCTAGCTAGATCTCAGGTCATCCACATATGACAATGTTTTGTAAGGAACAGGGGCTACCACAAGCACATTACACCTGTCCTCTGCTCTTTAGGCTGGCTTCCCAGGGAATGCAAAATCAAGTTCAAGGTCTTGGTCCTTAACTTTGAGACACTCTATAGGCCCAGAACACGTACAAGTTTGACTAAAGCTCTGGGATTAGGATTGTGGTTGATAATTTCATCCTTTAGGCACAATGCAGCTATTCACAGCCAGGGTAAAGCTTGTCTGTGCAGGAGATAGAGTCCTTGGGGCCAGTCCCAGACAAGAATAAACTCCCACATGAACTCAGGCTCTCAAACCTCTCCACTTTCCATTCACAGCAAAAGGTGTGCAACTTTGAGCTTGCTGATATAAGGCACACAGCATAGTGTACATATAATTAAATAACATGCACTGAACACACACTTTTACCCCGGGGAAGAGCATGAGAAAGATGAACCATACGTAACAGATGCTAGTTACATTACTTAATGCATTATTAGAATATACTTATGTACTCTGGTGATGAGGGTGGTGTAAGAACCTGGATAGAATAAAATAGACCCTTCTGCATTGTATTGCAAATGGGGAACGGTTGGGCCTCTCTAGATGGCGTGTCCTTGGCACATCAACATTTGACAGCATCATGGCTATAAAGTAGACTTTAGTTCCTTTCTGGTAACAGGAGCAACAGTGCTTACATTTGGTGTGCAGAGCCCCATGGTTTAGAGAGAGACTTTCAAAGATATGGTGCTTGACTGACATACATGCCTTTGAGAATCTGCACCTACATTCTACCTTTGTTGCTCATTCCTGATGTTGAGGTGTGGTATTTCTACCACGTTAGTCCTTGGCAAGGCCACCTTTCCATGTGGCTTTCTCAAAGTCACCAGGTATGAGCAGTGTTTCAACAATACACTGCTAGAGCCCTGATGTCTTAAAAACCAACCTGTCCTGCAGGGAGGGAGGGAGAGAGAATCTTTTATTCTTGGAACTAAGGTGTTACTAGTATTCACCTGCTGGACAAATATAATTTGATTGCTCCAGGATAATAGATTTTCCACTGAAACTTTTCAGATAACAACATTATAGCACATAATGCATCTTCATTTGCAACTAGGAGTAACCTCACCAAAATAAAACCAAAACTAACCCGCCTCCACACACAAACTGGGAAGAGAAACAAAGTAACTTCATGTTGGCATACTGCACCCAGGCACCATCCCCCTGAAAATTAAAATCTCCCCACTTTTTAGCCAATGTAAAGAGCCTATATGACCAACTAATCAGCTGTAAAAAGTAGTTATTATACATCATACTTAGAAAGAGAGGGTTTCTCCCATCTACTAAATATAGGATTTACTGACTATGATTTGGTATAATACATAAGAATATTCCTATTTGGTACCAATGAGGTTAAAGTTAAGGCTTCAAACTGAACAAGTAATGTTTGTCTTACTGTTTAAGTCTGAAAGTAAAAACACAGTTTAAGTTCAGATGCACAAAAATAGCTGCTTATGCCCCCCCCCCAAAAAAAAACAACTTGTGCTCTTATAACTCAGAGATACATGTTTTCAATATGTTGTTTTGATTTAGTCTTCAGTAACAGGAGTAGTTATAGGATGCAAGTGTGACTGAGCCACTGGGTGACCCTTGTGTAATTAAGTTAGACATCCTCACAGCAGGGGCAACATCCTAAGACACTATGCTTCAGGAAAGGAGACTTTAAAGAAGGGGAGGATGTTAGAAACAGCCTGAAGGAAAAAAGTTAAAAGATTAAAAGCCACAGAATCAGCACTAGTCATAGTCATTATAGTCTCAGAAGGAAACCATAGGTGAGAAGGTAAAATGGTATGGTTAAATGGCAAAAACAGACAAAAAACAACAAACAACCCCACCCCACCACAGTAATGCAGCCCAGCCCAAGTGAGTCTAGCAGGAACATAAGCATTAGCAAATATGATGCGGAAAATATAGAGGGCCCAATCCTGCAGTCCCTACTAACAGAAAACTTCTATCTAATTTTGAATGCAGGGTTGGGTCCTAAGAAGGTTAGGTGGATATTTGAAGAACAAATTGCTAAAGATATAGACAAATAATAAGAAATCTTTAAATACAGGTATGTTGGTAATTTTGGGCAAGTCAATGGGACCACTACAGAGCTAAGCCGACAATCAAAGAGGATGAAGAACCAAATTCTGCCACTTTTATCCATGTATAGAGAGAGAAAATTACCAAAAATAGAGATGATGGAACAATCTGAGAAATTAAATAGATTGCCATTGTACTTTATTTTCTGTGGGGCCTCAAGCATCTTCCACTTTAAAAATTAAATATTCTTCAATTGTAATGAATCGCCAGTAGGGTGAGCAGATAGCAACTGTGAAAAATCAGGATGGGGGTGGGGGTAATAGACACCTATTTAAGACAAAGCCCGGAATATCGGGATTATCCCTATAAAATCCGGGACATCTGGTCACCCTCATCGCCAGTACTCCAAAGGAGATCTGAAAGTAGTGAAGAATGGAGCAGCTGCACTATTAAAAAAAACCTTGTAGTCTGCCATTGTAATACAATACATCATTTCAACATCTATGGGCCAGATCTTGCTTCACCTGAGTAAGGGAGGTAGAATCTGGACTTTAATATATAATAGATTATCAAAACATTTACAGCAAAGGTTGGAAGCTGACAATAATACTTAGCATTTTAGGTAGCACTTTATATACTGAATTCGAAGCACATAAGAATGGCCACACTCAGTCAGACCAATGGTCCATCTAGCTCAGTATCTTGTCTTCTGACAGTGGTTGGTGCCAGATGCTTCAGAGGGAATGAACAGAAGAGGGCAATTTATGGAGTGATCCATCTCCTGTCATCTAGTTCAAGCTTCTGGCACTCAGGCCTGGTCTACACTACGCATTTAAACCGAATTTAGCAGCGTTAAACCGAATTAACCCTGCACCCGTCCACACAACGAAGCCCTTTATATCGATATAAAGGGCTCTTTAAATCGATTTCTGTACTCCTCCCCGATGAAGGGAGCAGCACTGAAATCGGTATTGCCATGTCGGATTAGGGTTAGTGTGGCCGCAATTCGACGGTATTGGCCTCCGGGCGGTATCCCACAGTGCACCATTGTGACTGCTCTGGAAAGCAATCTGAACTCGGATGCACTGGCCAGGTAGACAGGAAAAGCCAAGTGAACTTTTGAATTTCATTTCCTGTTGCCCAGCGTGGAGCTCTGATCAGCACGGGTGGCGATGCAGTCCCAAATCCAAAAAGAGCTCCAGCATGGACCGTACGGGAGATACTGGATCTGATCGCTGTATGGGGAGACAAATCTGTTCTATCAGAGCTCCGTTACAGAAGACGAAATGACAAAGCATTTGAAAAAATCTCCAGGCTATGATAGACAGAGGCCACAGCAGGGACTCAGCACAGTGCTGCGTGAGAAGCGTAACGGAAAGCCAAAGAATCAAATGCTCATGATTCTTGGATGCCCATGGATGCTCATGGAGGGAGGGAGGGGAAACTGAGGACTCCAGCTATCCCACAGTCCCCGCAGTCTCCGAAAAGCATTTTCATTCTTGGCTGAGCTCCCAATGCCTGAAGGGTCAAAAACATTTTCCCGGGTGTTTCAGGGTGTATGTCGTCAATTTACACCCTTCTCTCCCCCCCCCCCAGAAAGAAAAGGGAAAAAAATCGTTTCTCGCCTTTTTTCAATGTCACCCTATGTCTACTGCATGCTGCTGGTAGACGGGGTGCTGCAGCGCTGAACACCAGCATCCCCTTCCCGGTGGGAGATGGTGCAAAATGACTGGTAGCCATCGTCATCATCAGCCCGTGAGTGCTCCTGGCTGGCCTTGATGAGGTCGGCCGGGGGCGCCTGGGTAAAAATGGGAATGACTCCCGGTCATTCCCTGCAGATGGTACAAAAGGCTTGGTAACCATCCTCATCATAGCAGCTGGAGGCTGAGCTCCATCAGCCCCGCCCCTTTCATGTCTAAAGAAGATTCTGTACTCCCTGGACTATCATAGCAGCGGGAGGCTGCGCTCCTCTCCCCTCCACCCTTTAATGTCCTGCCTGGACTATCATAGCAGCTGCAGGCTGCCTCCCCCTCATTTTATCTCACTAAAAACTCAGTGTTTCTTATTCCTGCATTCTTTATTACTTCATCACACAAATGGGGGGGACACTGCCACGGTAGCCCAGGAGGGTTGGGGGAGGAGGGAAGCAACGGGTGGGGTTGTTGCAGGGGCACCCCCTAGAATGGCATGCAGCTCATCATTTCTGCGGGATCTCTGGGGCTCTGACCTGGAGCAGCTGTGCTCTCTGGTTCTCTAGTACACTTGCCCCATATTCTAGGCAGGACTGACTCTATTTTTAGACAAAACATAAAGAAGGGAATGACCCGGGGACTCATTCCCATTTTTGTCCCTGCGTCCCCGGCCGACCTCAGCGAGGCCTGCCGGGAGCACCTATGACAGCAGCAGACGGTACAAAAGGTTTGATAACCATCATCGCAAATTTCCAATTGCAAACGGTGCAAAATGACTGATAACCATCGCCAATTTACAATGGCAGACAGTGCAATAGGGATGGTAACCGTCTCTGCTACCTTGCAAAGGCAAATGAATGCTGCTGTGTAGCACTGCAGTACCGTGTCTGTCAGCAGCATCCAGTACACATATGGTGACAGTGACAAAAGGCAAAACAGGCTCCATGGTTGCCATGCTATGGTGTCTGCCAAGGCAATCCAGGGAAAAAGGGTGCGAAATGATTGTCTGCCGTTGCTTTCACGGAGGAAGGATTGAGTGACGACATTTACCCAGAATCACCCGCAACACTGTTTTTGCCCCATCATGCATCAACCCAGAATTCCAATGGGCGGGGGAGACTGGGGGAACTATGGGATAGTTACGGGATAGCTACCCACAGTGCAACGCTCCGGAAATCGACGCTAGCCTCGGTACACAGACGCACACCGCCGAATTAATGTGCTTAGTGTGGCCGCGTGCACTCGACTTTATACAATGTTTTAAAAAACCGGTTTCTGTAAAATCGGAATAATCCCGTAGTGTAGACATACCCTCAGAAGTTTAGGGACACCCAGCGCATGGTGTGGTATCCCTGACCATTTTGGCTAATAGCCACTGATGGACCTATCCTCCATGAATTCATCTAATTCTTTTTTTTTAACCCAGTTATACAGTTTGGCCTTCACAACATCCCCTGGCAACAAGCTCCACAGGTTGACTGTGTGAAGGAGTACTTCCTTGTATTTGTTTTAAACCTGCTGCCTATTCACTTCATTGGCTGGTTACTGGTTCTTCTGTTATGTGACGGGGTAAATAATACTTCCTTTTTCACTTTAACCAGACTATCCATGAATTTGTAGACCTCTCTTATATTACCCCTCAGTCATCTGTTTTCTAAGCTGACCAGTCAAAGCCTTTTTAATCTTTCCTCATATGGAAGCTGTACTATATCCCTAATAATTTTTGTTGCCCTTCTCTGTAGATTTTCTAATCTAATCTATCTTTTTTGAGATGGGGCTACCAGAACTGCACACAATATTCAAGGTGTGGGCTTACCTTGAATTTAGATAGATAAGACAGTGGCATTTTGATATTTTTCTATCTCCTTTCTAATGGTTCCTAACATTCTGTTAACTCTCTGAACTGCTGCTGCACATTGAACAGATGTTTTCAGACAACTATCCAGGGTGACTAAGCACAGTACAGACATTAACAAATGTCATTAGGGATTCTGAAGGTGAAAGACAATTTGGGTGAAAGTGATCACGAAATGATGGATATCATGATTCTAAGGAAAGAAAAGAGTAAGAGCAGCAGACTAAGGACAACAGATTTTTTAAAAAGCAGACTTTAACAAACTCAGAGAACTGGTAGATAAGGTCCCATTGGAAGAAAACATAGTACCTAGCTTTGAAAAGGGGAACAAAGAGGACCCAGGGAAATATAGACCAGTCAGCCTAACTGTGATACCTTGAAAGATATCTGAACAAATTATTAAACAATCAATTTGTAAGTACCTGGAGGATAATAGGATAATGAGCAATAGTCAGGTTGGTTTGGCATGATTTGTTCTTGAGAAATCAATGCTATTTTCCATCTTTGACAGGGTTACTGGCTGAGTGGATGTGGGGGAGCAATAGTTGTGATATGTCTTGATTATAGTTAGGCTTTTGATACAGTTGCACATTGCATTCTCATAAGCAAACTAGGGTGCGTGCACAATTGGTTGAAAGACCATACTCCAAGAGTCATTATCAGTGGTTGACTGTGAAACTGGGAGGGCATATTTAGTGGGGCCCCACAGGGTCCAGTACTTTTCAATATTTTCATAAATGACTTGGATAATGAAGTGGAGAGTATGCTTATAAAAATTGCAGATGATACCAAACTGGCCAACTGGGAGGGTTTGTAATAACTTTGGAGGACAGAATTAGAATTCAAACTTCCTTAATAAATTGGAGAACTGATCTAATTCAATAAGTTGAAATTCAATAAAGACAAATGAAAAGTGTTTCATTTAGGAAGGAAAACTCAAATTCACAACTACAAAATGGGAAATAACTGGCTTGGTAGTAGTACTGCTGAAAAGGATCTAGAGGTTATGGTGGATTACAAAATGAATACGAGTCAATGTGATGCAGTTGCAAAAAAGGCTAACAAAAGAATGTAAGAACGGCTATACTGGGTCAGAGCAAATGTCGATCTAGTCCAGTATCCTGTCTTCTGACAGTGGCCAATGCCAGGTGCCCCAGAGGGAATGAACAGAGCACATAATCATCAAGTGATCCATCCCCTGTCACCTATTCCCAACTTCTGGCAAACAGGCTAGGGACACCATTTCTGCCCATCCTGGCTAATAGCCATTGATGGACCTATCCTCCATGAGCTTATCTAGTTCTTTTTTGAACCCTGTTATAGTCTTGGCCTTCACAACATCCTCTGGCAAAGACTGATTGTGAGTTTTGTGAAAAAATACTTCCTTTTGTTTGTTTTAAACCTGCTGCCTATTAATTTCATTTAGTGACCTCTAGTTCTTGTGTTATGGGGAGTAAATAACACTTCCTTGTTTATTTTGTCCACACCTGTCATGATTTTATAGACCTCAATCATATCTCCCCTTAGTCATCTCTTTTCCAAGCTGAAAAATCCCAGTTTTATTAATTGCTCCTCATATGGAAGCCGTTAATAATTTTCGTTGCCCTTTTATGAACCTTTTTCAATTCCGATAGATCTTTTTTGAGATGGGGAGACCACATCTGCACACAGTATTCAAGATTTGGGCATATAATGGATTTATATAGAGGTGATACGATTTTTCTGTCTTATCTATCCCTTTCTTAATGATTCACAACATTCTGTTCGCTTTTTTGACTGCCATTGCACATTGAGTTAATGTTTTCAGAGAATTATCCACTGTGATTCCAAGATCTCTTTCTTGAGTGGTAACAGCTAATTTAGACTCTATCATTTTATATGTATAGTTGGGATTATGTTTTCCAATGTGCATTACTTTGCATTTATCAACATTGAATTTCATCTGCCATTTTGTTGCCCCATCACCCAATTTTGAGAGATCTTTTTGTAGCTCTTTGCAGTTTGCCTGGCACTTAAGTATCTTGAGTCATTTTGTATCATCTGCAAACTTTGCCACCTCACTGTTTACCCCTTTTTCCAGATGATTTATGAAGATGTTGAATAGGACTGGTCCCAGTACCGACCCTGGAGGACACCACTATTTACCTCTCTCCATTCTGAAAAATAACCATTTATTCCTACCTCTGGAGCCCTTTTTAAAAAATTGACGTCACATTAGCTATCCTACAGTCATTTGGTACAAAAGCAGATTTAAATGATAGGTTACAGACTACAGTTAGTAGTTCTTCAATTTCACATTTGAGTTCCTTCAGAACTCTTGGGTGAATACCATCTGGTCCTAGTGACCTATTACTGTTTAGTTTATCAATTTGTTCCAAAACCCCCTCTAATGACACCTCAATCTGGGACAGTTCCTCAGATTTGTCATCTAAAGAATGGCTCAGGTTTGGGAATCTCCCTCACATCCTCAGATGTGAAGACTGATGCAAAGAATTTAGTTTCTCCGCAATGGCCTTATCGTCCTTGAGTGCTCCTTTAGCACCTCGATTATTCAGTGGCGCTACTGGTTGCTTAGCAGGCTTCCTGCTTCTGATGTACTTACATTTTTTTTTTGCTATTACTATTGAGTCTTTGGGTAGCTGTTCTTCAAATTGTTTTTTGGCCTTCCTAATTATATTTTTACACTTCATTTGCCCGAGTTTATGCTCCTTTATATTTTCCTCACTAGGATTTAACTTCCACTTTTTAAAGGATGCCTTTTTGCCTCTCACTGCTTCTTTTACTTTGTGCCTCTCATTGCTTATCATTCTGGGGTGTATTAACAGGAATGGTGCATGTAAGACATGGGAGCTAATTGTCTTTCTCTACTCAGCACTGGTGAGGCCTCACATGAAGTATTAGGTCTAGTTCTGGGTGCCACATTTTAGGACATATGTGGACAAATTGGAGAGAGTCCAGAGCAAAGCAACAAAAATGAGAAAAGGTTTAGAAACCCTGACCTATGAGGAAAGGTTAAAAAAAACCTGTGCATGTTTAGTCTTGAGAAAAGAAGACTGACGGGGGGACCTCATAAGTCTTCAAAGATATTAAGGGCTGTTATAACAAGGATGGTGATCAATTGTTCTCCATGTCCGTTGAAGGTAGGACAAGAAGCAATGGCCTTAATCTGCAGCAAGAGAGGTTTAGATTAGATATTAGGAAAAAACTTTCCAACTATGAGGACAGTTAAGCTGTGGAATAGGCTTCCAAAGGAGTTCATGGAATCCCCATAACTGGAGGTTTTAAAGAACAGGTTGGACAAACACCTGTCGGTGATGGTCTAGGTTGACTTGGTCCTGCCACCTTCTCAAGGTCCCTTCAAGCCCTACATTTCTATGAAATCACTCATCACAACATCCCTGTAAGACTGGTGGATAAATGTTGTTATTCCCATTTTACTGAAGTTGAAGAAGAAGAAAACTTGTCTTGGATCATACAGAGAGTAAGTGACAGAGCCAGGATTAGAATTCAGGCCCTCCTGACTCCCTGTCCTGTGTTCATTTCTCCAGCCCTCACAGAGGTCCAGGGCTGTCCCCACCAGAAAGTTCTAATAGCAATCCCAGCAATTATGTTCCAGTGAGCTTTACTTTGGTACCAGGGAAAATAGTAGAGAAAATTGATACTAACTGTATGATAGAAACATTATCCACTATTTTGTTAAAGAAGAGTATGAAGATATTTAGTTAACTTTTTTAAAAAAGTTCTCTTATAAGGCGCTTTTAAGAAAATTTGGTAACTGGGTTAGAGATGAATCTTGTTGTGATGCTACACCCCATATTCTTCACAGAAATAGTTATATTAATATGATATAACTAAGATGTTTTATGCAAGATGCGTCATGTAAGGTATCATTGGAAAGGCTATGTTTTACTGAATATGATTATCCTATTCGTATACATGTATCACTTCTGTATCTGAAGTTAGGAATATTGATTATGTAACAATTACAACTGTGGTTACATCTGGGAAACGCCCACCAGACAGTATGCAATTGGCCTAGATGAGCCATTAGGAAAGACACTGGATCTTTGAAGATGTGCATATCTCCCTCCACATTGAGGGAGGGGATGATTTTTATGAGCTTACACTATGTAGATCTCTGTACAGAGCAAGACAATATAATTTTGGGTCTACACTCGAGAGGGTGTGTGCACTGGAAAGCTGGGCATTCCCCTAGCTGAGCCCTCCCAAAGAGAGCTAATCTCAGACTCTGTGAGATTCTACAGCTGGGTGTGTTCTTGTCTGTGTGTGTGCTGGAAAGGGACTTGAAAGCCTATCACAGAGTAGGGGAAACCCAGGCTGGTAGGACAGGTGAGCTTAGTGGGACCCCAGCACATCCGTTGGCACCCCAAAAAGGGGGTCCAATCCATCACACTTGTCATGGGTTAAAACTGATTAAGACAAAGAAAGCAAAGAATAGGAGTAAATGACATGGAAAAATAGTTAATAGTGGAGAGGTGCACCTCCGTGCAGGAATAGAATAGCACTTCTAAAATACCTGTTGATACCCACTCAGTGCATGCAGCTAAATGGAGCAGGAGCATGGGTATAGAAAATACAATGTATTCAGTAGGAGAGAGGAACCAGGCGCTGTTGTGGGTAACTGCTGCTAGGGAATGGAGGGTAGGAGACTCTCTCTTGTTCTCTCTCCACTCCAGGACCTTGTAGAGGAACTTGCCTCTCTGCGTCCAGCTCCTCTTATGCTTACATGAGGGGCTGTAACTGAAAACTCAGAGCAGAGAGAACATTGAACAGCTGCCAGAGACAGCAGACCCACCCTCAACCCTTCAGGTAACAGGAGCATAGGTGAGAGGATAGTGGGAAAGGAAGCCCCTCAGGAGAGAAAGAGATAGGGAGAAAAGGAGGAGACAAGTGGAAGAATAATGGGGAGATAAATTCAAGGATAGAGCGAAAGAGAAAGGGGAACTTCAGGAGAAAAGGTTGTTAGCCCTTATAAAGGTAGATTACATGGTATGTATGTTATTTAGGCAACAATGTTCAGGGTGATTGCTCATCTTTCAAGAAGACAAGCTTGCCAGGAGAGAGCAAAACTAGAACGAGGGCCAGCTGGAGGATAGTGCCAATAGAAAAACATTTTATCTGACTTCACTAGAAAATGTTCTTTTTTCCTTGCCTAAGCCTGCCAACATGAAAGGAAAGTTGTTATGCAGAAGTTTCCAGGAATGTTTCCCCAGCTCTACATAGGTCTGTCTGAGGTAGAAATGCTGAGGCACAGTACTCCATTCAGTATACACCTCTACGTTTTGGGCAAGGTTAAAGTGGAGTGAGAAATCTGTTCTATTTGGGGTCTCATACTGCACCCATCACAGTGGTGTCTAAGCACTGTGGTGTCATTAGCCAGCAATCTTTCAGCCACTGGGAAATGTGTATGTTCTGAGAGGTAAGGAGCAGGGGAGTAGAGGTACCCACCCTCACTTTTCTATCAGGAAGTCTCCCCTCAAGGGAGTCTATAATCAGACACTGGTAATATACATTATTTCTGTGGCCTTGTATCTAACAGTTATTTCCTAAAAGGCACCAACGAGAGCATCTTCCCTTCACGTTCCACCTTGTCACCCTATATCTTAGGGTGCCTGACTTTAGCACATTTCTTCAGATATTGCCAGTGCTGCCTTCTGCTGCTGTTTGATTTTTCTCTCTCCCACAATCATGCCACTAACTGGTGCCTTGTTTTATTGATGTGAGGTTGTCTTCAATTGTTACTCCTTTTCTACCCTACAGGAGACGTGCTAAGGAATAATGATACCAGATAACACCACAAATGATAAACAAGCATGCTAGCCAATATTTGTACACAGTTGATACATGTCATACCAGGATAGTTCTGCTATCTCACAGATACCATATGGAATGAAGATTGCAAGAGGTGATTAGGAGAGTAAACCTGTAATAGTTTGAGGAGGCGGCACAAAAGTGAATAGAAAGATCACACCTTGTTGACCATCCTGTTTTCCACTTTTAGTTATGATTCACTTGAAAGCCCAAAGTCATTTTAGCTTGGTCCATCATTTATCTAAAAGATAAGTCTGTAAATGATTAAACTAACCATTTAGTTTCATAGGCATTTTTGTTGCGAGCAATCACAGTTGCTATGATTTATAGTAAAAACAACCTCCCAAGACTGCTGGCTAAAAAAGGTCCAAAACAAAGTACCAGGAACTATATATTTTATGGTGTCTAAAGTATTCTTATTATCCACTGAGTCCCCCAAAGTGTTCACACTAAGAAGAATCTGCATTATTTTGAAGACATGGGCTAAGCACCTTTATCAAATACTATTTTTTTGCCAAAATATATTTTGCAAAGTACAAAAGTTAGAAGCAGCAGAACAATAGGGATTAGAGAAAGGTGTTCAATATTTCAGATCAGGTACCTACAAAGAAAGGAAAGAAGCATGAGCATTTTTATGTATCTTTGTCTACTTTTAATTTTTCTTTAGAAGCTCTGATTTGCTACTGAATATTTGACTGAAGAGTGCACAGCTGTATTGGATGAGAAAGATAGTGTGGTGCGAGATACTTTTACACTCATGCTCTTTTAGGTAGTGGTGTTTTCAGAGTGTCTGCTCTGTAAGTGGTACATGTAAATGGAAATGATATTGGGGGGGGGTAAATCTGTTGATGTCATTTAAACTGAAAGAAAATGTGTCTAACAAAAGCTTGCCCTGATCCGATACCTTGCTCTACACCTTGTGGAGTGTGGAAGTATGTTAAAGTCATAAGCGGGAACAGGAAATTAAAATGATGCCCTGTTTAGTAACTTTGTTATATGCCTGCAGCTTCTACTATGTTCAATAGGAGTTGGACATATGAAACCATGGACAGGAATCGATCCTTTATGAAGTTCACTGGGGAAGAGAAGGAGATGGAATTGTTAGGCACATAGCAGTGTGTCTAAAATTCAGAAAGCACTATAGGTTTTACATAACAGCTCAGATGCTGTAAAATGTGAGGAATTATAGTTGAGAGCAGTTTCTTATTCTCCTTGTACTGCTTGGCATCTCGTTGGGGTCATACTGGGAGGTGGTTGCAGTCTGAGCACTGCAGGAGAATACCGATCATGACAGAGGAGCTTTGTGCTGGCAAGGAGTTTGGCTGCTTTATTTCCACATGGGAAAAATATGTTCCAGAAATGTCCTGAAGAAAATGGAGGGTTAGTTAGTACTTGAATGCATGACTGTGAATGTTTGGTCTAGTATCCATACATGAGGCTCTCCTTTCTCACTAGTGAGAGTTGTTTAATTGGTGCTCTGTGACTGGAGCTTGTAATTTATATCATTTTTTTTAAACAATGACATTCCCATATTTGTGTAGTTAATGTGACCGATGGTACAGAAGCACAGGGGATTGTCAGAGAGATTGGTAATACTGAAATAAGAGATTTGATTTTTAAATATTTATTTCATTACAAAATATGGTACTTAAAAATGATTACAGTACAGAAAACTTATGCAGTGGGCCCAAATAAATGCAGTGCTTTCCCACCATCTGAAATGAAATTGTCAAGAATTTAAAGTATCATTCTACTCTGAATATTAATACACTGTGAACATTTTCTGCTCCAGAGAGCAGCTCCCTTTATGTATTCACAATATCCGCTTAATTTACTGAGTAAAATAAATATTTCCTACCTCTTACACTTGATAGCTCTGGGGATCCCATACAGCACCAGGAGACTGAAATGGAATCGATTCTGACTCATGCATTATCAGCAGAATTGTTAATTAAATTCAGATTAAGGAGACTCTAGTGGTGTTAATCCATGAGCCAGAAAAAAAAAAATCCATTTGACTTTCAGATCCCAGGCTGAGTTTTGATGGCTGGTAGCCTTCAAAACTAGCTTTTAACTAAACAGATTTTATCTGGAAGTTGTTGAGAGGCAATAAATATGTAACACCATGATGCCAATTTCAGTCAGTTCTCATAGTAGATCAGCACTTTAAAAGAATAGATTATCTAGCCCAAGAAGAGAGTTTCATACATCAGTTACACTGTAGACTTCAAGAGGGGGAAAAAAATCACCTTTAGGTCTGCAAATACAGTACAATATTTCAACGGTGTAATTAAAGTGTATATTGGACTCTACTTCCACAATCTGTCTCTCTGCCTCTTTCTTTTACACACTTACAATAGTGGCAAAAAGGAAGCTACCAGGCAGACATTATTATTAGTTCACAGATAAAATGTAGAAATTGAACTACTTTTTTGTCTTACATTGGGAGATTAATTAACAATATCTAGAGTGGTGATGTAACCTGACAAGACACCATGTTCCTCCTTTCTGCAATGTGGTACTAACACCTCTGCCTGTCATGATTGCCATAGAAACAGATAACTTCCTATTACCATGGGTTGGTATGGCATGTGCAAATTGCCAAGGGCTGTTGCCAGGCTAGAAGATAGGACATGCCACCCCCCCTCAGAACAACGGGCCCAATTCTCTTTTCCCTTTCTCTGGTGTAAATCAGGAATTAACTCAATTTCAGTCAACAAAATGCACAACAATTGTGCCCACTATTTTCAAATCTCAAGATGAACATTGTTCCCCGTACAACAAGCAGTAAAGAGGTAAATTAGCTTCCCACTCTTAGCAATACTCTTAGCAAGTACATCAGGAAGTACTCAAGGGACGTATTCCTGACTTAACATTGCTGTGAGAATGTGGTTCAGGGTTTGTAGAGATGAAAAATATACAACAAATGCTCATTTCCAGCTGGAGAATTATACCAGTAAAAGATTGTTTTAAAAGATTATGATGTCAGTAAAACAAAAAGGATCACCCTAATCAAGAGTGTGAAAGGTTTGTCTAACCATAAAATGCTGCTGCCAGAGCACTTTAACATCACCACATTAATTACCTGCTTTAGGCCATATTCAACCCCTCTTATTCAGGCAGATCCTATTGACTTTAATTCTAATCCACAGCATTGTTGTGTTCACACAGCTATGTTAAAGGGAGTGGTGATTTACCATCAAGAATATACAGACTGAATTTGGAGAGGTTTCATTACTTCCAGCAATTACAGGTTCACCAAGTTTATTTACTGAACTTCCCCATGTTATGACAATTGGTTTTTAAAATACAATAGGGTTACACTCCAATACCCATGGAAATTCAAAATGAATTGCAAACTGTTATGGTTTGAATCCTGCCATTCATTCCAATTAATTCTCTATTAATTTCAGAAGAGTTGCACAGGTGTAACAAAGCATAATTTGACTCTGCAAGTTGATTACTTGTAAA
Organism: Mauremys reevesii; assembly: GCF_016161935.1. Lineage (NCBI taxonomy): Eukaryota > Metazoa > Chordata > Testudines > Geoemydidae > Mauremys > Mauremys reevesii. Next base: position 27,942,974 of record NC_052631.1, read on the forward strand.
TACTGTGAACCAATTGGTGATTTATCCAGTTACTTTGCTGGCACCAATGGGTTTGCTCAGATCTTGAGATATTCCAGGATGCATGTCTCTGTAAATAACATATCATAGATTTTTACAAGCATTGTACCTCATACATTTAAGGTCTGCAGTCACTTAAATATTAAATGTTAAAATATGGAAACCTCCTGTTGCTATATTTTTCTCCACACGTTCAGAAAACGTGGAATGAAATTTGGTTATGCAGAGAGAAAGTTACAGAATCTAGACCAAACCAATATCTGACATTAGATAGCGAAAGCTGCATTTCCAACCCTTTAGAATGTTCAGTCTGGATTTGTAATAAAAGTAAATAGAAGAGATTGCACCATTGTCATCTCTGGTGCCTTTAATGGAGTTACACCAGGACTCCATATGGTCTGTTATGAATAGCCTGAATAATCTCCTGAATCAGAGGGTTCACTGCTCTAAGTTCCATCACTTTTGGTAAGTGGCATCTTTACTCTGTCTTGGAACTGTTGACAAGACATTAGAGAGCATCCACATGACATGGCTGTGAGTTTGCAAGCTGGACCTATCTAGCTATCTACAAAATAAAGATAAGTATGTGGCATGGTTTCAATAAATTGGCCTTGATGCAACTGTACTATCTTCATGCTGGGGTCTGCTTGTAGATGATTGCATTTTGGCAAGGGAAAAGGGATTCCACTTCCAACTTTATATAAACAAAGTATAAAATTATCATAAAACTATGTAACAGATTGGAAACCATGGATACATTTTTTCATTAGGCAACTGGACATTTTTTTCCTGTGAAAATAAGAGTAAATTAAAATAATCTGAACCAATACTCCTCTGATGAAAATGAAACAAAAACACCTTGCAAGGGAAAATCCAATGCCCAACAAATACGAATTAACTCCCTCAAATATACTGTAAACTTATTTTCCTGCAATTCTGTCCTATCAATTAACTTTAAAAGCAACTGAACCACGACACAATGCAGAATAGTGTAGTGCTCTCATAAAGCAAATGCAAAAAGCCTTAAACTTTTCACTGATGTCTATAAAGGAGCCCCCGCAGTGCTTGAGTGGCAGATGGCCCTGATGTGGGGAGAGAAAGGAAAACCACAAGGGCTGTTACTACCTGAAGTCCTGACAGACTTAGAATTACTGCCCCCTCCTCGGTGCTGCTAAAGTGCACGCGCCCCGCCGCCCTCAGTACAGTCTATGCATGAAGTCCCCGCTGAAAAAACTTACAAGGCAGCAGGAACTTGCAGGCTGGTGCGCGCCCCGCGTGGCGAGCTGGCGGTGCAATGGCAAAGCCGGGAGGTCCCGCCCGGGCTCTGTGCGCGCTGGCTGGGGCGAGCAGCTCAGCCCTGGGCGAGCCAGGCTCCTCCGGATCTTCCCCCCGCCCTCTGCTAGGAGCAGCCGCCGCCGCTAGCCTGTCCCCTGCCACGCGCTTGTATCCCTTTGCGGCTCGGACCCCCAAGATTTATAGCAAGAGGCGTTGCTGCGCAGCCGGGTCCCTCTCGTCTCTCACTCCCCCGGTTCCTCTCCCTCCCGGGAGACCCCCTGTGACCTCTGCCCCTCCCACTTCCCCCCACGCATGAGTGGAGCCTAGAGACTCCCCCGAATTCATCAGCCCCCTTCCTCTCCTCCGGTTGCTGCCGCTTGACCCCCTCCCCCGCCGGGTGCAGCTTGCATCCAGAGCCGGGCAGGGCTGCGTTGTCTGCCTCTTCACACGGGGCTTGTCTTTCTACCTTTCCATTACACGCCCGGAGCAGGGAACTTTTCGTTCCTCCTCCAGAACTTGGCCCAGTGGGAGGGGAATCGAGGGGACCGAACGAGCTGAAACTTTGCTCTGCAGCGGCTGGGCTGCTCTGCTTCCGATATTCCCCTCTCGGGTGTTCAGCTGTTTGATCGCAACTTGCGTGCTTTGGAAGGGGAAGGGACACGGACATGTAGTTGTGCTGAGCACTGAATAAAATAAAGGCGACCTTGTGCATAGGTTTCCTGCTCCCCGTGCCATTAGTACAGAAGAGCTCAGTGGCGTATATTTCACACCCTAAAACAGCGTCCAATAGACATGCTGCTCGGCAGCCCGAGGGAAAATAGTTATTTTAAAGGGGGGGGCCAACTCCACCATAAATGCGAATCGGGTAGTTTGTGTGGGGCTAATACATGCATGATGTGTGTGTGTGGGGGGGGAGAGTTGGGTTTTTCAGTCTCTAAGGTGCATGCTGGATGAAGAGGCATATACATTTCCAGTTTGCATAGAGCTTCAGTTGTAGGCATCTCCAGAGCCATGTGGCAAAACATTAACAGCGATCTCAAAATTAATAATATACAGTAAATCAGTCAAACTTTACTACTTGCAGCTGAATACCCAAACAAAGGTGAAAGAAAGAGACAGGGAAGCAGCTAGTTTACATCAGGTAGGAAAATATGCTCACCAAATGGGCACACACTGAAGGTCAGTGCCAGACAAGGAATTTTTATTTATCTTAAGTCTGATCTCAGTTAGCTTGAAATAGAGAAAGTTCACAAGCAGGCTTTCTAAGACCCTCATGATGTTGCTGGATCAGCACAGGATTTTCTAAATATGCTATTAGGAATGTGTTTAAGTGCCATCAGCCACCGTCAAAAATATAGATCCCTCTGTGAAGGGTGATGGGTGCTGATATGATGCCATACTGCAAAAAAGGCTGATCTCTAAATGTCTGTTGGCCAAGGTGAATTGTGAAAGCCCCCTAATGAGGATGACCTTGCTATGCAGGATAGTAAAACTCACTGAGCGTTGGTGTATTTTCATGGTGTCCAGAAGCGGTTGGAACCATGGAAATACATTACTATGCCATACCACAAAAGAAAAAAAAGCAAATCAGGAGGAAAAATTCCAATTCTATATGCTGACATTGGCTGGAATAACATATGTTCTTCAGCATCTGCATATGTGTATTCAATAGGGATTTGTCTGGCTACAGGTTTTTTTAAACATCTGCTAGCTAAACCAGAGATTCAAATAAGAAATATAGAACTTGGAAGCATGACATGAACTTAAACTCTTTAAAGGAGTTTCTTATTGCTCTTAGCAATGAATGAAATACCTGGAGACACAAATACATCCCTGGACACAGTGTTGTCCTAATATTGTTCAAGTTATGTAAAGAAAAGGTATTTTTCCACCAGAATAATACTGTGAAATTTCTAAAGGAGAGAAGCATCTCTGTGCATGAATAAAATGACTAATGTATAACAATATCAGACCACATTTAAAAACTCCATAGTTCTGTGATTAGCAATTTAGGCACAATTTTCCTTTATTTTAAAATCCCATGTGTTCAGTAACACACTAGAGTGCTTATCCAAAGTGCATTCTGAGGTTTCAGTAATTGTGGAAGGTGTTATATGTCAGCAAAATGGGAGGCATGTCATACAGGCTTTTTTGACAATGATAGAGCAATTTGACTTTGCCATGTGTTAAACGAGCAGTGTTGTAGCAAGCCCACATGACTTTGCACAGTCCAAAAACCATGTGTCCCAGACAGTGCATATCTGGCTGAAATTGCCTGCCCCTCAAAGAAATGTAGGGCTGGAAGGGCCCATGAGAAGTCATCAAGTCCAGCCCCCTGTACTGAAGGAGGAACAAGTAAACCTAGACCGTTACCAACAGGTATTTGTCCAACTTGTTCTTAAAAACCTCCAGTGATGGGAATTCCACAAACTCCTTTGGAAGCCTGTTCCAAAGCTTAACTATCCTTATAGATAGAAATGTATTTCTAATATCTAATCTATTACTTCTTGTACTACTTTCAGTGGACATGGAGAACAATTGATCACAGTTCCTTTCATATCAGCCCATAACATATTTGAAGACTGTTGTCAGGTCCCACCTTAGTCATCTTTTCTCAAGACTAAACATGCCAATTTTTCCTCAGAGGTCAGGCTTTCTAAACCTTTATCATTTTTGTTGCTCTCCTCTGGATTCTCTCCAGTTGTCCACATTTTTCCTAAGGTCTGGCACATAGACACGGTACTCCAGTTGAGGCCTCACTAGTGCCAAGTAGAGTGTATATCTTATATTGTTTTAGCAGTGTAACTAAACAATTTGTGTGTGTGCTCAGAGTTTCCAAGACAGGGAATGCAAGCCAACGTGGATGGTAGCAGTGTTCTGACCTTTTTTTGCACTAGCAGCAAATTCCTGCATTTTTTTCTTTAAGTCCCAAGTTTGCATTTTAATAATAATACAAGATGTTGAATAATCAGGCTACATTGAAATTTATTTAACAGAGATTATTAGTCAAAGATCAATACAGAAAGAAAGGTTATGCATACCAAGTCAGTGTGGAGAAGTGACTTTCCAGCTTGATTCATTCCCAGCTAACACCCAGCAACTCTTCCTCGAATATATCATGCATGTTCACAGCAAAAGAGACAAAGAAAATGACTCATTGACCCATGGAGGTCTTTTCATGGTATCTGGTTTACCTAACTGATAACTGAAAGACACCTGTAATAAAGTCATTATGACAAAAACATCTGTAAGAAGTTCCTACTAAGCTCAATGCATCTCCCAATAGATCATTATCAATCACAGAATACCGCTTCCTCACATCAGTCACATGTAGGCCCTTTCTGACCATGTGGACACAATTCTTAAGGATCAGAAAGATGACATCCAGTGTATCACTGATAACAAGCCAAGATTCAGTTTAAATTAGGGCTGTTGATTAACTGCAGTTAACTCACACGATTAACTCAAAAAAATTAATCGCGATTAATCACATTTTAATCACACTGTTAAACAATAGAATACCAATTGAAATTTATTAAATATTTTTTGATGTTTTCTACATTTTCAAATATATTGATTTCAATTACAACACAGAATACAAAGTGTACAGTGCTTACTTTATATTATTATTTTAATACAAATATTTGTACTGTAAAAATGATAAAAGAAATAGTGTTATTCAGTTCGCCTCATATGAGTACTGTAGTGCAATCTCTTTATTGTGAAAGTGCAAATTACAAATGTAGATTTTTTTTGAGCCAACAAGTCCACTCAGTCCTACTTCTTGTTTAGCCAATTGCTCAGAAAAACAAGTTTGTTTACATTTACGGGAGATATGCTGCCCACTTCTTCTTTACAATGCCACCTGAAAGTGAGAACAGGTGTTCACATGGCACTTTTGTAGTCAGCATTACAAGGAATTTACATGCCAGATATGCTAAACCTTCATATGCCCTTTCATGCTTTGGCCACCATTCCAGAGGACATGCTTCCATTCTGATGACACTTGTTAAAAAATAACGTGTTAAATATTTTATGACTGAACTCCTCAGGGAGAATTGTATGCGTCCTTCTGTTTTACCTGCATTCTGCCATATATTCAATGTTATAGCAATCTCGGATGATGACCCAGCACATGTTGTTCATTTTAAGAACACTTTTACTGCAGATCTGACAAAATGCAAAGAAGGTATCAATGTGAGATTTCTAAAGATAGCTACAGTACTTGACCCAAGGTTTAAGAATCTGAAGTGCCTTCCAAAATATGAGAGGGACGAGGTGTGGAACATGCTTTCAGAAGTTTTAAAAGAGCAACACTCCGATGCAGAAACTACAGAACTCAGACCACCAAAAAAGAAAATCAGCCTCCTGCTGGGTGCATCTGACTGAGATGATGATCCAAAGCTGTTGGTCTGCACTGCTTTGGATCATTATTGAGCAGAACTTGTCATCAACATGGACGCGTGTCCTCTGGAATGATGGTTAAAGCATGAATCTTTAGTGCATCTGCCATATAAATACCTTGCGATACCGGCTACAACAGTGCCATGGGAACACCTGTTCTCACTTTCAGGTGACATTGTAAACAAGAAGTGGGCAGCATTATCTCCTGCAAATGTAAACAACCTTGTTTGTCTTAGCGATTGGCTGAACAAGAAGTAGGAGTGAGTGGACTTGTAGGCTCTAAAGTTTTATATTGTTTTGTTTTTGAATGCAGTTATTTTTTGTACATAATTCTACATTTGTAAGTTCAACTTTCAGGATAAAGAGATTGCATTACAGTACTTGTATTATGTGCATTGAAAAATACTATTTCTTTTGTTTTTACAGCGTAAATGTTTGTAATAAAAATGAATATAAAGTGAGCTCTGTACACTTTGTATTCTGTGTTGTATTTGAAAATGTAGGAAAAAAATCCAAAAATATTTAAATAAATGGTATTCTATTATTATTTAACAGTGTGATTAATTGTGATTCATTTTTTTAATCACTTGACAGCTCTAGTTTAAATACGAAGAATTATAGATATAAGCCATGTGAGACTTTGGCTCACCTCCAAAGAATGAATGAAGTCTGGATCACCTACTAACATTTAATGTGAGCAATATGATAAATGTCTGATGGGACACATTTATTGCTATTCAAATGTCACTCTATCTTTTGTACAACTGACTGTATCAAACTTTACTAAAATGTAAATGTACTAAAGGGACATTGTCAGTATAAAAGCATGGTCCTGATCATTCTTTCCTATGGTAAAACCCACAGGATGGGGCTAAAAAAAGGGAGGAAATCTTCGCAAGATTATGCTTGCAGAGATTTGTCCCCTATTGTTCCCTTGGCTTCAGTGAAGCTGTGCTGATAGACTCCTGCAGCCAACCCTAGCCCTAGGGAACCCTCTTTAAGGAAGATCCTCACCACAGAGGACTATTATCTTTCTACTCTGAGTTCCACTGTTCGCGAAGGAGGGAGGTGGAAGAGACTGATGTGCCTAAGGGAAGGTACAGGTGGAGTCCATAAGCAGACAGTTTCCACCACGTATGGATTGGGGTAGGGAATACGAAGGGGCTCTGAAGCACAAAACACCTGGTATTTTAAAGCTTGAATGTGAGAGTCACTATCTGTGCTGTTGGTTCCCTTATTGCTCTAAGCTGGAAGACTGACACTAGACTAGTCGCCTTTAGTTCTGCTTCTAGTTAGTTTTAGTTTTCTGTCCTCATGCACAAGCACCGTGCTGCAATGTTTGGATTGCAAACACTGCCACGTAGGGTGACCTGATGTCCCGATTTTATAGGGACAGTCCCTATATTTGGGGCTTTGTCTTAGATAAGTGCCTATTACCCCTCACCCCCTGTCCTGATTTTTCACCCTTGCTGTCTGGTCATCCTACTGCTGGGGGTATTTATTTGGAGAGGGGAGGTGGCTAGTGGAATGATGATGACTTTCTGCTGGTATAACATGACAACTCTGAAACATTTTTTATTGATACTGGGCTTAAGTTTTGTAAAAGTTTATTTTTACACAATGTAAATTTTGGAACAAATTTGCTATAACACTCTTCTTTTAGTCAGTTCATTGTGTGTATGTAGTAGGGGTCTGATTGTGCAGTCCTTGCTCAGGCAAAACTCCCATGTAACTTCAGGATCAGGCTCTATATCAGTCCTTGTACTTTTATCAAATAAGGCATTAAGTTTGTGTGGCATGATCTCTGCTAAAGAAGCCACAGTGTTTATGACTCATTAGGCTTTTCTAAGTGCATCCAAATCAATTATTATTTTTTAGAGTATTTTTCCCAGTATTGATATTAAACTAACTTGTTGATAATTTCCTCAATCTCTATTTTGGCACATCTTGAAGAACAGAATGATTATCATAATTACTTCTTCGTATCTCGCTGTAGTCAGTCTGTTTCACTCTGCTTTTTCCTGTACTGTTTCTGAATTAAATCAGATCTCCATGGTTTGTAAACATTGTCGCCTAAATTCATCTCAGATGTAACTCAATAGAGGTCCATGGAGCTACATCTAGGATGAATTTGGCCAGTTTGTCATTACCAATCAAGCAGCATGTTGAAATGACACTAATCATAAAAACGGAGTGCTCACCACACCCTTTCATTTATTTTAAAATGACCCTAAATAGTCTGTAATAAAAGTAGAAACTAGCATTGTATAAAATTAGAATATATTTCTTCTCAAAGGAGGAAATTGATAAGACACGAGGGCTATGCTTCTCAGGCAACTTTGTGCCAAATCTCCTCTTTTCCCTCAACCAGGGCAGGGAAAGGTTTGTAAACTAGTCAACTTTGCCTGATCAGTTGGACTTGTAACTTAGGTAAGAGGCATCTTCTATGTCTGAACTTCCTGTGCACTGGAACCCTGGTCAGAGAATCACTACTACAGTCGACTGAGGATTTCTATGCCAAATGTTAGCAGGTTCATCAGAGGATTTGCAGCGTTACCAACTCTTGTGGCTTTCATTGCGAGCCTTCTGATATTTAGTTGGTATGCATACTTCCACCTTTTCATGTTCTCTGTATGTATAAATATCTCCTGTCTGTGTGTTCCATTCTATGCATCCGAAGGAGTGAGCTGTAGCCCACGAAAGCTTATGCTGAAATAAATTTGTTAGTCTCTAAAGTGCCACAAGTACTCCTGTTCTTTTTGCGGAGACAGACTAACACGGCTGCTACTCTGAAACCTGATATTTAGTGATGTTCTTAAAACCTGAGTTCACGGAGTCATGTTATTATATGAGAAACTCAGCTTTCATTAAAAAAAAATTCTCTCTCATGACTGTGAAGAAAAGCTTGAAACATGAACCCCAGAAGGCCAATGAAACGAACTCCAGTCTAAAAAACCCTAATAATTTTAAATCCAATTTCTTTATTTTTTTGAGTAGGTTGCGGCTCATGATTTTAGAGGCATGGGAATGGCAGTATTGTTCTGGAGAGGCATGGGTGAGAGAACAGGCCTGACTGAATTGCAATTTTACAGCGATTGAGACAGAAAGGGCAGGGGAACTATAGACCATAAAGGCAAGGTGTTCAGGGACTAGTGTGTCAGGCTAGGGATCATGGCTATGCAACTGTGCTCTTGCCTGACAACCTGACCCCTACTGTCCATCACCCTCCAGTCTGTCTGCCTAGCCCAGTTCTCCTAGCCTAACCTCCAGACTGGCTCCTCTCTGGCCTCCGTTATCTCCGTTACATGGTATGGTTAAAGGAGTTTTAGAGATGGGCGTTGCTCTTCACTTGTCCCCAGTTTAAAAAATGTTTATTTGTATTAACTTGAACTATTCTTATCAATAAATATTAATTGTGGGAAAAATATATCTGTAGAATGTGGTGGGTACTGCAAAGGATAGAGTGGGGGCAATGGAAGAGCTAGGAGGGTATAAAGAGCCACAGCTCCACTACCTTTTCTGTGTCAGTTGTAGTTTGGCAACAGCCTTTGGTAATTAACAATGATGTAGTGTGCAGGGAAGTAGTATAATGAACACACACACTTTTTGCTTCAGTGAACACCACTAATTATTTGGTGTAACTTTAAGGTTACACTGAATTTACCTTATTGTGACCTTTTTAAAATAGTTTCTGATTATCTTTTATTTCTATTTTTGTTGCATCCCAAAAGGCTTTCTGCCAGAATCGAGCATCACTAAGGAGTGCCATATACTACTAATAACAGGAGGCCAGATGCTGGACCCTGCAAGGTGTTTTGCTGGATTGGGATCATAGTGCTCAGCAGTTTGCAGGACTGAGCTCTAAATTAGCTCTCTAAGAAGAAATGCATGTGAGATCATTTAGGTTTCATTCCTACCCTACGCTTGTCAAAGGTGGTGGGGGAGGAAAGAGTGTAGGTCGCATCTGCTTCCAGGACAAACAGTAGGGCTAGATTCAGGGGCGCTGGAACAATTTGTAGAATGGGGGTACTAAGAGCCATTGAACTATAATGTAAACCCTGTATATAATGGAAACAACTTCAAGCCAGGGGTGTGGCAGCACCCCCAGCACCTCTAGTTCCAGTGCCTATGGCTGGATCCCTGGACAATGTACTAGGACGTGAGCCAGGTTAATAAGCCAACTTATGCACCGCAACTCTATGTGGGGGTTTTCAGCTCCTCAAATCCCATAGCACAGATGCTGCCATCAGCAGCAAGCTTTATCTGGCAGATGGTGGAAATGCATATCACTCAGACAAACAGCAAAATGCACCCCACAGTGCCCTACCCCTTTCCATGGAACCTTGCCTTAGCTGGCAGGCTCTTTATGGCAGAGGATGCACCAGGCAATATTTTTTGTACCCCAACAGTGCTGGCTAGAGCCAGATTTCAGTCTTAATGGGAAGATAATCAGGTACAGAGAAGTGCAGTAAAATGTGTATGGTATGTACAATATTTCCATTTGTGTGTTTCCCCTGTTTGAGATGAGCATATTCTCTGTCACTCTAAAAGAGAGGATTCCTCCAGGAACTGTTTTCTGGACTCAAATATTGAATCATTTCTAAAATGACATGGGCAAAAATTTTGTGGTCTGTAATAAATCAAGCAGATTTGCATCCATGTGATTGAGAGGAATTTGGCCTAATGTTTTTTATAAATTGCTTTATAAAAGTATTTTATGTATTATAATTACATCACCATCAGTGCAATATTACATTGGGGCTGAGGCTTTGCGTGGGCTGCTGGAGTGGTGCGGTGAGTGTGTGAAATCGTAAAAAATAAAACAAAACAAAAACAAAATTAAGGGCTTGTTTAACTGGGGTTTTTTTTTGTTTGTTTTCCTCTTAGTAATGCCAAACTTTCACTAGTTTAATTCCAGGGGAGTTACTCATGATTAAAACCCTGATTCAAGAAAGCGCTTAAGCATGTGTTTAACTTTAGAGCTCTTCCTGGATAGAGGTGCTTTCCTGTGTTCAGTCTTATCTGTAGACATGCTTACAGTATCATACTGTTAAGTAGCTTTACTCACATAAGTAGTTATTTGAAACCAATGGAACTACTCACAAGAGTAAAGTTATTTATCGGTCTATGAGATTGCAGGATCAGATCCTTAAACTTGTGTGTGTTAGAACAGATTTTGGCCCTAAATTACTTTTTAACACTTCACTGAGGGAAACTCTAAGATGTCCAAATAGGAGGCCCAAAATATTTCTGCAGCAAACATGACAGTATTGAGGCCAAATAAATGAGATGGAATGGAGAGCATATTAGTGGTTCCAAATATAACTAAAATCAGTTAAACAATTTTACTCTAAAAAGTCTTCTCAGTCACCGTTAACACAGACCACTGGTACTGAAAACTAAAAAGCTTGGTGAAAAACCAAATCATTTTTATCTTGAAAAATATTCTTTTAATTATATTTATAAATTAGTTAAAGGGATACTAACAATTTAAGTTACTCTTCTGCCTCAAAGTTTTCTAATCTATTATTGTTACAAGTAAAATGATTATCACTAGAGAAATATTTGCTCTGTTCCCCACCCGAAGTTTATTTGCTTTGTGTGTTCGATAGTACTTGATATATAGTCCATTTCATGTTTTTTCTGGCCCTGGGTAGTAATTGTTTTTCCGAGTGTGGATCTCATCTTGCACTTATACATGTACACACAGGTAGTTAACTTGATACATATGAGTATCAAGTAGTCTTCAATGGGATTGCTCACATGTGCAAAGTTAAACACATGAGTAAATGTTCTGTGTGGGGGGAGGGGATGTTTCAGACAGTGACATGGAAGAGAGACTTTAAAAAAATAGGAAAAATGTGATTGTAAAACCACAAATTGGCAAAGGAACAATAGTAACATCTGAAACTACTTTTAGCTCATATTTCAGAATTAAACCATGTCCCTTAATTGGAATATTAAACTAGAAAAGACTGGGGATAGCTTGCCTATTCTTTTTTACAGGGGATCTTATACCATGCTCATCACCGTAGTATCTCAGCACCTTCCAGTAGTGAATTGAACAACTAAAAGGATTCTGACTGGATGTCAGAAAATTAGAGAGTTATTGTAGGGGCATATACAATATATCCTGGCCAACAGACCTGGGTTACTAAAGTTAGGGACCTAAATCTATATTTAGGCACTTTAATCTCCAGAGGGTGCTGAGCACTTAGAACTCCTGTTGGCTTTCACAAAGGTTGTTGGTTCTTAGCACCTCTGTAAATAAAGTGCCTAACTATGGAGTTAGATGCAAACTTTATTTTGGGCCAAATCCCTATTATTATGATGCATGATCACAACCTTAGATTTGCACACAGAGGGTTCTTCATTGTGTCCTCTCCCCTCCTCGGTGCTGAACGGGCAGTCCGGTGCCTTCTCAACAATGTCCACCCTGGATCTTAAGACAGTGAGTCAGGGCAGGCCAGGCGAGGAAGAGAGGCAGGCTAGGGGTAAAGAAATACATTGATCTCCTTTCCCCACCCTGAGGAAAGCAGCTAAGCTCTCCCCCCCTGAGGGCAGTTGTGGCCATAAAGCATTCCTGAAAGTACATCACCATTGGAGCCATGCTGCACAGTGGTTGCTGCTAAAGACCAGAGATGCTGAAGGGTGCAGCCCCCCTGACTCTGGAAATCTGCCAGTTTGTGGAGAGGGTTTTTTTGCATAAAGTGATGAGCAAACTCCATCCCCAATGAGATATTGGTGGGAACATGGTTAGAAAATTCTCACAGGGATTTTTTTCCTAAAAAGTTCTCTCTGTTGGCAGTTCACATGGGAGACGATGATGTATCATGTAACTTTGGGGAAATATCTTCATTGACTGAAGTTAAACAAAGAATCTTTATGACTGCTTTCAGTAAATGTATTTTAATACTATGGCTGTGCAAACAGATACCCCATATAGAAATGTGGTTTATTTAAAAAAAAAATCCAGTAATAGAAAGATTTACTGGGTATGATTCTGCTCTCATTTTAACTGCTCTAAATCCAGAGTACTGCCACCAAAGTTAATGGAATTACAGTATCAAAGTGGTATAAGAGAGCAGAATTGGTCCCACCTCTTGTTAACTGTGGAGATATTTGAGGAAAGATGATCTGGTGGGATGAACTTATAAAAACAGTTAATATATATTAAATTTTCTATTAACATTATATTTACTGTCACCAATACCATATACAATATTACCAACTCTAAGCATTTAAAAATCCTTAGCCTGGCTTCAAAAGATCATGAGATTGTTTTAAAAATCTCCGAATTTTTAAGAATTAATACATTTTAGGTTCTAATTTGTCTTCTGGTTTCTGAGCTTCTGAGGTTCATGAGATTAGAAACTTTTTTTTGTATTTAAATGAAAGCTGAGCTCACAGAATCATGTGACTTCAAGATCTGGGCTTAAGTAACATCAAATATTGTTGAGACTTCTGAGGAAATCACAATTGTTGGCAACTCTACATGTAAGAACTCAACTCTGCTGTATTCTCTTACATTGTATTTCTGATGTCTTATTCCACAGTTGCTTATTTCAGAAAATTGCTAGTGCTGTCAATAATTCTTTTTTCCCTTTAATAGAAGATTAGTAACTCATAGCCAGGTCTCACCCAATTGCAGGAAAACCTATGGTATGGAATAATGGGATAGATTCTAGAGCTATACAGATTTACATTAGCTGAAAATCTGGCTCAGGGGAAGGAAACTCCTAGAAGCCTGGTCTACACTAGGCGTTTAAATCGGTTTTAGGAGCGTAAAACCGATTTAACGCCACAACCATCCACACTAGGAGGCACCTTATATCGATTTTAATGGCTCTTTAAATCGGTTTCTGTACTCCTCCCCAACGAGAGGAGTAGCGCTAATATCGGGATTAACATATCGGAATAGGGTTAGTGTGGCCGCAAATCGACGGTATTGGCCTCCGGGCGGTATCCCACAGTGCACCACTGACCGCTCTGGACAGCATTCTGAACTCGGATGCACTGGCCAGGTAGACAGGAAAAGCCCCGCAAACTTTTGAAATTCATTTCCTGCTTCCCCAGCGTGGAGAGCTCATCATCACAGGTGACCACGCACAGCTCATCAGCACAGTTAACAATGCAGTCTCCTGAGAATCGAAAAAGAGCCCCAGCATGGACCGCTCGGGAGGTACTGGATCTGATCGCTATATGGGGAGAGGATTCAGTGCTAACAGAACTGCATTCCAAAAGACGAAATGAAAAAGTATTTGAAAGAATTTCTAAGGCTATGACGGATAAAGGCCACAGCAGGGACTCAGTGCAGTGCAGAGTGAAAGTTAAGGAGCTCAGACAAGCCTACCAGAAAACCAAAGAAGCAAACGGAAAGTCCGGGGCAGGTTGAAAAACATGCCACTTCTATGCTGAGCTGCATGCAATTTTAGGGGGCTGCGCCACAAGTACCCCACCCCGACCGTGGATTCTGAGGTGGGGGTTGTAATCTCTGCCATGTCTGAGGATTATGCAGACGGGGAAGATGAAGATGAAGAAGAGGAGGAAGACCTAGCAGAGAGCACACAGCACTCCGTGACCCCCAGCAGCCAGGAGCTTTTTATCACCCTGACGGAATTACCCTGCTCCCAGCCCTCACAAGCAACTATCCCAGACAATGACGCCATGGAAGGGAGCTCTGGTGAGTGTACCTTTGTAAATAGCAAACATTGTTTTTTAAGCAAGCGTTTTTTAATGATTGATTTGCCCTGAGGACTTGGGATGCGGTCGCAGACAGTATAGTTACTTAGAAAAGTTTGTTAACATGTCCGGGGATTGAGAGGAAATCCTCCAGGGACATCTCGATGAAGCGCTCCTGTAGGTACTCCAGAAGCCTTTGCAGAAGGTTTCTGGGCAAGGCAGCCTTGTTCCGCCCACCATGGTAGGACACTTTACCACGCCATGCATGTAGCAAGTAATCAGGTATCATTGCGTGGCAAAGCATAGCAGCGTATGGTCCCGGTGACTGCTGGCATTCAAGAAGCATCCATTCTTTATCTTGTTGTGTTATCCTCAGCAAAGTGATATCGTTCAGGATAACCTGGTTAAAAATCAGGAATTTAAGTAAGGGGGGTGGCCATTTTTCTAATGGGTTCGTGGACTGCAAGCTTAAAAAAAAACCTTTCCTGCACGTAGCGAAGCGGGGGGAGGGGAGGAGTGAAATGCCGATGATCTTTTTTGTGTTTGGTCACCGGCGATCTTCCCCAAGCTACCAGCCACGCAGTGGGTGGGGGGGTGGGAAGGTTGTTGATTAGCAGGGAGCTAGCGTGGTATTAGCCATGCGTTGGGGGGGAGGGGTAAATCACTACAGAAGCCGAAAGACAGTGGCTTACCATGGCTGCATGCAAGCTGAATTCTGATGCCTGGACCTGTGTCTGTGAGATCTGTAACTCCAGAGCTGCAAGCACTCACTATTAAGATGAAAAATGTGACCTTGTAGGGAAATCACATGTGCTAGGTGAATAGTGCTGTTCACTGTGAAAGAGTATAACCATTGTTCTGTAAAATGTATCTTTCTAAATATTTATCTCCCTCATGCAGCTGCAAATTTTTCAACCATCCCTCCTCCATCCCAAAGGCTAGCACAGATAAGGCGGAGGAAAAAGAAGACGCGAGATGAGATGTTCTCAGATATTATGGAAGTTACATGCAATGAAAGAGCTCATCTGAATGAGTGGAAGGACGTGGTATCAAATTACAGGAAAGAGGCCAGTGAACGTGAGGACAGGAGGGATGAACGTGAGGACAGGAGGGACAACCGAGATGAGAGGTGGCGGCAGGAAGATCAGCGGTGGCGGGATGCAAGTCTGGGGCTGCTGCGTGATCAAACTGACGTGCTCCCGGCGTCTGGTGGAGCTTCAGGAACGGCAGCAGGATCACAGAGTGCCGCTGCAGCCCCTGTGTAACCACCCTCAACCCTCACCATGTTCCATATCCTCCTCACCCAGACGTGTAAGAACGCGTGGGGGGAGGCTCCGTGCACCCGCCCACTCCACCCCCGTGGACAGCCCAACCAGAAGGCTGTCGTTAATGTGAAATTTTTTTAATGGCCTTCTCCATCCTTCCTATCCTCCTCCCAAACCACACCCTTACTTCTCTTCCTCTTTTTATAATGAATTAATAAAGAATTCATGATTTTTAAACGAGAGTGACTTTATTTGCATAAGTAAGCTGTACTCGAAGGGGGAGGGAGAGTTGCTTTCAGGGAATGAGTCAATCAAGGGGGGGTGGGTGTTCATCAACAAACACAGCAGTCACACTGTACCCTGGCCATTGATGAAGCTCCTTTTCAAAGCTTCTCTGATGCGCACCGCTTCCTGGTGTGCTCTTCTAATCTCCCTGGTGTCTGGCTGCGCGTAATCAGCGGCCAGGTGATTTGCCTCAGCCTCCCACCCCGCCATAAAGGTCTCCCCCTTACTCTCACAGAGATTGTGGAGAATACAGCAAGCAGCAATAACATAGGGGACATTGGTTTGGCTGAGGTCTGAGCGAGTCAGTAATGTGCGCCAGCGCGCCTTTAAACGGCCAAATGCACATTCCACCACCATTCTGCACTTGCTCAGCCTGTAATTGAACAGATCCTGACCACTGTCCAGGCTGCCTGTGTATGGCTTCATGAGCCATGGCATCAAGGGGTAGGCTGGGTCCCCCAGGATAACGACAGGCATTTCAACATCCCCAACTGTTATTTTCTGGTCTGGGAAGTAATTCCCTTGCTGCAGCCGTTTAAACAGAGTAGTGCTTCTGAATACGCGAGGCCATGAACCCTCCTGGCCATCCCACGTGGATGTTTGTGAAACGTCCTTGTGATCCACCAGTGCTTGCAGCACCATTGAAAAGTACCCTTCCGGTTTACGTACTGGGTGCCCTGGTGCTGCGGTGCCAAGATAGGGATATGGGTTCCATCTATTGCCCCCCCACAGTTAGGGAATCCCAGTGCAGCAAAGCCATCCACTATGGCCTGCACGTTTCCCAGAGTCACAACCTTTCGTAGCAGCAGCTTAGTGATTGCTTTGGCTACTTGCATCACAGCAGCCCCCACAGTAGATTTTCCAACTCCAAATTGATTCCCGACTGACCGGTAGCTGTCTGGCGTTGCAAGCTTCCACAGGGCTCTCGCCACTCGCTTCTCTACTGTGAGGGCTGCTCATCTTGGTATTATGGCGTTTCAGGGCAGGGGCAAGCAAGTCACAAAGTTCCATGAAAGTGCCCTTACGCATGCGAAAGTTTCGCAGCCACTGGGAATCGTCCCACACCTGCAACACAATGCGGTCCCACCAGTCAGTGCTTGTTTCCTGGGCCCAAAATCGGCGTTCAATGGATAGAATCTGCCCCATTACCATCAGGATCTCCAAAGCGCCGGGGCCCGCGGTTTGAGAGAATTCTGTGTCTACGTCCTCATTACTGTCATCACCGCGCTGCCGTATCCGCCTCCTCCTAGCCTTGGTTCGAAGGTCCTGGTTCAGCATATACTGCACAAGAGTGCGCGAGGTGTTTAAAACATCCACGATTGCGGTATTGAGCTGAGCAGGGTCCATGCTTGCTGTGCTATGGCGTCTGCACAGTTCACCAAGCAAAAAAGGCGCGAAACGGTTGTCTGCCGCTTTCAGGGAGGGAGGGGTGAGGCTGTACCCAGAACCACCCGCGAAAATGATTTTTGCCCCATCAGGCACTGGGATCTCAACCCGGAAATGCCAAGGGGCGGGGGAGGCTGCGGGAACTATGGGATAGCTATGGGATAGCTACCCACAGTGCAACGCTTCCGAAATCGATGCTAGCCTCGGACCGTGGACGCACACCACCAATTTAATGTGTTTAGTGTGGCCGCGCACAATCGATTTTATACAATCTGTTTTACTAAACCGGTTTATGTAAATTCGGAATAATCCCGTAGTGTAGACGTACCCCCAGGCTTCAGCATCCTTTGAATTCCTCCACACTAGTAAACATTAGTCATGTAGAACCCTGCTCATAAATTGTGCACCTGTTCTGAGAAGAGGGGCAAGGAGTCAGCGTTGCATCATTGCAGCTATGGAGAGCCAGTCAGGGCATTTGTCTGTAGATTTCTGTTGACTGTTTACAACAAATGTGTGTTTCCCTTCAAGCCTAAATATCTACCACAATTAAAGGTGACTGGAAAACTTAAATGAAAACAAAAGTTTAGACGAGAGAGAAAATTTTGTGATTTTCTTTCTCTCCCCTCAAACCCTCCCATTTTCTTACCAGCTGTAGCCACAATGCAGCCAGCCTATCCTGTATTTAGGAATGGCTGTCACTGCTGTAATCCACCATTGGTGCCCATCATGTTTTGTTATGTACAGCAGGTACAGCCAATAGCACAGGTATATGCATGTGTGTGAACTTTGTAAACAAGTAAAGGAGGTAATGTAGGTTCTTGAATTAGAATGAGCCTCTCAAGTAGCAAAGTTGCTGATATCCACAAAGCCCACTTAGCCAGAGCCATGGAAATTTATTTTTATTTGCTGAAGAGGTCCTTGAATAATTAAAATAGTTAATCTCTTTCCAGGACACTATATGGTTTAACATAAAGTCTTCCTCAGCTTGTGTGCTTTAATTATGCCATTTATAATCATTGTGGCATAGTGCAAGCAAAATAACAGGGCATGATGAAAAATCTAATGCATGTAGGTCTTTAAAAAAGCTGATATATCAAAAAAAATTCAGAACTACCTTTCAAAATTGTAGGGTTTAATCAGCTTTATTATATTCTGATTATGAAAAGTTAGAAGACATAATGGACTGAACCAGAAGTATTTGACAGTTCCTTGCATGTTTGTCCAAGTTAACTGAGTGTGGATGGTTCTGTATTAATTACACTATATTCCTTGGATGTTTCTCATTTAGATTCTGATTACCTCAGTACTGATGGTAAATATTTTGCTGGTTTTGACTGTAGAATTATAAAACTATCAGCTCCTGAAGTTAACAGTGATAACTAAGGGCTCGATTGTGTCCCCCCTGATTTCCATGCTCCACATAGAAGAAGCAGCCACCTATGTGGGAACAACTTACCTTCCTCTTCACCCTTTGGTGGCCTCTGTGTTGAGTCACTGGATCTGTGTGGGAGGGATTTGGGGAATGGATGGCTGCAGGGAAACCTGTCATCCTTTCACCAGCCCTGTGGAGCTCAGGTTAGGGCGATAAAACAGTGCCAGGCTATGTTGTTTTGCTGGCAGGCAGAGTTGGGGAATAATTTTAAGAGGAGTCTTGGGGCAATCCTGGCCATTGGAGCAGCACCACCAAGTAACAAGACCTGGGCTGTATGGGCCAGAGCTGCTAGAGAGGCAGTGTCCCCAGGGAGCAATGCCGGATCTCCTAAAATCATGAATATTCTGGAGAGTCTATGGGATATGCGTTCTTGAGCTGTAGTCTGTTCAAAACTCTGTTCTCCTGATTGGGAAGAAATCTGCAAGGAGAATGTTGGAGAGATTTCCTCCCCTTTCAGCTGCTCGGTAGGTCTTCTGCAGAAGGGGCTGACTGCATCTGGCTCCACGCAGCTCCTGGAAGCAGCCGGCATGTCCCTTTGGCCCCTAGGTGCAGGGGTGATCAGAGACATGCCACGTGCTGCCCCTGCCCCCAGTGCAGCTCCGCAGCTCCCATTGGCTGTGAACTGTGGCCAATGGGAGCTGTGGGGGAGGTGCCTGTGGGTGCGGACAGTGCACACTATGCAGAGCCTCCTGGCCATGCCTCTGCCTAGGGGCTGGACATGCCAGCTGCTTCCAGGAGCAGCGTAGAGCCAGGGCAGGCAGGGAGCTTGCCTTAGCCCTGCTGCTCACCACTGGCTGGGAGCCACTTGAAGTAAATGCCACCCAGTTGGAGCCTATGCCCCGACCCATCTCCCGCACCCAAGCCCCCTGTCCCAGACCAGAGCCCCCTCCTGCACCCTGAACCCCTCATTTCTGGCCCCACCACAGAGCCTGTACCGCCAGCCAGAGCCCTCACCCCCTGCCACACCCCAACCCCCTGCCCCAGCCCAGTGAAAGTGAGTGAGGATGGGAGAGCGTGAGCAATGGGGTGGGGGCTGGAGTGAGCAGGGGGCAGGGCCTCTGAGAAGGGGCAGGGGGCATGGCAAGGGCATTCGGTTTTGTGCAATTAGGAAGTTGGCAACCCTACAGTGTTTCAAACTATTCACTGAATCAGAGGCCTCTGTTGTAGACTATTTAGTTACATGGTGATTTGTTGTACTTAATACCACTATACAGAAAATTTGTGTGTTTGGGGAATAGTGGGGTAGAGGGAAAGATACTGAAGTGAAATGTGATGTGCGACAAAGTTCCACCTCTACCTTGGTGGGTCCTGCGCTTATTGGTGGATTTTGCTAGCCTCAGAGATCTTCCTGTGTTGGATCAGGAGTTGGGAGGTCTTGAGGGGAACCCAGGCGCATCCTCTACTCCAGGTTCCAGCCCAAGGCCTTGGGGATTGCAGCTGTCTATAGTGCCTCCTGTAACAGCTGCATGACAGCTACAACTCCCTGGGCTACTTCCCCAGGGCCTCCTCCAAACACCTTCTTTATCCTCACCACAGGACCTTCCTCCTGGTGTCTGATAATGCTTGTACTCCTCAGTCCTCCAGCAGCACACCCACACCCACACCCACACCCACACCCACACCCACACCCACACCCACACCCACACCCACACCTTGCGCCTCTTGCTCCCAGCTCCTCACACACGCACCACAAACTGAAGTGAGCTCCCTTTTAAACCCAGGTGCCCTGATTAGCCTGCCTTAACTGATTCTAGCAGCTTCTTGATTGGCTGCAGATGTTCTAATCAGCCTGTCTGTCTTAATTGTTTCCAGAAAGTTCCTGATTGTTCTGGAACCTTCCCTGTTACCTTACCCAGGGAAAGGGGACCTATTTAACCTGGGGCTAATATAGCTGCCTTCTATCATTCTCCTGTAGCCATCTGGCCTGACCCTGTCACAGATGCTATAAAACAGTATTCAAAGGTAATATGTTAATTTAATAAAATACAACATTACTACATCTATGAGGAAGTGTGTCGCTGAACAATTCCTAATCTTGTAACAGATGCAAATATGATATTGTAACATGTTAATTCATATTTATGATGAATAATGAACTTAGAAAAGGGGCATTGTCATTATTACTAAGAACATGATTTTAGTTGTAAGTCCAATGTAGTGTTCAGGTTATAAACCACTGTTACAGTAGGTTTATATATATTAAATGAATGTTGCACGTTGCTTAGACACATCATTTCAAATCATGGTGTTTTTTTATACAGAGGGATGATGAAGAAATTTAAAAAAATACATGAAATATTTATTTTAGACAAATTACTATTTGCAGATCTTCTCTTCCAAGTCATTCTATCTTTTAAAATATATTAGCCACTGACAAAACTAAACAAAATCCAGGGACTGAATTGCTAGAAAACGATCTTATCCTGACCTGACTTTTCTAATACAAGCATCAGTATTTAGAGTTTTTAAAGAACACTTCAGCCCAAAATGACGTGTTTGATCTTATTTTATTTTTTGTGATCACTCTCTATTATATTCTAAACTATACACCAGTGTCTCATAACCACTGAGGAGAAATTGACAAGTCTGGACTGAATCCATGATTTGGAGTAAGCAACTGTGCACACTGGGATTGTGAGACTTTGGTTTGTACTTTGGAACATAATGAAAGGGAATAAAGTAGAACCATGAGATCAATTGATGCTCAGAGTTCATGGAGATGAGTATAAATCCCTAGAAAGATAGATATGATTGAAATGTACCTGTGATCAACTGAGAAATTCTGAACCATATGAAAAACAAATGAAATAAGACAAACTGCATTAGAATTAATAATGTATCTTGCTTAAGCCTTTCTTTCAAAAGCAAAATATTGCGTTGAATCAAGAGGGAGGAGAAGCAAAAATGGTGTTTCTTTTCTTCTCTTTGTAAACAGTGGACTATCACAGCAAATAGAAAAACAGCAGTAAAATTCTTCACTTGGACATATATCCCCTGAGATTACACAGCTCCTATTAAGGCTTCCCAGTCGCTTGCAATGTAGAAGTCTTTCTTTTTATCCCAGTGGAAAGTAGTGGAATGGTTCAGAGTGGAACATGCTGTGTTTTAACCATTTTAGGCCTCTGTCCTACACATACTTAACTTTATGCATTGTGAGTAGTCCCACTGGGGACTCAAGCGGGTACCTTCATTTCAGTGACAGTGCATAAAAGGAAATACTTTATTTCTAGAAAACAGTCTTCTCTTTGTTAGACTGCCAGTTTGACCATCTTGTTTTCAGGAAACATTTTAAAGACCCATCTTCTGGTCTTGGTCTCTGCCAGGATGTTGTTCTCCCTGACTTTCTCATCTTTGTTATCTCCTTATCTTTAGGTTCCTTTGATGTCACAGGGCCATTATCATAGCAACCATTTCTCAGAGTTATTCACATAGATGCTCTGGCTTGTTTTCACAGGAGATAACTCCTCATCCAGTTAAGATTTCCATTCTGGATTAATGGTATGCAATATATTGGCAAGCCATTTGTGTTTTTTCTAAGGTTGATTCCCTGTCCTGTACTGATACAAAACCAGATGTGGTTTTGTCTGGTATTGGGTAGGGGATTCCATTTTGAAGAGCGTGACACATTGCCCCCACCAGTGTGAGGTCACACCAGTGGGGCGGGGTCATGCAGATGTGTGTGTGGGGGAGCTATGCCATTCTCAGAAGTACCAAAATGTTCATAACCATTGAAGTACCAAAATGTTCATAACCACCTAACAATACTATTTCCGTTGCTCCTTTTCACTCCAAATTTTTTTGAAGATCGATCCTCATAACTGGGAACTTGTAGCTTCTTGTGGCTTTTTTCTGAACCCTCTCCAGTTTATCAACATCTTTCTTGAATTGTGGGCACCAGGACTGGACACAGTATTCCAGCAGCAGTCATACAAGTGCCAAATACAGAGATAAAAGAACCTCTCTATTCCCATTTGAGATTCCCCTGTTTATGCATCCAAGGATCACATTAGCCCTTTTGACTACAGTGTCGCACTGGGGGCTCCTATTCAGCTGATATCCACCATAACCCACAAATCTTCTTCAGTCACTGCTTCCCAAGATACAGTCCCTCATTTTGTATGTCCTATATTCTGTTTCTCGATGTATACATTTACATTTAGCAATATTAAAACATAGATTGTTTGCTTGCGCCCAGTTTACCAAGAGATCTAAATATCTCTGTATCTGTGACCTGTCCTCTTCATAATTTACCATTTCGCCAATCTCTGTGTGAGCTGAAAACTTTGAGTGATGGATTTTATATTCTCTTCCAGGTCATTGATATAAATGTTAAATATCATAAGACCCAGGACCGATCCCTGTGGTACCCAACTAGAAATGTATCCCCTTGATGATGATTCCCCGTTTACAATAACACTTTGAAACATAGCAGTTAGCCAGTTTTTAAGCCAGTTTTTAATCCACATTCTGTGCCATGTTAATTTTATCATTCTAGTTTTTTAATCAAAATGTTGTGCAGTACAAAGTCAATGCCTTACAGAAGTTTAAGTTTATTACATCAACACTGTTACCTTTTATCAACCAAACTTGTACTCTCATTGAAAAAAATATCAAGTTAGTTTGACAGGATCTGTTTTCCATAAACCCATTTGATTGGCTTTAATTACGTTATCCTCCTTTAATTCTTTATTAATGGAGTCCTGTATCAGCTGTTCCATTATTTTGCCCAGGATCGATGTCAGGACTGACAGGTCTGTAATTATCAAAGTCATCCTATTTATCCTTTTAAAATATTGGAACAACTTTAGCTTTCTTTCAGCCTTCTGGCGCTTCCCTTGTATTCCAAGACTTAACTTTGAAACCAACTTTTGTCTGTTAAAAGAAACAGGATAGATTTCCAATATAATTCCCTTTTCCCAATATTTGTACTTTATTTTGACAGATTAATGTCCACCTGCCACACCAGTATACTTTGCTACCAGTTGCCCAAAGTGGAAACAGGGAGTCTATGCCATTGGGCTGTAACAGCAAATGTGGTGGCAATCAGGAGAAGGCACAAAGAGAATTATTTTTTTCTTAGGTAACAAGCAAAAGAGTTTGTGGTGTACCACAAAGTCTTTGCTCAGTTTGGCAGACTTGGAGCATGCATAGTATTTCAGTGCTGGTCTATGTATTATGGATAAGATTCCCTGAGATATTTTTGTGGCTACATAGAATAAGGGTCAGTTATGCTACAAATATCTAAAACTTGGAGTCCTATTATTTGTGCTGAATTACAAGGCAGTGCTTCAGCATACTTATTCTCTGGCTCAAGAACCTTAAGGCTCACTTCTTCATTCTAGTCACCAGACCTTCTTTAACAGATTACAAGAGTTTTAGATTAACCATAATTAGTAAACTGTTTGAGACAATACAATCTCAGGCTTACATGCAACCTGGAGAGAGCTGGCCAGTGCTGCAGTACATGTTTTGGAGTGTGTATTGCCCTTTATTTCCTAGTGGAGGATTTCTGCTGAACTGCAAATTACCTGTGGGTTTTCCTTGGGAAATAAAAGGAGGGGGACTCTCCTTTCCAACTAAGTTGGGGGAAGAGTCAGAGGCCTATTTCCATCTGTGGGCCTCTCCTAAACTCAGCTAGAATTATGGCTGTAAGATTGTCTTTGTGATATTGTATAGGCATTAGCTGGTGGAGGCTTTTGACTGATTGTTGGGGACACTGGCTGGAGGAAACCTCAGACCGTATTTCAATGAGTGCCAAGGATGCCTGCTGTCTCCTTGAGGAAATGTAACCAAAAGAAGTGTCTCATTTGACACTACCTTCTAACAGATGGTCAGGAAGCTCCAGCTTTCACTTCCATAAAGTCAAATGTCCCTTTTCTCGTGAGAGTACCTGGCAGTGGTGGTGGTGGTGATGAATCACAGTAATACCTAGAAGTCCCAATTGAAGTTGAGGCCCCATTGTGCTAGGCACTGTAATGACAATAAGTAGCTCTTTCCCTGAGGAACTTACAATCTACATAGAGAAGACAAAGGTTGGGAGAAAAGGAGTGTTATCCCCACTTTACAGATGGGGAACTGAGGCACAGAGGGGGTAAGTGGCCTGTCCAAGGTCAAGAAGTCATTGACACAGCAGGAAATTGAACCCAGATCTCTTTATTCCTAGGCCAGTGCCTTTATCACAAGATCATCCTTCCTCTATGATTAACATGAGAATCATCACTTCCAAAACAGGTTGTTTTAAATATAAGCAAAAATTATTATATAAAGAAAGATATTACTAAAGCTATCACAAAGGCAATAGATTTAAGTTTCCAAATATGTGCTATGGCAGAAACCATTCCTTCTCTAATTCTCAAGGTTATCAGTTGAATATATTACTGAAAGGCTTACAGACAGCCTCCCAACCTGAAGCAAATACTCACCAGCAACCGCACACCATACAACATAAACACTAACCCAGGAACCTATCCTTGCAACAAAGCCCGATGCCAGCTCTGTCCACATATCCATTCAAGTGACACCATCATAGGACCTAATCACATCAGACACGTCATCAATATGCCATCATGTGCCAGCAATGAAAGAATAAATGGACACAAATCTGACATCAGGAATCATAACATTCAAAAACCAGTGGGAGAACACTTCAACCTCTCTAACCACTCAGTGACAGACTTGAAAAAACAGACTCCAAAGAGAAACTGCTGAACTCGAATTAATATGCAAATTAGATACAATTAACTCTGGCCTAAGCAAAGACTGGGAATGGATTACACTAATTGAATCTATTTCCTATGTTAAGTTCTCCTCACACCTTCTATTGGCCATCTTAATTATCACTTCTTTTCCTCCTGCTGATAAGAGCTTATCTCAATTGATTAGACTTTCATGTTCTCTGTATGTATAAATATCTCCTGTCTGTGTGTTCCATTCTATGCATCCAGCTCATGCTACAATAAATTTGTTAGTCTTGAAAGGCT
This sequence comes from Mauremys reevesii, assembly GCF_016161935.1. NCBI lineage: Eukaryota > Metazoa > Chordata > Testudines > Geoemydidae > Mauremys > Mauremys reevesii. Next base: position 27,968,701 of record NC_052631.1, read on the forward strand.
GTGTATCACCTACAGAGCCAATAGGCCTGACTCTCCATTGGCTTACACTTCATGTAATCACTTACACCTGTCTAAAGTGGGTGTGTGAGAAACCCTGCCAAAACAGAATAGCATTTTATATCCACTGTGCCTAGACCTAAATGACTAGAAATGTCTGGAAACCAGAGTGTTCATTCTGCAGGAAGTTCCAGCATTTTGAAATTGTCTCTGTTTTGAACTGGAATGAAAAGGTGAAATTTCCCATGAAATGAACATTTTGAAAAATTGTCTGGAGCCATCAAATTATTTTAATGATGTCGAAACACTATAATATTATAATATAACATTTTGGTACATAAAAGATGAAATGATAGTCATATGAATCATTTCAAATTTCTCATTTTGGTAGGTAAAAAATTTCATTTTGACTTTTTCCCATCATTTTTTTTTCTGTCAAAAGCGACCTATTACTATGAAGCACTTCAGTTTTAATGGAATTGCATTTCTGACTGAAAACTGTTTTTTGCCATCTCTATAAATGACTATACAGGAAGTAAGGCAGTGGAGAGTCAGGTCCAGTGTATTTTAAGCATCGTTCTGCTGCCCTTAGCTTTATACTGCTTGATGGCTTTTTGAGTCCAGAGGTTAAAAATCCTCATTAACATGTTGCATAATGCCTCATCTGTTAGTTCAGACATAAATGTTAAATTGGTATTCTAAGATGTGTTCGATCTGATGAATTCATTCACACTTTTTCTTTGGTTACTTATACACACATGAACAATGTAAAAGTTATCAGTTTATTTCAAAGATCTTTTGCCCAGTTCAAAAGCAATCTAAGGGTGAGTTCGGTAAGTTGGAAATATGAACATTGCACATCATATGAACTAAGTAGTGCAGACCTTTAACATTTTGGTGCCTTTACAAGAATCCTGTCACCTCTCTCCCTCCCTTGTGTGAATGACTAAGTATCCTCCTTGGAGCTGCTCCTTCTAATGTTAAATGTTCACCTCTATGAGCAATAGGTAAAAACACTGCAGATCATGCTGAGTAGGTATCTAAGACTTTTTTTGGAGCTGGTCTCAAGCTGTAAATTGTGAGTATGGATCATATTCCAGCTTTCAAACACTCCATTATTACAATGTCTTTGTGTTGAATCCAGGACTTGATTTGGATCCATCTTTAAACAGATAAAACCAACCAGAGACCATTTCTAAAAATGGGTGCCTATACTTAGCACTCTTGAAATCAGGCAACTCATTTAGGGCACCTAATTTGAATTTAGAAGCCTGAGGACCTAGGAGCTCCCACTGACTTTAGTAAGAGCCACTGGATACTGAACATTTTGATGATCAGGACACTTATGTGTTTAAATATGAACTTGGAAGCTTAACTTTAAATGCTTCTTTTAAAAAATCTTGGCTAGAATACATTACCTCCCCTATTTGTAAACTGCTTTATCAGTCTTTAGCTATGGCTGTACCTTTGTCACTTTTGCTTCCTTGCTTTCAGATGCATTGCATGGATTGTGGTGGTATATCAGGACATTTAGTTTCTGATAAACAATCAAATTAGTTACTAGGCAATCATAATGAACGGTAAGTGGTTCAATTTAGATCATCTTAGCTTCTTTACAGCATTGTTCAGTTTAGGCTAGCTTGTCCTGTTAACTAGGTATATGTGGAGACAGGAATAACAATCTAACAACAAGCAAAGTATATGAGTGTAGTTAGGCATTTTATTATTATTGATTGCTTGTTTCCATAGGGTATGCAATATTCAGGCCTTATTTTGTTAACAAACACGACTTTTATTGTCCTAAAAGCAGCAACATTTAGAACTATGACCTTAGAGAAAATAAATGTCAGGAAAGTGGTTTGTAGCTCACTGAAGTTTCTGCAGAGGGTACATACAAAGAAGCATTTTTTAGATGTAAACATTTGTGCTGTTGTGATGTGGTGTACAAACCCCACACTGGACAACAAGAGCTTATGGAGTTGCTGTGGGCTCAGCCAATCCACAGGCTGAAGGAGAGTTAAAAAGGAGGAGCAGAAACAGCTCACTTGTGAGTAGGCCAGGGAAACCCTCAGCTTCTGAGGAAAGACAGGATCTTTACTGGTAACAACTGCCTGGATGTCCCACCCTGAGGGAAGGGAGGGCCTGATTCTGATACCTCATGAGAGGGAGGCATTTCCTTCTCACCTACTAAACTGTTGCCGGCTCAAAGAGCCTGAGGCGGAGCAACAGCAGGGTTCGTTGCCTGGTGTGCGTTGCACTAATTGACACACCAGGGTGGAGAAGCAAAACCACGTTTATTTGAGCCCAAATAAGGTGCCAGGGAGAAAAAGCATTCTCAAATCCTGCACACCCGTGCGCAGGCGGGGTCCCAGTATTTATACCCCCCTTGTTTGTGTAAGCCTTTTGTTCGGTTTTCCCCCTCACCCCTCCCTTCCCAACAGCAGTTACTTTAAACATTACATCTCAGCGTGTTAGAAAAGTTCCCATTCGCATGCTTATCTTTGGCCTTGTCGGCCCAGGCACATGTAGACTTTTCTCCCCCCTCTCCCCCTCCTCCCCGCCGCTTTTGCAGTTTTAAACTCCTGCATCTGCAAGCTGAGACAGCTGACAGTTACACATTTTGCTTGCTGTCTGTTAGCATCTTAGGCTGGTTAAAGTTCACAGCATGGAAGACCTCTGGTTCACTCAGGCCTGCAGTCACAACTTTGGTTTACTTAGGCCTAGTGACACCAACAAACCCAGTTTGAGTTAATTCACCTTGCTTTTTGCTTATGGACTACTCTGGAAAGGGCGAGAGTTAGAAGTGACTTGACTAGAGTGCCAAGTCACAGGAAGAGACAGGCTACTGCAGAGATGGATCAGACAGTGACTGCAGATCCTAGGGGGGAGAGAGAATTGCCATGCCATGCCTGGCTGTGAGAAGGTGCCAAGTGGTGAGTGTGACACTACACCCCATATATGTCATAATGATATTATTCTGATACAGTTATGGCATAATTATGATGCATTTTGTACAAGATGGGTTATGTAAGGTGTCATTGGAAAATTTATGATTTGCTGAATATTATTATCCTACTTTTGTGCATGTATCATTTTTGTTTCTGAAGTTATGAATATTGACTATATAGCTGTATTTCAAATGTGCTTACTCTGGAAAACAGAGTCTAGCCTTTCAGGTACAACAATGATGAAGCTAGACAGTGCTAATGGCTCATCAACAAAGACAATGGGTTGTGGAAAAGCTTAGCCTTCCTGTAAATGTTTTGGCCAGCTTGTAAGTAATGGCTGCTATGACTCAGAAAGGGCATGTGACCAGACCACATGATACTGAACTCCATTTTGGGTACCTGAATATTTGCACAAACTGGGCTAGGAACTATTTTTGAAAAAAAGGGTTCCTGCCATATGTTAAAGCTATATAAGGTGGGATGTCACACCATCTAGTGGCCTCACTCCCCAGACAAGGACACTCCTGGAAACATCTGAGAAACAAAGACTGAACTGGGGGAAGTTCTGGTCCCAGGTTAAAAGGATTCCTAGTTGACTGCTTCTATCATCAGCCAGGGTGAGAAATTGCTAATTCATATCCAACCTTTCTAGTATTTTAGGCTTAGTTGGTGGTTTTGTTTATTTACTAGGTAATCTGCTTTGATCTGTTTGCTATCATTTATAATCACTTAAAATCTATCGTTCTGTAGTTAATAAATTTGCTTCACAATGATTGGGAGTTGGATTTTCAGAAGCTCCTAAACAAATTTCAATGGGACTTGTGGTCCTAAGTCCCTGAAATGCTTTTAAAAATTCCCATCCTACATCACCCTTTTATTTGAGGTATTGAGAGAACACTCAGGAGGATACAGAAACGTGCTTTCTTCAATCATTTGTCTTATTTTATAAAAAATCACTAGTTCCCAATGCAACTGCACTTCATTGTAGAAAATATTTAAAATACATTAAATTCCCTATATTTGATGGCTAAGATTGTCATTGTAGTATGCTATCAGGAAAATAAACTTTTAGGGGGGCAAATTCTGCCTTCATAAAATAACCGTATTGGGGCAGTAAGGAAAATAATGTGTAAGCGGGGGCGGGGGGAGTATGAGGACAGGTTTTTGCCAAAATGACTCAGACCATTTTCACTAATACCAATTACTCTACAGTTAAAAATATTCTATAGAAAAATCAGTCCAACAGAACTTTTATGCAGTTAAGTCCATACACGCAGTAAATTGGGCCTGATTCTCCTCTCTTACCCTGGTATAAATCAGGAATAGCTCCATGAAAGTAAAGCTGTGCAGATCCCAGGAGAATTGGGCCCATTGTTTTGTTATGGTTCTCTTTAATCAAGTAAGGAAAGTTATTGCCAGAGTATAAGCTGTCAATACGTGCATTACAGCTTTCCAGATACTTCTCAACCCCTTGGTATGTGAGCTAATTTTGATCCCATTGAAATTTTCCTCACATCTAGGCAGTTTATTTATAGAGCTGCCTTCCACTTGTGTGGTGATTGTACCTCTGTGACATTGTGGTGCTAGAATGCTTCCTGCTCCATTCAAGGTACATTAGCCACAATGGCAAGAGGAAAGCGAGCAAACAAGTAGTACTGGTTTGCAGCAAGTCAGGCTCTGTCCAAAAAGTCTTTCAATACTCAGAAACCTACACAAGAAATGCCCCTTTCTGTCCAGTAGCTGTACCATAGGTAGGGTTACCATATTTCCCAAAGGAAAATGGTTACCATATTTCCCAAGCCCTCCTCCTCCTCCACTCAGTGCTGGCCCTCCTCCAGTGCCCCCTCCCCTGCACGGGGATGGCCCGAGCTGCTTTCTTGAGCCGTCCACCCTGCCCCTGCAAGGCTGGAGTTATTGGTCGCTGGAAACCTGCTTGCCCCCAGGTATGAGCCCTGCTTCCCTCCACCAAAAGGGGCTGGCATCACTGCTCACCCCCCCCACCCCGATGTTCCTCTGCACTGCACCCCACTTTTTTGACAAAAGTGGGCATTTGTCCCATTTACTTTGCCAACTTGATCAAGTCGGCAAGAGCAAACAGGACAAATGATCACTTTTGCCAAAAAAGTTGGGATGGCCAGGACAGGGCTTAATAAGGGGACTGTCTCAGCCAAATCAAGCTGTATGGTCACCCTAGCCATAGGCCTAAATATAAGTCATTCATAGACTTTGAACCTAAGTGTTATTTCCTTGGAATTTCCTGCCTAAAAACAGGATGGTTGCCCAGTAAGGGGTGCACTCTGTAGTTTAGTGAGTACCCAGGAAAGTTCCTAGGCTTGGCAGAAACCCCCTGTAGTGAGGCCAAGTGCCCCGCCCCCTCCGAGCAGGAAAGCGAGGGACCATTATATGCCCCTTGGAGGGCGGAGCCCCCCCTCCCTAGCCGGAAGTACTGGGGTGTGGCCAGAAGTAGAAAAGGCCGGCCCTGAAACACAGTTGCAGGGGAGCCTGTGGAGGAGAAGGATTCTCTGCTGGTTTGGCTGTGTCCCCAAGAGGAACCCTTACTGAGCGGTCCCTCATCTGTAGATGCCAACGAGGACTGGCCTGGGGTGCCTGCTGCCGTCTACCCCGAGGAGCTGGAAGAGGACTGTAGGCACCGAACCCCGGGGTGGCAGGAAGTAGCCCAGGGGCAGCCACGGAGAAGCTGGATGCCGAGCCCGGTGTGGCTCAGTTGGTGTGTTGTGACTGGATCCCCACTGATGCAGAGGCAGCCAATTCTGCCCCTGCCAGGGCCCTGGCCTGGGACACAGTGGAGTAGGGTGGGCCTGTGTCCCCCTGCCACGCTACCCTGGGGTGGCTGACTCCTTACACTGGAGAGGGAAGTTCTAGCCCTGAGGAAGAAACCTCCCTTCCCAGTTCACCTGTAGACTGTTCGTTTGCTGGCTGCCTGAGCCCCGCCCCGGCTAGAGCCAGAATTAAGACTGTTGCTTGCTGGCAACCTAAGCCTACTCAAGCTCAGGCCCATCACTGAGAGACTGTTTGTTGCCTGAGCTCTGCCTAGGCCAAAGCCAGCCCTGATAGACTGGTTCGCTTGCTGGGACCCTGAGCCTACTCAAGCCCAGACCCAATTCACCTGTAGACTGTTTTGTTGACTGGCTGCCTGAGCACCCAGGCAAAAGCCAGCCCAGATAGACTTGTTTGTATGCTGGCTGCCTGAGCTCTTCCCTGGCCAAAGCCAGCCTGGATAGGCTCTGTTTAAGGCTTGACTGCTTGAGCTACCCAAACCCAGGCTAAATAAAGCCTGACAGGGACTATTACTTGCCCAGCCCTATTGTGGGCTCTTGGCTGTCTCACAGACTCTGGTCCTGGCCTGACAGGACCAGCCTGAGTGGCCTCCCTCCGAGCAGGAGAGTGAGGGACCATTACACCCCCCAAATGAGAGCAAGAATCTGATGTTTTAGTCCTCAGAGGAAAGTCATTAAAAGTATAACACTTCCCAGTTGATCTGCATAGCAGTCAAAATGTCTACTGTATCTTTACTAGTCTCTCAAAAAAGAAAAATGTAATTATGAAAACATGAGTAACAGTGTTACTATAGCACAATTCAACACCTAGTGGAATGGGGATGTAATGAGTCGGATACATTTTGTTTTTTTGTCTCGGTGGTGGTGGTGTTGAGTTAATGATTGGAAAACTTGCCTTTCACCTCTGAACAGAGTTGGGATGGACGCCTGTGGGAATGAATTATTTTGGGACACAGTCAGTCTTCTGGTGAATGGATTTTTATCTCATCCACCACTCCAGTATCAGGGCAAAACTGAAGACGAGGCCAAAATAAAATTCCTGGCTCTGGACACAATGAACTTTGGAGAAGCTCAGGCCTGAGCTTTGCAGGCTTTGCTGTATAGCGTAGGCTCGCCTCTAATTAAAAGTAGCTCGTCCTGTATGATATGCTGCTGTAGAACTGCGGCCACGTTCTCTTTTGAGGTGAATAGAAATCTGGCTTAAATGTCAAAGCTGCTGCAGCATAGCCTGGATTTGATAAAGGATATTGGGGTGAAACACCAAAACTGATTGTCTGGGGATAAATGCAGAAATAAAACTGGACTGTGGATTGCCGTTTCCTCTGTTAAATGAAGTGATCTGTATTGTAATCTATAGACACATCATCCTCAAGATAGCACTCAAAGGAGGGAAGCAGTGCTGTGCTTTTGCTTTTTGTATGTTAACAAATTGTTTCATAAATTGACTGAGATGTAATTTATAAATATGGTTCTCTGGTGCCAGATACCTAATGCTGCCTTGGAGCACTTACTAAAGGAAACAGCCACTAAATTCAAAGACAGAAAGATAAAATTGCCCTATTACAAAGTCAGAGGACTGTAAGTATTATTTCTGCGTAAGGCAAAATCCTCCTCTTCCATCTTTGTGTCATGTTCTGGTCGAGAGCGTAGGGAGAGCAGAATAGCAGCTAAGAAAAGTGTCCAGGGGGCATCCTATGGGGGCAGCATAGGGGATATTGATGAGGACCAGGTTGAAATGTGCTCCAAAAAAGAGCATTTGATGTATCCTGTACTTCCACCTCTGCATCTGCTACTTACCTCAATATTGGAGCTGGGAGGAGGGGTTGGCATCTCACCATGCCCGTACACTCATGGAGCTGTAGTAACTGTATACCGCATGGGCCCCAATCTCACTTGGGGCCTAATTTGCAACCCACTGAAGTCAGTGGAAAGACTCCTGATGACTTCAGTGTGTTTCGGATTAGGTTGCTAGTGAACAAAAGGAGTGTTAGGCCTGATCTACACTATGAGTTTAGGTCAAATTTAGCAGCATTACATCGATTTAACCCTGCACCCATCCACACGATGAAGTCATATTTTTCGACTTAAAGGGCTCTTAAAATTTATTTCTATACTGCTCCCCTGATGAGGGTATTAGTGCTGAAATTGACCTTGCTGGGTTGAATTTGGGGTAGCGTGGTCACAATTCAATGGTATTGGCCTCTGGGAGCTATCCAAGAGTGCTCCATTGTGACCGCTCTGGACAGCGCTCTCAACTCAGATGCACTGGCCAGGTAGACAGGAAAAGAACCGCAAACTTTTGAAACTCATTTCTTGTTTGGCCAGCGTGGCAATCTGCATGTGAGTGCAGATCTCATCAGTAGAGGTGACCATGATGGAGTCCCAGAATTGCAAAAGAGCTCCAGCATGGACTGAACGGGAGGTATGGGATCTGATCGCTGTATGAGGAGATGAATCCATGCTATCAGAACTCCATTCCAAAAGACGAAATGCCCAAACATTTGAAAAAATCTCCAAGAGCATGAAGGACAGAGGCTATAACAGGGACCCACAGCAGTGCCACGTGAAACTTAAGGAGCTGAGGCAAGCCTACCAAAAAACCAGAGAGGCAAATGGCCGCTCCAGGTCAGAGCCCCAGACATGCCGCTTCTATGATGAGCTGCATGCCATTCTAGGAGGTGTAGCCACCACTACCCCAACCCTGTGCTTTGACTCCGTCAATGGAGTAGCATGCAACAGGGATGTGGGTTTGGGGGATGAGGAAGATAGCTCACTGCAAGCAAGCGGAGAAACCATTTTCCCTAACAGCCAGGAACTGTTTCTCACCCTGGACCTGGAGCCAGTACCCTCCCAACCCACCCAAGGCTGCCTCCCAGACCCGCCAGGTGGAGAAGGGATCTCTGGTGAGTTTACCATTGTAAATATTATACATGGTTTAAAAGCAAGTGTGTTTAATGATTAATTTGCCCTGGCATTCGTGGCCAGTACAGCTACTGGAAAAGTCTGTTAACGTGTCTGGGGATGGAGTGGAAATCCTCCAGGGACAGCTCCATAAAGCTCTCCTGCATGTACTCCCAAAGCCTTTGCAAGAGGTTCCTGGGGAGGGCAGCCTTATTCCGTCCTCCATGATAGGACACTTTACCACGCCAGGCCAGTAGCACGTAATCTGGAATCATTGCCTAACACAGCGTATGGTCCCAGTGTTTCCTGGCATTCAAACAACATCTGTTCTTTATCTCTCTGTGTTATCCTCAGGACAGTGATATCATTCACAGTCACCTGGTTGAAATAGGTTGATTTCATTAAAGGGACATTCAGAGGTGCCCGTTCCTGCTGGGCTGTTTGCCTGTGGCTGAACAGAAATGTTCCCTGCTCTTAGCCACAAGGTGTGGGGAGGAGTGAAGCGATCATTCCAGAGAATTGGGTATGTGTGTGTGTGGGGGGGTTAGTTGGGTTTGTGCTGCACATTAATCCAAAAACCGCAGCCCCTCCTTTTAAATTGCCAACCCAACAGGTGCTTGGTATGGGAAATGAGGGTGCTGCTGTTTGAAACCATTCCCACATGTTATGAAGGTTAAAGAAGCCAAAATACTGTGTCTTACTATGACTGCCTGCAAGGCAAATTCTGTTGTCCAGTCCTGCGTGAGTGATCTCTCACACCAAACCGGCATACCCTCAATAAGAGGCAAAATGCGACCGTGTAATGAAAGCACATGTGCTATGTAATGTTAACAGCAAGGTTTACCATGAAAAAGTCTACTCATTGTTCTCTAAAATGTCTTTTTAACTACCACTCTCCCTTTTTTTTCCCCCTCCACCAGCTGCAAATGTTTCAATGCTCGCTGTATCTTCTCCTTCCCAGAGGCTAGCGAAGATTAGAAGGTGAAAAAAACCGCACTCACGATGACATGTTCTCTGAGCTCATGCAGTCCTCCCACACTGAAAGAGCCCAGCAGAATGCATGGAGGCAAACAATGTCAGAGTCCAGGAAAGCACAATATGAATGTGAGGACAGGTGGCGGGCTGAAGATGATAGGTGGTTTCAGCTTGCTGACAGAAGGCAAGAGGCAATGGTGGGGCTACTGGAGGAACAAACTGATATGCTCTGGCGTATGGTTGAGGTTCAGGAAAGGCAGCATGAGCACAGACTGCCGCTGCAGCCCCTGTGTAACCAACCACCCTCCTCCCCAAGTTCCATAGCCTCCTCACCCAGACGCCCAAGAACGTGGTGGTGGGGCCTCCGGGCACTCAACCACTCCACCCCAGAGGACTGCCCAAGCAACAGGAAGCTGGCATTCAATAAGTTTTCAACTGCAGTGTGGCCTTGTCCTTCCCTCCTCCCCCACCACACTCAGTGCTTCCCTCCTCCCCCACCCCTCCTGGGCTACCTTGGCAGTTATTCCCCTATTTGTGTGATGAATTAATAAAGAATGCATGAATGTGAAGCAACAATGACTTTATTGCCTCTACAAGCAGTGATCGAAGGGGGGAAGGGAGGGTGGTTAGCTTAGAGGGAAGTAGAGTGAACTGGGGGGGCGGGGTGAGGCTCATCAAGGAGAAACAAACAGAACTTTCACACCGTAGCCTGGCCAGTCATGGAGCTGTTTTTCAAAGCTTCTCTGATGCGCACCATGCCCTCCTGTACTCTGCTAACCTCCCTGGTGTCTGGCTGCATGTAATCAGCGGCCAGGCGATTTGCCTCAACCTCCCACCCCACCATAAACGTCTTCCCCCTTACTCTCACGATATTGTGGAGCGCACAGAAAGCAGTTAAAACAGTGGGGATATTGGTTTCGCTGAGGTCTATCCGAGTCAGTAAACTGTGCCAGTGCACTTTTAAACATCCAAATGCACATTCTACCACCATTCTGCACTTGCTCAGCCTATAGTTGAACAGCTCCTGACTACTGTCCAGGCTGCCTGTGTACGGCTTCATGAGCCATGGCATTAAGGGGTAGACGGGGTCCCCAAGGATAACTATAGGCATTTCAACATCCCCAACAGTTATTTTCTGGTCTGGGAAGAAAGTCCCTTGCTGCAACTTTTGAAACAGATCAGAGTTCCTGAAGATGTGAGCGTCATGTACCTTTTCTGGCCATCCCACGTTGATGTTGATAAAACGTTCCTTGTGATCCACCAGTGCTTGCAGCACCATTAAAAGTACCCCTTGCGGTTTATGTACTCGCTGGCTTGGTGCTCTGGTGCCAAGATAGGGATATGGGTTCTGTCTATCGCCCCGCTACAGTTAGGGAATCCCATTGCAGAAAAGCCATCCACTATGACCTGCACATTTCCCAGAGTCACTACCCTTGATATCAGCAGCTCTTTGATTGCATTGGCTACTTGGATCACAGCAGCCCCCACAGTAGATTTATCTACTCCAAATTGATGCCCGACTGACCAGTACTGTCTGGCGCTGCAAGCTTCCAGAGGGCTATCACCACTTGCTTGTGAACTGTGAGGGCTGCTCTCATCTTGGTGTTCTTGCGCTTCAGGGCAGGGAAAGCAAGTCACAAAGTTCCATGAAATGTGAAAGTTTCACAGCCACTGGGAATCATCCCAGACATGCAACACTATGCAGTCCCACCAGTCTGTGCTTGTTTCCTGGGCCCAGAATCGGCGTTCCACGGCATGAACCTGCCCCATTAACACCACAATGTCCACATTGCCAGGGCCCATACTTTGAGAGAAGTCTGGGTCCGTGTCCTCATCACTCTCGTCACCGCGCTGCCGTTGCCTCCTTGCCTGGTTTTGGTTTTGCAGGTTCTGGTTCTGCATATACTGCAGGATAATGCGTGTGGTGTTTACAGTGCTCATAATTGCTGCGGTGATCTGAGCAGGCTCCATGCTTGCCATGCTATGGCATCTGCACTGAAAAAAGGCGTGAAATGATTGTCTGCTGTTGCTCTGATGGAGGGAGGGGTGACTGACGACGTGGCTTACAGGGAATTAAAATCAACAAAGTGGGTGGGTTTGCGTCAAGGAGAAGCACACACAACTGTCACACAGAATGGCCCCCTCAAGGACTGAGCTCAACACCCTGGGTTTAGCAGGCCAATGCTCAAACCACTGAGCTATCCCTCCCCCCTGCTATTCATGGAGGGAGGAAGGGGGGAGCAAATGAATACAAATGAATACAAAACAAATCTGGTCTCTTTCTTGTTTTGATCCACTCCATCTCTTTTATACATCTTAGGCTGGCAGCAGACAGTGCAGTACAACTGCTAGCTGTCGTCATCTCCTGGGTGCTTGCCAGAAGATGGTGCAGTATGATTGCTAGCCATCGTTGTCTCCTGGCTGCTCGCCAGAAGACGCTGCAGTACGACTGCAGGCAGGACTGAATCTCCATGAGACGAAACTTAAAAAAGAGAATGACCTGGAGTCACTCCCATTTATGTCCAGATGCCCCAACAGACCTCACTGAGGTCTGCCAGGAGCACCAATGTCTGCTGAGGCACCCCCGATTGACCTCACCAAGGTTGCCTAAAAGAGCACCCAGGAGATGACGACGATGGGTACCAGTCATAATGAACCATTTGCTGCCAAAAGGCAATGAGCTGCTGCTGTGTAGCAATGCATTACCATGTCTGCCAGCACCCAGGAGATGTATGGTGACGGTGAGCTGAGCGAGCTCCATGCTTGCCGTAGTATGGCGTCTGCATGGGTAACCCAGGAAAAAAGGCTCAAAACGATTGTCTGCCATTGCTTTCACAAAGAGAGAGAAGGAGGGAGGGGGGCCTGACAACATGTACCCAGAACCACCTGCGACAATGTTTTTGACCCATCAGGCATTGGGATCTCAACCCAAAATTCCAGTGGGCGGCAGAGACTGCGGGAACTGTGGGATAGCTACCCACAGTGCAATGCTCTGGAAGGCGATGCTAGCCTTGGTACTGTGGACGCACTCCACCGAGTTAATGGTCTTAATGATCTTAAGTCGGGACACACACAATTGACTGTATAAAATCAATTTTCTAAAATATCGACTTCTATAAATTTGACCTAATTTCATAGTGTAGACATACCTTTAGGCTGGAATCTTGCCCGGTGGCTATGCTTGTTGCTAGGTTCCCTGTGTCCTCCTCATACCCTTCCATTCCTGTATGCCTCTCCTCAGTAGACCTGGACAGATTGGGCTCCTGCCACTTATTTTGTAATGCAATGTATATGTTAAGGGGGAAATCATAATATTTTAATTTTGCTGATTAATTTTTGTTTCCAGAAGTCCTTAATTCATGTTAGGAGTGCTCTGGAGTAGCCCTTTAACAGTGTCAGATGAATATTGATGGTAACTTAAACACAATTAATATACTTAAAGATTTAGAACAGATGTTTTCCATTACATTTGACATTGTGTGGGAGGATTACATACACTTTAACCAGTGCTTAATAGTGACATTTTAATAAGGTTGAAATAAAAACAAAGTAGAAATATCAAAACAACAATATTATGTCCAAAAGGGATTTATAAATGTAAAAATCCCCCAAAATTCACAATGTGCATTACTGTTTATTATCCTAATTACAATAGTCCCTTTTGAGACATGCTCTGCCATGAACTAATTGGTTTTGATGCATCTAGACCAAGATGCGTAACTCGCTCCAGTCAATTATCTTACCGTAGAGCCCACAAGGGTGAGAACTGGTGCTTAAATGTATTTTCATCTCGGCTTCTAATCAGCCTTCTAATCAGTCCTACTCAGGTGATTGAGACAAACCATTTACTTCAAAGTTTATGTTGATGTTTTCCAAATCACATCAAAAAATTTAGGAGAGTTCCCCTAATTCTAGAACAAATATAGCAGTGATGCTAATTTTGTCCTAGTAGCAAAAGTATATTTGTATTATCTACCTTTTTCCCATGAGGGATAAGTTGTTACATTTGGCTCATGTAGTTCATTTGCTGTGAAATATTTCTTTAAGCCATTCTTAGAAATGTGTTTTTGTTTGAAAAGGGTGTAAAGACATTTGCAATAAATCTAGTTGAAAGGGATGGTATATGATTGATTGTTCTGAAATAATAAAGGGGCCAGAAAGGAACATTTTATGTACTGAAGTTACATTAATAAAATGTGGGCAAAATTACTCATCTTGTGTAACTGGAACATACTCATTTTTGTTAAAACTGATGTGCTGTGTTTGTTGCATCTCTGTATCTAACTTCTGACTGAAGGTTATTAATTTTCAATATCTACATTGTACAGAAACCCCAGTCTGGGTGGAGGCCCCCTATTGCATTGGGCACTTTAGGAACACCTACAAAGGCCTCATCCCAGCTCCAAAGAGTTAAGAGTCTATGGGCTAGACTGTCCATTAGATTGTAAGGTCTTTGAGACAGGGCTAGTTGTAAACAGGAGTAAGTTATGCTAGCTGGGTGCAGAACACTGGGAGGAGCAGAGAGAGAAGACAAGGACAATGAAATGGAAAAGCAAGGCTACAGGTCTTGAGAAGGGATTTGAAGGAGAAGAGGGTAGTGGTCCTGGCCCTGTCATTTGTATGCTGGGGAAAAGTACATCATTTGTATGCCATGCCACATAAGGAAACCTGTATCAAGATTTTAAAAAATCGAATTGATTTATCTGTAGAGATAACCAGCTAGTCTCTACTAGCATATGGCATGAGAGAGAAGGTAGTAAAAATGGAGTCTTATTTCTATGGAGTCTTATTTCCAAGCTTTTTTACTTGCCCTAATACTTTATACACCATAAAATGGACTGAACATTCAGTATCAGGAATAAAATTCCCAATGAAATGGAGAGAAGGTATTGAAGTTAGATTAGTGCATTTGTACTTATTTTTATTGATTTTCAGATATGAATCATACCCATAGTCAATTTTTATAAGACACCAAATACACAATTATTGAGGGACAGTGATATCAATAACAAAACCAAGTGTCCATCTAAAATGGATCTGCTCCAGCCACACCACAGTAAAAAACATGATATAGAAAAATCTAGATGTATTATTGAAAGTCTCCCTGGGATAAAACTACAAAAATAAACTTAGAGCAGGAATCTAAAAACAACACTATTTATTGCCATGAGAGGCCTAGGATCAGGTCAGTGTTGCACTGAGTGGTGTTGGTCCCCCTAGATATCTTCTGAGCAGTTGGCTTCTTAAGCTGAAAGGACCAGATTCTGTCACCATTAACTAACTCACAAAGTGAGCTGCTATTTATCGAGAGTATGAGTAGCTGCATCTGGCTTAAACTTAGTGGAAATTATTCTCCCCTATTTTTCACCTTCAGTAGTTATTTACACCTGTGCAAAATGGATGTCAAGTGCTATCATTGTGAACTTGTCTTTTTCTGAGTTGAATTTTGAGCTCTTCTGTCTGAATTTCAGTCCAAAAATAGCTTGTAGCAATTAGCCACACTAGAGAGAGGAAGTTGCACACCTTGAGGGCCATCATGCTGTGGAGTTGGAGATAGAACCTGACAGTGTTGAGAAAATGTCACTTCTCTAACAGAGAAGTGTTATTAACATGTCATTGAAAGCTTATTTCCCATTGTTCCCAGTCTGAAGACCCTGGCTTTCGTTGTTCACTCTGAAGCCATTGACAAAGACATTGACTTGAGACTGAACAATGGGAAATAAGCTTTCAATGACATTTTAATAACACTTCTCTATTAGAACTTGTTGGGAAAATGTCATTTCTCTATCTCCAACTCCTGAGCATGATGGTCCTCAAGGTACGCAGCTTCCTCCCTCATGTTGCTAATCACCATGGACTTAAGAAAACAAAACTCTGGGTATCTCTGAAGTGACTCTCAAAAGGGTCATGAGTACAGAACTAAAATACAAAATCAGGTTTTTCAAGTTCTTGCATAACTTTTTGCTCTCTCTTTAGAATCAGGGAGTGGAGTGATCTGGGTAAAATAAAATTGGGGCAGGAGGAGAACCAAACCTATTTTCCCACTGTTTGTATTGAATAGGCTGACAACAGCATAGGTCATAACAAAAAACAAACCCTCGTGTGAATTTTGTCCTTCTTGCTTGATTGCTAGTAAAACTTTTCAAGTCTTATATGTGAAAGGTTCAATGAAAATCCTACGCAATAAGGATCTCCAGAAGCAAACCCTTTTTAAAGCTTTTCGTATGACCAGTGATGTCTGTACATGGAAAGCCAATGTCTTTTTAGATGTAAATCTCAAAAATAATTGCTTGACTGACTGATTTACCTTTTGGATCACCTAATTTTCTGGTAGCTACATAGTTCCTGTGATTCATTATAGCAGATGCCTAGAGAAATGATTCGTTGAGAACAGTGCAGGAAGTGGTGCAAAATGGTGCTATGTCCCTGATTCAAAGTATGAGTGTGCTGGAGAGAGCTTTTTGTTTCTGCGTGTCTTATTTTGATGTGGGAATACTTTAGTAACAACAAAATCTAGGAAAACAGGTATGTGTGTTTAAAAGTTGCTTTGTTTGTACAGTTGAAAAATTTAGAGATACAGGGAAATTCTATAGGAAAATATCTATTCCATTGTAAATTTTCCTATTTTTATCGCAGATGCTAGAAAGAAAAATCAGCTCATTAATTTACTTCTAGATGCTCTCATTAGACTGTGATTTTTCTGATAGAGGTTCAAATTGAATTTGAGATAATAGAGTTAGAAAGGAAGGTAGAAATTAAAGATGGAAAAGACATGACAGAAGTGATTTATATCTCCCTCCAAGTGTTCCTCTATCATCTTATACTTGAATTAAGCCAAAAACATTAGAATTTTCTATGAATATTTTGGATTTTCTGAGAAATACATTTAGAGTAATCGCCGCAACATAACTAGTGGGAAATGGGAAACAGAAGTTTAAATAAGCAGTATTACTGTAAGTTGTGGTTTTGTTTATAAGATGACTTGCAAACAGTTGTTGGTCTCCGTACATTACAGTTCTGAGGCACATCAAACCCTATTTCAATATTAATAAAGCATATTATCTAAGTGCTTAGAAGAAGTGCACTTAATACCCAAGGAGAGCAGGTTGGAGCATGGGAACCATCTTTACAACACAAATCTGTCCTGTTTGAGAACTCTCAAACATGCCAGTGCAAATCTGTTTACTTAACAATGACTGATAACTGAGATAATCCTCAGACTTTATTCACTATTGCATCTGACTGCATTTATATTTATCAAAGTTCACTGATTAAAGTGGGTGGATCTTAATTTTTTTGGTATCCCACTAAATGCCAGGTTCCTCAGACTCACAAATTGCTTCCCCAGGTGTGCAGCTGGAGATGCATTGTATTAAATACATAGTAATATATTTGAGACATGTAATGATTGTAACCAGAATGCATAAATCACATTTGTGCAGGAGGACCCTGGTACCACAGAGGAGATTTGAGAGAGGCTAACAAATCAGTAGTTCAGTGGGACAGGTTCCAGGGTGGGAGATACTAGCAAATGGCAAAATTAAACAGAGCAATACTGAAAAATTAGAACTTGGCAAAGGTTGGAAATATGTAAACAAGAATTTTTTTATCTGGTGTGCTTTTCAACCTTGACATTAATCCTTAAGTCCAATGACTGAAAAATAAGTATGCTTCTTTGGGGTGAATGAGCAAAGCCCTGTGTTGCTGGTGGTGTACAGCTGCACTACATCCAGGAAGAATGTGCATAGCCTGGATTGTTTCCAGAGCTCCCTTAGTCTGATCCTATCCAGGTTCTGAGCACCTCCTGAGAGGTGATGAAATCAGTGGGGGTTCAGTATGCTCAACAGCTGGTAGGTTCAAGCTTGTGGAGCTGGATTTTCAAGAGCTCCACAATCAACATGCTGGGGTTTTGTGAAAATCTGGCCCCTCTTGTGGGGGTTGAGCTCCCTATGAAAACTTGCTCATTATAGAAAGGCATTAGTAGGCAGTCAGTAAAAGCTTCTTGGTTCCAAACCCCAGCTCCCTCATGGATGGTCCTCTGTGGCTCTAAGAACCCCCACAGTCCCACCCTGCACTTGTCATGGCCGATAATGTAGCAGGCTGTGGACAAAGCTCACATGTGCAGAACTGCAGGCTCAGGAAGCAGTCTGCTATTCTAAGCTTCTCTCTTTTGGGTGTGCTGCTGGATCTTCCTTACCCCAGCAGCATTCTGGTGAGAAGGGGAATTGGAAGGGGTTGAGAGCTGCTGGGTGAAGAGAAAAGTCAGCAAAAAACATGTAAAATAAGCAAAATAGGAAAGAAAAAGGAGAAAAATGCATAAAAAGTGACTTTTTGCAGGTCCCTTGGATGGTGTAACACCAACTACCCTGGTCGTTGTTATTGGGGATCAAACCTGGGACTTCTTGAACTAAACGCAGGAGCTTCTATTGTCTGAGCTAAAAGACAGGTTTGTCTTAGGCAGGGCTATATCAGACTCATCAATCTCTACCTGGCCTAGCCATCATTAGAGGGGATCACAGCACCATACTTGAGCAGGCATGTGTTACATTGGTTTCTGTGCGTGTCTATATCACTCTCACATATAGCCAACTCAATTCTGGCCATCCAGTGTTTATTATATTGTAAAAAATAGGCTGAAGGGCCCAGTTCTGCTCCTGTTGAACTCAGTGGCAAAACTCCCACAGGCCTAAGTGGGAGTGGGCCTTTAGTAACAGCATGCCATACAGGGTGAATGCAGCCATTCATCTTTCTGCACAGATAGGTGGTGAATGTATTGATTATCTAATATATTTTTCAAAATCATCAAGAATAAATACTCTGGAAGGCTCAGTTCTCTGTAACAAGGAAGGTAACGGTGCTGGATGGAGACAAACATGAAAATATGCTGTACATGGTCCCATCTTGTTAGGATGAGGCTGAAGGTCGCACTTGTGCCCTCCACTTCAAACTCTGCTCTTGGACTCTGGCAAGGGGAGCAAGCAGGCTTTTGCTCCCAGCTTCAGGTCCTCTCCTCTGCTTGCCCAAGGTAAATTCCTTCAGCTCTTCCCAGGGTACTCACCTGAGTTTCCATCCTTCACACCCTTGGCCCAGAGAGGTTTACATAATCTTTTCTCACATCGGTGTTTGACTCTCCAGCCAAGCTAAATCGTCCCTCCTTGGGGCATTATTCCACTGTAACCTTTATTTTTATTTTTGCTTCCTAATTTTTTCCATCTGTGTAGTTAAAATTCGATATGGTCACATCTCACATGTGTAGGCATGGGATGACTGCTTTGGACGGAGGTTTCATCTTCATAGAACTATTAACGCTATCTTATATGTTAAGGCATACTTAGCTGTTTTGGAAATGGTTTTCCAAGAACCACAAAGTGAAATGTGTGGTGAAAATGAAACACTCTTATGCAATAACCAAATCCCACCTGGGAGATTGTGTGTTAAGTAGTATCTTGGCTGTTCTTTGTTCAGCTCCCACACATCTTGCTGTGCAGAAGATATACAAGGACAGAGTCCAAAGTTTACTTTTTTAAACACTCAAAATCTGACCCTTAATGCATGTGTAATAAGGAGTGTTTGTTAACATTAAATTGTAGTAGTGATAAGGTTTTGAAACTTAAATATGGCACTTGGTTTTTAAATGATTTAGGCTGTAGTGTGGGTAGAATCGCTTTATTGCATTATTTTTCATTATAGAAAAAGCAAAAACAAAACAAACAAATCAGCCCCTAAGCATTCACTGTATCCACGTTTCTGTCCATGTGAGCCCTCCAGGGTGAATATTTGAAGGAACTAATTTGTGCTATTACTGCTAATGTCTACAGCTTCCTTAAGAATCCATTTAGTCATCCTGAATTGTAATGACAGATGGTAGATCTTCCCTCACAGCATGAGAAATGAGTAATGCAGACTGAAGTAGAGGATTACCAGCTAAAATATCGGATGCCCTAATATTCAAAGCATGATCCTTATCAACTATTCTTGGAAGGTGGAAAAATGGAGCTGGTAAAACAAGGATTACAGCCTCTAGTTAGACATTTAGTTGCTGTCATGAGATTTATTTTTCTGAAGGATCTATTTGTATTTATTAACACAAATTAAAATTTTGATGAGTTTTTGATTAATTACTGATACCTGAATAAGATAGAGGGCTGGTCTGTATGTAATTTAATACAGAGTCCACTTGATTAGTCACCCTTTTCAGAAATAAGAGTACTTCATCTGAGGAGGCCTGTTCCGGCCAAAGAGAGGGCATGGCAGTGTTGTGTTAATTTAGATGAAATAAATGGTCCCAAAGAGTTAAAGATATTAACATGACTCTATCCAACATTAAATGGTTTTGAGCAAGGTTTTGGGGTTGCTATACAGAGACTGCAGACTGCTTAGTACCATGGCAAACACACCTTTAACTTTTTATTACAGATATAGAAAAAGAAGGAAAAAAATTAGTGTGACATTGCTCTCCATATGCTTTATAAAAATATGCTTGGAATAGGAATATGCTTTATGCAAAAGGTCTCTTGTAAGGTATCATTACAAAGCTTATAATGTACTGAGTGTGCTAATCCTATTTGCATGAATGTATCATTCTTGTATCTGAAGCTAGAAATACGAAGTATTAATCTGAAGTCCTACTGTAATTATGCAAAGTGTGGGCCATTAATGGTGGTTTAGAATCTTGATGGCTCCCATTGACCAGGACAATTGGTTGTCTTGTACCTTGTGCCAAAGCTATAAAAGGGAGTGGAACAGAACAAAAGGGGCTACAGTAATGAGAAATCCCCTAGTTACCACCTGAGCTGGAACTAACAAGAACAGTACCAGGGGAAAAGATTAGGCCCAGACTAGGAAGTAGTCTAGTCTGTGAAAGAAGCTTATTGGAACATCTCTGAGGGTGAGATTTACCTATATTCAGTTTCTTAATGTATTAGGCCTGCGTGCTTTGTTTTATTTTGCTTGGAAACTTACTTTATTCCATCTGTTATTTCTTAAAACCACTTAAATCCTACTTTTGATACTTAATAAAATCACTTTTGTTTATTAATTAACCCAGAGTAAGTGATTAATACCTGGGGGAGGCAAACAGCTGTGCATATCTCTCTATCAGTGTTATAGAGGGTGGACAATTTATGAGTTTACCCTGTATAAGCTTTATACAGAGTAAAATGGATTTATATGGGGTTTGGATCCCATTGGGAGCTGGGTGTCTGGGTGTTGGAGACAGGTTACCTGCTGTGCAGTTTTTGATTAAAGCCTGTAGCTTTGGGGGCATGGTTCAGACCTGGGTCTGTGTTGCAGCAGACTAGCATGTCTGGCTCAACAAGACAGGGTTCTGGAGTCCCAACCCATCAGGGAAAATGGGCTCAGGGGTAATTTTAGCACATCAGGTGACAGTCCCAAGGGGTTCTCTGTGACTGACCATGTCACAGTTAGACTTTGAAATGTAAAGTAATAAATAAGGCTTTTATTTTGACATTTGTGGTTCCCTTTCCTTTGAGCTGTAGAAATGTCTTAGAAGGGAAAAAAACACCTTTGACCACCTCTTAGATGGTAATTGTTCTCTGGGGACCAAAGAGAATTTAAGAATGGTTGGAGCTGTTAAAGTCCAGTCCTGTTTCCTAGAAGACAAAATGTGTCAAACACACACAAGGGGGAGAGAAAATGCAGCTTCTGCCTCTGGTGTTAACGCTCACTTGCAACCTTACTGCTGGAGAAACACAGACCAGCAAACAGTCTTATCAGCCACTCTGACACCTGGCAAACTTGTATCAGCATCAGGCTGTTTTAGAGCATTGCTTTTAGTAGCATCTCTCATCATAGGCTTAGAGCAGTGTTGGAAAATATGCAGCCTTGGCTGGCTAAGCTAGACTTCTGTTGGACAGAAGGGGAAAGGAGAGAGATAGGCAGGAGAAATAAAGAAGGGAAGGAAAAGGATGCATTGGAGGAGCATAGAGGTCGGGGGAGACAAAGTCTCACATCCCTGGTGGGGAGTAGGATTAATCTGGAGCCAGTGGAAGTGGTGATGCCCCTTTCTCTAGCCTGATCTGGTCATTTCCTCAGGAGTAGGATGAAGAAGGCACAGTGGTGTCATGCTGGGTCCCAGGAGACAGTGCAGGTGGCAGCCATGATCACAAAGCTTGATCCTTCCTCTTCTCATGTCTTTCAGCCAGCCCGAATCACAGTAGCCTGCTTTTTCCCCTGGAGTCTCTTTGATAACTTCAGAAGGGGAGCGATGGGCGAAATAGCCCATCCTCTCATTATTTTGTCCATCAGTTAGGCCTAGTTTTCAACATATCAATTTTGGCTCTCACTGATTTCTGGTTCAACATTTCTCTTTTTCACCCATCATGACCATAACATAGTCCTTGATTACATCTGGATGCCTTTCTGTTTGGACTAATTCAATCTTTCACACCTCTTCCCATCAACATTTGTTGTTACAGATTATTGTGACATGTTATGAACTTACACTCACTTTTTGCAGATGAGCTCACAAGTGGGTGAACCCATAGGCTTGATTTTCACACCACCAGTATGGCATCCTCATAACATCACACACAGGTCACCTGAGTGCCGAGCAGGGATAATGCACATGAAGGACTAGTGATTGCCCAGTCAGAGAGCTTCCACGCTGAAATATGTGGTGCATGCCTCCTGACTTTGCCCTGGAAATATCCAGAGGGCCTTTTGATAGACCTATGTATGAGTTTTTGGATAGCAAGGACTGGGACAGAGAACTTCAACCATCTGCCCTTTTTCTGTGTGTGGGTTTTCTGGTGCAGATCTGTATTCAGCCCCTGCAATAATTTGGCTCTCTCTGTGTGTAACATGTTAGTAAAAGGTCACTTTCCCCTCCTCCTGCCCCTTCCGTTGAGAAGATAACAGCCTACTACAGCTTCCAGCTAAGGGGAAGTTAGCGCAAGCTAAAGTTCCCTGCTGCTATTGTGGGGTGTGTGTGGTATGTTTAATTACACACTCAATTTTCCTATCTTTCAGTAATATGAATAATAGTATGAGTAACCCTTCAAACACTGCAGAAAATATTTGAGATAAAGGGATATGTTTATCCCCAAATCTCCAGTAGTCCCTGGTACTTCTCTGTGCTTACAATAGGAAATAGATGGTGTAACTTCAAATACACAGTTATCTAAGACAAAAGGCATTGCTGAAATATATTGGCAATAAATATGGTATTTTAAACTATTGAAGAGAGATAACCGACCATATTCTGCTTTTGCATGGGTAGTCCCCATGTCTGAGGACACAAGTTTGAGTATTGGGAATGGTTATGTGGATTTGCCCAGTTGACTTCACTGGGAGCAGCATAGGACCTTAAATTAGCATTTTTATACTTAACAATATTGAGAGAGAATATATTCTCAAAACTGATTCAAATCATTCACTTTAGGGTTCACACCAATAGCGACAGAGCACACTCTGCCACCTGCCTAGGGAGGGCGTTACTACTTGTAGGAAAGATTACTCCTGATGCCCTAGGGTACTGTATCTTGTTAATCAAGGCCTCTGTATTGGGGATTCCTGGCATTTTGATGCATCTTTTGTGTCTGTGTTGATATGAATCTCATTGCTGCCTCTGAGGATAATACAGTGTCATTATGGTTGCATACATTCAACAACCATTAGGAATGTGAAGCCCAGGTTCTGCTGTACTTATTTCACACCTCATGAATTTACTCTCACCTCCAAGGTACTGTATGGTGACTTTGTCTAATGACATTTCCATTTCCAAGGAAAGGAAGTAGGCAGTGCAACTGACAGGGTGAATGACTTGGATTAGGTATAAAATAAAATAACTCGATGTGTTAAATATTTGACAAGGTATTTACCGATAAACTCAGTCTATGCTATATTAACACAATGCATTTGGCTTCTCCGGAATAGGCCAAATCCTAAATGAAGATTTATGCCTGATTAAACCCAGTGCGAAAATTCTTCTGCCACATGAAAGCAATTATAGTTTAGACAGGAGGCTTCCAAACTTGCGTTATTTTAAAATATATACTATTGTATGTTTGTATATAAACACGCAACTGATGCATCTTTTAAAAAACAATGTATGTAAATAATCCCAAATAAACATGGGATGTAATCTGGCTAGAAAACAATTGCTTTAATCTGTAAATCTCCATAAACATCTATGACCAGGGCCCCTCCTACCATGTATCAAACTAGACTTAAATGACTGTATCTCAGGCAAACTAGAATTTATGCAACAATATTAATTCACTACTAAAGTATTCAGTTATTGAAATAATTCTAAAATGTACAGTAGGTGCTATGAGAGGGAGAAATTGTCAGTAAATTTCCAGAAAGTGAAAGGCAATAAACAGATCTATGTAGGTGTTAAAATGGTTCACAAGTTTGAACTATTGCGTAGATGGGGAATTTCTGGGCGTCAGGCTCACTTGGCCTACTTCTGCACCAAGAGCTCTATCTTGCAAAATATTGAACACTTTCAGATCCCATTGATTTCACAGGGAGCTACAGACCCTTGTTACCTTTCAAGAGGCGAACAGCAATATCTTTCAGAACTGGGCCCCAAGAGCAAAAAACACTTTTTAATTTGTCATCTGTCAGGTGTACAGCTTGTCATGCAGCTAACTGGCCCTTCTTGCATGAATAGTTCCTTAACATGACAGGACTGATTTATTTGTTTAACAGAACTAAAAAAATGTAAACAAGAATTGTTGAAGCTAATTAAAGTGAATTAATTTCCAATATAGCAAATAAGTCCAGTTTTTATAATACAAAATCTGACTCAATGAGCAACTTTCCATTAAGTCATTTTGGCCTGCATAGTTAACGGGAAGTGCTGCAAGGAAGACCAAGAGATCTCTGAATCTGATCAATTTACTTCTATTATAAAATTAGTATGAAATAGCCCTACCCTGTCATTGATATCCTTAATCTTATCCACTATAGCTGAGCACTGAGATCTTAAATACAATTAACAAAAAAATGGAAGACCCTTGCCTAGATGTACACAACAAATATTGGAAGGTATAGAGCTAAATTCTTGCCTGGTGTGATTCCACTTGAAGTGATTGCATAAAAGGTTGTTACAAGGAGGAGGATGAAAAATTGTTCTTAACCTCTGGGGATAGGACAAGAAGCAATGGGCTTAAATTGTAGCCAGGGAGGTTTAGGTTGGACATTAGGAAAAATTTCCTGTCAGGGTAGTTAAGCACTGGAACAAATTGCCCAGGGAGGCTGCAGAATCTCCATCATTGGACATTGTTTTTTAAGAGCAGGTTAGACAAAGACCTCTCTGGAATGATCTAGCTGTGACATAGTCCTGCCCTTGAGTGTAGGGGACTGGACTAGATGACCTGTTGAAGTCCCTTCCAGTCCTAAACTTCTATGATTAAGTCTGGAATTGCAGCAGCAATGATTTTGGCCTGTTGTGCCCAATTCAGCTCCCCCAGTTACATACATGCATGCATGCAATCCTGGCCAGTGTTGTTCACACTTTATTGTGCAGGGAGTAGCATATTGCCTGCCCACTATATTGGATGCTGAAAATGGGAAGGATTGTGGGAGGCCTCATTCCCTGAACCACAGATTGAACAGACTGGTAGGCAAGGTACCTCTTCTGCCCCAGACATGGCAGCATGACTCTTCAGTCACGGAGCTACTATAGCAATGGAAGCTGTAAAATGCTTAAAAAATACACTGGGGGCATGATTCTTCATGCCTTACTAACTGCCTCTATTTTGGACTTGACAGAGCTTTTTTTTCTAAGAAAAAAAATATTGTGGAAAAATTCTGGATTAGCTTTAGTCTTGAACATCTAAACTGACTGCACAACACAAATTATTTTCAGCTGTATTTTCCTTCTGTTTACTTATGCAATAGCAAAGTGGCATGTAGTGCATAGCTATCGTAGGGCCCAATCCAACACCCACTAAAGTCAATAGAAAGACTCCCATTCAAGATACTGGAAGTAATGGCAGTCTTTTAAGAAAGCATGTCAAATAATAGTGCTGGTGACCTCCACTAAAACCAACCACATCACCTGTAACATGCAGATCATGGGCAGTTATTGACCCCAAGTTGTCCATAATGCAAAATATAGTGCAATTGAAACTCTCTGAACTGAACAAAAATGCTTGTTTCAACTTACCTTTGCTCCCTACTCAGCAGTGTCACAGTTCTATACAGTACTTAGCTAGTGTGAGATGTGTTCTTTTGCTCCCAGTTAGTACTGAGGTGGTTTTTTATCGTGTGTTGAAGAGTTATACAAGTCTATTGTAGTCTGTTTAATCTAGGCCTTAATTATAGCTGTAAAAGCCTGAAGTATATTAGTGAATGTGAGGAGGAGGTGAACCACCTAAAACATATTTTTTGGCTCTATTAGAGTGTAGTGTTGTTTAAATTCCCTCTGAACCAGAGTTGACAGGTCAAAATCAATATGTGGAACTGGGGTTATTCCAACGATTTAGACACATGTGACTGTGATGAAATACAAACCACAGAACATCTGTTGGCTTGCTGGCTCCTGGAGAAACTGTATACCATGGAAAGTGTTGTTAGGGCTACAGACTGGGCCATACCATATTCACAACATTGGAAAATCTATGATTGATGGCAGGACATGAGGAGAAAAACCACCACCACTCAAGAATCAATTTGTACAGCAATTATGCCTGTGGAGGCCAGGAACAGACATAATGCCTCCAGGGAATATTCAGTACTAGCACTCTCTATCCATACAGAACAGTTGGATTATGCACTCCTCCCAGCGCAGTATTGCAACCTCTTGCCAGCATGACTCCATCCAGACATACCTCCTGGGCTGTTGAATGTTAATGGCAATGCTACTGGCGCCCTATTTGTGCCCAGTGAACCACAAAACAGGGATCACTGTTGCCTCTCTGGGACAATTACATTGTGGGGTGGATGGGAAAGGAAGAAGGGTGTCTCCCCCTCACAACCTCCCAGCAGACCCAAATCAGGGCAGACAAAATTTGTTGTTGGTTGCTTTTTATATATATTACAGTGGTGGGCACATAAGAACAGTGTTATAAATGTACCATGGAGTCCAACACTACAAGATGAGTGCTTTCTGTGTGGGTCTGATCACATGCAAATCTCGATGAGGTCAATAGAAACTGAAGTCAGAAGGAGCTGACTTCCCTCTGCCCCCTCCAATTTCATGCTCATACTTCATTATCGAACAGTGAAGTTTATAAAACACTTTGGATCCATTATCAGGTCATAATTTAGTTCATCCTCCTCATGTACTCTAATTGGCCTTGCAGTAAACTTACCGTTTGGACAGAATATTTTCAGTAACACTTTTTTGTAGAGGCAGTGGTGGCTTCCTGTGTGAATCTGTGTATGTTAACTAGCCAGAGCAATAATGGCAAAGTTTTTTTTTTAGTACTTTGCTAATTATCACAACTCAGCTTGTCATTAGGAAGCTGCAAGGATGTGTCTTGCCACATAAGGCCGGATCCAATACCCACTGAAGTTAATAGGAGTCTTTCCATTGTCTTCAGTGTGCATAGGATCAGGCCATAAGCTGTCAGGTAAGAAAAGTTTGAAGGATTTTGCTATATTAAAGATAAGAGTAAATGCAAACAAACCTTCACCTACCATTATATTTCCCACAGTAATCAGGAAACATTCATAACGGAGGATGTTTTTTTATTTATTAAAAATAGTTGACTGCTTTCTGGTATCATCATTAAAGTAGCCACTGGATAACAAACAGTTGATGGACAACTTCCTGATGTAAAAGGCCATGGCTTTTCCATTTCCCATGAGTATTAAAGGTCAGTGATATGTTGAGAGTGGTGGTGCAGATAGAGATCTTGAGCCCTGGGGCCAGTTGCAGTAAAAATGCAGTAAGAAATCCTCCAAGACTGTCTTTGAAAGCAGTACAAAGCATATTTACTGTAAATAGTAGGGACAACATAAAAGACTCATGGAATTTGGGTAAAGAGTATCAACAGTACTTTAAAAGCTAACTGCAGTTTCCATGCAGTGGCATAATACAGAGGAGCCAGTTTTACTACTCTTCTGCTGAATGGTGGGGAATTGATGCATATGAAACCTAACACTTGGGGGAAAGGTTTCAGAGTGGAAATCTGCTAAACAAATCTTTCTTTTGATTTAAGTGAGCTTTGGAGCTTTGGCTCAGACCACAGCTCATCATACAGCCCGGTCGGTGAGCAGAAATAGTGACTATAGGCCACCATAACTTCAATCATTTCCAGCTAACTACCAGATGAATTCCACACTGTATGCTATGCAATTAGTGTTGATTAATAGTTATTTTGGATTTGATCCTGTTCCCACTGGAGTTTTGCCAGTGGGAGCCTGGTGAGGGCCTGTGGGTAGTTCACACAAGAGGTCAATTACTTGAATTTTTCTATGTAATTGCTTTAAATTGTTCTAGGTTTTTTTCTTTAAAAAATTATATTCTCCATTCAGTGTACTTGTATAACTCCTGTTGCCTCTAGTGGAAATTACTTGTGTGAAGTGAGGAGGGAATACACCCTGTAGTGAGGCGGTCTGGTTCCCCGCCGCCCTGGAGAGGGACAAGCCCCTCCAGACGCCAAAGTGGGCGGAGCCAGTGGAGCTTGCCCCCACCCCCCAGAGGTCAGGGCACAGGACAGAAAGTACAAAAGCCCAACCCCAGAGCTCATTAGAGGCCCAGCCACCGGAGAAGCCAGATGCCTGTGGCCTAGCTCCCGGTGGGGAGACTCCCGCAGTCTGCGATTGACCTGAGGACTGGCCAGACCAGCAGAGGCCTGATGCTGACCAGACCCTGGGGAAGCTGTTAAGCCTGCCTGTTGCAAGCTACCCAGAGGAGCTGCCAAGCCTACCGCTCGCCGGGTACCCAGAGGAGCCCATGGTGCTTGATTCCATGGAGGACACTGTCCAGGTATGTCTAGAGGGGGAGGTAGGAAGTAGCCCGGGGGCAGCCGACCCTAGTCTGGCTGCAGCACACCCAGAGCCAATGTCGGTGTGTTACGGCCAGGATCCCCACTGACACAGCAGCAGGCCATCGACCGCTGTTAGGGCCCCGGGCTGGGACTCAGTGGAGTGGGTGGGCCTGCGTCCCCCCCGCCGCCCAATGTGCGGGTAGCAGTCTCCCCCTCTCCCCAGGCCTTTCGGAGCCAGGGCCTAGGCCTCCTGAATTCATTAGTTTGCTCAGTCTCTGCATAAGGACCTGAGCCATAGACTCTCTAGTGCCCCGCCTTGACCCTGGGCTAGGGCCAGTGTTAAAACTGTTTGCTCAGCCCCTGCCTAAGGGCCTGAGCCAGAGACTCTCGACTGCCCTGCCCTGAACTAGGGCCAGGGTCTGCGGAATAGAGCTGTTTGTTGGTCTCTACCGTTGCCGTGGTGTGAAACCCGGCGGCCAGGCTAGTTCCCCTGAAACAACCCGATGGACGTAGTGAGGCCATCAGGTTCCCCTCCACCCTGGAGAGGGATGAACCCGGCCGAACCTTTCTACACTCCCCACTTAGGAGAGTGCCTGTATAGAGCATATAAATACTTTTCATGAAAATTTCTAAAATCCTATCTTAGCATATTTATGAGACACAAAAATGAGAAGAAAAGAGAAGTTTAATAACAAAGTCAATTTTGAAACTGAATAATATTTTTGAGTGTGTTTTACAAAGCTTGGTTAGCTTTGGGAGCCTTGTGCAAGAAAATGTATTTAGTTCTGATATGTTCCAGGTCTAGGAAAGTGATATCAGGACTAACACAGGAAATGGGTCTTACTTTTTTATTCTCTTTAAAGTACATGGTATTCAGATACCCATATATAAATGGTTGATTATAAATGCTATTTTATTGTCATACATGCATATACAGCATCACAAACGGTTGATCCTGACAAAAATCTGGAGTGAGGGTTTATAACAATATTACTTATTTATTCTGCAGTGTTGTTCAGAAGCCCCAGTCAGAATTGGAAGCTTATTCTTCTAGGTACTGAACAAGCATAAAAGACGACAATCCTTGCCCCACAAGAATTTGTTCTCCAGTCTTTCTTATTTTAAATTCTGTTCACGTCTTCAAATATTAATAACTTTTCCTAATCTGTAGCTAAAAAGAGATGTTCATTCATATCATGAAAGCTGGAAGGATGTAATTCAGGATTAAATTATGTCATAGTGAACCACTATGAACTATTAGAAATGATCTGACATCTTGATAGGGGCCCTATTTATATTGTCCAATAAATTACCATCTCAAGTTTAAAATATCTCATCAGAATTCCCTTTCTGGTGCTAAGTGAATCCTCAAAATGAATCTGTATAGCTCCTGAGATCTTTAAGTAGAGGAGGCCCAGCTCTTAGAAAAACCTGAAACTCTAGATTACTATTTTTCTTTTCTCAAATCAATCAAGCTAGCATAGTCATTTCCCCATGGTCAGAGCCAAACTGCTATACAACCCCAGTTTAACAGTTGGATGAATGAAGATTTCAATAAGTGGATGACTCAACAGTCATATATTCTTTCCTTCTGGGACAAAAAAAAAAGCTAACTATGGGGAAAAAATTCTGATTGATGTACTTAATTTTCAGTAAGCAAGAGATGATCTCTCCTAAAAAGCAACTAAATTCAATAAAAACATCAACACTTTAAGATTGTATTATTCTGCCCACCTCTTTGTAAGAACAGGGTAGCTATTTCTAATACAAATCTTTGTTTCTGGCTAGGTGTACTGGACACATTACATTTCTGACCTTTTTGAAGTTTTGGAATTACAGTTGCAAATCCTTATATAGGGGAAATTTACTGTGGCTATGTATACACTACTGCGGTAAGTCGACCTACGTTATGCAACTCCAGCTACGTGAGTAACATAGCTGGAGTTGATGTACCTTAGGTCAAGTTACCACAGAGAAACTCTCCTGTCGACTTACCTTACTCTTCTTTTCAGGGGTAGAATAGAGGGGTCGACTAGAGAGCAATCTGCTGCTAATTTGGTTGGTCTTCAGTAGACCCGCTAAGTCGACCGCTGGTGGATTGATCTCAGAGTGTCAATCCCGGCTACAGTGTAGACATAGCCTGTGTCACGCATACCCTTGTGATCAACAGCTATAGTAACTCTGAAATACTAATTCACTTTACAACCTTTAGCTAAACACCAGGGTGAAATTCTGCCCCTATCATTCTCAGTAGCAGACTTGTGTGTTCCTCATTTTCTGAGCCTGATTTGGAGAAGTGCTGAGCACTTGTTTGGCAACTGAATTCAGTGTTAGCTGTGATGGGAAAATCAGGGGCGGCTCTAAGAATTTGGCTGCCCCAAGCAGTCATGCCTGCGGATGCTCCACCGGAGCTGCGGGACCAGCGGACCTCCCGCAGGCATGACTGCGGAGGGTCCGCTGGTCCCGCGGCTCCAGTGGACCTCCCGCAGCTGCGGAGGGTTCACTGGTCCCGCAGCTCCGGTGGAGCATCCGCAGGCATGCCTGCGGGAGGTCCACCCAAGCCGCGGGGCCAGCGAACCGTCCGCAGTCATGCCTGCGGGAGGTCCGCTTGACCCGCGGCTCCGGTGGACCTCCCACAGGCATGACTGCGGAAGGTCTGCCGGACCCACCTGCCGCCCTGCCGGCAAAATGCCGCCCCAAGCGCGCGCTTGGCGCGCTGGGGTCTGGAGCCGGCCCTGGGGAAAATATAATGCTAGGTACTCTGAAATTAGATCCTAGGTGTCTTAAACTGGTCACTCAAAATTGGTGCACGCTTCTTAGCCTTAATCGCTCTGTGCCTCAGTCCCCATCTGTAAAATGACAATAATAGCACTCCTCACCTCACAAGGTTGTTTTAAAGATCAATTGTTTATGAAGCACTTGGATGCTATGGTGATGAGGGCCATAGAAAAGCCCAGGAGGAAATGAATAATTCTGTCATCACAGCAAGGTTTGAATAGTGTGCAGTAAATAAGGCCTATGGCCACACATTAGATAAAGCAAAATATTGAATAGCTGCTTATTAATTGAGCACTATGCTGTGAACTGAGTGAGGTTGGGTCCTTTGGAAAAAATAGTATGTGAAACGTAATTAAAGACTGCATCATAATGTGTTTCTACAAGGGGTCTGAACTAAGGTGGAACAGGCAACATAATGCCTAACTTGAGTGAGGGACTTTGTAATCTTCATGCTCTTTTAATGTATTTGTTGTAAGTAATATGGCATCAAAGATTATGAGGGCTCAGCACCATGTAGGATTGGGGGCTCTCTTAAAACAACTAGAAAAAGTAGAATCACTTGAGTCTTGAAACTCCTTCTCTATAAGCAACCTGGCTTCTCATATCTAGGTCATTTATTTAAGTTCAATGCAAGTTTCTAGTAAATGAAAATTGCTACCATCTGATGGGTGCCAGATATGAATTAATGGCTTTAGCACAGTTCCTAGACCATTTTATAAAAACCACCATCCTCACTGCCTGCAAATAAATATATATATAGGAGAGACTTGGCTTTCAATCTTGACAGTTGAACACAGTTTCTGAACTGTTTGTGCTATAAATCCATGGTTGGTTTGACTGTGTTCTCCTGTGGTGATAAAGGCAACTCGTTTGGATTAAATGTTTAAAAGGCAACCTAAAATTGTTTTGAGATAGAGGTTACAACATTTTACTTTGGGATCCAGACTATTATTTTCCTGTTTAGCACGATGTTCATATTCAAAGAACTATTTCCAAAGCACTAGAGGAGTTTGTTGCAATGGTGCACCAAGATCTCCACGCTGTTTCAATCTGAGTGCAGCTCAAGATATTGGTTATGACTAGGCCTCAAACCCTGCAAACATGCAGTACATTATCTTTATTGATGAGTAGTCTTGCTGAAGACAATGGGACCACTAACATGCTTAAAGTTAAGCATGTAAGCCTTCACAGGACAGGCCCTAAAGCTGTATATTTATCATGAGCTTGACTTCTGTGACAAAAAAATAAGGATTTTTAGCATTTTCATAAATGTTGCCATTAATTTCACTGAATCCAGAATTTCAACCATGGTTTGCACTCTTGACTATTCAGCTGCACAATTTGAGTAAGGGTTGCAAAACTTATAAGAGATGAGCATTAGTTTACAGTGACTTGATCAAAGTGACTTTTGGTGATCAGTCCCTGCTAGTGCCCCATGAGCGTGGTCTCAAAGGGCTTGGGCTAGATGTCTGCAAGTAATTTATACAAACACATTCAGTGTAGTGCAGTATGGTCTTGGGAGTAGTTTCAAGCAATTAGTTCAAATATTAAATGTGTTAAATTATGTTTACTGTAGAGTATAGGAAATGTATTTTGACTCTTCTCATGATTTCCTGTGACAAACAATGCATGTGTGTGCTATAACTTTTCCTTCTCTTTAAAACTTTGATTTCCCATGTTTTGCCTTGCAAACAATTAGGTTTATCCATTGTTTGAGATCTGTGAATTGTCTTCCTTCCAGTTGTGTTTAATTTCAGAAAAAGGCTCATTAATTGTGAATTATGTTTCAAAAACTGACATGAAAAATAGCCACTAACATTTTTTAGGAAGAATGCCCCCCAGTCCACTTATGATTTCTGATCTTTGACCCTGTCCTGTAAAGCTGATCTTGAGAACTCTACAAAATAGATCTTAAATTGTCTTTTTTTGTTGTTTAATGCCTTGATTTAAACTCTGGTGTAGAGAATGATTTAAAGTCCCCACTCTCGCTGGGAATGCAATCAGTAACAGTTTTCCCATGTAAGACTCCCTAGGGCCTGATTTTGCAACCCTTATTCACATTGGGCTAAATCTGTCCTCCGGTTAGGGTTCTGTTTGGAGTGTGGGGTTGGTTTGTGAAGGTGAAATCCATGCACAAGGGCCAGAGAGTACAGGGGTTGCTGTGTGGAGTACATCAGTAGGTATCTGTAGTACCTTTCCTAAGCCACCTTTCTCTCCACTCAGTGTTATGTAACCATCCGACCTGTGTAGGCCTGGCATGGAGATCTCTTTTGTCCCATGGGGGAAATGGACACACCACGGTACAGCTGCTCACGCAGCAGAACCTCCACGATGCCTCTATGCAAAGCTTAAGAAGTGTGAAGGGCTTTCACACAGGTGAATTTCACCCACTGAGTATTGCTTGAATCAGTGGAATTATTCATCAGGAGTAGAGGCTGCAGAATTGGTCCCTATATTGCATGAACTGCTCATTATCTCTTTTAGATGTAAAACAAAATGGAAATAATACTGAAACATGCTCATCTTCCTGCAAAGGGATTTGTACTATACTATGTTTTGTATCCTGCTGCCTGTTGCACAATAAAATAAAGTTGATAAAACTCCAAAACCCATAAAGTCAACAGCAGTGATTAAAAGCTAGATAATTATTATCTAGTTCTGTAGTACTGCTGTCTTGAAACACCTGGCATCTATTGGTAGCTATTCTGCTCCTAGCATATGTCTAAAGAACACTCCATGAGGTATCCATAGAGAATCTTAGGATAGAAAAGGTCACCAGCTGGCCAAGGAAATTACTCAATATCAGGTAATTATGATTTTATATCAGAGGGGTAGCCGTGTTAGTCTGGTTCTGTAGAAGCAGCAAAGAATCCTGTGGCACCTTATAGACTAACAGAAGTTTTGCAGCATGAGCTTTCGTGGGTGAATACCCACTTCTTCGGATGCAAGCAGTGGAAATTTCGTATTTCGTATTCACCCACGAAAGCTCATGCTGCAAAACTTCTGTTAGTCTATAAGGTGCCACAGGATTCTTTGCTGCTTCTATGATTTTATAGAGTGTCTTCCATTCAGAAAGATCCCAAAGCATTTTATAAACATTCTAAAATGCAGAACAAACTGTGGGTGCAGTGCTGCTCTGCATGCTTCAAACATGCAAAACTGTGCATGCAGAGGGGCTGTTGGGTGCCTGAAGCCACCCAGGAAGATTCTGGCTGAGTCAGCTAGAATTCTTTTTGGAGGCTCCTAGAATGTTCAGCCTGAAGTGCAAGTCCAGAGGTGTTGTATAGCCAGTGTGGATGTAGAGCATGGCCATGACTCTATATCTAGCCCAAGCCCTTTGAGACCACGATCATGGGGCATTAGCAGGGACTGATCACCAAAAGTCACTTTGATCAAGTCACTGTGAACTAATGCTCATCTCTTTGAGGGAATTGGCATGATGGAGAAAATAGCCATAAGATCACTCTTCAAAGGCAGCCAGTGCATGCACCTTCAAAAAGTTAAATCTATCACCAGTTTTTGACTATGTATATAATACATGTAATTCAATTATATAATATTGATTGTTATAGGAATAGGATTTTGATATTTTTTTTTGCTATAGGATTTTTTCAGGTAAACATTTCAGTCCCCCCATGGGTATGACATTTTAAAAGGGTTAAATATGAATTAGAGTCAAACTCAACATCCTCAGCAGCAGTAGATAATCCTGAAAATATTTTGTCTCTCCTTTTGGACCAGAGGGCTCTGTACTTTGCCATTCTGACCAGCATGGAATGCTGCTGCTTCCATTCTTGTCATCTTCAGACCTTTGAACAAGACAGGAAGACACAGATATCTTTACAATTTATGATGCACACAACACATTCCAGTAATAATCTAAATAATGGCACAAATCTTTTTCATTTGGTTTCTGATTCTCTAGTTTTCATCCTTATCATTCCTTCTGCCTAGCTTTCAGTTTCTCATTATTAACTTCATAATATATAATGAATATAAGGGGGAGAAAGGCTGTAGTTGGCAGCTGTAGGGGTACTGTCCCTGGATCAGCCTCAGAGGTGGAATATGCAACATATTCAACATGGGGTTGCAGTTGCATGACTATGGTTTCAATCTGTCAATATTTAATGGTGGCTGTGTGGGTATATACTTATGAAGTCTATGTGTACCAAATACTTGCTGGGAATCATGAGAAAATGCTTGGCATTTTACCATAAATTTCCTAGAGAAATATTCTGTGTTCCCACAGAATGTGGGCCAGAAATTGACTGACAGATACTTAAATGTTGGTGTGGCATTCTACAGTTTTATAAGTTCAATTGGCATGAATTTGGGATAGCCACGTTAATCATGAGTCAGTTATTCAAGTTCTCCACCTCTTGCATTGACCCCGGTATGTTAGTAAGTGAAAAGTCAATGACATCTTTGCATACTGAGTAGTGTAGTTTCAGAAAATCTCATGTGTCCTCATGGTCTGTATTTTTTAAACTTCTTTTCTCATTTAATGCATAGCTTACAGTGGTTTCTGCAAAACATGCTGAGATGTATCATTGTGCTAATGTAAAATTCTGGTACTGTACTTAGGCACTAAGGATCCAGTCCAACTCCTGTTAAACTCAGTGTAAAGACTTACATTGGCTAATTGAGAACTGGAACAGGCTAAAGAGTTCATCACTTACTAGTCCAGAATGAGTGCAATCAGAAGGCATTAGTGTTTAAAAGCCGCACTTCATAGAAACAAGGTTTAAGGAAACTCTGATAAGGATGTGATTGTTCTCATATCAGAGTTGGTTAGGGTAAGGTCATCCTGGTGACTTGTTGGTTATTTTAAGAGTATAAATTTACTGTATAATATGCATGTAGTTTTTTAAATTGTGCTGTCTGGCAAATAGAAAAATACACTTGAAGCCGATCCTCTGTGATCATTCTGCCGCTCTTTATTTTGCCTCTTCCTTTGAAAGATATGCTTCCTTCTTATAGTTATAGTTCCCAGAGTTTGCTTGTTTTATCATGTTTTTAGCTTGTCACTCAACCAGTATAAATCAGGATTTACTCCATCAAAGTCAATGGGATATATTAGTCCAAAGAAAAGGAGGATGTGAGATCCTCTTTTATGTACATAATTCCCTCCCCTCCCACATGATGCCTATAAGTCATAGGAGGTACCCAGTCATCAGTTATCTGCCATACATATGGGAGGAGATTAGAAGACTTACTCTTGCTCACTGAGCACTTAGGTTGGCAAAGTTATTTCATATGGATGCCCAGAGAAGGATGGGCAGTTATAGAATCGTTTATTTCCAGAAGGTAAAAGTAAACGTTTTTAGTTTCAGTGGGAAGCACATTATTACGTTGTTAGTGTATATGTTGTTTCATGGTGACCTGGAGCTTTGGTTGACAAGTTAGGAAAAGTGGGCTAGAGCCAAGTGACAAACATCAATTCACAAATGAAATATGAAAACAAAACTGGGTCTGCCCACAGCCTAGAATGTTGACTCTAAGTAATATAGATGTATGGATGGTGGAAAGTGTGTATGGGCATGGTGATATTCAGATCTATATACAAAACTGAGCTCCTACTCTGTAGACTTACTGAGATGGCAATGTCTATTTAATGTTCTGTATTTGAAAACAGAAACTAAAAAAAATCTCTTCACCAAAATGTTCTGGTAAAAAAAAATAATAATTGCATTTTAATGTTAATGTTTCATATTAGTAGCACCTTACTAGAGCTTTTTTACAAAAGCCCCACATTCACTTTTCGGTAGATATCCTTCATACCCAGAAGAAGGTGTTGGGTTTCTTTTTTTTTTTTTTTGCCTAACCTATTTTCCAAGAAGCAAAACTTTGCAAAGTGTCACCTGATTGGAATTGAAATTCAGAGGTGCTAGATGCTTCACCTTCTGCATGGCACTATATGTGCCCTTTCATTGTGTTAGTTGCCAACTGAAGTTGGCTATAATTTGTCAGTAATCCAATCAGCAGCTTTTATTATTTGGAAATGTAGAAATGGTTATAGCAACTTAAGCCTACATTAATTATAAAAGCTAAAATGACATACAACCAAAAACAAATGTATAGTAGGGTGCTGCTTTTACCTTCATCAGATGAACCAAATGAATTAATCAGGGACTGAAATAGCTTTCTTCCAAGATGCACATTGGATTTAAATAATTAGATCCTGACTAAGTAGATCTCTATACTGGAATATTAGGACATTTTATATGGTAAAGCAAATATTTTAAGGATGAGTGTAGCAGTAGGTGTGGATGAAGTAAGTAGTTCAGAGGAAAACCAACTTCTATTACGAGTGTCATTGTTTGTTTATTTTGCTCATTTTTCTTTCTTTCTTTGAAAGCATCTTTTCCACCCATATCTTTGCTCCCCTCCCCCCAAGCTCCTCCCTGTGACAACCATTCAGTCCTTTCTGCCCTTTCTTGTTCTCACTTCTGCTGATACCAACCACACTACTGTTGTGGGTGTGGAGTGAGGAGAGTTAGGTCTCTCTTTCTATGACTACACTGCTGTAATGCTCTGACTTTGTGAATATGTTTAATTTTTGAGAACCAGCTGATCCAGTGGTTAGAGCACAGGATTTCTCTCTGGAAACATAGCCCATATCCTCAGCTCTGTCACTGACTTGATCTGCGAAGTTGACAAGTCATTTTGCCTCTTTGTGCCTTCCTTTCCACATCTGTAAAACGATACTTACCCTCCTTTTGTAAACGTCTTTGAAAATCTGCAAGTGAAGAGCTGTGTAAGTGCTAACTATTAAGATCATGCTGGCCCACAGATAAGAGCCCTGTCACTAGTGACAGCTAATAGGTGCATTGTGGTATATGTAAATGTTCAGGTTGAAAAAGCTGTTCCATTTCTTGAGTTCTTGACACTTTTCGTTGTGCAATTTTTACATTGCATTAACAGTTTCATTTTTGCATCTGATATATCAAATGTCGGAGTATTTAAATAGAGCACTCTTGGCTACTTCTAATTTTATATCTTTTGTAGCATTGCAATCCCTGGTGAATATCAATGTAGCTCAAAATATATATACTTGACTGTCTGCTACAGTGTACTGAATGCTGTGCTGTGTCATAGTCATTTGATTTACTGTTTTGAATAATTCATTCCCTTTTGTACATTCCTATAGATATGTTACAGTACTTAATTGTCAGACTGCAGTAGACAATATGTAGAATTTCTTCCTTTCTTATATATTTGTCTTTAAATTGAACTTTAGTGCTTGTGAATAGTGTGACATTGACAGAATCAGTGTTGCACAACAAGAACATCCTGGGCAATGTCAGTGGAAACGTCCATGTTCAAACCCTGTCTTCTGAAGGACCATTTGGCTCAGGGAGGTATCAGATGCACCTACCACTGGCTGGCAATTCCTCCTTGGGGAGGACAATCTATTTATTCATCACTTCCTTCCGCTGAGGGAGAGCAGCTTTCAACCAGGGGCGGCTCCAGGCCCCAGCACGCCAAGCGTGTGCTTGGGGCAGCATGCCGCGGGGGGCGCTCTGCCGGTCGCCGGGAGGGTGGCAGGCAGGGTGCCTTCGGCGGCATGCCTGCGGAGAGTCTGCTAGTCCCGCGTCTCCACCTAAGCCGCAGGACCAGAGGACCCTCCATAGGCATGCCTGCGGGAGGTCCACCGGAGCCGCGGGACCGGCAAGCGGCAGAGCGCCCCCCGCGGCATGACGCTGTGCTTGGGGCGGCGAAATGTCTAGAGCTGCCCCTGCTTTCAATCGAAGTCAGAGCCCCACTATCAGAAGCTGCACAAGATTGAATCAGTACATCCCCATCCTCCACTTTCTATTCAATGCCACCATTTTTGTGGTGCAGTTAATCAGTGCAGCATCTGGTGGAACAGAGGTTGCAAGTGTCTTGAATCATTGGAATTCCATTCCAGGGCTTCCTTCTCTGGATTACACTAGCACAGAGGTTCTTCAACTGTGGTTTGGGACCCCAAAGTGGCCATAACCCTGTTTCAGTGAGGTTGCCAGGGCTGGCATTAGACTTGCTGGGGGTCCAGGGCCCAAGCCTGAGCCTGAAGCCCAAGCCTGACGGCTTTAGCCCTGTGTGGTAGGGCTCAGGTTACAGGCCCCCCACCTGGAGCTGAAACCCTTGGGCTTTGGCCTCCCTGCCCAGGGTGGTGGGGCTCAAGCAGGCTTAGGCTTCGGTCCCCACTCTGGGGTTTTTGTTGTCAGAAGGGGGTCACGGTGCTATGAAGTTTGAGAACCCCTGCACTAGCAGAAAATGGCCTGCCACCTTCATTTAATGATTGACTTTGCTAAGTGAAATAGTATGGTTTGTGATGTGTGGACACCTCTCCTCTGTGACCAATTCATTTTACATACATGCTCATACTCACATACTGAATAAACTTGAACTAAGTAACCCTCATCACAAACCCCTTCAATATTATCTCCTTTGTACAGAGAGGGAAACTGAGGCACAGAAGTGAAGCAGCTTGCACAAGGCAACAGATAATTTGGGCAAAATGAAGATTAGAACACTAGGGGTATGTGAATTTCCTCTCTCATGCACTGTCCACTAGACCAGACTGACTCATAACCTGCTGAACTATTGTACACATCTGCAATAGGAAGAGCCCATAATATTCTGTGGCACTTCATTTTGTAACTGCAACATAGTTTATAAAATCGAAGAACAGTCTCTCTCCTACTAGGCCAAATTCTGTTCTCAATTTCACTAGTATAAATCCAGGGAAATGTCTTGAAATGTTAAAGATTAGCTCAGATTTACATTAATCCAACTGAGATCAGCATCTGGCTCTGTTTTACTAGGTTTTTTTTATGAATGGAATTTCTTGTACTGAGAATCTCTGCTATTTTTCTCTGTGGCAGTTGCTCTGACATGGGAAAAAAATGCGTTGATTGAAAAACATGTTGACCAT
Source organism: Mauremys reevesii (assembly GCF_016161935.1). Taxonomy (NCBI): domain Eukaryota; kingdom Metazoa; phylum Chordata; order Testudines; family Geoemydidae; genus Mauremys; species Mauremys reevesii. The sequence continues at coordinate 28,008,926 of NC_052631.1, forward strand.
TTCAAGGGAACCCTCTCCAGACAGCCAGAATGAGTAGAGATTTACAGATAGCTGTTATAGATTTGTTATGTAGTTGTGTAGGGGGAAAAACATCTGTTAATCTGGTTTCAAAATACAAAATGCATCAAGTACCTTTATACAACACATGATACATAAAAAGTTCCAGGTGTAGTACACGTAGCAAAATTTAAATATTTAATAACTAACTTACGTGCTTCTAATCTTAATAAGGGAGTGCTCCAGTACAAAGTTGAAAATACAAAGGGTCAAATTCATGCTGTATGAATTATGATAGACACAACTCATATTGACTTCAGTGTAAATTGCAGACACATACTTCAGGGCAGAGTTTAGTCCAGTATCTATTTTGGATAGCATAAGCTGCAGAGGAAGTCCTATAATTGTAAGCAGAAATATAAACAAAGCAACTATAAACAAAAAAGTTATTGCCAAATGTTGCAATCACCAAGAACCAACTCCCATTGACTTCAATATGCTTTGGATCCAGCCCTAAATGCAGACCATGTCAAACTACAAATAGGGATGAATTCCACAAGTGAGGGCCTTTGTAGGGTGACCAGATGTCCTGATTTTATAGGGACAGTCCCGATTTTTGGGTCTTTTTCTTATATTCCTATTCTCTATTCCTCCCTGCTCCCATCCCGATTTTTCACATTTGCTGTCTGGTCACCCTAGGCCTTTAAATGAGAGAGCCTGTCCTATGGTCCTGTAGAATATAATAGGAAATACTGTAAACAATGCCATTTAGATGGGACATAAGGGTTACCTATTTAAATTCTTTATCTGCCACAAAAATCCCTTTGCTGCTAGATTCTTAATAGTATATTAACTAACACTGTTCATTTATGTTGTGCTTCTTGGAGCTGACTGGAACATCATTCAGCTGAATATACTCGGGTAATATAATATACCAGGCACCAATTAGACATTTAAACTAGAACCAGATAGCTGCCGATCAGATTTGTTATCAAAATTGGTATAAAATTATAGTTTAAGATCAAAAATTGATTCAACATCAGAGCACCGACATCTAAGTACAACAGACATTTGAAATTATATTGATGTTTTACTTTGGTGTCCATGGTGACTACAGCAAATCTGACCATTTGTTTGCCAGTCACCCAGTATACAAGTGTCTAATTTGCTGCGAGTTGTAAATGCTATAGATGAAATGTACATGTTAGATCAAACACTGATTAAACATCTTCACAAGTGAAAGTTGAAGCAAAATATGTTTCTTGATCAACTCTTGAAAGAGTTGAAAGTGGTGGAGGAATATCTGTCGATTATGTCCCCCACTTTTCTGGTTACTACTCTCTGAACTTCATGCAATTCACCAATACTTGCAGAAGCCTAAAGACAGTTGGGTAGCTCCCCAGGTATGCAAAGTGCTTGCCCTTTGTATTCATTTTTGCCTCTTACTGGTATATACAACCAGTCTCAGTCTGTCATTTGTGAAGTTCATTCATATTCTGTTTGCTGCCTCTTTCAGACCACTAAAGAAGCTGCTAAAGACTATTAAAGCAAAACTGATCTCTGTAAAAAATAACGAGAGACATTCCCCAAATTAGATTGATAGATTCATAGTTTCTAAAGCCAGAAGAGACCACTGTGGTCATCTAGTCTGACCTCCTGTATAGCACAAGCCATAGGACTTCCCCAAAGTAACCCATAGAGCATATTGTTTAGAAAAACAGCCATTATTGATTTTTAAAATTTTCAGTGATGGAGAATTCACCACAACTATAAATTGTTCTAATGGTTAGTTACTCTCATCTAAACTTATGTCTTGTTTCCAGTCTGAATTTATCTAGCCATTGGACTGTGTTATACTTTTCTTTGCTAGATCGAAGAGCCCATTATTAAATATTTGTTCCAATGTAAGTGCTTAAACTGTAATCAGATCACTCCTTAACTTTCCGTTTGTTAAGCTAAATAGATTGAGCACCTGGAGCCCATCACTGTAAGGCATGGTTTCTAATCTTTTAATCGTTCTCATGGCTCTTCTCTGAACCTTCTCCAGTTTGTCCACATCCTTCTTGAATTGTGGACACCAGAACAGGACACAGTATTCCAGCAGGGGTTGCATCAGTGCCATATACAGACTTAAAATAACCTCTTTACTCCTCATAGACTTTAAAACCAGAAGGGACAATTGTGATCATCTAGTCTGTCCTCCTGCACATTTACAGGCCACAAATTCGCACTCTCCCACTCCTGTAATAGACTCGTAACCTCTTTCTGAGTCACTGAAGACTTCCAGTTACAGAGAATCTACCATTTATTAGTGCATATCGGCAAGTGACCCATGCCTCATGTTCCTACTCAAGGTTCCCCTGTTTGTGGATCCCAGGATTGCATTAGCTTTTTGGCCACAGCATCACACTAGGAACTCATGTTCAGCTGATTATCCACATGACTCAGAGTTACTGTTTCCCAGGATAGTCCCCCCATCCTGTCAGCGTGGCCAAACTTCTTTGTGCTCAGATGTATACATTTACAGTTAGCTGTATTAAAACACCTATTGTTTGCATGCATCCAGTTTACCAAGCAATCCAGATTGCTCTGTGTCAGTGACCTGTACTCTTCATTATTTACCACTCCCTCAACTTTTGTGTCATCTGGAAATGTTTTCTATGTTTTTGTTTTCTTCTAGGTCATTGGTAATGGTTTTAAATAGCATAGGGCCAAGGACTCCTGTGGGACCCCACTGGAAACAGACTTGCTTGAAGACAATACCCCATTTACAGTTACTTTGAGACTTATCAGTCAGCCAGTTTTTAATCCGTTTAATGTGTGCTATGTTAATTTTAGATCATTCTAGTTTTTTAAACAAAATGTCGTGCGGCACCATGTCAAAGTATATGATGTCTTTGCTGTTACCTATATCAACCAAACTTGTAATCTCATAAAAAAAATATCAAGCTAGCTTGATGAGGTCTGTTTTCCATAAACCCATGTTTCTTTGCATTAATTATATACTTTCCTTTTATTTCCTTATTAGTTGAGTCCTGTATCAGCTGCTCCACTACCTTGCCTGGGATCGATGTCAAGCTGACAGGCCTATAATTACCTGGGTCATCCTGTTTACCCTTTTTAAAAACTGGGACAACATTAACGGTCTTCCAGATATCTGCAGTTCTCCAAGACTTATTAAAAATCAATATTAATGGTACAGTGAGCTCCTCTGCCAGCTCTTTTAAAAACTCTTGTATGCAAGTTCTCTGGTCCTGCTGATTTAAAAATGTCTGACTTCAATAGCTTCCATTTAACATCCTCCAGAGATACAAGTGGACTAGAAAGTGTTATCACATATGATGAGACTACATCATCTGATTTCCCCCCCCTCCAATATTTTTGAATACCTCTGCCTCTTCTGCATTATTATTGATAATTTTACCATATCCATCTAGCAATAGACCAATATCATTGTCAGGATTCTTTTTGTTCCTAGTATTTAAAAAACTCCCTTTTATTGTCCTTAACTCTGCTGGCTGTAGATGTCTCCTTGTGTCCCTTGGGCTTCCTTTATCAATTTTCTACAATTCCTAACTTCCTGATTTATATTCCTTTCTATCAACTTCCCTTTTCTTCCATCTGTTATATATTATTTTTACAGCTGCCTTCATTTCATACCTAAATCAGGTTCATTTTTTAACCAGCACAGCCCTCTTCCTTAGTGGTGGAATTGTGGCTTTTGAAGTAAATAGTATGGTGTTCTTAAATGATTCCCAATTATCATTTACACTTTTCTGATTAAATTCTTCCTCCCAGCTAATTTGGTTCATAATTGTTTTCAGCTGTGTGAAATTGATGCTATTAAAGCATCATGTATATATTACTGGGCTGGACTTTATTCTACTTGTGATCAAGTCACGAACACTTGTACCTAAGCTACCATTAGTTTTTAAATCTGTGATCTTCATCTTTTAGTACAAGGTCTCATGTAGAACTACCCTATGTTGTTTGCAACACTTTTGAGTTAGGAAATTGTCATCTATAATGTTTAGAAATTCCAAGGATGTTTGTTTAGTAATGGCAACATGAGAGCTCTAGCATATGTCACTCAAATTGAAGTCCCCCATGATAAGTGTCCCCCTCCCCTCCCAACACACTCATATTGTCAATAGTGTGTAAGGAAGCAGTTATCCTGTTCCTCAGTGGGACCTGGTGGTCTGTAGCAGGCATCATCTAGTATGCCATCTTGTGCTTTAACTGTTAGGACACTAATCCATAAGCATTCAAGTTCATTTTCTTCTAAGTTATCTGTGACTCAGAAACAGGTAATGTTGTTTTTGACAGAGTGCTACTCCCTTCCCGTTTTGCACACTCGATCCTTCCTAAATAGATTATATAACCATTTTTTAAAAATCCAGTGGTGTGAATCATCCCACGAGGTTTCAGTAATTCCAGCTAGATTGAATGTATACTTGTAAATGAGCAATTCCAATTTCTCTTGTTTGTTACCCAGGCACCTAGCATTGGTGTATAGGCAATTCAAGAATTTCTTGTTTTCATGTCCTTTGGTTCCTTGAATAATTCTGTTCTCAACACCTCCATTTTTGTGCTGAGTGCTCATATTTTCCCTCTTTTTACTCTCCCCTTTTGCTATTAGTTTAACACCCTCCTGAGTATTCTAGCCATCCTGTCACCAAGGACGCTGGTCTCTCTTCGCCTGAGGTGGAAGCCATCCAAACTATACAGCCCCCTTTCCCTATAGAAGGTGGACCAGTGTTCCACAAAACCAAAGCCCTGCACCCTATACCACTTACCTAGCCAACAGTTCACTTCTAGTCTTCTGCCATGTGTCTCCCTTTGCTCATGGGACAGGAAGGATCTCAGAGAAGCTTGCCTGGATATTCTTCTTGTCCAGGACGCTGAAAGCTGATACAATACTGTTCGTCATTACTACTTGTTTATGGTCTTTCATCTACTTTTCGATCCACATGACTGTTTTATCCATCCCACTCTGAATTAATTTTCAGAAATGGAGGCATGTCTGTATTAGGGTTTTTGGCTCCAAAATTCCCACCATTTTTACAGTGGGAGCAAAGCGAAGGGCACTCAGAGGGCCATTGGGCTTTGAAACACTGTAATCTAATACTATAGAGTGCGTCTATGTAACTTGGCACTCAGAAAGATCTGTCTACACAACAGGCTGGCACCTTGTCTACAATTGCATTCCTTCAATTGCTGCCACTGATGGAGATGAAGTGGTAGCAGTGGTGGGAAACTTTTTAGTAAAATATTCCTAGTATACTTAAGGCCTAAGATATCATGAGACTATCAACTGCTTTAATAAAATCCAGATATATTACATCAACTGTTTTTCTTTGTTCCACTAACTTTGTAACTCTACTAAAATCATCAAGCTTGTCTGACAGATTTGTTCTCTATAAATCCATGTGGCTCATTGCTCACGGGTATGTTATCTTCTAGATGTTTTATTTGTAACAGTTCTACTTAACATTTACATAGCACTTACCTTATCTCTAAAATTGCCGTGCAAACTCATTTTTAATGACTTGTTTTACTACTTGTTCACATTAGTTTTTCTAGGAATCAAAGTTAGACTCGCCATGCAGCAATTTCTGACTTTACTGCTTTTTTCTGAAGATTTTTACCACTCTTTTCTTGCCTTTTTCCAGTTCTCTGATTTTCAAAACTTGTTTATTAAAGTGGAGAGTTGGTTGGCCAACTCAGGCAATATATATCCAAATGAGTTAAAAGAAGGAGTAGACTTGTATATATTTAAATGTTCCAAATATCTCCTTATTTGTTCTTTATCAATTACTTCTCTTGCAGTACCTTTCCTCCCCATCTCTGGAGTTCAGCATTTTCACCTTCAGAGGAAGGCAGGCCCCTTATAAATAAGCACAAGAGTTAAAATAAAAAACACTTTCAACACAGTCAAACTGCTATCCCAGAATAGATGGGAAGCTTTTACAAAGGCTATATTTGGCCAAGCCATTGTCCGGATTAAAAGCACCATATAGAAAATTGATTCCATATGTTGAGGCAGAGTGCGAGAATGGGTCTGGAATCTTGAGTCTTGTTCTTGGCTTTGCTGTTGATCTGCTGTGTGACTCTGAGCAAGTCTCTTCACCTCTGTGCTTCAGTTTCTCCATCTGTAAAATGGGGATAATGATACTTGCCTTGCCTTTGAAAAGCACTCTGAGATGTACAGAAGAAACATTCTATATAAGAGATAAATATTATTATTGGTGGTAGAAAAGCATGACTTGGTCTCACGTAGGTCTTTGGATGATGATAAAGTAGTGAATGCCAGAGCTGAAACCATTTTATTAGCTACCACTCTTCTTTAAGTATAAAGCAAAACATGATATGAATGGGGATACAAAATGTCTGTGTTTTGCATTGGCTAATAAGTCAGAAAGAAGCTTCACACCTTATATCCCAAATTGAAGATAATGGGCAACAAACTTCAGAACCAAAGTTATAACTCAGGATTTCAAATGCGCTGCCAAAATCGTCTATATCTTGCCACAATATAGAATTCATTAGAGATGTCTTGATTTTTTGCTCTTGAATCTAGCACAGAACTTAGAGACCAAGCAGTAACATATATATAAAGTCAGAAGTTATCAGGATCAGACAGCTTTCCAAATGTTCTTCTATTAAAAAAAAGTATTAATGATATATGGCAGCCTATAGATGAGATGTTGAACTATTTACTGCAGCAGACACTTTTGCTCAGACCCTGTAAATAGCAGATTCCTCATTTAATTAACCCCAGTACAGACAATTAAATTCTCTTTAAAAATACAGGTCTAAAGATTGTGGTCAGAATGCTAATTTCCTGCTTGCTTAAGTCCTTTTGGAGAAGGGTGCTCTTGATCTGCATAGCAAAAAATATGAATGAGATATGAAATATTAGCTCAAAATTCCCCTATACACAGAGTAAATGGAGTTCAGTGAAATGCATCAACACATTTCTTATGTGGAACAAAATATATTCCACATTTTTATGTCCAACATTCCTAGGGATGTGGCCAGTACAATTTCTTATGTATACCTCTGGCCCTTAAAATACTCAAAACAGTTTTGAAAAGAGGTTTGTATTCATAGTACTGTTTCTGCTATTAGGTGATGCTTTCAAGCAGGGGCGGCTCTAGCAATTGTGCCGTCCCAAGCACGGCGGCACGCCGTGGGGGGCGCTCTGGCGGTCGCCTGTCCCGCGGCTCCGGTGGACCTCCTGCAGACGTGCCTGCGGAGGGTCCGCTGGTCCCACGGCTCCGGTGGAGCATCTGCAGGCATGCCTGCGGGAGGTCCACCCGAGCCGCGGGACCAGCGACGACTGGACCCTCCGCAGGCATGCCTGCGGGAGGTCCACCGGAGCCGCCTGCCGCCCTCCCGGCGGCATGCCGCCCCAAGTGCGCGCTTGGCGCGCTGGGGTCTAGAGCCGGCCATGCTTTCAGGCTTCAGTAGCTTGAAAAAGAAATGAAAAAGGACAGTTTTTAAGCTGTTTTAATATTGCTAAGGCCAGCTGCCTAAGTTACAAGATATGACTGGAACAAGTATTTGAGAGCTGAAACTTTACTTATGAAAATTCCTGGTGAGTGCGTAAGAGTCAAATGTCAGTCCTATGGAAGGAAAATGCATCAAAATTCTGGGCTTGACTGAAGTCAGTGAGCTATGTTGTCCTATGTCATCTGAGGATCTGGCCTCTAAACTAAGTACTCTAAACTAAGGTGTAACCTAATACCTCATGCTTTCTTTTGTGGTTGTTTTGTAGATTTAGAATAAGCATTACACTTATATATGTACACTACAAGTTTGTTATTTTCTGTGTTTACAACCATGCAAAATCATTCTTCCATATCTGCATAGGGAAAACTTGTTTAGATGCACATGTGTGACTCTCAGTGAGCAGGAACCTGCCTGGGTCCAGTTTGTCCCCATGGTTTATTGTCAGGAAAACCCTAGAGACAGTATATGTTGCATAGATGAGATACCACTGAGATTTCACCACTGAACTGAATTGAAGGTAGCCTTTGACTGAGTACACACTTTAAGTAGCACCCAGAGAATTTCTTGAAAAGGGAAATTATCTATCTAGAGCTCTCAAAAATGCTTCTGAATAGCAGATTATTTGCTTTAGAGTGAACCAAATTGCACCAAATAAAATATTTTCAATATATTGTTGAGGGGGAGGATCCTATTACTAACAGGAATTCACAACCCCAGGTACTTGGTGGCATTTATTTTTTTCATCCCATCAGTGCACTGAGGTCAGCTTTCCCCATAACACATCAGCTCAGGCCACAGGTGGCTTAAATGATCTTCTAGGATTAACATGCCACAGACACCATATGCCGTGTAGGTGGAATAAAGGACATATCTTTGTCTCTGTTTTTAGTAGACCTGCGGTGTGCTAGATGCTTTCAAAACAAAAAAGAAGGAACGGGTCATGCCCCAAATAGCTCACGTTGGTTGTTTCTATAAGTCAAGTCACAAGCTTTAGCTAGGTTGACGCACACTGCATAAAGACCATTACTTTGCTTCTAGCATGCTTCCTGAAGCTGATGGGCTTTGAAGAGCACATCTATAGTGCCCCATCCAGATTGAAATCCACATTGAGACAAGATAGACATTTTGTCTAGTCAATATGACATGAGCAAAATTTTTCCCAGCAACAGAGAGTAGGGAAATGCTGCAGGTTTCTCACTGTTTGCCTTATCACCCTTATGTTTATAGAGGTGGGCAATGTTGGCAACCTTGAAATCCTGTGGCACTGACTCTTTCTGCCAGATAAGTAGGAAAAGCCATGTGAGATGCCTTGTAATGTGGTAGCCATCCTGCTTATAGACCTCTGCTGAAACGCCATCTGGTCCTGGTGCTTTTCCTTGCGACATTTACTTGATTGCTGTTATGGTCCTTATATGGTGTTCAAAGACTTAACTAAAACTTTTGACTCAGTAAATAATGAGGGACTCAGGAAACTTTTGTTCATCTTTGGATGCCTTGTCATTTCTGTTATCTGGTTCTTCGATGAAGGGAGGATGGCCACAGTGCTGGAAAAAGGACAGATATCTGACCCTTTTCTGGTCACTCATCCGAACAAACAAGGTTGTGTGCTGGCTCTCACACACTTCTCCATTATTATTTTTTTTGCTATACTTATGGATGCATATCGTGACTTTAACAGAGAATATCCAGTTTCCACACAGATGGAGAAGTTATTTAATCTGCAGTGCTTCCATGCTCACACAGAAGTGTCAGACATACTGAGTCAGGAGCTTTTATTTTCTGATGACTGTGAACTGGTTGCTCACTTGATTGACATTCACTTTATAAGTGATCACTTTGCTCATGCAGTTAAATCACAATCAGCCTAAAGAAAACTGAAGTATTGTACCTACCTGTGCTGGGGGATGCTAATGTCTATCCAATTAGCAAGATCAAGAGTGCTCCTCAAATCCTCCTACAGTGTATGCAGTCACAGAATGCCACAGTTGATTGAGATTACCCCTCGCATAGCCAAGGCCAGCTCTGCCTTTGGAATGTTGTCATGCTGCCTATGGCGTGATAGAGGAGTCAAAATAAGCACTTCGCTAAATGTCTATCAGGAAGTCCTACTTACAATGCTTCTATATGATTGTGAGATATGGAAACATGTGGCCACCTTAGGAAACTTGATTAGTTCCATATGTGTTGTCCTCAGTTTGTTTGTGGGGTCAAAGGTGGTATAAGATTCCCAGTATCTAAGTTCTTCATTGCTGTTGGATGTCTGGCTTTCAAAGAATGCTCATAAAAGCTCAGCTGTGCTGATCTGCGCATCTTATTCATATGGCTGACTCAAGAGTACCCAAGACCATATAGGGTGACCAGATTAGAGACGTGAAATATCAGGATGCGGGGGTGAGTGTGGGTGTGCCGGCGAAGCAAAAAAAAACAAAAAAAAAAACCAAGAGCCAGCAGTGGAGGGAAAAAACAAAAGCAAAACAAACAACCCTGCCCCCCGCCCCGAGCCGCCGGAGCATAGGAAAAATTGTTGGGGGCTGAGCACTCACCGGCAGCTCCACGCCCTGCCCCCCTGCACCAGCTCACCTTCACTCTGCCTCCACCTCCCCTGAGCTGGCTGCTGCATCCTGTTTCTCCCCCTCCCTCCAGCGCTTGCGCCACCATACAGCTGATTAGTGCAAGCCTGGGAGGGAGGGGTGAGGAGGAGGAATGTGATGTGCTTGGGGAAGAGGTGGGACTAAGGCGGGGATTTGGGGAGGGATCCAATAGGTCACTGAGGGGGCAGGGTTGGGGCGGGGTCAGGTCTGGGATTTGGAGAGGGATCCAATGGGGGGGTGGGGCGGAGTCGGGGCAGGGCGGGGTGGAGTTGGGGGGGGTGCGCGAGCCCCCTCCGCCTGTGTGCTGGGGGGCAAAATATCAGGACAATTCGGTCGGGACACGGGAAAAACAAGTAAATATCAGGACAGTCCCGATAAAATCAGGACGTCTGGTCACCCTAAGACCAGATTTTATGGTCAGCTAAGCAAGGCACCTGTTCTTATTGCCAGTCCAATGATATAAGACACTGACGTCAGCCTGACGGGCTTTCAAGTTTGACCCCAGCAACTGGGAAGCAACAGTCCATGACAGAGCAAGGTGGCAGCAGATTTGTCATGTCATCATTAATCACTTTGAAACAAAGCACATTAACATCTCATGAAAAATGTAAACAGTGCAAAGCCAGCAATGTTCATGGAAAATCTTGTCTGCCCTGCATGTAACCATGTTTATGGTTCTATCATTAGTCTGGCTGTGTGTATGTTGAAAACATCTCAGTGTGTTGTGATTGTCAGATAATGGGATAGAAAACAAAACTGAAAATAACAATTATATAAATCCATGATGTGCCCTGACTTGGAATAATGTGCTCCACACTGACCACACATCTCAAATATTAGAACTAGAGGGGGTTTAGAGATGGGCGATAAAAATTATTAGATTGAAAAGATTAATACTGTTTAGTATAGAGATGAATTAGTGGCTACATAAGAGATAGTCAGTCATTATTTTGTATAACATAAGAAAGAGATCTTGGAGTCATTGTGGATAGTTCTCTGAAATCATCCACTCAATGTGCAGCGGCAGTCAAAAAAGTGAACAGAATGTTGGGAATCATCAAGAAAGTGATAGATAATAAGACAGAAAATATCATATTGCCTCAATATAAATCTGTTGTACGCCCACACCCTGAATACTGTATGCAAATGTGGTTGCCCCATCTCAAAAGAGACATATTGGAATTGGAAAAGGTTCATAAAAGGGCAACAAAAATGATTAGGGGTATGGAACGGCTTCCGTATGAGGAGAGATTAATAAGACTGGGACTTTTCAGCTTGGAAAAGAGATGACTAAGTGGGGACATGATTGAGGTCTATAAAATCATGATAGATGTGGAGAAAATAAATAAGGAAGTGTTATTTACTCTTTCTCAGAACACAAGAACTAGAGGTCACCAAATGAAATTAATAGGCAGCAGGTTTAAAACAAATACAAGAAAGTATTTTTTCATGCAACACACTGTCAACCTCTGGAACTCCTTGCCAGAGGGTGTTGTGAAGGCCAATACTATAATGGGGTTCAAAAGGGAGCTAGATAGATTTATGGAAATAGGTCCATCAATGGCTATTAGTCAGGATGGGCAGGAATGGTGACCCTAACTTCTGTTTGCCAGAAGCTGGGATTGGGTGACAGGGAATGAATCACTTGATGATAACCTGTCTGTTCATTCCTTTTGGGGCACCTGCCATTGGCCACTGTCAGAGGCCGTTCTTATGTTCTGATGTTCTAAAGATAAAGCAGATGCTTCTATTTACCCTCTCTCAGTAGTGCAGAGGGACCTATTTTAAACACAACACATAATTAACATGTTGATTAACTGCTACAAGATGTCAGAGTCCAAGAATTTAGCAAGTTTAAAAAAGATGACAGTGGCAAGATATCTTACTGCACCCCCTCATGGCCCACTGTGGTGCAATGTGGCATTTTTTCCCTCTTAGTCCCCAAAATAGTCTTGTAACAGGCCTATGTTCCTCAAGGGAGGCTCTGTCAAGTAGCACTCTCTAGTCCAAAAACCATTAAAACCCAAAGGTTTTCTGCCCCTCCTGGCTTACCCTGCTACCCCACTCACTCAAAGACTGCTGACTCTCTGGACCTTCTTGCTGGAGGATTGGATCCTCCTTAAGCTACTGACTCTCTGGACTTCTTCCCTGGAGTCCTTCCCCCAGCCTCATTCTCACCAGGCTGAAGCCTTATTCTCTATCTGTCTCTAGGTGATCTGCCTCTGGATTAGTCTTTTCCCAGGCTGCCACAGGAGCTGCCTCCTCTCCTTATGCCCTTTCCCATCAGAAACTGCCACCTACCTCATGTAGCTCTCCTCCCCAACTGAGGTCTCCCAGCCCTTCATGGAAATCATCCAACTTTTCCCCGATGGGTATGATATTTGAACTGGGGGCCACCTGATCCCCAGTTGATCAGGGTCAGTTGGAGGTAGCTGATCTGTTACAGGTGAGACTGAGCCCAGTTCCTCTAAAAGGGCTAGCCTGTGGCAGACCCTTATGTAGATAATGAGAACCATCTAAAGTTACATCAAGTAGAATAAAAAATATGAGAAATACAAATCTCATTGTCCAGGGCATAAGCCAACTAACTGTGATAGGGGCTTAGGAAGAACTTCCTCTATGGTGAAGGTGTTCTCCAATTGTCTGTGGAGATTCCTGCACCCATCTGTGAAACATCTGAAGTCTCAGTCAGTGACAGGATACTGGTGTAGATGGACCACTGCTCTGATTCAATATGGCAGTTCCTACTGTGTGTTCCTGTTATGCATTTCTTTTGTGGCTATAATGTTTGGCACTTGTCGGTGTGGTGTTAAAATAAGGCATTGTATGAAACTGCATGGCTCAAGGTCTTTTCCATTACTTGACTACTTGTCTTGCTGCTTACCTTTTATTTTAATTCTGTTTGATTTAAACTCCAGTTTTTGATAAAACTGACTAACATTCTTCTTAATCAACTATCCTCTGCTTTGCAGAAAGCCATCAGTCACAATAGTTTGTGTCACATCTTAATGGACATTTTTCCCATTCCTATGTCTTATCAGTCAGCATTCTTTTGAAGTTTCTGTTTTTGGAACATTGCTATTAATTCATTTGCATGGGTTTGTGGCATTTTCATGCTGATGACGCAAATTCATCATCTTCCCAGTTTTTATTGGATAATATGTTTGGCTGATGCCATAATGGAATCAACTTAATTTTTAAAGCTAAGCTTGAATAAGATTAAAATCAGTGTTTGGTTGGTTAGTTGGCCAGACCTTGGATATTTGGAAGTGATTTCCCAGTTTTCTATTTTTGGAGACTAATTCTTGAACAGTTTCCTCTGTATCTATGGCTAGGATTCTGGGAATAACTTCTGATCAGACATCTTTAATGTACAGAGCCTTCTCATTTGTTCAGCTTGTTGATCCTTTTTATTATTCTTATACCTGTATTTATATTACAGTAGTGCTTAGGGACACTGATCAAAACTGGAGCCCCATTGTGCAATATACTGTACCTATCTATCTCATAGAGCTTGAAGGAACCCTGAAGGGTCATCAAGTCCAGCCCCCTGCCTTCACTAGCAGGACCAAGTACTGATTTTAACCCCAATCGGCCCCTTCAAGGGATTGAACTCAAAACCCTTGGTTTAGCAGGACAATGCTCAAACCACTGAGCTATCCCTCCACTCCAATGCTTCCTGTCCTGAACAATTTCCAGTCTGAGGTCTCCATCCTCTGATGTGATACTGATGGGTGGACTTGCAGCTATACAGAACCCCATTGAAGTCAGTGGGGATCCTCAGAGACATGTGTGTCAACATTTCAGGATTTGAATCTTAATAGACAAGAAGAACAGAGAACAGAAGAAAGAAAGTATTACCCCTATTTTACAGTCGAGGAACTGAAACATAGAAAGAAGAGTTGTGAGGGAAACCTCAAAGGTATCAACCTCTGTAAAGAATGTAGAAGAAGCACTGAATAAGATGAATGGTAAAGCAGCTGGTAAAGATGAGAACTGTTGATATGATCAAGGCAGTTGGAGACAGTGAAGTGGCTTCATAGATTACTATGTGTTTGCTGGGATCAAGCTAGGATACCAGATGATTAGAGAATGGGGTTGATTATGCCTCTCTAGAATGGTAAGGGTGATGCAAGTGATCCATACACGGGCATCATCCTGTTAAATCTGAAAGACCTTTTATACACACTATTGAATATAGCCTCATAAAACCCCCGTGAGATAGCCATTTCACAGATGGGGAAAACAGATGGACAGACAGGATAAATGATTGCCCAAGATATCCAGTGTGATCTTGGGTGGAGCTAGAAATGAAATCCAAATCTCCTGACTTCCAGTCATGTACTTTAACTAAATGATCATCCTTCCTCATTATGCTAAATGTAAAGTGCAACATTTTCTAATTTCAGCTACAATAGTTACTCAATCATTTGAACTACAGTAGATCACTAAATTTAGTATAAATATCAAACACCCTATAGGCAGAGGAGATTTACAGGTCTGATGTTATGTACTTATCAGCAATTTGAGTGTACTCTGCTCAAATGAATTAGTGTAGATTTATTCTGCTAGGTAGTTATGAACTTGTTTGCAAACAAGTACCTCTTGTTTCTCTCACATCACTGTGCACTTTTCTAACGTGAATTAATAAATATACTATACATTGTCAACTATTGACTGGGTTAGTGCATTTATATGTCAATATGATGGTATGTACTCAATACTCTCATGAGTTTTTGTTACTTTTTCTATGGTTTGTGGATTCTCACAATAGAATTCCCTATTGGGAATGTTTGTGTTTTTTTTTTTAATATAGACTTATTTTGGGTGACAGAATTCTTCACGTGTCTTCAATGTTAATCAGTGATTTCTGCTAATTTAAAAAGTGCAGATCTTAGTCATAAAAATCAATAAAGATGCTAAGTTGTTAACAGCTTGGTCTTTCAAATATTTAAGCACCATAGTCAAGGGCAAGGACTTTATTGATCTTCGTTCAGACCAGAATTGTAAATTTCAAATGTAATGTTCAATTCAACCACCAAAAATATTACCGTTATGGCCAACATTTTCAAACTTGATAACTAAAGGGATGTTCATAGGCTCTGAGCAACCCCAGCTCCAGCTGACATCAGAAGACTCTGAAGTGGCTCAGCACCTTTACAAATTAAGTCACTAAATTAGGTACCTAAATAAGAATTGGATAGTGTTGGCCATTATTCTCAAACCTAGTCAGGGGATTACCCTAAATAACTTGATAATACTTCAGAGTTATCACAGCCATTCATGGCTTCTGTCATAATTGTATATATACTAGCATAAAGTTCTGTTGAAAGAAGAAAACAAGGGAGAAAATCCAGTTTAGAGCTGCTGCTACATTGAAAAACAGGAGATGGAGGGTTGAAGCCACAAAGATGAGGGGAGCAGCCAGTCACCATCAACCTCGAGAGGGAGAGGTGTGACTATGGGAGCAGGGAAGTGTAGACGGGAACAGAAAACCAAAAGTCTAGGCAATGTGTGGGAGAAGTGGAACCAGGCAGTGGAGAGATGTGAACATGATGGGAGGGAGGAACAGAACAGAGATGTGGGGGGAGGGAGGGGAGAATGACATCTGGAGCAACAGGAGAGGGACTAATTTTTTTCCAAGAGAGTAAAGCAATTCTGACATTAAAGACAATTAAGACAGGTAATATCATTTTTCATTGTAAGCCATAGCTGTAACTTCTCAGCGGTATTATATGATCATGAATGGGAGGGGAAATGGTCACCTAGTCACTGCTATTTTAACCATGTTAACTAACGAGCTAGCTTAAGCTCTCTTTTAGCTCTGGTGCTAAGTTCCAGCTCTCTGTTGGCTCAGGCTAAGTGAGTTATGCGATCATTAGAGATGTGGAAAACAACAACTTACTCAAATCACAGTCCAAACAAATTTCATAAAGTATTTGGAGAAGCACTTCACCCTACCTGGCCAATTGTCTGACACCTGAAAAAGTCCTTCACTTTTGCTGCTTCACCTCTGCCAACACTCAGATCAATTTCATATTTTCAGCTCCTGCTGTCTTTGCAGAGCCAGGTGCTGTTTTGAAAACTTGTATATTGTTGGACATAACACTTCTCAGTATCCACTGCCAGCCTCTAAAAATAAGTGTTAACTATTATGTGCTGGCTAGCATATAAATATATATAATATATATTAGTGTGCATTAAGCACTAATAACACTAAACACAAAAATTGTATTATAAAAATATAGCAAAATGTCTCAAAATATAACAGTATATATTGTCTGATTATGTTGCAAATCTTTAGCTAACCAAACAATTTCAACAAGTTTCTACCTTTGTCTACTGAGAACAACCTAGTGTCAAGAAAATTTAATACTCTCGAAGTATTTGCATAAACCTGATTTAAAATTCATTTCGGTTTAATTTTTCACTATTTTCTTTGGTGTTATGTTAAATTATTGGTTATTAAAGCTTGTACTTTCAAATATTTAACAAAGGTTTAATTGCTATCACAAACAAATTAACTCTAAAAAGCTTGGATAAAAATTCCATTGCTAACTCTTTTGCTAAAACAGAGTGCTCAGCAGTAAACAAGTAAAAATTAACAAACTGGAACAACTAATATGAAGGTAAGGGAAAACCAGGTTGGCAGAGAAATTAATTGAACGGCTTATGGGAATTAAATAGTAACTACCATAACCAACTCATTAGGGCACATTGAAAAAGGAAAATTGCCTAAACTTATTAAAAGTGAACGGTTAGCTAATTGGTATTGATCTCAGTGTATAATAAAACTAAGGCTAACTGGTAGTGTCTTAAAGCATGTGAACAAATTCCCTTTTAGTACCAGTCCTAATCTGGGGTCAGTGGCACCTCCTCCTAACAGAGGCACATGTTATTCAAAACAATCTTGCTCAGTGTCGGGTTCCATATACATTTCTTTGATGGTATCACTACCAATATTGGATCCTGACACGCTGATATTTGATAAATTGGATAAGAAGTAGGTTATCAGGAAAGCTGCATCTACAAGGAACAATTGGATCTTCTGCAACTATTGGTGTTCCACACAGGAACACAAACCTGGAGGGAACCACATGCAGCTTGTTCCATGAAGGGATCTCAGAAGTGATATTTTTGACATTGCCACTCCCGTGTGTGGTCACAATGGCTCAGCTCAGAACAATAAGATAGAGAATCTAGCCGCTTCTGTCTTCTGCTTGTACAGCTCACCAAATGGCAACCAGCAGCAGTAAGGGTAACCTACAATATAAATGGACAGCAGTATGCAGTAACTAATTACAATAAATGTATATATGGAGGCCTCACTTGTGTAAGCAGAGTCAGGATGAGCTCTACCCTGACATCTGGTGGTAAATTATGGGGAGTGCAGAAAGAAGTTTCATGTATTTGCATTGGTATTTCAATTATTTGCATTGGCACTCCCACTCCCATTAGCATAGCGCACAGCAGCCTGGGATGGCTATTTTCACCACTGTGGGATCCCCAATTTCTTTGTTATTGGGGCAGGAGGAATGAAATGTTGTTACCCTGATTGGGTAAATGGGGAACTACAAAATTGTCTTGTGATGGGGGTTTCATTGTCAGCTGGATAGTGCTTGCTAGATGGGGCACATGGGTTCCAAAACCCATTGAAAAGAGAGAGGCTGGGGACAGATGTCTGTACTTGGTGGTGCAGGCTCCTTGTGTGAGCCAGAAGCACCAGTTCCACCTATGCCTCTCTCCACTGTGGAATGTCAGAGTTAATTTTTTGATTCCCTTAAGAATCAAGATACCAGTTACTGAGCTGAACTCATGGGCACTGGGTTCCCCTACTATGAGCTGGAATCACTAAGAGCTGAAATCACTGAAGAGCTGGACTTGCTGAGCTGAGAGCACTGAGTACTGTGCTAATGAGTGGGGGAGCCTGAAGCCATACTGTGGAGCAGAGCAGCTGGCAGAGCGGAGTGGAGCAGTTTGTGCAGCCACTGGGTGAGTGGAGCCAAGCAGCTCGCGAGGACGGCTGGAGTGGCTCACAGGACAGCTGGTGGACCAGAGCAGCTGGCAGAGCGGAGCAGCCCACAGAGCAAGCGGAGCTGAGCTGTTTGCGGAGATGACTAGTGGAAGCAGAACCCCACGAAGAGGCAGGGCAGTTGGCCCCGAAACCACGTAAGGTGCCCCTTTCTACCCAGGCTGGGGAGGGGGACCTCTGCAGAGAGACTCTTGAACTCGGGGGCTGCACTGACCCGGGACAGAGACTTTTGGATTGTGGGACTTTTGGGACTGTGGGTGATTTGGGGGTTGCTGGACTCAAGGGCCCCGAGAGAAGGACATAGCCCAATTTGCTGGAGTGGGTCTTTGCTCACGGTTTGACCTATGAACTCTAGCTGAGGTATTTTCCCAATTTAATGCTTGTTGTTTGTCATGTAATTAAACCTTTTCTGCTACACCAAGACTCTGTGCTTGCGAGAGGGGAAGTATTGCCTCTTCGAGGCGCCCAGGGGTATATGTAAGATTTTCCCAGGTCACTGGGTGGGGGCTCGAGCTGGTTTTGCATTATGTTGTGGGGAAGGGACCCCTATGTATTGAACCCGGCCCTTGCTGCTATCGTTTCAGCCCGGCAGAAGGGTTACACTTGTAGAGTCACTACTACAAATTTCAGTTTCTCCTCATGTAAGAAGCACTGTGGGCCACACTATAATAACGCTTATCCCAGTTTTTCAAAATGAATCTATTGTCCAAAGTGAGCTCCAATACCAGAATGAAGTTAAAACTTACCTACCGGTTTTAACATGCATATTAATCACTTGACATTTTAAAACCATTGCTAAACAAAGAAAACACACATACTATTAGTATTCTGATTAGCAATGACATGCACAAGGCAAAACAAATCTTGAATGACTTTATCCATGGTGGGGATCTTAAAATACTGATTTCCCACACTTGGTAAAATTTGCATCTAAGGCTTTTCTTGTTTTACAACGTGTATTAGTTTTAGCTGTGTTAATTTATGTATTGCCATTTACGCAGTTTGTTAAAACACTATAATCACATATAAAGGCCCTCACCACTAATTCATATGTTAATCTGGCTTTGTCTACAACAGTCATCAAGGTGACAAGCAAGAGTCTGTTGAATAATATATGCTAGCCAGCATATAAATATATATTGTATTAATAATATGCATTACCTGCACCATTTATGCAAACTAGTGTGCATTGAGCACCAATAACATTAAGCACAAATACTTATTTCTTGAAGCAGGGACTTGAAGTACCCTAACCACTGTGATGTACAGTCAATCTCTCTTTCTCTCTGGCCCAATGAATATTGAATTAAGAAACAGAGATCCCCAACAATAACCAATAGCCTGGTGGTTAGAGCACTTTCATGGGAGACCTGGTTCAAGCTCCTGCTCTAAATCAGGCAGAGTGGGGATTTGAACCTGTGTATCTATTTTTATTTTATATATATATTTTTTTGAGAGAAAGAACTGACCTGGCATAGGCACCTAACTCCTGCAGAGGAGTCACAGCTCAGAATCCTGATTGAAGGAGGCAACTCCTGATAGTTAGTTGCCTAAGTATCTTTGTGATTTGGGCCCTAAGCAACTGCTAAGTCCCTTTTGTGAACCTAGCCCCAAATACTCTGGCTTTTCCAAGGGATTTAAGTGGTGCATCAATCTTGTGCTGGCTCTCTGCAAAGGTGTGAATTTCCCCTCAGTGAATTGTAGCACGGATACTTGAATAATAGCATGCTTACAGGTGAGGTGCTCTACTAGTGTATTCTCTTATTAGGTTAGCTCCCAGTTAAATGCTATTTTTCTTTTCACAGAAAGATGCCATCCAGAACTGCCTGTCTCTTTGCAGAACTCCATGTTCCCTACTATAATGATATATAAAAATAAGCTGTCATGCATGTACTCATCATGAAAATAAAGGACTTCCCCTCACCACATAACCTGATCATTCTGGAAAACGAAGTCTCATGAGATATCAGGGCAAAAAAAAGATCATAAAACACATTTCTCACAAGATTTCTTTATTTTTTAAAGGGAAGGTATCAACTCGCAAAGCCAGGAATAGCATTCACATAAGATTACTATTCTAAAACCTCATAAGATTAGTGTTCTAAAACCTGATGTTTTGCATTAAAGCAGGAGTGGTAGAAAGAGTTATGGTTGCATTAGGTAGCTGTTGTCATTCTAGGTCCTGTGTTGTTGCTTTTAACTTTCTTAAATCACCTTTTGGGCTGTTTTTTTTTTCTAGAGGTGAGTTTGTTTGAAAAGTCTGAGCAAACCAGTTTCTCCATTTTAATAGGAAGGAAAGTGAAAAACATGCTTACCTGTTCTTGGGGGAAATCAATCCATTTAATGAGGAAATAGACCTCTCTGAGTACTATTTACAAGAGAAATCACAACACTTTCTCAGCCAACTCTCCTTGCAAAGAAAATTTTGCTCCCTCAAGGGTTAGTGAATACTACCAAGGTAAATTTGTGATTAATTTTTTTAATTTTTTTTTAATTTGACTAGTCCTGAATATTTTATTTTACTTGCCCAGCAAAGGAATCAATGATATACGATTAAAGAATGGTGGCAGAAATGACACTGCAGTAGCTTGAAAAGTGTATACAATATTGCTGTAGTACGTGTACCGTAATTCTTGTGCAGTGGCATCTTTTAGATGCATGTAGAGCAGATACAATATGTTCTCCATTATAAGGTGGTTTCTGGAAAACTCACATAGAGGAAACAGCATCATATTCAATTTGTCTGCCTCTGAGGGATGAAAGTTAGAGTTGGCACTGTATGGATTTATGGCTATGGTTATAGGGGAGTCTGGGTATTACAAACCTGATGCTTAGAATATGAAGCCATCCTTTTCAGCTTGATATAGAAAAATACTGGATAGGTTTTACAACCAAATGCTGCATTTTACAGTCAACCTTTTTGTAAGTTCTCCGAGATCCTTTTGATCCAAAGCCTAACGAAGCCAATGGGAGTCTTTCCAAGGACTTCAATGCACTTTGTCTCAGGCCCTAAATTTGCAGAGGCATGGACTTGTAGTCAGATTAATACTTTGTCAAGGAGATCTTTTATACATTTCCCTGGGAACTTGTGTCATAATATATCCCTGTGTTCACATCCTACACGCTGTTCTAACAATGTTTATACCAGGTATGCCTTGTGAGATATCATTTAAAAACCCATAATTAGCTGATCAGTAATATCATGGCAAAATGCACATAGCAGAGTTATATGTGAAGTTATAAACATAAGACGAGCTCATGACTAAAAGTGTGTTTTTCAGGTAAATCTGGAGACTAGCCAGACCATTTCCTCAGAGACAAAGGGCAAGCTGATGCCTCAGCCAGGTATTAACAAGGCTGATTGACTGTTACCTGCTAGGTGGCCTTTCTTTGTTTTGGCAGGAAAGAGAGCAGGGTCAAAAAATATTCTACATTTAGTAAAGAAACAACATGGAGTTTCCTTCCAGGCAGACTGCCTGTTGCCTTGGTCTCAGCTGGAAATGCTTCTCAAAAGGGAGCAGGCCTGTAAAAAGAAGGGGCAGACACACCTCTCTCTGCCCATTGCATTCTCTGCATCTGAAAAGACAAAGAAAGCAGCTGTTTGACTCTGGTGGAGGGGTCCTGACCTTTGAGTTTGGTCACTAATTTGCTGGAGCATGTGGTGCGAAAGTTTGCTTTGCAACTAAAATAATTTCTTTTGTAGATACCAGTAAGTGTTTTATCTCTTATTTTTCTTGTAACCATTTCTGACTTTTATGCCTCACTACATATACTCACTTAAAAGCTCTCTCTTTGTAGTTAATCGTGTTTTATGCTTTTATCTAATCCAGTGTGTTCAAGTTGAAGCATCTGGGTAACTTGGGGGCAACAAGTTGTGTGCATATTATCCCCATGAAGGAATAACAGACAATGTATTTATACTGTTCAGGAGAGGGCAAAGCAGTACAGGAGATATGTTTCTGGGGGGGAATCTGCGTCTGGGGGTTTATTGGGGTCACCCTGTGGTAATCTTTAAGGATGGTAAGAGCCAAGGTGTGGCTGGCTGACTGCAACACATGCAGACATAACTGGGAGTGACTTAGGCCTGGTCTACACTAGGCGTTTAAATCGGTTTTACGAGCGTAAAACCGATTTAACGCCACAACCGTCCACACTAGGAGGCACCTTATATCGATTTTAATGGCTCTTTAAATCGGTTTCTGTACTCCTGCCCGACGAGAGGAGTAGCGCTAATATCGGTATTAACATATCGGAATAGGGTTAGTGTGGCCGCAATCGACGGTATTGGCCTCCGGGAGCTATCCCACAGTGCACCACTGACCGCTCTGGACAGCATTCTCAACTCGGATGCACTGGCCAAGTAGACAGGAAAAGCCCCGCGAACTTTTGAAATTCATTTCCTGCTTCGACAGCGTGGAGAGCTCATCATCACAGGTGACCACGCACAGCTCATCAGCACAGTTAACAATGCTGTCTCCTGAGAATCGAAAAAGAGCCCCAGCATGGACCGCTCGGGAGGTAATGGATCTGATCGCTATATGGGGAGATGATTCAGTGCTAACAGAACTGCGTTCCAAAAGACGAAATGAAAAAGTATTTGAAAGAATTTCTAAGGCTATGACGGCTAAAGGCCACAGCAGGGACTCCGTGCAGTGCAGAGTGAAAGTTAAGGAGCTCAGACAAGCCTACCAGAAAACCAAAGAAGCAAACGGAAGGTCCGGGGCAGGTCGAAAAACATGCCGCTTCTATGATGAGCTGCATGCAATTTTAGGGGGCTGCGCCACAAGTACCCCACCCCTGACCGTGGATTCCGAGGTGGGGGTTGTAATCTCTGCCATGTCTGAGGATTATGCAGACGGGGAAGATGAAGAGGAAGAAGAAGAGGAAGACCTCGCAGAGAGCACACAGCACTCCGTGAACCCCAGCAGCCAGGAGCTTTTTATCACCCTGACGGAATTACCCTGCTCCCAGCCCTCACAAGCAACTATTCCAGAGAATGACGCCCTGGAAGGGAGCTCTGGTGAGTGTACCTTTGCAAATAGCAAACAGTGTTTTTTAAGCAAGCCTTTTTTAATGATTGATTTGCCCAGAGGACTTGGGATGCATTCGCAGACAGTATAGTTACTTAGAAAAGTTTGTTAACATGTCCGGGGATTGAGAGGAAATCCTCCAGGGACATCTCGATGAAGCGCTCCTGTAGGTACTCCAGAAGCCTTTGCAGAAGGTTTCTGGGCAAGGCATCCTTGTTCCGCCCACCATGGTAGGACACTTTACCATGCCATGCATGTAGCAAGTAATCAGGTATCATTGCGTGGCAAAGCATCGCAGCGTATGGTCCCGGGACTGCTGGCATTCAAGAAGCATCCGCTCTTTATCTTGTTCTGTTATCCTCAGCAAAGTGATATCGTTCAGGATAACCTGGTTAAAAATCAGGAATTTAAGTAAGGGGGTGGCCATTTTCTACTGGTTTCGTGGAATGCAGCAGCTTAAAAAGACACTTTCCTGCACGTAGCGAGCGGGGAGGAGGAGTGAAATGCCGATGATCTTTTCTGTTTGGTCACCGGTGGGTGGGGAGGGGAAGGTTGTTGATTAGCAGGAGCTAGCGTGGTATTAGCCATGCGTTGGGGGGGAGGGTAAATCACTGAGACAGTGGCTTACCATGGCCGCATGCAAGCTGAATTCTGATGCCTGGACCTGATGTGTCTGTGAGATCTGTAAACCCAGAGCTGCAAGCGGTCACTATTAAGATGAAAAATGCGACCTTGTAGGGAAATCACATGTGCTAGGTGAATAGTGATGTTCACTGTGAAACAGTATAACCATTGTTCTGTAAAATGTATCTTTCTAAATATTTATCTCCCTCATGCAGCTGCAAATTTTT
Source organism: Mauremys reevesii (assembly GCF_016161935.1). NCBI lineage: Eukaryota > Metazoa > Chordata > Testudines > Geoemydidae > Mauremys > Mauremys reevesii. The sequence continues at coordinate 28,032,942 of NC_052631.1, forward strand.
CAAGCATCCCTCCTCCATCCCAAAGGCTAGCACAGATAAGGCGGAGGAAAAAGAAGACGCGAGATGAGATGTTCTCGGATATTATGGAAGTTACATGCAATGAAAGAGCTCATCTGAATGAGTGGAAGGACGTGGTTTCAAATTACAGGAAAGAGGCCAGTGAACGTGAGGACAGGAGGGATGAACGTGAGGACAGGAGGGACAACCGAGATGAGAGGTGGCGGCAGGAAGACCGGCAGGAAAATCAGCGGTGGCGGCAGGAAGATCAGCGGTGGCGGGATGCAACTCTGGGGCTGCTGCGTGATCAAACTGACATGCTCCGGCGTCTTGTGGAGCTTCAGGAACGGCAGCAGGATCACAGAGTGCCGCTGCAGCCCCTGTATAACCACCCTCCCCCCTCACCATGTTCCTTAGCCTCCTCACCCAGACGTGTAAGAACGCGTGGGGGGAGGCTCCGTGCACCCGCCCACTCCACCCCCGTGGACAGCCCAACCAGAAGGATGCTGTTACTCTGAATTTTTTTTTAATGGCCTTCTCCATCCCTCCTTTCCTCCTCCCAAAGCACACCCTTACTTCTCTCCCTCTTTTTATAATGAATCAATAAAGAATTAATGCTTTTTAAATGAGAGTGACTTTATTTGCATAAGTAAGCTGTACTCGAAGGGGGAGGGGGAGTTGCTTACAGGGACTGAGTCAATCAAGGGGGTTGGGTGTTCATCAACAAACACAGCAGTCACACTGTACCCTGGCCATTGATGAAGCTCGTTTTCAAAGCTTCTCTGATGCGCACCGCTTCCTGGTGTGCTCTTCTAATCTCCCTGGTGCCTGGCTGCGCGTAATCAGCGGCCAGGTGATTTGCCTCAGCCTCCCACCCCGCCATAAAGGTCTCCCCCTTACTCTCACAGAGATTGTGGAGAATACAGCAAGCAGCAATAACATAGGGGACATTGGTTTGGCTGAGGTCTGAGCGAGTCAGTAATGTGCGCCAGCGAGCCTTTAAACGGCCAAATGCACATTCCACCACCATTCTGCACTTGCTCAGCCTGTAATTGAACAGATCCTGACCACTGTCCAGGCTGCCTGTGTATGGCTTCATGAGCCATGGCATCAAGGGGTAGGCTGGGTCCCCCAGGATAACGACAGGCATTTCAACATCCCCAACTGTTATTTTCTGGTCTGGGAAGTAAGTCCCTTGCGGCAGCCGTTTAAACAGAGTAGTGCTTCTGAATACGCGAGCGTCATGAACCCTCCCTGGCCATCCCGCGTGGATGTTTGTGAAACGTCCCTTGTGATCCACCAGTGCTTGCAGCACCATTGAAAAGTACCCCTTCCGGTTTACGTACTGGGTGCCCTGGTGCTGCGGTGCCAAGATAGGGATATGGGTTCCATCTATCGCCCCCCCACAGTTAGGGAATCCCATTGCAGCAAAGCCATCCACTATGGCCTGCACGTTTCCCAGAGTCACAACCTTTCGTAGCAGCAGCTTAGTGATTGCTTTGGCTACTTGCATCACAGCCGCCCCCACAGTAGATTTTCCAACTCCAAATTGATTCCCGACTGACCGGTAGCTGTCTGGCATTGCACTGGGAATCGTCCCACACCTGCAACACAATGCGGTCCCACCAGTCAGTGCTTGTTTCCCGGGCCCAAAATCGGCGTTCAATGGATAGAATCTGCCCCATTACCATCAGGATCTCCAAAGCGCCGGGGCCCGCGGTTTGAGATAATTCTGTGTCCACGTCCTCATCACTGTCATCGCCGCGCTGCCGTATCCGCCTCTTACTCGCCTCGGTTCGAAGGCCCTGGTTCAGCATATACTGCATGAGAGTGCGCGAGGTGTTTAAAACATCCACGATTGCGGTATGGAGCTGAGCAGGGTCCATGCTTGCTGTGCTATGGCATCTGCACGGTTCACCAAGCAAAAAAGGCGCGAAACGGTTGTCTGCCGCTGTCAGGGAGGGAGGGAGGGGTGAGGCTGTACCCAGAACAGGGCCGCCCAGAGGATTCCGGGGGCCCGGGGTCTTCGGCGGCGGGGGGCCCCTTCCGTTCCGGGACCCGCCGCCAAAGTGCCCCCCGCCGCCGAATTACCGCCGAAGCGGGACCCCGCCCGGTCTTCGGCGGTAATTCGGTGGCGGGGGGGTCCCCGCCGCGGGCCTTCAGGGCGCCGGCGGGTCCCGAACAGAAGGGCCCCCGCGCCGAAGACCGGGCTGCGCTCGGCGGCGGCGGGTCCCTTCTCCCCGCCCGGCCCGGCCGGCCCGGCTTCTCCCGGCCTCGACCTCTTACGGCGCGTCGCCAGCCGGGCCTGAGCGCCGTCCCGCTCAGAGCCGCGTGGTGAGGGGGCGGGGCTGGGACCCCCACGCCGAGCGGAGGCAGCTACCCCGCCCCCTCCCCACGGCGCTCGGGGCAGGGCTCAGGCCCCGTTGGAGCTCCCAGCCCCGCCCCGCTCACCACGCGGATCGGGGCGGGGCTCAGGGGCTCGGCCGGAGTCTCGGCGCTTGATGCGCTGAGGCTCCAGGAGAGGGGCGGAGGCGGGAGCCTCCGCTCTTCTCTTGGGGGCCCCTGCGGAGCCCGGGGCCCGGGCCAAATTGCCCCCTTTGCACCCCCCTCTGGGCGGCCCTGACCCAGAACCACCCGCGAAAATGATTTTTGCCCCATCAGGCACTGGGATCTCAACCCGGAAATGCCAAGGGGCGGGGGAGGCTGCGGGAACTATGGGATAGCTACGGGATAGCTACCCACAGTGCAACGCTCCAGAAATCGACGCTAGCCTCGGACCATGGACGCACACCACCGATTTAATGTGTTTAGTGTGGCCGCGCGCACTCGATTTTATAAAATCTGTTTTACAAAACCGGTTTATGCAAATTCGGAATAGTCCCGTAGTGTAGACGTACCCTTACATGCTGGAGGCTGTTTGTGAGCAGCCCAGGTAGGAGGCTACAGCAGCAAGGTTTTATAAAGGGCACTGCAGCTTACAGGGAAGGGGTGACACAGCTACTCATTGTTCTGGATTGTGTCTCTGATATGTCACAGAAGTATATTCCTGCAACATATATATCCATTGAGTATACCTACCCACCAATGCCCACTTCTCTGCAGGCTGGGGAGAGGACAACAAAACTTTACCATTGCCAAGGCGGGATTCCTAGGTTTGGTGCAGGAGATAGAGTTTTACCCCTTTACAGCTAACTCTTGTTAGACTGCTAGTGATGACTTTAAGCTTATTGGAGAGATACAGGGCCAGAGTCAGATATCACTTTTACTGGTGTAAATCAGGAATAATCCTACTGAAGTCAATGGAGAAGAGACTCAGATTGTGACAGTTCTCAGGGTGCCCAGGACTGTGAGTCACTTTGTTACCCCTTGCTTCCCGCGAGAAGCAGACTTGCTTGTGTTTAACTGTGTGTCAGCTTCTTGACACCACCAGCCTGTTAGCCACCCATGCACTCTCCCCTGGGCGATGCCAGCCCTTGCTTTACCTTTCAGGCTAACAATAGACACATCCCAGGCCCTGAGCCCCTTTGAAACATCCCTCTGTAGTGAATAGACACGTTTCCACTGCACACTCACAGAATTACCAGGTCAGCTGTCCCCACAGGAACAGTGTACACACCAGCTTGTCACGATCAGCTTCGGAGAGAGAGTTATAGTGAAAACAGTCATAAGTGTATTAAAGATTTAGATTTAAGAGATAGTGAGTAAGGACAATGTGAATGGAAAGTTTACATATAAAGCAAACTCATAACACAATTCTTAGAGATTAAACTTCAACCAGCTGTCTATAGAAGCTTATTTCATACCAAATGTCTTTTTGCAGCATTTCAACCAAGCCTGGCAGAGATCCTGTTGTCATGAATGTAAATGCTCTGTCCATGTACTTCCTCAGGTGCAGGACAAAGGGGTGCCTCCGTGCCTTCCACTTATATCCCCAAAGTTCATTGTCTCTCCTCAGAGATAGTACTACCACTGTCCCTTGTTTTTTCCTTTGTGCTCCTTTCCAGTAGACTCCAAATGTAAACAGGGCTTCCGTTGTGTTGGCTTTCAGTGGTTAATTTGCATTTTCCAAGAGATACACATCTTACCTCCTATCTGGAAGAAACTTGGATTTTTTCTCTTTTGGTTGGTGACAGACATTAAACATATTTTTAGTACATACATACACACACACACACACCTCCTTAAACAATCTGTATATAGATCTTGCCATGATATGAGGATCATTATGACATCAGCTTTTATTAGAGACCTCACATGATATCATTTATAGATAAATACCATGAAAGTGGCATGTTAAGTGTAGCATGTATGTCAGGCCTGTTAGTGGTAGCTGTTACACAACAATGAACCCTTTGCCTGTGGGCATTGAGGGATTCTTAGGGCCACACATAGTCACAAAAGTAAAGCTCACTGTTGCAACAGACTGAAAATGTATTTCTTGTGTGATAGTTCATTGTAAAATCCACTGTGAGAATAGGCCTATTAGAGGCTAAATTGGAAAGATTATTTCTCAACTTTGTTACTAATTCTTGTAATCCAGATATGACCCTTGATAGACTTCCCTATTTCTTCATCTTTGGCATTACTGTGAGCTCATATTTCCTATGTACTGTCATCAGGATGAAGCTTTAATGCATGCCATTTTTCTTTTCTCATAGTTACAGAAACAGAGGTATGTGCTGATCCTTATGTACCTTTGTGTCATCTGACTTGGAAACTGAATGTCTTCAGTGTTTTGGTTTTAAATTTAAGGCCAGGAAAACGAAGATATTTCCTTATAATCTAGAACATTTTTGCTTTTTGATATTTGATCGTGACATAATTCTTAAACATACAGAATGGCTAAAGTGCATCCCCACATAGGGCAAGATAGTGCTTTTAGACACAGCCCTATGTAACAGATGACTTGTGGCTGCACTCTCCTAGGAAGATCCCATGGAAGCGACGTGGCTCGGTAAGGCACAATTATATCCCTGCTCCTGCCTCATCCCAAGGATAAGGAATGAACCAATGCCCCTTACCAGATGCAGATTACCTCCGCATCTGCGCTGACTGATTCATTATGGGGGCAACAGAGCCAAGACTCCACCCATTCCATGTCCATTTTCACTCACTCCTGCCCACTTTTGTGAGGCAAGGAAGGAGGCAAATTATTGAGCATACAGACTCTGTTCTCACCTGCAGTAGAGATGTGGGGAAGATGCCCAGGGAAGTGGGCGGCTATAACACCACCTTTTAACCACTGTGTGGGTGCATAAGGCAGGCTCACAATCTGGACCACAGAGTACAAATGTAATATGATAATAAAGGGTGTGTAGAGGCCCCTCCATTGGGTAACAGAGAGAAGCAGTCTGTAGAAACTGGTCACTAATGGAATTGCTTCTTTTGCTCATGTGGTGGTGGTCAGTGCTGAGCTCAAACCTTGCCAATGACTGGTAGCAGGGCAATACACACATGTGTCACAGGCAGTAGGTGTAAAGTAATAAAAAAAAAGTTGTTCAAACTTCTGTTTTACCTGTATTTCTGGATTAGTTTGGGTCAGGTTACAGTGATACTACAAAGCATGTTTCACTATTATTAATGCCGTGTCAGAAACTCATAATTTTAGACCGCGCAGACCATGTTGTTAATGCACCCCCCAACATTATAGTACACATGCTCCTTTATATAATATAGCTTCCAGTGTCACCTGCAATATCAATGCTCCAAATTTTGGTCTTAAAAATCTATTAAAAAGGGGGAGCAAATGGGTTATCATAGAATTAAGCCTAAGTATATTTATATTGAAACTTCTTGGTTTTAGTTTCTGTTTTAGAAAATATTGGTGATGCTTCTATATCAGCTCCAACAAGATAAGAGTCTGACAAATTAACATGTAGAACTACTATGATTGCAATGTAAGTGTAGAGTGAACCTTTTTGTATATTATTGTGTGAAGACAAAAATAGAATTGTATGAAAAGCTTGTGTCTCCATATGGATAATGTTCCATAGAGCTCTGTTCTTGTCTAATGAACTACAGGTCTAAAGAGATGAGATTTCTGATGACTAGATTAACCTTTTTATTGCCAATTGTAAGTGTGTGGACTCACCCCTGCAGCACCTCCTGCTGGTCTCCCAAGGAATTAGCTCATCCAGCTTCCAGAGCACCCTCTGCAGACCAGTGATCTGCCTTACCGCTGGCCCCCCGTGTTCCTCCCAGGACCCCAGTGCCCTTTTCTCTGGGGTGCTGCCCCCAGCAGTACCCCCACAGTTTTTGGGTCTCCCCACCCAGAAGAACCCCCACCCCCTATCCCCACCTTGCCTCAGTGTAAGGCTACTGACAGTCAGCAACTAGCCCCCATTCCATGGGGCAGACTGCAGCATATGCCACTCATCACTGGAAAGGGGTGTTTGGACCTGCTGCTGCTGCCTCTGCCTACCCTTGGGCTGCCCTCTGCAACCCCCAGTACCTATTAGCCTTATGCTAGGCCGCAGCCTGGGGCTTTCCAGACTGGAGATCCCCGGCTCCTCCGCCTTTCCCCAGCCCTGCTGCACTCAGGTACCCAGTCTCTAGCTCCCTACAGCCAGGCCCATCTCCCTCTACAGCTAGAGAGAGACTGCTAAGCTCCTGGCTCCCAGCCTCTTATATAGGGGCCAGCAGGGCTCTGTTTGGGGCATGGCCGCAGCTCTGCCTGCTTTCCCCCAATCAGCCCAGTGGCTGTTTTCTCCTGCCACAGCCCTTTCCTAGGGCTGTTTTAAGCCCCTCTGAGCAGGAGTGGGTGTTCACCCTGCTACACTAATATAAACCATCCAGAGGGTAAAACTGGTGTCTGAAAAGTCTGAAAATATTTCAAACAAAGGTGAGCATTGAAGTAAGAGTGTTATTCTTCTTATTTTTAAATACAAGTTTAGACATATTTGTCTCACTATTTGTGTGTGTATATAACATATATAAACACTATTGACAACCACAGTTACCACTTTGAGTTATAATAGATTTGTTCTCCTGGGGGCAAAAATGCTGAGCTGTTGTAAATTGTAATAGTTCCATTGATTTAAGAATCTTCAACCTTGTGTTAAATGTTCTGTAAATTACGTGTCTGCGCTTTGCGTTCCTTTATTTAATCTTAGGAGACTCGAATTTTAGAGAAAACATAAGATCTGAATTACTTTGACAATGTCTTTTGTAAGCATGCCATATAAGAAGTTATAATACCACAGTGTAAGGCAGGATGGAGCACTGCTATTTTGTTTTCCTCCTTTCTCTAATTAAAATTAGAAAAATGATGCTAAGGAGCCAATGTAAATATCCTTCTGCTCTGTCCAGTGACCCCATGTTAATTTGATATATTTTTAACAGCAGGTCTATTATACAGCCTGTCAGAGAAATGATAGGGCTGTTGGACACTTAGTTTCCTGACATATTACAGAAGTATAATATTCCAGTTCTGTGATAAATTTCAAGCTATTCAGTTGCTGTAATGCAGTGGGATGATCCAGCTATCATCAGAGGCTAAAACTCAGCACATGACAGAAAATTACAAGAGCTAGTTATTCACATTTTAATAAGCAAAGCAGGAACAGCAATTCCTTCAAGAAGGGCAAATGGTTCTGATTATTGTATTTACACCCAGGGCTGTACTTGCTCTTTTTAAGTAGATAATTTTTTTTCTCCTGCTGAAACATTGTTTTTCAATGCAAGTGTTTATGAATAAGATCAGACATATAGCAAATTAGATTCGGACTTGTTAATTATTTTTTCACCTGCAGAAATATTTTTCATAATTAAAATATAAATAGTTATCTATGCAAGATCTTGTTTAGTTATTTATTTACAATGGTTGAAGAATCAGAGACTAGAGCCCACAGATGTTTGCCATAAGTGTCTTTGGAAGAGGAGTCATGTTTGTAATCCAGGTTGTGGTGTTTAGCAACGGTTCAATTTGGTTAGGACATTTTTATTACATACAGTATATGGGCAGATGTAAAGATTTAATTCCTTGTGAGCACAAGACCACACTTTCTCTGTGCCATTAGAGAACATCATTCTTTTCTAAAATCAAAACAAACCAACAATCAAACAAAAAGAGAAATGGAGTCTTTGTCCCCAGCTCCTTAAACTTGAGTGATTACAAGAGGGTCAGGTGCTATTGGAACTGGGAGAAACTGTTCATTTGAAACTTTTTTTTAATATAAAAATGGCCTTTAAGAAAACCTGATCACTTCTGCGAGAAGCTTTCATTTTTACAAATGGCATCCAGTTTTCACTTGAAATTTTAAAATATCCAAATTTGGGGGTTTTCTTTCTTCCCTTTCTCCCTCTTTTTTCCTCCCCCCCTTACTATTTTTTTTGCCACTGAGTGCAATAGACAAATGATGTGTAGGGTTTTTGTTGTCCTTTCTTCAGTTTTCATTTTGCTACTTTGTAAGTTTTTCACTTTTTCTTGGAGAAATTCTGAAAAGGAAACCTGGACTACATTTTATTACAAGTGTGTGTGTGGGTGGGGGGAGAGGGAGTGGGGAAGATGATTTAAAAAAAATGAATATTTCTGCCCAAAAACCCCAAACCCCTTTTGAAAATGAGAACAACTTGGAACTTTCATTTTTTTCCCACATTTTTTCAACTTTCAAGAAGCTCTGGTTGCTGTGGTATAGTAATAGACTAAATTGTATTGGGGTCAGACTATAATGATGGTAATTGTCTTTTGTCATCATTAAAATGTTTGTATTTACTTAAAGGTATGTTTCATTATAGATTCATAACTGCTGCCTTGAAACATCTAAAACAATGTCAGTGTTAAATTATTCTATACACAGTTGGCCAGAGTTATCTCTTGGAATGTTAAGAGTTTTATAAATAACGAGATAGCTAATAGGATAGTCAATGAACTTCAGGGCGTGAGCCTGTGTATTTACTCTTCTCGTCTTTAATGGAGACTCTGTTCCTAAACAGATGTCCACTATAGCCAGATCCTCAGCGGTGTAAATCAGCATAGCTACATCTGGCCACATAGTTAATATTTTGTGATTGATGGGAAATGACTGAGCAGACTACATGGTTCTGGAATTTTATTTTTAAGTATAAGGCCAGATTCTCAACTGAGGATCTGCCCCATAGTCTCTATTCTCGGCATCCATCCATCTGCCCATTTGCAGTGGTGGGTATAGGAAAGGCTGCCTCTGTCCCTGACTGTGTCTGCTCCTGCGCTGAGCACAGGCTGTTCAGACCTTTCTACAGCACTAAATTCTGACCTGGTGCATTACACTTATGGGGTCAAATCCTGCTGTCAGTTACACAGAGAAAAATCTGGAATAAATCCATTGTACACAACACAGTTATTTCTGGATTCATACCACAATAACTGAGAACAGAACGTCACCCAAGAAAATGCCTAATTGCACTTATGTGAATGTCATTTAGCCCTTTAGTCTGTGATGTAGGGTTTATGAAAGCTATTTTTATTGTATTGATTTTGTTTTTATACTCTGTTTCTCATTAGCACTGTTTTGAAAAGGCAAGTCCTTCCACAGTTGTTAATTTTTTCCATTTCCATTGGAGTTTGTTTTGGAAATTAATGTGAATTCGAAATTGGTAAACTGACTCACTTTAATGCTTATCACCACAATAAATTACATTTTGTATAGGGTTGCCAACTTTCTAACTTCACAAAACTGAAGACCCTTGCTCCCGCCACCCAGCCCCTTCCCTGAGACTCTGACTCTGTCCCTGCCCTGCCCCTTCTCTGAGGCACCATCCCCCACTCACTCCATCCCCCCCTCTCCGTTGCTCACTCTCCCCCGCCCTCACTCACTTTCATCGGGCTGGGGCACGGAGTTGGGATGTGGGAGGGGGTGCAGGCTCCAGCTGGGGTGTGGGCTCTGGGGTGGGGCCAGGGATGAAGGGTTTGGGATACAGGAAGAGTCTCAGGGCTGGAGCAGGGGGTTGGAGTGTGGGAGGGGGTGAGGGATTCAGGCTCTGGGCGGGAGTTAAGGTGGTTCTTGGCAAATAGGAGCTGAGGAGCCAGCACTCTGGGCAGGGGCAGTGCACGGAGTCTCTGTGGCCGCCCCTATGGCTAGGAGTTGGATATGCCAGCTGCTTCTGGGAGCTGCTCAGAACCAGGATAGGCAGGGAGTCTGCCTTTGTCTCGCTGTGCTGCCGGCCAGACTTTTAGCAGCCCGTTCAGCAGTGCTGACTGGAACCTCCAGGGTCCCTTTTCGACCGGGTGATCTGGTCGAAAACCAGACGCCAGGCAACCCTAATTTTGTAGGAACACTGTGACATACTCTTGTATCTTGCTCTTCCTGGGATTTATTAAATGAAGGAAATTAAATTCAACCCAGAAACTCTTGTTCAGCAGTTTCTGGAGATAGTACTCAGGTGCTCTGGATTTGAGATGCTTAGCAGATAAATTTCAAGCAGCTGGAGCCATAAAATAAGATGAGGAAGAGCAGAGATTGATCACTAGTGATGAGATAGGCGGATTATTTTCTTATTGGATACTTCCTCAAGTGTTGTCAGCACACAACTTTCTTTTATTGCCTTGGGTTGATTGCATGTGAACATCTCACTTAACTTGTTGGGTCCTAGGACACACATGGTAAACATTTACTAAAGGGAACCACTCTTCCTTTCTCTCCTCTTCAATAAAGTTAAGTAATTGGCTTAATAGCTACACCAAAGGTCTCATTTCCCTTCCTCAGTTTTGAGTTCTGCTGTGTTCCCAACATGGTATGAGACTGACCTGTATTTGTTCTAATGGCAGAGGGATCAAAATTAAATTATTAAGAATTATCTGTACCTGAAGCTCTGCTGCTTAGTATCCGGCCAAGACACTGAATTGAACTCTGAGAAGAACTCAGATGAAATGCTGGAACATTTGGCAGGTCTGTGCCGCAATGCTGGATTTCTGGATTCTCCATTTATGTCGCATGATATCACTTTTTATTCCTTTAAGATAATTTGAACCATTTTTCTTTCTGTACATTAAGCATCAGAAACAAACAGAAAAGTACATTTCTGAGATCACAATGGTGAATTTTAGTTTGATCATGGTTATTATCCTTTCATTTTTTTTTATTAATTACAGTGCTCAAATTTTATTATCACAAATATTTGTGGAAAGTCAATTAGTAGCTTGAATTTTTGCCAAAAGCAAACTTTACTTTGCATAATCTACTGTAAAAACTCTAAACTCAGAATTCACATTATATTATTTACAAAGCTATCCAACCAGGGAACAGAAATAATACCACATGACTTATTTAACCATCTAAGACAACACAAAATTTCAATTCGCATATATTCAAAATGAATAATTCACCATCAGTCTGCAGGCCAAGAATTATTTGTCTGAAGAATTACATGAATTGTTTGAATTACTATTTTAATTTCCTGAATTACAACTTGCAGAATTTCACTCTCTGTTTCACTCTCTGTTTGGGCTAGAGTGAACAAAAAACAAACAAACAAACATGCAATAAACTGTAGTTGTGAATTAATTCAGCGTTAGTTATCATTTTAAGAATTATTGAGCATAATGTATACTTTTCTTTCCCTCATTCAAATACACACAAACACTGAGTACAGAATCTCACATACTGTATATGAATTTAATTGATGTACATCATTTTTATATTATTGACCTTTTTAAGGCAAAAACGTTCTAATGTATATTTAAGACTATTTATTATAATGTCTAACAGCCTGTAGATTTTGAAACTCTGCCTCTGTAAACTGTTGCCTATGATAACTAACTCTGGAGGTTTCAAAGTTGTGGCAAAAAGACCAGGGCTAATAGATGGCTACTAGAAAAATTCAGCACCTTTTTATGTTTACTTTTACACTCTAAAATTTTGGAAGTTCTCTTTTTGTTTTAATTCTTTTGCTTCAGAGTCCCTGAAGTTCCTAATGCTTTCACTGGTGTCCTTTTCACTATTTATTATTTTAAAGGTTCCATTTCACTGCTCCCCTTCATAGAGCACTGTGTGTTTTCTTTATTATTTTGCTTTTCTTGTTCATCTTTTGTACATTGTGCCATCTTTGATTTTTGTTACTTGAAAAAACCCTACTAGCTCTACAGCCACTTGTTGTTCTATTGTTTTTTCTTTTGTGATTAGTGACTAGTTATTTATTACTGGTGTGAAATTTTGTCTCCGTCTCCAATATTTGCTGGACCAACACTGGAGAAGGAATAATGACTAACTTCCCTCAACTGTTGTCTTTTGGGATGAAGTGATGAATGATATTCTTGAGTGTGCCAATTTCAGTGCTGGAGTGCTATTCATGTTTTGTACTTCACTAAAGGTCAAGTCAGCCCCTACAGCACTAATCTTCTCTCCCTTATCTCTCCCCGCACAGAACATATGAAATCCAGTAGCCAGTTCCAAACTGACAAATCAAGTCAAACCTCTAATGCTGAGAAAACAGAGAGTCCAAGCATCCTAGGCAAACACTGACAAATCTTTAACTATTTTCTACACTTCTCATTCTGTTTGATTTTAATTGCAGCTCTGATCTTCCTTGAAGCACCTGAACACCTTTTTATCTTGCTATGCTCCCCTCCTTTTCAATTACAGATAATCTCATCCTTTTTTATTGGATTTTTTTAGCCTAGGAAGCCAGGAGAGCTGTTTTAAGTTTCCAGAAATGAATCACGTGATACTCAAGAGTAGACTCTGAGATGTTTGGGTGTCTGGTATAAGTGAGAGCAGTATTACGGCCTCAAAGTCTTCCCAGCAGCCACTGTCTTGTGAAGATATGGAAAGGCTCCTTCTGAAGCTGTCTGTACTTTGGAACAATCAATGTGCTCTTCTGGAATGTGGAGAGGATGGTCCCTGGCATTCACCCCCAGTGTATAAATCTGGTTAGCATTAAAGTAACTGTTCCACAGGTGGCATATTGTCTAGTAAGCACAGCACTACAGAATTTCAGAGAGTTTCCCCTGTGCCTCTGAAGCACTGCTGATTTATTTGAGAGAGCTGTCACTGAGATTGCATCTAACTGTTGCCATGCAGTCAGTGCTGGCTTTAATTTTTTTTTAAATGGATTTAAAACTACTTCCCCAGAATGTTTCCATTTTGTTTAAGCCTCTATACCCACAGCAGTAGTGCTGATAATGGACTTGATCCACCATTGCCCTGTAATTTGTGTTATTTACACCAGTGCAGAGCTGGGGTACAATGCCTCCAGATCAGAACTGTACCATTTTATACCCACTTTGTGCTCATTTTGCACTGGTGTAAATGCCAACACAAGATGAAGGTAAATGGTGAATTTGGCTCATGCTTTGCTATAATAAAAAACTTGCAGTTTGGAGTCTTAATATCATTTGGGTGAAAATATTGCTAAAACTTGCTATGCAAGTCCCGATGCTTGAAGAGGGAAATCCATTCCTCACACAAAAATCACAGTAATTTGGGATTTATTTGGGTGTGCTCCAGGGATCCAACCCTCTGTTTCACAGGCAGGCTTTGGGGCTGCAGTGCAGGTCCCTGTTACCACTGTTACAGCCTATGATACTGTCCTTAAGTGTCTTGACATGGGTTTTTGGAGCCTTGGTTCTCTATAAGCATAAGACACCAGACCTTCTAGGCTGCTCCAGTGGCTCCCTTTATCCCAGTCTATTTGGGAACTCCTGCGGGATACAAAAGCCCCACTCTGCTGCTGCTCTGCCTATGCTCCCCCACTGCAAAGGGCTAAAGCAAAGCAGTGCATCTCTTCTTGTGTAGACCCCCCCCATACTTTTGTGACTTTTATCAGTTATGACTTTTTCCCCCTTCCCCTTTACCTAGATGGCTTAGATGGGTTAAATATATATAAGCAACCAAGCATTCCCTCTTTATAGGCATCTTTGCCGATTCCATAGGACTTTCTCACAAACCTTTTCTTAATTTTTCCTTGACCAATTCCTGTCCAACCTCCACTCTGGCTTTCATCACCAAAAAAAAGCCTTGGGCACAAGGTAATTTTCCCCTTTGCCCATGCAAGACCTCCAGAACAATCACCGTAACCCTTTTGGTCTGCCCTTTATTACGCTTGTATCACACACTATAGTTTAAATCTGTATCCTAACCTTCAAACTTTCCCCGGGCTGTCCCTCAGTCATCTTATGTCATCTTGTTGTATGGCCCCATGATCTCTCTGTGTTCTTGTTTTTTGTTCTCCTATGCTGTCTACAGTCTTCTCCTTTGCTCACTCAGATCTCATCTTGGAGTTAACTTTTTCTCCATGGCACACTACTCCAAACATTGTCTCTCTCTCTCTCTCTAAGAAAACAATAATATTCAACTCATTAAGTTTCCTAATTTTCCATTATTTATTTATTTTCGCTGTAACTTTGTCTTCTAAACTGTCATTCTTTAACTACAGAAACTATTTGTATGATGTGTTGTTTTAGTTCCACGTACATGGCTGCCTTCTATTTGTTTACTTATTCACACAAGCAGCATATCATGATTAGGCCCATTACATTTTAATAGGCTGAGTAAAATTTAGTAATGTATGCAAAATAAGTAAATGATATGATCTGTAACTGGACATGGTCACTTTTAAAATTATTTACATATGTTGTGATGTTCTGGAGGAGAAGAAATGGCTTATTATAATGTTTTCAAATTGGTAGTTCAGTGACAGTCTTCAGACTGGATTAAGTTTTTCACCATTAAGAAAAATAGTCTGTTTATATGCAGTGTGCTGTTTGTTTGAGCTTTGCTGCAATTTCAAATCTATTCTTTATCTTTAAAGTTTTATTACTGTAGTGTGTAAAGTTAAACACATTAATACATAATCCTATTAAGTCAATGGAGCTACTCATAGTACATAAAAGTCAGCATGTTGTGACTAGATAAAATATCCAGGAAAGGGTTAAGGGCTCCCTACCTGTCACATGACCCAGCAGGTGATTGAAGAAAACATCTCTGAGCTGCAGTCTGCATTGGTCAGGGAACTGAATTGTTTTTGTGTTGGAATAATAGATGTGCACTGAAGGAAGAGCTGGAAACAGGCATGGGGCACTTGTTGTTTCCTGGACTGGTGAGTTATGCATTTGTCTAAGCTGGTGGGCTAAGTCTTTGTTGGGCTGGAACCCTAGACATTAATTTTCCCAAATTTTATATATAATTGTGTGTAATGATATGTAAGTAGTGGTTTTCTTTTTCCTTTTAAATCTGCCTTTTCTTTAAGTAAAGACAGATTCTTCTTGATCTCGCATTCATGTAGATGCTGCCACAGGTTAGGACAGCTATTTGGACCCTTTGCAATCATGTAAAGGGCATTATTGGGCTGGAGGATCTTGCTCAGCATGCAGGACAGTGGAGAATAGGCCTACAATGACTGGATGATTAACATCTGCTAGTGTTTCCAAATGGTGAATTTATCTTAGTTGTTTGAAAACATATGTTGAGAAATCAGTTGAGTAATTTATTTTTAATAAAAAAAAAAGCCTGTTACATAGTTCTTTCTTTGCTGTATTGCAAATACTGCTGGCAGCATCACTTTCCACACTGAACTGGGAATTGCAAAAACAAATGCTGGACACATAAGCCATGTTTCTGATGAGAAGCGTTGCCTGATCGATTGATTAGAATTCCCCAATTTAACTTTGTGGTTTGGCAGGCTGCTGTCTCAAGATCAGACACAGAGTTGTTAGAGTTATCATCAGTTGAAAACCCTGTGCACAGGAGAGACTCACACTTAGGAAAGTTCTTTTGAATTTGCAATAGTTTTATTAGTACAATTAGCCAAATCACAAACACTCCAATCCAGCAAAGTAGATAGAAACAATACAGAATGGTCAAGATATTAGGCATCCAGATCATTTGTATACTCACACCATCCCTTGTGGAAAAAACCCAAAGTGTTAGTCATCTTCATCCTCACCTCATCATCATTACTAGTGGTCCTCATCCTGGCATCTCGTAAGGCAGCAGGCCCGAATAAAGCTTTTATAATGTGTTATGCTGATGACCACTCTGTCTAATGCATATCAGTGCATTATCTTTCCTTATCTGTAGTTCCCCACTCTACTAATGTTGGGGTGCCATTCTCCCACAGGTTACTAAGCCTTTTACCTCAAGCTCATTAGCATGTAGGTCAATTAGTTACCAGAGCATTCTTGTGGTCAGACATCTGTGGATGTCCTAACTTAAAATATCAAAAACTGATATCAGCTGGCATCTTGTGGTTACCTGTCAGCAGTTTACTTACACTCGTTATACATGCTACCTTATGATCTAGGGTTACTCCTGCTTAGCTGCTTGTGCTAAGGCTTTTTAGGCCTTATGCTTTGAATGGTTTAGCTAAGCAATTGTCTTACAGGCCATACCGAGCAAATACCTATCCCTGTAGGCTACAAAACCTTCACCTAATTTTCAAGGCAAGACCACATGAAATTCCCTATTTGATGGAAGATACAACTGGTACTTCTTTGGAGACTTCCTCATGTGTTGAATTATCTATTATTTTTGTCCTCCTCAGCCTCTCTTAGGCTCCTCATTCTCTCTCTCTTTCTATGCTCATACCAATACATTTGTTGGTTAGGTTCTGGTTTTATTCATTGATTCTTTTGATTAAATTAAGCATTTCTATGCATGAAATTAGGATAATTTCTGTCTCTTCCAAAACAGAGAAATTTCTTTTAAAAATAGCATGTTGTATTTTGTGGATGAATTCCTACAATTCCAGGTTGGAAATGGGCAGACAGCAGTGCTGATTGAACAGAATTCATCCTCATCACCACCATGGAAAATACCATAGAGATATGACCTCATTACAAACTAAGTGCCACTGAGATTGATATCTGGCAAGATTCCTAAGGTAATATTAATTGTATGTTCACTTTATGTCCATCATTGGCAAACATGTCAGATCACCAAAACTTTTGGCACCCATGTGCTCGTCAGCTGCATAGCAGCATTCCATGGTTACAGTCTTCAGAATTTGTTGCTCTTCCATTCTGATATGTCCATACCGAGAAAGCTACCAAAACTGAACTGGTGCTGATGGAGGCAGTTGCTGGGTTTGGCTTCAAATATCTTTGTTTCTGATCTTGTTCTGCCACTTGATGTGAAGCTGTTGTTGGAGACAATGAGAACTGAAACCATCAATCAGGTGTTCTTCAGCCTTCCTCAGTGCACGTGTTTCGCTTCCATACAACAGAGTGGTTATAATTGTGGCTGTATAGATCCAGAGCTTTGTACCAAGTCTGATGTCATGATGCACTGAAAGTGTGCTGAAGGAACCAAAACATGGCAACAGCTGCTGCTATACGAGCAACCACATTTTTTGAGCATCCTCCAGCACTGTCTATGACTCTGCCCAAATATTTGACAGCTGCCACCTGCTTGATATCTTGTCTGGAGAGGTTAATATTGAGCTGGTTATAATCTGGAGCTGGAGGCTGTTTGATGGTAATGGCCAGGTATTTAGTTTTATCTGGATCAATATCCAGACCAGTGTGTGTTGCTTCTTGCCCAACTAGGTGGGCCATTAGCTGCAGCAATTCACCAAACTGAGCCAACAAGACATTGCTGTCAGTGTACTCAAGGTTTTGAGACAGAATGGTGTTCAGCTTAATGCCACCAACTGCTGCCTCTTCAAGCTTATCCATAAACCAATCAATGGTGAATGGTGAATTGAAAGCACAATGAATGTTGGACCCAAGCCATGCCACTGCTCTGGACACTCAATTATCTGAACAAAACACAGCATTGCTGAGTCAGGATGCTTACATGCTTACCATACCTTCCTAACCCTTGATCATCCTGGAACAGCTCTGGATCCAGAAAACCCGTGGAGCGTGACCTGCATGAGTTTCAGTGGAGCTGGAAGTAGGGTGCAAGCATTATATCTTTTACTTTTCCCTGGTCCCTGCCTGTTTCTCCAGTGAGGATGGAAGCGGTGGCCTGGGGTTTGCTCCTTCATCTTTTATTCTCAAGAATTTAGGGCCAAATCATCAGCTGGTGTTAAACAGCTGGCTCCATTGAACTAGAGCTATACTGAGGAGATGGCCCTCCCGACTCCACCAACTAAGTATTTAAATGAATTTTCCTCTGATCTCTGATAGACTAACTAATATTCTGAAAAAACACTAAGAAAATCCCCAATGTTGTAAAATAAATGGAAGCTGAATTTCCAGAAGCTCATTAAGAGCCTTACTGGATGGATAAATTAGGCGGGAAGCTCTCTGAATGAGATTTCTTGTGAGGTGTTCAGTCTTTCCTGGTTTCACCGGGAATGAAATGGCACAAGTGAAATTCATATCTAGCTTCACCCACTTGTACCAACACTAACAAAAGGGGTTTGTGCATGGAAGCCATGCCCTTGCCTGCATGGAGCAATGCAGCAGTTTTATATAGCCCTTTCAATGTAATTGTTCCAGCCTTTTGGCAAGAATACTGGCTACAGTCCCTATGCACTCCTTGTCCAAAAGTTTGTGATCACTGGATCTACATAACTGCAGGTCTAGTTGTGGCCACCCACTATCACTTCCATAAGGCCTGTGCCCAACTCCCCATTCAAGGAATGTGCCTGGCACCAAGCTCCACATTGTACATGGAATATGAAGCGCCATATGGACCCAATCCACAGCTATTCTTTCCCTGTTTTCCTATTTAAGCTGAACGTTTTCAAGCAATACCTGGAAGTGCTTTTGAAAGTGACCTCTTCATTATCATGTATCCACTTCTGTGTGACAACAGAAGTCAGGTGCACTAAGAAATTGATGTTCTGATCAGTACATGATTTGACCATCAGCTTATTTGTGATTTTGAATTTCATTAGATTAGAAAATTTAAGGAGGCTCTGGTTAAGATATGTGGAGCAGGATGTCCAATGAGACATAAAACATGCATTCAAATGATATTACAATTACAGTGATTCCTTGAGATCATGAGATATTATTGACCATTGTTTAAATGATTCAAAGGTTAATGGGTCAGCTATGTTCAGGATCAATATGCAATAGAAACCAAGGATAAAAGATTCTAGACATCTGGGGAAAGATACAACCCTTAAAATTGTGCCCCCAGTTTCCCTCAGAAAATCACACCCTGGTGCAGAGCTTTCTTGGGTTTTTTGTTAACGATATCCATATATTTTTGGAATTAAGCACAATGTATGGGAAAATCCTGCATGGATTCCAAAAGATACTGTACTTCCCATGTGCTCAACTCATATACAAGAATGAGTGACTGACTGAGCTAGGCTATCAGCTTCCCTGTTGAGCTTCTAATAAGAAATGCCATAAAAGTCGACTAAAGCCTGGCTTTACCCACACTTACAAACAAAAAGATTTTATAAAGAAATGCTCAATGATATTTGCATCCCGTGAATATGTTTAATGCAAGAGTGAGGAGATGGGACTCTTGTCTAGTGATAAAATGAAGTTAGATATAGGCACTTAAAGGTGTCTGTCTAAGTTGTAGAAGTGCACCCAGCCATAATGTTTCTGTATGATAACACAGACATGGATTAAGGGTTAGGATTAGGGCTGTCAAGCGATTTAAAAAAAAAGAGTAATTGCTCAATTAAAAATGATAGAATACCATTTATTTAAATATTTTTGAATGTTTTCTACATTTTCAAATATATTAACTTTAATTACAACACAGAATACACAGTGTACAGTGCTCACTTCATATTTATTTTTGCTTCCAGGTATTTGCACTGTAAAAAAACAAAAGAAATAGTATTTTTCAATTCTCCTAATAGGAGTACTGTAGTGCAATCTCTTTATCATGAAAGTTGAATTTACAAATGTAGAATTTTGTAGAAAAAACTGTATTAAAAAATAAAACAATGTAAAATGTTAGAGTCTGCAAGTCCACCTCAGTCCTACTTCTTGTTCAGCCAGTCACTTAGACAAACACGTTTGTTTACATTTACAGGAGATAATGCTGCCCGCTTCTTGTTTCCAATGTCACCTGAAAGTGAGAACAGGCGTTCTCATGGATGGCACTGTTGTAGCCGCGGTGCAAGATATTTACGTGCCAGATGCGCTAAAGATTCATATGTCCCTTCATGTTTCCACCACCATTCCAGGGGACATGAACCCATGCTGATGACGGATTCTGGTTGATAACAATCCAAAGCAATGCGGACCGACACATGTTCCTTTTCATTATATGAGTGAGATGCCACCAGCAGAAGGTTGATTTTCTTTTTTGGTGGTTTTAGTGGTTCTGTAGTTTCCACATCAGAGTGTTGCTCTTTTAAGACTTCTTAAAGCATGCTCCACACCTTGTCCCTCTCAGATTTTGGAAGGCACTTCAGATTCTTAAACCTTGGGTCGAGTGCTGAAGCTATCTTTAGAAACCTCATATTGGTCCCTTCTTTGCATTTTGTCAAATCTGCAGTGAAAGTGTTCTTAAAATGAATAACTTGTGCTGGGTCATCATCCAAGACTGCTATAACATGAAATATATGACAGAAACAGAGCGGGCGACATACAATTCTCCCCCAAGGAGTTCGGTCACAAATTTAATTAACACATTATTTTTTTTAATGAGTCATCAGCATGGAAGCATGTCCTTTGGAATGGTGGCTGAAGCATGAAGGGGCATACGAATGTTTAGCATATCTGACACGTAAATACCTTGCAATGCCGGCTACAAAAGTGCCAGGAAAATGCCTGTTCTTAGTTTCTGGTGACATTGTAAATAAGAAGAGGGCAGCATTATCGCCTGTCAATATAAACAAACTTGTTTGTTTTAGAAATTGGCTGAACAAGAAGTAGGACTGAGTGAACTTGTAGGCTCTGAAGTTTTACATTGTTTTGTTTTTGAGTGCAGTTATGTAACAAAAAAAATTCTACATTTGTAAGTTGCACTTTCAGGACAAAGAGATTGCACTACTGTACTTGTATGAGGTGAATTGAAAAATACTATTTCTTTTGTTTATCATTTTTACAGTGCAAATATTCGTAATAAAAATAATATACACTTTGATTTCAATTACAACACAGAATACAATATATATGAAAATGTAGAAAAACTTTCAAAATATTTAATAAATTTCAATTGGTATTCTATTGTTTAACAGTGCGATTAAAACTGTGACGAATCACGATTAATTTTTTTGAGTTAATTGACAGCCCTAATTAGGATATGTGATTTTTATTTTTAGAATAACTGCATCTAGTATTTAAATGGAAAAAATCTGTCCATACAATACAGATGGTGCAATGCTATAGCCAACCAAATCTGGGCCCACATAGACACTGCCAGACAGCCACCACACCCACAGATCTCTTAAGGGTTTAGACAGCAATTCTCAGAAAATATAGGAATCTAGTTTGTCACTCAATTTTAATGTGTTTTCCTCCCTGCAGGCTCCCTAGGCAGTCAGTTGGCTGGGTGTGTAGAGGATAAATCATTTTGCACACGTGCACTCCAGAAACAAACAAACCAACCCATGTTTTAAAATGTTTTTGTGAAGGATTTAGGTTTTATGAAATAGTTAAAAACAATGGCTGGTTGTTTTTTTTAATGTGCTGCTACTGAGATAATGGACTTGATTCTCCATTCTAGCTATCTGTTAGAAGAATGAGCTGCATAAGTGAAAGCTTGTCTTAAATTTAAGTATAATGGAGTGATATCTATCTAAGCTACTTAGCTGGCCATCATTAAGGTAGTATCTGAGTACCTCACAATCTTTAATACTCACAAACATCCCTGTGAGGTCGGTGCCTAACTTGCACAGATTTCAATGGGAGTTAGGTGCCTAAATACGTTTGGGAATCTGGGCCAAAGAGATTATGGGTAAAATTTCACAAATACTTAAGGGAACTTTGGAAAGTCAATGGGTGAATACCCACTTCGTCGTATTCACCCACGAAAGCTCATGCTCCAATACGTCTGTTAGTCTATAAGGTGCCACAGGATTCTTTGCAGTGTTATGAATGGATTCCTGGCTGCCAATTTTGTTTGCAAAAGAATTTTAAAACACTAAGGATTTTTTTTTACAAATGAAGTAAACGGTGTGCACATTGATGCTTGTAAAGCCATCGTGGGAAGTTTTTACTAGCTATGAATTATCACCTTGTTCTGTAGCGTGATTAACACTTGCAGCTGTAGAATAATTAAAATGCCAATCAGTTCTGAAATGGAGCAAAATAGCTTCTCTATTTGATTCGCCAGTATGAAAGCTAAATGACTGAGCACATCAGACACCTAGGGCTCGTCAAAACCAGAACACACAACCCACCCCACTCCCCACCATTTCCATGGAGCTAGCTCTAGCTGCACACGACCCCTCGCTGCCTCTCATACTCAGGGAAGGATTGCACATAACAAGGAAGGAAAGTGTTAGAACTGTGAAAGGGTTTACACTGACTGAGATGAGAGGTATATAGCAAGCAAAATTCAAACATCAGGCCCAAATGTGTATGCAGGGCCGTCCTTACCCATATGCAAAGAATGCAGCTGCGTAGGGCAGCAGGAAATTTTGGGGCACTAAATTGCCCCAGATTTCCTGGTGCCCTACGCAGCTGCATGCTACTCCAGCTGCCCCCACCCCGCCTCTTCCACCCCTGCTCTGCCCCAGCCCCGCCCCACTCTACCCTTCCCCAAAGCCCCGCCCCCTGCTCCGTCCCAGCCCCGCCCCCACTCCACCCCTTCCCCTGAGCTATGTCCTGGGGGACTGCAGCAAGGGTCAGGCACGCCCTGCAGTCACCGGGCGGTGGGAAGTTGAGTGACCCGGCCCCAGCCTGCTCCACTCCACTGGCTCCCAGGCACGCCGCTCCCAGGTTTCCCCCTGCCCCCCAAGTCCAAAGGCTGGGAGCCAGGGGAGCAGAGCAGAGCAGGCTGGGGCCGGGTCACTCCACTTCCCGCCACCCCATGAGTGAGGGGTCAGGCCCGCCCTGCAATCACCGGGTGGCAGGAAGTGGAGCGACCCGGCCTCAACCCGCTCTGCTTTGCCAGCTTGTGCTGAGGAGGTGGTTTCCCTCCTGCCCCCCCACAGACCTTGGGTGCAGCCCCCCTCTCCTGCAGAGGCCTGGGGATGTCTCTCCACCCCACGGAGGCCTGGGGCCAGCCTCCTTCCCCATGGGCGGGGGGGCTGCGTAGGGCACCAAAATGTCTAGGAACGGCCCTGTGTGTATGTAACAAATGTTTCATATCTGTACAAACTGCTCTGCCCTTTGGCATATTTTAGTATTGCAAGTGTTTTCACCCTGGGACAAGTGGAAAAAGCCAAAAAAGAAGTGTAGTAAACATATTTGTACAGAGAACGGAGTTAAAGTGAAGTTTGGGGACTGAGTGTCCAGTCCTACTGCTTCCAGCTTAACCTAATTTGGCACTTCCATGATATTTTAAGGCCAAAATGGATTTTTATTTTAAAGTTTCCTGATAATCAGTTTAGGATGGATAAAAATTAGCTGACAAGCAGTTTGTTCTAATAAAATGTTGAGTAAGATCATATATTGCAATATCATCCCCTTCTTGTTTTCAATGGGCATGTGAATCAAGGACACCAAAGGCCCACTGCTTCTCTTGTTGAAGTCAAAACTCCCACTGAAGTCAATGATTCTAGGGTGGGGCCCCTCTGATTTACAGAATTCTTAGGACCTGACACTGGGATGCAGGACAGACTTTTGTTGCTGTTGAGAGAGATGCAGTGACCTTCATCATTCTTGGTCACTGGCCATTACTAAACCTGAATATTTACTGCAATTTTTTTTGTTTATCTGCTTCTCTGTTTTGAGTTATGTACTTTGCTGTGCATCTGGGGATATTAATCTAGCGGTATTAAATTTATGGGGCTCTTGTGTGTGTGTGTGTGTCCAGTTCTGGCTTGGATGACTGTTTGGAGAGTGCATTTGTGCACTTCGTAGATATTTTCTCTCTCTCTCTAGTGATGTTTGCTGGACAACCCAAAATAAAGGGTTGTTTTTTTTAAAAAACTTTTGGAGAACTAACATTTTTGATAAAATTAATTTGGGATCTGTTCTATGTCACTACTTAAATTCAGAGCAAGTATCTGTCATGATTTTTATTTTTGTAACTTTCTTTCGGCTTCAGGGTATAGAGATAATTGCCTTCTAGAATCGAGAAAGAATCCCTGCCCTCTCCCAGGACAGAATGATGCATTAGGAAGCAAACTGAGCAATAAAATATAGGTTACTGTTCACTTGTAGTGCACAGCTGAGATGGGCTGATCAAACCACTTGCAACCACAACCAGAACTGCACAGTCTACTATCACCTAATCTTAGAACAAACCTACTAATACAGTCTCACATTCATAGTTCCTGTGTGGAATCATGCTTAAAAATTAATAAACAAACTATACCAGTTATTCATTACATGCATTATTAGAAAAAACAGGTAGATATTTGGATTGCTTTTATTGCACATGCTTAGTATCTGTATGCATGTACATGTGTAACAGGTATTAATATTAAAAATAGTCCTGGAACCAAAACTCTGCATGTGAACACCCTGAAATTTGAAGAAGATTGGATCCATATCCAGACTCTACAACTCTGTTTCATCATATGTTAAAATTGATACACTGTGATCTACTTTAATCTGTATGGGAAGCCCAGCTGATATACTTCAATTTTGGATATAAAGAAGTGTCCGTTTTGTCATAGTCTTAGTGTCTAGTGTTGAGCTTGAAGCTTTATGTGTTGGAAATTAGGAAGATGTTTTAGACTGAGGCACAATATTTCCTGCATTGGAGAGCTCCAGATGTATGACACCAATTCTGTGAGCAGGCCACATGAAAAGTGGAGTGATAGTGAGCTCTTTAGTAAAATAAAAGCACTAAAAACAATAATACAAAATAATAGCCATGGGCATGTCCAGACATGATTGGGGAATGATAGACTTTGATATGTAAGAAAAATGAATGGGTTAATTATACTGTGCAGTCATACTGACATAATAAATTATTAGAGAGACATAAGAACATAAGAATGGCCATACTGGGTCGGACCAAAGGTCCATCCAGCCCAGTATCCTGTCTACTGACAGTGGCCAAGGCCAGGTGCCCCAGAGGGAGTGAACCTAATAGGTAATGATCAAGTGATCTCTCTCCTGATGTCCATCACCACCCTCTGACAAACAGAGGCTAGGGACACCTCTGCAGGAAGTGGCGCGGGCTGAGGGATGTGCTGGCCACTGCTTCCTACAGCCCCCATTGGCCTGGAACAGTGAACTGCAGCCAGTGGGAGCCGCAATCGGCCGAACCTGCAGACACTGCAGGTAAACAAACCGTCCCGGCCAGCCAGCAGATTTCTGAGATGGGCCGCGTGCCAAAGGTTGCCGATCCCTGCCTTACAGTTGCGGAGATATAGGAAGAAGGGGACACACATCAGGGCCCAAATGGGGCTCTGGGTGATCACTACTTCCCACCACCCAACACAGATGTAATCAGGTTAAGTGGTGTCCATATAAAGAAATTAAAACTACTGATTATTCTTCAAGAAAGGCTTTTAATGACTTGCAGGAATAAATGCAACACAGAAGACAAGTACAAGTAAACTTTTACTACTATTTTTAATACTGCAGCATTAATATAATTTGAGATCAAATTATTCCGACACTACCATTCTTAATACTATAGTGTCAGTACAACTTGAGATCAAAACAGCTAGGGCAACCCAGACTTCTTTACTCTGTTACTTTATTTTGCATGCAGCCAGACTATTTTACTTTGAAACCTTACCCTGCCGAGAATATGTTACCCTTTAGTCGACCGCTCTTTGCACTGGCTAGGTACAGATATTCGGTGTGATTCAGGTTTCCTTGGATCAGGGAGTGTGGGTCAGATGGTCAAAGAGAACAACATCCTAGACCAAGACGCACACACACGCCCACCTGAGGCTCTACACATTGAATCTCATCTGCCCGCCGTGTTTTGAAGCAGATCAACCAATCAGGTTAGGCCAAATCTTTAATGTGATCAGAGTTGTCGCTTTGGCTGTATAATTCATGCTTACTTATTTTCTTGTAGCCAATTGTTGTTTTAGTTTTATAAGTTATGCACAAGGAGATAACTTATACCCGTATAGCCCATTGTCTTGACTGTGGTTTGTCTAATAGCCAAATGTTGTAAATATGGTCAATGTGGGCTAGACAAGCTGTGCCTGGGGGGGTGGGAGGGTACAACTTATCTCACTTTACAGGAGTTAGCATAGTGTGGTAACTGGTAGCAGAGTGTTTTGACCACAAGTCTGTTTCTTCTTGCACAGCTTGCTTCTTAATTCTACAAGGCTCGCTTTGTGAAGCTTCCGGAAGTTTTAGGCCTAATACTGACAATACTATTGTTAAGTATCAGAGGGGTAGCCGTGTTAGTCTGGATCTGTAAAAGCAACAAAGAATCCTGTGGCACCTTATAGACTAACAGACGTTCTGCAGCATGAGCTTTCGTGGGTGAATACCCACTTCTTCAGATGCAAGTGGTGGAAATTTCCAGGGGCAGGTTTATATATGCAAGCAAGAAGCAAGCTAGAGATAACGAGGTTAGTTCAATCAGGGAGGATGAGGCCCTGTTCTAGCAGTTGAGGTGTGAAAACCAAGGGAGGAGATGTCAAGTTTCTTCATGAGGTTGATGGATTTCCACTCCATACGGCTAAATGCAGTGCCTTGCATGGTGTCAAGTATCAGAGGGGTAGCCGTGTTAGTCTGGATCTGTAAAAGCAACAAAGAGCTTGACAACACTCTTGTTTAAATTAATCACAACAGCTCTCCTCCTAGCATATTTAAAGCACCCCCAATGAGCTGTGGTAGCTATGTTGGCAGGAGAGTGTCTCCCACCGATGTAGCACTGTCTGCACCGGAGCTTTTGTTGGTGAAATTTATGTTGGCTAGGAATGTGTTTTTTCACACCCCTGACTGACAAACGTTTTACCAACAAAAGTGCTAATGTAGACAAAGCCTAAGTCTGCAGTAGGGGGTGGGGGGGTAAACAGCCCTGGAATGGGGGAGATATGTGCTGCCTTTCCTCTGTCCTTGCAGTGGCCTTAGGACCAGTGCAGACATGAATCTGACACTGATTAAAAACTTAACACTTCTGTTGCACTCTGTTTTGCACATGTGTAAGTTAATATACAAAGATGTATAAACAGGGGAGCAGGAGTAAGGAGGTGATTTTACCTCTGTATAGGACACTGGTGAGACCAATACTGGAATCCTGTGTTGTGTTCTGGAATCCACATTTTAAAATGGATATTGAAAAACTGGAGAGGGTGCAGAAAAGAGCTACAAAATGATTCAAGGGCTGGAGAAAATGCCATATGGTGAGAGACTTAAAGAGCTCAATTGGTTTAACTGTTAAAAAAAGGAGGTTGAGAGGTGACCATGTATAAGGACCTTCACTGGGAGAAAACTCCAGGAACTAAAAGGCTCTTTAATCTGGTAGGAAAAGGCAAAACAAGAACCAGTTGCTGGAACCTGAAGCCAGACAAATTCAAATTAGAAACAGACACAAATTTTTAAAAGCGAAGGTGATTAACCATTAGTACAAAACTACCAAGGGAAGTGGGGGAATCTCCAACTCTTGAGGTCTTCAGATCAAGACTGGATGCCTTTCTGGAAAGTATGCTTCAGCCAAACATAAGTTATTGGCTTCAGTATAGAGGTAACTGGGTGAAATGCAATGGCCTGTGATATATAATCTAATGGTCCCTTCTGGCCTTAAACTCTCTGAATCTATGAAAGTGCTAAGTAGTGGGGAATCAGACCCACTGACTACGGTGTAGCTACGCTGGAGATAGACCAGCCTAAATTAGATGAGGCTCTGGCGCATGATTTACAATATAAGAGTAAAGAAACCATTATTTGAGCTTGTGTAATTTTTAAAAGAAAATTTAAAATAAACGGAAGTGTATATTCTGACTAGTATAAGAGTTTAGTGCAATATTTACTACTGTGCCAGTTACTATCTGTCTAGTGGGAAAAGAAGTAGGATTTTTCACATTTTGAAATGGAAGTGGGGGGGGGAGGGAGTTGTTTCCCCAAGGAACATCTTTTTGTGGTAGGTCATTACAAAGCAATAAACGGATCAGCAATACTTTTGTACCCAGTGGAGTACTTAAATATCACTGTGACTGAGACTTTGAAATCTTCCTGGCTCTCATGTTAAATCTATATGGGAATAAAGATTTAGAGCTAAGCGGAGCACAATGACACAGAAAGCCTCTAGAGGCTACATTGCCCAAGAATGTTGATGGGAATTTGTTATTGTGTTTTACTGAGTATAAATAACAGCACAGTAGGAATTGTCTATCCATAGGCAGGCACATAGATTTCATAGGCTGGGGACTGGAGCTGTTTCTCCTCAAAGTGTTCACTTTGAATACATGTGTTTGTAACAGGCACATGCACACACAAAATAACAATTAGAATGAAGAGAGCAGTTGATATGTAAAAAGAAACAACAAGAGGAACTGGCTTCTCTGTGTAATGATTTAAACAACAGATACCACATTGCACACACATGCACAGTTAGAAGCAGTGGGGACGGTGTCAGACTCATGCACTGGCTTTTCAAAATAAATTAACATAGTTGTGTTCCAGGACGCTTACAAAAATTGTTGTGGCCAGATCATGACTGTATCTATGATTGCCAATACATTTACTTCCGTGAGGACCGTTTCCTTAAGCAGTGTTTTTCAAAGGAGGTCGGCACTGGAATTACTGATAGGCTGAGATTATAGTGAAGGTAGTACCACTCTATTTATATCTTTGGCATTTCCAACACCCTCAGCACCTCAGATTTAGGTGCCACTCTAGAGGTGTTACCGTACTTACTGTCATGATATGATCACACAACAGTGTTCACAAATATGTGGTTATTTTTGGATTACCATTAAGTACCAACAGCAAATATTTTAATTCTGGCATGTCTCAACTTTAAAAAGAGCAGGCAACCTCATTCCCAGGAACGACATAGGCTGTGATTCTTTATCAAATGGACTGATGTGCCTATGCAAAGCCAACATTTACTTTAAAGGACCTCTGTACAGATGCGGTAGATAGCCTGCCTCTGTATTGTGGTATCAAGGGCATAGTCTCTAAAGTGTGTTTCTAAACAAGTAAAGTCTCTGGGCTACACCAGATAAGGGTTTTAAAGCAAAAATCCCCATGGTTCTCCTTTGTTTGACTTTATAGTTTGACTTTATACTCTTTATTCTGAGTAACTGAGTGTGTAAACTTTTGTTAATAGATTTTCAGGATTATTTTACACTGTATTATCTCTGCTGCCTAACAATAACTGTTTACTTCATCATGGCTACTCAGTCAAGTAAATGAGGTCCAAAATGTTCCTTCACTTCAAAGGATTGTACATTCATATCTAAACATCTTTTATTCTTAGAATTCCCCAGTATATTTCCACATATATTATAAGGATTAGTATTTGTATAAGTCCAATCAGCACCCTTGAGTGCATCCCTTGCAAAGGTCTACTTCAGTAGATAACTATTACACATAACTGTGATAATCATTTATATGTCCCCATTATGTATAAACATAAACTTACATTTCAAAGGCACGGAATCAAAGTCGTCTGAAGGGTCAAAATATATAACAAATGTGATTAAAGGTGATTGTTGTTTGTTTGTTTGTTTGTTGACCTGTATAAAGGTGTGAGAGTACTGTATGAAATATTCTCAGTGAAATCCAAAGACCTCAAAACCACACTATTTTTTGAAAAATTATTCTTGTCTCTAGTGAACCTTTCAAGGTTAGGAATTTATTTTTTATGATCATCAATTCTCTCCTTGGAAAGCTTGATATATCAAAATTTTGTGTGTTTCAATGCAAAAAGGAGCATTTAGGAGGGGGCATGAAATGGCTCAGTATGTAACTTTAAATATTTTCTTATGAAATATTGTGATAAGTATTTGGTATTTTCACTTAGGTCTTGCGTTAGATGTCACATAGGTACTGTCAAATATATCAGTATTGAAACTGAATGCAGTAAAGGAAGCAACAATAAAAAGTTGCTGGGTGTGGGGGGAGGAGTAGTTTTTTAACTTCTATGTGCAATACTTTTATTTGGATCTTAACCATAAAAAAAATCTGAAGAAAATATATACTTAGATTAGAGAACAGATAATTAATGGTTGCCTGTAACACAGAGCATGTTCAATCTGTGTAATTACACCAAATCAAGCAGAAACACTATTATCAGCTGTTAAATGCTATTGTACCACTTGGCTTTTTACCTTTGTTTTTCCACTTGAGATGAGACATGACACCTTAATTGAATATATCTTGATGCTGATGTCAAATTTTAAAATATACAAAAGTGTGTCTCTCTCCCCTCCGCTCCACCAAGTCCTGGTGAACAGTTCTAAAAGTAGCTGAGATCATTTTACCAGCGACTGAGAAACCTGCTGTATCTGTGTTGTTCAGTGCATAGGTAATTTTACCTTGTAACAATGAAGAAAGACTATTTGGGAAACAGACAGAGACTGGCTAATCTGACTGATAGTTGATATCATCCTCACGACAGACTATCATCCATACATGCTGGGTCTTTTAGAGCTGTCAGCAGCCTTTGATATCACTGACCATGAGGTTTTAATGAGTTGCCCATGAATCCTGGCAGGCGTAGATGGAATCACACTACAGAGGTTCTGTTCTTTCCTCTTAGATGGATCCTGGAGGGTGGTGTTGGGCAATTGCTTATCTTCCCTGAAGGTTGTGTCATGTGGAGTCCTACATTCTTTTGTCACTCCTCTTGCTCATCATGGTTGTGAGGCAGCAGGGGAGAAGGGGAGATAATGAGATGGTTTGGCCTGCAGTGTCTTTAGTGTTGTGGACAATACAAAGCTGTACAGATTGTGCTGTCAGCCTGCCTGGCAAAAACAATAGCAAGGGGCTGAAATTCAGTCCAGATGAAATGAAGGAGATGCTGTTAAAATGAATATAGCTTAGGAAATATACATCAGCAATTCTTTTTTAAATCCAGACTGCAAACATCTGTTCTGGGTTTTTTTGCACTAGACAGATCATCACAAATTCTGTATATTGTCCGTAGTACATGGAGCAATTATTCCACCATCTTATCCTGGTTGGACTGTTCTGACTTTTAAAAAACCAACCAACCATACAGAACCATTGACATCTAGTTCTTGGTCAAACCACTCCTTGTTAGAAAACATATAAACTTTTTAATCAGTATCCCACAATGTGTTACGATTTCTTCACTTCAGGCAGTTAGCCAAGCATACCATACGTTATTTCAGTCCAGCGCTGGACTTTCCCACAGCACAGAAATCATATGTCTCAATCATTATAACAGTTAATAAGTTTCAGGCTTGTCATATGTCCAGTGGTTAATTGGTATCACAGCAGCATTAGGCAGGATGACAGAATATTAGGGTCTGACTCTGGACACTGGCCAGTTGGACCTCCTTTGATGTCACAGCTGAGGACCATTTCCCAGTGGTGCACAGCTGAGACCTTAAAATAGAGGAAAGTATCTACAGCCACTAGATGGGTTAACACACATGCACACAAAATTGGAAAGAGGGAAAAAACTTTAGTATCTTCTTCCCTATTCCATTTTCCTTCTTAAAGCCTTTACTCCTGACAGCATTCTGTGCCAAAAAATTAAAAATTCTGCACACAATATTTTAAAATTCTGCAAATTTTATTTGTCAAATAAATGTGGAATCTCCAGCATGGCATTGGGGAGCACAGGCCACTGGCTGCACAGAGGTGGGAGATCACTGTGCAGCTCCTGCTGCTCCCGGGACACAGATTCAGTGGTGAGGCTGCACCCAACCCTGACATGGTGGAAGGACCGGGCCTGCCACAGAAACACCCCTGGGCCCTGCCTCCCTTATGCCAGGTGCACCAGGTATGGGCAGGCAGGCTCAGCAAGGCAGGATACAAATGTGGAGGGGCTTAGTGTGGGGGTCCAGGTGTGGGTTGAGAGGCTTTTGAGTGGGGCAGTCTGGGTGTGGGTGGCTTAGTGGGGAATCTGGGTGCGGGGGGGGATCTGGATGCACAGGGGCTTGCTGGGGGGTTCTGGGTGCAACAGTAATGGGACTCTGCAGTGGGGTCCAGGTGAAGGTGGTTGGGGCTCAACAGGAGGGGGTCTAGGTGTGGGCAGTTTAGTGGGGGGGGGGGTTTCCGATTCTGGGAGAGTGGGACTCAGGGGGGTAGGGTTCCAAGTGCAGCTGGTTTGGGCTCGGTAGAGTGGGGATCCAGGTGTGGGTGGCTCCTTGGGGTGGTCCAGGGCCAGAGGGAGTGGGGCTCATTGGGGGGGGGGTTCTGGGTGCAGGGTGGGGGTTGAGGCTCAGTGAGAGGGTCTGGATATGAGGGGGTCTGGATGCACAGAGGTTGGGTGGATGCGGGATCAGCTTTCTGTACAGTGATCCCTCCCCCTGTAGCTGAGGAGCGATGGGTGCAGGAAGCATGGGGGCGGGACAGAGTTTGCAGAGCTTTCTGCAGCTGGGGAACAAATCTGGGGGTGGGTCTGACATGGCCTGGATGCCATGCTGGGGAAGAGGAAGTCCCATCCTCTTCAGCCCAGCCGGAACTAGAAGCTGAGCCAGGCAGGGTAGAAGCCACCAGCCGGGTCTTCCGCAGTCCCACCTGCTGCCCTGCAGTGATTTACCTCTCTGCTGGCTGCCCTGGGCATCTGAAACATACTGCTGGGGAGGGTCACGTGACTGCTCTTGTGGTTTCCCTTTGCTTCCCCATCAGAAAGTCATTTTTCTGCGGGGAGACATAAATTCTGCACAGGTTCAGTGGTGCAGAATTCCCCCAGGAGTATTAAAGCCTACTTAATACAATGAATACAGGGATAATACCCACACTCTCCTTCTTTAAAACACCTCACAGTTCAGCTTGATATGACTTCAGAGTAGGCCTGAGTCCTCTAAATTGCTGCTGGACACTGTGACTGGGCTGCAGAAGGAAGCAGTTGTTTCTCTTTGAAATCTTGCCAATAGAGGAGTGCTAGTGGTGGCACTTCAAAGGGAGATGTCCATTTTCCCCTTCCAGCCTAGCTATTTTGCTCAGCAGTGCTACAGGACGATGGTTCTAAGGTAGCGGAGATCAATTACCGAGTCTTCAATAGTCAAGTGGTGGTATTATTTATACTGCAGTTATGCCTAGAGTGCCAACCAAGACCAGGGTTCCATTGGGCTAAGCACTGTACAACATCATAGGCCTGGTCTACACTACGCGTTTAAACCGGTTTTAGGAGCGTAAAACCGATTTAACGCCACACCCGTCCACACTAAGAGGCCCTTTATATCGGTATAAAGGGCTCTTTAAACCGGTTTCTGTACTCCTCCCTAACGAGAGGAGTAGCGCTAATATCGGTATTAACATATTGGATTGGGGTTAGTGTGGCCACAGATCGACGGTATTGGCCTCCGGGCGGTATCCCACAGTGCACCACTGACTGCTCTGGACAGCAATCTGAACTCGGATGCAGTGGCCAGGTAGACAGGAAAAGCCCCGCGAACTTTTGAATATTTCCTGTTTGCCCAGCGTGGAGCTCCGATCAGCACGGGTGGTGATGCAGTTAAAAATCAAAATAAAGAAAGAGCTCCAGCATGGACGATGCGGACGTGATCGCTGTAAGGGCAGGCAAATCTGTTCTATCAGCGCTCCGTTACAGAAGATGAAATTCAAAATCATTTTTAAAATATCTCCAGACAGATGCCATAGCAGGGACTCAGCGCACTGCTGCGTGGCAAGCGTAACGGAAAGCCAAAGAATCAAATGGATGCTCATGGACTGGAGGACTCAAGCTATCCCACAGTTCCTGCAGTCTCTGAAAAGCATTTGCATTCTTGGCTGAGCTCCAAATGCTTCTAGGGTCAAAAACAGTGTCCGCGGTGGGTCAGGGCATAGCTAGGCAATTTACGCACCCCCCACACCCACCCCCAGAAGTGAAAGGGAAAACAATCCTGTCTTGACTCTTTTACATGTCACCCTATCTTTACTGAATGCTGCAGATAGACGCGATGGTGCAGCACTCAACACCAACATCCTTGCTCCCCCCCCGCCATGGGTGGCTGATGGTACAATAAGACTGATACCCATTGTCATCATCAGCCTATTGGCACATGGGGCAGTGCAAAAGGCCTGGTAACCATGCGTACTAGCATCGGTCAGGTCGATCAAGGGCGCCTGGCCCTAATTTTTCCTGGTAGATGGTACAATATGGCTGATAACCATCATCATCATAGCAACAGGGGGCTGAGCTTCATCAGCCCCCACCCTTCATGTGTAAAGAAAAGATTCAGTTGCCCCTGGACTAGCAGCAGGATGCTGGGCTCCTCTCCTCCACACTCCTTAATGTCCTATGTGGACTATCATAGCAACTGGAGGCTGCCTTCCACTCATTTCTCACTAACAAGTATTCCTGCATTCTTTATTACTTCATCACACAAGTGGGGGGACAATGCTATGGTAGCCCAGGAAGGCTGGGGGAAGAATGGAATGAACAGGTGGGGTTGTTGCAGGAGCACCCCCTGTAAATAGCATACAGCTCATAATCTATGCAGGATCTGACACAGAGCAGCTGTGCTCTCTGGTTCTCTGATACAGTGGTTCTCTAGTACACTTGCCCATATTCTAGGCAGGACTGATTCTATTTTTAGATACCAAAAAGGAGGGATTGACTCAGGAGTCATTCCCAATTTTAACTTTTTGCGCCCCTGGCTAAGAGCAGCCAGGGGCACTTATGACAGCAGCAAATGGAACAGTGCAAAAGGACTGGTAGCCATGCCCATCTTATTACCAATTTATGGTATGGTAGATGGTACAATATGGCTGATAACCATCTCTGCTATCATGCAAAAGTAAAAGCATGCAGCTGTGTAGCACTGCTGAATCGCCTCTGTGAGCGGCATCTAGTACACATACGGTGACAGTCACAAAAGGCGAAACAGGCTCCATGATTGCCATGCTATGGCATCTTCCAGGGCAATCCAGGGAAAAAAAAGGCATGAAATGCTTGTCTGCCGTTGCTTTCCCAGCGGAAGGAGTGACTGATGACATTTACCCAGAACCACCCGCGACAATGATTTTTGCCGCATCAGGCACTGGGATCTCAACCCGGAAATTCAAAGGGGGGGGGGGAGGCTGCGGGAACTATGGGATATTCACTACGGAATAGCTACCCACAGTGCAATGCTCCAGAAATCGACGCTAGCCTCGGACCGTGGACGCACACCACCGATTTAATGTGTTTAGTGTGGCCGCGCACACTCGATTTTATACAATCTGTTTTGTTAAACCGGTTTATTTAAATTCGGAATAATCCCGTAGTGTAGACGTACCCATAGTAAGAAAGCTCACTGGAATGCTGATTCCCGTTCTGGTGTCAGTGTTTAGAAAGGAGGCTGACCAATTGGAAAGGGTTCTGAAAAGAGCTACAAAAACGATTCCATGTTTCAGAAAGCCTGCCTTTACAATACAAGGCTGAAAAAGCTCAATCTATTTAGTTTACCAGGAGAAGGTTGAGGGAAGATTTCATTACAATCTAGAAGTACCTACATAGGGATAAGATTTCTGATAGTAGATGGCTGTAAATGCTTACCAAGATCCAATGGCTGGAAACTGAAGATAGACAAATGCAGATGAAAAATTAGGCACAAATTATTAACAGCATGGGTGATTCACCATTGGAACAGTTTTGGAACATTGGATGTGATGGATTCTCTGCCACGTGATGTTTTTAAATCAAGATTGCATGCATGTCTTTCTAAAAGGTTTGCTTTAGCTCAGTTACAAGTTATGGCCCTGATGCTGCAGTCACAGAGTGAAATCTCTGGCACATGTTATGTAGAAGCTCAGACAAGCTGATCATAATTTTCCCTTCTGGCCTTAAAATCTGTGAATTATCATTCTGAAGACAAGACAGACAAAGGGTGGGAGATGGAAACTATTACTGTCACGATTTCCCAGACTAGGAACTGGGGCAAAGAGAGATTAGATTATTTTTTCCAAGATCACACAGGAAAGCTGTGGTAGAACCAGGAATTAAACTCTGATCTCCTGAGCATGTTTGCTTTTGAAGGATGATGCTGGAATTCTGAATCAGCCTTTTAATCTCAGGTTGCATTAAAATTACACAGGTGTAACTGACTATACACGATACCAGCCAGTGGAGAATAGCTTTGGATTTCATAAAATACTAATTATACACATCAATTTTCAACTGCTACCCATATTACTACTGCTCAGAGCTGTGTTACTGAACACTTGGTATACTTCAGGATTGTTTTTTTGAGTGGCTGGGTGGTTATGGTGAACTGGCATTAGTTCATTCCAAATGTTTAACATACTCATCAAGTTCAATTAATTAAAGATTTGATTCCAGTCCAATGGGAATTGTCTTGAGTATAACAATAGGTTTTCATTCCTGTTCTTAAAAACTTAGCAATGTGTAAATAACATTACTTGAGTACATTGTACACAACTGCAAAATACCAGTTTCTGTAACTGAATGTTGGTTACAGACAGGGGTGGCTCTAGCAATTGCGCCACCCCAAGCAGGGCGGCATGCTGCGGGGGGCACGCAATCCCGCGGCTCCGGTGAACCTCCTGCAGACGTGCCTGCGGAGGGTCCGCTGGTCCCGCGGCTCCGGTGGAGCATCCGCAGGCATGCCTGCGGGAGGTCCACCCGAGCCGCGGGACCAGCGGACCCTCCGCAGGCATGCCTGCGGCAGGTCCACCGGAGGCACCGGACAACCGGACCCTCCACAGACATGCCTGCGGGAGGTCCACCGGACCTGCATGCCGCCCTCCCGGCGGCATGCCGTCCCAAGCATGTGCTTGGCGCGCTGGGGTCTAGAGCCAGCCCTGGTTACAGAATATTTATTTGTTAAACCTAAACTGGGCAGTGAGACAGTTTTTTGTCACTAAATCACATTTTAGATTCTGAATTTGGAATGAATCCAAATATCTTTCAGGTGAATAATAGAACCAGAATTACTGGATATTAATCTTTCAAGTTAAAGATGCCCATTAGCATCAGACTGAACCCACTCATTTTTGACTCAGATCTTTAATGCTATTCTGATATCTGAGAATAATTCTGATGTATAATAAATGAATAGCTGATTCTACTCTCACTTATATTGACGTAACCCCATTGATTTAAATGGGTTACTCCCAATTTACACTTGTGTAAATGAGAGAAAAATCAGGAATTGGACATTTTGTTTTTATTACTCTTTAAAGATCTCAAGTGACAATTATCTGGGCACAATTTTTACTTTGTTTCTTGACTGATGCATAATTGCTCTAAACTACCGAGTTTTTTATGAAACTACAACATTTAGTGCCTGTGATAGGGTGCTGGGCAAGAACTGCTGACTCAGCCTTCTGTCATGCCAGCTCCTGTTAAGGGAAGTAAATTGTAGCTGGCTAGTGAAAACCTGCGCCTAATTGGTGAATGGAAGACAGCTGCCCGGCCAATTAGCCTAAGGCTACATAAAAGCTGGGAGGAAAGAAACCGGAAGGGGTAGGGGTAGGGGTAGGGGTAGGGGTAGGGGCAGGGGCAGGGAAGGGAGAGGGATATTGCCTTCCTCCTAGGTGCAGACACTAGAATCCAAGTTGTGTATGCTTAGAAGTTGGTGGGAGCACAACCTGTAAATAAACAGCACCAATGGTTACTGAACTCCAGGGTCTCTGAGGCCTGGTCTACACTCGGGGGGGGGGGGTGTCGAACTAAGGTACGCAAGTTCAGCTACGCGAACAGCGTAGCTGAACTCAAACTACCTTAGTTCGAACTACTCACCCGTCCAGATGCCGCGGGATCGAAGTCCGCGGCTCCTCCATCGACTCCGCCACCGCCGTTCGCGGTGATGGAGTTCCGGAGTCGACGGGAGCGCGTTCGGAGTTCGATATATCGCGTCTAGATGAGACGCGATATATCAAACTCCGAGAAGTCGAACGCTACCCGCCGACCCGGGCGGGTAGTATAGACGTAGCCTGAGAGACACTGTCAGCACAGCAGGGTCAGGAGCCAAGAGGGCTCCGCAGCACCTTGCTACAGTGCCCAACTATTATTATTTATTTACTAGTTGTTGTTTGCTATTTGTATTACAATAGTACATAGGAACCCTGAACAAGAACTCCATTTTTCTAGGATTTGTACAAACAGAACAAAAAGTTGGCCCCTTCTCAAAGAGCTTACAATCTAGCTACAAGTCTAGAGCAGTGGCTCCAGGCCAATGGGAGCAGCTAGAATGATGTAATGGCTGCCGCTTCCAGTTTGCAAATTTGTATTGAAGTTGTTTAATTGTTTTAGTAAAAAAAAATTAAAATAAATTCTGAAAAAATAGAAACTGAAATTTTTTAAACAAACCATTTCAATTTTGTTTTGAAATTTACTTTAACTCCATTTTTTAAGAAAGATTAAAACTCAAAACTAACATTCATTTTGACTTAATGAAACATTTAGCCAACCCAAAATGAATTTTTTCTTCAACTTTTTGGTTTTTTGAAACATTTCTTTTGGGATCAATCTAAAACAATTTTTTTTCAGTACAGCCAACAAACATAAATATCTGTACTAGGAAGGAGTGATCAAAAAAATCTCAAAAATTAACAAAAAGGATGCACAGCTATTTTCATTACAAAATCATAATTTGTATACTTTTTGCCTTAAAGTTCTTGTGATCTCTTTAAAAAAGAAAACTTTTTACAAATTCCTCTACAATCTATGTTCCCTACTTATTTTCTTCTGATTATAAAGGCTCTGGTCTTTATTTTACTGGCTTGATAAATTAAACTCTGGAAACCCATATTTTGTTGTTGAAACTTAGAGATTGTCTGGTATTTTGGTTTGATCATTTGACGTAGGTCATCAGGAAGTGGAAGGATATTTCTGGGCATTATTTTTGCTGTTTCAGTATTGGTGTGGAAAATGGTCTATTTAGTCTATTTTTGGTCTAACCCTTCTGTTCTGTTTAAGTACATGGCACCAATCAAATAAGTACTGTCATAATCTGAAAATACTGTTGTTGCTCTTTACCAAGTTTAAATACTAGACAGTGATAGGCTCATTGCTAGTAATTCAGGCTAATATTCAAAAAAGCAGATTTTATGTCACAAACTTATGTGGTTCTGTATTATGAGCTATATTTTGCCATAAGTTATTAAACAGAACTCCCCATTTGAGTTAATGGGGGTTCCTATTTAAAACCAATGACACAATATGGCCCTATTTATATACATTAACTAATTATTTAATTGCATTTTACATTTTAATAATTACAGGTCACATGTAATTACATCTATATACAGTAACTACATAACCAAAGGCATAAAATTAGGGTCATAGAGCCCGGGCTCCAGCCTGAGCCTGGAAGTCTACACAGCAGTGAAACACCTGACAGCCTGAGCCTGAGTCAGCTGGCCTGGACCAGATGCGGGTTTTTCTTTGCTGTGTATACCTACCCTGAAAGTCCAAGTTTGGGTGCTGGATCACTCTTGTCCACAAGTTTGTTGACCCCGTCAATGAATTCAAATAGAATTGTGAGGCAACATTTTCCTTTACAAAAGTCATATTGACTCTTCCCCAACATATTGTGTTTATCTATGTGTCTGATCATTCCATTCTTTGCAATATTTTCAACCAATTTGCCTGGTATTAAAATTACGCTTACTATAATTGCCAAGATTGCCTCTGGAGCTCTTTTAAAAAAATCACTCCCCATGCAGTTCATATAAACCTGTCAAGGGCCAGATGTGGGACACAAGATGCGATAAAGACCTAAGCCAAGGAGACACAAAAATAAAATATTCATGCAGGAAACCAAAAATGCGGTGAGATATGTCCTGTCAGAGTAAATAACTCTTCCTATAATCACACAGTCATGATTCTTTGTTTCTAATGGAAATAATCATCAACAATAAAAGGGAGTAGACCAAATTCATGAAGGTAACTTTCAAACTAAAATGAGTGATGCCCCCTTCAGAATGAAGTAGAATTCAGAAGTATAGATTCCATGGCCAAAAGAGACCATTGTGGTAATCAAGTCTGACTTCCTGTTTAACACAGGCCATAGGACCACGCCCCCCCAATAATTCTCAGAGCAGATCTTTTAGAAAAAACATCCATCCATGTTGATGAAGAATCCACCACAACCCTTGGTAAATTGTTCCAATGAGTAATTACCCTCACTGTTAAAAGTGTACCTTATTTCCAGTCTGAATTTGTCTAACTTCAACTTCTAGCTATTGTTATGCTTTTGTCTTCTAGACCAAAGAGCCCATTATCAAATATTTGTAACCCATGTGTAGGTACTTATAGACTGTAAGCAAGTCACCCTTTAACCTTCTCCTTGTTAATCTAAATAGATTGAGTTTCTTGACTTTATCACAGAGCCATGTTTTCTAATCCTTTAATTATTTGCTTGGCTCTTCTCTGAACCCTCTCCAATTTATCTCTCTTGAATTGAGGATGATGTAGCTCCACTGAGGTCAATAGGGGCTGCACAGGATTTTAAATAAGGGCAGAACTTGGTGCATCAGAAGAAACTTATGAGACTCTATCCTTCATTTCACAGTAAGTGCCATGCTTTAGTGGGCCCTGCTAATTGGAGAGTTTGCAAAACATGACTGACATTTTTCTCTTCTTAAATGGCTGGTGGCTGGACCTGTTGACCTGACTTTTCTGAAAAAAGATGATCATCTTGGCAAATAGATGAACATGCAAAGAGTTCTGTGGCACTTTATAGACTAACAAACGTATTGGAGCATGAGCTTTCGTGGGTGAATACTCACTTCGCCGGATGCACATGAACATACAGCTTTGGGGACTTGAGCTGTATTCCAGGTTGAGCTGTATTCTCATTTGTCTCTAGGAGGCAGGGATCACTTGTCAATCTCTTCCCCCCCGAGCCCCGTCTCACTCTCTGGGCAAGGCTGCTGAATTCCCACCATTGACAGTGTGTGTGTAGGAAGTGACCCTCAAAGTAGATCTTCTTCCGCCTTGTGGCAGTTCAACTGAGTCTGGACAAGAACTTTGAAGGGGGTGTGGGAAGGAGCTCACCATTCAAGGCAAATTTCTCTGCTTGCCTGAATGCCAGGACACTGGCTCTGGTACTTCTGCTCTCCAGCCTAGCTTTCCAACTATCTCAGGATAGGGGCACAAATACCTCTCTGCAGCTAGCCTGCCTGCATGGGAAAGAGAGAGTGTTTCTCCCTGAGTCCTTCTACCCTGTTGTGACCACCGAATTATTTGGAGATTGGATGGGAAAGGAAGAACGGTTCAGTGCTTTTCTGCTTTTCTGCTCTGCCACCATCTCACTGTGTGCTCTTGAGCAAATCTCTTAGTAGTTTCACATCTGTAAAATGGAATAATAGCATTTCCCCACTTCATGTTGTGAGGATAAATACATTAAAGATTATGAGGTGCTCAGATACTACAGTGATGGGGGCCATGTAAATATCTTAAATAGATAGGTTGGAGGAGGAAAATTGGGAAGGGAGAAACAAGTGTTCCTTCTGCCTTTGCACAACCTGAGGCTGTGGATGTTCCTGTGTGAAGCAATAATAGCTTGTTGTAGTCTCTTTTCAGGAGGCTGCTTCTAGCCCTGCCTCCTGCTGCTGACACAGAGAGTCACTCTCAGCAGGGATGGGCCTCCTCAAGCAAAAAGGCAGGTCTTCAGCCCTAAAATGACTAATATTAGTTTAATAAAAAAGACCAAGATTGGTCATATATTCACCGTGGCCCTCACTTTACAGAGAAGGGAAGGTCAGCAAGAAGCTGATGCCAGCTGTGCTTTATTTCTGAAGTGCTCCTTCATTTCTCATCTGTATGTGAGTGAGGCAGAGTACATGAATAGACTTTCTGATTGTGTGGACTGTATGTAGAGTTACAGAACACATTTCACACTTATATCCCAAAATAGGTTGCAAGTGGCCACAGCAAGCGGCCAAGCTATTTGGAAGCCCATGTTTTCAGGAAATACAGCAATTTATCTCCCATGTCACCAAAGGAGTGATGCGGCTGGAAGTAATTAAAAAAAATGCACATCTTATCACATTATGGCATTTTCAATAAGAAGATTTCTTACCTTTTAATAGGGATATAGGATAAGATATCCGCAGAGCAAAGACCAGGTTTTCCTTTCACTTGGATTCAGTTTTGGGAATAACTCTGTGAGTAGGAACAGCTGTTAGCAGAGGTTTCTTGTCCTCAGCAAGAGCCAGCTCAGATTACACTATTGTAATTTGTGGAAGATCTGCAGTGAACTGAGCAAAAGTGCTCAGTATTGGTCAAACTCTGCTCTCCATTGTAATTAACCATCATTGAATGTCATCAGTATTTTACACTGGGGAAAACTGAGGCACAGAAGGCAAAGTTTCCAAAAAAAGGGTCTCAGGGAGTTAGGAACACAAGTGCATTTTATTTTCAGTGAGACTTATGCTCCCAACTCCCTGAAGTGCTTTTGAAATTCCCACCCAGAGACAATAAGTGACTTTCTTAGTCGCATAATGAGCTTGTGACAGAACTGGGGCTAGAATCCAGGTTTGCTAAGCAATGGAGACATTTGTAACCTTTACAGGGGGCTTCACGGTGGTTCCAACAGTTAAAATTGTTGATCACATGAATCAGATTTACTTCAAAGAACATGCTACAAGCTCCACTCACCATGCCACAAGACTTGTAAAGTCCATGAATTGTTCTTACAGAAGTCAAGGAAATTACAAGTTCTATAGCCACACTTCACGCTATTTATAACATCTGTAAAACTTCTCATGGAACTTACAATATATTTGAAAACTTTATTATTTGACCCTAAATAATTAAAAATGGTCCTTTGCATTTGTTCTTACTGAGAAACTCTCCCTATGAGAAATCTGCCGTCTCTCTAATAAGCTGTTTTGTGTTGAATTGACAAATATTGCGCAATTTAGAAAATGGATTTGTTTTTGCTTTTTAAAAATTCCATATCTTAAAAACGACATGCCTGGCTAACCTCAAACTGGAAGAAATATAGTTCTACTGTACATTGGGCAAAGGCTACATGGAGGGTAGGGTGACCAAATGTTCTGTTTCAACTGGGACCGTCCCTTTTTTAAGCCCTGTTCTGGCCGTCCTGACTCTTTTTTTGGCAAAAGTGTGCATTTGTCCACTGATGGTCAGTTGGCAAGAGCAAATGGGACAACTGCCAACTTTTGCCAAAAAGGTGGGGCGTGCACCCCTAGTGGAGCACAGAGGAATGGGGGGGGGGCAAGTGGC
This sequence comes from Mauremys reevesii, assembly GCF_016161935.1. Lineage (NCBI taxonomy): Eukaryota > Metazoa > Chordata > Testudines > Geoemydidae > Mauremys > Mauremys reevesii. Next base: position 28,076,099 of record NC_052631.1, read on the forward strand.
GATGAGAGGTGCAGGGAGGCAGAACAGGACTCCAGCGAGCGGTGATGCCAGGGTGGAGGTGGAGGGTAGGCATGGCTTGGGTGAACAGTAATGCCAGCTCCATCTGTGTGGGGGGGGGCAGGGGCATCATGGCTCGGTGAGGAGTGACACCAACCCCACATGGGGAGCAGGTTGGGCTTGGCTGAGAGCTCTGCATATAGGGGAGGCAACTCAGTTCAGCCCCATGCATGGAGGGGTGGGGGGAGAACGGGGCAGGGTATGGGCCAGCCCCATTTGCGGGGAGGGGGGGTAGAGGGGTAGGGAAAGAGCCAGCCCCAGGTGCAGGGCAGGGCAGGACTTAGGTGAGTGGCTCAGACCAGCCCTGTGCGGTGTCCCATTTTCTCTTTTAGGAAATATGGTCACTCTAACTGTAGGGTTGTAGGAAACCACTAACCCCTCCCCTCCTACCCTACTGCTCATTGGGCAAAGCAAGTTAATATCTAGGCCCAAAAGATTATAAAACAGAAAAAGTTAATAAATAAATAAAAGTCAAAGCAATGAAGTAGAAGAGCAAGGGCGGCAATACGCACTTGCCACATGCTAAGTCTTCTAGGAGGCATGTAAATGGATTAAGATGCTTCTAATTGGTAGACAGTGGAAATCTCCATTGCGGGTTAAAAAAAGAGGATGGAATATTTTTATCACATTGAATTTCTCCATTAATGTTAATTAGGGATATGCACCATGTGGCCGAGTTGATAAAGCCAAGGAGTTGGTGATAAAATGATCCTAGGTGTTCTAATTATTCTGCTTAGTTAATTTTCCATCGTCCTCAGTATTCTCCACTTACTTACAGTGGATGCCTTGGAAAGTAAGAATGAGACTTAAAATCTTTGGGGTCGATTTATGTACATTGTGAAGTATAGTCTTTACATTTGACTCCAGAATTGCTGTTTGTCCCTCTCTATCAGCTATTCATTCACTTAAACTATTAGGCTTCTTCTCACCTACCTCTTTTTATTTTTATTGATTGATTGATAGGAATGACTCCTCAAAGAGATTTGTCTAGTAGATGCTATTGCTAGTGTTAAATCAGTACTTAAGACTTTTTCTCCCGGAATATATGTAGGATGGTCTTTTCAAAGCACCCAATGATAGCCTAACTTTGCTTTCATTGAGGCAATGGTAAAACTCTCTTTGGCTTCAACGGAAACAGTATTGGATCAACACTAATTGGTTTTGAAAATCCCACCTACAATATATTAAATAATTTAGGGTAAAATTCTTCCCTCAGTTACAGCTATGTAATTCTCACTGATGTCATGGGGATTATATCGGTGTAAGCAAAGTCAGAATATACTCCTCTGTATTTTATTTTAAAGCTTTGTATTAACTCTTGTGGCAAGGCACCTTCTCAGTCTCACCAGCCTTCACTGCTTTTAGCCTTGGTGAGATAGGGCTGGGTAAAACAGTCCCTCTTGGTTGCACAGAGGAAATCCGTTCCTTCTCTCCACCAGTCTTTTGGTCTTGGTTTTCTCCCTTATAGGAGGGAATGCAGCCTCCCCTCCTGGTGAGGCTCGCTGTCTCACTGCTCCTAACCTACTGGCGGTATGACTCCTTCTCTGTCTTCCCCCTCTTCTCCCAGCAGGGGAGGGTTTAAAAAGGTCTCAGGCAGCCCTTAGTTGGAATCAGCTGACCTTTGATGCAGATGAGGTTAGGGGAGTTGCCTTAATCCTATCACCCTTGTCAAGAGGGGTCTAGGTTTTGTCTCCCACTGCCTTTTCATTGCTTTCTGTAAGTCTTTCCTCTGATCGGTTTTGGTTCAAGCAGAGACTGGGAGTGAGGGTGTTCATGAGTCAGACAAGCTGGATACTGCGCCTTGGTTCCCCAAGAACACAGAGCTGACTGGTATCATAACATTTTCTTTATGATCATTCTATTAACAGATGAATGGGTATAGATAAAAATGCAGGTATGGTCATCTTAACCCTAGTAACTGATAGGATTAACCCTAATGACTTTGCTAATTCTCATATACTGAATATTCTTTTTCATGATATCCATTTTGGGCAGACTTGAAATTGGAACGATTTGGATTAGGAATGTAGTAATTCAACCTTGTCCCTGATATGGAAGTTTTGTGCAATTTGTGCATTTTTTCAGTTTGGAGAATGGAAGCATGCAGAGTACCATTTCCATATGGAAACCAAAATTAGTAATTTTTTCTGCCATGGATCATGTAGGAGGACTTTGCCCTAACTCAGCAGCACTTCAGATCACTCTTTTTGCCTGTGCTGACTGAACACAGTGGGAGATGTGAATTGATGACAGTTAGAAGTATAGGTAAAATAGACCAGTCATTTTAAAAACTGCAAGTATTGTACTTGATATCAGCAATTGTGTAAGGATGGCAATTATTATTATTGTCATATAGTAAGAAAGGTCAGCTAATAAGCTGGGCTGCAGAGAAGCCATGGAAATATAGTGTACTGTACCCCATGTTCCCCCAGCCCTAAGAACACACAGTACTATTCCATCAAATTGTGAGAATAGCTTAATTTTTTATAGGTTAGAGCATCTATTGCAGTGATTAGCTTCTCTACTACAAAGTTCATTTAATTTCACATTTAATTTTATCCACATTTCCGTTTTTAATTAATCCAGATATAGAAATGCTATAGTAACCGGACAGCATGTTCCTTGAAGAAATGAAACATGTGACAATGTCACAGCATCAGAGTAATCTCATTAAAGAGATGATTATATAATACACATCTTTAAAAGTTAACTAAGTTTTCATATATTCATATATCTTATGGGATAGTTTTTAAATATATCTGAGAAATATTCATCTTGGTAATATGTGGTTTGGAATTTTAAATGCCCAGAGTCTCTTGTGGAAATTACAGTGAGAGTGTGGAGAAATAAATCAAGCTCATGGCATTAGTAATCATACATTTTGGAGCAGGATCAGAATACATTTTTCAGGACGAAATTTCCAGCACTTATGCCTGCATGATGGATAAGATATGCAGATCCTTTGTAGAGACATAGTTCTAGTTATCTATAAATCTACCGTACATGTTGCTGAGTGTTTTCCTGCAGGGCCCAAATTTTCTAAAGGAAATCAATCTGGTCTCTAAAACTGTGGTGCAATTCTTTAGTTAAGTTTTTGCATTTGCAAAACTCAAGAGCTACAAGCATAGGCTATGTTTCTATGTAATTTCTTCTAGCAACTAGACATAAAAATGCAAAGCTTGATTTTTTTTCCAGATGTGCTGAGTGCCTGCAACTCCTACTAACTGCACATGGAGTTGGGGGCACTTGCATCTCTGAATTTTGGATGTACAACAATTGTACAACTCTCCCACAATTTTTGATGCTTGGGTGAAGCCTTTTCAAACACCTGGTCCAAAAAAAAAACCTTTTAGTACTGTGAATGACAAATTACTATTTTATCTTTATCAATCCTGATTTTTATATCCTATAGACACAGCTCTGATGAACAGCAGTAGTGGGATCTATGCATCTAAACTACAGAGCAGAAAAAAACCTTTACTCTTAGCCTGCTCCAAAATGTATGTTGACTAGTGCCATTCACTTGCATTATTACACTATACCCATATCTGCATCTGAACATGCAAATGTGAGCTTGTGTTCCCAGTCTGGAGTTTTGTACATGCAAAAGTCCAGATGAGGAATATTATGCCTGCAGTTCCTGGGGCTGCTTCGGAAAATGTGGCCCTAGAGGGCTATCACTAGAGCTCGGCAAATCTGCGGATAGCTGCAGATATCTGTATCTGCAGATGCGGATACCACAGACCATTTTTGTAGCTTACGGATGGATGCAGATCCAAAATTTGTATCTGCACAAGGCTCTAGCTATCACTACTTTTTTTCAGAGGGAAATCATCATGACACCCCAAATGCTTTCTATTGTTTCTGCTCCAGTATCAAATCAGCCACACTGTTCTTCTGTTGTGAAACTCAGGCTTTGGGATAAAATTAAATTTTAGACTCTGTAGCAGGGTGGTCACCCCGCTCATGCCCTGAAGGGCTTAAAACAGCCCTGGGAGAGGGCTAGGGTGGGGGAAAAGCTAGGCTGATTGGGGAAAACAGCCACAGGTGGGGCCACACCCTAATCAGGCCATGGCTGGCCCTATAAAAGGGCAGAGGGCCAGAGACTGAAAGAGACTCTCTCTCTGCCTGTAGAGAGAGAAGGACCAGGCTGCCTAGGGGCTGAGCAGGGCCCCTGAGGTGGAGCAGTGCTGGAGAAGGGCAGAGGGAGCTGGGGAGCTCAAGCCTAATAAAACCCCAGGCTGCCTACAAAAGGTACTGGGGCTGCAGAGGGGTAGCCCAGAGGTAGGCAGAGGCAGCTGGTCCAACCCCTCTTGCCAATGATGAGTGGTGTATAGACTTCAGTGCCCCAGTAAGCAGGGGGCTAGATGATGACTGGCAGTGGCCACTGAGGCAAGGTGGGGATAAAGGGTGGGGGTTCCCCTGCCAGGGGGCAGCACCCCAAGATAAAGGGCCACTGGGGTCCAGGAGAGACACGGGCTAGCAGCAGGCAAGACACCGGCCTGCAGAGGGTGCTCTGGCTGGCAAGAGCTAATTCCCAGGATGACCAGCAGGAGGCGTCCTGCCACAGACTCCCATAGTGGAGACCAGGTGAAATGTGAGGATCTCATTCAGATGATTTCTGATAGTATAGCCTGTGTTTTCCAGTTACTCCTTGATACCAATCTGCTAAATGGATTTTTCAGTAGCCTCCTACAAAGCTGTTTGTTGTGTTCCCTTCCAGCTGAAAGCCAGGGTCCTGATGACAGCCAGCTGGTATCAAAAGGCAAGTCAGAGAGAGAGTGTGTGTGTCAGTGGGCAAGAACCATCAATAAGAGTCTGCAGCCATTAAAACAAGAATGAAACAACACAGCGAGATAGTTCAGCTTATTTAGCAGTATTCCTTAAGAAAACAGGGTCTGAAAAAAGTCTTCACGGTTGTTTAAAGGATTAACGTTTTAAGTTTTAGTTTTACTAAAAATAAACCCCAAACCGAAAAACTGGTCAGAGTTCTAGAAATGTTTGACCTTTGCTTTCAACATGCAAGCCAGACTTATAGCTGTTTCATAAGAATAGAGCACCACCTTGTGTTGGTAATTTATTACACCTTGTAACACCTTCAATGAACATCTCTCTGTACAGTTTTTGAACCTGAATATAAAACCCCTGAGACATGCACTTGTTCTTCAAATAGTGCTGTGTAGTTGTACTTATATAGTGCAATATGCCCTGTGCTTATGCTAAGACACTAAAAAGAGCTAAGAGTGTAGCTGCCAGAAATGGGTAGATGAGCTAATGTATCCAATACACAGATCTCACTGTGTATATTTCATCTGTCCATTTATAGTAATTTTGATCTGTTCTGATTTCAGATTGAGTATTACCCTGATAACTGGTTGGAGGGTTTATTATACCTGCATTTATCATGAACCATTTGTATCGAGGTTTTAAAAATGTAGAGTTTATTCCTATTATCCTTGAATGTACCTTGTGTGCTTCTCTTTCAGCCACCAACCTGCTGACCATCAGTGAGTGCACCACAACAGCATACTCCTCTTCAAAACATCTGTACCAGATGGCTTAAAGGTCGCTAATGTGGCGCCAATTTTTAAAAAGGGCTCCAGAGGCGATCCTGGCAATTACAGGTCAAGTATCAGAGGGGTAGCCGTGTTAGTCTGGATGTGTAAAAAGCAACAAAGAGTCCTGTGGCACCTTATAGACTAACAGACATATTGGAGCATAAGCTTTCGTAGGTGAATACTCACTTTGTCAGATGCATGTAGTGGAAATTTCCAGAGGCAGGTATAAATATGCAGGCAAGAATCAGTCTAGAGATAACGAGGTTAGTTCAATCAGGGCGGCTGAGGCCCTCTTCTAGCAGTTGAGGTTTGAACACCAAAGGAGGAGAAACTGCTTTTGTAGTTGGCTAGATAGTCACAGTCTTTGTTTAATCCTGAGCTGATGGTGTCAAATTTGTAAACGAACTGAAGCTCAACAGTTTCTCTTTGAAGTCTGGTCCTGAAGTTTTTTTGCTGCAGGATGGCTACCTTTAAATCTGCTATGGTGTGTCCAGGGAGATTGAAGTGTTCTCCTACAGGTTTTTTGTATATTGACATTCCTAATATCTGACTTGTGTCCATTTATCCTTTTCCGTAGGGACTGTCCAGTTTGGCCAGTGTACATAGCAGAGGGGCATTGCTGGCACATGATGGTGTATATTACGTTAGTGGTCATGCAAGTGAATGAACCGGTGATGTTGTGGCTGATCTGGTTAGGTCCTGTGATGGTTTCGCTGGTGTCGCTATGTGGGCAGAGTTGGCATTGAGGTTTGTTGCATGGATTGGTTCCTGAGTTAGATTTACTATGGTGCGGTGTGTGGTTGCTGTTGAGAATATGCTTAAGGTTGGCAGGTTGTCTGTGGGCGAGGACTGGCCTGCCTCCCAAGGCCTGTGAAAGTGAGGGAACGTTGTCCAGGATTGGATCATGATAAAGGGAGTATTCACCCATGAAAGCTTATGCTCCAATATGTCTGTTAGTCTATAAGGTGCCACAGAACTCTTTGTCACTAATTACAGGTCAGTGAGCCTAACTTCAGTACCGAGTGTATTGGTAGAAACTATAGCAAAGAACAGATTTATCAGACACATACATAAACATAATTTGTTGGGAAAGAGTCACCATGGCTTTTGAAAAGGGAAGTCATGCTTTATTAATCTATTAGATATCTTTGAGGGAGTCAACAAGCATGTGGATAAGGGTGAACGGCTTAATTAAAGGCACGTGGATTGTCAGAAAGCCTTTACCAAGGTCCCTCACTAACAGGCTTTTAAGGAAACTAAGTAGTCATGGGATAAAAGGGAAGGTAACTGGTTGAAAGATAGGAAACAAATGGTAAGAATAAATGGTCAGTTTTCACAATGGAAAGAGGTAAAAACTGGGGTCCCCTAAAGATTTGTAATGGGACTTGTGCTGTACACTATTCTTGTAGCTGAACTTGCGTATCTTAGATCGATTTCCCCCGCAGCCCCCGCCCCCAGTGTAGACCAGGCCGAAGAGCTGTGCCTAATGGTGGGTGGGGAAGAGCGGGAAGGCTAATTAAGCCACTGGTCAGAGTCTATGAAAAGGCACAGGAAGGAAGTAGGAGGGGGGGAAGCAGACAGTGAGGAGAGAGAGATTTCTCTTCCCTGCTTGCCGAAGAAGCTGAGTACCCCCCCTTAAGACAGTAAAAATGAGGCTGTATAATGTTCAAGGGTGGTGGAAACCAACATAGTATATAAACTGCACTGGGTGTTTTACCAGCATAAAGGTCTCGAAGCTGTTTGTGGACTTGAACAGGGACAGGAGCAAGTGGGCCCTGCCACAAGAAGTGTTATTTATCCTGTCACCCAATACAAATACAAATACAAATACATCAACATATTCATTAATGATCTGGAAAAGGGAGTGAACAGTGAAGTGGCAAGGTTTGCAGATGATGCAAAATTATTAATTTTGTAATTAAGATAATTAAGTTTAAAGCAAACTGCGAAGAGATGCAGAAAGATCTTACAAAACTGGGTAACTGGGCTACAAAATGGCAGATGAAATTCAATGTTGATAAGTGCAAAGTAATGCACATTGTAAAAAAAAATCTCAACTACAAATACATAATGATGGGTTCTAAATTAGCTGTTAGTACCCAAGAAAGAGATCTTGGAGTCACTATGGATAGTTCTCTGGAAACTACTGCCCAATGGATAACGGTGGGCAAAAACATTAACAGAATGTTAGGAACCATAACTTAGGAATTATTAGGAAAAGGATAGAAAATATCATAGAGCTACTATATAAATCCATAGTGTGCCTGCACCTTGAATACTATGTCCAGTTCTGGTCAGCCCATCTCAAATATCATGGAACTGGAGAAGAGCCAGAAAAGGGCAACAAAGATGATTCAGGGTATGGAACAGCTTTCATATGAGGAGATACTAAAAATGTTAGGGTTGCTGATCTTAGAAAAGAAATGATTAAGGAAACATATGAGAGAGGTTTATAAAATCATCTTAAGTGTGAAAAAAGTGAATAGAGAAGTGCAACAGAGTGCTGGGCAACAACCGCTGAGCCTGCACTCTGGTCACTGTAGCTCCAGTTAAATACTGCAGAACAGATGTTGTTAAGAAAGGTATGTCTACACTTCCCACCGGATCGGCGGGTAGTGATCGATCTATCGGGGATCGCTGTATCGCGTCTCGTCTAGAGAGGCGGAAGCAGAGTTGACAGGGGAGTGGGGGCCGTCAGTCCTGCGCCGCGAGGATGCAAAGTAAGTCGATCTAAGATACGTCGACTTCAGCTACACTATTCTTGTAGCTGAACTTGCGTATCTTAGATCGATTTCCCCCGCAGCCCCCGCCCCCAGTGTAGACCAGGCCGAAGAGCTGTGCCTAATGGTGGGTGGGGAAGAGCGGGAAGGCTAATTAAGCCACTGGTCAGAGTCTATGAAAAGGCACAGGAAGGAAGTAGGAGGGGGGGAAGCAGACAGTGAGGAGAGAGAGATTTCTCTTCCCTGCTTGCCGAAGAAGCTGAGTACCCCCCCTTAAGACAGTAAAAATGAGGCTGTATAATGTTCAAGGGTGGTGGAAACCAACATAGTATATAAACTGCACTGGGTGTTTTACCAGCATAAAGGTCTCGAAGCTGTTTGTGGACTTGAACAGGGACAGGAGCAAGTGGGCCCTGCCACAAGAAGTGTTATTTATCCTGTCACCCAATACAAAAACTAAAATTTCAGCCAGTGAAATTAATAGGCTGCAGATTTAATACAAACACGAGGAAGTACTTTTTCATACACCGCACAGTAAATATGTGGAACTTGTTGCCATGGGATGTTGTGAAGGCCAAGAGTATAACTGGGTTAAAAAAAGAACTAGATTAGTTCATGGAAGAGTGGATCCATCAGTGGCTATTAGTCAAGATAGTCAAGGATGCAACCTGATGCCTAGGGCAAACCTGAGCTTCTAATTGCCAGAAGCTGGGAGGGTAAAACTGGGTGGATCACTCCAACTGCAATGTTCTGTACACTCCCCCGGACACTTTGGTACTGATCACTGGTGGAGTCATGGTACTGGGCTAGATGGACCATTTGTATGACCAACATGGCAGTTCTTATGTTCTTATTGCATGAAGCACACTTATTTTTCAATTGGAGAAAGCAAATTCAAGATGATGTGGCTCAGACTAGCCCTCTTATAGCTTACCTCTTGCAGGGCTTCACATCAAGTCTCCAAATGGTACAGGATCTGCTCATAAGAGAATACTAATTACAGTTTGTTCCCAAGTCAGTTTTCTGTAGCTTTTTAAGCTTATCAATGGCTGTGTTTTTTTAATGAGTAATTCAAGCATATATAGGAATTCCACTTGGTCAATATATTTTGTCTGACTCGGTGCAGAGTCTGGAGCTCTCACCAAGTGTGATGAAAGAAATAAATGGTGAAAGTGACTAACACTTCCCTTGCAATGACCAACAAGTTGTCCTCATTCTTGTGTATTCTTAAGAAATGTTTGGCTATCCAGACTCGCCTCCCCTTTATATTTTTCTATCTGCTCAGGTTGTACTAGGTCATGAACAATGACAAACTCCCACTGTCCTGGGGAATGAGGACAGATTTGAACCCTGGCCTTTCAGCCCTAAAGGTGTGGGCTATTACTACTTGGGCTAAACGAGTAATGTCCTTATATTGTAACAGTAGTAATAGGCTGCTATCCTCCTATGAAAACCAACCACTAGATGGTATGGGTTACACATGCTATGCTAGATTTTTGCATGAGATTCTGTGGCTGCTCCTCTAAGAGGCACATCATAAAACTTGCAGCACAACAGGAATGGGGTCTAAAGTGTCTTCAAGCCTCCTTTTTGGCCCTCCCAATCCTGAGTTCTTTCCAGGACTGGAGAGGCCGTGGCATAACTTAGACAACCCTGTAGGCATGTGAAAGTAACAGCAACCTTTCCGGTCTGCCCTACAGACCACAGCGATACCTGAAATATTCACAGATGTGCTTGCTGTTACCCCATCTCCAGCATGCTTTTCCTGCCCCTAGGCTTGACTCCTCATAACTTCTCTGCCAGGGCTTGTGAAGGGGACCTTGGGTGGCAGACTTAAGGTTGTCTTCAGCCGTGCTTGCACTGCAGGAGTCCTCCTCTGGTTGGAACCAGGGCTTTTAGAGCCCCTTAATGCTTCTCTAACCCTTTTATGTGGTATAAAGAGGACAGGGCAGGGCTAAGGATCTAACCGTTTACGTTTAGAAAAATAATCAAGACCAAATTGCAAAATACTTGTGAAAACGTGTTTAGTTAGGGCCAGATTGTGAACTCATTCCCAATGCTGAGCAAATACTGATCATGACACAGTTATATCCTCAATCATATCTCCATGACCCACCAAGGCAGATCCATGCTTCTGGGACAATGCAGGGCAAAAAATAAAATGCAGGATAAAGTATGCGAATGGAAAATTTGCGGTTTAGGGGTTTATGGAATTAATCCCAGAGGACATTAGATTAATGAAAACACATACCATTTTTGAACAAGCTACAAGACTTTCTTTTTTTTTAACCGTAACTTTCTTTTTGCATGAACACTTTTTGCGTTTTATGAGATATGAACACAAACAGATCCTTCTTTCCCAACATTCATATGTTGCCTGTGTTCTTAAATTATGAGCTCGGTGAGGAAGGGAGTTGGATCTTTGTGTGTGCGTGTTGAGAGAGTCTACTCCATAGTAGGCGCCAGTGGATTATAAGAATATTCATACAAGCACGACTCAACATTGAGATTGGACAATAAATAGAAAAATAAGCAAGAGAAAGATAAGTGAGAGGAAAGAGAAGATGTAGAAAGCAAAGAAGAATGTATAAATCTGCACAGATCTGTTAATAAAAAAATAAAATGTAGGAAAATAATAGCAATACTTAGTAATTTAATACATTTGGAAAATGTTTATCTGCATACAGCCTGTATTCCAAGGGCCATTAAAAATACACTAATTGTACATTTCCAAAAAGTAAGCCTGAGATTCTCAGGTTTGAGATCTACTGTACCATTCAATTACTTAACAAGGGGACTGTAGCCTTTCATAATGGAGTGGTTACACCTCAAAGTTTGTACTTTGATCTCAGAGAATGAGACGTGGCTTAACATGGTGCCCAGCAGTGAATACCACATGCTTATGGAGTTTGAGCCTGTATATAGTTATGCAACCCATGCTTTGGGTATTTGCCCTGAACCATGTAAACTATCCCCAGTGGTTGTCAGTCCACATCTGCAATCTGTTTTCCTTGCTGTTCCCAGAATCCCAGCATGTGTCCCCAGAATTTCCCAGATGTATACCATCAGTCCTATTTTGGATCCTTTGTAGTACATAAGATAAAGTCTGCTCTTCCCACCATGAATCCAGAATAGGCATGTAAGTTGATGCTTTGTTTAAAGGAGAGGGTGATGCTGTGAGTTTGATTGAGAATCCTTATGTGTTAGGTGATTGCAGTGCGTGAAATATCAAAAATAATTTAATTGTTTCAGGAGACTTATTTACCAAGGGAAATCTACTTCACCATAAAAAAGTGCAAAGAATTCAATTACCTTGTGCAAACCAGGTTCAGGGGTTGGTGCATTTAGACTTGCTTTGCACATGAAGGATATCATTGATGAATACATTCAGAGACATTTTTAAGGAGTGGGTAAATATCAGCAAGATTTTTCATAAGCTTATGGAGAATCCAATACATAAGAAAAACGTATCATTCCTTTGCAAACCAGGAGCAAAAATTATTTCAGACCAAAAGGCAGCATTGCAAAACGAGCACTTTATTGTATGAGTGTACATACCATGTTGATGCCAGGATGACAACTGGAAGATTCCTTGAGACATCATTATTGGTGATGGCCAAATCACTGTAACAGATGGGGAAATGTGAGACAGCACAAAAATGACCTTGGGAATCAAAAGTATTGCTCTAATGTTTCAAAAGGTGCTCCAGAGTGAATGAATGTTTACCGGATGGTACTACAAGAGTTCAAATACTGAAATGACATTTCATGATTACACTGACACCTTATCTTTCTACCATCTATTGAGACAAAGTGAGTAATTTGGCTTCATGTTGTCTGGGATATTTATTCTTTAGACAGACTGAAAATTGTTGCAAAGGAAATGAGACCGCCTATCTTGACAGTAAAGGTAGTTTCAGATATCAAGATCACTTGGTTGTAGACAGCAATAAAACATAACTCTTTTAGTAGAACAAGTGGCTTGGATTCAAGTGAAGAGTAAAGAATTATCTATACATTTCAACCAAGATACTTTTCTCACCAGGAATGAACACAGTTTTCAGTGTTTGCTGCTGCCTACCATGGACTTGGGAGATCAGGCCCACAACACTGATATTTTAGGACTCTTGGTTTCTCAGATGCAGTTTATTCCAGCAACAGAAGTATGACTAGCATTTGGGGACAGCAAGCATTTAGGATATCTTACAGCACATGCTATTGCAACATAAATAAATTAAAGATCTTACCAGTGTTCAATGCCTTCATAATATGTAACAACATAGTCTCCTATTTGTAGAGACAGGCAAAATGGCATGGGAAACATGGAATATATTCCCAGTGGTAACTGTTGCCTTTCTGCAATTACCCCAGCATGTGTTCCTGGTATCTGTATAGCACAGCTAGGGAGATATGTGGGATTTCTTTCTGATCAAAGCAGCGAGCGGGGTTCAGTGAACAAAGACAGGCAACGCTACATTGTTCTGTAAGCAATTGCACACTTGGGAGAATATTCCCCAGGGAAAGGCATTGATGTAGCACACCAGGCATGCTGCTTACCAAGCTGGGCATTGAGTATTTGGAGGTACAGTGCTGACTCACAGTTACACTAAGATCCATGTACACTGCTCTTGCAGGAGGTGTCAGAGAGCTTGTTACAGCTCACAATGCCACTAAGCTGCTGTTGGGTCCTCATGAACTCAATGCCAATGGAAGTCTGGTGTAACAGAGGGGGGCTCCACCAGACCCTTCTCCTCCTCTCTGACATGCTCCCAAGTTGTGAGGGAAGATCCACAATCACAGTCCCAGATCTAGCAGTTACTTCTAGGAGAGTTCCCTTGTACCAGGGGATGTCTCTGTTGGAAACTGGCAGTCTGAGTCGTGCAAAGGAGCCAGATGTCATTAGAGAATCTGTCTGAATGTGTTGTCTTTGCAGAGCTCTGGCTGACACTCATGAAAGTTCTGCCCATGGAACAAGTGCAGACTGGAAACACTTTGAGGCAGGGACTGTAATTGTTGCACTTTTGTAAGTGTGTTCAGCACTTAGAGCAGTGGAGCCTAGATTCCTGATGGGGGCTTGTAGGTGCTGCCTCCATGCCAGTATTCAGGGATGATGATAATAGTTAATAATAGTGAGGACAGAAGAACATTTTGCCTTAGTAAATCCAAGCCTTTGTGGGTAAAAGTAGATGACATAAGTGCTGACTTGAGGTTTAATTTTCAGTCTTTTTTACATATGATCTTGTAAAGATTTTGCCAATGAAATAAATGAAAAAACACAAAACAACGTTGCAGCTTCATGCTTCCCATTTCCTTGCTTTCTCTTTTACACGCTAGAAAGAGAAAACAAAGACCATCAGTGCTAGTCCAGGCACTCGTTCCCCTTCTCTTTGTCTCCAATGCAGTCACCACTCAGACGCTGATCTTACCTCATCTGTCCCCCAGAAACCACATTCAGAATGAGATCATGCAGCAGGGATTCAGTTCTGAACATCATCTTTCATTTCAAGAGCTCCACTGGATTTAATGCTGACTGAAAATGTAAACTTCCCACTGGTTTGGGAGCTCACGTTTTTCATCTGTCTTTGCTCATGGCTTTCATGCTTCATTGTAACAGTGGTTAGCACATTCAAATTCACAACAATGAGCATATCTACCACAGGAGAGAGAATAAATCCACAAATCTGAGGATCTTATTTTCCCAGGTTTTATAGCAGGGGGAAATAGTTCAATTCTACTCTGCTTTTAGGGTGATCTACTAAGCAATATTCATTCGAATCTCAGAAATGAGCACAATGTAAAGCCTGCAATATATCTTGAATGACAACACTTTAAGTAGACGTAAAGATTCAATTACCAAGATATTCTGTCATTTTGAAGTAGTCAGCCTTAACTGTTATACACTTTAGGAGCATTTTAAGTCAACCCATAATCATTTTATCATGGAGATATAAATAGCTTCATATTGATGAGACAATCTGGCATCAGGTCCTCTGTGTGTGTGTGTGTGTGTGTATGTGTGTATAAACACATGTACATACATACATATATTATTAATAGAAATTGGGCCATGTGAAGGCTTATTGATTAGGTTGCTTTTTTAACAGGATTACATATAGAATTTTCCCATTCTTTTCTATGGTCCATTATCCAGTATTAAAGATTAATTACCTAGTGTATATTGTACTATAAAACATATGAAAGAAATGCAAATATTATAGTTCTTTGAACCAAACTAGAAATATGCTAATCAAGTGATTGTATTACAGCACATCACTTGAAACTGACAAAACCTATTTTATCTGAATGTCATGACTTTTTTTCTTTTTAAAGACCTGCCTCTAATCAAAATTGATAGCTCTAGACTAAGTGAGAAAACTGGGACCAGAGGAAGAAGCAGCCTTATTTCAGAGGTTTTAATCCTGGGCCAGTTCAAAAGTCCAGTCCCCCTTTGTCCATCCCCAATGCGAGCGGGAAATGGTTATCCAGCCACCTATCAGAGTCTCCTCCACCCGCCTGTCTCCACTCTTCTGTTCTGCTTCTATTCCTTCTCCTGACTCTCCAAAACACTCACACACGTGCATTGCCAGCAGCAGAGCAGTGGGAAGAGGCTGGAGCCCCTCTGAATTCCCAAGCTGGATCCTTAGGGGATGTTACTCTCATCTGTCCCACACATCATCAGAGCCATTGTCTGAGATCATGACTTCAACCTGAAAGTGGAGGCAAGGCCTGGAAATGCTAAATACAAGTTTTTAAAAGCCCTTCGTTTAAACAATGCTGTCTTGCCTTTCTTGCCTGTCTTTCTGGTGTTCTGCTAGGTCTGATTTTTGTCATTCAAGCCTCATTTTAGCCTCTATTCATGCACATGCAACTTTGCACACACAGTGGTGATGGAGTCCATCATTTGTGCATGTATGTGATAGAACTTACATGAAAAACATCCATTTGGACAATTAAAAGGCATAAAAGGGAGTGGAATGCAGCCTACCTTTTAATTACTTACCACAAAGACAATTTTCCGGGCCTCCTTTACTGTATGGATCTAAAAGGTATGCTCAGTTGAAAGGAGTTAATTTAGATAAGTCCTATCACCTGTATTATTCAGGAGATCAGACTAGTTCACAATAGTCCCTTCTGAATTGATAATCTATGAATCTATGTCATTCCTGAGGGTCAGTTCCTGCACTCTTGTGTCTTAAACTGTCAAGCTCTTACACAACATAGTTGTCCCTCAGTTTCCTCAGAATCTTAGATATCCCATTTAAAAATGTACATTCTGTATCTAAGTGCTTGCAGGGTAATAGGTATAGTCTCTCCAAGCGATCTTTGTTCTTGTTCCATTTCTTTGTGTGTGTCTAAACTGATGTGATAAATACACTTTCAATCACTGCCTTAGTTCACTGGCTGCACCCATGTTTGCATGATTTCAAGAGTAACATAAGAAACAATAATTTGGAAATTCATTACAATGCCAGGGTTTATATGTTCTCATTAAGCATTAATTGGTAGTTGATGGCTATTGCTATTTTTACCACCATTAGTTCATAGCAATATAATTAGTAACGCTAAGTACAGGAACCACATTAATAGCATTACTAATTGTAAATCTAGAGACAGAAACACAACATGACTGGTTAATTTCCAGGCAATATCTCATGATAATTGGCTATAGGACGTTTGTGCTGAACTAGAAAGGTAAATAATTTAAAATATTTTTGTAGTTTATTCTGTACTTTGCAATACTAATATCATCCCCTATTGCCCACATTTTATTTATGTAAAATACTGTGGCCCTAGTATCTCTTCTCAGCTTCCCGTGAAGTTATCAATTTCCATGCTAGTGGACACTTTTATGTACTCTGACAACTGGGACTGTAAAAAGAGAAAAAGCAACAAAATAACCATTTCTAAAAAGATCTGCTTGAGAAACTTATTTTTTTATGACAGCTACACATGATTATGGAGGAGGTGAGCTTTTTTATTTTTCTCCAAAAAGGCTTAGTTACAGAATGCTTTGATTCAGATGCTTGTTAGTGCATATCTTCATAGGACTTAGCTGGCTATCAACACATTTGTTCCCACACTGGCTAGTAACAAAATGGTGACCACAGTACTTCAATCCTGTTGAATTAGGTTTTAAACAAGTTTTGCTTCATAGAATATGTAATTAGTTTTTTGATAGATAGATGGGAACATTTATATCTAAAGTGCTTTTCAAACTGTCTGTTTTTATATGGTGTACATCCCCATCTTCTCTGAGTGCCTCGCAAGTATTTAAAGAGAAGTAACAAAACCTCTCTCTTTCTCTTCCCTTCCACCTCCCCAGCAAGTAGGAGTAAGTTGCTTCATTAGCTCGTGGGGTTTTTAAATAATGTAATAGTCAATGAAGAGGGAATGTTTGTGTGAGAGCTAAGTCAAAAAAAAATGAATTGTGGATTTAGAGCCTGATCCAAAGCCCAATGAAATTAATGGGAGTCTTTCCATTGACTTCAATGGGCTTTGGATCAGGCCTTTTGAAACTAGTGAGGTTACTTGAGAATCTTATCTGCTAGTGAATTACATAGTCTGAGCCCATCTCCTATGTCACATCCTAATGTGCTCACAAGTCTCTCCCGCTGGTCAGTGGTTTCATATTTCAGTGGAATGTAGCCATCAAGAGGTCACCATTGCAGAGACCAGGAGTTTCTTTCCCCATTTTTTCTTTTGGGACTGCAGGCTGTCCTCTAGAGAGACTAGCAATAGTGTTTGAAGACAAATTTTCCAATTCGGGGTCTTTTTCCCAAGCTTGTCTCTAATCCAAGCACAGGACCCAATACAAAAGAAAACTCAAACGGCATATACTGTCCTCTCTCTCCTAAAAAGTTTCTGGCTTCCTTCATATTTCATACATTCCCACAAGGCTTTGCGAGGCTCTAAGGTCTCAGGTGAAGAGAAAGGAGTGCTCATGCACCTGGAATAGGGGGGACTCCAGTCTCTGGTTCTAAACAGTATCAGCAGTCTGGAGTTATTTTCTTAATCATCCACGTTCTCCCTAGACTACTTGCTCTCCCTGAACACCCATGTTTCCTGTCCTATAAGCCTGTTCCTGGAGAAGAATCCTGGAAAGGGGTAATGCTGAACCTAGAAACTTCCCTTTTCACTTTTAAAGGCCAGTATGCCCGAATTGGACTTCCAGCAAGATAGAAGTTAAATGGGCATACTCTTTCTATTTCTCTTTCTTAATTTATCAAATTAAGATATCTATTTACCAGGGCCAGCTCCAGCTTTTTTGCCACCCCAAGCGGTGAAGCCAAAAAAAAAAAAAAAAAGAAGCCACGATCGGCGGCATTTCGGCAGCAGCTCTACCGCACCGCTTCATTCTTCCGCAGCAATTCGGCGGAGAGCCCTCCCCTCGGAGAAGGAGTGAGGGACCCACCACTGGATTGCTGCCGAAGACCCGGACGTGCCACCCCTTTCCATTGGCCGCCTCAAGCACCTGCTTCCTTTGCTGGTACCTGGAGCCAGCCTTGCTATTTACTTACACTGATGATGGCCACATGTATACTTAATATGTGAGCCATCAGCTATCCTGTTTCCATATTATTTGTCCAAAGAGCCTTAAAGCTAAGCTTTAAAGTGAGATTATAGTCAGAAAAGATTGTTATTTCATACTCAAAACTGCTCCATGTTTGTATTCCGAGAAACACCTACTGACTTTATTGATAACAATAAGTTTAGTACTTTTTAATTTCTGTTGGACTTGAAAGTCAGCAGCGCTTCTGGAGGGTGAGCTGGTTTCCATTCTGGTTTATGTATCATCAAGAAAATTGTTAACTAAATTCTGATTGTAATTATGATGATGAACCCAGCCTGACTTTCAGATCCAGTTTGAGTTTTGTTTTACTTGTAAAAAGAGGAAAGAAACTCGCAATGTCATTTTGATAGTCACTTACTGAATTCTAACTCTCTCCATTTTCTAACTCTGTCCATGTACTCTGTGACTGACCCAGTGCATCTTTCATGACAGGACAATGGGTAACATGGCTGATATTTAAAATTCTGCATATCTGGGCAATGAGAACATAAATTCTGTTTTTTGACTACTCCTAAAAAAGCTCAATCTGCTACAGACTATAAAAGCCCCCGGCTACCTCTGGCTGCTGACATCTCAAATTAGACCCCTCTGGTTTGAATAGCAAAATTATATAGCTAACGTAGCACCCTGTAATATTTTTTCATTATTGTCTGCTTCACTATGTGTATCTAGAGAGTATCTTTGACTTTTTATTTACCCTACCTTCTCTTTTAAGGTGTATGTGATAGACAGAACATTACCAACACCTATAGCAGAGGTTGTCTAAACATTTCCTTTCTGACTTCCTGGTTTTGAGTCATTGATAATATTCTGTAACTTACACATCTTAAGCTGTGATCTATCATGTCTGGTCTTGTTTCAAAGATAGAATTGTTTTGTTTTTGTTTTGAAATATCAAGGTAGGATTATCAGAGTGGGGAAAATACACTTTCCCCATTATGACAAAAAGTTGTTGCAATTTTTTTATTTTTTAAACAGCTGTGGCACTAAAGTGGCTGTGGGTAGAAAGTTGAAATTTTTCATGGAAATAGAGCTCACTTTGTAGATGTACCTTTGAATGTTCTAGTGAAAAATAGGCTTTGATGTGATCAAGTAATAAGCACTTTATAATTGCACTTATCACATGCACAGTACATTCAATATGTTTTTTTAGCAAAGTAAACTGTGCTGCATGTTGTCACTAACTAAACTGGATAGTGAGAAATGTAGCAAACCATGTTTAAAACGAGCTGCACAGTCATGTGGGATTGGACCATCCAGTGGCATTTACCTCCAGCCAAATAAATCCTTATTATGGAATTTTTACTATATTTACATAAAAAACCTAAGCAATTCCATCTAAAAAAACAACCCCAAAACAAATCCTCCCTCTCCCTCTGGGCCACACTGTGCCCTGCTTCTCCTAAGGAAGAGGGAAAGAAAAGTGGGGCAGCGGTACCAGGAGAGTGAGTGGGAATGGAATGGGGCAGAAGGGGAAGTAGGATGTCTGTCTCCATGGGGAGAGGGACAGAAAAGGGGCAGCAGCCAACAGGAATAGAGGAGGAAGGGGGGAGTATATAGTGAATGTGGCATTGAGAGTGCCCTACCCTTTTCCAGTTTCTACTTTGCATACAGTATGCATTGTGCTCTCACCTTTCAGTATACTTCTTTCACAAACAAGCATATTTAGCTGTGAGTAGAATGTACATAGCAGGATTTGCATACATTTCAAGTGAACAGTGCCATGGAGGGACACTTCTTTGTACCTCATGTCCTAGACCATGACTCTGGCAAGCTCAAGAAGTTCTGAGCCAAATACTAACAGGCTGCTGAAAGAGATGTCCTCTCTCTCAGCATCCCATTGCACCCTTAAGACCAGGCACATATACACACTGTAAACGCAGCAATGATATTCTTTATTCCGGCTCTGAACAACTTTCCAGGGAGTCCTTCTCCTGCAATCTATGTCTTCTCCAAGGAGGAATAAATTATATACAGAGCCCTGTCAGGGCAGCCACATATGTGTAAACACGAGGGTCCTGCCATATCAACCGTACACTATTACACCCCTCCACGACTCCTGTCAGAAAGTCCCCCGCAGAGTGGGCTCTCAGGATATTTTTGAGAGACTCAGTTGGGGCAGCCATATTTAATTATATGCTCCTATAACATCATGGACTAGTACTTTGTTTTCTGGCACAAGGCAAGCTCAGTTTTAGCCCTGTAGTTCTTATGGAGCACATCTAGGAATGTTTGCTTCTGAATGAAACACACGTTCTGTCACAAAAGCGATGAGACATCCAATTCCATGCATGGCCTGCATAGCTCAGTTTTTATTAAACACAACCTTAAGTTTGTGAGGAGCTTGACTGAGCTGGCAGACAGATTCCTCTCCTCCCTTTTCCTTTTCACAGATCTGAGAGTTGTCATGTTTGTCTTGCTGCCTCATTGGGAAGAGAAGAAAAACAGTTAACTGAAAGTGATGAGTCCAGCATGTTAAAACATGTCAAAGCCATGGGCTCTCATAAATTACCACTGGAAAAATCATAAAGATAAATTGTCAGTTTAGGGAGTTTCTGAAGGACGAGGGCTAGATCAAATGTTTTTCATAAAGTGAGATGCTGGGTGTGTTTGTGTGTCTGTGAGGGTTTGGGGGAGGGTTTGGCATACTGTGTCAGGGAGATGCCAGGGTTCCTCTGAAAGGAGTTTATTGGTGAGCAAATATACATCTGAGGTTTTTGTGTCTATGAGGCTTATTAGGCTTTTTTAAGCTTTCAGATCTTAGAAGGTGTGTTCTGTAGAACTAGTGAAGCCTATTATTTGTAATAGTAGCTAGGCCTCAGTTTGGGAAAGCACTTAAGCATGTATTTAAATTAATCCCTATTCAGGACAGCATTTAAGTGCTGTCCGTAACAGGGATGCTTTCCTGAATCAGAACCTCAATGATTATGCTTTTAGATCAGGGGTAGGCAACCTATGGCACGAGTGCCGAAGGCGGCACACGAGCTGATTTTCAGCAGCACTCACACTGCCCGGGTCCTGGCCACCGGTCTAGGGGGCTCTGCATTTGAATTTAATTTTAAATGAAGCTTCTTAAACATTTTAAAAACCTTATTTACTTTACATACAACAATAGTTTAGTTATATATTATAGAATTACAGAAAGAGACCTTCTACAAACATTAAAATGTATTGCTGGCATGCAAAACCTTAAATTAGAGTGAATAAATGAAGACTCGGCACACCACTTCTGAAAGGTTGCCGACCCCTGTTTTAGATTATACTATCAGACAATGGCATAGAGAGTACACTTATAAAGTGTGTGGATGATACCAAGCTGGGAGGGGGTTGCAAGTGCTTTGGAGGATAGGATTAAAATTCAAAATGATCTGGACAAACTGGAGAAATGGTCTGAAGTAAACAGGATGAAATTCAATAGGGACAAACACAAAGTACTCCACTTAGAAAGGAACAATCAGTTGTACACACAAAATGAGAAAATATCAAAGAAGTACTGTGGAAAGGACTCTGGGGGTCCTAGTGGATCACAAACTAAATATGCGTCAACAGTGTAGCACTGTCGGTGGAGGGGGGAAGCAAACAGCATTCTGGGATATATTATAGCAGGAGCATTGTAAGCAAGACACAAGAAGTAATTCTTCTGCTCTACTCTGCACTGATTAGGCCTCAACTGGAGTATTGTGTCCAGTTCTGGGTGCCACATTTCAGGAAAGATGAGGACAAATTGAAGAAAGTCCAGAAAAGAGCAACAAAAATGACTAAAGGTCTAGAAAACGTGACCTATGAGAGAAGACTGAAAAACTTGGGTTTGTTTAGTTTGGAGAAGAGAAGACTGAGATGGGACATAACAGTTTTCAAGTACATAAAAGGTTGTTACAAGGAGGAGAGAGAAAAATTGTTCTCCTTAACCTCTGAGGATAGGACAAGAAGCAATGGGCTTAAATTGAAGCAAGGGCAATTTAGGTTGGACATTAGGAAAAAATTCCCAACTTTCAGGGTACTTAAGCAGTGGAATAAATTGCCTAGCTAGTTGTGGAATCACCATTGTTGGAGGTTTTTAAGAGCAGGTTAGACCAGTGGTGGGCAGCCCGTGGGCCGCATGTGGCCCGTCAGGGTAATCCTCTGGCAGGCCGTGAGACAGTTTGTTTACATTGACTGTCCACAGGCATGGACGCCCGCAGCTCTCAGTGGTCTGAAGCTCTCAGTGGTTCGCCATTCCCAGCCAATGGGAGCTGCGGGAAGTGGTGACCAGCACATCCCTGCAGTCTGCGCCGCTTCCTCCAGCTCCCATTGGCCAGGAACAGCGAACTTGTGGCCACTGGGAGCTGCGGGCGGCTGTGCCTGTGGACAGTCAATGTAAACAAACTGTCTCATAGCCCATCAGTGGATTACCCTGATGGGCCGCAGGTTGCCCACCACTGGGTTAGACGGACACCTGTCAGGGTTGGTCTAGCTCTAGATAATATTTAGTCCTTCCATGAGAGCAGGGGATGGACTAGGTGATCTCCTCAGGTCCCTTCCAGTTCTATGATTCTATGATGGCTCTTTTTGGGGGGAGGCAAGAATATTTTTAAGTCAAAGAAACAATCTTTTATTTTTGTATAAACAATGGGAGAAAATAGCAAAAGCAAGTGAAGGTTCTGTTGTTTTCAGTAATGTCTTTGCAATGATGTGAAGTAAATGGATCCTCAAAGAGACACAATCAATTTGAAATCTTGTCAGCATCTAAAAATTAGTTAAAAGCAAAGTATTTTATGTATTATACCTGCGTTTTATAAAAAATATGTTTCTCTCATTTGTTGCTGTTCCTGAAACTCTCACATGCAGGGAAATGGACACATGCATGTGTGTAGTGTAGAGCTATGTGGGAACTTGAATGTCTGTTTCGTGGGAAATTCTGTGATACTGAATTTTTTAAATCCAAATAATTTACAATTTAAGAAAAAAATCACTTGGAGTCCCTCAAAATATTTCATTTCAATAAAACTGAAATGTTTTGTTTCAATTTTGACTTTTTAAAAACAATTATATTATAATTTATAATATTAATACATTAAAAACAGTTAATTGAAACAAAAAATTTAAATGTTCTATTCCAATAAGCTAAAAAAGTAAAATTTTGACCTTACGGAAATGCTTTATTTTGAATTCTGGTAAAAAACAAATATGTGTCAAAATCAACTTGTGCTAATGGAAAGATTTTATTTAGAGAAAGTGGCATTTTCTGATGGAACAACATTCTGTCAAAAAATTTTTGGCCAGCTTTAGTGTAGTCCTGTTGGCTTCAAAATATTTCCATTGGCAAACAAGTACCTCAGAGAGAACAAAGAGTGGACAAAAAATGAAGCTAACTAGACTTTCAGGTTAATGAAAATCCAGACAAAAGAAAATCTCCAAGATGGTGGAGCATGTTTCAAATAAATTGCAAAGATGGTTGGGTATGCTAGTATGCAAAACCATAACAGGGAACTAACCAGATGAAGTTCACTCTTTGACAATGCTCATTCTATCGCCTTGTACTGCTATAAGGCCTGACATTTGAGTAATGATTTATGATCAACTATATATAAAGACAAGATCAGATCTCAGCAGCAAGAGAGGTGGAGGAGAGAAGCGCACGATAAGGCTTTTGTGAGTTTTATGAGGAACTGAGAAGGCTATGACCCTTGAAAGATCAAAAATGGAAATATTTTAGCAGCTCTGTACTATGTGGAGCAGAGATACTCTGCTGACTCAGAGGGTTGCATTGGCAGGCACTAATAGGAGCGGAGAAATCTTTGTTCCAGTCCTCTCTTTGCCAGTAGATGTCTCTATAAGGCAATAATTTCCAGAAGGAGAAACTTTGATTCTGAAAATATTAAACTAAAACATAGCTCTCTTTACTTCCCTATACACCTTAAAAATTAGAATACTGGGCTTTGAAATATATAAAACATGATTGAATATTGTCATTTAATATCCTTCAGCAACATCAGAAACAATGTATCTCATATACTTAGTCTTTAATCTTTCTCTCTTTGCATTTGTTTCACACAGTACTGTTCCTTTCCGAACAAGCAAGAAGTTGTTAAGAAACTACTGTCCTATGCACAAACTGACTTGGAAGGGTTTTTTTATATGAAATTCATTATATAGTGCTCCAAAACTTGTTTTTACCAGATGTGTTATTGTTGGAGACTGCCACTTAATTACAGTAGTTTTTTGAATGGCCCATTTTAAATGGCCATTTTGACTGGCCATTAATTATTAATAATTAATAATAAGACTTCAAGGTGCTCAGATGGCATGGTATAAAGACATAAATAGAATATATTTTGGTCCCTTGATCCCATAATCGTTTACAAAGGTGGGTAAGTTTCATTATCTCACTTTTATAATTGGGGAAACTGAGGACCAGAAAAGTGAAGTGAATTATCCAAGGTCACATTGGAAGTTAATGGCAGAATGGGGAACAGAACCCACAGCTGGAACTCTTTTGCAACCTACATTTGCAAACTGCTCTTGGAAGAAATTGATCTTAATTCTGTCAGACCTACTCACTCTGAATTCCCCGCCTCACCCCCGCATCTAAAATTTGAACTGGGCCACAAAAGCTGACTTCGTCCCATAGAGAAGCCATCAAGTAGTTTGGAATAAATATATGAGCTTTTTGGAAGTGTGGTAGTAGTGTTCGGAGAACAGAGAGGTCTAGGTGTCATGTCTTCTCACCAATAGCAGCGATTTAGCCCTCTCAGATAGCAGCCTCAATGGCTACCACTGAGAAATGGCCACACATAGCCCTTGAAGAGGTTTCAAGCAAACTTGCCATCTAGATTATATGTTCTTGGGTGCAGGGACTGTCTTTTTGTTTGATGTTTATACAAAGAGTAGCATAGTGGGGTCCAGTGCATAATTAGGATTCCTAGGCATTATGGTGAAACAAATAATAAATACTAATATACCATGGTTCAGAGTTTTCCTTACAGTTTGTGTTAGTCAGTTCACCATCTTGGGTTTCTGGCTCTTCTCCCTCTTAAAGTTAGGTTCTTAAATGGAAGCATGTCTAATGGTTAGGACAGGAGTCTAGTTTTCAGGATACTTTTATTCTAACCCTGGCTTTGAAAGTTACTCACTGTGTGGCAAGTCATTTAACACCCACAGATTACTAATAGGATGTGTCTGACGAAGTGGGTATTCACCCACGAAAGCTTATGCTCCAATATATTTGTTAGTCTATAACAGGGGTGGGCAAACTTTTTGGCCCAAGGGCCACATTGGGGTTGCAAAACAGTATGGAGGGCCAGGTAGGGAAGACTGTGCCCCCTCCCAAACAGCCTGCCCCCCACCCCTTATCCACCCCCTCCCACTTCCTGCCCCCTGAATGCCCCCCTAAGAACCTCCAAACCCATCCAACCCCTCTGCTCCTTGTCCCCAACCGACCCCCTCCATTCACCCCCACCCCTGACCACCCCTTCCAGGACCCCTGCCCCTGACCCCCTTCCAGGACCCTACCCCTTATCCATCTCCCCCCGCCAGCCCCTTTCGGAATGTGGCCCCGCAAACATGGGCGGAGGACTCAACAGGAGCAGGGGCAGCCGCACAGCCAGAGAGAAGCGGCGGTTTCCCCTTCAAAGGGCCGCTTCTCTCTGGCCGGCTGCGTGGCCTCCCAGTGCTCCCCCTGAGTCCTCCGCCTGCGTTCCCTGCGCTCCTGCCAGATGCACCGCCCGCCTACATATGATTTCAGTGCAGCCAGTGTTGAGTTGCCCGAGTGCCCGGCCCTGGGTCCCCCTGTTGTTGGGGGGCCTTTGCCAGGGCACCCTGTGTTCACTTGTAAATCTGCCCCTGCACTGCGCCACCCAGCCCCGGAGCCAGCCAGGATGCCGTGCTGCCAGCACAGCAAGCTGAGGCTGCGGGGGAGGAAGGACAGCTGGGGAGGGGCCGGGGCCAGCTGGGAGCTCAGGGGCTGGGCAGGATGGCCCCGCAGGCCAGATGTGGCTCACGGTCTGTAATTTGCCCACCTCTGCCCTATCCACACCCCGCCCTCTGACCACCACCCCGAACTCCTCTGCCCTTTATCCAACCCCCCCTGTCCCCTGCCCTCTTACCACACTGCCTGGAGCACCGCTGGCTGGCGGCGCTACAGCCACGCAGCCGCCGCCACCGTGCAGCACAGAGACTGGGTCAGGCCGGGCTCCGCAGCTCGCTGCCCCAGGAGCTCGCAGCCCCACCACCCAGAGCACTGCGCCAGCAGCGGAGCGAGCGAGCTGAGGCTGCGGGGGATGGGGGATAGCAAGGGAGGGGCCAAGGGTGAGCCTCCTGGGTCAGGAGCTCAGGGGCCGGGCAGGACAGTCCCGTGGGCCGGATGTGGCCCGCGGGCCGTAGTTTGCCCACCCCTGGTCTATAAGGTGCCACAGGACTCTTTGTTACTTTTTAATAGGAAGTTAATACTTACAATATCTACCATCCAGTAATATCCTAGGACTTAATCATCTGATGTTTATGAAGTGTTTTGAGATTCCTGAATGGAAGATGCTATAAAAGTGCAAAACATTACTGTTATTTATTATTACATCTTTTAAGGACTCTATCAGGGAAGGTACATATCTTATTGTTTGGCTTAATTTGTGTGTTCTGTGCATTTGTTCCGTGCATCAATATCTGGCAAGATGTATTGGGACTGAAATAATAATTCATCATGATTGTATTACTTTTTGCTAATACAGTCACTTCCATGCACTGCGACAAAGCTACTGACTTAATTCATACTGAATCAGAGTATACTGTGCACAACTGCAGAAGCACCAGAATTGAAAATAAATCATTTGAGGAGGCATGGTTTGGGTAAATAAACAACTGGTGGGTCTGATTTGCTCTGAAAAAGCGGAGTATTATACCTTCTAAAGAATATTAACTGAGAAACTACACGATAGCATCTTAACAGGAATAAGACTAAATTATAACTGAAAAAAAATGCCCTTGATACACAATATACATGTAGTAGTTATTGCCATCTAGTGTTCTCATAACCTTATGACATCAAACACTTGGTTTTTAAGCTTGGTTTTAATCTCTTGGTTTTTATGTTGCTATAATGATGGCTTTTGTTTAAGCTTTTAGTAGTGTCCTAGAAGAAAGAATGTTTCATTTTATCTGAATGTTTTGTAGATGATTGTTACAGTATATCAGAACCTCATTTACTTTTGCTAGTGAATGTGAAAATCATGGTGAATTAGTGAATAACACTAATCAGCAAATAAATGGGGTAGCGGAGGGAACCCACATTAAAATAAGGATAGCACCTGCTAATAAGAACTTCCTTGTCTGTCAAAGGTAGAAAAGAACCTATGTGCTACTTATTTCTGCAAAGGTTGTGCTGGAACATTGTACCAGAGCTTCTATTACAATCTGCTATTACAGGTAATATAGATACTTGTACTTGTTAATTATATGCAAAAAAATTTGTCACATCAGAAATTGCTACCATTCGTGCCATGATTTGTACTGGAAAAGGAGGTACTGGCATTGAAGCTTTCATCTACTTTTTTCCTTTCTCAGTGCTTTCTATGACTTATGCGAATGCTTTTATGGTGTCTTCCTTTGGGGCCAGATTTTTGGAAGAGCTCAGCTCCCATTTAGGCCCAAAAATAATTGTTCAGATTTTCAAAAGAGTGCAGCATGCTAAGTTTGTGTTAAGTGCCAACATGTGAAGCCTTTGTGTCCTACCATTATTTATACCTCTGTTCCTTCCCTTTCTCTTTCATCTCCTCTAACTTTTCTTTTTCCTGTCTTCTTTCTTTACTTTCTCCTATTGCATTTCTGTCTTTCTTTTTCATACTCCTCTTTATCTTTTTTGCTTTCCATCTTTGCATCTTCCTTCTTTTTTGTTCTCCTTTCTCCTCTGCTCTATCTTGAGTTTTATTTTCCATCTGTTCTCTCTTGTCTACCTCTTCTTTCTTCCAGTAGCTCTGTGGGTATGTCTACACTGCAATTAGACACCGGAGGCTGGCCCATGCCAGCTGACTTGGGCTCACGGGTCTGGGGCCGTGGGGCTGTTTAATTTCAGTGTAGACTTCTGGCACAGTCTCTGGGTTGCAATCAGGCTTCTCTCACATCAGGAGAAGTGGAGCTCTGGTCAGCCCTAAACAGGGCTAAGTCTCCTCTTTTAACTCCCTTCTCCATGCTGGACACCTGCAGCAGGTTTAGTGGGGTGGGGCCAGTTGGGTCCACAGGCTCTTCTTAGCCATCTTGTAGGCAGTGTGGGGCCTATCTTACCCATCACACTCCCTAAATCATAATGGGTTGGATTTCTGGAACTGCTTAAAGGAATTAAGTCCCTAATTGAAAACCAATTGGAGTTGGACTCCTAACTTCCACAGGCACTTTTGAAAGTCTCATCCTATGAACTCTACGGAAATACATTTCAGTGCTACAGAAAATTAATTAGACAATTATCTTAGGCTAAGATTTTCAAATGAACACAATAGTTAGGCATTTAACTCCCCTTAAACTCTTCTGAAAATCCCAGATTATGTCTACACTAGAATAGCTACAGTGGCACAGCTGCAGCACTTCAGCTACACCATTGTAGTGTAGACACTTTCTACAGTGACAGAAAGGGCTTTTCCATCACTGTAGATAATCCACCCCTTCAAGACATGTTAGCTAGGTCAATGGAAGAAGTCGTCCATTGACCAATCAGTGACTGTACTGGGGTGTAAGTCAGTTTAACTACCTCTTTCCTGGGTGTGAATTTTTCATACCCATGCATGACAAAGATAGGCTGATCTAAGATTTAGGTGTAGACCAGGCTGCAGCCTTAGTCTCTGGGATGCTTAACATCCAGACTAGCTGATTTATATATGATTTTTCAAGTGATTAATTCCCTGCTCTTTAGACATACGAGGATGACAAGATCACAGAAATCTGCTGGGGTATGCTATCGGTATAAATAAGAATGTCTAATATTAAAGTTGGGTGCAGATTGGTCAAGATTTTATAGGTTTCAAGTTATTTATAGAAATGTTTTAAAGAACGTATTCCCAATTATATAGTGTGTTTGCGTTGGGGGGAACCATATTTCTGTTCCCAAACTCTGTCCCAAAAGGCGTGAGTCAGTAAAGCCTGGCAGTTCTGAAAAGGCAGCATACTGTGATGGAGAGAACTCTTCATGAACATCTTTTAAGATAGTGGAAATAAAATGGAGGGATATAGGAACCCAAGAGGATGCCCTGTTCTCTTTCTCTACTACCTACAAAAATGTATGGAAGAGACAATAGGGCTGAAAACTAATGTTAGTGGAAGGGCTGGGATCTGGAATTTCATTTGTTGGAGACTTCTCTATAAATTATCCAGCCAGAATCTTGTACATGTATACTGTAGGTGGTAAAGTGTAATACAACACAGTGTCTTTTCCCTTCAAAATGGAGGTTTCTGCCATTACAGAGATAAGAAAATCAGTTTTTCAGATTTCCCAGGTGATATGTTATGTGAAGTTATATTAGTCATAGGACTGGAAGGGACCTCGAGAGGTCATCTAGTCCAGTCTCCTGCACTCAGTATTATCTAGGCCATCCCTGTCAGGTGTTTGTCTAGCCTGACAAACACCTGATATCCCCAATGATAGAGATTCCACAGCATCTCTAGGCAATTTATTTCAGAGCTTAACCACCCTGACAGGAAGTTTTTCTTAAAGTCCAACCTAAGTCGTCCTTACTGCAATTTAAGCCCATTGCTTCTTGTCCTAGCCTCAGTGGTTAAGAACAATTTTTCTCCCACCTCCTTGTAACAACCTTTTATGTACTTGAAAACTGTTATTGTGTCCCCTCTCAGTCTTCTCTTTTCCAGGCTAAAGAAACCCAGTTTTTTCAATCTTCTCTCATAGGTCATGTTTCCTAGACCTTTAATCATTTTTGTTGCTCTTCTCTGGACTTTCTTCAATTTGTCCACATCTTTCCTGAAATGTGGTACCCACAATGCTGCAGCTGAGGCCTAATCAGCATGGGGTAGGGTGGAAGAATTACTTCTCATGTCTTACTTACAACACTCCTGCCAATACATCTCCAGTGGAGGCATAATCAGCGGGGAGTAGAGCAGAAGAATTACTTGCAAGGCCTCAAGTTCTCCTTCTCAGTCTGTTAAATAATTACATTTGCAAGACTTTCTGGAAGCACTAGCTGCTTCAAAGGAGATGGAGAACGTGTGTGAGTTTATTAAGAAGTCCACGTAGAGTATCTAGTATGTGCAAATACTTAAATACATCAACCTGGACATATAGTTATCCCTCTTGCATGAAAACATAACTTTGTTTACAGTGGAATTGGCAATAATGTCAGGCCAAACTAAACATGTGATGTATGCTTATATCAAAGAATTGCAGTCAAGTTTGCAATAGGTATTAGCCTCAAGCTTCTTGAACAATCCCCAAGCCACTAATATTTCACCTCCCTGCATGATGCTGAACACCATTCACTCCTATTAGCTTCAGTGAGAGTTAAGGGTGCACATCACCTCACAGGAGTGGCCTGAAAGTGAATGCACAGGAAAGAACACAAGTGACACCTAGGACAACATTTTTAATGGGTGTAGGCTGGGCATTGGGCACCTTTTTATGCACATGCGTCTGTCAACTATACAGAACATAGACACATCATTACCATTCATGTATGTAAAAGCAGATGCATGAACACAAACACTGGTATTTTTTTCAAAACAGATCCCAGTCTCTGCTTTTTAAAATCTTACCCCATAACTTCTTGATGTTCACAGCATATTGAGTGAGTAATAAATTTCCAATACTACGTACCTTACACTGCACACGTTGTTAATATGAGAATAAATTCCTCCGTGTATACACCAGTCTCTTCTGTTTTCCTGTTGCAAGTACTTTCTTTGATTGATGTACTTGGAAGCAATCCTTATCCTCATTCATTTTAATTGAGAGTAATGAATTTAGAGCTTTTACGCTCACAGATTGGCTCAGTTCCATTTCTAACTTTCCTTACCTTTGCTAAAAGCCTAATGTGCCTCAGAGCTGAATTAGACTAGATGCAGGACTTCGTGCAGCATTCCCAAAGAGGACAATATCCCACTAGGACTAGCCGTCTGTTTCTAGTCGGTTTGGTATTTCTAAACAGCCAAGGTTTTCATGGGCAGATTCTTCCCATGCATTTCACAATCACTAAGAACTCACTTCCCAGGGGATAAGCTTCTTCCTCTTGACCCTCAGACTCTGAGGTATAGAGCAGTCTCCACTGCTGAGTTTCATGTTATCTTGAATTTAAGCATTGTTGTATTGATATCTTTTGGCGAGTTCATAGGAACTTTTTTGATATTTTGAGGTGCTCCATGGCATAAAATAATCTTGCCTTTTTATGATGATGCTCTCGTAAGCAGTTTGGTGATGTCCCTTTGCATGAATGGTGAAGCACTGCTGGACCACAGCACCTGCACAGATACTGGAACTCAGGAAATGATTGAGGTCACCTAAAATTTATTTTATTTCCACATTTCAATATATGCACCATAATCTCTTGCTCCCAATAGACTTGTACCCTATGGATGAACCATTTATATATTTTACACATTCCTTTCCCCGCCATCACTTTTGTAAAAAGCGTTCTAAAAGTGGATGCTAAAAATGAGGTGTTTGCATTTACTCCCAGTTCATGAACATATGCAAGTTTCTTTTCTAACATGTTGGTGTTTTACTCTGCACACATTATGAATACATCCCAATTACCCTTTGGTGTGTCTATATAATGTATTGTGACACACACATTTTATGATAGAGGGTACTAACAACCACTGGAATATATTTTTCAATATTTTTATTCAAACATCTAATTTTTTCTGAATATTCTGGCAGCATGGCACAAAGGGGGTTAAAATAAACAATTTTGTAGGTAAGCAATTGGTTTTAGTGGCAAAAGAGAACAGCTACACCCCAATGGTAATGTTTCTATACACTAGAGATTACCAGATTTAGCTTGTGTGGAGAACATGGGAGATTGCTGTATTATTTCTTTTGCCTCCGTTTATCTGCTCGATTTTGTACTGATACCTACGTGGACTCAGAGGCTTAACTCAGACCTGTGATCTGGCCATTTGCAGGAGGTCTAGACAATGACTTTGAATAAGCCCAGTCATCCTATTTCAAAGATAATACGCATGTATTCCCAGGCATGTGTATTATCTTTGGGAAGGCATAAACTGCTTCTGCCCAGGCCATGGGAAACAACAGGACTTGAAGTTGGAAAGCTTGGGAGGATATCAGGAACGAAGACCTTAGAAAGGGATAAAAGGTGGGCCTTTGGCACACAGCAGGGAGAAGGACTCTGGGAGAGGTTACTAGGAGCCTGAAGTAGGAACTACAGGTGTGCATGCTCTCACTTCCAACCCAAGGCTGGAAGTGGCCTGGGCTAAGCACAGCTTACTTCACTACTCAAGGAGAAGCTAAGAAAGTTAAGTAAGATTAATGCGTGTAGGTCTTCTTTTGTTTTAACCCATTGCTCTTCCTATTGATTTCTTGTTGACAAATAATACTTTGTTTTGAAAAGACTGTGTTTTGTTGCTGCAGCCTTTTCCTTGTTACAAAGCTCTCAAGAGAGAAACCGCTGAAGGGAGCCAAGCCAAATTGGTCCCATTAAAGAAGCCATTGTGAGAAAGAGGTATTGAAGCCTAGGGCCCAGTCTAAGAGTAGCAGTCATGGGACTCCCCTTTGAGAGAAGTAAAGGCCAAGGACCTAGCTTTAGGAAGGGTGCCCTAATGAGAGACCTCAGAGGGGAACAGGGCAGAGCACGCTCTGTGAGCCATGATCACTTGTCTTTTCCCCATGAATCAGACCCTCAGCTAGTGTAAATTGGCATTAGTCAATCAAGTGATGCCAGTTAGCACTAGCTGAGGACCTGGTTCTTTGTGGCTGACTTGTGCAAAGGCAAGCAAACAGATAGACACTCCACATTAGAATGTGGTTTTATTGGAAAGTGTGACTGAAAATGGTAAGGTGGTAGCAGGGTCACGATCTCAGTGACTCTGCTTAGAAATGAAATTGGAGTTTTCCCACCTAACTGCCAGTCCTTACAACTTGGGGCCTGGATCCTGCAAGGAACATCTTCTCCCTATGGCCTTCTGATGCAGGAGCCAAGTACCACAGATGACGTGCTCAAAGAGCACAAATGGACCACAGAGCTAGTGCTGCTGCCTATACTATCTTCTCCAGAGGGGTCTGCTGGGTGCAGAGGAGAGTGGATGCAGTGCCCATGCTCTCCCTGATCAGGCACTTGGGAAGCATAGTTATTACTTCAACAACAATGCTTTCAGTTGGGTTCATGCACCTTTGCACCTCCTCCATTGAGGTGCTGTGACTATATACCACAATCAAATCTTCATTATGATATGAGAGAAAAGAATCAGACTGTTCTCCTAGAGCTTTGTTAGTGCTGGAGTGCTAACATTAATAACAACATATTTTGTCAGCAGAGGTATCAGATATGACTGAATGCATAGATGAAGCAGATCCATTGAATCAGAAGGTACTGTCTTTACAGAATCACTTTTTCTGACCACAGTGGCATGTAAATGCTGGTGTTGAGGTCCACCAGCTAAGATAAGGCTGAATTGTTTATTTAGTCACTGAAACAGCGTTGTCAAGCCATTTGTCTTTATCCTACAATAATAACATGGACAGTTCTTCCTGAGCCTTCATTAAATACTCCTACTATTATTGTTACTAAATTCACATGTGGTTTTTATCATATGTGGGGACATTCAAAGAAAAAGAAGGTTGCTGGCAGTAGCTATTGTGCATTGCTTTTTTATGTAGCACTTATCTTCTTAAATTCCTAGATTGTACAATATTTCTGAGGCAGATCTGAGCTTGCTTCCATCCTGCAACACATTCTGTGCACTGCTGTTTTCCATAGTTAACTTCACAGTTAACAGTGGGATTGATTGTCATCTTTGCCTCTGTGGGAGAAGAGAATATTATTTTGTGTCTGAGGCACAATGCCTCCCATAGTTGCTCCTAGGTTTGTGCAGTTTAAGCACCCCAAGCTTCTGGCTGTGCCTAAAGGTACAATCTATCCCCACATGACTAGGAAAAAACATAGTGGAGTAAAGTGCAATCAAAGCTCTTGGAAATTAAACACTTTTAAATATCCCTTTCAAAGGAGAACTTTCATCAAAAATACAGCTTTCTTTTCTTCATCATTTATATTCTACCTGAGGTGAAAGCTTTCTTTTGGCTCTTGAAGGTCATTTTAGCTTTTGAGAGGAAACTATCTAATACAGTATTTGACCTCTGTAAACTAGAGTTGATCAACTTTCCAGCTATGCTCTTCCTTGTTTTTGTTTACATTGTCATGCCTTATTGGTTTCTGTACATAATGGCCAGTCCATTGGTTCAGGGTTTGGAAATGCCCATGTGCAGTGTTGTGGGGGAGGGGAAATAGCTCAGTGGTTTGAGCATTGGCCTGCTAAACCCAGGGTTGTGAGTTCAATCTTTGAGGGGTCCACTTAGGGATCTGGGGCAAAAATCAGTACTTGTTAGTGAAGGCAGGGGGCTGGACTTGATGACCTTTCAAGGTCCCTTCCAGTTCTAGGAGATAGGTATATCTCCAATTATAAAAAAATAACATTACATGCAATGTACAAATACATTCTTCAAAGAGAATGCCAAAACAGGTTACATCTGATTTTTAGCAGTATCTAATTATGGATACATAATTAATGAATCTGACATTTATCCTTAACACAAAAGACTCTCCCTCCTAGTAAAAGAACTACAGACAGTAGATGTACTAGCTAGAGCATTAGAGTTTCCTGGAAAATGAAAATATAGTTTGGGGCAGGGAAACTCAAGAAAAAGGTCATGAAACTTTGCTTGGCAGGTAAAATCCCCCCCTCCCCAAGTTATTATTGCAATCCTTTCAAAACACAAAATCATTACACCTAGTATTATAGAAATAAATAATTTGCATAAAGTTACTAAAAGGTGCATGGTAAGTCTCTTCTAGAAACACAGAGAGAATCTTCATCAGCTTAAGACTCTTGCTTCTTTGCAAGTGTCCTCCTACGATGGTTCCAAGATAGCTACTGGAGAAAAAAAAACCAACAGTTTCTCTGTTTTTACTTTACTTTGTGCATTTGACAGAACTTTATATAAAGTTATAGTTTTTTATTTGGATAATAAATATTGTTATCTTCTCCTTGTATTTGTGCTGGTCTTTCGCATAGCAATGGTAAGATATAATCATTAGGGAGACTTGTGCCAAATTTCATATGGATGGTGTCTGTATATTTCCTTGGTAAGAAAGGTAAGATTTTGCAACCCTTACTCAGAATGAACCTGATTCAAAGTCTAATGAACTTAATAGGTATCTCTCCATTGACTTCAGGCTTTGGCTTTGGATCAGGTCCATTGATTATTAGTATTTTGCTATTAATGCACATTTCTGCTCATTGTGAGAAAGGTTTCAGTATTGGGCCTCAAATTATATTGTTGTAAAATGTGTACTATAATGCCTAAAAGATCAATTCAAATAAAGATGTGCTAAGTATGGCAATTACACTAATCTGTTATTGGGGGCTGCCAGTGACTACTGTAATCAAGAGATTTGCCCAAATTGGCATTAGTTTCACTTGCTTTCAGACACAAGAATTCTAAATTCTCTGGCTTTATAGGAAGACTTTGCTGTTGGAGGATACTACTTTAGAGGATTTATTAGAACAGGACAACTCACATTTACAGTAATAACGTAATACCTTTTCCCTCACACATTCTTTTACCATAAAGCTACTGTTACTAATGTATTATGGGGTTTTGCTTATTTATTTTTTAAAAATCGTCTTTGCTATATTTCACTTGGCTGCCCTTGTCCAGGAAAGTAACTGAAAAGGGAAACATTCTCTCTGAAATCTCACCTGAAGAAGGGTTAAATAATCTGGCCTTTAACAAGAAAAACAGGAGCAAAAATACTGTAGGTGCACACCACAGATGTGTTAATGTTGCTCCTGGGACCTTAAGTTTTACATTTTCTGTGATATTTTTAATTGTAAGTTTGCCAGACTAATGCTGAATTAACTTAACATTGCCATTTCCTTTTTATTTTATTAAGAAGTTAGAAAGAGGGTGCCTGTGTTTAATAATGTTAGTGCTTTAATCATCCTAGCTGGACTTTGAATTCAAAACTTCACTGATGTGAATGGGGATGGGGAGAGGTGACTTCTGGTTTCTGCCACTGCTGTTGTTTAGGTAGGGACAGTTTTCCTGAATAAAAAGGCAGCAGCACATTGGTTTGTGCTGAGATTAATTTATCTTTGCTCTGTTCTTTAGTGAAATCATAAAATTTGCTATAATTCAACAGTAACATTCAGGTGAGGAAAGTAACAAGCAGAATGAGCAGCTGGTGAATTATTTTTATCCTTCTGACATATTGTATGTACTGTAGACATAAAAGTAAAGGTATGTTATTTTAGCTGCACTATATCAGACCTGCTTAAACTGAATCAGTTTGTGGAGAATTAGGAGGAAATAGGCATGTATATTCCCATGCATTTAGATGACAAATATCCTCCTTAGTAAGATTTAAAAGCCCTTATATTTTCTAAATCAGTGATGCATAAATGCTGCTGGTAATCAGTAACATGAGACTTGTAATTATTTAGTCCCTTTAAGGCAAACTCTGGTCGCTAAAATTAGGCATCTAAATCCCTGTTTAGGTCCCTTGTATAAAAGTGACATAGAAATCAGTGGGAACTGGGGCTACTCAGCATTCAAAGGTAGGGCACACAGAGTTTAGGAAGGTTCTTACTCTCTCTACTCCCTTCATCGGTGTGTCGTCCATAAATGCTCAGTCACAGTCTAGCTCTAAGTAAGCAGAGGATAATGGTACTGTCTAGGCCAACATTTATAACAGCACATAATGGCAGCACTATTTACATAAGTTACCACCCCTGGTAGAATAAAACCAGCATTTTGTAAAAGACAGAAAGACTCTGAGCCCAATTCAACATTGCACTGCTGTTTTTTGCCAAAGCTAGGCTGGCATAAAGGGGCCACAGGGCAGGCAAGCTGTCACACTAGCTGCCCATCTCTGTTCCAGGGTTTTTTGGGGGTGGGCTGGAAGTGTAATGAGGGTGGGGAAAGGAAAGGGGGATGGTGCTACAGGTGGCAGAGAGGGCCAGGCAATTGCCTGGAAGTTGGGTTGCCAACTTTCTAATTCCAGAAAACTGAACACCCTTGCCCTGCCCACTGCCCCGTCCATGCCATGAGGCCCTGTCCTGGATGCCCTGCCCTGAGGCCCCAACCACCCTCACTCCATCCCCCCCTCCCTCCATCGCTTGCTCTCCCCCACCCTTACTCACGTGTTCATTTTCACTGTCAGGCCCAAACAAGCATATTTATTGTTTTGACGGATGTATTATGCTAATTTCAGGTTTTATTTGTTACAGGACGCTAGAGCAGGCAGCAAAATTGTCAAAAAGGGCAATTTAAAAAAAAATGAAATTTCACAATGGTTTTCATGATTCTTTCCATCCCCTCTTCCCATTTTTCATAACCAGCTCCATGTTTTTTGTTCACTAAAATTGTTATAATTTTATGTGGGGAATTAGGACCATACACTATCACAGCTACAGTGGGTCCATTAAAGGCCCACCCTGAAGCCCAAATACAAATCCATAGAGCACAACCCTAGAAATGCACACCTGTCCAGATACCTATACAAATATATCTGTAGAAACTGACTTCCTACATGCAGATACACATGTGTATTCATGTGTACACATCTAGCATTCACTAACACATACTTCCACATTATTTATTATTGCAATTGTTGTTTAGTGCCTAGAAACCCCAACTAAGATTGGGGCACCAGGGTGGTAGGTGCTGGACATACCCATAAAAAGAGAGAGTCTGCAACAAAGAGTTTATAATATAGCTAGACATAGGTGGGGAGAAATGTATGATACATTGGCTCTTCCGCAATTACTAGTCAACAACATTCACTTTTTAAGAAAGAACACATTTCTTTTAGAGTTCCCTTCTCTTTTAAAAACTTGCTATGAAATGAATATGCACACATTTTATGTCGTCAATTTTTTTTGTGCACAAGCCAGCAAAAGGAATAAAAGTCAGAGTTAGGCTGCAAATTTTATTCACACAGGTAGACACACATGCAGCAATACATGCACCTCCCTACACAAAGACACACAGTCTCTTACACACATACAATGCATGCATGCACACACCTGCCTACACAGAGACACCCAGCTTGGAAGGGAGGAGGATGGGTTGGAGGGGAAAAGAGGAGAGAGAATAGGGAGGGAAAGAGGCCAAGGACCAGAACAGGGTGGGGATGAGAGGGGTCAGTGAAGGAGAGAGGAGGGAGTGTGGGCGGTATGTGGCGGGGATGGGGCTGCAGAGGGAGGCAGATGACTACAGGTGCATGAGGATGTGGGGGGCATAGGAGTGTATAGGGACATAATGGGAGAGCAGCAGTGTATGGAGGTGAATGGGGTGCAGGCCTGTGGGGGTGATAGGGGTGGTGGCTCTGGGAGGTGGAGAGGATGGGTGGGAGAGTGCTGTAAGGGGTACAGGACTAGGATGGGTAGGTGTGGGAGGCAGTGCGGGATGTGATCGGGGAGGGATGCAGTGAGGGGGATAGGGATGGGGGGTTGGGATGGGGAGGGATGCAATAACAGGGGGATAGGGGTGTAGCCCCATTCCCAGCACTTGGAGATGGGGATACACATACCTCCAACTCCTGAGTGCTGGCAATGGGGCAACAGACAGTGGTTCACTGTAGGGCACGCGCCACAGCTTGAGCCCAGCCACAGGAAGAGCAAGAGGAGGAGCAGTGGGAGAGGCACACACCACAACCCCTCAACAGTCACCTGCTAGGTGTGCTAGTTCATCCCTTGCCTTGCCCTGGCCAGTGGGAGCTGCACCTGAGGGCAGTGGGTGGAGCAAAATGCGGACCACCCTGGCCACCCCTAAGCCTAGGAGCCGGACATGCCGGCTGCTTTCCGGGAGCTATGCGGCATGGCGGCTAGCAGGGAGCCTGCCAGCCCCGCTGCGCTGCGCTGCCAACGGCCCTGTCGGGGTGCTGACCAGAGCCGCCAGGATCCCTTTTGGACTGGGTGTTCTGGTCAAAAACCGGACACCTAATCACCTTACCTGGAAGAGCTGTTACAATAGGGTTGCCCTACCCTGCACTGGGGGCGCTAAACCGGTCCCTGCTACCTCTGAATAAGAGAGATGGACTCCCCACTGTTCCAGCACTGGTGCTTGTTCCAGCACAGGAATGAATTCGGACCGTTGAGTATGGCGGGTGCTATATACCCTTCTATGCTATTTTATTCTAAGCAGAACTTGATGTCTTGCCAGAACATAGAGGACTCAAAACACTGCCATGTTGTTGCTTGTTAAATATCACCTGCAAAGGAAAAAAAATATGCCCTGTCTTGCTTCTTTATAACAGAGATGGTCTGAAAGGCTTGTAAACTCCATGTCCCTCTTCACAGTAAAAATATCAGCAATATCAAGTATTGTTGTCTACCCTTTTTACTGGAGAACAAACTCTTGGAGATCTGGAGAAATGGACTGGGAGCTTTCTCAGCCCTTCTTTGAAGGAATGGGGGTGTGGAAGCTTTCACATGTAAACTATTTCCCCCTAAATGTTTGTCATTTTATGTTACTAAGTGTTTAGAAAAAAACAGTCTATTATTACTAGTTATGTTAGAGTAGTGCAGAGAGGCCCTAACCACTGTTAAGGCCCAATTGCGCTAGGCAGTGTGCAGACACATAGTGTCTTGAAGAGCAATCTGAATAGATAAGGCAGACAAAGGGTGGTAGGTGAAAAAAACCCTCACAGAGACTGGAGGTGAGTTATCCTAGCCCAGTACCCTGGCCACCAGGCCACACTACCTCTCCAATCAGACTTAAACAATTTCCCTTTTGTTGCTCAGATTTCACTCTCTTGTCACTTATGATGTTATAATCCCATTGGATCCAAATCAACCACAGAGTTCCCCAGCAAAAAGGAAGAGAGGTGGGGGAATAAAAATGAAGGGGTGGACCAGACCTGATAGTTCTACTTTAAAAAATAGAAACAGACCCTGAAAAACATTTAGAAATAAACCAGCTAGAACAACTCAGGCTTTCTCTACAGATCAGAAAGACACAAAACGGCACAGACATGATTTTCCTTCCAGCTGCCTACTTGTCAGGTCACACTTAAAGCTGGATTTTAAGGTTTTAATATTTTATTTCTGTTTTCTTCCCTGGGAGTGACATTGATCAGAAACCCATTCCTGGGGTTTCATTAAGAATCACTACATAGAAACCAATGTGGTCCATTTACTTTTATCTCTAAGCATCATGGTTTTGTTTGTTTATGCAGATTTCCAGCTCTTCCTACAAGCTGGAATTTTAGGTTTTGTTTAGTCCTTATGTATCACTCTTTAAAATTGTAGGTGGGTCCTTACTTTCTTTCTGATTCCGAATGAGGACTTAGTTAAATGCCTATTTAAGAATTGATGAGTAATTTAAAGGATTTAGGAGAACATTCTGTGCTATTATATGCAAATACATGCCATGCATGGCTCCCTGTGTCATTAACCTGGCAGTCATTTCATGCATGACTCCCCATCTTATTAAGCTAGCAGTATGGAATATTTGATTTACTAAACTGGTATGAACTACTTAGTGTGCTAATATAAGAATATAACTTTTACATTGCTTTGGAATAACTATCTTAGAAGCAGATTCTGGAAAACAATAACATTATTTTGACAGCTGTGCACAGTTTCTACAGGTCTATTTTAGGAAGCGTCACAGAACTGGTGGCATTGTACCTGTGTGATTGGAATGAACCATATAATAATTGAAAATGAACCCCCCAGAGTAATTAGGGTCCTTAAGAATTCTGTAGCCATTTGAAGTCCATTTCTGTGTCACAGATATATAAATTTGGTATGTGGTCTTGCTTGTGGGGCTTATGATAACCCACTGGTTTGTGTGATTCTGAATCAGGACTCTTCTGCAACATTTCAAAAACTCTGTTTATATCCAAACCCCCTGGCTTTCCAGGCTTTCGTTGCCATAGCAGCATTGGCCCTGGGATTTACTCAGGAGAAGAAGGAAAGTATATTTGGTAAGTTGGTTCAATGCCAAATGGTGTAGGAATTATATATACAGGATGTTAGATTTTTTCTTTAGTGTCCATTTCAGCTGGCATCTAATGTCACCCAGATAATTGCAAGCCACTTTGTCATCATACAGCCAGCTGCATGAAACAAAACAAAGAGAAATTTAGCATCAAAAGGAAGGAATGGTAATTTAAAAGGCTTTTAAATGATGTTTTCTCTGTTCTCAATCAGCAATACTTAAAAGCCTTTAATTTCCACCCCCCACACACGCACATTAGTATGACTTTGGGTGCTGCTGGCTTGAATGATAATGTATCAGCAAAGAGTTGCCCAACAAAATGTCAAATGCAAGAAATGAGGTCAGACATCCAAAACTAGTGTAGAGAGAATAATTCAGCATCCTCTAACTATCTGATTATGGTTGGAAGTATAAATTAACTCCACTTTTATAGCATATTTATGCTGAAAGTTTCCTGGTACAGTACGTGTGCTCTAGAATTGGAGTAGGCATCTGAATTGCAAATACAGCATAGTGCCTGACATACATTACAGATAGATAATAATTTAGTTAGAAGAATGAAGAATTCTGAGGAGTTTTGTACTTATCCTGATTGAGCATGCTGTGTGGTATTGCCAGGGCTAGCCTGAGCTGTGGCTAGGATTTGAAACGGGAGCCATGTTGGAAAGTGACTGTGCACTGTGCATGGAGAAAGGGACATACAAAGTGTGCCCATGAGACTGGCTGGGAAGAGAGAATGCATGTGGGTGGAGGGCATTTGCAAGGTGTGCCTGAGTGACAGGGTAAAGGGAGTGTGTGGACTTGGGGGTGGCTACGTGCAAGGTGTGCTCCTGAAAGAAGCTGAGGAGATTATCACTTCAAAAGTTTTTCTTTTCCCCCTTACTTAATTGGCCTCTTAGAGTTGGTAGGGCACCTCCCCCCTTTTCATGCTCTCTGTATGTGTATCTATATCTCCTCACTATAGGTTCCATTCCATGCATCCGAAGAAGTGGGCTGTAGCCCACGAAAGCTTATGCTCAAATAAATTTGTTAGTCTCTAAGGTGCCACAAGTACTCTTGTTCTTTTTGCGGATACAGACTAACACGGCGGCTACTCTGAAAGCTGAGGAGAGTGCCTATTGATGCAGATCCATTTGTGATGCACCTAGGAGATAGGCTGGGTGATACAGCATGCGAGAAAAGACTTGTTCAGCCTGTGCCCATAAGACAGGCTGGGGAGAGTGTGCAGGGTTTGCAAGGTGTGTAGGATATGCTTATGAGGGAAGCTGAAGATGGTGCGGCACTGGTGGGCAGGC
The DNA here is from genome assembly GCF_016161935.1 of Mauremys reevesii. NCBI lineage: Eukaryota > Metazoa > Chordata > Testudines > Geoemydidae > Mauremys > Mauremys reevesii. Next base: position 28,118,446 of record NC_052631.1, read on the forward strand.
TGAGGAGTTGCTCTAAGTTTCAACCCTTTATGATTCTTCAGAAAAACAAACTCTGGAAAAGTTGGAAAAGTTCCTAGAATGACATAGCTCCCTCAAAGGAAAGTCAAGCCTTTTTAATACTTAAAATAGTTTGCATGTATTTCAGGGCAGCATATTTTTTTAAAAAACTCATGTCAGACTTGCAGCCCTCTCAGCAGGACAGACCTCCCTAGATCCCTTATCATGCTCTTTGGTCTTTGCTCTCTATATTCACAGTCTTATCAGTTCTCAGATCTCATTCCTTCCCTTACTTTCAGGTCCCCGGGTCTCTTTCTCTGTTTCCTTCCCTGCTAGTCTCTGTCTGTTGCCAGATGCACTTTTTACTTAAGGTTCCAGGTTCTTGACCTCTCTGTCTGGATACTGTAGGTCTCTGCTTCATGCCCTTGTTTCTTCTCCTTTCCTCCCTCTTTTCCATGGCTGCTTCCATTTCTCTCTATTACCAGCCTACTACATCTAATTAACGGGAAGGGTAAGTGAAATGTATTATTCATGTAGAAGAGGTAGATGTATATCTTCAGGATACATGAACCTTTCAGGCAGCCAGGTATGACCTTGAAAGTATCAGTGGGCCTCAAATCTCAAAACCTTAAGCCAGGCTGTAGGAAACAATTAACCTGATGAGCAAATAACATCTGGCCATAGTATTTCCACAATAGATCCTAGGCCTCATTTCCTGTCTGTACCTGGGTATGATGGATAGTTGAGCCTGCAAAAACTCAATGTGCATCAGTAGAATTTTTAAATTCTATTTTATAGCAAAAGAGTCCTTTTTTTTTTTTGCAACTTTTCTGCCTTACAGGTAGTGCTTTGCTCATTTTCATGACTATGTTTTAAAAAAACACACATTCCACTCAATAATAACAAAAAAGAACATTTTGATGGGTTGACAAAAGTCTGTCTGAATCACCCAGGCTTGTGTAGAACTGGCATTGATGGTCTTTTGCACAGCAGAACCTGTGATAATTTATGTTTTGAAGTGCTATAATGGCAAGGACCTACTGACTATGGCAAAATTTTGCAAATTAGCAAGTTAATGAGCAAGGCATGACTCAGTTGTGTTCGTTTTGGGGTTTTTTGCTATAAGCCTCAAGTAGTGAACAGCATGCAGTTGCACTCCCCCCCAGGAACAGAATATGGGTTGGATTATGACTCACAGTGTAGTACGTGTTTCTCCCTTCGAGCAGATTAGTTTCCTTTCTGTGCCAGCTCAGCTATGCTTGCTGGAGTGTAGGGGGGCAGAGTTATGGTTTTACCTACTCTCCCCTCAACAGCTCAGGATTCAGAGTAGCAGTTCTGTGGAGGCCACTCTGCCTCTCTGCCCAGCTTGGAAGAGTAATGGGGCATCTTATGCCCTTTTATTCCCCTGAACAAGTGCATAGGAAAAGTTACAATCTTTCCCACAGGGTGGCAAGGCAAGGCCAGTGCATCGGAAATGTTCTCGTTCATTTATTTTAACAAATAAAATTGTGCAACGTAACAGTTAAATCAATCAACTAATAGTCCACTGTTTTGATTTCTCTAGTGTAGACGAGCCATCAAAGAAGATATTAAGTGAGGGAGGCAGGATATCTGGGTGTAAACGATTGCAGCAGGAGGTCAGTCATAATGATGGAACTGGGAGTCAGAGGTAAGATGGAAGTAGGACTGCTAGGAAGGAGGTGGTTACAAGTGCTGTGAGGGAAATTTTTAGCTCTGATCAGGCAGAATAAACTTAAAGGGACACAATGAACATTAATTCTAGACGTTCTAAAATGAATTAAAAGTTGTTCCTGCCAGAGTCCATCCCTGCCAATGGTTGTAGTTTTATAATCACACTTTCCTATTTCAAAAATATATTCCCTTCCATTTTGCAATATGAATGGCCCACACAGGTATGTCTACTTTGCAGCTGGGAGTATGCCTCCCAGCTCAGTTAGACACACTCTAGTTCTGCTTGAGCTATCACACTAAAAATATCAGTGTGCTCAAACTTGCATGGGTGGTGGCTCAGGCTAGCCTTCTGAGTACATAGCCATGGGGACCGGATGGGTTTTTACTCAGACCACTAGCCTATTCTGCCACTCATGCTACCCTAACTACATGGATATTTTTAGTGTCCTAGCTCAAGCAGAACTATCACATTTCTGTCTGCCTGTGCTGGGAAGCATGATTCCAACTGCCTTGTGGATGTACCCATAGAGGACCCGGATAAATTATCCACTGTCAACAGTGTAACTGACTAGAGCTGGTCAGAAAAGTTCCAACAAAACAGTTGTGTACTGGAATTTGCCAGTTTGTCACAATCAAATGTTCTGTGGAGATAATTCGATTTTGACAGAGTTCCTCTGGAAACAAGGCAGGGTTCTGACAGAAACTTGTTTGGTTTTCTGCCAGCTTGCCTACCTGGCTTCTCAGCCACCCACCTAGTGGGCAGCTGTGAACCCCATGGCTTCTATGATCCATGGCTCTGGGGCAGCCAACCGTACAGATTGCCATACAGATTACCTTTGAGTCAGGACTCCCAGGGCTGCCAGGGTCTGTGGCTCCAGGGCAGCCTGCCAGGCAGAGTGCCCCAGATCCAGGGCCCATCCCTTTTTTCAGAGAATTTCAAAATCTTTGATTTTGGTTTTGAATTGGAATGAACTCAGATTTTGAAACAGTGAAATCCTCCATGAAATGAAATACCTTTCTTTGCCCAGCTCGAAAACTGACCATACACAAAGTGCTGTCAAATTGAAAACACAGCAAAAGGAAAAATTGAGAAAGCAAATGATACTATCTCCTCCCTTTCATTTACAGTAATCATAGGTGTTACCTGTAACAAGAGGGCAGAACATTCTCAGACAGAAGTGTGATTTATTGAAGTTGATAGGTCCCTTCAAAGGACTTTGGAACAAGATGCCAGAGGAGAAAAACTAATTCATAAGCTGTGTCGATGTGAGAATGTCGTATTGGTTTAACTAACTGTGTGATTTTAAACAAATTTATGAAACCAATGAAAAAGGCTCTGTAGATGCTTTTATTTAAGCCAGGCTTGTATGAGTTTAGTTTGAATTGATTAGATAAGCCACTCTTATACTAAAATAACTATAGGTCTTCAGTGCAGACTATCCATAGGTTTAACAATTGCCAGCTAGTCAACACATGGTTGTCTAACCAGTAGAGTGTGACCATAGTGTCAATATCAGTTCACTGCTGTCATGCCCTGGACCCACATTGACTCTGTATCCGGCCATGAGAGGCAATACAGCTATCTGAATACATATCCTGTGATTCATAGTGCCACAGCTCACTGTATTGCTCTATGCTCGCATTTGCAGTGTGTTGTGGGACTTGGCTGCCTACTCTGGAGATTGTCAGAGGAAATGGTCTAAGCGTGGGTGTGACATTCTTCAGGGTACAATCTGGAATGTTGAACAGCGGTGTCCCCTTAAGTCTCTAGCTTGGGATGCCTTTTACACTGCTATGCTGCCAGAGCAGCCACACCTGGCCTGCTCACACAGCCTTCAGCATGCAAATTCACTCCCAGCTAACTACATAAGCACTCTGACCAGGCATACATGAACTACATACAGGGCAATACCTGCAAATTCTTAGTCCCAGCCTTGTTCCCCCAGAAATGTGTGTCTTGTACTGTTCAGCACATTACTGAACAATGCAAGCTCATGGAAAGTCTGTCATTTCATCAGAGGAAAAGATACATGCACCAGCCTTGTTATTCTAAATCGAGTTTCCCGCACACTCTAATCCAAACACACTTGTTAACACGCTTTAAGTAATTACAAGTACTGATGTATAAAAGTCAAGATTGGAAACAAAAGAAAATAAGAGTGATACGCAAGCTAAAACCTAACTTAGTGACTTTAAAAACAAAGGTTTTGTTTCACCATACGCTGCAGTAAATTTCACAGGCTGGCTCTCCTTCCCTTAGTTCAGTTCTTTGAGAGTTGCTGGTGTCATGAACAGAGAAATGGGAGGAAGAGAGGTGAGTTGGAGGTCATTGTCTCTTATTTTTATATCACCCTCCCCTCTTTGAGGATCACCCCCAACTGAGGTGCAGGGGACAAGTAGTCTCTTGTGAATGTGATGGTTGAACGTCTCTGTGAGGAAAAGTAAATTTCTTGTTTACACCTTTGCATTGCTGAAGAATGGCTGCTTAAGTAAGTGATAGCCCACTTGACTTTGAATGAGCCCTTAGAGATTAGGGTATTAAGCATAGGTGTAGTTTGATTTCTATATTTGGAGAGGAGGGATGGATAAGGGGTGAGGCTCAGCGGGGGATCTGAGTGCAAGGTGGGGGTGGGAATTCAGGTGCAGGGGGTCTGGATGTGGGAGGGGCTCTGGATACGGGGGTGGGGCTCGACAGGGTGGGGTGTCGTGTGTGTGGGGACTCAGTAGGAGATGTTACGGATGGGGGGGGGCCTCTGGATGCCGGGAGTGGAGCTTGGCGGAGTGGGGATTCAGGTGTAGGAGGTCTTGGGAGGGTTATAAATGTGGAGGGTGGGGCTCATCAGGGGCAGGGGGTTGTGCATTCAGGGGGTGAAGCTCAGCGGGGGTGAACACCTGTGTGTGGATCTGAATGCATGGGGGGGGGGCAGTTCCTCACATAGTGACCCCTCTAGGGGGCAGGAAGCAGTGGGGTGGTGCAAGTTTCCTACAGCAGGAAAGATTCCTGTGGGTTGGTCTGACCTGGCCTTGGCTGCTCCAGGGGAACAAGAAGTAACCCATCATTTATTCTGATAGTAAAAAGCAACAAAGAGTCCTGTGGTATCTTATAGACTAACAGATGTATTGGAGCATAAGCTTTTGTGGGTGAATACCCACTTTGTCAGACGCATGTAATGGAAATTTCCAGAAGCAGGTATAAATATGCAGGCAAGAATCAGTCTGAAGATAACGAGGTTAGTTCAATCAGGGAGGATGAGGCCCTCTTCTAGCAGTTGAGGTTTGAACACCAAGGGAGGAGAAACTGCTTTTGTAGTTGGCTAAACATTCACAGTCTTTGTTTAATCCTGAGCTGATGGTGTCAAATTTGCAAATGAACTGAAGCTCAGCAGTTTCTCTTTGAAGTCTGGTCCTGAAGTTTTTTTGCTGTAGGATGGATACCTTTAAATCTGCTATTGTGTGGCCAGGAAGGTTGCAGTGTTCTCTTACAGGTTTTTGCTCTCTGATAGTAGATGGATCTTTAATCTATAGAAAAAGGCTTAATGAAATCCACTGACTGGAAGCTGAAGCTAGACAACTTCATTTTTAACAGTAAGGGAAATTAACCAATGGGGAACAACTTCTCTAGGGAAGTGATGGATTCTCCATCACTTGCATTTTTAAATGGGACTAGATGATATCTTTCTGAGTGATACACTATAGCTCAAACAGAAGTTATGGAGTTGATGCAGCACATACTGGGTGAAATTCCATAGCATGTGTTATGTTGGAGATCAAACTAGATCATAGATTCATAGACTTAAGGTCAGAAGGGACCATCTAGTCTGACCTCCTGCACAATGCAGGCCACAGAATCTCACCCACCCACTCCTGTAACAACCCCCTAACCTATGTCTGAGTTATTGAAGTCCTCAAATCGTGGTTTAAAGACCTCAAGGTGCAGGGAATCCTCCAGCAAGTGACCCATGCCCCATGCTGCAGAGGAAGGCGAAAAACCTCCAGGGCCTCTGCCAATCTGCCCTGGAGGAAAATTCCTTCCCGACCCCAAATATGGCGATCAGTTAAACCCTGAGCATGTGGGCAAGACTCACCAGCCAGCACCCAGGAAAGAATTCTCTGTAGTAACTCCAGGGCCGACTCTACAGTTTTCGCCGCCCCAAGCAGCGCGCCGAATTGCCGCCGCGGACAGCGGGGGCAGTCCGTGTGCCCTTAGGGCGGCAGGCACGTTTCCACGGCGGCGGCAATTTGGCGGCAGCTTCTATGTTTAGCTGAAGCCGCCCCAGACAGCTAAACATAGAAGCTGCCGCCAAACTGCCGCCACCGCGGAAACGCACCTGCCACCCTAAGGGCGCACGGACTGCCCCCGCTGCCCGCGGCGGCAATTCGGTGCGCTGCTTGGGGGCAAAACAACAGGGACTGCCACCCCTCGCAGAATGCCGCCCCAAGCACCAGCTTGGAATGCTGGTGCCTGGAGCCTGCCCTGAGTAACTCAGATCCCACCCCATCTAACATCCCATCACAGACCATTGGGCATATTTGCCTGCTAATAATCAAAGATCAATTAATTGCCAAAATTAGGCTATCCCATTATACCATCCCCTCCATAAACGTATCAAGCTTAGTCTTAAAGCCGGATATGTCTTTTGCCCCCACTACTCTTCTTGGAAGGCTGTTCCAGAACTTCACTCCTCTAATGGTTAGAAACCTTCATCTAATTTCAAGTCTAAACTTCATAGAATCATAGAATCATAGAATTCAAGATCAGAAGAGACCATTATGATCATCTAGTCTGACCTCCTGCAAGATGCAGGCCACATAAGCCGATCCACCCACTCCTTTAGCAAGCGACCCCTGCCCCATGCTTCGGAGGAAGGCGAAAAACCTCCAGGGCCACTGCCAATCTTCCCTGGAGGAAAATTCCTTCCCGACCCCAAATATGGCGGTCAGCTGAACCCCGAGCATGCGGGCAAGACTCTCTCCAGCCATACCCTCTGGAAAAAGGTTAAGAATATCATATCATTGACCCATTGTACTATTTACCAGTGTGGCGCTTAATTGACCTATTGACTAAGCCCATTATCCTATCATACCATCTCCTCCATAAACTTATCTAGCTTAATCTTAAAGTCATGGAGGTCCTTCGCCCCCACTGTTTCCCTCGGTAGGCTGTTCCAGTATTGCACTCCCCTGATGGTTAGAAACCTTCGTCTAATTTCAAGCCTAAATTTCCTGACTGACAATTTATATCCGTTTGTCCTCGTATATCCGTAGTGTCCAGTTTATATCCATTTGTTCTTGTATCCACATTGGTACTAATCTTAAATAATTCCTCTCCCTCCCTGATATTTATCCCTCTGATATATTAATAAAGAGCAATCATATCTCCCCTCAGCCTTCTTTTGGTTAGGCTAAACAAGCCAAGCTCTTTCAGTCTCCTTTCATAAGACAGGTTTCCATTTCTCGGATCATCCTAGTAGCCCTTCTCTGTACCTGTTCCAGTTTGAATTCATCCTTCTTAAACATGGGAGACCAGAACTGCACACAGTATTCCAGATGAGGTCTCACCAATGCCTTGTATAACAGTACTAACACCTCCTTATCTTTACTGGAAATACCTTGCCTGATGCATCCCAAAACCGCATTAGCTTTTTTAACGGCCATATCACATTGGTGGCTCTAAGTCATCCTGTGATCAACCAATACTCCAAGGTCCTTCTCCTCCTCTGTTACTTCCAACTGATGTCTCCCCAATTTATAACCAAAATTCTTGTTATTAATCCCTAAATGCATGACCTTGCACTTTTCACTATTAAATTTCATCCTATTAATATTACTCCAGTTTACAAGGTCATCCAGATCTTCCTGTATGATATCCTGGTCCTTCTCTGTGTTAGCAATACCTCCCAGCTTTGTGTCATCCGCAAACTTTATTAGCACATTCCCACTTTTTGTGCCAAGGTCAGTAATAAAAAGATTAAATAAGATTGGTCCCAAAACTGATCCCTGAGGAACTCCACTAGTAACCTCCTTCCATCCTGACAGTTCACCTTTCAGTATGACCCGTTGTAGTCTCCCCTTTAACCAGTTCCTTATCCACCTTTCAATTTTCATATTGATCCCCATCTTTTCCAATTTAGCTAATAATTCCCCATGTGGAACCATATCAAATGCCTTACTGAAATCTAGGTAAATTAGATCCACTGCATTTCCTTTGTCTAAAAAATCTGTTAACTTCTCAAAGAAGGAGATCAGGTTGGTTTGGCACAATCTACCTTTTGTAAAACCATGCTGTATTTTGTCCCAATTATCATTGACCTCAATGTCCTTAAATACTTTCTCCTTCAAAAATTTTTCCAAGACCTTGCATACTACAGATGTCAAACTAACAGGCCTATAGTTACTCGGATCACATTTTTTCCCTTTCTTAAAAATAGGAGAATTTCTTAGCAATTCTCCAGTTGTACAGTACAACCCCTGAGTTTACTGATTCATTAAAAATTCTTGCTAATGAGCTTGCAATTTCATGTGCCAGTTCCTTTAATATTCTTGGATGAAGATTATCTGGGCCCTCCGATTTCATCCCATTAAGCTGTTCGAGTTTGGCTTCTATCTTGGATGTGGTAATATCTACCTCCATATCCTCATTCCCATTTGTCATCCTACCATTATCCCTAAGCTCCTCATTAGCCTCATTAAAGACTGAGGCAAAGTATTTGTTTAGATATTGGGCCATGCCTAGATTATCCTTAACCTCCACTCCATCCTCAGTGTTTAGCGGTCCCACTTCTTCTTTCTTTGTTTTCTTTTTATTTATATGGCTCTAGAACCTTTTAGTATTGGTTTTAATTCCCTTTGCAAGGTCCAAATCTACATGGCTTTTGGCCTTTCTCACTTTATCCCTACATGTTCTGACCTCAATAAGGTAGCTTTCCTTGCTAATCTCTCCCATCTTCCACTCCTTGTAGGCTTTCTGCTTTTTCTTAATCACCTCCCTGAGATGCTTGCTCATCTAGCTTGATCTACAACTCTTGCCTGTGAATTTTTTCCCCTTTCTTGGGATGCAGGCTTCTGATAGTTTCTGCAACTTTGACTTGAAGTAATTCCAGGCCTCCTCCGCCTTTAGATCCACAAGTTCTTCAGTCCAATCCATTTCCCTAACTAATTTCCTTAATTCTTTAAAGTTAGCCCTTTTGAAATAAAAAACCCTAGTCCCAGATCTATTTTTGTTTATCCTTCCATCTAGTTTGAACTGAATTAGCTCATGATCACTCGAACCAAGGTTGTCCCCTACAACCATTTCTTCTATGAGGTCACCAACTCACCAAAACCAAATCTAAAATGGCATCCCCTCTTGTTGGTTCTTCAACTACTTCGTGAAGGAATCCATCAGCTATCGCATCCAGAAAAATCTGAGCCCTATTATTATTACTAGCACTTGTTCTCCAGTCTATATCTGGGAAGTTAAAGTCTCCCATGATCACACAGTTCCCCTTAGTGTTTACTTCATTACAAACATTAGAGAGGTCTCTATCCATATCCAAATCAGATCCTGGCCGTCTGTAGCACACCCCAAACACTATCTCAGGAGAGACTCTAGTAGCTTTCTTTCCCAATGTGATTTTAGCCCAGACAGACTCTGTCTTATCCATTCCATCATTTCTTATTTATTTACAGTTTACCTCATCATTGATATACAATGCTACTCCACCACCTTTGCCTTTATTTCTGTCTTTCCTAAACAGCACATAGCCTTCAATACCTGTACTCCAGTCATGACTACTATTCCACCATGTTTCTCTTATCCCTATAATATCCGGCTTCACTTCCTGCACCAGTAGCTCTAGTTCCTCTATTTTGTTACCTAGGCTCCTCATATTAGTGTACAAACATCTTAATTTTTGCCGTTTGGCTCCACTGACATTCTTTACCCGATTAGGCACAGACATTCTACCACCAGTATCACCTATTAGACTGGTATCTACACTACCCTTCCTCCTTATGTCCATTCTCCTACCCACGGCTGTATCCTTTCTTACTTTGTTTTCTTCCCTCTCAATGTTGAATTCCGGCGTGGAGATTACCTGGACATCTCCCAACCATCTCCCCCAAATTCCTAGTTTAAAGCTCTCTTAATCACTTGTGCCAGCCTCCATCCTAGAAGTCTATTGCCCTCCTTACTCAGGTGAAGTCCATCCCGAGAGAACAGTCCTTTGTCCAGGAATGCTTCCCAGTGGGCATACATCCCAAAGCCCTCCTTATAGCACCACTGTCTGAGCCATCTGTTGATCGCCATAATCTTGTCACACCTTTGTTGCCCTTCTGGACTTTAAATATATGAAATAGTGTTACTGATATTTACCTGTATCTAGTTGCTTCCTCTATATCATAGACAAACATAATTAGTTTAAAAGAAGAAGAAAAGAATAGCAAAAAGAGAACAACCTTCAGTTTAGTTTGAAACGAGGGCTGAGATTCTAACCTGTTCTTACTTTGTAAGAACTTGTCCTTCCCTAATGTAATTTCAACTTAATTGCAAACAAAGGAGATACATCTTTTTCCTAGCAGTTATCATAAAATTATGGTGACAACAACAAAAAAGAAAAGTAAACTATACAAATATCCTTGACAATGCTTCTTCACTCTCATTTATGGAGCACCATTTGCAATCAAAACCAAAAGAAACAGATGCCAAAAAAACATAATCAGTAGGATTTGAATTTTTTTCCATTTTAATAATAAATATTAAAAACTAGAAATTCCATTTAAAATAGCTTTAAGTGGCCCTACATGTCAGACCAGTGAAGCATTGTTTGCCTTTTAGATTACAAACTTGTAAAGGTTTGTTGATTATCCATTTTCTTGGTAATATCATATAATTAACTTAGCAGGAATCTGTATTTTAATAAAAAAATGTATATTACTGAATTAAACTCAAACCTGTTTCATTTTCTAAATCCCAATGTAGAAAAAGCATTAGCAAAAATAAATATTCTAATCACTTTTGTAAAAACAAATTGCTAACAATGTCTTTACTATTCTGCACGTGAGAGCTCACTGGAAGCATTCATTAATCTAACATTTTACAATTTTGATTTCCAGATGGAATGATTAGCATTTCTGAGCTTTTTATATTCAGACCACAAAAATAAGCCTTTTTTCAGGGGTCACTGGAAGCAAATAATTTAAGTCTAATACTTTGCTCTGTTAAACACAGTGCTTCGTAAATAACTGGTTTAAAGTATTCTCTGATGCATTTGATTTGAATAATATTTTTAAAACTTTATTTACAATCCAAAACAATTTAATCAGTTGCCATTATCCCAAATATCTAAGAAGGTCCCTGTTATGGATTTAATCTGTATTATTTAGATAACTCCCTGATTGTTAAGTGGTACTCTATACTGTACATTCACAAAACTGTAAAAATAACTACAGAAAAGATTGTTCTGCATTTAAAAAAATAGAATGTAAAGTAATACAGAAATTCTTTGAAAACTAACAAACATTGAAATCTCTTTGAATAACATGTTCATAGCTTTCCGGGCTTAAAATTTTAATTGTCCATTTAACTTTTAAAGTGATATTACTGGGATTATTTTATTTGACTATACAGGTGAACAAAACACGGACACAGAGATGGATATGAAAGCAGCAAATGTCAACTTTATTAACTTTAACCAACAGGGGTAAGGAAGGCTATTCAGTTCCATCCACTCAATACCAGGTATTTCATTGGATCCAGTTTGAGGTTAAATGGCCTCATACCATATAACCAACAAATTAGTGTTGGCCCTCTTCAGGCTAATCCCTGGGACCCAGGCCCCTCTGAAGACTCTTGCCCCTCCCCTCACCAGGAAAAATCAGGGTACATGTGAGGGATACCTCACTGTGAAGATGTAAGTTGCCCACTTTGTCCTACAGCCTACTAGGCTAACCAGCCATATTCCAGGGTCTCTTGCTCATATTTACCCCTGAGAGCTGGTCCTTTCAGTGATTTATTCACACTGAACACTGGTGCAATTCAAAATTCCTAATGTTGAATTCCAATTCTTATTCTTCTTAACCTAAAATCTGGTCTCCATGATGCTACAAGGGAAGAGAACTCAGCCTTCCCCAACCCCTGACACTCTGACCAGTTTTGCCTCAGAAGGAAAAAATTCCTTCTTGATCCCAAGAGAGATACACACAGATCTTAAGCCTGACTGCCACACTAAAATCCCTTGAGAGATTGGATAACTGCACTGAGACCTTAAGGAACTCGTTCTCTGCAGTTTGGACACTGACGAAAACTTATTCTGAAGGTGATTTTACTTGTAGGCATGTGTAAGGCTAGCTCATTCTGAGATGGTGAATGTCTGTGAGAAAATCTCCACAGGGTTGTAGAAGCCCTACTCCTTCTGGGGGAAGGATGTGGTAAATCAGGGGAGTGTGAGTCAGGAGGTGTCACTTCTATTTCAGGCTCTACCACAAAACTCCTGTGGGACCTAGTCCTAGAGAATACCTATGCTTTACTTTCCCCATCTTTAGGATGGAGATGATAATGCGTCACAATTTCATCAGACTATTGTAAGAATTTCATGAATTAATGTTCGAAAAAACACTTTTGGGTGCTTGGTACATGCTATGGAAATACAAAGATTTTTGAATGTGAACTGAATAAAGTTCCGAAGAACATACCATTAGGAAAAATCCTGCATTGGCAAGGGGGTGGATTAGATTACATAATAGGAGCCTGGTTTTTTCACTGTTTCACACTGATTGACCTCTATTGAGTATCAATTGATTTTAATGTAGTATAAAACCAATAGAATAGAGGAGAGAATCAGTCCCTAGGTCTTTGCCACTTCTAGGTTCTGTGATTCTATGAAAGAAAGCTGTTGAAACAGTGAAAAGAGAACTTCTGAGACTCATTTTTTTTGTTTAAGGCCATCAGAAGGGGACTGAGAAAGGGCATGGCTTTAATCACAAAACGCAAAGCATTTTTTAAGACAAAGGTCCAAATTCTGCATCACTTACAGTGGTATAAATTCAGAATACTTCTGTTGATTTAAATGGAGCTACTCTAGACTTACACCAGTGTAAATAAGGTCAAAATCTGATTCACGGATATTTGGGCTGAGGGATAATTTACCAAATGCTACAGATACTAATTACCAAATAGTTCACATTTTTAGAGTTTGCAAGCCTGGCAAACTTTGACTGTTTAAAAAATGTAATCTGCTTTACTCAGCAGATTATCCCAGCTCTGTTTTAGATTGTACTGTAAATTTTGGTAAATTCTTTCATAACTATTGCTGTTCAGCATTATAGTGATGTCAGTTATTGCTTCTATAGTTAAGGGTGAATTGCCTGTTCAGTTCTAAATACTATATTCAGGATTTTATAACGCTCTAAAAATATACCTGCCAGGGTGAAACTTGGTTAAAAAAAAGTTCTTTGACACAACAGTTGTTTTCTATAAATTTCATTTGAAACTTTTACAAACTAAAGTTTTGACACTTGCAACGTTGACATTCAAATAGCTATGGATTCACTCAACATATACTGAAAATACTTTAAAAATAAATTAAGGTGCATGTGTGACACAACTGGAGCACAATCCAGACCAAGCAGTAGCTGTGTCCCTGCCCTATAACCTGGGGTGCCCTATACCTTCATGGACACTTTTCAAAGACACCATAATAGAGGCCCAACTTAAATGTATACCCCAAATTAAAAAACACAGTAAAAGAACTAAAAAAGAGCCACCATGGCTTAACAACCATGTAAAAGAAGCAGTGAGAGATAAGAAGGCATCTTTTAAAAAGTGGAAGTCAAAGCCTAGTGAGGTAAATAGAAAGGAGCAGAAACACTGCCAAATTAAGTGTAAAAATGTAATAAGAAAAGCCAAAAAGGAGTTTGAAGAACAGCTAGCCAAAAACTCAAAAGGTAATAACAAAATGTTTTTTAAGTACATCAGAAGTAGGAAACCTGCTAAACAACCAATGGGGGCCCCTGGATGATCGAGATACAAAAGGAGCCCTTAAAGTCATTGAGGAGAAACTTAATGAATTCTTTGCTTCAGTCTTCACTGCTGAGGATGTTAGGGAGATTCCCAAACCTAAGCCATCCTTTTTAGGTGACAAATCTGAGGAACTGTCCCAGATTGAGGTGTCATTAGAGGAAGTTTTGGAACAAATTGATAAACTTAACAGTAACAAGTCACCGGGACCAGATGGCATTCACCCAAGAGTTCTGAAAGAACTCAAATGTGAAATTGTGGAACTATTAACTATGGTTTGTAACCTGTCCTTTAAATCAGCTTCTGTACCCAATGACTGGAAGATAGCTAATGTAACACCAATATTTAAAAAGGGCTCTAGAGGTGATCCCGGCAATTACAGACCAGTAAGTCTAACATCAGTACCGGGCAAATTAGTTGAAACAATAGTAAAGAATAAAATTGTCAGATACATAGCAGAACATAAATTGTTAGGCAAAAGTCAACATGGTTTCTGTAAAGGGAAATCATGTCTGACTAATCTATTAGAGTTCTTTAAAGGGGTCAACAAACGTGGACAAAGGTGATCCAGTGAACATGGCGTACTTAGATTTCCAGAAAGCCTTTGACAAGGTCCCTCACCAAAGGCTCTTATGTAAATTAAGTTGTCATGGGACAAGAGGGAAGATCCTTTCATGGATTGAGAACTGGTTAAAAGACAGGGAACAAAGGGTGGGAATAAATGGTAAATTTTCAGAATGGAGAGGGGTAACTAGTGGTGTTCCCAGGGGCGGCTCTAGAAATTCCGCCGCCCCAAGCAGGGCGGCGCGTTGCGCCGCTCGCGCCACCCTTCCCCGGTCCCGCGGCCAGGGCAGAAGTGCCTGCGGACGGTCCCGTGGTCCTGCGGCTCCGATGGAGCATCCGCAGGCATGCCTGCAGGAGCTCCGTCCGAGCCGCGGGACCAGCGCACCCGCCGCAGTCATACCTGCGGGAGCTCAAGCGGAGCCGCGGGAAGAGGGGACCCTCCGCAGTCATGCCTGCGGCGGGTCCGCTCGTCCTGGGGCTCCGGTGGACCCCATGACTGCGGAAGGTCCGCCGGAGCCAAATGCCGCCCTGCCAGGACAATGCCGCCCCACGTGCCTGCTTGGCGCGCTGGGGTCTGGAGCCGGCCCTGTGGGTTCCCCAAGGGTCAGTCCTAGGACCAATCCTATTCAACTTATTCATAAATGATCTGAAGAAAGTGGTAAACAGTGAGGTGGCAAAGTTTGCAGATGATACTAAACTGCTCAAGATAGTTAAGACCAAAGCAGACTGTGAAGAACTTCAAAAAGATTTCACAAAACTAAGTGATTGGGCAAAAACAAAATGGCAAATGAAATTTAATGTGGATAAATGTAAAGTAATGCACATTGGAAAAAATAACCCCAACGATACATACAATATGATGGGGGCTAATTTAGCTACAACTAATCAGGAAAGAGATCTTGGAGTCATCGTGAATAGTTCTCTGAAGACGTCCACGCAGTGTGCAGAGGCAGTCAAAAAAGCAAACAGGATGTTAGGAATCATTAAAAAAGGGATAGAGAATAAGATGGCAAATATCTTATGCCCTTATATAAATCCATGGTATGCCCACATCTTGAATAACGCGTACGGATGTGGTCTCCTCATCTCAAAAAAGATATACTGGCATTAGAAAAGGTTCAGAGAAGGGCAACTAAAATGATTAGGGGTTTGGAACGGGTCCCATATGAGGAGATATTAAGGAGGCTAGGACTTTTCAGCCTGGAAAAGAGGAGACTAAGGGGGGGATATGATAGAGGTATATGAAATCATGAGTGGTGTGGAGAAAGTGAATAAGGAAAAGTTATTTACTTGTTCCCATAATACAAGAACTAGGGGACACCAAATGAAATAAATGGGCAGCATGTTTAAAACAAATAAAGGCAGTTCTTCTTCACACAGCTCACAGTCAACCTGTGGAACTCCTTGCCTGAGGAGGTTGTGAAGGCTCGGACTATAACAGGGCTTAAAAGAGAGCTAGATAAATTCATGGAGGTTAAGTCCATTAATGGCTATTAGCCAGGACGGGTAAGAAATGGTGTCCCTAGCCGCTGTTTGTCAGAGGGTGGAGATGGATGGCGGGAGAGAGATCATTTGATTATTACCTGTTAGGTTCATTCCCTGTGGGACACCTGGCATTGGCCACTGTCGGTAGACAGGAGACTGGGCTGTTTGGCCTTTGGTCTGACCCAGTATAGCCATTCTTATGTTCTTTTACAATGTCTTGCTGCTCACAGACAGCCTCCAGCATATAACTCACTCTCAACTATATCTGTGTGCAGCCAGTCAGCCACATCTTGGTTCTTGCCAGCCTTAAAAATTACCACAGGGTGACCCTAAGACACTCCCAGTTGCAGATTTCCCCCCCCCCGAAGTATATGTCCTGCACTACCCAGTCTTCTCCTGGACAGTATGAACATATTAAGTCATTATTCCTTTAAAGGAATAATATGCACACAACTTGTTACCCCAAATGGAGTTACCCAGACACTTCGATTTGAGCACACTGGATTAGATGAAACAATAAAACAAGTTTATTAACTAGAAAGAGAGAGATTTTGAGTGAAAAGTAATGAGGCATAAAAGTCAGAAATTGTTACAAGAAAAATAAAGATAAAATGTTTACTAATGCCTAACTTAGCAAACTATATTATATGCAAGCAAAGTTTCTCACCACATGCTCCAGCAGATTAGTGACCAAACTCTCAGGCCAGGACTTCTCCTTCAGAGTCCAAGTGCTGCTTTCTTTGTCTCTTCAGATGCAGTGACTGCAATGGGCAGGGAAAGAAAGAGAGAGGTTCCTTGAGGTGTTTGTCCCTCCTTTTTCTTGTTTCAGTCCCCCTCTCGAAAAACATTTCCAGCTGAGAACCAGGAGCCAAAGGGTCTATGTGGACGGGTATTCCCTGCTGGTTTTTTCACCTGTTTGAGCTTCCTTTGTCTTCCCTTCCTGCTTGATGACTCCGTTTACTGCTTAAATGCAAAGTAAGCAAAGCACGCATTCCTTTGTTTAGGACAGACCCGTTTGCTAACTTCTCTTTGGGCAGAACTGTGGCGTTTGGAACATGTGTTAATAACGGCATACAGGGGAATATTCTAACTTCACATATAATGTTGCCACGCATATTTTATCAGAACAATACTGACCAGCAAATTATGAGTTTTCAAATGATATCTTACACAAGGCACATCTTATACAAACTTTATTACAATATTGTGTAGGGTGTGAACATGGGTTTATTCTGTCACAGCATGACCCTGCACACATATTTGACTTTAAGTGTGTGAGAAGTCCCATTAAACATATGAATAGTCTCATCTACTTCAAAGTTAAGCACTTGCGTAAGACCCTGGCCCTGAAAGCACTAGGCACATGCTCAACTTTTTACTACATTATGTTGACAGGATGCCGGTTGACATATTCAATATTGCTCAAGATTTTCGTTTTGGGGAAAAAACTGTCAAATAAAAAAAAAGAATGTGAGTTTTCCTTGCCTCTTTTTAAAAGTCTGGAAGTTTTCTTTTGAGAGAGCGTAAGGGACTGTTACAAAGCTAATTGAAATTAGTAGAAAGACTCCTGTTGATTGTAATGACCTTTGAATTAGGTCCTAAATGAGCACAGAAATTATCAAGAACCATCTCTAAGCTTTCACATTTTAAAATCAGATGTAAGGATTCACAATGCAGAGGAGCAAGCCTTTGTGGCATAACAACACACAAGTCTTGAAAACAAAACCATCTGTAGTTTATCGTTAATATGTTTGCAAATATATCAAAAGAGAGGCAAATGTAGCTCACTTAAAAAAAACCCCATACAACATCCAACAATTTTACAGGAAAAAAAGTGATAATGGAGATTGAACTGACTTGATTTCATTCATTCATTGTTGGTGAAAAAGATTTTACTTTTTTCACCACTGTATTACCATGTATGCTTCATACATGACTTGGTCCTGTAGTCCTAACATTGTCAAACTCTCATTTAATTCAATAGCTCAGGCACAATTAAAGAACAATATAGCATAAAATATATATTAATAACTGACATTATTTTTTACTGAAATCAAATAAAAATGAAAGTTGAACACTAGGGATCCAGAACAGAAGGCACTTATTCTTAAATTAACTTCACAAATGCAGTTTGTTTGTTTGCCTCAGAATACTAAGTTTATTTCATCATTTTATTTGCAAATGTATGTGGCTGCTGGCTCTGAGGCTTTAGCCATATTTCCTCCTTTTGAGGAAAGTAAGTTCGCTTAGTTTACTTTTTTTTTAAAGTTTAGAATTTTTGTTCAAGAAACTATTTTAGCAGTAACTGTGTACTGTGGACTTCAGTTCAGCTGTAGAACTGGCTCTAGAATGGATCTGTATATGCTCTGCATTTCATTCATGAGGTTTACTTCATTCTCTGATCTGGCATTATGAATCTCTTTCTAGTACATTTTAAAACTGCAGTTTTGCAAGAAAATATAAATGTCTGCATGTCCTAATATTTAAATGTATGAATTAACCTCACTTCATAAGAAGTCACATATTAACTCAGTATCAGCTGATTTACATCTCACTATCCAATTCTGCATGGAATCCTGAAGCCCTGATCCTGCAAATGCTTATGCATATGCTTAACTTTACTACTACTACTAAGGAACTTACAAGAGGGGAGGGGTGGCTGGAACGAGCATGTGGAAATGAGCATATATTGATGTGGGTGTCTTGCAGGTTGAGCAGATGTTTGTACTGGGGGAAAGATGTTATGGGAAGGGAAGGCCAATAGAACTACTCAAGGTAGTAAAGTTAAGTATGTACATAAGTATTTATAGGATTGGGGTCACAATGATGTGTGGTTAAAAAGTTAAGGCTGCAGTGAGAATCCTATTTCTGAATGTGCTGACCTTGGCTTGGGGCTGAGCTCTATCAGCCTTTTTTATGTTTTACTTGAATCTTTGAATTATTTTTGCAATGAGAACCTCTGTAATAGTCTGACACAACAGGAAATTTTGTGTTCAATGTAGGAGAACTAAGGACTGATCCTACCAACCCTTTCTTATATGAGTAGTGGAACTGTGTGAATAAGGATCATTTATGTGAGTAAAAAATTGCAGAATCGAGCCTTAAATATTTGGGAGAACAGGGGAGGCAACTCAGCTTTGTTGTAGTTGGTTTTATCTTGTTAAGTAAGTGTTCAATTTTTATTTTTTAGTTAGTGGAACAGGAATAATCTACCACAGTATTCCTGAGAAAATATTTTAGTTGCTTTAAAATAATGTATCATTTCTTTAAATAGTTATAAATGGGAGATTTGGATTCTTCCTGAGTCATTTGAAAATCAGAAGTGCTCTGGCTATAATGAGCTTGTCTTGTTTTCCACCTTCTCGGTATTAAATTAGTTTTTACAGAAGTAGCAAAGTACCGTATCAGAAATTCACTAACACCCACATTCTTCTGAAGAGCCACCTCAACCATTCATGTGGAACACGGACACTTATACCAGGTACCATTAACAGCACTGGGCGTAATTCTCTTCTCATGTGGGTTTTACATCATTTAATGCCAGTGACTTCAATGGAGTTACTCTAGTGTTAGCGAATGGACCAATTAGGCACATTTATCTGTTTTCTGGAGCTAGAATCCATTCAGGCAGTTAGTCTGTTTGAGTGTGTTGTTAGCTCCCATGCCTGGGCAATATGTGATATCAGACATAAAATGAAATATTAAAAATGTCTTCTTCCAAATGAGATAAATGGCAACCACTATTTAAACCTGTCACCATTTTGAGATTGTCACAGTTTAGACCTGCAGCCTGCAGGCTGTGGGAATAAAATAGCAGCTTGTTTAGTTGTCTCCTGCATCATTTACAGGCCCTTCGCGAGATCTCCTGTCAGGCCACTTTAACCAGAAGGCATTGTTTCCATTGGAAACACTGACAACTTGAAGTGTAAGGTTGCATTGGGCCTCATTACTTATGTTTTGTTACCTTGTGATAATACTGTAATAGGTCATTACTGTACTTGTTACAGAGAAAGGGATTTAGTTAGATGATGCATAGTGGCTGTTTCGTTGAAAGTGTTTGCACCTTGAAGCTGCAATGCCTTGTCACATCATTAGAGTACAGGGCCAGGAAGGGAAAAAAATCATATTTACTAGGAGCACTGAGGGCAAGGTGACATCTGTAGTTCAGATTTTGATATGTTAATCGGAGGTTAAATAATTCCAGGATTGTGTCACAAATTGCCATAAGCGAGGTAATGCCTCTAGAACTCACCCCACTGTGTTCATGAAGGGTATACTGTTTTGCACTAATATTGCTGCAGTACATGTGAATAACAACATGAGAAGGATGGGCTGTACTTTCTAACTTGGATTTTTCGGGCTTTTGTTTTGTTCCCATCTCAGCCTTTTAACGGTGCTTAAATACACCTTTAATTTCCTTTTGTTTTAAAACAATAGTTTTTAAAAATCCCTCATAATATGTCTGTGTGACAGTATAGACCATAAAAACTCCTTAGAAAAGAGATTTTTAATGGAAACACTGCAGCAAGATTTATTATTGCTACTCTGAAATTGCACTGTTATAATAAGGGTTAAGGCTCAATTGTTCACTCTCTAGAAGCAATAACTTTCTCATTGGAATCTGAAAATAAACCCCTATGAATAAAATGACACAGAAGACTTCAGTTGTTTTCTTGAGACTGCTAACCTCTTTCTACAGAAGCTATTCTCAGGTCTTGTACTATAGTTTTGCTGAAAAATTACACTGGCTTGCCAAATATCTTAATGACTTTTCTCTCAGCAGTTGGTAATGGTGAAATGTTATTCTAGTAACCATAATGTGTCTCATAAAAGAATTACATACAATATGTACTGTACTTCTATTTTAGTGAGCACTTCTATCAGGCTGGTACTGCCAGTATCCATTTAACATTTCACAGCAAACTGCTTACCAGTCCTTCAAATGTAATATTGCAGAAACAGTGAAGAAATGCGTGATTAAAAACAGTCACTGAGAGTGGACCATTTAGTGCTACCCTATGCCACAAAATAAACTAGGCTTCACATATGTAGGCGCTCATCATATAAATGACAGTTCTATGTGGTCATTTAATTTTACGATCTCAATTCTCGCATATATTGCTAACATAAATATAGTGTTCTCCTGCCGGGAGGTCTGCTGGGTGTTGTAAAATCAGTAAGACCTCAATGGGTTCAAATGGACATCTTTTATAATTATTGCTATAAAATTTCTTGACAATGCATTTTGTTGTCCAATGGGTAAAGAAAATGATTTTCCGAAAGAATGGGTTTCAACAAAGAGAGCAACAGAGCTTGAGCATTTGTTCCTGTGTTCAAGCATATTTAAATTACCTCAGTTACTCTTACCTATTGGACAGAAGCCAGTTCACAGGAATAACTTTTTGTAAATGAGGCTCCCATCAGTGCATGACTGTATTTGTAGTTTTCTGGTTTGGTGAGACAACGTAGAATATCTAGAGGGAAATATTAATTTGCTGTTTAATGCAATTAAAATCTATTTACTGAGCTATTCTTTTTGCATACTCTTGAAGAGGTTGGGGAGTGAGGAGGAAGAGAGAAATCATAAATGCAATCTCAGAAATGGTTCTGAAGGAAGCACTAGGACATGAATGTCGAAATACAGTAAAGGATTAGCAATGTTAACCATGAAGAATTCTGTTACAGACATTTTTCATTTCCTGGATAACAAGTCAAAGTTGTATATTTTCAAAACAGGGCCTGGGAAGAATTACATCATATTTTTATTGACATTTCCTTAACAAGAAATATTTTTGTTTAGTAGGATAGATTGTAAACTCTTGGGGACAGGAATTGTCTTGCACGCTGTGTCTGCATAGCACCTGGCACAATGGGATCCTGCTTGCAGCCTCTAGGCACTACTGTAATTAAAATATCTGTGGAGTTCTCCTGGGACTGTTAATATACCTGGGAGGGAAACTTGTCTAATGGCTATTGACCAGAATTTGCAGTCAGATCTCCTGGGGTATACATACACTCCAGTTGGGAGGTGTGATTTCCAGCGCAAGTAGACAGACTTCCACTAGCTCAGCTCAAATTAATATGCTAAAATATAGCAGTTGGAATGTTGGGGCATGGGCAGTGGCTTGGGCCAGCCCCCAGAGTCCAGACTTGCCCGATCCTCTGGGTCCAAGCTCAGGCAGTTGACCCATGCTGCAATGTTCATACTTCTAGTTTTAGTGTGCTAGCTCAAGCTGAGGTAGCGTGAATCTATCTATCTGCACTGGGAATCACTTCTCCCAGCTGCCAGGCAGATGTACCCCTGAGGTCTTTTCCCATCTTTAACAATTATTTTCTGGGTGACCTTGGGCAGATCACTTAACCTCTCTGTGCCTCAGTGTACCTATCTGTAAAATGTAGTTACTAACTAATTAATTGTTGTGGCTCCGAGGGATGTTTTGAGACTCACCTAAAATCTGTAGACACTTTGGGATTCTCACTTGAAAGCCAGAGTTTTAATTCAGAATATTATCCTGCAGTAATCAGTAATTTACAATTTGTTGGGGTTTTTTTTGGAGCTGTAGTGAATTATTCAGCTTACTGTACTAACTAGTAATATGTAGTATTATGGAGAGATGATATCAGTGCTCCTCCTTCTCCTACTACTTTCCTTGCTAAGGTTCTACTTCATTATAAATTTGGTTATGTCTTATAAAAGAAGAAGGGGCAGGGTTATAGGTGGTAGACATCACTGTTGCTCCATTGACTTGGATTGAGCTCTGGCAATTTACACTAGCTCACAGTGTTGCCCTAAGAGTACGTCTTTGCTGCCTACTATGCTCAGACTCTCTCATGTTTGAGCCCAAGTCCCATTTCCATCCACACATAAATCCATCTGACTCATGTCTGCAAGCACTGAGGACCTAGGTCCTAGGACCCTGCTAAGGGGGTAGGTCAGTGTCCTCGTCCCACTGGGATTCAGGCCCAAGCCCTATCATTTGGTGTATGGACCCAGGTCAAGCCACGGACCCAGTCAGAAGGTCTGTATAGTGCAGTATGGACACGTTAGCATGGTTGTGAGACCCAGGACCAACATTTTAACCTCTGATAACTGTTATCTGGTGAGTAAGTTAACTCCTTGGCATAATTGTGTTAATGTTGTCACTATAAAAAGGTCTAGGGGAAGGTAAACAGTATATTAATGTATCCATTTTTTTCAGGTATATTCAGCTCATGTTTTGACATTTTTTCCTGTACAGTTCTGTGACAATTATATTGTTTCTCTTCCCTGAAATTGGAGCCAATGCCTTCAAAACACATTTAACTTTGAAGTAATTAAAATCAAGTGTCCACTGACCATGGAAAATATGCAACCATGCTCTGCATTAAAATGAGGAATGATAAGGAAAAAATTTGTTATGCAAGAAAGCAGCAAGGGGAAAAAGGAGATTGCAATAGCAGAGTCTTGTCTTTTTCTCTTAACTGGAACCGTACCAAACCTAATCAGTTATTCCTGGCCATCTTGCAAATACAGTATCTGTTAGCTGTTATAGCTTGAAGATATTTGATAAGAAGGCTGTCAGACTTCCAGCAAAAGGGTCAAATCCGTTTTCCTCAGTTCATGTTCAAATGAGAGGTCATTTACAAGAACATCCAGCATTTGCGGAAGTTTCTCACCAGATGAAGGTTTTCAGCATTGACAGGGACTTGAATCCATACCACAAATGTGACCAGTGTTGTTGTATATATTTTCCTGCTTGATTCCCATGCAGTGGTTGGATAAATATAAAAAAACTCCTCCATAGATGGTAATTACAGGGAGTTAGGCAGAGAGTAAGAAGATATCGCTAGACGTAGTTGAAAAAATATTGGTAGTTTGATATCTAAAATATTGCCAAGTTAGCTTTATGGTTATCCCCAGAATTTCAGGTAAGAAAGGTTGTGCTGCTGATTAAAAATGTATAGTACACAGGTGTTAATAAAACAAATCAAAACATACAAGTTAGAAAGAAGAAAATGTAGTCGCAGTTCTCAGCTAGTATAAATTGGTCTAGTTCCAGGCCAGATCCTCAAGTGATGTAAGTTGACTTAGAATCTGGACCCTTTTGTCTAAAAAATCTCTCAATAAAGATATTCTTGGCTATTATAAGTATTGCCTGGAAAACGACTTGGAACAAGCAACTTATTTTGATAAATTTAGCCTGTTTTTATTTACCTGTGAATTATCCATAAACAGACATCAATTTTTAAAATTTGTTCATGATAGTCACTGTTTGTAATTAACTTATTAATTCTTTGCAATGTGGACATTTAAGTTAAGAACATAAGAATTTCAGAGCTGCCAGACTGAGTCAGACCATGGTCCATCTTGCCCAGTATCCTGCCTCTGCAGTGTTTCAGAGCTTCAGGGAGACTGTACAGAACAGGGCAATTTTGAAGAGACCCACTGTTGTCTTCCATTCCCAGCTTCTGGTAGTTAGAGGTTTAGGGTTGCCCTGAGTATGGGATTTCATCTCTGACCATCTTGGCTAATAGCCATTGATGGGCCTATTCTCCATGATATTGTCCAGTTCTTTTTTGAACACAGTTATACTTTTGTATTGTGTATCAGGATAAATCACACTTCTTTGTTCACTTTTTCCATGCCTGTCATGATTTTAAAGATCTCTATCATATCCCTCCATAGTCTTCTCCTTTCCAAGCTGAACAGCCCTAATCTTTTCAGTGTTTCCTTGTATGGAAGCGATTCCATACCCTTGATCATCTTTGTTGTCTTATATGAAACTTTTTCAGTTCTACTATGTCCTTTCTGAGGGGGTGACCAGAAGTGAACACAGTATTCACGGTGTGGGCGCACCATGGATCTATATAGTGGTATTGTGATATGTTCTGTCTGATTTTCTATCCCTTTCTATCCCTAATAGTTGCCTTTTTGGCTGTTGTAGCACATTGAGCAGAAGTTTTCAGTTATCCATAGTGACTCCAAGATCTGTTTCTTGGGTGATAATAGCAATTTAAAACCCATCATTGTATATGTATCAGAGGGGTAGCCGTGTTAGTCTGGATCTATAAAAGCAGCAAAGAGTCCTGTGGCACTTTATAGACTAACAGATGTATTGGAGCATGAGCTTTCGTGGGTGAATACCCACTTCATCAGACGCATGTAGTTAGAATTATTGTTTCCAATATGCATTATTTTGCACTTGTCAACCATGAATTTCATCTGCCAGTTTGTTGCCCAGTCACCCAATTTTGCTAGATCTCTCTGTAAGGCCTCACTGTCTGCTTTGAATTTAACTATCTTGAATAATTTTGTGTGGCTGCAAACCTGCCACTTCACTATTCACCCCTTTTCCAGATCATTGATGAATATCTTGAACAGCACAAGTCCCACTACAGATCCTTGGGGCAACCTGCTCTCTCCAGTGTGAAAACTGACCATTTATTCCTATCGTTAGGTTACTTACCCATGAGAAGACCTTCTCTGTTATCCCATGGCTCCTTCTTTCCTTAAGAGCCTTTTGTGAGGGACCTTATCAAAGGCCTTCTGAAAATCCTAATACACTATGGACTGGATCACCCTTATCCACAGGGCTGGCCTTACCATGAGGCAAACTGAGGCAGCCACCTCAGTTGCCAGACTGTGTGGGGGGAGTCACTAAGACCCAAAGTGTAGAAAATTGTGTCTGCTGCTGGTGCATATGTATTCTCTCTGCTCTAGATGCACAGAGATGGTGGAGTGCTGTGCTGGAGGAAGGAGGGCACAAGAGACATAACAGGCAGGCAGGAGAAAAGGTGAGAGAGAATAACAGAAAGTGGCAGGAGCTGCAGGAAGAGAGAGGAGGAGGAGCCTCTTATGTACCTCTCTAGCCCCCCAGGAGCCTGGACTGATTAACAACAGCTTCTCAGGGAGCTTCCTGTTTCCTGCTGCTTTCCTGAACCCACTTGAAGAGGACAGGCAGCCAACTGAAGTAGTAGGAGCCAGTTATGCCCTTAAGACGCTGATCTCTTCCCTCACTCAGGCCCTGCTACCAGCCTGCTTATTTGTCCCCTTCAGTTGAGTGTTGAGACCCACTATAGCTGGCACAGAACAGCAGTCATGAGTGAAAGAAAAAAACGGGGCAGCATTCAGAAAAAGAAAGCCAGCAAAGGAAGCTTTTCTATCTAAGCAGGAAGGAGCTCTCCTGAGATACATAGATACAAATGTTCACGGTGAGCCTTCCGGCCCCAGTGAGGACGTGAGTGGTGAGGAGATGCCTGATCTTCCAGTTAGTCAGAGTGCACGTGACCTGGCAGCTATTGCAGCATACATATCTCCATCTCAAATGGATGTAACCATGCACATTCCTGAAGAAAAGTGTAGATCAGAGAAGAGTTTGGTGGAGTGTGGTGGAGGCGCAAGAAACAGCTGCTGCTAAGTTTAGTTCCTTAAGTCTAGATGATCCAGGAGTGTGGACTCACTTGAGCAGTAGCCTGAGGGACTTCCTTGTACTGCATGGGCCACAGCAAGTGAAAAACTTCATGTTCCCCACATGTTCCCCAAAGACAATGAAAATAGAAGTTTCCATCCAACACATTGCTGGAGTGAAATTCTAAATGGTGACAAAGTGGAGAGGCCATGGCTTATGTACTAAAAAACCCAGAATGCTGCATACTGTTTTTGTTGCAAACTCTTCTAGTCTAATGTTCCAGCCACATTGGGTTCTACAGGAACAAAAGACTGGAAAAATCTGGCTAGAAATCTGGCATGCCATGAGATGACAGCAAATCACCACAGAGCATTCCATAGGTGGAAAGAGTTTGAGATGAGACAAGGTTAAAGGCCACCATAGATGATCAGCATCAAGAGAAGATTGCATCAGAGTCTCTTTACTGGACAAATGTTCTGAAAAAGCTCATTGCCATTGCGAGAATGCTTGCTACCCAAAACCTAGCTCTGCGTGGCACTTTAGATCAGCTGTATGTGCCAAACAATGGAAACTTCCTTAAAATTGTGGAGCTGATGGCTGAGTTTGATGCTGTACTCCAGGAACATCTAAAAAGAGTCACCACCCAAGAAATGTACACACACCACTACCTTGGAAAAACAATTCAAAATGAGATCATACAGTTAGCGGCAACAAAAGTCAAACAGAAGATTGTAGCAGATCTGAAGTCAGCAAGATATTACTCTGTTTTCAGGACTGCACACCTGACATCAGCCATACAGAACAAATTATTTTAATGGTGCGTTTTCTAACAACAACAGAACCTAGTGAAAATGTCCCTGCAATGGTGACTATCAGAGAGCATTTTCTAGAATTTATTGACATTGATGATACAACAGGAGCTGATATGACAAATGTGCTTCTTAAAAAGCTGGAAGATATGGGAATTGCGATAGCTGACATGAGAGGTCAGGGCTACGATAATGGTGCCAACATGAGAGGAAAGAACAGACACGGATCCGAGAGTTAAGCCCTCGAGCTTTTTTTGTCCCATGCAGTTCTCATTCATTGAACTTAGTGGTCAGTGATGCAGCATCAGCTTCTAGTGAGGCTGCTGAATTTTTTAATGTAATTCAAAGCATCTATGTATTTTTCTCTGCATCAACTCATGGAAGGCAATTTTGAAGCAACATCTGGGAACATCCTCTCTGACACTGAAACCACTGAGTGCCACATGATGGGAAAGTCGAGTGGAGGCGATAAAGCCTATCAAGCTATTTTCCCACCCATTCAAGAATACAAGAGTCATGAAGAAGACATTTTGATTACGAGGTACAGTATAATCCCATAAGAGACCTCAAACAACAATTCAAAGTTGAATTATTTAACCAGGTGCTAGATTGTGCAATACAGTCAGTTGAAGAACGTTTCATGCAGCTCAAGGAACACAGCAGTATATTTGGGATGTTGTATGATATTCCAAAACTCCTCAGTATACCTGAAGAAGACCTACACCAGCAATCCAGGGCACTAGAGACAGTGTTGACACATGATGAGATGTGCGATATTGATGCGAGTGATTTAGGTGATGAACTGAAAGCCCTTTCAAGATACATTTCAGCAGGATCAACTCCAAACGCTGTTCTAGAATATATAAAAAGCGACAAAGAATCCTGTGGCACCTTATAGACTAACAGACATCTGGGACTCTCTGTTGCTTTTTACAGATCCAGACTAACACGGCTACCCCTCTGATACTGGAATATATGTGCACAAATAAGATGACCCCCCCTTTCCAAATGCTTTTGTTGCTCTGCGCATACTTCTAACACTTCCTGTAACAGTTGCCAGTGGAGAACGTAGCTTCTCCAAGCTGAAGTTAATAAAAACATATCTACGCTCCACAATGACACAGG
The DNA here is from genome assembly GCF_016161935.1 of Mauremys reevesii. Taxonomy (NCBI): domain Eukaryota; kingdom Metazoa; phylum Chordata; order Testudines; family Geoemydidae; genus Mauremys; species Mauremys reevesii. The sequence goes on from NC_052631.1 coordinate 28,146,501, forward strand.
AGAAGCTGGTCGGCCTTGCAACCATCTCAATAGAGCATGAGCTGGCCCAGACTGTGGACCTTCAGGAAGCAGTACAAATCTTTGCAACCAAGAAGGCACGGAAAGCACCACTTTAATTATTCAAACAGATAAAAATGCCAGTGTTTACTATGCAGACAAGAAAAATTACATTTGCTGTTCAGGTGTTTGAAAGTTAAGTGTTACTTAACATTTTTGAACAAGGCATTTTAAGTTGTTAGTTCTCCTTTATTGGGGTAGGCAGCAGAGCAGTGCCACAAGAGGAGTAGAACAGGAAGAAGGCAGAATTGAGACCTTTCAAAGTTGTGGCCCAAGCTAGGTGACATGGGGATGTCATTTGAGCTCCCTGCCTCAGGTGCCAAAATGTTGTGGGCCAGCCTTGTATCTGGCAGCAGTTAGGGGAAAAGAGAGACATTGTTCCCAAAACTCCTTGCAAAATACTTTTATGATTTGGATCAAATTGTGGCAGCTCTTGTGTGGGGATAGAGAGGAGAGCAAGCTTGGGTCCCTTGCCCTTCCGGTGTGCTCACAGATCAGGCAGCAATAATACTGAGGCCGGCAATGCTTGCGTGTAAGGGTATAGGTGTGTGCTGCTATGGTGCACCTAAATCTGGCATGTAGGAGTGTGGCCAAGGCTATGTACCTGAAGGCCAGTGTAGGGAGGAGCACATGCTGCACATTTTTTAGGGAGCATGAAGTGCCATTCCCTTATTCCTCTTGGGCACTGTGCCTGTTTCTGTCCTGTGCAAGAATAAAAGGCCAACTTCTCTTGGGGAGTTTGTGGTCTTATTAGCATTCAGGAGGTGTAAAGTGGAAATAATCTGACTGCAAATGCTCCGCACTGGAGCTGGTTGGGAATTTTCTGAAAAATATTTTTCATTACAAAGTGTCGTTTCGGCAACACCCAGAAAGACTTCACATGAAAGGGTTTGCAGCAACAAGGAGTCTCCTTAAAAATTAAAAATAAACATTGAAAAGATGTTTCAAAACTGTCTCAATGTCTTATTTTGACTTTTCTCCAAACAAAGTTTCATTTTTTATTTGAACAGACTTTTTTGTTTAGAAATTTTAGTTAATTTATATTTAATAAAGTTTAAAGATTAAAAAGATCTAAATAAAAAAGAAACAATTTGAAATTATGAATAAAAAGGGTTTCAAAAGACCCCATCTGAATTTTTTTCAAATGAGTAATTCATGGACATTTGCGAGATTTTTGACATTTCAGGCCTTTTGGGGACAGGAAAAACAATTGAAATCTGGAACTCTTGAGGGACATGAAAAGAGTTTCCCAAGCAGCTCAACTGAGCACAGAATTTCCCTAGTGTAGGAGAACTGTCTGATGAGTGTTACTGTGCTGGATCTGGGTCTCCACCTCTGCTGACTTCCCCTCCCTCTGCATAGGAGGTATATTCAGGTGGGATCTGTTAAGTCAAAGATGCAACTTAGAGTAGCACAGCATCATTTCTAAATTGTGTCAGGCCCAGGGCTTGTCCTCAGAATCAGGGAGTTGGAACCAACTACCTGCCAGCTCCCTCCCACCTTCTGCACCAGAGCTTTGGTACAAGAGAAAATCTTGAAAAAAGCCCCCATTCCATCTTTGTCTGGCTGCCACTGTGGTCTTTGGTCTCTAAACACTCTAAAGTAAGAGACAAAGCCTTAAAACAAAGGTGAGCTCTGCTCTCACCTTTTTTGGTATTTGATTTCTTACACCTTGGCATCATCATTATTATTATTATTTTATTATTTTGGAGATTTGTTGTTGTTTTTTTTAATTAAAATTGCCATGAATTCTCTTGGTGGAACTAATTTAAAAGATTTTCTTGTTCAAATCTTGAACCTAAAAATGCAGAATTATGTACACTGTCTATAATTACAACAAACTGCGTGTAGGCAGATCTTCAGCCAGTGTAAGGGCTAGTCTACACTTACCAGCTGGGTCGACGCGGTGAGTTCGACTTCTCGGAGTTCGAACTATCGCGTCTAATGTGGACGCGATAGTTCGAACTCCGGAAGCGTCGCGGTCGACTCTGGTACTCCACCACTGCAAACGGCGGTGGCGGAGTCGACCTTGGAGCCGCGGACTTCGATTCCGCGGCGTCTGGATGGGTGAGTAGTTCGAACTAGGGTACTTCGAATTCAGCTACGCTATTCACGTAGCTGAATTTGCGTACCCTAGTTCGACCCCGCTTCTTAGTGTGGACCAGCCCTAAGTTACATAGCTCCTTTTGAAGTAAATGGAGTAATGCAAGATCTTTGAATGATTATTCTACTCAAATGAATTTTAGACTGTCATGGTCCAATTAAATGATCCGTAGCCCTTTATAATAATTCTAACCTATATAAAATTCCCAGCTAAAGATAGTGGTTTCATATCTTGCATAAAAAGGCTAATTAAAGTGGTTTCTGGAAATTTTAGAAATTCAGAGGGTTTGTTTATAAGGGAAAGTGGCTTATTTATCCATGCCAGGGAGCACCAGGACTTCAGTTGTATATTAGAGTTCTTCTGATAGTCATTTTGAACTCAATGATCTATTGCCAGTCTGTGTCCTAAGGACATCTGGTAGTCCTTGGTTATTAAAAAGCTTGCTCTAATGCAGTTAAATATCTCTGTTATTTGGAGGCAGTGAAACTTCTCTAAACTGTGTAGTTCTTATTTTTTTTCCTGAATGTTTCTTTTTTATTTTCTGCCTAAATGTATCAGAGAGAGACAGAGTGCCATCTTGTGGAGGACTGCTTTAGTATTTCTGAGTTTATACCAGCAAAACCTTCCTGAAAGTCTTTTGGTTACATAGAATTGGAAGGGATCTCAGGAGATCATCTATTCCAACCCCCTGCTCAAAGCAGGACTAATCCGTAGACAGATTTTTACCCTAATTTGCTAAATAGCCCCCTCAAGGATTGAACTCACAATCCTGGGTTTAGCAGGCCAATGCTCAAACCACTGAGCTATGCCTCCCCCTTACAAGGAGTGAGAGACCTCAATCATGACTTAGTGTGTCCTGTAACATTTGTACAGATTTATAATTTTCCACACAAAGGGCTAGTCTACACTTACCAGCCGGGTCGACGCGGTGAGTTCGACTTCTCGGAGTTCGAACTATCGCGTCTAATCTGGACCAAGGTCGACTCCGGTATTCCACCACTGCAAAAGGCAGTGGCGGAGTCGACCTTGGAGCCAGGGGCGGCTCTAGGCACCAGCAAAACAAGCTGGTGCCTAGGGTGGCAACATCTAGGGGGCGTCCCCTGCAGCCGCGGGGGGCAGCGGGCTGGGCCGGCAGTCCTGCCGCAGTCATGCCTGCGGGAGGTCCACCGGAGCCCCGGGACGACTGGACCTGCCGCAGGCATGACTGCGGAGGGGGCGCTCGTCCCGCAGCTCCGCGGGACCGCCCGCAGGCCAGACTGCGGCAGCTCTGCCGAGCCGCCGACCGCGAGCCGCCCGCAGCTGCGGGAGGTCCAGCCGAGCCACGCGGGACCAGCAGTCATGCCCGCGGGAGGTCCGCTGCTCCCGCGGCTCCGGGGCGCCTCCCGCGCATGACTGCTTGGGGCGGCCAAAAAGCTAGAGCCGCCCCTGCTTGGAGCCGCGGACTTCGATTCCGTGGCGTCTGGACGGGTGAGTAGTTCGAACTAGGGTACTTCGAATTCAGCTACGCTATTCACGTAGCTGAACTTGCGTACCCTAGTTCGACCCCCGCTCTTAGTGTAGACCTGCCCAAAGGCAGTGAGCAGAGAAGTGAGCAGCAAATAATGTTACATCAACATTTGGCTGCTGCTACTTGTATGCATGATCAGCATGTTCTTTTGCCCAGTCTTGAGTTACATAATCAGCAGTTTCTTCTCTTTTCTCCATATTGCTGAAGTGCACAATCCAGATATTAAATGTATGTCTTGATTTGCTTTGTAGCAGACTGTAAATGATGCTTCACAGCTCTATCTTGGAAATGGTGTAGTGAACAAAGAATTGATAATAATATTTTCTCCCTTACCATTACTGCCTTCAGTTGAATAAATGTACAATTCTTCCAGACTACAGAAAACATTAAAAAGCTGTTCCCTTCTACATGGTTCCAAGCAGAGATGTGCAAAATGTTCACAATGAAACCACAAACCATGTGAAAGTCACTTGGAGGGATGACATTTTATAAGTGGCAAACAGGAACACAACTCTCAAGTGAAAGGGGAAAGGGGGGCGCTATTTTGATCAGGATCAGGGAGGTGTGCACAGGAAAGTTTTGACTATGTGCAAGGGAGGGGGGGGACTCTACCTAATCTGTCATCTCCTGCTCCTCAGTGAAGTGATCCTTCACATGTGCCAGAAAAGACTGGTTTGAAGTCTAGTGCACAGCAATGACTCTTTGGGAGACCTTGTGAAGTCAGAGAGGGTAAATTGAGAACATATAACAGACATGTTTGCAGTGTTGTAGCCATGTTGATCCCAGGATATTAGAGAGACAAGGTGGTAGAGGTAATATCTTTCTTTTATTGAACCAATTCTGCTGGCGAAGGAGACAAGCTTTCAAGCTACATAGAGCTCTTCTCCAGGTTTTCTACCTACCAGTCATCCAACTCTCTTGGGGCATTTATGTGGTGATCATCACTTTGGTACCTGAGTACCTTGAATGCTATAACCAATAGGTACAGTAGGACAGAAACAGTCCTGATTTTCAGGGACATGTGGTCACTCTGAACTTATCTGGTTGTATCACAGGTGTGAAACTCAGCCCGGGTATTCTATATCTGGGGGTTCATTAAGGTATGAGAACTTGATGAGTGAAGTTTCTTAGACCATTTTTGCATCAACATGAACCAAGTAATGGTTTTGTTATGAAACTGGGGGAAATTCAAAAGGTTTCAGTTTTGGGGCATGAAAAGTGAATTAATGTTCAAAAGAACTTCTGCCAATCCAAACCACAGAATTTCTCATAGCATACATTTGCACTTTGTCCAGTAGATAGTATGACTGTAACAAATGTATGGGCATAAACTATCCACCAAATGCAGAGTGAGTATAATAATTTCATAATTAAAGGTCTAAGCAATCTCTTATAATCCATATTTTAATACAATATGTAGGAATTATTACATTGGAATTTCCTGGCTGTGATGACTTTGTAGCCTGAAGAGCATTGGAAGAGGATTCTACTTCTGTTTTCTTCCACCATGCTGTCTCTATGCTATTCTGTGTCATTATCATATATAGCACATAATTTGCAAGTTAGTATTCTTCAGAATCACAGAGTCTAAATCTTCTTGATTCATGATGCCCTTGTAATAATGATAATTGGCCCTTTTCTGCCCCACATATGATATTATGACATTATTCATTGCTCTGATATAATTTTCAGAAGCTTACACTTGACACATTGTAAGTCTGTAGTTAATATGTGGCAAAAGTTTTTTATAAAGTGTTTTCCTCTGCTGAGGGAGTTATAATTTCCTGCATGAAATTAGGGAAATAGAAGCCCAAATATACAGGGAATCTAGCATGGTGCTACTAATATTCTCACACGCCATAGGTTCACACTCACTGACCTATGTCTTTGGCCCTATTGAAGTGAATGGCAGAATTCCAAATGACTTTAATGGTGCCAAGATTTCAGAATGGAAGTTTAAAATAGAAAGCATTGCAGAGAAATCTGTGAGTGCTTTTGCTTTTGTATGTTTGTCATATAGTGCCATGTGTTTCACCCAAAGTCCCCTCCTCTCACATGCCCTCTTTCAGTTAACTACTGTCATCATAACTCCCAGAGTAAGTATGCAGATGCTCTTATTAAGGTTACTTTCAATACCTCTAGTGAAATTCTCACCCTGGGATGGTGTAGTTGATCTTGCTGAGGCAACATTCAGGCCCCTTATGGTGTGCAGGATCTCTCAGGTGATCTTCGGAACTCCTTAATAAAATTCTACCAACAAATTGAAGGGAAGTTTAGGATGAGTTTTCTAATTGTGTATGGGTCTCTCTCGGGATACCAAATCACCCTAGAAGATCTTCTTCCTTGCCCCACTAGTTACATAGTCAGCATCATTGTGAGAAACAAAGTATAAACTTGCTCAGTAAATGCACTTCATATAATTTCATCAACCTACTGTTGCAACCTTCCTCCTTTGCCTATGGTTAGTGAGGGGAGCGCTTGTTGTAACAGGAAAGACACAGCAAGACAGTTGAGTAGATTCCTCAGTTCCTTATCCTCTCTTTCTCTCTCTCTCTCTGCGAACTCCTGGGATACAGAATTTATCCCAGCATAAGGGGGAACATTTTTGTGAGAGTGGTTTATGAAAATATTGCAGAGCATTATAGTAGGCCACCAGTTCTTGCATGAAGGAAAAGAGGTGGCCAAACAGGATGCAAATGTTGGAGCACACATGGCACATGGAATCTCATGGGGACCTCTATAGTTTATCACCTGCATATTTTAGCACTGATGCTTCCTCGGATTTCTTGGTAGGAATATATAATGTAGAGTGCTTTGTAAGGCGCTAAGGATAGGTCAGAATGTAGAGCATTAATGCTGTTTTTGTTTGTTTGGTTTTTTGCAGGAACGCTGTAAGCCAATCTGCCAAAATGTATAAAAGGCCTAATATTACTTCCTGACATATAATATTTGTATTCATAGGGCAAAGATTACCAATGGGTCATATGAAATGGACATTAGAGACTAGAATATGTTTATTAAATTCAGGAAACTGGATGGGCCAATCTCTATTTCTCAGAGTGTTACCTTCTGTGGGTATCAAATTAATTAACAACACTACCAGACGTATTGTGCTTGCGATCTACAGCAGATTTGAACCAAGCTTTCCATGGATGAAATGTTTATGTACTGAATAGATTAATTGAATAAGTGCCAACCCCTCTGCTAGCCTAGTTTCATCATTTCAAAACCCTTGAACTTGGTCTACAAACATGAATTCCAAGTACCAGTATTTTCAGTTTTTCTTATCTTGTTGCCACTAGTGAAGGAAAAGTACATTAACAGCTATATTTCTTGAAGATAAATCTTTTACAGTGCCATACGAAACTACAAAATTGCTGCCTACACTAGAAAGAAGTAAGCTAAACAACCTACAGACCTTTGTTTTACACTATGATACAAAGTGTATGAGTTTCATTTGTACTGATGTATTTATATCTCTCTCATTAATTTGTTACAAAGAGTGAAAAATCATTAATGTAGAGTCAAATTGCCTGTAAATGACTTAAGGAATATGTTAATATTCCTGCTCCAAATGAATAATTATAAAGCAGGTGCACTTGCGATGTGATCATTTAACTGACAGCAAGCAGCTTCTAATGTCTTGAATATCCATGATAATGGTGATGTCATAGCAGCCAGTTAGAATCATTGCTCACATCCTCCATTTAATACACAGGAGAACTCTAGGTATAATCTCCATATAGAGCCATTACTCTGCTTATTTAAATAACAGTTAATTTATAAACAAATCAAGAAGTCAATCTGCATTATTCTCAGTGCAATATATTTCTAATAAAGTACATCATGTTAACTCTTGGATGGAAAATAAACATAGTGTGTAAAAGGCATCAAATTGATATTAACTGTTTAAATGAACTTGGCTAGTATATCTCAATATGTAATAGCTAGATGTGAATTCTCTTGTACCTGATTTATTATTAACATCAAACTAAACTTTTTTTTTCTTTTGCTTGGTATTTCAGAGGAGCTTGTCTATTTGAGCTCCCTCAAGCATGCTGCAAAGTTGATATGTCTCAGAGCCAGTAATATAATGTCAAGTGGATATCTGTATGAAGTATCCATCTATCTACAGATGGCTCACTTTGAAACTCTTTGAGCTTTGTACAACTAATCTTGATGGCATGAGTTCGGATGTTTGATAATGATGATTACACGTATGTCCTGCTGCACGTTGCCGTACAGTAAGACATCCTGAGGTCACCATTTTTGCTTGTAGCTCAGAGATATGATTTAAAGATCCTACCTTTTGAAATTTGACAGCTCTGCCTCCACCTTAACTATAAATTCATGAAAGAAGGGAATATGCTATTTACGTGCTTCTCCATGATAATAGCAATGCAAACTGAAGCTTATCTAAAAATAGAACTGTTTTTCCGCATCTGTTATATGTATAGCTGTATATATTTTACCATTCATTTACAGATATGAAGAGTTAGGTCTGTATCCCTAATAATAAAGTTTATAAGCCAAACAAAGAATTCCTTATATAAAATGGGATTTTTAATGTTAGATTTGAAGTCTAGGCCACTTTATTATGAAGGAGTCCACTCTATTATGTATAAAGGTACTTTTCTGGAGCAATTTATTCCAGTAGCAAGAGCCTCTACAAGTAGGAAAGAACACTTTTGAAGATAGCTGATCCAAAGCATAATAAAACAGGTGCATCTTAATAGGTCTACCAGGAATGTTTTAGCTGTTAGCATCTTTTAAATGCTTCTGCTGAGAAACTGTGTTTTCATAACAAGGTTGGTGAATATTAAACCTGTGATAGTTCTTTCTGGGATTACTTTAATTTACAAAAACAATAAAAACCTGCTAAAAACATTTATGTATTTATAAATGTTGTAATCCAGGGATCCCACTGATATTTGTGGTGAAAGATTTGCCTAAGGGCACATAACCCTGCTTGTACATTGCCAGGACTGCAATCTGTTTTATGACAAAACAGATTCATTTATCTCCAAATAAATAAATTACTTTTGTGAACATTTAGAAACATTTGCATAATTAGGCTGTAAGATCTTAGCAGCCTTTTTCATAATAATTAAACTAATCTAATCTTGGACAGGGTAAACAGACTTACTGGGATGAGAGCAGCCTTCAGGCAAGGAACTTACTACATTCTACAGGAACTGTAAGGCTGATGATGTTTGTTAATTATGCAGAGCTTTTACTCCCCAGTAATAGCAGCGTTTGTATTGCCTGAAGCTTAGATAGCTACTCCCAGGCACATAAAATTAGGCTCTGTTTTTTTGACATTCTTTAAAAAAAAAAAGGCACCACAAAGAAGATACTTCAAAATGATTATATGCTTTCAACAAGGAGCGCATTAACCTTACACTGATGGATCCTAGATCTGTGTACAATTGGCCCATTCTTGTGTCATGTGACTTTCATTATCTTTAGATCTGGAGCCTTTCATACCGTATATAGATACACAGTTCTAAGGCTTGATAAAGGAGCAGCAAAAAGGAATTTCTTCATTTTCTCTGAACTTCAGAGAATCCCCAGGCTAAAAGGAAGAAAAAAAATTAGAATGTCAAGTGTGTCTTACTTGGGATGGTTCTCAGTCAATTATCAAAATGGACTATTGGCATAACAAAATCAAGAAAGGAACAATAGAAATGTTAATTGGCAAATTATGAGAATAATGCATTCTTCAAACAGTTTATATTCCTCTGTATCCAAATATGGACTATTGAATTATCTGTCTATAAAGTGATCAAATAACAAGTAAAAACCAAGCTGAAGTACAGGTTTTTTTCCATCTTATAAACAGGATATTACCTTAACTGGGATACTATACAGACTCACTGTACAAAAGAAAAAAACATTCAGGTGTTGGTAAAAATGTTACATAGATAAGAATTTAATTTCCCCATATTATTCTCTTGCTTAAGTAGTGGAATATAGATCTCAACATAGAGTTTCTCCTAATGCTTGCTTTGATTTATTAACCGCTTCATTTACAGTATTTTATTAATATTATAAACAGAACCCAAATAACTTTGACAGCTAAGGACCAGCTCATAAGAACTTGATTTGAAGTTTTCTATTCTTCGTACTTCAGAATTCACACAGAGAATCATCATTTGCTTCCTCTTCTCAGCAAAAGGTTAATACAACATGGTGGGAGTAGTGAAGTGTGAAGCAACTTCTGCAGAATATCTTGCAGAAGTTTAATAAAAGTGGTATTGCTATGAAATATTATCATTAATAACTTAAGGCCAGATTCTGATACCCTGATACTGAGTAGTACCTTGCTTTGTGAGTGTTCCTGTTTGGTGCCAATGGGAGTATTCCTGGAATAAGATGCTACTCAAGAGCCGTAAGTATGTCAGGATCTAACCCTTAAAAATAAGTTATATCAGCATTTGTCAATCAAGGACTGGACTGTGACTTGGGTGACATGCCCATCCCAGAGACTAAGGTATAGAAACCCCTTCTAAGCTGCTGTACAAGTCTGAGGGATCACAGGCCTTGAACCCAGGCCCACAGACCACAGCCCAGTAGCTCATATGAGTAATCAGGGAAGTGTTAGCTTGCAGAGGACCCTGCCCCCAAAGCTCTTAATTGGGGGAAACACCCAGTCCTCTGATTGGCTGAGGGACTTTATATAAACCAGGAAGTAACACTAGAAAGTTGTCTGAGCAACTAAAGGAATTCCTGGCTCGTTGCTACTATGGACCCCTTCTGCTTATCTAAGCCTTGCATTCCTGCCTGCTCCTGGTTCCAGTCCTCTTAGACTCCCATCTACTCCCAGTTCCTGGTCTCCTGCTCTACTCCAGGTCCCTGCTCCTCTGCCTTATCTCTAATGTCTCCAGCCCTAACCTTCAGTTTGGCCCCTGATACCATCTCCGGCTATGGCAGTCAGTTTGGCACCTGACACTGTCTCCAGCTCTGACCTATGGCTTGGTACCTGACACTGCCTTTGGTTTTGACCCTTGGCTCTGACCACTAAGCTGACTCTGACCACTAGGTCCGACTGCCAATGCTCTGGTCAGTGTAACAGGTTAACTGGACCTTCATTCCAGAAGCTTCAGAGTGCAAGTGGTGCTATGAACCTGCATATTTTGTCCCTAGAGAAAGAGGATGGGGAGGGATTAGAAATGGATAGAGCTTTAACTCCATGCCTCCTACCTTCTGGCCACTGCAACCGAGCCACCACAGGATGCTCTAATTTTCAGATAGTATAAGTAAGTAGAAAATTATTATCCACCTCCTGGAGTAAGATACAAACATAAACATAAGAATGGCCATACAGGTTCAGATCCATGGTCTATCTCTGATATTCGCCAATGCTAGCTGCTTCAGCAGGAATGAAGAGAACAGGGTGATTTTGAGTGATGCATCCCCTGTCGTGTAGTCCCAGCTTCTGGCAATAAGAAGTTTAGAGACACCCAGAACATGGTGGTGTGTCCCTGACCATCTTGGCTAATAGCCATTAATGAACTTGCCTAATCCTTTTTTAGCCCAGTTATACTTTTGGCTTTCACAACATCCCCTGGCAATGAGTTCCACAGATTGATTGTCAGTTGTATGGAGAAGTACTGCCTCTTGCTTGTTTTAAATTTGCTGCCTATTAATTTCATTGAGTGACCTCTGGTTCTTGTATTATGTGAAGGGGTAAATAACGTGTCCCTTTCTTCATACTATCCATGATTGTATCAACCTCTATCATATCCCCCTTAGCCATCTCTTTTTTAAAATGAATAGTCTTTTTAATCTCTCCACAGCCCTAATAATGTTTGTTGCCTTTCTCTGCATCTTTTCCAATTCTAATATATATATTTTTGAGATGAGATGACCAGAAATGCATGCAGTAATCAAGGTGTAAACATATCATAGATTTATACAGTGGTATTAAGATATTTTCTATCTTATTATCTGTCCTCCTCCTATCATTCTGTTAGCTTTTTTGGCAGCCACTGCACATTGAGTAGATGTTTTCAGGAAACTATCCATGATGACTCCAAGATCTCTTTCTTGCGTGATAATAGCTATTTTAGACCCCACCATTTTGTAGGTATAGTTGGGATTATTTTTTTCAGTGTGCACTATTTTGTACTTATCAATGTTTGATTTTGTCTGACATTTTGTCGCCCAGTCACCCAGTTACTGAGATTCCTTTGCAGTCGGCTTTGGACTAACTATTTTGAATAGTGTTGTATCATCTGCATACTTTGCCACCTCACTTTTCATCCCTTTTTCCACATCATTTATGAATATGTTGAACAGCACAGGTCTCAGTACTAATCCTTGGGGGACCCTGTTATTTACCTTTCTCCATTATGAAAACTGACCATTTAGTCCTACCCTTTGTTTCTTATAATTTAACCAGTTACTGACCATGAGAGAACCTTCCCTCTTATCCCATGTCTACCTCCTTTGCTTAAGAGCCTCTGGTGAGGGATCTTGTCAAAATGTTTAATAAAAGTCCAGCTACATTGTATTGACTGGATCACACTTGTCCACATGCATGTTGACTCCCTCAAAAAATTCTAATAGATTGTTGAGGTACGATTTCCCTTTACAAAAGTTGTGTTGATTCTTCCCCAACATATTGTGTTCATCCATGTGTCTGAAAATTTTGTTCTTTACTATGGTTTCAACCAATTTGCCTGGTACTGAAGTTAGGTTTACTGGCCTGTAATTGCCAGGATAACCTCTGGAGCCTTTTAAAAAAATTGGCATCACATTAGGTACCTGACAGTCATGTGGTACGAGCTGATTTAAGTAATAGATTACATACCACAGTTGGTAGTTCTTCAATTTCACATTTGAGTTCCTTCAGAACTCTTGGGTGAATACCATCTGGTCCTTGTGACTTATTACTGTTTAATTTATCAATTTGTTTCAAAACCTCCTCTATTGACATCTCAGTCTGGGACAGGTTGCCAGATTGGTCACCTAAAAACACTACCCTGAATGGCTCAGCTTCGGGGATCTCTTCCAGATCATCAACCATGAAGACTGATGCAAAGAATTCATTTAGCTTCTCTGCAATGGCCTTGTCTTTCTTCAGTGCTCCTTTAGCACCCAATCATTTAGTGGCCCAATAATAGTTAGGCAGGTTCTTTTTCTGATGTACTTTAAAAAAATGCTGTTAAGTTTTTGTATCATTAGCTGGTTGCTCTTCAAATTCTTTCTTCACCTGACTTATTGTACTTTTACACTTAGCTTGCCAGAGTTTATGATCTTTTCTATTTTCCTCACTAGGATTAAACTTCCAATTTTTAAAAGACTCCCTTTTAGGGTGACCATATTTCCCTATGCTGAATATGGGACAACTGGTAAAATTACTCATATTCAAGTGAGTTCAATGACAATCAGTTGTACAAATGTCCAAATTAACATCAAGTGGACTGGGCCCCTGTTAAAAAGAAATACTGTGTAGTTGGATTCTTTTTATTTACCTTCTTATCTTTAAGGCTTTAGAGTTCACACAGGGAGGGGTGACACACACACTCCTACCCGCCCCACACATGGGGGGAGACAGCAAATATACACACACCTCTCTCACACAGGGGAGGTGACCAACTGACCCAATCTTCCCTGCCCAGCACTCTCTGCCCTCCTTGCCTGGCTGGGCCCCCAGGACAGACCCACCTCTCATGGTACCTGGCATGGTGTCTCCCTGAGGCAACACGTGCGGGGGCACACAGGGTTGCGTGTCCCCTCTCCCCAGATTTCTGCCAGGGTTCACACTAGAATGTGGCCAGCAGCAGCCATTCGGCACTGAGTGGGAGGGAAGGAATGGGAGCTACTTCCAGTCTCAGGGGAGAAGGAGGGGGTCAGGGATGACCTGGCCTGTGTCTTTGCAGAGCTCATTTCTTCTCCCTCCTCACTCCCACTCCCATGTGGCTGGAAGCAGCTTGTCCCTTTCTTTCCACACAGTGTCAAAAGGCAGCTAACACCACTGGGCTGCTGCTGGCCACCAACATAACCCAGCTGCTGACGTAACCCAGGGCTACCCAGAGGATTCAGGGGGTCTGGGGCAAAGCAATTTCGGGGGCCCCTTCCATAAAAAAAATTGCAATACTATATTCTTGTGAGGGCCTCTGCAGGGCCCAGGCAAATTGCCCCACTTGCTCCCCCGCCACGGGTGGCCCTGGAAAAAATAAACCTTCCGCATCTCGGCACAAACCCAGTTTTAAGAAAACTTCTTTACAAGGTATCACTGGTTCTCAGCATCAGCTAGTGCTAAAAGGCACTAAAGCTCATTAAAAGGGTTGGACAAATATTTTCCGTCAAAACTTTTTTTGGATCGAAAACTAGGGGTTTTAAAAAGCAGAAAAAAATCATGGACAATGTCTGCTTTCCTTCAAAATTTGTTGGTTTTTTTTAAATTGAAAAGCTGAAATTAGTCTGCCAAAACCTGAATATAGTTTGGGGTTTCAGAAGTGTGTGGCCAAATATTTGCTGCTTGCTGTGTTTGACTGTTTAAAGAAACAATAAAAAAAATTCTGCTTAAAAAAAATCCAAAACTTTTGAACCACCTCAGCTTGTGACCAAACGCCTGAGCCCATCCAGTCAGAGATTTTTCCAGGTTTCTGATACTCTGCTGGCTTCCTTGACTCATATCTGTCTCCATAACTTAGGGTTCATTTAGCTTAGAACATAAGAACAGCCTTACTGGGTCAAACCAAAGATCCATCCAGCCCAGTATCCTGTCTACCAACAATGGCCAATGCCAAGTGCCCCAGAGGAAGTAAACCTAACAGGTAATGATCAAGTGATCTCTCTCCTGCCATCCGTCTCCACCCTCTGACAAACAGAGGCAAGGGACACCATTCCTTACCCATCCTGGCTAAGAGCCATTAATGAACTTAACCTCCATGCATTTATCTGTTTCCTAGAGACTGGCTCCATGAGGTCCCTCACAAACTGGAGACGGTTACTGTGGGTTTGTCTTTAGTATAGCTTATGTACATACTCCACAAACTGAACATTAGAGCTTGTTCCAGAATCTGGGATGAGCCTATGTTGTGAAAACTGAAATGCTCAAAATAGCACATGCATGTGAATGGACACAGGGTGCTAAAATTAAATTAACCCAGGGGTTCTCAAACTGGGAGTTGGGACCCCTCAGGGGATCACGAGATTATTACTGGTGGTTGTGAGCTGTCAGCCTCCAAACCCCGCTTTGCCTCCAGCATTTATAATAGTGTTAAATATATAAAAAAAGTATTTCCAATTTATAAGGGGGTGAGGGGTGTCTCACTCAGAGGTTTGCTATGTGAAAGGGGTCACCAGGACAAAAGTTTGAGAACCACTGAATTAACCTCTCTGAAGCTTAAGGGAATGCAGGGGAGGGGGGGGTCTCCCTTGGTAGGGTTGGGAAGGAGGTAGGTGGTGTAGGATATTGCTCTTCTCATGTGATCCCTCCCCCAGTGGCTAATTTTAAATGAAGCTACCCTCCCCTGACATGAATCTCCCCATGGCACTGAAATTAAATATAGACTATAATTTGGCATTTGAGAAGTGAAAGGGATGGTAGCCCTAATGGAAAAGCTAACAGCTTGCTCTTCTGCAAGCCTCAAACTGCTGAATGAGCTTTAGGGTAGGGAAGGCTGTGCCTCCCAAACAGCCTGGCCCTGCCCCTTATCTGACCCCCACTCACTTCCTGCCCCCCAACTGCCCACCCCCCTCAGAATCCCTGACCCATCCTGCTCCTTGCCCCCTCATCATCCCCCAGAGACCCCACCACCACCACCCCGGGACCACACCCCTGCTCCCTGTCCCCTGACTGCCCTGAACCCTTTCCATCCCGCCGCTGATTCTAACAGGCCCCCCGGAATGCCCACAATCCAACCCCCCCCCCGTTCCCTGTCCCCTGACTGTCCCCGGGACTCCCTGCCACTTATCCAACCCCCCTGGCCCCGGCCCCAGCCCCTTACCCCCGGCTCCCACTATCACCTGGAGCCTCAGCGTGTTGCATCCAGAAGCGTCCCTGAACAGTGGTGCAGCGTGTCTCCGGCGGGGCCTGAGCTCCTCCCCTCTCAGAGCCTCGTGGTAAGGGGGCGGGGCTGCGAGCTCCAGCGGGGCCTGAGCTCCCAGCCCCGCCCCCTTACCATGCGGCTCTGAGCAGGGCGGAGCTCAGGCCCCGCTGGAGCTCGCAGTCCCACCCCCTCACCACACGGCTCTGAGCGGGGTGGAGCTCAGGCCCCGCCGGAGACACGCTGCAGCTGTTCAGGGAAGCTCCTGGATGTGCTGAGGCTCCGGGAGAGGGGCGGGGTCAGGCCAGGAGCCTCAGCCGTTCTCTTGGGGGCCCCTGCGGATCCCGTGGCCTGGGGAAAATTGCCCCACTTGCCCCATCCCCCGGGCGGCCCTGACGTAACCCAGCTGCCTCCTGTCCCCCAGCTACAGTGTGGGCAGGAAAGGGTAAGCCCTAAGGATGCATTGTGCATGAGGGTCCAGGGAACCTGACTGCAGGGGCTTCAGTGAACCTGGCCAGAGAGGTGGCTCAGCAGGGGAGGGTGCCTAGGGGATGGAGCAGCCCTGTGCTCCCTGGGGGAAGGACTGGGGATGGGCGAGGAGGTGGGTGAAGAGAGTACTAAGCCCCTGCCTGGGGGACTGCTGTGAAGCCTGCAGGTTTGGGGTGTGAACGGGCTGGAATTCGCTTTGCCTCACCACACTTCCAGAGCTTAGCTGAGGGGCGGAGAGGCTGCCCCTTGCCAGCACTGTGTGTGGGGCTTTGTCACATGCAGGGCTCAGTTCCTCCTGGCCAGTGTCCTGAGCTGGAAGGTGTTGGGCTTTCCCAGGGTGCTGGCGCAGCCAGAGGCAGTAGGGGAATGGAGGAGCCTGCTGGCCAGGCTGTTGGTGAGCTGAGCACTCTGCCCTGGGGCTGGTTCTCCGCACAGTGCTGGGCATGACGCGCCCCACTGGGAGGGATATGTAGGAGCAGTCTGACTGGGGGTGAGGGTAAAGGCAAAGCAGGGAGAAGACAGCAAGAGGGGGAGCATGTAAAGGGCCGATGGGTGGGCAGCAGAGGTAACGTAACTGGCCACTGCCTGGCGCCTGCCTGCACACACCAGCCACTGCAGATCGCAGCATGTAGCCAGTGCTGGCTGAAAACGGGGGGTGGGGCCCCACTGGCTGAGAGCCAGCATGCCGCAAAGGCTGCTCTCATGAACCAGCAGGAGCAGCCTGGCCCTGCATGCTGCAGCTTTGCCCTGCCACCAGCCTTGCACATCTACCCCCATCGTTGGCCACTGGACTCCCCCACTCACCGCTGGTGGTGGGTGGCTGGTGAGCAGGGATCCAGCCAGCAGAAGGACCCCCCCAGTACTAATGCGGGGCGGGGTAGACAGAAAATATTGAACAATTTGCCTGATTTAAAAAAAAAGGTGGGACACCTACAGGAGGGCTTAAATATGGGACTGTCCCTTTAAAAAACAGGACATCTGGTCACCCTACTCCTTTGTCTCTAACTGTCTTTTACTGTGCTGTCTAGCTGTTGTGGCACTTTTTTTGGTCCTGTTTCTGTTTTTTTAATGTGGGGCTGACATTTAGTTTGAGCCTCTATTATGGTGTTTTTAAGTAGCCTCCATGTAATTTGCAGGCATTTCACCCTTGCTACTGTTCTTTTTAATTTCCATTTAACTAGCTTCCTTATTTTTGTATAGTTCCCCCTTTTAAAGTTAAATGCTAATGTGGTGGGTTTCTTTGTCATTTTCCCCCTACAAGGATGTTAAATTTTAATTACATTATGTTCACTATTACCAAGCAATTCAGCTATATCCACCTCTTGGGATCTGGGGTTCCACTTAGGACAAAATCAAGAATTGCCTCTTCCCATGTGGGTTCCAGGACAAGCTGCTCCAAGAAGCAGCCATTTTTAGAAATGTTATGTCTGCATCCCCTCCTGTGGTGACAAATACCCAGTCAATATGAGACTAATTGAAATCCCTCATTATTATTGCATTTTCTGCCTTTGTAGGCTCTCTGGTTTTCCTCAGCATTTCACAGTCACCATCCTGGTCATGGGTTCAGTATTATATTCCTACTGCTATACTCTTGCTGTTCAAGCATGGAATTTCTATCCATAGAAATTCTGTGGTAGTTTGACTCATTTAAGATTCTTACATTGTTTGACTCTATGCTTTCTATAGTACTACTCCCCTACCAGTTCAACTTTCTCTGTTATTCCTATATTGGTATTACCACATCTAGTGATTATCCTCATTTCACTAAGGTATTACCTTGGTATTACCACATCTAGTGATTATCCTCATTTCACTAAGTTTCTATGATGCCTATTATTTCAATATCTTCATTTAATGCCAGGCACTCAAGTTCACCCATCTTAGTATTTAGAGTTCTAGCATTTGTATATAAGTATGTTTGCTAGGTATATCTGCCTCTTGCAGATATAGGTATAAACTCCCTCACAAAGTTCCCCAGTTCACTAGCTCTTCTGGTCTCTTAGGAGCTGGCTTTTTTGTTGTTGTTGTTCTCCCTGAGCTAGCCATGCCCTCTTGTCAAGGGATACTAACGGGGTTAGGAATTAAAGGATTGTAAGAGCACAAGTCAGTGGGACTTGTTTCTTAGGGTATGTCTACAGAACAAAAAAGCCCCACAGTAGTGAGTCTAAGCACCTGGGTCAACTAACTTGTGCTCATGCTGCAGGGATAAAAATAGCAGTGCAGAAATTCAGGGGCTAAGAAGGGGTTAAGAAGAAGTCTGCATCCAAGTGGCCCTGCCCCACTGCACCTGCTGAGTCTGCCACAGCTGGAGGAGGACTTTAAAAGAGAGCCGGATAACTCAGAAGGGAGTTAAGGGGGTAAGATAGCAGATATATTAGGGGGATGTGCCTATCCTGAGAGCTCTTGAGTAAGGACGCAGCAGAAGTCCTTGCTGCAGGGAAGAGCGGTCTGCAAGTAGCAGCTACCCAAGCACTGGAGGATGGACTAGCTTGTCCTAAGGATTAAGGAAGCCTTCACTCTATTTTCTTGTATTGTTTGTGAGACTGTGACCATGACTTTTGTGAGGATGAATTTGATATATTTTTGA
This sequence comes from Mauremys reevesii, assembly GCF_016161935.1. NCBI lineage: Eukaryota > Metazoa > Chordata > Testudines > Geoemydidae > Mauremys > Mauremys reevesii. The sequence continues at coordinate 28,165,247 of NC_052631.1, forward strand.
CCAAGTTGAGCAGGAAGCAAGGAACTAAAAGTAATCACTTTTCATGACTGAGACATGTTAGCATTTGAAAAAATTATCTTTGAAAAATCATGGAAGATAGGAGACATTCCAGAATATTGGAAAAGGGTAAATATAGTGCCCATCTACAAAAAGGGAAATAAGGACAACCCGGGGAATTACAGACCAGTCAGCTTAACTTCTGTAACCGGAAAGATAATGGAGCAAATAATTAAGAAATAAATTTGCAAACACCTAGAAGATAATGAGGTGATACGTAACAGTCAGTATGGATTTGTCAAGAACAAATTGTGTCAAACCAACCTGATAGCTTTCTTTGACAGGGTAACAAGCCTTGTGGATAGGGGGAAAGCGGTAGATGCGGTATATCTTGACTTTTGATACTGTCTCGCATGAGCTTCTCCTAAATAAACTAGGGAAATACAACCTAGATGGAGTTACTATAAGGTGGGTGCATAACTGGTTGGAAAACCATTGCCGGAGAGTAGTTATCAGTGGTTCACAGTCATGCTGCAAGGGCATAACGAGTAGGGTCCTGCAGGAATCAGTCCTGGGTCCAGTTCTGTTCAATATCTTCATCAATGAGTTAGATAATGGCATAGAGAGTACACTTATAAAGTTTGCAGATGATGCTAAATTGGGAGGGGTTGCAAGTGGATTAAAATTCAAAATGATCTGGACAAATGGTCTGAAGTAAATAGGATGAAATTCAATAAGGACAAATGCAAAGTACTCCACTTAGGAAGGAACAATCAGTTGCACACATACAAAATGGGAAATGACTGCCTATGAAGGAGTACTGTAGAAAGGGATCTGGGGGTCATAGTGGATCACAAGCTTAATATGAGTCAACAGTGTAACACTGTTGTAAAGAAAGCAAACATCTTTCTGGGATGTATTAGCAGGAGTACTGTAAGCAAGACATGAGAAGTAATTCTTCTGCTCTATTCTGCGCTGATTAGGCCTCAACTGGAGTATTGTGTCCAGTCCTGGGTGCCACATTTCAGGAAAGATGTGGACAAATTAGAGAAAGTTCAGAGAAGAGCAACAAAAATTATTAACGGTCTAGAAAACATGACCTATGAGGGAAGATTGAAAAAATTGGGTTTGTTTAGTCTGGAAAAGAGAAGACAGAGAAGGGACACAATAACAGTTTTCAAGTACATAGAAGATTGTTACAAGGAAGAGGGAGAAAAAATGTTCTTCTTAACCTCTGAGGTTAGGACAAGAAGCAATGGGCTTAAATTGCAGCAAGGGCGGTTTAGGTTGGACATTAGGAAAAACTTCCTAACTGTCAGAGTGGTTAAGCACTGGAATAAATTGCCTAGGGAGGTTGTGGAATCTCCATCATTGGGGATTTTTAAGAACAGGTTGGACAAACACAGGGATGGTCTAGATAATACTTAGTCCTGCCTTGAGTGCAGGGGACTGGACTAGATAACCCTAGAATGAGTATAGAATAGGTCCTTGAGTATATGCTAAGTCAGTGGTGGGCAGCATGACCTGTCAGGATAATCTGCTGGTGGGCCAGGAGATAGATTGTTTATATTGACCGTCCTCAGGCACGGCCTCCTGCAGCCCCTAGTGGCCTCGGTTCACCATTCCCGGCCAATGGGAGATGTGGGAAATGGTGACCAGCACATCCCTATGGCCCACAGTGCTTCCCGCAGCTCCCATTGGCTGGGAACGGTGAACCATGGCCACTGGGAGCTGCGGGCGGCCGGCTGGGCCTGTGGATGGTCCATGTAAACAAACTGTTTCGTGGCCTGCCAGTGGATTACCCTGATGGGCTGCGTGCAGCCCATAGGCCGCAGGTTGCCCACCACTGTTCTAAGGGCTGGTCCTGCACCAGCTGAAGTCAATGGCAAAGTTCTCATGGAAATGAATGGTGCTGGCTCAGAACCCTACCGGATATTGGGGCTAGAAAGGTGAATAAATGCAACTAAAAGGCTTAAGACTTTAAACATTGGAGAAAGAAAATGTTCGATTTAACATCTAGGCTTTCAACAACAATGTTAGATGTTACAATGTGTAAGAAGACCATATGTGCAATGTACACTTTCCCTGTATGGGACTGTGGTTGTGTTTCCCCATTGCTATGTACAATGTTTCACACCTTCATTAGGAGCCACAGATGAAGATTCAGTTTTACAATCTTAAACAGATTAACTCTGGCATTTTCAAGGTGATTGCTTCTTTTTTAACTTAGAGAAAACAAGTTAAATATTTCTCAACTTGTCGTTTATTAGTATTTTGGTTCATTTTTACTAGTCTCAATTGGAGATTTTTCTACAGCAGCCTCAATGAACTGTGCTTCTCACTTTCTTTTCCACATGGCTGCTTGGTTTGCAGAGGATGCCTTCTTACAGATGTATTTCCTCTCTTGACAAACAATTACCCCTGTTCCCCTCAGCAGGAGGCCATTAGGACATCATCACGGGTTCTGCTAAGTCATCTTGCAATCACAGTTTTGTGCAATCACCTCTCATCTAAGTCTATCTAGGCATATGCCATGCAGGGAAACTAGCAGTACAAACTGCAGCACCTCCAGGCATCTTATTTGCTATTTTGGTCCAGGTCTGTGACAGATAATGGCTAATGTCCGAAGGTCTTATTGGCTGCTTTGACTGGCATCATATGCAGAAAATGTGGAAAAACCAGGTCACATCACTATTTAACAACAAGAACACCAAAGACATTTTAACATGTTCACTGCAGTTATATACATAAAAAGGGAGACTAAAAAGGTGATGTTTGGAGAGTTATTCTAGTGCATAGACTTTCAAAGCTAAAGGTTTTTTAGAAATAATTTACCCACATCTGTTCTTCATTGCTTATTGTTTATGGACTGTGTGTACAAATAGCAAATCTATCAATAATTCTCTGCAGATCTATGTCATAATGGAGTTAAGTTTTAACAAAATTTTGCTAACACCACCATAAATCCTGGCATTTGTGAGCTTAAGATGTGCCAACTGTTTGGAGACATTTACTGTTTGAAACCCAGGTATGCAAGGGTCCCTCCCATGCCATATACAAAAAAGCAGAGACCTCTATTACTGAAGCTCTATTAAGAAAGCTTTCCTACTACATGGTTCACACACTCATAATTCTTGTTAAAAATCCTTAATTAAATTACCAGATTTAAAGTATTGTGTTAGCTGTTGAAAAAAATGCACCTGAAAAAACCCTGTGCATTCTTGATAGACTCAAGCCAGCAGTTTCATGGAAGACTTTCAATCATCAGACTTCCATGTGATCTTATGTTGCTAATAGACCTCAGATTACTTTGTAGGAAAATGGGTTGTATTGTGTTAATCATATGAAAATCAGGTTACTAAGCCCTACCTGATGTTAATTTTCCACAATATCACAATGATTTCCTCTTATTAAAACAAGTGCTGTTTTATAAGTATCCTGCAAGAAACATTTAAAAAAACTATTTAATGAAGAATGCCAGTTCTAATTTTAATGTAATATTTTTCCCCGGACACTTAACAAATATGTTTGGCTCTGTGCCCCTAACAAACTCACTTTTTACCATGACAGCTCTCTGAGCATAATCTTAATTCAGGTTTCATACAATGTGTTTGGTTTATAGAGATATTAAACTCAAGAGAATAGAGACTTCAAAATCAGTCCTGAAAGAAAACACAGAACTGTGCAATTTAACATTATTTGACTGCTTACAGGCAAACGATGATCATTTACTGTGCCACAATCTGCATCTCTGATGTGAAAATACTTTGGTTTTGACGTGTTGTGCGATAGAAGAGAATGGGAGGGGGAAAAATAAGGACAGTGGCAATTGCAAAGGAATGAAAAATGAACATCACGTGTATAGATACCACTGTGCAACATCTTACCCTCATGACCATGTTAAAAGGCCTTTACAGAGAGTGAGTGAGAGCTGCAAACAGAACCCGGTAGTCAATTGGGGGGTGGGGGGGAGAGGAACAAAACAAACCCCAGAGTCTTCCTGCAATGAACTCATCAAGGAGCTCCTCCCTAATTTAGGCTCTAGCTTGCAAAAAAAAGCAGTCAGTTGTTTTTTTCCCTGACACTATTAGATCAAAACAGTATCCAGGCATTAGACAGTATTTATTAGCTTGTAAGACCAGAGATAATGATCCCATTCAATCAGAACTCATGAATTATTCAAAAGTCCCAACTCCACATAATTTCTGGCTTTACTTTTAAAACCAGTAAAGCACCATTTGCATCACTTATTTTTTGGGTGACAGTATCAGCAAAACAAAGCAGAATTTGCTGCTCGTTTTGGTTTTGTATCTCAAAGAGGACGGCAATTCTCTCATGTTGGGTTTTTTTTTATTCCCTCAAACAAAAATGATGCAGAAGTAAATATTAATCATTATACTATTGAGGGAAAATTGTACACTAATTATTGTCATGGTGTAGTGCTACCCATATTTATGGTGGATTTTGTAATCACTGTAAATTGTTCAGTATTATTACTTATACCGACAGCTAGAAAGTAATTACACTTTACTGCAGTTTGTTTTAAAGGACCACTGTCACTGCCACACTTGGGAAAACTTGCAAATAATATTTTATCAAAATTCAGTTAAATTGCCATAAATTACCTTTCTATTTTATTTCCAATTATTGCAGCCTACCAAGGGCCCAATCCTGTGAGGTGTAGAAAGCCTGCTGAAAAATGCTGAGTGTCCACAGTGCAGGGCTGGTTTGAGGGCATTCAGCATCTCGTAAGATTGGATCCCAGTACCCTTATATATAAACCGAGGGCTTTTCTTTGCAATTAACTTCCTCAACCTCATGTATTCATTGATACATTGATTCATTATAATAACAATCCTCTCATTTCTCACTTTACAAAGTTTGGCATTAATTTTCCCATTTTACAATGGGAAAGATAGTTATAGAGAGATGAAATGAACTACCCCAGGTCATTGCAGAGCTGGGAAAAGTTCTATCTATCAGTTATAAAGTCACATGTGTTGTGTCATGCCATCACTAGCAAGGCCACTAATCATCTTGCATCACTTATATCCCTAAGATAGTGCTTGTCTGAGCCCTCTGCACAGTGGTGATTGTCATCCTCAGTGATACCCCAGTCTGGTGCTTGTACAGTGCGGAATCACCTACTAAACAGCATTGTCCATTGATACATGTACCACTCACCTGCCAGCTACAGTATTTGGTATCATCCCATCAACTGATGAGAGCACCCCATAACACTGGAGAGAGGAGGGGGATTTCTTATAAATGTATCATATTATTATAAATATATAATGGTTCACTGATCCAAGGAACAGGGAGTGGTAGTGAAGAGGAGGAAAGGTGGTCTGACGCAACTAATGATTCTCCTTGAAATGTGTATTAAGACACTCCTTTGTGCACCCCTCTGAACACCACTAATTCAGACATCAAGAAATAGTCAGTACATGGATGGATAATGGCACAGGAAAATGATTTTATGGACACTAAACTAACACAGTGCACCCGGGAAATACAGAAATTAAGTTTCCATTTTCATTCTGAGGCATCTTCCAGTGTAATATCTTATGGCCTGATATGCTCTCAGAGGAGAGAAATGATTTAACAAAATAGAGGCTGTGGAAGCGGGGTCTAGTGATGGAGCTTGAGTCCTAAGCATGGTGATGTATATACATTTAACATTCATTTCGTGAGGGTGAATTTGATATATTTTTGACCAAGCTGAGTAGGAAGCAATGAACTGAAAGCAATTACTTTTCATGACTGAGACATATTAGCATTTCTTAAAATCACCAGGAAAAGAAGGAGTTAACAGGGCCAAATTTTGAATCTATCAGATGTCTGGGATTAAGATAAGCAACAGCTTTGCTAACTGCACACTGAGGAAAGACTATCACCAAAACTTGAGAAATGGGAAATGTATTTGTTAACTTCTTGTATCAGTCCAATGGGTGTGTGTGTATTCGTATCAGCCCTTAAGGGCTATCTGGTAAACTTTAAAATCTTCATCTGGATTAGTGAAACTGGTCAAAAGGACCAGTGGAGCTTAACAAATTGGGTTTTAGAGACTGAGAGTAATGTGTGAAAAATGTTTCCTGAATCAGAAATCAAAGATTTCCTCAACCAGAGCCTTAGCATGAGGATTTGTGGGACATCAACTAAATGTTTATGATATTACCAAAGAGGCTGTACTTCTATTTATTGTACTAACAATTAATGCTAAAAATTCAGTAACAAAACCCTAAAAACTTTCTATTCTTAATGATAAGTTTGAGATAAAAGGTTGTGTTCACTTTGGCAGAAGCTAATTTAGGACTCTAATGTGGTCTTTCCCTCGGTATTCAGAAATGCTTTTGTGACAAGATTCTAATATGGGAGCATGAGGCAACATATGGAAGGATACATACACATGGACACATGATTTATGGAATAATGAATATAGGTATGGTATCCCTTCCCAGTCCTGAAATTTGGGACAATGTCATAGTGCTTACAAAGGTCCTGGAATGGAAGTATTTTAATCAGATGCATTTAAAAGATGAACAAATACTGTAATACATGATGCCTGAGGAATAGTCTTGGTTTTATGACAGGAAAATCTGATCACAGGTGACCGAATTCCTCAAGAAAAATCGGGCGTTGTTGTAAATGATTTTTGGATTGTCAATGTAGTAAAGATGGCAAATAACTTTCCACAGAATTTTTTTAATGTGAAGTTTTATGTTAGTCAATGTACCTGGTTCATACCAGGTGAATCAGACTAATAAAGTAAATGGATCATACCCGCTTACCCAAAGATAAATTTTCCCAAGTAACTTTGTGAACAATATTCTGGTCAACCACACTATTTTAGTGCATGTGATATATTCATCATAAAATCATCAAGGTTATTACTTATCACAGACCATGTGCTCAGTGATGTATAATTGTACTGACAGTCCCTGCCTGAAGGAGTTTACAGCTGAAGCTCCTGGTCCTGCAAATAATTATACATGCACTTACCTTTACACATTGAAGTCAGTGGATAAATCAAGCATAAAATCAAGCAAGCATGTGAATAACTGTTTCCAAGATCAGGGTTTAAAACGACATACCACAAAATTCAAATAAAAATACATAGATTGACAGTAAAGTTTTTTTCCTCTTTATTTAGTGGGTGGATGATAGAATTTTTAGGGATGTGGGCCCACTTCCATGAGCTCTGGGAAACAAAATGGGATACACTCGACCCATACTGCGAAAACATTTTACAAAAGTCCACAAATTTTCACTCCAAAGTTCTGGATGTACTGTTAATGTTTTGTAAAGTTTTCTGGAAATTTTGCACAGTACCAAGTTGCACCTCAAAGCTCATAATGGTGGGTTTTTTTCTAAGGCTTTCCCCAACATTTGTAACTGCTGATGCATGCTGCAGAATGACAAAATAAAATAACTAGAAACTTTGTCCTGGTGTTTGGTTTTCTCTCATCATTATTAAGCATTTGAATTTGATGATCACTTACAGGATGGCTGAATTAAGCAGAATTTATGTTGTAAAGTCCAATCAAACTCTACTAATGATGTATTAAGCCTTCTGGAAAGTAGATGCTTGATCCTGTTCCCACTGAAGGCAATGCGAGTCTTGCAGTTCATTTCAATAGAAACAGGATCAGGCCCTAAGTCACTAAATGACATTTTCCATGGTAATAATTAGTAACAGCAGTTTTGAAGCTAAAGGAACTTTATAATTTTATTTGTAATGCATGTTTCCAAAATTGCTAGTGGATTTAGGAAGAGAATCAAACAATTATCTGGAATATATTCAGGGATGACAAGCTCTAAAATCAGGACACATCCAGAGCAGCAGGCTGAATGAGATACTGTAGGATGGATTAAGAGCTATCACATGCTATAACAGAAAGGTAAGTATTATTGATTGGGGGTGGACTAGGAAAATTATATGTTAATAAGAAATATTGCAGAAATCTTCACACCTGGCAAATACATTTTTCTAGTGGAATATTTGTAGGGTGAGGGCTGCAGAAGATATGTATGAATAGAGACCCAAGGGAAAGGTTAGTCAACCCTGGATGCTTTCTACAAATGTTGTCTGGCCTTGTGGTTAGATAATGAATGCAAATCTCCTTTCATGGATTTAAAGCTGTTTGCTGACACAGGAAAATCACAATGTTTTTTTTTTTGTAAAACAACACAAAAAACCATGCATATCTTTTTGTTGTTGCATATGAATTTATCTTTGTTTTAGGATAAAAAGAGCCCCAGTTATGGCCAGGACTGCACTAGCAGAATAGAGCTGTGCAAAGTTCTGTGCATTTGATTTGTGGAAGTTGTTGAAACTGAAGGAAATGTTTGCAATCTTTGTTAAATTGCTCCTTCAGATTTCACTTTGAGTTCTGGGGTTGAAGAAAAGTGTAAAATGGAGTGAAATTTGGAGTTTTGACAAGGAAACTATGCAAGGCTGTGATATTTGGTTGGATAGGACGCAAAAAACATAACTTTGTTCTGGTTTAATTGTTTCACAAACCTTATGAGTTTCATATTTATACCGAAACCCATGAAATCAGGCAAATTTTGAATAGTTTCTTTGAGTTTTTTAGCAAACATTTCACATCACTTGAATATAGAAGCTCTTGCTTTGTTCATGTATGATAAATCTATACTCTCATCTCTCCTCTCCTCTCCCTCCCCCACCCCCAAACTCTTGCCATTCTGCCCACAAAAAGAATAATAAAAAATATGGCCTGGGCAGATGTTTTACTCTGAAATTCATGCCCATCTTTACCAGCCAAATCGATATATCCTGCACTGGAACCAAGCATTGTGAGTTTGGCATCATGAGAAAATGATCATTAGATTATATCTATCACTAATCCAGAAGGACCTAGTGCCCAGGGACCTCGTGCTCAGAGCTTGAGATTGCATATGGGTTTGCCAAACTTTGCAGTTAATACTCACAATGCTTCAGCACTGCAAAGCACCTCCAGCTCCCAGTGAAGTTCAGCCATACGTTACTTGTTGCCTGTAGTGTGTAAACAAAGCAGAGAGAATCTTCTGTGTCTGAACATGCAGTTAATTGGCATATTTTATAAACAGAGCCTCACTGAAGCTCAGCATCTTGCCGGCTCAGACTCAAGAATGCTGCTGTGTTACTCTCAGGCTTAGATACAGTCTTAGCAAAAGAGACTTGAGACGTGGTGATGAGGGCAAGCTCTGATTTCTCGCTCATTTTTCTGGTCATACCTGAGCTTTTGAGAAAGTACTTCTCCATTGCTGCCCAGCTGCTGCCTTCCTAAGTATTGCTTTTATTGAAGAGCTCTCGCTCTCTCCCACTCTTAGACTTTTCAGGGGGACATAGCTGAGAAGAAAAGATTAAGGGAAAAAGCAGAGCCATGGTTGTTATTCTGATGTGTTTCAGCTTTTACCAGAACAAGAAACTCAATAACACCTTGTCACCAAGAGCTGGTCCTTTCATTTGAGTCAGGGACCAAGCTACTTGTGACCGGATCCCATAAGGAGAATGAGCCAACTCAAACCCACATGGAAGAAATTAAATCCTTAAGTGTCTGGCTGGCAACTAATTAGCTAATGAGCCTGATAAAGTTTTACTAGGACTCATCTGTAGGGATTCCTAGAGTTAGGAAGCTCTTGAGGAGAGCTCACCAGAACAAGGAGCCTGAAAAGTGTTCCTAGAAAGAGAAGCACCCCAAGATGATGATAGCTCCAGCTCAAGGTGCAGGCTCTGGGATGGGGGTGGGGATGAGGGGTTTGGGGAGTAGGAGGGGGCTCTGGGCTTGCGGGTGGGGCTGAGGGGTTTGGGTGAGGGAGGGGGTGAGGGCTCTAGCTGGGGCTGAGAGTTCTGGGGTGAGGCCAGAAATGAGGGGTTCAGGGTGTGGGAGGAGTCTCCGGACTGGGGCAGAGAGTTGGGGTGTGGAGGGAGGTAAGGGCTCTGGTTGGGGGTGTGGGCTCTGGGGTGGGGCCGGGGATGAGGGGTTTGGCATGCAGGAGGGGGCTCAGGATGGAGGCTAAAGGGTTTGGCGTGCAGGAGGGGTGCGGGATCTGGGAGGGAATTCAGGTCTGGGAGGGGGTTCTGAGCTGGGGTTGGAGTGTGGGAGGGCATGTTGGGTGTGGGCACCGGTAGGGAGTTTGGGTACATGAGGGGGCTCAGGCCTGCGGCAGGGGGTTGGGGTGTGGGAGGGTGTTCAGGGTGTGGGCTCTGGGTGGCGCTCACCTCAGGCAGTTCCTGGAAGTGCCGACATTTACCTCTGGCTTCTAGGCATAGGGGAGGCCAGAGGACTCCTGGTTACTGGCCAATGGGAGCTACAGAGCCGGCGCTTGGGGCGGGGGCAGTGTGTGCATCCTCCCTGGCCACCCCTGTGCCTCGGAACTGGACATACCGGATGCTTCTGGGAGCTGCATGGAGCCAGGGCAGGCAAGAAACCTGCCTTAGCCCTGCTTCATGGCTGGCTGGACTTGTAATGACTCAGTCAGCAGTGCTGACCAGAGCCGCCAGGTTGCCTTTTCCACCAGGCTTTCCACTCGAAAACTGGACACCTTGCAACCCTAGTTGCAATGCCACTCACTGAAGTTTGGCCCATCCTACTACCCACGTCATGCAGTAGGGGGTAGATTTGTGCAAAAACCTGGTCAGGGCCCAAATAGTGTTATGACCTACATGAGGCAAAAACACCAGGAGGTGCCCACTGCCCCTTTCCTATCAGCCTGACTCTCCTTTTCTCCTTTTAGGTCACCACCACTCTGACCCTCCTTTTCTTCTCTTCTGGCGCTCCCTCCAAACATACCTAGCCTGACTCCCCCTTGTCCCATCTCAGGCACCTCCACAGCAGCTTGACCCCTCCCAGCCCCCTCAGGTGCCCTCCCCTGGTCTATGGGCTCCTACAGCTGTCCCAGCCCAGGGAGCATTGCTCAGTGAAGAAGCCCTGTGTACAGCACCCTGTGTAAAGCACATGTAATCAGGCTTTTTGCAAGGAGGGAGGATATGAGAGAATGGGGAATACAATTTGGGAAAAATAATATTTTAGTTGATTAAAACTAGTAAATAAGTATGGAGTAACTGATAAACTCAAACTCATGCAGTATCTCTTAGTAGATCTATTATCGTACAGTCATCATTAGTAAGATAATTCATCACACTAGAAGAGTGGGATTGTGTATTATGAATTAGCATAATAATACTCTGCACCTGATTGTTGTTAACTTTAGTGCAATCTGATTTATCCTAACATTACACCGTTCAGGGTTTGAAGAGAGACAAATAGAAGTTCATTTTCATCTTCTAAGATATAGGATGTAAAATGTTCCAACAATAATTAGATGTTGGATGCTGCTGTATTTTCTGAGGCACAAGTAGCGATTGCCTGAAAATGATATTTAAATGATCCAAATCTATTTAAAAACTGCCTAGCCTGAATTGTGCCATACCTTGCTGCTGGATGGAACACTCCTGTCAACAAGAAATGAAACTGTTTCATGCTGACATTTCTGAGTAATAATAATGTTAGGAAAAAGAACAGGAGTACTTGTGGCACCTTAGAGACTAACACATTTATTTGAGCATAAGCTTTCGTAGGCTACAGCTCACTTCATTGGATGCATAGAATGGAACATATAGTAAGAAGATAAATAGACACATACAGAGAACATGAAAAGGTGGCAGTTGCCCTGCCTAAGAGGCTAATTAATTAAGAGAAAAAAACGTTTGTAGTGATAATCAAGATAGCCCATTACAGACAGCTTGACAAGAAGGTGTGAGGATACGTAACATGGGGAAATAGATTCAATGTGTGTAATGGCTCAGCCATTCCCAATCTTTATTCAAACCCAAATTGATGGTATCTAGTTTCCATATCGGTTTTGCCAACGAGACACATTTCTTGACAGTTTGTAGCACTCTTCTTTGAAAATTCAGTGGTAACTGAAGTGGGCGAGGCCGGGAGGGTGGAATTAGAGGTAGTTTCTGGTTTTATTATTCCTTTTGATATTCATGAATTAGTTTTGATTGAGCTTTGATTTGTTTTTATTATTATTTATTTATTTTATATTTATTATTATGTTAAGTCCATTCCTAGAATGTGGCTATTGACTTGCATTTAGCAGAAAGATTATTGTGGAAAGATGTTACAAAATTTTTATAATATCTTAATTGAGACCAATTGTTTTAATTGATTTTGCATACTATTACTAATATTGAACATGTTTAACAACTTTTCCATTTGAGCATCTCAAACTGTTTTATAAACCTTAATCATTTCTTGCTCACACAAACCTTGTGATAGGTCCAGTAAGTGCTCTTATTGTCTCTTTACATAGAGGCACAGTGATTTGTTGAACGTTACTCAGGAAAATCTGTGTCATAGGCAGGGAACAGAACCTAGATCTCATGATTGCTAGTCATGTAGGAATCATCAGCTCTGTTAGCACAGCTTTCCAGCACCTGTATACTGCTTGAGTTGGTATAGGGCAGGGGTGGGCAAGCTTTTTTGCCTGAGGGCCACATCAGGTTTCCGAAATTGTATGGAGAACCAGTTAGAGGAGGCTGTACCTCCCCAAACAGCCAGGCATGGCCCAGCCCCCACCCCCTATCTGACTTCCCCTACTTCTCACTCCCGATGGCCCCCTTGGGACCTCTGCCCCATCCACCCCCCCCGTTCCCTGTCCCCTTATCGCCCCCAGAACCCCTCTGCCTCTGGCTGCCCCCCTGCTGCACCATCCAACCCCCCTCCTTCCTGACTGCCCCCTCGAGATCCCTACCCCCATTCAACCCCCATGTTCCCTACCCTCTGACCGCCCCAACCCCTATCCACACCCCCGCCCCCTGGCCAACCCCCCAACTCCCCTGCCCTCTATCCATCCCACCCCCTTACTGCGCTGGCTGGACCACCAGTGGCTGCTGGCGCTACAGCCGTGCCGCCCCGCTGGAGCTAGCCACGGATCAGGTCCCAGCTCTGCAGCTGCGCCCCCCAGGAGCTTGCAGCCCCACCGCCCAGAGCATTGCGCTGACGGCGGGGCAAGCTGAGGCTGTGGGGGATGGGGGCTAGCCTCCTGGGCCAGGAGCTCAGGGGCTAGGCAGGAGGGTCCTGTGGGCCTTAGTTTGCCCACCTCTGGTATAGGGTCTGGCCCTTAGAAGCTGCAGTCACTGCTGAAACAGATCTGGGATCAGCATAGAGAGCAAATTCAGATGTAGATGAGAGTGATTAGATCTGAGAATAAAGGGCATTAAGTGAGAACTTTGGTAGTAAGGGATTGAGAGAAGAGCTCAGGTGACATGAAGGATTCCTGCTGTCTGGAACAAGAAGCAGTAGACTTGATCTCTGCTCACACTGATTTTTAGATTGGTGTATGTCCATTGACTTCAGTGGAATTGCTCCTGATCTACACTTGGGTAAGTGAAAGGAGAACTAAGTGCAGTAGCCTAGATGCTGAGCTGCACCTTTCAGCAGAGGTAACATAGCAGAAGAGAATGGCACCCAAATTCTGTGCTGGATCAAATGCTGGCACAGCTCATAGAATAAATTACAGTAGCGTGTTTCCACAGGCACCAATTGACTCCTGCTCAGCCCCGAATAGCCACTGTATAGATTGCTCTGTTCACATCACACTCACTCATTCACCCTCTGCACCCCTAGGTATGTCCTCAGCACTGTCTTATGCCAGGGGTTTCAAGGGAGGGGCATTTTTAGAGTCCTTGGATTTTATTTATTGCAATTCCAATTTCTAACACTAAACAGTCTTTACTCTTTTGAATTACTGTTTAAGTTTTTTGTCTTCATTATTCTCCTCACCAAAACTTTGTTTTTGACATTACACCTTCATCACAATTATAATTTTATTTATTTAAAGCCATTGCATTTTCATATCTTGCAAAGTGGAAATTGTAGTAGACTCCACTGGAATCATTCAACTAATTTCAGTTGGCTTCCACTAACCTCTGTTGGTTCTAATTGGTAAGCCAGTAGCTCTAGAAGTTTAGCAGGCACACAAATCCACTTCTTTGTTCCAAAGTGTACAGCAATCGCCAGCCAGTGGGAACCAGCCGAAAATTTTAAACTGGAATTATTCACTCTATTGATAATTATCAGAGGGGTAGCCTCTGACGAAGTGGGTATTCACCCTCTATTGATAATGTTCCCCCCTCTAGGGGTGTTTGGTTGCAACTTTCTGATTTTCTCTGAGGCCCTTAAGGAGATGCAGATTGCTGTTCATAGGCAGGATCAAAGATGGTCTCACATATGGGTTGAGTCTTCACTTTAAATTTGCAATACTTTTCTTTACACTTATCAGGGTGCTCTGAAGAGGGGAAAATCTATTACTTCTACTTAATGCCTATCTCTGAATAATTCAGTACTACTGATATTCTTCTAGTTTTGTGAATATTTTATGATAAGTCTTGTGAAGAATCTGTAATATTCAAGTGTAACATCAGTGTAGAGAATTGTTTCTGCTGAAGTCTTTTCCTGCATATGTTTACTTCTCTGTAGTTAGATTGTGCATAAGGGATTAGATAAAGAACAATCAGTAGCAGATTAAAGAGCGATAACTTTATTGTTTACAGTATAAATACTTCAGCTGAATCACATTCAATGCAGTAAAATGTATAAGCAATAGATTGATAGTCGGCATCTGCTATGTGACCTTGGGCAAATCACTTTGCCTTCATTTGCCTCAGTTTCCCCATCTGTAAAATGAGGATAATGATGTGACAGGCTGTTAAGTATTATGAGTGATAGAATTGAGAAGCAAGTATTTGAAAAGTTATGCTTTCCAAGCAGAAGCTCTTTTAAAACTCTACTTATTATATGTCCACTTTCAAATTTCAAATGTGTGTGATATGCATGCCCACATGCACACATGTGAAAAGGGTGAAATCCTGGCCCCATTAAAGTTAATGGCAAAACTCCCACTGATTTCAATAAGGCCGGGATTTCAACAAAGATTTAAAACTGAAGCATAGGTTATAGTTTGGTTCCCTCTGTTTCCAAAAAGCCCTGAGAAATTTCTTGCAAATGTTGCTTAAATGGTCATTGTCCTAAAAGTAAGTTTGCCAAATGCAAGACCATTAGGATTAAGGAGAACAAAATTATAAGTGAGTCATAAAATGGGAATCTGCTGCATCTTAACTTTGGAGTTCCTAAAGACAGCTCCATAATGAAGATTAAGAATTATTTTCATTCTTAAATTGCTGTTTTCATATTGCTGCCCTATGATCTAACAGTAGCTACTTCAAATATATCTGCAGCTCATAAATGCTTGAGAACACAAAGTCCTAACTGTTAAAATTTGACTTCAGTGCTTAAAACTTTTATTGGATAATATTTTATCCTCTGAGTCTGCTTTCTAAGTGTGGCGTTCTTCACTTTAAAGCTCTGAACCAAAAGAACACATATTGTATGTCGCTCTGGGACTGAAAAAAAAAAAGCACATTTGTTCAGATAAGAAGTATGCGCATATGTAGAACCCCCCATGATCACACAGAGAGTGCTGCTGCTGGCCTTCACCTTACAGGGCAGTGAAAAGAAGTGGTACCAGACCTGCTAAGTGCTGGTCAAAACTTCTTGTTGAAACTTTTTTTTTGACAAAAAATGGCTTTTCCACCGAAACAAAAATTTCTGCTGAAATTTTGTTTTGTTCATATGTTTCAGTTGTGAAATGTTTTGAGAACTTAACCACTGCTATGTTATAAAATAACCAGTTCTTCAGAAAACAACACCACAAGCATAGCTTTTCAATAGCCTGACTTCCTTTAGCAATTGGGTTCCTTAAGGCAGTGGACCCAGCCTTTCCTGGGTGGCAGGTGCCGGACAAGGAGCCACCGAGGACTGTGGCCGGTGGACAAGCATCCACCGAAATGCCACCAAGAAGCGGCAACGTCAAGAGGCGTTGCCGCCGAAAATCAGCAGCATTTCAGTGGTGACACCTCTTGGTGACGCCGCTTTTTGGCGGCATTTCGGCAGCGACACCTCTTGATGATGCCGCATTTCAGCAGCATTTTGGAGGATGCTTGTCCGCCGGCCAGTACGCAGGAGCACATAGATGCCCTGGCGGGCACCCGCGTAGGAAACCACTGCCTTAAGGCCTCTGATGGAGTCTAAAAAGTTGAGTGACATTGAGTGTAATTCAATAGTCATAGAAAAATACCATATTATTTTTGGCATGTAGTAGATCAAAACAAAATACTAGGCAAACTCCTACATGTAGGCCTTACCCACTGCTGCTCTTTGCTAATGTTGTTAATTTTTAAGCTAGTGTTTTACCGCTGTTTCTTCAGTAACAAAGTGGATGTCCTTTCGTCTTGCTGAAGTGACATTCCCAAGTAACACAAGATGCCATTTTACAGCTGGAAATGGTTAAAAATGGTTTTCAAATGTCTTTATTTCACCCCCATTAAATGTAGTGGCTTACTAAAAAGCTGTAGTTCAAAATAGGTCTGGGACAGGAGTCAAGTGATTTTTTTTTCTTTATATCTATCTGAAAGGCAGAGCTCTAGTAAATGTAGCATCACTCTCCCTGAGAAGTGTTGTGATACTGTGAGCCCTGAAACAGTTATTGCTTAAAATTACAATGTTTGAAAAGGCCTAGAAGGGAGCACGGAGGCAGTGGTAGAGGCCTTTTTAGGGAAGATTGAAGCACCATCCATATCAGAACATCATGAAGGCCAGATACAGTATTCTTGTTTGAGCACTGTTTACTCACCTACAGGATTCCCAATTAAGTGGAATTACCTCCCCAATTAAGCAGCATTCCTTACCATTAAGTATCATTAGGCTTAATTTGGTTCCCTGGGAAATGTCCCGATTAAGCAGATTTTATGATTAAGCACCTGTTATAAATGTATTAGTTTACGTCTCAGTCTTTTTTTTTTCTCATAGGGTCCCTTCACTGGTATCTGAATAACAGCTAATATGCCAACTGCTAATTCTGATGTTTTGTTTTATTAATAGGGCTGCACTCACTAAGTTCTTGGCTTGCATTTGGAGAGCTTCCACAAGGAAACCTTTGTATTTTGTTAAATTTTGTATGATCATCTTGTAATTCAAATATGTTCCTATATAGTTTGCTAACATAGATGTCAGTTTGTCAGTCTGACCAGTATTTTGTCAATTTCTTAAAGTTAGCAGCAAAACCTATAGTATTCCCATTTGTGGTAGTATCATGAGCGCAGGTGGTTTCTGGATGCAGGTAATGACCGCCATAATAAAAAGATCTAGAAAGTGCAAAAATGAGCACTTTAAACTATTGCGTATCACGCCATCTGTTTGGTTAGCAATAAATAATGTGGCAGTCAGGAAAAGTTGTATGAAAGAGCTCTTCACTGAGTGTGCATAGAGGCCAATGTTACATGGTGAGAGGCCTGTGTTAGTCTGATAGTAGCTTGCCCCCCGATCTCACACAAAACTAGGTCCCTCCTTAAACCTCACCATCTTGCTCCAATTACATTCATCATACCACACCATCCACACATGAAAACACAATTTGGGGTGCTGAGCATGGATAGAAACACCCACTGAAGAGATTAAAAAACTGTGGAAGTTATATTGGGGACGTAGGGAAGCACTCTTCTGCAAAATACATAAGTACCATCTGTAGTCAACTACCCTGAAATATGTGGCACGGGGAAATGTGAAGCATACAGGACTGTAAAATCCAGGTCCTGTTGCAGTATGGGCCAGATTCTAATTTATAGTAAAAAGCAACACATTGATCTGTGATTAGGCCCAGTGAAACTGTATCCTGCTCTGTTTTATCTGTCTAATCTTATCTAACTTTTATTTTATCTAATCTATCCTTTCATATCAAGTTTATTATGGATGTTAGTATTCCTGGTTACTTTAGTGAAAGAAGAGCTTGTCTACACAGGATGTTACTGTGCAGCAAGCCGGGTGTGAATCTACAGCACCTGGTGTTGGCCATTGTTGGAAGACAGGATACCAGGCTAGATGGACCATTGGTCTGACCCACTATGGCCGTTCTTATGTTTGTAATGTCCCATATGAGCACTATGCACTAAAAGTCCAGGTGTGTGCTTTGAGTACTACTACTTGTAAAGTGTAGTAAGTAAGATGACCCAATTAGTCCTTTTGGAAAGACAAATGCCTCTTCTACATTGTGGGATCTTGCACCAATTGGAAACCAAAGTAAGCTACACCAGTGTGAGTCACTAGGGGCTTTGCAGTAGTACAGTTACTTTGAGGCAAAAATCCTACTGTAGCTATGACTAACGATCCTCAAGTGAGGGTATGACTGCTAAGAGCCACATTGTGGATTTGCCACAAGTCTTATCTGGGGAGCATCCTGCTCCTCCCTGTTTCCAGGGGTATGTATCTTACTGCTGGTTGAAACCAGCAGTAGATTACTTCTCCTTCCATGCTACCTCAACTCTGTTGAGGGATGTGTTGACACAAGGAACCAAAATTAGTCATTCCCAGACCCTCCATGCTATTTAACCTTTGTGGGGAGTAGGGGACATGCATGCACCATGTCCCTTAGTGAATGGACCCAACCCTTAAATAATCTATGCATTTGGCAGTTTCAGGCTCAGGTGTTTTCAGAGAGACTGTGTGACTCTAAGGGATAATATTTAACATTTTTAGTGAAAATTGATAAATAACAAAAAGCTATTAAAGTAAGCCCATAACCTTCAAATTATTTGCATTAAGACTCACAGTTCATATAACCAGCGAAAATGTATGGATAAAATGATCCCAAACTATGATAAATAGTCAGGGGAAAGATTAGAGTCAGTAGGGTTTGAATCATGAAGTAGTGATTAATATTAACAACCTTCCTCAGAACAACACCCTCACCACTATGGATGTCACTTCCCTATACACCAACATCCCTCACAATGATGGCATAGCTGCCTGCCTCAAATAGTTACAAGACAATGGACAACACTCAGATATCCACTGCAAACACATTGACAAACTCATCCATTTCATCCTCACCCATAATATTTTATATTCAACAACAAACTTTGTCCAAACCATGGGAACAGCCATGGGTACTAGGATGGCTCCTCAGTATGTCAGCCTCTTCATGGGCCACCTTGAAGAAGAATTGCTGGACAAGTGCACCACAAAATCAGTGATATACCTGAGATACTTTGATCATATTTTATCCTCTGGACAGATAGTTTAAATTCAGTCATAGATTTCCACCACAACTTCAACCACCGCCACCCATTTTTGGAACACTCACACACTGGAATGAACTTCCTGGACAATATAATCAGCTTCAACAATGGAACCCGACAGACAACCATATGGGTGAACACTTTTCACAAAGTGATCACTCTATATCTGACCATCAGTCCTCATATCCAAAGGAAACCTGAACAATATTTTCAAAAGACAAGCCTGGGACCTTAAATCCGTAACTCTACTAGGCATTAAAAATCATGGAACAAACAGAGACATTGGATTTATGGTTTATTGCAACAATTTGTAACTCACTGACCCCCTCTTTTTATCCTATGAGTGCACAGGTGTCAAATGGGCCACTCTACCTTGAATGGTCTCTTACAAAATCTGCTAGCTACTTCTGCTAACCAATCTCGTCCACTTTGCATTTAGCTATGATGCTGGGAGTACATTTCCCAGACCTGGACTAGAGCACTGTCTCTCTCCAACAGAAGTTGGTACAATAAAATATATTACCTCACCCACCTTCCCTCTCTAATATCCTGGTACTGACACAGCTACAACTACCCTGCATAAAGTAACGAGAGCCAGAAGTGTACATTAATCCATGGAATCAGAAGGTATTAGAAAGTTCAGAAGAGTGCAGTACTACTTGGAGTTACATACAATTTTGAAAGAGGCTGAATACCTTGAACTCGTGCCACATATGAATTCCTGAGATCAAAAAGCTGCAAAGAAATCTTGGCAAGAAGTGCAGCACAATAATACACACAATTCTAAACAAAAACAAACACTGACTTGGTCCCCAAAAGGGAAAGGAAAATAGACCAAGAGAAAAACAAACTGCTTCAAACTCTTCCAAATCGAATTTTCTTCTTCTTTTCTTTTTCCAGGGATCTTCAACAGTAAAAATCATGCAGCAAATTTTGGTACTCTCCTGTATATAATCCTGCAATTTCAACAGTTAGAAAAAAAAGGCCGCTGTATAATTGCTTCATATAGGTTCTTCTTTTTGATGTAACTCCCATAAATGTTAATGTTTGATATGTGCTTCAAAAGGAGAATGCCCATTATTGTACTATAGAGTTAAGAATATAAGAAATTTTAGGAAATGGAAATACCCATCTGGCCCAATGTGCCCACCTTCTCCCTCACCCCATCTTGGTTAATTTCATTCTCACCCATGTGTGTCCTTTTATCAAATATCTCCTACATAATGAAATCTAGATTAGCAGTAGCACTGGTCAAATTATTTATTGTGAATAATATTCCACGTTTAGTTTTGACTTTTAATTTCTTCCTAACACTTTTACTCATAAATAACATAAAATAGTTTAGATGAATTATTTTCAAACTATGGGTTGTTGGAGAGTTGTTTTGTGTTTGATCACCTAAGTCACATAGTATTGTTTCTGTTCTTTGAGTGAATGCTTGAAACACTTTAAAGGAGAGTTAATGAAAAGATAATAGTAAATACTAAATAAGGCACTTCCAGGAGGAATTTTTAGACAAATAATCATTTGTTTTAAAAAACTGTACAATTTGTGCATAATGTCCTGGATCCACAAAGGAACTTAGGCATGACAATGTCTAACTTTTAGATAACTAGCCCCTCCTGGAATCAACAAGCTCTAGGTTAGGTGCCAAAGCTCTCTATACAATGCATTATGCTCCTGAGAATGGCATTCACAAGAGTTAGCATGCTAGGTGGGAAATTGCCTAAATTTGCCAATAGTAGACACTAATGAGAGGGATTTGGCTTGAGTCTAGGCAGCAAGGAGGTCTCTCTCTCTCTCTGCTTGGGATCCACAACTGCGAACCCTCTCCTGGAGTCAAGCACCTAAACTGTTTCTTGTAAGAACAATGGCAACATATGCCTACCTCCACACAAAATAGCTGGAGAAGGAGGAGAAAGACACCTTTACCCCAGTGGCTAGGGTACTTGTGTGCCCTATGGGTTCAATTCCCCCTTCTGCCAGATGAGGTGTCATTCTCTCGCTTTCTCTGGCCTGATGTAGGTTTACTGAGTTGTACAAAGTGGAACAGCTTCAATAAGATAGACTGAGAGAGTCCTACTTCAGAATATCCCACCATCCAATGGTTAGGGTACTCACCTGTGAATTTGAACAGAGATTTCTCACCCCTTTCTCCTCATCAGGCTGTGGGTTTAATTGAATTGAGATCTCGTATGTCCTGGGTGAGTACCCTAACCACTGGACTAAAGGTTTAAGGAAGTCTGCCTCCTCCCTCTCCTGGGCCATTTTGTGTGGAGTTACTTGTGCTCATAGTATGCCTACTGGATTGGGCCATGCAGACAAGAGAGGCAAGGGAACACCATCATTGAACAAAGAGGGAAAAGCCCATTAAATAGTTCAACTAAAGTTCCCTATTTTCACATATCTCTTACTTTTTAAATTTTCCCCCTAGAATGAATATTTAGTATTATTTGTTTATTATACACCCAATAAACACATGATGCCACCCCACAAACTTCTACACCATTTGTAAACAAGACACAAATCAAACATATTGCATAATGTTGCATAGATTTTAGCAGCTGTATTATTTTCTCCACATGCAATAAGAAATCTGTATAATGCAATTTATATAGTTATGTTTGTCTTCAACTAGAGAAATGTAATTCTACCAAACAATAAAAAGTGTATGTAGAGTTTATCCTGAATCCTAACCATATGTCATTTCTTCTTGTGAGGGAGGTGTGATGGACATGGAGGAGTTCTGTAATAATTTATGGATAGTGTACATTTTGGGATGTTTCCTCTCTCTCTAATTTAATAGTGGTCTGTAAGGAAAAGGAGCAGGAAGGAAGAAGAAGAATGGCTTGAGCTAAGCCACCCATGGACAAACACTTGGGGGTTGTTGCAGGACAATGGTAGTCATTGGTTTTAAAGAATCTGACTCCACCAGCTCCACCAAACTTGTTTTTGACAAGTGAGGCCAAAAGCCTGGGAATGGACAAAACAAAGAAACTCTTACTGGATTAAAATAGACTCTTCCTTCTAGGAGAGGAGTTAGCTGTTAGGGAATTGTTTAGGGAAACCAGACTAACCGGGGTGTCTGAAGAAGTTAAGCCTGCCTAGCCCACCACCACAGTACAGTAGGGCTTTAGAGAAGATAGACATGCATGTAGACTTTTTAAAATCCTTTTTTCTTCAAAGGCTTAGTTTCTACTGTTAAAATTAAAGAATACTTTGGTTTTAAGAAGGCTGTCTGGTCACTGTATACACCACTGGCCAAGACCCTGTCAGAGAAGCACCACAGGTGCCGAACCCAGTCAGACCTGATGGGTAACCACCCTTGATACACAGGCTTCTGTCAGCTCAGGACGCAGACTAAGGGTGGGAGAATTGCAGAATTCCAACCCTAGAAGACATAGTAAAGGCACAAGGTCTGACAACGGGGTGCCCTGAGGCAGGCCAGGAAGAGGACATAGGTTCAGCTAGCCCTGTAAGCATGATAGTAGGATCAAGAATTGTCCTAGTTTTTAGTTTAAAATCTAAATTAGATTTACAGAATTTACTGTAATTTTTTACATCACTGTACCAAAGATGGGTCCTTGATTCTGTCAGCAGTCATTGGCATGTCTGACTCTCTTATGTGAATGTCTTACGGTGTATTTTGACCCTTAAAGTCTCAACAAATACGAATGTGAGTTTTTTAAATGGATTCCTTATTTTGGGCCCTCTGTATGTGGAAATTCCATTGAAGTAAATGAAGTCCTGCCTACGTAGAGGTTGGAGGATCAGGGTCTTTAGTTTGGATATTATGCCACTTTCTAAAAAAGCTGCTATAAGAATGGCAAATCTTGTTATTCCTAAAGAACTATAGAGCAATTTGCCATATTTGGCTCCACACAAAATATTCTCAGTTTTCTGGTACTGTAAGATACACAGATCTTCATCTGTGGATTGAATAACATGGTTAAATAGTGAAGTTTTACCCAAATTCTGCCTCCAGTTACACATGGAGATTCCAGTTGATTTCAGTGAGAGCTCCTCATGCACATCTGATGATAGTTTGCACCTTTGCCATTAATCAGTATTGGTTGAAAAATCATTTAAATTATAAACAAAAGGCTCAGAGATCAGAAGAGACTCTGTCAGGTTAAAAAATACATTTTCAAAAAGCATTTAGTATTGATTCATTATTTTCATTCTTATTTTTATAATATTTTAATAATGGCCTAAAACAACATGATGGTGTCCCTTTTAAGCAATATTACAAACATCTTTCTTTACCTTGATGAATCAATTTCAATAATTTTCCTAAAACAATTGTTCAAATCCTGCAAGAAAGATGGCAGGTTTAGATTGAACTTTATTTTATTTTATTTTATTTTATTGCATGATCAGAAATCTTTGTGAGGAGGGAACTGATAGCTGTGGAAAGCATCTGACTTCTAAACAGATTGAGGATTGAAGGACTTACTTGGGCAATACAAATAAGTAGTCATTTATTATATGCAAATATAACAGGTTAACATAAAACCCATGACTTCAGTCAACTAGAAAATAATACTATAACAGAGATATGTTTTTGAAGTTGCTGTTTAGCTTCGTATAAGAGGAGAAAATCTCCTGTAGCTCACATGGGCTTATTTGAACCCAAAGCTTTTGATGTTATAATGTGCAGTCTAAATTCATTAATCCCCCTGTTCAAGAAAATCTCTTAAATGAGTAATAAACATAATAATGAAAATAACTGCCAGGAAGAATATGAGTTACATCACACTTAGTGTTCCAGCTAAAGATGAAAATGAACTTTGGAAATACAGGTTACGCTAAATGAATTTAATTTCTGTTTTGATACAGAATGTTTAAACATGTTGTTATTTCTGGCACCAGGGCTGATATCTATTAAATGAGAACATCTAAGAACATCAAAGGAATTGGACCTTTTATACTCTTCAGCACTCCCTTGGAGATGTTTATCTGGGCTGTTATCTGGATCCCATACAAGCATCGAACAATGTGCCAGTCTCACCAAGTTGCTCTTTTCCCAAAAGTTCTGATGCATGCATTTCCTGCACAAATGTTCCATATTTTAGAGTTCACTACAAGTGCACAAATAAAAGAAGTTTGTACTAACAGACTTGACTGTAGATACTTGAAGTTTTTCTTCTATAAAGTATTTGAAATAGAAAAGAAAACTTCCTTCTGTTTGACTCAAACTAAGTTTCCAGATGTCAGGGTCAAAGGTTGGAGATAAAAGTATCAGGTTTTGGCCTACTCTAAGTAGGCTCCAGGCCCAAATGTGTGAGATCTTCCCTAGAGGGGGTTCCTTTTGTACTGGTTCAGTTTTCTTCTTTAGCCTCCCCCAGTTAGAGGTCCCATTCCGTGCTGCTGAATTATGATACTTCATCTCCATCAGTAAGAGACTAAACTTGTATTTACCGTTTAACACTTGGCTGCATGTCAAACCTTTTAAATATCTCTTTAGAAAACCTTTCAGTTTTTGAAGGCTGTTAATTCCTTTCTTCATGGGCTTGTGGCGACTGTGAGTGGGTCGTCTATGCTGACATACAAGATTCCTGCTCCATCTATGCCAACAAAGTCTGCAATAAAACAAGAGACAGTATAATTTATACAGGGCCTCAGAAGATATTTAAAGGCTATGTGCTATTAGCCCTGCTCGTCTCACCTCATGCTCACTAGTTTATTTTTTTTAACTAATTTGATTCTTATGCAAAAAATCCAGAGAACTGTACAAATAAACAGATGACTCTAGAAACTAGAAGTCAGATATTTATTAACAGAGAACAAAAAGGCTTAAAATAATACATTGGTTGGTTGAATGTTAATTGTAAATGTTATGGGCTTAAATGCCCCCCTCTCTCTGGGTATGAGTTTGAGTAGTTCAGCTTCCTACTGGAGATGTGCAGGTATTGACTGGCTATAAAGGAATTCTCCCCCAGACCATGGAGCAGCAGTGGAGCCATTCAGCAGCTGCTGTTGTAGCCTTGAGACCACCAAGCCACTGTTTCTGTACCCCCCGACACTCCACAGGGAGCAATGGTGGGTGGATCCTGACTCATCCCCTTGTATTCCCTACCTTGTGCTTTCCTTGGCATCCCCAGCATTCCCAGATGGTACACAAGTATGTAAAACACCTACTCTATCCCCGAAAATGCTGCCCCAACTCAGTTGTTTGTGTAACTGTTTTGGTTATTACACTTTTCAGTTTCTAAGGGTATGTCTACACTACAAGAGTAGTTCGATTCAACTTAAGTTGAATTTGTGGAATCGACCTTACAAAGTCGAATTTGTGTATCCACACTAAGGACACTAATTTGACTTTGTGAGTCCACACTAACGGGGCAAGCGTCGACATTGGAAGCGGTGCACTGTGGGCAGCTATCCCACAGTTCCCGCAGTCCCCGCTGCCCATTGGAATTCTGGGCAGAGCCCCCAATGCCTGCTGGGGGAAAAATGTGTCGAGGGTGGTCTTGGGTAACTGTCATCATTCAACCGTCACTCCCGCTCTCCCTCCCTGAAAGCGCCAGCGGGAAATCTGTTCGCACACTTTTCTGGTCAGTGACAGTGCGGATGCCACAGCACTGCGAGCATGGAGCCTGCTGCGATCATCGCTGCACTTATGGCCGTTGTCAACTCCTCGCACATTATCGTCCACCTCTTCCACAGTCAGATGCTGAGAAATCGGGCGAGGAGGCTCCGGCAGCACGGTGAGGACATGAAGTCTCAGAGTGGCACAGACCTCTCAGAAAGCACCGGATCCCGCGCTGTGGAGATCATGGTGGCAATGGGTCATGTTCATGCTGCGGAACGGCAATTCTGGGCCCGGGAAACAAGCACGGACTGGTGGGACCGCATAGTGCTGCAGGTCTGGGATGAATCACAGTGGCTGCGAAACTTCAGGATGCGTAAGGGCACTTTCCTTGAACTGTGTGACTTGCTGTCCCCTGCCCTGAAGCGCAAGGACACCCGGATGCGAGCAGCCCTGAGTGTGCAGAAGCGAGTGGCCATAGCCCTCTGGAAACTTGCAACGCCAGACAGCTACCGGTCAGTAGCGAACCACTTTGGCGTGGGCAAATCTACCGTGGGGGTTGCTATGATGCAAGTAGCCCACGCAATCGTTGAGCTCCTGCTCTCAAAGGTAGTGACCCTGGGAAACGTCCAGGTCGTCATAGATGGCTTTGCCGCAATGGGATTCCCAAACTGCGGTGGGGCTATAGATGGAACTCACATCCCTATCCTGGCACCGGACCACCAGGCCAGCCAGTATATTAACCGAAAGGGCTACTTTTCAATGGTGCTGCAAGCACTGGTGGACCATAGGGGACGTTTTACCAACATCTACGTCGGGTGGCCGGGCAAGGTTCATGACGCGCGTGTTTTCAGGAACTCTGGTCTGTTTAGATGCCTACAGGAAGGTAGTTTCTTTCCGGACCACAAAATAACTGTTGGGGATGTGAAGATGCCTATAGTGATCCTCGGGGACCCAGCCTACCCGCTAATGCCCTGGCTCGTGAAGCCCTATACAGGCGCCTTGGACAGTGACAAGGAACTCTTCAACTACCGGCTGAGCAAGTGCAGAATGGTGGTGGAGTGTGCTTTCGGACGTCTCAAGGGGAGATGGCGATGCTTACTGACTCGCTCGGATCTCAGCGAAACCAATATCCCAATTGTTATTGCAGCTTGCTGTGTGCTCCACAATCTCTGTGAGAGCAAGGGGGAGATCTTTATGGCGGGATGGGAGGTTGAGGCAAATCGCCTGGCTGCTGATTACACTCAGCCAGACACCTGTGCGATTAGAAGAGCCCAGCGGGAAGCGCTGTGCATCCGGGATGCTTTAAAGCTAGGTTCCTCAGCGAGCAGCAGTTACTGTTGACTATCCTCTGCAGTTGCATACCCCGTTCACCCCTTCCAACACACGTGTAAAAATAAAATACATGTTCCATTGTTACTTAACAAAGGTTTCTTTATTAATGACTTTGCGTTAAAGGGTTGAAACTGGGACGCAGACTGTGCTGGGTAGGGTGTGCAGTGATGTAAAGACCGCCTCTAAACTTGAGGAATGACAGGCTCCTGCTCCTAGAGCGGTCCGCAGTGCCGGACTGGTTGTTTCAACGGAGCCTGCCATCTCTCCTTCTTGGGACTCTGTGTGCGGGGGCTATGTGACCTTGTTGCGGAGGAGGACGGTTACAGATTCCCCTGCTGCGTGGCTCTGTGGTCCAGGACAAGGACCGCTGCATAAGATCTGTAACCGCCCTCCCCCGCTACAAAGTCACGTATCCCGCCACCCACACAGAACATGGAAACCACCTCCCATACCGACCAGGGTGCCTACTGACTGCACTGTATGTGTGACCTGCTGCTGATCCTGCCCCCGTGTCTGTACCCTGGTAAAGGTGACTGTCCTACGCAATTACCAACCCCTTTCCCCACCCCCCCTTCAAACACAGTCTTCTGTACAAAAACATGACGGAAACAGTAATTAACAGCAAAGTATTTTTAATAATCAACTAGACAGTTAGGGGATGAAACTGGGCTTGGGGCTTGGGTGAGTCAGGAAGGGAAGGACTTCTCAAAATTTAGGGAATGGGCGCTTTTGGGTACTTGAGCACTCTGCTGGGGTGCGGTGACAGTTTTCACGGCCCCTGGCGCCCCTCCTTCTTATTATTTTGGTGAGGGGGGTATGGGACTTTGTGGCGGGGGAGGGCGGTTACAGATACACTGCAGTGGGGCTCTGTCCTCCTGCCTGCGGTCCTGCAGAACATCCACAAGGCGCCAGAGCGTGTCCGTTTGCTCCCTCATTAGTCCAAGCAGCGTTTGAGTCACCTGCTTGTCTTCCTCACGCCACTTCTCATCCCGTTCGCTGTGTGAGCGCTGGTACTGAGAGAGGTTCTCCCTCCACTGGCTCTGCTGGGCCGCCTCAGCTCGGGAGCAGCCCATAAGTTCAGCGAACATCTCGTCCTGTGTCTTTTTCTTTCGCTGCCTAATCTTTGCCAGCCTCTGTGAGGGGGATGCTGTGGCAGATCTGGAGTCAGTCGAAGCTGTGTGATGGGAAAAAGGGAGTGAATTCCTTGCAAAGATACATTTTTGCGAACAATGAACACAGTCTAGTCTGTCTCTGTGAACAAGACCATGCACAGCACCTATCTCATGCGCACTCAGGACAAGTTCGAATTTTTGGCCTTCACTTTCATTGCCTGGGGTCTTGCACTAGAGATCAGACAAGCGGGGCAGGACAGCAGAATCCGTGTAGCAGCCAGGCATGGTAAGCCGTAGACTTTAGGCTGCTTAAAACTTAATGTATAGCAGTGCCCTCCTGCTGCAGGCAATCCGGAAAGCATAAACTCTGGCCCTGTTCCACCCGCTCGCGGCTGTCCCCGGGAAAGATCCCTGTATGCTGCCCCTCTGCAGCCTCCACCACGTGGCTGTAAACTGACGCTTATTGTTATGCAAAGGAAAAGTGAAGCATTCCCAATACTAACATTACACTAATTCCCCTAATTAAATGCAGGAGTCGCCGAGCGAGATCACCCTGAGGAGGGTCACTGAGGCAGATAGAGAGCGCATGCTGCCTGAAAGCCAGCACAAACCAGGGGCCTATGCTGCCATGCTCGTGGAGGCAATGCTCCCAGAATACCTGATGACAGCCTGGCGCGGAAAAGTGTGCTACCACGGAGCACCCAATAAGGCAGCTCTCCCCAGGAACCTCATGCGTAGGCTTTTCGATTACCTCCAGGAGAGCTTCGTGGAGATCTCCCAAGAGGATTTCTGTTCTATCCCCATATACATTGACCTTCTTTTCACATAGTTAACATTCCTGTTCTTTCAAAAATAAATGTTTACATGTTTATAGCACTTACCAACTGATCCTTCCCCTGATTCAGGGTCCGGGTTAACGGCCGGGGAGGGTTGGTAGGGGATCTCCGTGAGGGTGATGAAGAGATCCTGGCTGTCGGGGAAATCAGCGCTGTAAGCGCTGTCGCCTGCCTCGTCCTCCTCAAACCCTTCCTCATCTTCCCCGTCCGCGAACATCGCCGAGGAACTGCCCGTCGACACTATCCCATCGTCAGAGTCCACGGTCACTGGTGGGACAGTGGTGGCAGACCCACCGAGAATGGCATGCAGTGCCTCATAGAAGCGGCATGTCTGGGGCTGGGCTGTGGAGCGTCCATTTGCCGCTTTGATTTTTTGGTAGCCTTGTCTCAGGTCCTTGATTTTCACGTGGCACTGCATTGTATCCCGGCTGTATCCTCTGTCTCTCATGGCTTTGGAGACCTTCTCGTAGGTCTTTGCATTCTGTTTGTTGGAGCGCAGCTCCAAAAGCACAGACTCATCGCCCCACACAGCGATCAGATCCAAGACTTCCCGGTCAGTCCATGCTGGGGCCCTCTTTCTATTCTGAGATTGCATGGACTCCTCTGCTGGAGAGCTCTGCATCGTTGCCGGTGCTGCTGAGCTCGCCACAATGTCCAAACAGGAAATGAGATTCAAACTGGCCAGACAGAAAAAGGAATTCAAATTTTCCCGGGGATTTTCCTGTGTGGCTGGTCAGAACATCCAAGCTCGGACTGCTGTCCAGAGCGTCAACAGAGTGGTGCACTGTGGGATAGCTCCCGGAGCTACTAAGGTCGATTTCCGTCCACACATAGCCTAATTCGACATAGCCATGTCGAATTTAGCGCCTTCTCCCTCATCAGGAGGAGTACAGAATTTGAACTAAAGAGCCCTCTAGGTCGAACTAATTAGCTTCCTGGTGTGGACGGGTGCACGGTTAAGTCGAATTAACGCTGCTAAATTCGACATAAACTCCTAGTGTAGACCAGGCCTAAGAGCTGGCTGACTGTAAGAGGGACAGCCCTTTCATGAGGCTGAATGAGCAAGTTACAAGAAGATATGCATTCTGGTCTCTCTCTCTCTCACTGAGACTTCATTTTTATGCCTGTTATTTTTCTTAATCTAAAATGAAAGATTCTGGACTGAAGCGAGATGGCTGTTCTTTGGGTATGGAAAATGGAGTCCGCGGGGACCTATGCTGCCTGAAGTGGGAGCAGGAGAGCACAATACCGGGGCTGAATCTTTGTGCCCATGTTCCAAATTTGTGACGATGGGCCACTCTCCCTGCCCCTCAAAACATCTCACCATTGAGCGGAGGAAATTCTGACAGGGAACCAGGTAGAGTTTCCAGAGGACTTTGCCCTCTCCGTGTTTTTCCATGGAAAGGGGTGATCTGTTCAATTATGAATGTAATTGCCCTTCATGTTTATACATGAGTCTACTTTCTCTGTTCTGTGATAGGGAACAGAGAAGGTGTGCCTGTATGATTCCCCCTCTCCCACCACACAACCAATACATAGCTGTTTCTTATTTTCACTAGTAACACCTTTTGTGACTTTACCTCCCTCTGCTTTTTTTTCTGCCTCTATCTTTTCACTGCAATTCTTAACAGAATACATATTCTTGTGTGGTTCTTGTTTTTTTGTTTTATCCAGTGCTAAGCATCCTCTGTTTAAAGACAGGCAAACACTGTCTTTAAAAACAAAATTGTTTAGATTACTAGGAGCTATGTTGCCTTGAGCAAGTCATACATTAACACATTTGGTCAGAGATAGATCAATGAATGTATGTTAATAACTGCTGTCATCATCTTTAACATACAAACACTTTATCAATAAATATAAGTGAAATAGCTTCAAGCCAGAGCAAGACTTGAAATAGGTAAATGTTTTTGTCTCTCATTTCAAAGCTCTACACACACTTTACATGTAATTTACAGGTACATTAAATATAATAGAACTAGTGACTATATAGTGAATAACAATATTTTAAAAGATCTCTCTTTTTTGATAACCTAAAATAGACCAAATCAAAAATATAGTACACACACAAACACACACAAAAGAAACCCAACATTTAAAAAATTGCTTAGCTTTAAAAACAAAAGTTTTTTCTGGCTTTTCTTTTTAAAGTGGACAGACTGTACCAGATTTGGTACAGAATTGTCAAGTCATCTGAAATACCAAAAGCAAGCAAGCAAACAAACCCAAACTCTCCCCCCTCCCCATCGCCCGAAAATGTTTTCTGAATAAAATGCTTCAAGGACTATGACTTAATGCTGATTTTGATTTAAAATGTCTAAGATTTAGCAGTGCCATGATTACCTTGGAATTATTTGTGTGTGTGTGTGGCTTTGCACAAGGTATTGGGGCATGGAAAATGTTTTATTTACAGTAATCCGTCGTTTATGTCTGGTTTCTGATTTCAGCTGTAAATCTTGAATAAACTCCACTGAAGTAAACAAATTACTTCAGATTTACATCAGATTAGCATCTGGTTCTTCAGATTAATTGTCTGGTCTTTAGTAAGTGACTCAAAGATTTACTGTGGAAATTGTAAATTACTCATGTTGATATTAATATATTTAGGAAAAAGCCCTGTTTGTCTTAGTTGTATATAAAGCCCTCCTGGGCAAATCCTGTGCACAGTTATTTTGGTCAACAGTAAATAAATGTGTTTGATGGCTTATTATCCTCAGTGGGACTATTTGTGCAAGAAAGGCAAGAAGGATATGGCCTTTTGTGATAGTGATCTGTTGAATTCAAGTTAATCAATCAGGACTCAATCCTTCTCCCGTTGAAAACAATTACCCTGTGAACCTGATCCTGCAAACATTAATAAACATAGTATTTACTACCTGGAGTAATCCCAAGAAATGGAACAAGTTGTGCAGTAAGTCATACACCAGGTAGCCTTTTTTAGCATTGAGACCCAAGCCTGTAAGCTCCTTGTGGCTAGTGACTCTTTCGCTCAGTAAAGTACCATGTGCTCTTGTCACATATAGCCAAGAATAAAAGATAATAAATATATTTAGGATATAGAAGTGAAATATAAGAATTAATGTTGTAACTCAGATCTGTAAAATATTCAACTTTGCCACACAAGGCCTTAGGCCTGACACAGGTTGGCATGACTAATTGACCAAAAGATAACCCTGCACCAGTAAACTGTAAGATTATAGTAAAAGATGTGTTCAATTCTGGAAACTATGCAGCAATAGACTTAAGATGTGCCACAGTGTTCTAGTTAATACTGCAAGATGCCTAATAGTAACAGTTTGGAGGATTCTGTAATAACCTCAAGTTGTTATGTAACTCACTGATGTAGATGTTCATGAGAATAAGGGGAACTAAGAGGCTAGCCTATCAGAAATGGGGCAACCCTATATTAGTGAAGTGTGGAAGAAGGATAAGGAAAAAACAGTTGAACCCCCTTTGTCGGTGTAAACGTAACTCAGGGTAAAAGGTGTTGCTCTGACTGTGTGCTGGAGGAACGCATGGGGAGATGGAATGATGACAACCATTGGTGGCAGTGATGGTGCTGAGGGAGATAGTGACTGACAATCCAGGATCTTCCGGCAGGAGTTGTGAGGTCTGAGTGATGCTAGCCATAGGGCTAAATACTTTGCACTCTCTCTATCTGCTGTTGTATTTCACTGTTTGTGGGATTGTTTATCTGCTTATTAAGATTCTTAATGAAATGACGGTTGAGAACTGGTAAGTACATCAGTTGTGGTGATTGTTCCTAGTGTGCTTCTGGAGTCTCCAAACCTAATGATATTCCTACTGGTGCTTCTCACGCTGCTAATTCTGATACTGATTTGTTCAACCCAGGTCACTGTAATCCAATATAAAACCAACTGATATATTAATCCAGAAATTAATAAGGCTACAGGCACTAGGTACAAATAGACTCATTCTTTTTAATGTCAAAATAGATTATTGTGTCTGACCTTCTGCATAACACAGACCATAGAACTTCACCCTCTAATTCCTGAATCAAGATACTAACTTTTGTTTGAACTAAAACATACCTTTCAGAAAGTCTTGATTTAAATGCTACAAATGATGGAAAATCCACTGTTTCCCTAGGAAAGTAGTTCCAATTATTAATGATGTTCACACTTAAAAATGTGTGCTTTATTTCGAAACGGAAATTGTCTAGCTTCAGCTTTCAGCCATTGGATCTTAAAACCCTCTTTTTTAAAATTAAAGAGCCCTCTCCTAATTGAAATCTTCTTACATACTTACATGGGGACTGTGAGTGAAATCCTGGCCCCACTGAATGCAATGGCAAAACTCCCATTGCCTTCAATGCAACCAGGATTTACTCCTATGATCAAGACACTCTGGGTATGGCTACACTGTGATAAAAGATCAGAGACACAGCTGCGACTGGAGCCTGGACCCCGTGAGGAGGGAAGGTCCCAGAGCCCAGGCTCCATCCCGACCCCAAACATCTACACTGGAATTTTGTAGCCCCATAGGGTGACTCTGAGTCAATTGACCTGGGCCAGCTATGTCTGTGTCGCTGAACGTCTACACTGCAATTTTATAGCCCTTCAGCCCAAGCCTGAGTCAGCTGACCTGGGCCAGTATAGACTAACCCTCTTAGTCTCCTCTTGCATAAACTATATAGTTTACGTTTATTTAGTCTCTCACTGTAAGACAGGTTTTCATGATCTTGCACCAATATTTAAAGTGTGGATGTCAGATCTAGACATGATGTTAAATATGATAAATATTTCCACTGACATTTTCATAGTAGATATTTTATTCTGTGTCCTTTGATTGTATACATATTGTGTGTGTACATACAAATATATGTATATTTTAAAAGAAAATCAGATTTGTTTGAAAGAGATGTGTATAGGAATTATCATAAAAGCAGACTGTTCAGATAGAGCTAATGTAAGAAATATAGTAGAAGTGTTTTGTTTTATTTATGCATAAACTATATTTAAAAGTAAATATTTCCAGCCTTTTCTTTTAATAATTTTCTGCTTCATAATATCCAAGTATATAACTACAATGGGTGACACTAGATTTGTGCAAATGGGTTCTTTCTAATCTAAGATTGATAATTACTTTAATAATTTGTTTTTTCTCTCACAGAGTAATTTTAAATATAGCCTTTAACTGTAATTTAAATGAGTATGGTTTATATATTTTATTTTCTACATAATTCTGATAGTTTCCAAGAGATCTCATTATATCAATCTTTTTTTAGCATTGTTATTTACTCTTTATTTCTGTAACTGTTTTCTCTGGATATTATTATGCACTGCATATTTATAGTATCTAACCAATTTTTGCCCATCAGTAAAGAAACAAACAAACATGAAATTGCTGCTGTTGCCTGATCTATTGATGGTGTATTGATTACTTAGGAATTTCCAATTAACAAATGAAACCTCTGTCGTTTGACAGGTTTCAGTTCCAGGATCCGGTCCAGAGTTATTTGTACTACGGTTAAATTGGAAACCCTGATGTGCACGGTGTAACATCACACGTAGGCCAACAGATTTTTTTTGCTGTTTTTAATATTTTTATTAGCAGAGTTATTAAACACATAAGTTCCCAACAAAGAATGTAGCACTAATGCAATATCAATTTTACATTCCATGTCATATGATATGCATGTTCACGCAATCCTGATGAAGACTTACGATAGTGAGGCAGGTGGTGGTCCATGAGGATCCTGTCCTCTTTTTCACTCTGGCATGCCAATGAGTCCAATGGTTGAGGTCTTGTTGGCCTAGCTTGTGGTCAGGCCTATTATAGAATATGATGGCTTCTATGAATATTCATACGTGTTTGGTCTCCTTTACCCATAACTCACTTCCTGACCCTCATAATGTTGTGTCCTTATTCTGTAGGCTAGTATATTAATTATATAAAACATATTAGCATATATGTTAATTGTTTACTATAACAATTCTTGGGTATGCATCTGCTGATGAATCTATGTGAAAATGCTCCAAACTAGCATCAGCTGCCTTTATGAATCTATGCGAAAATGCTCCAAACTAGCATCAGCTGCCTTTTTGCGGTTATCTGTCAGCATTCAACAGGATTATTTATTGCAAAATTATGTCTTATAATGTCTTGTGATTTAAGATCACTGCTAATTTACTTACTAATGATAAGCTAAACAATTTACTTATGACAATGTTCATATCCTTATGCCAACTGCTTATGCTACTATTTTACAGGTTTAATCCTGCAGGCTTCTTGCATTTCTGCCTTATATTTTATCTTAATGCTTATAAGCTTGCTTTGGACTCATATTGACTCTCATAAGCTAATACTCTGGACTACACTGCCATTTCAGGCAAACAAAATGCTTTCACAAATGAATTTGTATAGCAAAGGAATGTGGAGCAGAAGGAAAATTGCCTTCTTTCCTTTACTATGACTCAAGTAAATAAACTACAAGCAAAGCCAATGTGCTATGACAGTGCAGCCCCCAAATGCTGAGGTAAATTAATAATCCAAGGACTGAAATTGAAAATGGCTTTTTAAACTCTTCCTCAAAAACTATTTACAATTTACCACCAGCTACTAGAGTATATATAGTAATAGGGAGGAGCATTGGCCTGCTAAACCCAGGGTTGTAAATTCAATCCTTGAGGGGGCCACTTAGGGCAAAAATCTGTCTGGGGATTGGTCCTGCTTTGAGCAGGGGGTTGGACTAGATGACCTCCTGCGGTCCCTTCCAAGCCTGATATTCTATGAATTTAGAAGAAACATTGTGCAAGAAGCGCTACATATCTAAGACTCAGCCAGTTTCAATGAGCCTGGAAATGTGGTTTCATTTTAAATCCATAGTGGCTTGTAAGGTGTATTTCTCTCCAAAACGAATTTATGCAAAACATCTCCAAATGTTAGATGTCTTTATACTGTAGGAAAAACCATAAACGTTGCTGCCAGCAAAACTTGGGGCAGCCAGGGAAAATATCATTAATTATCCACATTGATTTTTCTAACCAAAATAATGATTTCACTGCTTAGCATCATGCTCACATGTAGCATAATTTTATTTACAAAATATATATATAAATTATTAGCCATGGATCATGTCTGACTTTTGCAGGATGTGCAGACAGTAATGGCACAAGGAGCCTGTCCCTTTGTGAGCCTGCTGTGCAAGGGACAAGGACAATCAGTCCCTGTGCACTGGGAAGCACAGGGGCTGCTCTCTCCGTATGTTGCCGAAGCACCATCATCCGAACGGGGCAGGGAGCAGTAGGCTCACACTAGGGGAACAGCCTGTGTATTCCCAGTGCACTGAGAAATTGAAGAAGGGTCAGGTCTTCCTGAGTTCCCTCTGGGTAGTGTGGCTCAAGCTGCCCTCAACACAGAACTATGCCTTAAAGGCCCAGCCTCACCTCTAGCAAAAATTAATATAGATCATGTCAGATATAACTTTTTTATAATTAAATAAATCCTTGTTTTGAAATAATTAAATAATCTTGCAAACCCTTATTCATGAGAATAGTCTTTATTCACTCAGATAGCACTACTGAGATAATGAGACTGTTCATATGAGTAAGGGTTGCAGGATTGAGCCCATATTGATGTAAATAAGACATCCCAGCACAATAAGACATCTCCCTGCCAGTCTAGGACTATTGATAGACAACATTTCCTAGTTTATTGTCCAAATGTATCTATATGTTCCATGCAATGGGATTTCCCCCAAGTCCCTTCGGTGGCAGTTCCAATGCCTCTTCCAGCACCCTGCCTCTGTTGTTCAACGTAAATATTTTCTTTCTGAATGTCATTTCAGTCACATGTAATGGTTACTATGAAAAGGACAGGATTGGCCAGCGGATACCACACAGTGTGACATACCATTGTTTTTTTTCTCTTATGGAATATAAAATAACTGCTATTTCAGACACCGTGTGGGCAAATGTTGACTTTTTAATGGTGACCGCTGTGGTTGTACTCCTGTATTACAAACTAAATATTAAGTTCCAATTCACAGTGCCAATGTTTGATCAGTTTAAAAAGTGACAGGTAGGACTATGCCAGGAGGCTCCAAATACCATAGCCTCACTTGAAGAATTGTGCTGCCTACTTCAAAATTGCCTTGTATTTATACCAGCTTGTAATCTGTTTGGTCGGGGCTCGACCCTCCAGCGGGCAGGGGAGGGAGACACACACACTCTCTCCATGGATCTCTCTATAGGAGAGGAGTGGGACGGGGGGACAATGTTAGGCCCCCCAGGCCTGGAGGGGGGGCAGAGCAGCAGCAGCAGAGAGCTCAGGTCCTTGAGCAGGCTGAGCAAAGCACAGGGGCAGGGGCCCCAGCAGGGGGGGGGGGCAGGGCAGGGCCAGGCCAGGCCCCAGGGGGGCAGGGGGGGGGGGGCTGGGCCACAGGGCAGCAGCCCCCCAGGGGCAGGGGGGCTGGGGCAGGGCAGGGCCACAGCAGCAGGGCCCCTGGGGGGCGGGCTGGGCCAGGCTGGGGCAGGGGGGCCCAGGCAGGGGGCGGGGCCCCAGGCAGGCCAGGGGCAGAATCAGTCAGGAGCTGAGCAAACAACTGGTAGGTCAGACCTTTTTGTCAGGGTGCTGGTGTGAGGGGAAGACTGCCCGTGTAGTGTGGGGGGGGGGGGAACCACCCCACACACACACTCCCAGCCCGGGCCCGGGGCAGCGGCGTGGCGTGGATCCGCTGCAGTCAGTGGGGATCTGGCCACTGACACTGGCACGTGGTGCCCTCGGCCCCTCCCTCCAGCCGCTCGGCCGGGCCGCTACCATTTCCCCCTCAGGCCCCCCCTCTCCGGCCGCACTGGGTTCAGGCCAGTCTGTCAGGCCAGTCCGTTTGTCTCTCCTCCGGGGGGGGCGCGCAGGGGCAGTCCCGGCGGCTCCTCCGGGGGGTTGGCTGGCGGCGGCTCGGCTAACAAACAGGGGTAACAGAGGGGCTCGCTCCTGCTGCTGGCACTAGGCAGGCCTGGGGGCTCTCCTCCTCGGGCCGGCGGCTCGGCTCGTAGGGCTCGCTCAGGTAGTGTAGCGGTGGCGGCGGGCCAGGCAGCCAGGAGGGGAGGGGGCGGGGAGGAGGTTTCCCCGGGGGGCTGGCCTCTGACTGAGTCTGCGCCTCTGGGGCGCTGGCTGCCTGACTGATGACTCTCCTTTCTCCTTTCTTCCTGCCCCCCGCCCCGGGGCGGGGGCGGGGACTGGTGTGACGCCCTCCGGGGACTGGAGGGTCTGGAGGAGCTCCTGCCGGGCAGCTACACAGCTATTGTGGCCTCCCTTATCTGTCATCCAAAAAGGGACTATTGCCAAATGGTAAGGATGTGACCTTGTAAAACAGCTGCTATAACAAGCAGATACCTGTAAAAACAGAACAATAAATCAGCACTTGAGGAATACATTGCTAGCAAATTGGCTCTCCCACTTGCACAGAATTCTGAAGTTTGCTAATGACAATGAAAATGAAAAGAGCTCCATCTGTTAAGAGAAATGTTTTCTCCTCTGTATTAGGTAGCCTGCATCTCTCTGCTGCTTATAGTCAGGATTACTTAGTCAGTTTTACTTTGTCAGTTTTACATCAAGCAGCAGGAAAAGGGAAGCATAAAAGTTAAAATGAGCTGAAAAATACCTTTCAAGCACTGATTTATGGAATCCAATATATTACTGAAAGATATCTGCTTCCTTTGGTGTTATCCAGCCCACTAGACCGTGCATAGTTTATGGATGGGAGATGTAGGTGAATAACAGAAAAAAGCAAACTTTCCAAACAATAACCGATTCAACAGATTAATTTAAAAACTTCAAATTTTGGCCCATATATTTTTATGAAATATTAATTTAAAAATAAAAAGGAGTTTAACAAATTAATCCAAAAGACATGTGACTTTTTCAGTGATTCTGCTCCTGAATTTATGACAGCTAAATTTGCAAAGCAACTGGGGAATAGTGGCCTTGAAAATCAGGCAAGGTCAGAGATCCACACACTTGAGGCTATGGTTTCTTGCAGATCTCTAGCTAGTTGCTCAGTGGCTTCCTGCAGCATTAACAAAGCTCTCTTATTAGCATGGAATCCAGCCCATCTGGTATTCAACCAGATGGGCTGGATTCCATCATACCAACAATATGCTGGTCCCTAGCACACCCCCTCACCTTATCCCATGTGGCTTCTAGACAGTATGAATTTTCTCCAAAGGAAAAAGTAGAGGGAAGATCTGAAACAGCTGCTCTTCCCTTTTGGATGAGGCTGCACTTTTCCCCCCTAGTTTCATTCCTTGCTAAACTTCAAAGCAAGAGGTCATAACATAAAGGCCTTTTTCACTTGTAGCTTTGGGAATTAAAGCCTCTAATTTCTTATTGGCAGTAAGCCTCCAGGATGTGTGTATGTTTGTGTGTATGCATATATACAGTACAACAGTATTTGCAACTACCACATTAATAAATGCCTGAACATCCATCTTATGCTGGCCCTTATACCTGGAATATCCTCCTTGACCCTGCCCCATGTGGCTTTACTCTTACTCACCTAAACCATCCTAAGATTCCTCTGCTTCCTGTCTGACACTGACTTCCTTTTATACAAGACACACAACATCAACAGCCAGCACAACCAAAGAACTGGTGCTAGCTAAATAAGATGCATCCATACCAACCGGCTTGTTTTGTGATCTGTTTCATACTCTCTCCTTCCTTTGTGTTATGTCTAGAGTTGAGTGAATAAGTGATTTTTTTAGTTCAGCGGCTGAATCAAAAAATCTGGAAAAAAGAACTGGTTTGTTTTTTAACCAAAACTGCCTTTTTTGTTTTTTCTCACTTCCCACCCTCCAAATTAATTTGTGTCAAACAAAACATTTTAAACATTATTTTGAAATGAAATGTTGAAATAGTTAGTTTTGAAAATGTCAAAATGAACGGTTTTCAGATCCCCCCCATTTGTTTTATTCATCCAAAACTATTATCTGAATTTGCAAATAGTTTCCATTGTCCTGAAACTGAGCTTTTCAGTGAACTTACTACTTGACTGAAAAAAGTTGCCTGGCTCTAGTTAGGTCTAATTTATCAGCATGATCCTGCACTCAGTTACGCCCATGACTACAGTTAGCTCCATGTAGATTCCCACTGTCACTAACTGCATAAGTTTTCACTACTAGAAAATCAGACCTCAGCATTCATATATTCCATGTAGGAATAACTGAACTCAGATGGTGTGTCTTGCACAGTGTTTTGGAGCCTGTGGGCACAAGCCTCCCAGCCCGCTTTGACATATGAAAGCTAGGGGGTTTGTGGCTTGGGCTCTGCAGCCCAACCCCATGCCTAGGCTTGAGAGCCCATGCTGCAGCCTAAGCTGCAACTTCAAAGTGCTGCCTACACTGCTAATTTTAGAGCGCTAGTGTAAGCCCTGCTAGCCCAAGTCTGTTGAGCTGTGCTGGGAGGCTCCAAACTGTTGTGTAGACATACCATAACTGTTTGCAGGATCAGCCCCTTAGTGCTGATGTCTACACTGGAATAAAAGACTTGCTGCTGGCTTGGGTCACCTGACTCAGGCTCACTGGGCTCAACTGAGGGGCTAAAAATTGCTGTGTAGATGTTTGGGATTGGGTTGGTGCCCCCAGGCTCTGGGACCCTCCCCCCTTATAGGGCCCCAGAACTCAGGCTCCAGCCCAAGCCTGAACATGTGCATAGCAATTTTACAGCCCCACAGCCCGAGCCCCACGAGCCCAAGTCATCCGACCCATGTCAGCTGCGAGTGTTGAATTTCTGTGTTGACATACCCTTAGAATGTAAGCTCTTTGGGGGAGCAGCTCATTCATCTTTCTTTCTTTTATACACAATAGCACTATATAAATAATCAGTGTTTGGAGCTCTGATCCATAGACTTTCCTCCTACGATTATTAAAGATGGAAAAGCAGCAGGAATCTACATAGGTCTTGCACAATTTAGAAACTCTGTGTGGATGGTACTATATATTATAAGCATTTGACAATGTAGTTTAGACTGTGTCAGAGAAGTTTAATGTATGCGGTGTTGTTGTAGCCATGTTGGTCAGAGAAGTTTAATGACAAACTCCTATGTTTATAGTTTTATATGACAGCTAGTAATATTATATTTTAATGTAGCCCTTGTATTTTTGTTTAATTCATTAGATATCCCCCTTCAATCTATTCTGATTGATTTTAGAAAAAAACAACAACTGTAAAACCTGTTTCTTTATGAGACATCAATAGCATCTAAAAGGGATTCAGAAATCCAGTGGGTATAAGGAAAATTACTGAGTTCACAGCATTGGTCCTGCCTCAGGTTGTTTTAAATTCCCAGCTTCAAATATAATAAACTAATACATTGTCATATTTTGATTATTCTTAGGCCTTGTCTACACTACAAGACTATTTCGAATCTACTTAAGTCGAATTTGTGGATTCGACCTTATGAAGTCGAATTTGTGTATCCACACTAAATACACTAATTCGAACTTCTGAGTCCACATTAACGGGGCCGGCGTCGACTTTCGAAGCGGTGCACTGTGGGAAGCTATCCCACAGTTCCCGCAGTCCCCGCTGCCCATTGGAATGCTGGGTAGAGCTCGCAATGCCTGCTGGGGGAAAAAATGTGTCGAGGGCGGTTTTGGGATACTGTCGTCATTGAACCGTCAATCACGCCCTCCCTCCCTGAAAGCGCCGGCGGGAAATCTGATCGCGCCCTTCTCTGGTCGGTTACAGCGCGGACACCACAGCACTGAGAGCATGGAGCCCGCTGCGATCATCGCTGCACTTATGGCCGTTGTCAACTCCTCGCACCTTATCGTCCACCTCTTCCACAGTCAGATGCTGAGAAATCGGGCGAGGAGGCTCCGGCAGCATGGTGAGGAGAGTGGCGCAGACCTCTCAGAAAGCAGGGTACGCCGCGCCGTGGAGATCATGGTGGCAATGGGTCAAGTTCATGGTGTGGAACGGCGATTCTGGGCCCGGGAAACAAGCACGGACTGGTGGGACCGCATAGTGCTGCAGGTCTGAGATGAAACAGTGTGGCTGCGTAACTTCAGGATGCGTAAGGGCACTTTCCTTGAACTGTGTGACTTGCTGTCCCCTGCCCTGAAGCGCCAGGACACACGGATGCGAGCAGCCCTGAGTGTGCAGAAGCGAGTGGCCATAGCCCTCTGGAAACTTGCCACGCCAGACAGCTACCGGTCAGTAGCGAACCACTTTGGCGTGGGCAAATCTACCATGGGGGTTGCTGTGATTCAAGTAGCCCACGCAATCGTTGAGCAACTGCTCTCAAAGGTAGTGACTCTCGGAAACGTCCAGGTCGTCATAGATGGCTTCGCCGCGATGGGATTCCCAAACTGCGGTGGGGCTATAGATGGGACTCACATCCCTATCCTGGCACCAGCCCACCAGGCCAGCGAGTACATTAACCGAAAGGGCTACTTTTCAATGGTGCTGCAAGCACTGGTGGACCATAGGGGACGTTTTACCAACATCTTCGTCGGGTGGGCGGGCAAGGTTCATGACGCGCGTGTGTTCAGGAACTCTGGTCTCTTCAAACGCCTCCAGGCAGGTACTTTCTTCCCGGACCACAAAATAACGGTTGGGGATGTGCAGATGCCTACAGTGATCCTCGGGGACCCGGCCTACCCGCTAATGCCCTGGCTCATGAAGCCCTATACAGGCGCCTTGGACAGTGAGAAGGAACTCTTCAACTACCGGCTGAGCAAGTGCAGAATGGTCGTGGAGTGTGCTTTCGGACGTCTCAAGGGGAGATGGCGGAGCTTACTCACTCGCTCGGACATCAGCGAAAAGAATATCCCCGTAGTTATTGCTGCTTGCTGTGTGCTCCACAATCTGTGTGAGAGCAAGGGCAAGACCTTTTTGGCCGGATGGGAGGTTGAGGCAAATCGCCTGGCTGCTGTTTACGATCAGCCAGACACCCGTGCCGAGAGAATATCCCAGCGGGAAGCGCTGTGCATCCGGGAGGCTTTGAAAGCTAGTTTCCTCGCAGAGCAGGGTAACCTGTGACTGTCCACTTGATTTTAAGAGAGCCTGATCATGGGCCTGTGTCTGTATGTGTCGAGTTAGATCTGAGCTCACAAACCCGGTTCTCCAAGTTTCCCCCACTTCCAAAGCACGTTTTAAAACTAATGACATGTAACAGTAATTAATAATAAATCTTTCGTTGACTTTGCATTTCTGTTCCTGGGTTGAAACATGGAAGCATACTGTGCTGGGTTCGGTGTGCACTGATGTACAGATCGCTTGTCCAATACAGGACGGACAGCCTCCTGCTCCTACATAGGTTTGTGGGGTGGGGGACGGTTTACAGTGATTGTGCATGTAGGGGTGGGTTTGCAGGAATGGGTGGGTTTGCAGG
This sequence comes from Mauremys reevesii, assembly GCF_016161935.1. Taxonomy (NCBI): domain Eukaryota; kingdom Metazoa; phylum Chordata; order Testudines; family Geoemydidae; genus Mauremys; species Mauremys reevesii. The sequence continues at coordinate 28,208,565 of NC_052631.1, forward strand.
AAGGGGCGAGGGGTGCCATCTTTGGATAGGGGTTTGCATGATGGCTGTGGGCTGTGGGTTTGGGCGTTGGAAGGGGTGAGGGGTGTGGGGGACGGGTGAGTATCTGTCCCTGGATGAGGGCTCTTTTTGGGGCTCAGGGCAGCGGAGAGGCTCGTGGCTACGGTCGAAGTGCATGGTAAGGGAAGCCTGCCTTTACATTCGGGGATGGCAGGCGCCAGGACCCTGGACAAGCATACACATCAACGAATGACCCGGGGCAGCATACACCACACAGACTGACCCTTGTGCCTAGTGACTGCAGTCTGTGTGTGCCCTGCAGTTGACCCTGCCCCCAAGTCTGTACCCTGGTAATGTGGGCTATGCACTGCAATTAAAAATCCCCCCCCACACACACAAAGTCTTCTGACACGAGAAACGTGACGGAAACAGAGAGTAACAGCAAACCGCTTTTAATAATGTTATACACAGTGGGGGGTTGAAACTTGGATTTGGGACTGGGTGATCCTGTAAGGGAAGAACTTGTACAAATTTAGAGCGCGAGAGGTGTCTTGTACATTAGCGCTCTGCTGCGGTGCAGTGACAGTTCTCACGGCCCCTACCGCCCCTCCTTCTTGTAACTTTGGGTGAGGGGGGGACAGGACTTCTTGGCGTTGGAGGGCGGTTGCAGATGCAGTGCAGGGGGGCTCTCTCCTCCTGCCTGCGTTTGAGTCGCCTGCTGGTCTTCCTGCCGCCACCTATCCTCCCGTTCGATGTGTGTGCGATGCTGCTGACACAGGGTCTCCCTCCACTGTCTCTGCTCTGCCGCCTCGGCTGTGGAGCAGGCCATCAGTTCCGCGAACATGTCATCCCTAGTCTTTTTCTTTCGCCGCCTAATGTTAGCCAGCCTCTGCGAGGTGGATGACGGGGCAGTCCGGGAAAGAGCCGAAGCTGTGTGATGGGAAAAAGTAAGTGATTTCCTTGAACAGATACATGTTTGCGAACAGTGAACACAGTCTAGTCAGTTTCTGTGAACAAGACCATACAGGGCACCTAGTCTCACGAGATCTCAGGCCAAGTTCGAGATTTCGGAATACACTTTCAGTGGTTGCGGTCTTGCACAGGAGAGACGCCAAGCGGGGAGGGACAGCTGAATCTGTCTAGCAGCCAGTCCTGGTAAGCCTTACAGTAGAGTCTGCTTAACAGTTAATGGATAGCTGTGCCCTCCCGCTAAAGGCAATCTGGAAAGCATAAAGTCTGAGCCTTTTCCAGCCCCTCCCGGCAGTGCACGGGAAAGATCACTGTATGCTTTTCCTCTGTGGCCTCCAACACATGGCTGTTAAGCGAGGGTCATTCTTATGCAAAGTAAAAGTCTACCATTCACAATAGTAACAGTACACTAATTGCCCTAATAGATGCAGCACTTCCAGAACGACATTACCCTGAGGCGTGTCACTCGGAGTCAGAGAGAGCGGATGCTAAGAGAAGCCCTGCACAGACCAGGACCATATGCTGCCATGCTTGTGGAGGTGATGATCCCCCTTTACATTAGGATGGCCTGGCGCGGAAGAGTGTGCTTCCACGGAGCACCCAATAAGGCACCTCTCCCCAGGAACCTCCTGCTGAGGCTTTTCAAGCTGCTCTCTGAGAGCTTTTTTGAACTGTCCCAAGAGGATTATTGCTCTATTCCTATATGTGTGGACATACTTTGTGGATAGTTTGAGATTTAAAATTTTTTATATAGTATTTCTATTTTTTATATACCTGTTTCTTAAAAAATAAATGTTTCCCTGTTTGTAGCACTTACCGCCTGATCCTTCCCCTGATTCTGAGTCCGGGTTAACGGGCGGGGACGGTTGGTAGGGGATCTCTGTGAGGGTGATGAAGAGATCCTGGCTGTCAGGGAAAGCGGGAGTGGGTTCGCTGTCGCCTGCGCCGTCCTCCAAAGACCATTCCTCATCTTCCCCATCGGCGAACATCGAGGAGGAACTGTCCCGGTACACTATTCCGTCCTCGGAGTCCACCGTCACTGGTGGGGCAGTGGTGGCAGACCCACCTAGAATGGCATGCAGTGCCTCGTAGAAGCGGCATGTCTGGGGCTTGGCTCCGGAGCATCCGTTTGCCGCTCTGACTTTTTGATACCCTTGTCTTAGGTCCTTGACTTTCACGTGGCACTGCATCGCATCCCGGCTGTATCCTTTGTCTTTCATGGCTTTCGAGACCTTCTCGTAGGTCTTTGCATTCCGCTTGCTGGAGCGCAGCTCCGAGAGCACAGACTCCTCGCCCCACACAGCGATCAGATCCATGACTTCCCGGTCTGTCCATGCTGGGGACCTCTTTCTATTCTGGGATTGCCCGGACTCCTCTGCTGGAGAGCTCTGCATCGTTGCAGGTGCTGCGGAGCTCGCCCCGATGTCCAACCAGGACGTCAGATTCAAAGTGCCCAGACAGGAAAATGAATTCAAATTTTCCCGGGTCATTTCCTGTGTGGCTGGCCAGAGAATCCAAGCTCGGACTGCTGTCCAGAGCGTCAACAGAGTGGTGCAGTGTGGGATAGCTCCCGGAGCTACTAAGTTCGATTAGCATCCACACCAAGCCTAATTCGAGCTAGCCATGTCGAATTTAGCGTTACTCCACCTGTCGGGGTGGAGTACCAAATTCGAACTAAAGAGCCCTCTAGTTCGAATTAAATGGCTTCCTGGTGTGGACGGTTGAGCAGTTAGTTCGAATTAACGCTGCTAAATTCGAATTAAAGTCCTAGTGTAGACCAGGCCTTAGAGAAGAATGAAAATAAAATGCTTAAAAACAAGCATATAGTTAAATTTGGAAGGTAAGTCCTTCTGAGTTAACATTTCATAGAAAGTACTTGTGTATTTGAAAACAGCATAAATTTTTCATAAAACTGATTTTTGTGTTCTCTGGCAAAATATATGGAAAAAACAGCAAAAAAGAATATGACAAAGATGACATTGGGTAAACTCACTGCATTTATTATTAACACTGGAAAACTAGAATATCTTTGAGGCTTGTTACCTCAGGTCATATATGACTCCTCTTTCTCCTTCCCCCACAATATCCAGGCTGTGGCCAAATCCTGTCGCGTCTTCTTTTTAAAACATTTTTTAAAAACTGATCCTTTCTGTCTGTCAATTACATCTCTTATGCAAACCCCAGTTATCTCCTGGATCAACGTGAGTGTTCCTAGTACCCACCTTGGCCACATCCCGTCTGGTGAAAATAGTGACACCACAATGATCTCATTGTGCTGGTTATGTCTTCTGACCTCCCTATATTTTAATCCTATCATTTGCTTTTCATTGCCCTGTGTATATTACTAAATTAAAGGATTTCTTGTCATTGTTTTCAAGGGTCTACATCTTTGGCTTTATCTCCTTTCACACACCTTTACACCCTTTGCTCTACAATGGCATCCATCTTGATTCGTCTTCCATCTCCTTTTCCCACGCTTGCTTTCATGTCTTCTTCACATGGCCCCCTCTTTGTATTGGAATTTCCAACCAATCCTTGTTCCCCAAGCATCACACACCCTGTCCTCATTCAAACCTGAGAACCTACTAAAACTTCCTTTCTTCTGATATAAGTTTAAATTATTATTGTTAAACCATACACATCCCTAAACCGTGCAGTCATCTCATTTTAGCTCTTGTCCTACCTCACCTAGCCTCTTCACTTGTTGCTTGTTTACGACCATCATTCAATCCATGACTAGATTCTAAGCTCTCCAAGGTAGGGAACCTGTCTTCTATTTGTTCTAGAAAGCATTTTATGCACTTTTGGATGGTGTGAAGATAATATATCCGATGTGAAGCTCCATATGAAATGTGCAGATGTGCACTACCACAGTCTACAGCACCTGCTGTTATAGAGCACCTTCATCTGAGAAGTTTTCTGTTATATTTGCAGCTATTAGCAGTGCATACCACTAGGGTGAAAGTAATCTTATTTTCTCTGACTCATTTTCTGAGTGGGACAGTGCCTAATTTGCCTCAATAGTAGAATGTTCACAGGTCTTCCACCAAAACCTGGTGTGGGCTACTGTCTCTGCCAATCTTAAGTGTATACTGGGGGAGAGGATACATCCACCTCATATAGAGCAATGGTTACTATATGTTCCATTCTATGCATCCGATGAAGTAGGCTGTAGCCCATGAAAGCTTATGCTCAAATAAATTTGTTAGTCTCTAAGGTGCTGCAAGTATTCCTGTTCTTAGTTCTGGGGGAAGCTACTGCCATTGCAAGTCTGCTGTCTGCTAAACTGGCTGCAGAAGTATCCTATAATCCTATTATGGTAGCTAGGAACAACAAGTATATGGCTGCTACAGGTGCATAACAATTATGAATTGGGCAAAGGGGCAGGTGACTTAATATTTGTAGAGCTGGTACCTTTGCACTTTGTTATGTCATATGCCAGAGTATTCTCATGATGCTGTATTGTTAAGTATGAAAAAGGTTTATGATTTAGCAACCAAATTCAAGATAGCCATGCTTCTCTTCTGTTGGCCAGAACTGCCAAGTGGTTAGGGCACTCATCTAAGAAGTCCCTATTCCAGAGCATGGATTTGAACTTGAGTCTCCCACATCCCTAGGTAAGTGCCTCAATTTTGTGAATCTATCCCTTCATTTCCTTTGCTTTTTTTAATTAAAAAGGCTAAAAATTCCCAAAGTTAAATGTTTCATTTAATACAAAGGAATTTTTTCCAACTTTTTTGATTCACTGAAAAAAATCAGTTTTTGTTTGACCTGAACCGATATATTGTTTTCCCTGAACTGCAAGTGCACCAACTCTAAATATGAGAAATGAATCAAGCACAGGGCTGGGTGCTAGGAACTCATCTCTAATCCTGGCTCTACTATTGAAGGCTGTATGGCCTTGAAAATGTCAGAACTTTCAAATATAGGTGTGTAAAATAAATGGTTTTTAAAGACGTGTTGAACATTTGCTACTGCTGATGTCATGGGGAGCTAGGGTTACCCAGCACCTGTGAAAACAATAATCCTTCTATTTAGGTGCCTAATTATGGATTTACGTGCATAATGTCAGGTATTAAGCTTGAGAGTTTTGGCTTTGACTTTTAATTTGTCACTTTCCCATTTATAAGGTGCGGATAATACCTCACACAGGTCTTGATAAGCTTCATTAGTTAACATCTGTAAAGTGCTTTGAAATATGTAGAGCACTATATGAATGCTAAGTATGATTGTTATTTTAATAAAGACTTTGAGCAGCTCAGTCCTAAAGGCCTATGTGTCACCATTGGCACAGTTTGAATCTTGTATTAAGTTGTTACATCTGTAGTCACTAAGAGGAACATACTTTCCTTCAGGCACATGGGACAATAACGAGGCAGAAAATAGTGTCCACTGATCTGTTGCACAGAGGATAATACGGAGCCCTCTCAAGTTCTGATGAATTCATTCACTCTGTTGCCTAACTAACATATTGGCACAAAAAACCTATATGCTGTGTTAGCACTTAAAAAAATAGTCTATATTGTCCACAAATATTTTTGTCCCATATTACCAGCAGGACTCTTAAGCTCTTAATATATTATTGGTTTCTTGATGTGTTATGTATTATCTGACATCTGCTTTGTTTTTCATGCCAAAACCTCTAAGCAATATTCTGAAAGACCTGAAAGATATTTTAAGTAGTAAACATCTTCTGGCAACAATACTTAATTTAATCATTACTCTTAAAAATTTTATCTGCTCGATAATTGCTTTCTGAACTGCCATACGGTCTCTCCACTGGTATCCTCGGATTTCTTTACTATGCACCTCATGTAACCAATGCCATAACTTTTGGGAAGACAGTTATAAAAAGGTAATAATCTTTGTGATTTCTCTTCCCTTATTCCCTTCAGGCCAGCCTCCTGAACAGCAGAAAAATCTAAATCATTGATGCATATACAAATACAGTTATTTCTTATAATTTTATTATTGACTCTGAAAAAGATTTTGGGGTCATGGTGGCCCAAAAAGCTAATGCAATCCTGGGATGCATAAATGGAAATCTTGAGTAGGAGAAGGGAGTTACTTTACCACTGTATATGGCACTGATGTCTGTTGCTGGAATACTATGTCCAGTTCTGGTGCCCACCATTCATGAAGGGTTTTTGGTATATTGAAGATAACTCAGAAAAGAGCCATGAGAATTATTAAAGGATTAGAAACATGCTGTATAGCTCAAAGAGCTCAATCTATTTAGTTTAAAGAGAAGGTTAAGGCGGGGGGGGGACTTGATTACAGTCTATAAGTATCTACATAGGGAAGAAATATTTAATATTCTAGCAGATGAAGGTATAATATGATCCAGTGTTGGAAGCTGAAGACAGACAAATTCAGATTGGAAATAAGGTGTAAATATTTAATGGTGAGAGTAATTAAACATTGGAGCAGTTTACCAAGAATTGTGGTCTATTCTCCATCACTGACAATTTTTAAATCAAGATAGCATGTTTTCCTAAAAGAAGTGTCCTAGTTCCACCAAGAATTATTTTGGGTAAGTTTTTGGGCCCTGTGTTATACAGCAGATCAGACTAGATGATCACAATGGTCCCTTCTGGCTTTGGAATCCATGAATGATACATACGGTATCTTGAGTTGACCACATAGCACTTCATAAAAATATAATTGCATAGTTGCCCTAATTATATGGTTGTTATCTGGCCAGCAAAGACACAGCTCAAGAAAACAACTCTCAATTGTTTTCTAATGACGGCATCTGATTTTAATATTATTTCCATAGTCCTGACATCAATCTGTGATTCAAGATTATCTAAATTAAAAAACAGACATGATGCCATCTACGCTGAATCTACTGTGGTAACAAAAATTGATATCTTTGTGCAAGGAGCCTCAGTTTTCTTCTCCAGGGACGTAATTTTGAATTTCTGCTCTTTGCCTCAGCTTTCTCATGTGTGGAACTGAGATGATAAAAATATTTCTTGTTAATTGCTTTGAGATCTGTGTATAAAAAGTGCTATATAAGAACTAACAATACCATTGTTCATCTGTTTATTGTAATATAATACAAAGTGCAGTATTCTATTATCCTTATTCACGTTGGGCTAAATTATAATAATGAGCCCCTGTACGAGGGTGACCCAACTTGAGTTAGGAGAGCAGCCATTCCTGGGCAGCTATTCTCCTTCTTGGGTAGGTGGGTGGAGAGTGGGAAGGCAGGCACTGGGGGGTAAGGAGGGTGCTGGCTTGGTGGGTAGAGAGTAGGTGGAGCTAGCTTTCATGTATAGGGTGTAATATGCTCAGGAAAAGGACTGGGGGGCAGAACTAGAATAGAAGTTTAGTAGGGACTGAATTGTAACTAAATGCAAGAGTCTGGATTGCAAGGTGCCAATTCAGCCCACTGAGTAGCACTCTGCAAGTAATCCCATTGAAACCAATGGGCCCAATTGTGGAATAGAGTACTACTCAGTATGAATACATGTGGCTCAGTCTGTTCTAGAGGTTTGTTTGTTTGTTTTTATTCCAACTTCATAAGAGGTCCCGGGTCAAATCTGACAGCAGGGGCTTTGTGTAATCACTTTAATGGAATTTAAAAAAGGAACAAGCTAAAAAATATGACCATATTAGACAGCAGCTAAATGGAAAATCTATTTCTGTAAATCTCAGCTTTCAACTTTTCCCTTTTAAAGAGCCAAGAATTGAAACAATTCCAGAGTGAAGACAATGTAGGATCTTTATCCAGAATATTATTATTCATATTTTTCATTTTTCAGTATTTTTGAACATTTTATCCAAAAAGGAAGTGGGGTAGGGGGAAACAATTGAGAACATTCAGGAATTAGCATACAGAAATATATTTATGGAACATGCAATGAAACTTATTCATATGGCCAGAATATCAAATTTCAAAATACTAGTTTGTTCCAAAGCAATGAACTTAACAAGCCAAAATATTTCCATGGGGATATTAAGGACTGCAATTGACTGTGTTGAAACCTGGGAGGAATGAGAGAAGAGAGAGATTCATTTTTTAATAATCATATGTTGGAATTGGGAAAACTCTAATTTGGTTTTAAATCCTACATACCTCTTCCCTTTCACAAATTCTCTGTTCCATATGGATATCGAGTTGACCTTGCAATTTTTTAGGCTACAACTGAGCAGGGTCAGTCAGTGCCCATGCCATCTCTCAGCCTCCCCCCCACATTAACCCAGTTATATCTTTTTACTATCTCTGCTGGACACTGCACCTTTCTGTAATTATAAATGTCTGCTTTCTGTCACTTCAAAGGTTTCCCAGCACTGGGAGTCCTTCTTCAAAGACTTTACATTGCTGAAGAACCTCTGTCATTGACAGGAGGTCCCTCTTTGAAGTTTTTCATGCCATTTATTGATTTCCCCTTTTTAGGATGTTCAGATTAGAAAATATTTCTCTGTTTGAAAATGTGAATATTTTTATGTTGTTGCAGGGCTACCTCTTTGAAGAAACAACATTGTTGAAGCAATGTCTCTGTATTAAGAAATCTGATACATCTTCTGCATGCTTCACGTTTCTTCAAGCTCTCACTTTTGGAAACTTCCAGGGTCTCTGTTTCCATTATGCTTTTAGGCAAGGCATGAGCACAACTTTAAGCCCAGATATATGCCCAAAACAACAGAACTATTGACATGCTTAGAGCTACGTGCATGCTTAAGTATCTTGTTGATCTGGGACCTTATTTATGAATAATCCTGTGAAAACAATATTACTCTGGTTTGAGTAAGTGCAAGGAATGTACATATTTATACATGAGAATCTTTTGAAGAATGGATATGCCAAACTTTCTCTAATTACATATCCAAAGACCAAAAACAATGGCCTAAACTTTCAAAAGTAACTAGCAATTTTGAGTGCCTCCTTTCTTTGGTCCCTGACTCGAGACACATTAAAAACTTTTAGTGGTTGGATATTTAGCACTTCTGAAAATTAGCCCTTTTATGGTTTTCGAGTTTGACACCAAAACTCCTTATTTATGCCAAAATTACCAAATAGCTTTGTATAGGATGTGGCAAATTCAGTGGAGTTGTGGTTGCAAACTGCCTCTGGAAATTGGGCCTAACTTGGACACTTTAAAACTGAGATGACCACAATTAGAAACCACCAAATTTGGACACATAGCCCTTTGAAGATACTATACAAAAGAGATTGTCTTCTGAAAATGTTCATCTACTGGGGGAGCTCCTGCAGAGGACTTCATGTTGCTCAAATTATATCCTCATAATAAAGTTTTTGTCCTTGAATGAGTTCAAGGATTTGATTATTTCCATTTTCTGCATGAAATCTTCAGACCTGACATTTTTATCTTCATCTGGGCTATTTCCTGCAAAATGCTGAGTGCTTCCTACAATGTGTTAACCACTTTCTAGTTGCATAGAAGTCAATGCAGGTGCAAAATCAATGGAGTCCTGCCTCATTCTTTACACACCTTAAAATAACATATATGCCCCTCTGACATCAATGGAAAGGCAGCGAAAATGCCTACCCAATATATGCAACTTTACACCACTGTAGAGAATATTAGTTGAATAGTCATACTACAATATTCCCTTTTAGAGCAGAAAACTATTTTCCACTATTTATGTACCCCTTTTATTAAGACTGCTGTTTTTAAGTAAGGCATGCCTTCAAATAAGCAAAGGATAGAGAGATACTTTTTGCTATCAGTACAATACATGGATAAACAGCCAAACAGTTGTCTCTTTCTTTCACAATACAATGGGTTAACTTTAAACTTGGAATGAGGGATTCTTATTTATAGCAGAGCCTTGGGGCCTGGCATTGGAAATTTTGAATGAACCCAGCAGCAGCACCCACTACAAGAAATAGCTGAGCTCCATGTAGTACTTTTCCTAGTGCACATAATTTGAGCATAATCTACAAGTAAGAGTGATCCAAAATCAAACTTTATTGACCTATAGGAAAGTTCTGATTCAGATCCATGCATCATGACTCAGGCTCTATCTATTCAAACCCAGCTAAAATGAGTAATAATATTTGGATCACCTCAAGGCCTCTCACCGTCTTTGTTTCTTGCAGACAATTGTGGAGTTATTTAAGTTTAAGCACATTTTGTCTTTACTTTTGGGTGCTTATTTGTAGAAGTTAAACAACCTAAGAATTATATCTAGAACTACCCCAAAAGGTAGCATGTTAGCTTAAAAACCATTGCCACTGCTGAAGCCAAGAAACCATCTGAAGAAAAACTGTCCTCATAGTATACTGGTAGGAACAAAAAATAATGACACAAAAACCTGACCAAACAGGTAGATGGACTTTACCATGTGTTCTATGTACTGATATTGAATTAAGGAAATTTGTTGCCTGAACTAAAGAGGCCCTGCCTTCTATCAATGTTCATTCAATGAGAACTATTCCTAATTCATGGTTTGAGTCATGAGACGATAGCTCTCTGGAACCACCTAGATGTTTCACCTAATTACAGACTTGTGTTAGTCTGTACTGAAATTGTTGTCAGTAGACAGGTCTTACAAGGTTGTATTACCTGCAGTGAGTCTGATTCTGAACTCAGCTGCACATGTACAAGCTGGAGTGGTTCATTTGAATCGGTGTCTCTGGAGTTCTGCTGTTCATATACCAAGACTGAGCTGGCAGAATAGTAGGCTGGAGAAGAGGAAAATTGATGAAGAGGTAAGCGCGACACTCCCCAAGGATACCCAAGGCTCTGAGGCACCTCACCACTAACTGCCCTTAGAATGTCTCCACTTGCTGTGGATCAGGTCCCAAAATGAACAGCCTTTAGCAGCACAAGCACTGCCTTCCAGGCCCCCACAGGCCTTGCTATCTCTGCACAGGTAGTGATAGGCACTGCCCATTCCCTGCAGTGTCCAGCCCCTTATCCACTGAACGCAGCGAATTACCAGCCTGCTAGTCCCAAGGGAACAGTGCACATCAGCTTGTAAGATTAAACTCAGGACCATCACTTCGCTTAACACCACAGCACTGAAATATATTTATAGGAAAACCAGAATAAGTTTATTAACAAAGAATAGAGATTAAGTAAAAGTGAGTAAGAATAACAGAAACAAATGGTTACACATAAACCAAATCATAACCCAAATCAGACTAAACTTAGCTAGCAAGTTACTCTTGTCTAAAGAAATTTATTCCATCTGAAGTTCTCTCTAGCATTGTCAGCCAAGCCTGGTTGAGACTCTTTTTTCATGCTCAAAAGGGCTTTCCTTTTACTTCCTCAGTGAAGGGTTCCCAGGTTTCTTCTCTGCCCCTCCCCCCAAATATAGTGATGCAAACCTTTGAAGTGTACCTTAAGAATAGGTTCTCTCCCCCTGTTTGTTTCTCTTCTCTTAGATTCTTTTTAAAGTTCTTTTTTCCAATCCTTCTGTGACCAGAGTCCCTGGGGAGCCCACTGAGGTCACTCAATTAGGGTGAACTGCAAAGAATGGGGCAGACAATCCCCAAAGCTGGTGGATATTCCAATACTTAGATTTACCAAACCAGCACAAAACTTCTTCCATAATATCTCCCTGGTTACCCAGAAGTCAACAACACAATTCCCTTAAAGTAACCCAGCCTCAGGTCTCCACCTAGACACCAAGTCAAATATGATGAGAATTACTGAAAATCTTCAAAGAGTCTTGTGGCACCTTATAGACTAACAGACATTTTGGAGCATGAGCTTTCGTGGGTGAATACCCACTTCGTCGGATGCATGTAGTGGAAATCTCCAGGGGGAGGTGTATATAAGGAAGCAAGAAGCAGACTACAGAGAACGAGGTTAATTCAATCAGGGAGGATGAGGCCCTCTTCTAGCAGCTGAGGTGTGAAAACCAAGGGAGGAGAAACTGGTTTTGTAGTTGGCAAGCCATTCACAGTCTTTGCTTAATCCTGAGCTGATGGTGTCAAATTTAATCTCAGCAGTTTCTCTTTGGAGTCTGGTCCTGAAGTTTTTTTGCTGCAGGATGGCCACCTTAAGATCTGCTATGGTGTGGCCAGGGAGATCAAAGTGTTCTCCTACAGGTTTTTGTATATTGCCATTCCTAATATCTGATTTGTGTCCATTTATCCTTTTCCGTAGAGACTGTCCAGTTTGGCCGATGTACATAGCAGACGGGCATTGCTGGCATATGATGGCATATATTACATGGGTGGACATGCAGGTGAATGAACCGGTGATGGTGTGGCTGATCTGGTTAGGTCCTGTGATGGTGTCGCTGGTGTAGATATGTGGGCAGAGTTGGCATCAAGGTTTGTTGCATGGATTGGTTCCTGAGTTAGAGTTACTATGGTGCAGTGTGCAGTTACTGGTGAGAATATGCTTCAGGTTGTCTGTGGGCGAGGACTGGCCTGCCACCCAAGGCCTGTGAAAGTGTGGGATCTCAGACCTTATGTCTTAGACTTCCCCTGCATGAAACCTCAAGCAGATCTGAGATCAAAAGGATAGGGTCCCAAACATCTTTATACAGTTTCAGGGCTTCTTGTGACAGCTCGGAGTCCTTCGGCAAATAATATGTACTCATGGAGACTTTGAAGTTGATCCATTTCCTAAGCATGGCTGGTAATTATCTATACAGATGAACATAGACAGAGACCATTTGATTACATTGTTGACCACTGCCAATATATATGTAAATACACAAAACCACAAACATTATCTCCCCATATGTCTTTAAGGGTTGAATTTGAGTTGTTCTTTTTTTCTGCAGAATGCTTAACCCTTTCCGGTCATGTGTCACATCTTCATTTGCTTTCAGTTCAGACTAGTGATAGGAGACCCACTGAGAATAAGGTGATATGTGATGTACATGTAAACTGATATATGGCTAAACAACTCTTCTCTGACAGAGAATCAGCTTTTCATCTTTGCTGGCGACCACCCCCTCCATCTCATACACATAGACTTTAAGAACATGTTTTCAGTATATATATGTAACTCCTTACAAAGTATCTGTACATTCATTTCACAATGAAATTGATGACCAGTGTGATACTAGCTTTCGTTTGAGACCTCACTTGACATTCTTTGGTGAGCCAGAATGTATATACCAGAATCAGGAGATTCCTGTAACCTCCTTGCCAATTGACATTAGGAGGTTATTGGGTCACAGTAAGAAATTGCTAAAGTGCCTCTCTCTGCCAGCTGAGACATTCCAACCTGCCTTTTGTTAGTAGAGCTTAGAATTTTTATTGCCCAGTATGTCCCTAACTGAATAAGATTAGCCCACTGTCTGAACCAGCATAATGTAGTGATACTTGGAGGAGTCATATACACAGGTAAGAAATTACCAGTGCTTTCTTCATCATCTTACGTGCTTTGATTACACTGGCTTTTGAAAAAGAAGGCAATTCCTATAAACAAAATTAGTATGTTTTCCCTGGGACTGAGTTGTCATCTTATAAATTTTTAACAAGTTAAAAGGGTGAGAGGGGAGAAGAACGAGGAGGGAACAAAACGTTTGGGTCTATATTTACACTATATGCTTACGGTTTGCATCGAAAGACTATACAATTGTCTCACAGTACTGTTTCCTGTGCATCATTAATGTGATACTCTTTTCCTTGTCACTAAATTTAAACTGTAGCATTGTAGGACAAACATCCTCCTTCAGCTGTTTCCATTATACTGCAAATGAAAGGAAACTGTTGTATTTTATCTCTTTATATATTATAAAATAATGAAGAGGATAATTATCAGGGCTATAGTGCAATTTCACGGCATTGCTGTCAGTTACAAACTGCTTGAGTTGCATTCTTCTAGTTTAGAATGTCAAGAAAACCCCATGATTGAAATACAGTCATCTAATTAATTTCTGTCTTTTATTGTTTTCATGGACTGTGTCTGTGCAGCATACTCACTGGAGGAAAACTGGGGTTAATAAAAAGGGAGTGAAACATAGGCAGTCCAGGTTTAGCTTCTAAATTCTGAGTATCTTTCTATGACCAATCTTTTATTGTGCTAATTAAACATAAATTAGCAGGCATAAAAATATGGAACTTTAAAACTGGTATTCAGCAAAAAGGTTTGGTTGTGACTATTTTAACAGAACTTTCTTCACACATGCAATGAAAAAGTGAGTAAGACCTAATCTATCTGAAGTCTAGGTGATGGTGTCACATTCACTGCAATGAAATTTCATTATGCATCCTGTAGCCACATAGGTACCATTTTGTCAAAAACCAAATATGAAGCCCTGATCCTGCATATATTAATGGGCATAGTTATAATTCTGAGTACTCTTGCTGATGTCAATGATACTACACATGTTGTTAAGGACAATACCTAGCAATTAGTGTTTACAAGATTAGCTCCTATTTTAGAATTCAGTTGGGCCATAAAAGTATATGGGATGAAATCCTGATCCCATTGAAGTTACTGAATTTTCCTACAGACTTCCATAAGTTCTTATGTGGTGGAAGAATAAGGCCATATTTTAGGCGTTGGTGTTTGTTCTAATCATGCTTCTAGGGTATGAATATCACTATGCTCTTGTCATGAACATACATGCTATGGGTAGTGTAAAATCCCTCCTTTATCTGTAAAGGGTTAAGAAGCTCAAATCACCTGGCTGGCACCTGACCAAAAGGACCAATAAGGGGAGAAGATACTTTCAAATCTGTGGGGGAAGGTTTTTGTTTTGTCTCTCTCTGGGTGTTCTCTCTGGGTCAGCGAGGAATCAGGACAGGGAAAATACCTCTCCCAAAGCCATACCTGAACTAAGCATATAAGATTACAAATTGTAAGTAATAGGAAGGAAATGCATTAGATTATCTTTTGTTTTAAGTGAATTGTCCCTATGCTAAGAGGGAGGTTTATTCCTGGTTTTTTTGTAACTTTAAGTTCCTCTGTGTTTTGAATCTTATTACCTTGTAAAATTACTTCCCATCCTGATTTTACAGAGGTGCTTCTTTTACTTTTTTCTTTATAATAAAGTTCTGGTTTTTTAAGAATCTGATTGGTTTTTAGTGTCCTAAAAACCCAAGGGTCTGGTCTGTGCTTACCTTGTTAACCTGTTCGGTTGGTAGATTATTCTCAAGCCTCCCCAGGAGGGGAGGTGAAGGGGCTTGTGGGAATATTTTAGGTAAACAGGAACTCCAAGTGGTCCTTTTCCTGAATATTTGTCTAACTCACTTGGTGGTGGCAGCAGTACTCATCCAAGGACAAGGAAGGATTTGTGCCTTGGGGAAGTTTTTAACCTTAGCTGGTAGAAATAAGCTTAGGAGGTCTTTCATGCAGGGTCCCACATCTGTACCCCAGAGTTCAGAGTGGGGAGGGAACCCTGACAGCTCTGCATAAGTAAACACATTGTACAGTCTAATCTCATCCCCTTTCTTTGCCATCTTCGTTTCTCTTCTTTGCACACCACCCCATCAAATACATCTTAATTTCCCACTTCATATTATGTGGTCTCCTACAACATGTGTGAACCCCTTATGCTTAACAATCTGTCCCTCCTTGCATTTAGCTCAGACACTCTGGTCACCTTCCCCAGACCTGATGAAGAGCTCTGTGATGCTCAAACACTTGTCCCTTCCACCAACAGGAGTTGGTCAATCAAAGATATTACCTCACGTTCTTTGTCTCCCTCCAAATACATAGACAGTTTTTCTGCCCCAACTATTGTAAAGCATTATATGGCACTCAAAATAGCGGGACTGCAAGTCTTACAATATTTAGCCCACTTAAACTGGAAGGATTCCTATTAGTTTTTTCTCAGATAGTTGGAATTGTGCTAAAGTTTTCCCTAATCACCAAAGATCAGCAGCTCAGAATTTTTCTGCAACTTGTTGAATTCTGTGCGGTAAGGTTGTAATTACCCTAACTCTCTGAGGTACTTATACGGGTCCCATTATAGTATCTGAGGGCCTTGTGTTGTTTAATGAATTTATCCTAACAACACCCCTGTGCAATGGACTGTCTATTATTATCCCCACTTTAGAGATGTGGAACTGTGGACACAGGGAGACTAAGTGACTGACTTGTTCATGTTTATGTAGGAAAAGTCTGAGACAGAGCAAGGAATTGAACCTCAGTCTCCTAAATCAGAGGCTAGCAGCCTAACTACTAGACAATCTTTCCTCTCTACATTTATTTTTGTTTTCTATCTTTAAAAAGATTTTAAAAAAACTTTTAGGGTGAAATTGTGGCCCAGTTGAAATCAAGGGGGTTTTGCCATTGATTTCTGTGAGGCCAGAATTTAGCCCATTATAGTTTACTGGCACTTTGATTAATACAGTGCATTTAGCTAGCAAATTGTCCAACCTTCTGCTTTACTTGTTCCTCTCATCATTTGTTATAATTAGAGCTGGGTGAAACTTTTTCATCAAAACTTATGTACCAAAAATTATTTTTGAAAACCAATTTTTTTTCCCAATAAAAAACAGTTTTTCTAAAATTGTTGTGAAAGTTAATTAGAACTGATCAGCTCTAGTTAACTACACATGGCAGCACCTCCTGAAGGCTAAACTATAAGCACTCAATATAATTATGAAAGATTATAATTAATGAATTTTCTGATTTAGTTTTTGCAGGATGACTACTCGGAACTTATATGCATAATTGTCATTAACATAAAACACTTTAAGAAGAAGAAGGCCATTGGTTTTCATGCTAGGTTGCTTAATTAGGTGATTTATGTTCTGTGAATTGACTTGTTTGGGGTTATATGGGTAAATCATTGAATTTTGGATGTTTGGCTTTTTGGTTTTATATGTTTGAATGGTTTTCACTAGAGCCTTGGATAGGAATCTCTTGCAAATAAAGAAAACATTGTTTTTTTCCCCCTTCACTGCTGCTGTTCCTTTAAAGTTCTACTGAAGTAAGTGGAATAACAGGCGGAACTTGGGATGGTTGGCAGCACAGCAGATGGTATATGCCAGATACTCCTGGTATATTTGGCAGCAGAAAAGAGTGATGAGTTAATATGTCTCATCCAGGACTCAGTCTTGTTATTTAGGTACAGTCCTGCATTGGAGGTGATGTGAAGCTGTATTACCTCTAGAGGAATTCTGTCTCAGAATGCACAATTTCACCTGGAGCTCCCTCACACCCAGAATAAGTGCACCCAGTGCTACACTGTTACAGTGGGTGAAAAATACTCCTTGGAATAAACCCAACTAGTTCTAATGGCCAGCACAGAAGGTGGGTCTGACACAGGGCCCCACCTCTATCTTCCCCCTCCCAATGCCTTTTGGAAGGTCTTGTGTTCCAGGGGATACATGGAGGGAGTGTTTTTTGGGACTGCATTTGTGCCCAGCTGCAGTGCAAGGACACAAGGGAATGATAGTGCTCCTGGCTCCCTTTCTGTCCTTCCCTTATACACCCTCAGAACAAGTGGACACAATCTGGCCCCTAACTTGTAATATCAAAAGGTCATAAGTGTGTACTTGGTTTCAGTAGAATTTAATGTAATAAAAATCTATCTCCTTCAGGAGTCTGTGTTTACTCCATATGTGAAAATAAGGAACATAAAAACTGACATTGGATCAGACCAGTGAGTACGTTAAGCCCAATATCCTGTCACTGAGAGTGAACAGCACCCAGTACTTCAGGTCATGGTGCAAGAAACCCTGCAGTTATGGGATAACCTGTTCCCATAGGTTGGCTTCTGCTATGAAATAGTAGTGTTTCTCCCCCTTCCAAAATTTTTGTTACACATATTAATGCCTAATCCTTTTTTGGAACCTCCTAATGGTATCTGTAGTAGTGAGTTCTGCAAGCTGCACCTTTTGATTTCATTGAATGCTGCATTGTTCATGCAGTGTGAAAGGAGATGAATAGAAATTCCCAGTCAACCAGAGACCAGTTCTTCTTTTGATTACAGTGGTGCAAATTCAGACTAACTCCAGTAAAACCAATGGAATTTACTCAGGATAAGCAGGGCTGTTAATGAGAGAATTATTAACCTTCAGAAAAATTGTTTACTTTCATCTGGTGAAGTAAGAGTCTCTAAATACAGCTGAGGAAGCTAAAGTCCTTAAAATCAGATGGCAAGGTTAGAAAAAAAGAGGAGGAAAGCTTGTGTTACACCCCATACATCTATAGCATATAGGCGGTCAGCTGAAGATTATTAGGGTCTGTTGGGAAGGTGCATCTGCAAATGTATTAGATAACCCAACTGTATCATACAATTGACCTTTAAGACTAATTTCTAAATGGTAAGGTTATATGGAACAGTCCATTGTTTGGGGCCCTAATCTTGGTTTGGTATGATGTATACAAATTAATGGTTCTAGTCAGTGCCACATATAATATACAGTGCTTTGCTGAGCTCATTTTGTATTATCTTCGAGGCTGTGGACTTGGTTGTTATTTTTATCTCAGGGATTCTGTTCATTTTAAGATCTGCATTCTTCGTATGAACTCTCCAAGTCTAATTTCTTTGCTTACTTTCTGTTGAGGTTTTTTACAATTACACAAATATGTGTTTATCTCTTTCCCTGCTTCAGGGAGTTGTAAACTTCCAGGAGCCTCATGGAGGCCTAATTTAAACAGTGTATAATGTTCTGAATATATCTGCATAGGCAATAGGGGACAGAATACAGAAAGGATGTGATGGCATTTATATGGAGAAAATGTCCTCTGGAAGAATGGGGACAGGGTATCAAGAAATGCACAGATTTCAGCTGCCTCTGACAAACTCGGTGTAAAGTCATTCACAAATTGCACATTACCTTGGCAGTGAGGAGGTGGGTTGGGTGACAGGGTCATGTTCTCTATATCTTAGCTATGAGGAAAACTGCTGTCTAATCTATCATTTTATATCTACCCAACCTTTTTCAATGCTAGTTTGAGAAGGTTGAAATAGTCAGTGTCCAACTTTCAACAGGAAAGCAGTTTCTACCTCCTGAACTGTTTAAATATCACCATGCAGCTATCCCTTTCATTGATGCTATTGGGAGAGCTCTCCAAAACCAAGGATTTTCCTTCAAATGACATTAAACATCTTGCCTTGAGAATATTTGATGCTTGCAGTGTTTTTTTCCTGATACCTCCAGCACTCACCACATGTAAGTTGACTTTGCTGGCTTTTTGTTTATGTAAAAGAGATTTGCCAAGAACAAAAATGAACATAAAAAAATTCAGTATGGTATGGAGACCTTTTCTGGAATCCCTTTCTGAACAGCTGAAAAGACAGAGGAATCTGGTTTTGTCTATGTTGTTTGGGAATTATCATCAAATATAATTTTGTTCTCTAACTGTCTTTGGGTCAATCATACTTGTTTTATTCAAGGTAATAATGTCCTTGACCTCAGTGGGACTATTTAAATTAGATAGGTGAGCAGAATTTGGCCCTAAGTATGTTATTTTGTGCTAGAGTTGATAAGAGCTAAAGGGTGGTTTTATTTTTCTTTCTCTTTTTTCTCTTCTATGCATGTGTTTACAAGCGAAGGCTTGGGGAGTATAGAATAAATAAATAAATAATAAAAAGGTTATGGCTTGCTGTTGATACAGGCAGAAGCTGTTACTGGGTTACCTGTGGTGTGTATGCTATCATGGTGATATTTTGCTACATTGTGCTTATCTCTCTCTCTTTGTTAATTGTTGTTCTTTGTCCGTTAGTTTTAATGTTTCTGGACTAAAATTAGTATATACTATTTTTTAAATGGGTACTGGTGTATGACTTTGTCTATCAAGGGAAAACGCACACTTTCTCCTGAGTTCTTAAGATTAAAGATTTTAAATGCCTGACCACTATAGGTCACAATATACTTTCACTGAGTACAATGAGCAAGCACAGATAGAAATGGGGAAAGATCATGAACCTATGTCTTTTCATTCTAGATGATTGAGGGTATTAGGAGGGGAGAATGAGAATGGTAAAATTATCCAAACAGTAGAATTTACAACAATTCTTCATAGCTTGACTCAGGCTAATATCCTGAATCTGTATTCTCACTGTAACGATTTTGACAATGAGACTAAGAAATTGTACATGAAACATCCTTACAACAATTATTATAACAAGCAACACTAGCTGTCTGACATTTGCAGATGGGGAAATTTCTCTCTCTCTCAGCTCACAGTCATTCAAATGTTAGAACATTTTGCTTCTCCTGTTTGCTGCACTTAATAGAAAAGACCCATCCTCTGTGCAATCCAAAGCTGTTATCCAACTGTAATTGAGTGTCTCTTTTTAACCCTGTAACATATTGGAAATGAGAAAGGGATATTGTTTAATTTCTTCCTAACATTTCCAGTATGATTTGGATGAAAAGTTTCAATATAGAAACATATTTTTTCCTTCCAGACAATTTGAAACATTAAAAAAAAAACCCCAAAAATATCAAGGCTGGAGGTTGATATTTCTGTAGGCTAGGTAAAACAGCAGGAGCTACTATAATACAGTGAGAAGGATTCAATAAATCTGAGGGCTGTTATAGCAGCAATGGGGTACTTTCAACATAATTCCCATTTCTTCAGGAGCAATTTTGTAATTTAAAGTATTTATTTATAAAGTAACTGGAAGAAAGGAGTAAAAGTGGTAGTACGTTCAGGTCTTAACTAGTAATCATAATCTAGTTCAATTCATGGTGCAACAGCTACAGTAGTATATGAAAAACATGAGATAATAAGAGAATCTCAGCTAAGAATACAGAACATCTTGAAATTCTGTTTTCATCCATCCTGTAAATGAACAGAAACTTTAATCAAGGAAAAGCTTATTATGGGAATCACTAGCAGCAACAAATATCATCTTATGAACATTGCATAAAGTGGATGTTACTTGTCACAAATCAGATTATCAGTGGAACAAAACAATGTAAAAATGAATCCAACAACAGAACTTCCTGGAGCCACTGATGTGTTTAGCATTTGTTTGTTCTAATAATATCTATTTAATGGCAGTTTCCCCCATATATGGATTTTGAGGTTACTTTAATTATGTTAACAATCAGTTAAATCATTTAGGATATTTTCAAAATATTACATAAAATTTTATTATAGGAAGTTCAGGCAATTTCTGCTTATAAAAGAATAACTGTTACAGCAGGTTGGAGAAACTTTGACCGAACCATATTCTGTCAGAATATGTGGATCTGTCCAAATGAAAATGCTTCAAGAACTCAGGTGGATTTTGGTAGAATTTTTTTTTTTTAAAAAGGGGGAAAAATTCCAACAATGTCAAAATACCCCATTTTGGCACTTTGGGAAGGAAACACTTCAGTTTTTTTGTTTTGAAAGGACTTTTCATTTCAAATTGTTTTTATTCTGTATTATGTTACATAATACAAATAAAGGCAAAATCAAAACAAAACGTTTTGATTTTTGTTAATGAAAAATTTTGAACAATCCAAAATTAATTCTGGGGGAGAATTTTCCTTCATGGGAAACACTGAAATTTTCAGTTTTCACTCACATTTGGAGTGAAGCCAGATTTTGAAATCTCAAAATCCTTCATGAAACGGAATTTCCATCCTCTACACAGCTCTAATAATTGTATCGTGGTTTAAATAAACTCTATGACTAAAGGCTAAGGAGTTGACAGCAAATTAACAGTGAGCCCTTCAGGAGGAGCGGCTGGATCCTGAAAGGCAATGAATGCCTGGCGTAAGGTGCTGAGCATCTTCAGCTCCAGGGGGAGTTAGCAGGTGCCGAGGAGGTTAAAACCTTGTAAATAAGGTCCCACAGTTATTACTCAGGTTACAGAAAGCTTGATCCAGGTTAATAATAGGTATGAAAAATGTAATTCAAAAATAGGTGCTACCCAAGGCTGGGGTGCAATATTTCCAAAACAGTGATTTTTTCCCCCTCTGGTGGTGTGGAGTGAGCAAAGGAGAGAGAGTTGGTAGGGAACAAATGAAACCTGTATGAAGCAACAAAGTAAAGGTTACATTTCTGTTATGCAAACATACCATTAAGTTCACACAATTCCAAGTGTTATTCTTTACTGTTATTGGACCAGATCATGGTTCATCCTGGCATGGCTCATCCTGGGCACTGGCACAAGGTAGTGCAGTGCCTGGGAGGGGTGTGTGTGTGTGTGAGAGAGAGAGAGTGTGGGCGGGGAGGAGGGGGATGTTACTTTCTTGTGCTAGCAGGACCAGCTCCAGGTTTTTTGCTGCCCCAAGCAATAAAAAAAAAGGGGGGGGGGTGCAGAGTGCCAGAATGCTGCCCCTTGAAAAGTGCTGCCCCCAAAGAGCTGGAATGCTGCCCCTTGAAAAGTGCTGCCCCCAAAGAGCTGGAATGCTGCCCCTTGAAAAGGGCTGCCCCAAGCACATGTTTGAAACGCTGGCGCCTAGAGCCAGCCCTGTGTGCTAGTGTGCCATACCATTCCCTGCACGCACAGGGCAGCTGGCTCTCCAAAGCTGTTGTGCCCCCCCTCCACACAGACGGGATTGAAGGAACCGGAGGGGGGACAGAGCCTTGAGTCTGCCCCTGAAACATGCCCTGGTTAATGCTGGTGCATTAGAAAGCATCCTCCATCTCTGGTGCTCTGGGGAGACCAGGATATTGTGAATCTCCTCCCTGGTCTGGGTTAGATTGTACACTGACTATCCTATTCTTTTAAAGGGATTTTAATGGTTCTGTGGGGTCATTGTCTAGGCATTTTGGGTTCCAATTTAATTTCACTGCATCACAAAAAATTGCCGGATCAGTAATGTTTCTAAGCACACAGACTGGTTAAAGCTACCCCGTCAAATAAGCTAATTATACTGCAAGCTCATCCAATTTCAACATTTCACACTTTTTAAAAGACTGGGTAAAGTCTCATCTACTATGTCAGCTTCTATACACCACAGTCATTAAATCCACTAATAAGCTTGGCTAAAATAATTTTTAAAAGGAAAATCCCCCCCAAAAGAGAAATTAGCTTACTCTCTGCCATATGCATGGGTTCTACAGTGTAATACTGCCTGCAGTAACTCAAGAGCATGAGTACCAAGCTCAGGGCAGACTATTGGAAAGAGGGCACAAGCCCCAAATTGGTTGTGAGTTCTAAATTTAGATTTCACCAACCAATTATCAAGTGTAAACTCCTCAGCTGCTATATCAGCCTTAACCTGGAGTCCCCTTAGGTACTTAGATCTATATCACCAGCCAGCTGAGCATACCTTTGTGCTAGATGAGACCATTCACCAAGAATCAGAGCAATATTGAGGTTATTCCCAATCACAAAGGACAACTCAGTTACCCCAGGTCAATTACTCCTCAGATCTCACGCCAAAGACAATGCTTGTAGCCAATCTTATAATAAGCTACCTAAAGATTTATTAAATAGGAAAAGAAAACAAGAGTGTTATTTGCAAGGTTAGAGCAGGTTATCATATATACACAAATAACTTTCAAAACTTAATAGAAGCTTCTATAATCAGCAAGCTGAGTATGTCCTTTATGGCTAACTCAGGCTAAGTACTTGGGGATCTCTTGCTTATGCCTAGAATAACCTTGCCACCTTGCCAGAGTCCAAGCTGCATAGAGATAATCAGTTCCTTCTTGTTAAGGGTTTTATTCCCCTCCTGCCATGTGCTCTGAGCTGCAAACTCAGCTGATGGGCGGAATCCACTTGTCTTTTGTCCTCTTGTTGACAGTATTAGGGAAATTCCAGTTGCAGTGTTGCACAATAGTCTGTCGGGTATCAATGGACCTTTCCTTTTGGGAAGCATGTAACACTTTCTGTTGAAAGATGAACCCTTTATGCTAATTAATGTGGCTCTCCTGTGTGGTGATCTACACAGTCAGAGGCTAATGGTACAACTGCTCAAATATTACCTTACAACATAGGATCCAGATGTTATAAGTGAGACTAATGCATGCAGCAACTCACAAGCATCCAATAAAGTTTAAACACATTCTTATCATTCTAATACCTGTTTTAACAATATTAACAAAAAGATGAGCCAGGTTGATTCTGGCTATGCATTTGTCAGTGTTTAGTTGAGCTATGGGGGCCTTGGCTGAGAGCTGGCACCTGGTCTGCCTGTGTCACACAGAGAATTCATATATATTTATTTTCCTGCTTCATCAAAACAACCTGAGAGAAGAGCCCTAACCTGTACCACAATGCCAATTGCTGCTGGAATGCTAATATGGAGACACACCTACAACTTCAGTAACATAGTTTGTGGGCTTGTCTACACAGGAAAATTGACCACAGTAGCTACTGCATTAGCATGGACTAGTTGGGGACACAATGTAGTTAGTCAGTCCATAGCAATAATCACAACTTGCCATCTGGCTAGCCATTCTCGCATTGTCAGCTGAGGCTTAGAAAGATTTACAGCCAAATTTTCAAAAGTGTCCACTAATTTTGGGTGCCCAACTTGAGATACCTTAAGTATGTTTCAAATTAGGCATCCTAAAATGGAGGCACATAAAATTAGTGGCCACTTTTCAAAATATTGGCCTAGGTATTTGGGCATGGGTGGTTTTATTACTATTTATATTGCAGTAGCCTATAGCCTGGTTGGTTAGATGTGGGACTGAGCACCATAAGATCTGCAGTTTAATCATGGTTCTGACAACTCATTTAAGCTCTCTGCACCTCAGGCTTCTATCTGTAAAGCAGGATAGAAATATTTCTCCCAGGTGAAATCTGAAAACATACAGGGTTAAAATGTCCAAAACCAAACACAGTGTAGGTACAGTAAGTCTTTTAGCCCCAAGTGTCAAGATGAGTTAGAGCCTGAGAGGCACTGCGCTCTAATGAATTAGGCCTAGCTTTAAGGTAGCAGCAGCTTCCCTAGCTGTGAAATCAGAATTAAACTTGCTCCATTATAAAATACCTTTTGTAAAGTGCAAAGGATTATTAAGGAACATCCATGGCAGAATCCCCTGACTGATAGCCCTGTTTTCGTTCCTCTAGCCAACACGGCATTCGGGTACCTTTCCTCCAGCAGCTGAGATTTCCCATGCTTCACTATGAGTAATTTTCTTTCTCTGGAAATTTGACAAAAATTCATAATTTCAGCGTGCAGAATCATGGAAATGAATTGGCAAAAACATTCATACCATTTTTTCTGTACCAGGTTCCAACCATCTCTTTGTCGCTGCTTACGGAAACACTGCTGTGCCTGTTCATTTGCTTAATTTAAGATAGTTTAGAAATAGGGTTTCACGGAAGAGAGTGCTGGAGTATAACAAAATGTTAAGAAGCATTTAGTTTTTTGCTTATTACTCTCTCCCTTTTGCTTCTGTCTTGTCTTCCTTTGTGCGATAACAGTGGTGCAGATTGTAGATGGGGGCCACAAAGGGTAATACTCGGACACTTTACCATGCCATGCATGTAGCAAGTAATCAGGTATCATTGCGTGGCAAAAGCATCGCAGTATGGGGTCGACTGCTGGCTGGCATTCAGAAGCATCTCTCTTCTTCTTCTTGTTCTGTTCTCCTCAAAGTGATATCGTTCAGGATAACCTGGTTAAAAAAAATCAAAGTAATGGGGGGGGTAAATCACTGAGACAGTGGCTTACCATGGCCGCATGCAAGCTGAATCCTGATGCCTGACCTGTGTCTGTGAGATCTGTAACCCCAGAGAGATGCAGTCACAGTCAAGATGAAAAATTATAACCATTGTTCTGTAAAATGTATCTTTCTAAATATTTTCTCCAAGAAATCATCTTCAAGGAATGGTTTGGTATCAAACACTAGAAAAATACTTTTTCATGTAGAGATGGGTTGTTTTGGTTCAGCAGGAATTTGGGCAATGGAAAGTATTCTTTTCTCTCATTAATCAGGCGCTCTGGCTAAGACAATATACTGTATCAATCTTATGTTTTAAGAATTAAATGTCACTTTCTCACTAAAAATGTAAGATGTACACATTCGCAGCTGCAAAACTGCTCGTAGTTTGTCTCCAGCTGAAATAATACTCTGAAATAGAGCAAACTAACTGTTTCTCTGGTGAACTTTCTTCTACTGTTTGCAAATCAAACCAAAATCCAAACAACTGGAGGTCAGCCCATATCAAATCCAGACAATTTTAGGGACCTGTTCTGATCTTTTGTACTCTCTTCCCTGTGAATCTTTTACAAGGACTATTCATGCTGTCTCAGTTTTTGGCCATCAGACACTGACATGTAGTGTAACTACTTGGTAGGTCAGAACTGTGTTGAGGCGTTCTGCCTCACTGCTGAAAGGAGCCTACAGTCCCCCATGGCATGAACAGATATTAGGGCCAGATTCGTGCTAGGGCTTGGTGCAGGGAGTGAAGGGACGCAGCTTGCATGGCACCCCCATTGTACCTCTGCTGCTGCAATTTGACCCCAGTGTGCAGATGGGAGAATTGGATGGTAGAAGAGAAGGGAGAGGGTGAGGATCATGAAGAGATTGTGATTAGTTATCATGCCCAGGAAAAAGAAGCCCAGTAAATGTAAATGCTCCTCTCTTTGACATGCAGAAATGCTTACACTGAGCAGTGTTTGAGATCTTAGAGGATAGGGGCGGGGAGCTGACTCTTCACTTCTTGGCAATTTATGTAGTCATTTATATGTGTGTAAAACTGGTATGAAACACTACCAAATAAAAATGGTAGTGTTTCACACCCCGCTTGCACTGGTGTAAGTTATTATACAAGGCAATGCAGAATTAGGCCCTAGAAAGGAGGATCTATAGAGTTTGTAAACTACAGGAGAAGCAGCATTTTCTCCTTGGGAAATGGACACTTTTTTGGACTTTGTCAAGTTACTGGATCATTTGAGCTTCTACAGGGCTTTGTTTTGAAGTTTATAAGTTTTGCATTCAATTATTTTGATCATTCCCTGTATGGTACTATAACATTTATGGGAATAATACTTGTAAATTCCCATGGAGATTAGCCCAAGCCTGTGTAGAAAAGTCTGTATTATGTTTCAAAGGCTTTGCACTCACATAAATTATTAATGTTTTTAAACAACTTGGTCTGGAGAAGGAAAACAGAA
This sequence comes from Mauremys reevesii, assembly GCF_016161935.1. Taxonomy (NCBI): domain Eukaryota; kingdom Metazoa; phylum Chordata; order Testudines; family Geoemydidae; genus Mauremys; species Mauremys reevesii. The sequence goes on from NC_052631.1 coordinate 28,235,401, forward strand.
TATGCAGGAATGAGCAAAGTTACATGAAATTCAGTGGTTTTACCATAGTTCATGAGTGGATGTGAAATTTTCATGTGGATTTAGTTTGCATAGGATTCGCAGACCCAAATTTTGTTTGACATTGATGGAGCCAAAAGCTGAAAGCAAAACAGAATTGAAATGTTCATATGTATGTGGTTTCATCCTGAAACCATAGAGTCTCATGATCTCGGTGTGAAACAAAATCAGCCTAGGTTTCCCCCAAACCTGTTACAAATTCACCAAAAAGTTTCATTAACCTTATTGAACCTATGCTGAGATATGAGTTTGTAACAAAATCCCCAGCCATTGCAATATTTCAGGGTTTGAATTGAAAGTTTTACACACCATTAGTATGAAGTTTATGAGAAGTTACATGAATGTAGCATTTTGTATGAGTTAACAAATAATTTGAACACTCATCGTTCTTAAATTCAATTTGTTTTATTTTTCAGTTTGAAAAACAAGTTAACCTAAATGTATAACTCTTTTGGACACTAAAAACCATGGACTTAACAGAGATAGTATCAGAGAAGTAGCCGTATTAGCCTGGATCTGTAAAAGCAGCAAAGAGTCCTGTGGCACCTTATAGACTAACAGATGTATTGGAGCATGAGCTTTCGTGGGTGAATACCCACTTCGGCACATGCATCCGACGAAGTGGGTATTCACCCATGAAAGCTCATGCTTCAATACGTCTGTTAGTCTATAAGGTGCCACAGGACTCTTTGCTGCTTTAACAGAGATATTGGTTTTATGGCTGATTACAACAATTTGTGACACATCCTGCTGCCTACAACTCTCCTTTGTCCTACAATTGCAGAGGTGTTAAGTGCTCACTTCATTTTAAGGGGTCTCCTTCAATATGCATGAACCCCTTATGCTTAAGAATCGGTCCCACCTTGTATATAGCTTGGACATTCTGGTTACTTCCCCAGACCTGAGAAAGAGCTCAGTGAAGCTTAAAAGTGTGTCCCTTCCACCAACAGACGTTGTCTCTCTAATTCATAGTTCCCATTTGTTGATATAGTTGCATATTGTTTAACTTTGTCATTCAGGGTCAAATTTACAAATGGCCTCTAACTGTGTGTATGCAGTATTGCCTGTACATAAGAACATAAGAACAACCATACTGGGTCAGACCAAAGGTCCATCTAGCCCAGAATCCTGTCTTCTGACAGTGACCAATGCCAGGTTCCTCAGAGGGAATGAACAGAACAGATAATTATCAGGTGATCCATCTGTATATGCACATATATGTGTGCATGTATTAACTCTGCTAGTACATGCACACATATATGCACATATATGTGTGCATGTACTAGCAGAGTTAATTCATAGAGTCTCCTGCTTATTAATTGTGGGGAAGGGTCAAATTTTGCTGCCGTGTGTGCCTGTGTGAATTGGGAGTAATTCCACTAAAGTCTGTGTAGTTATTCCAGATTTACACCTGTGTAAATGAGAGTAGAATTTGGACTGGATCAGCTTAATTTTGTGTATTTCACTATTGTGAGGCTCAATGGGGGCATACAGCTGAAGGTAGCGGCTAGTATGAAGACACTGGTCCAATGGAAGCACAAGAACATGTAGAATGCAGAAAACCATGATCACTGTGCCACCCTTGAAGACAATGCATGTGCATTTCCACTACACTATATCAACTCCTCTAATCTCTGCATACGGCCCCACCCCATCCTCATCGCGCACTGCTGTGCTCTGGGGTATGCAAGGACTTCAATAGTACCCAGTGTTTTCACAAAGGTATGAAAGTGGGAAGGTTCCTTGCATGCTCTCTCCTAGACTTGCATACCCCCAGAGGGGTAGAGTACAATCAAGACCTGTCTGTATAGCTTAAAATGTAATGAAAAGCCTCTCTTGTGCTATGCACACCATATAAATCCTTGTAAATGAAGGGAAAGGATAATGTAATAGTAAAATGTCATGACTATTTATTTTGGCATAGTTGGGGTGTATTTCATAAAGTTTAGTGGTATTATTCTGTTTGCCTTGGCTCCAAAAGGTACCTATTCTGTATCTTTGTGAATTTCACTGTTACTCTTTCCTTTTCATAGTAAACTTTTTTTCCTCCCTTCTGAAATGTGTAGCTTGGAAACTAGATCCTTTTAATGAAGCTTTTGAGTCTCACAAAATATGATTAATCTGATTAGTGGTGCAGACTCTTTTTATGCTTACATTAACTAACACAAAGAGCCCCCCTACAGGTTAAAGTTTAAATGTGGATTACTAGATAAAGCTAGTTCTGACGAGGTTTCTATGGTGCAAGGAAAAACTGAATTTGCCTTTCACCTCATTTCAGCCTTTGTCATCCTGGTTTTTGCCCTTCTCCCTCATTCACAGCGAGGATATTAATTTTGCAGTAAAATCTTTAAGCAATTATGCAGATAGCTTGGAAAAAGCAACATACAAACACAATAAGAAAAGCTTAACTGAAAAATGGACCCCAGATATTCATTAAAAACAGATGGCAACATTGCTAACAGCATAACTTTGAATGTTTAGACTAAATTTGTATTAATCTGCCACAACATGAAGACAAAAAGGAACCACTGCCATGCAACAGTATGTAGTACTTGTACTCTATATTTACAAAGTAGTGAAGTATAGTAACTAGTCTATGAATGCCCCTTTTGATAAACAGCTAAGAAAGGCTATCCTTCTACACACAAACACATCCATCTTTAGATAGCATTCCTCTGTGGGAGGCTTGCCTTCAATTTAACAGATAATGAACTTCTTCAGATGAATCATGAAATTGATAGTGAAATGAAGTTTAGTATTTTGCAAGGCAGCATATAACCGTACAAGGATATTTATAGTAGCAAGATGTGGTTTATTAAAATAGCTTGATTTAAAAAAAAATTCACCAGTCTAGTAACTCTATTTTTTTCCAGGTAATTTTTTATTACTAATTAATTTATTTTGGAAATTATTTTGGTTGTGTTTTGTTTAAAAAATGGATATATCAAATTGGAGAGAAATAGCACCTGCAATTGCACCTAATTAAAAGTATGTTTTTATTTAGGAGCTTAACTTTTGCTTTCTGAACAATATAGATGGAAAGATTTTTAGACTGCTCTTGGGTCCTGGTAAAGAAAAACTGCCATCGAAAGCACAATGGCTATTATGGACTAACATCTCTCCTCAATGCACACTCATAATTTCCATTATTGCTAATGGAAGTTGCATGTGCCTACACAGAAGGGAGAATAGTCCCCTATATACGTGTTATACATGCCAAAACATCTGGCAGAGAAAGATGTCATGACAAAGAAGTATTTAGTTCTGACAAATAACCTCAGAAATCTTTATTTATTTTACACGTATATAGTGCCCTAAATTTACATAGCACTTTATGGAACAGAGCTAAGATACACTTCCTGTTGGAAAAAAATTACAATTTAATGAAGACAAACAAATGCAACATGAAGCATATGACAACTCTCTGTAGTAGGGAGGGTCTGAGGGTTACTAATCATGAGAAGTCAGGAGTTGTTTATCAGAGCCATGGTACTGACAGAGAAGAGAGATGATAGGGAAGCTATTCTAGGTATAGGAGGCAGTGTGGGCATGGTAGAAGGTATGTAGCTGGGAATGGAGGACAGGGTGGAAGGCTTGGGAAGAGTGTAGGGAGTACATGGGGGAAATGAAAGCAGGGGGTACTTTAGTTAGAGGAAAGATTATGTAGGATCTGGGTGAGGATGTGGATCTTGGATTTGATTGGTGATGAGAAGCCAGTGGAGGGATTAAAGTAATGAGATTAGAGGAGACCAGTGTGGACAAGGGCTGTGGCAGGTCAGACAGTGAGGGAAGAAGAGATGGTGATATTAAAGATAAAGAAGCAGTGGGGGAGATTGGACATGGGGGTGCAAGAGAGAGAAAAATCAACAGTTAAACTGAGATAACAGGCCTGGGAGGCAAGAAGGATAGTGGAGTTTTCAATAGGGATGGGGGAGAGTTATGGAGGAGAGGGATTGGAAGGAAAGTTGATATATTTAGTTTGGGAAAGATTACCTTTGAGATGGCACTTAGTTGTCTAAGAAGAGAGATGGGACAGAGAGTTAGTGATGCAAGACTTGATGGAGAGTGAAAGACTGAAGGGAGAATAGAAATCACTGGTGTGGAGGTGGCCTTATCTCGACTAGGAAAAAAGGTACCTTTTGGTTTCATTCTCTTAAAGTATTAGCTGGTCAACTGTTGGCTCCTAACACATTTAAAATGTGTTAAACCCTCTCTAAGCCCGGCTAACATGTTTTAAACAAACACCTCCTTTGTTATTCCTAGTCTAGCTGGGGCTTGTGACGGCACTGAGGAAGCAATCCTTGAGCTCCTCCAAGGGTAGCAACCGTGCCTATGACTGGTCCTTGCATGAGCCACACAAAGGGTGTGGGTGTTATGTGTCTCCCTCACCCTGCACATTTTGCTGAGCTGCCAGTCTGGCCGGGAGTAGGAACCTTGGGTTGTGCCGCTGAAAAACCTGCTTCTTTGCTTTGAAACAGAATGCTTGTTAATGTGTGCCAGAAAAAAAGTCAACTCTCCCTGCTTAACAATGAAAGTGTAAAGAGGGGTGAGCTAGAAAATATTTCAATCAAACAAAAGTACTTTTCAAATAAAACAATTCCAATTCAAACCGAGAGAATCTCCGTACCAAATTTAAGCCAAGTGTGAATTTGCCTTGTAGGCATAAAAAAACCCTATTGCTTTTCTTTATTATTAATAATAACTAACATTTATCCAGTGCCTTTTATTGTGAAGCATCCCAAAACATTCTAGAAATATAATTTGCTGATATACAATAGATAGGGAGGGAACATTTTACCCACCAGTGAGATGCAAGTCACTTCTGGGAGAAATGAGAAGTTGTTAGCCAGCTCTGCTAAAGTTTTGTTGCTTGTTGCACCCCTATGTGAATTAAAATAGTTGTTTAAACACCTTTTTAAAAATTAAACTTGGGCAATAATTGAAATGGGAACATGCACTAAAATCATAATGGCAAAGCCTGAGGTTATATTAACCCTTACGAGGCAAACTTATCCCTAGAAGAAATCCTGGCCCCATCGAGATCAGTGGCAAAACTTCCACTGATGTCTATGGGGCCAGGATTTCATTCTTGGTGTTTAACAGCTTGGGGCCTGACCAGCTCCTAAGAGTTATTGTGAAGCCCTACAGGATTGTGCTTAGAGGATGTTGGAGGTGGGCCCAGTTTGTGACAGCCTGGCCCGATCCATTTATTCCCCTGATTTTTTCTTTTACGCTGATGTCCAGTGATTAAAGTAGATTGAAACAGGAGAGGGAGCTCTTACTGCACCAGCTAAGAAGAATAGAGAACTGCTGGAAAGAGGTGCTTAGCTAGTAATAGAAGGGGAAGCTCCCTTCTGCTTTTAGCAGAGGAAGGGGAGCAGCACTACCCACCCTATCTGGCCATTACATTGACCCCTGCTGATGCAGCTCCTCACCTTCCCCAATTGCTGGTTCCTGACTAGCCCTGGGTGAATATTTGTGAGTATGAAATGTCATGAACCTAGAGTAATTGTATGAAATTTCAAACATTTGAAGTGCATTTTCATTTGGTTACTGTGACGGCTGCAAAAGTACCATAACAGATGTTTGTACTGCTCTTGTGAATTTTGAGTTGGTCTTGATATGGTCTCCTGGAATTAATTCAGATGATATGATTGGTTGAAACTACCCCATGTGATATGGTGAATGGGTTAGCAGAAGCCATTTAGATTCATTGTCTTAGATGGAGCAGCTACAATCTGTGTGTTATATTTGAACCAGTCAGAAGGTAACTGATGGTACTGCAAGCCTGCTACATTATGGGATGGAAAAGAAGTAGTGTAGCTGAGGGTAAATGTGGGTAAATGGAGTTTACTCACTTCTTATTTAGGGAATATGTAGTTTAGTTTAGGAGTTTACTCATCTGCCATTTGGGGAATGTAGAGTTCAGGTTAGGTTAATTTATCAACTTATTTTTTTCACCACTATACCACTATGAAAGAGTCATCATGTATTCTTTCCACCCCTGAAGATCAGGAGAAGGTGAGGCACTGCCTGGGATCCCCTCAGAAACACCACGTTGGAATGTGTTCAGTTTACCAGATGCTGACAGTGGTTGTGAAGCCACCTGTCCTTTCCCATAAGAAGAAACCACCAGGTAGGTGTATTATTTGGGGGCAGTGGACTACATGGCCTCTTGGGGTCCTGTGGAGGACACCAAGATTGTTCAGGTCAATCCTTTTGCTTTCCTCCACCATTACATTATTATGTAGTTTTGTAATAGGAGGGCTGGTATATTGCATGCCTTTCCTATGGTGAGGATGATTTTACTGAATACTTTGCATGTACATTTGGCTCTGATGAGACTGTTTTACACCACACTTGTGCATGTAGTTTAGTTAATGTGGGGATTTCCATGTTTTTAATTTTGTTTCCTCTTGGGGATACAGGATATGATTCTCTACTTGTTTAGACCATTGATAGACAGGTGCAATCCATTGACCTAGACCTAGCCAGACTAGAAACATTTTGCATGAATGTATATTTATTTTTGTAAGGCAATGCAACTACATTAGTGTCCAGCTGGTCTAAATGAATCTAGGATCAGGTCTAGAGCATGTATCTGTTATAAGGATCAATAATGGTGAGGATACTCTATGGGATCCTAATAGAAAACAGGTTATCTGTCACTGCATCATAGCAGAAATCAACATGAGTCATGTGCTTCCCTTGCTTTGCATGCCCAAAATCTCTCTTCTTTGGGAGCTTACTATATCCCCATGGACTGTAGGAGGGAGATGAGAAGAACGTCTTGCAGCCGTATGACTACCGGTGGGGCCAGAGGAAGAGTCCACTACTGTCAGTGCAGCAGCAGAAGTACCTGCACTGACTGCTTCTGACTCCTGGGCACCTGGACTGCCTGCATTGTCAGTTGGTAGGACATAAACCTCTGACTGAATAGCAGATGTAGGGATGTGTCTCCTGCTGAGGAGTCAGAACTTCTGGTCATCCAGGGTGTGCTCCTGGTCCTCCAGAGCCTGTTTATGTGGACAGAAACCCAAAATGAGAAGAGAGAGGGAGTGACTTTGTTTCGGGGCCAGCCCTGGCCTCCACTCAGTGGAGAGATTTGGCAGTTGCTCTGACTTCTCTCATTTCCTTGTAGTTGCTAATGGCTTTGTGCCTCAGTGCAAACCATACAGTAGGAGATCTTGTAGATGCAGGATTTGGCCCGTATCTCCATTATATTTCTGGAGGTGGAACCAGAGAGCATACATCCTTACTACTTCTGCCTCACCTTACTTTGTATGTCTGTATATAAAATGTATTATAAATACACCTCTGCCTCGATATAACGTGACCTGATATAACACGAATTCGGATATAACGTCGTAAAGCAGTGCTCTGGGGGGGGGAGGGCTGTGCACTCTGGTGGATCAAAGCAAGTTTGATATAACGCGGTTTCACCTATAATGCGGTAAGATTGTTTGGCTCCCGAGGACAGCGTTATATCAAGGTGGGGTGTGTGTGTGTGTGACTATGTGTATGCTCTTATTTACCCCGTCTCATAACAACCACAAGGAAACATCCAGTGAAATTAAAAGGTAAACTAATTTAAAACTGATAAAAGGAAATACTTCTTATCCCTTACACAAATAACAAGTAGAATTCAAGATATCTTGATATTAGATATTATATCTAATTATATATATATATAGCCTCAATATTATATATATATTATATTATATATATTATATAATATTGAGGCTATATATATATATATATATATATATATAATATTGAGGCTAAGACTCCAGTAGAATTAAAAAACAGGATGATACATATATTGAATGGAGACTTTGGAAAGTTATGATAATATCGATAGTGACTGTAAAGGAATCTTAACTTGATGCATCACTACCAGGTTCCTCTGTAGTATGTAACCCAGAGTCATATTGGTATGGAGAATAATTTATAAAGAGTCTTAATCTAGATGCTTCAGATATAAACCAACAACTAAGGCTAAAATGTTCAATCCTGAGTGCTTTAATTTAGGCACCTAAATAAGTTAATAAGGGTCATGGGATGTATAGGTACACATGTGAAAATCAAGTCACTTATTTAGTTACCTGAATAGATTTAGGTGCTTAACTTTAAGTAGCCAGGCTTGAACATTTTGACCTAGCAGAATTCTCTATTAGGGAAGTTGAAAACATTCCTTCTACATATCTGTACTGGCCAATGTCAGAGACAGGATGTCAAACTAGACAAACCTGTGGTGCATCAATTTTCAGTGCAATGCCAATAATGGACTAGTGACTGTTCATACCCAGAGGAAGATATAGTCATTGACCCAAAAAGCTTACAGTCTGAGATCTGGTCTACACTAGGAGTTAGGCTGATGCAAGGCAGCTTATGTAGACCTAATTATGGAAGTGTCTACACTTAAATTTCGCTCCCGCTGATGTAACTGCCCTGATATGCAAACTTAATTACTCAACCTCAACAAGCAGCGTAGAGTCACAGTTGATTTGTTAGGTTGATGCCGTGTCAGTGTAGACACTGCGTTGCTTATGTCGACTGCTACTGGCTTTCAGGAGCCTTCCCATTATGCACTATACTGACAATTCAATCACTGTAAGCACTCATGGTGAGGATGCACAGCACTGACACAAGGAGCAAAGTGTAGATGTGAATAAGTGATGTAATTACTGAGGCAGCTATATGTTGACATAAGTTAGGTCAACTTAATTTTGTAGTGTAGACATGGCCTGAGACAACAAGCAATGTTTAAATGGTAGGGAAGAGAAATAAGTCAAAATAGGTAACGATTTGTATGTATTCTGTACATTTTTGTATATTATAAATCAATAAAGAAAATGAATAACAATGTTTATAAATATACGTTACCTATATCCAACTCCTCCCAATATATCCATTATTAGTTGGCCATTTTCCAGTCAGTGTCCCCAGAGGAGTAGGTACTGAGGAGGGATTTGAAAGAGAGCATGTACTGGCCTTTTGGATAATGTCATGCAGGACGTTTTATAAATGGTGTGAAGTGTCAAAGAAGTCAAAGATAGCTCTGAGGAAAGTAGACGAGAGGGCAGTCAAGGCTGGTATAATTGTTGAAGCAATGGAGTGTAGGACAAGCACAGGAGTGGATAATCAGGAAGGAGCAGAGTTGTGAAGGGCGTGGAAGGTAAAGAGAAGAAATTTGAACTTGATGTGGTAGGAAAGGGGGGAGTCAGTTAGGGGATTTGTGGAGAAAGGAGCAGGGTTGACATAGCAAAGAACTAGAAACTCACTTGGACTAATAATAATGCTGCCCCTTTTTGACCTGAACAGCTAGCTAGTGTGAGGCACTGGGGATGTTGCAGTTGGGAATAGAAATTAATGATGGAGTCTGGTGTTTTCTTTTATACAATTGTGTTTATTTAGAGAGAGTGTAAAAAGTCCTGCTTCTCCAAACACGAGAGGAACCAAAAAACAAGGGATACATTTTTTCTGACAGCTCCACCACCCCCAGAACATTCCTCTAGGCTTTTCCAGGGTCACTGCTTGGCTTTCTTCCTGCCTTTGATTTGCTCTCATTCTGTCTATTTTACACACACACACACACACACCCCGCCCCCACACACAATCGACCTACCTACCCACCCACTTTCCTGGTAGATTCACAACTGCTTTTGTCTTAGGTGGGGGACTTGTGATTAACTTATCATGACAGTTATGTCAATTGAAGAGTGCATTCATACCCAGTCTCAGATATTTATGATCCATACAATCACTTCTCAGCATACCAATAACAATACGAAATTAGAAGAATTGCTGTTAAATAATAGAAATATTTGATCTATTATCTCTGTAGTAATAGAGGTGGTAAAACTGGGATTGAGGCCCCTTGTGCTAAATTCTGTGTAAGCAGAAGAAAAAAAAAAAGGTAGTTCCTGCCCCAGAGAGCTCACAATCTAGGATGAAGTGATATATCTAATATTCTCTCTCTCACTGTTCATATTTTCGTAAGAATGATTAAAAACTGGTTCAAGAATGAACACTAGAAAGTGGCTTGGAATGTTGTTTTTTCTAACTTGGAAGTGGGATATATTTTAAACCCTTGTCTACAATATACAGTATTTGAATGAGAAAAGTTTGAAAGTTCTCTGCTGAAGACTGAGTTAATTTGTAGTGAATAGGAGAGAACAAGGGCTAAGTGGTGCCCTCTACTTTGAAGTGCAGAGAGGGGAACAAAGAGGCCAAGAAAGCAGCAGAGAAGACTTAAACCGATGGAAGAATTGGGGTGGGGGGAATGGGAAGGAAGGACTAGAATCTGCATGGGCTACTCTCCCTCTCTTTTCCCCAGATCTGCAGGGGCCCTTCTGTGAAAACATTCTGCAGTCTTGGCTTGGAGCGGGGTGATGTAACATGGGGAAGAAAAATAAATGAAGGAGAAACCATAGATGTAGTCTGACTGTCTCTTGGGGTGTTTGCCCAGATAATTCCACAGTGACTAACTTTTGGATACGTTTGCCAGAGGTTGTGGGCCTATTACAGGAGTGAGTGGATGTGTGGGTAAGGCCTGCAATGTGCATGTGGTCAGACTAGATGATCATGAGGATCCTTTCTGGTCTTAAAGTCGTATGAGTCTATAAGCTGGCAGAATGAAAAGAGCAACAGCTGTGGGTGTTGGTGGCTGGAGAAAATCAGCTGTGGGAGATGGTCAGATTCGTAGGAAGCTGGCTCAGAGTGAATGGCACTAGCTAAGAAAGTACTGGGGGGGCTGCTTCCTGCTGTGCTGGTCAGATCAGCATGGTTTGGCTGCTGGGAAGGTTGGAGCATACTTGCTGGCAGCCTATGTTTTTTGGCTCCTCAGTTTATCTTTTCTGTTTTGAACAGAATCTGGCTGAGAATGTTACATTTGAATGGTTTAAGGAAAATTCCCATTGGGTTCCTTTCACTGCTGCAGAAACAAGTAACACAGAGAGCGTCTGGCAAGAGAGCTCTTGGTAAATGTGTTTGACTCCAGTTGGATAATGCATGGGCGCTGTGTGTGGAGATTGATCTCACAATTCAAATTTTTTTATATCAGTCTAGGAATCTAAGTAAGAAAAATACAAACATTAGTGGCCTTCACATGCCACTCTGCCAAGACAAAAAAATAAAATAAAAAAATAAAAAAGGGAAGCCCAAGTATGCAGGTCTCACTTGAAAAGCCTAGACTAGCGGGCACTGTTTAGCATGGAGAAGAAATCAGTATATTTCCTGAGTAAGTGCTTTAGGGTCCCGAATACTCAAGCAAGTTATCTATGATCTAGTCAAGATGGCTACATTGTCACTGGCAGTAATTCCTCTAGAGGAGTGTTTCCCAAACTTGGGATGTCACTTGTTTAGGGAAAGCCCCTGGCAGGCCGAACGGGTTTGTTTACCTGCAGCGTCCACAGGTCCGGCCGATTGCGGCTCCCACTGGATGCGGTTCACTGCTCCAGGACAATGGGAGCTGCTGGAAGTGGCGTGGGCTGAGGGACGTATTGGCCGCTTCTAGAGTTTCTGTGGCTGCTACCATCAATGGTAGTATCTGAGGCTGCACTCACTGCAGAACCCACCTGGCTGAAGGGCTCCAGCCTCTGATTTTTGGCATAGAGGCTGATTTTTTACTTTGCCATGTGAGATGCCTCCTGAGGATTAGTTGAGTAGGCCACAAACCTTCATCTGGAGGAAGGCTGTGAGGTCTCTGGCCACTAAAGTAATGGCTACCAGGGAAATATTTGAGTGCTAGGAGTCAGGTGCTGTTCCAAATCCCAATGAAGATCCTGAAGACAATGCCATCAAGTTTGGTTGTGGCAGCAAGTGCCCTCTGTTGCTTGGCAAGGAGTAGTTGCACGGTGGGGTCAAGCAAGCTGGCACCTTGTGATTGTCCTGTTTGTTCTGGCGATGGTATTCATCTCTTCTTGCATGAGCTGAAGTCTCAAGCTCAACTTCTTTCTTCCTCTAGTTTAACCATTTTGAGTGTGTTTGATCGTGGATATGCTGTCCAACCTGGAGGAAGTGAGGGTTATTGTGGCAGGGTCAACTCAGCATCCAGGCTCCATGGAAGCTGAAGCACAGCTGCTGCCTTTCCTCTGAGCTGAAGAGCAGAGCTGTCTGACAGACCTAATTGGCTCTAGGTTCTCTATGCTCAGTTCTCACGCTCAGCTTTCTCACCTTTTGCAGCATATCCCCCCCAGAAAGGGCATGGAGAATGCTGCACATGTAACCATAGCAGCAGGTGAAGCAGTGAGGTCAATGATGTGTCACTACCGGGACCAGGGTCCAAGTGGCATTTTGGCGGTATGTGGTCTGGCTGTCACAGCCACATAAAGGAAGAAGGGGAAGTTTTCCATTATAATACTAGCTTTTAGGAGGCAGCTCTGCCACTGAGCTGGTCAGTCAGGTTCTGGATTTTGCAGCTGGGTTGTAATGACCCAACTCCCATTGGGTTCTCAGCACAACAGCGGTGTTGTTGTTTTATCATAGTATGATAATATAGATTTATTGGTTTGATATGTGGTCACCTTGCCTCATGTTATCAGGGCCAAGGAGCAGCAGGAGTTCAAGGCAGGTTAGATTGCGGGCTTTTTTCCTGCTCATGCCCACGGTTCACTTGCCCCACTCAGGATTGCAACCTAGTCCCTCCAAGTTATATGCCATACCATTTATCCTATCCTCATTTGACAAATAAAATTAAGGCATGTGCTATATTATATTTTGCATTAAATGGCAAGCCCCCCATTTAAAAACTGTATAACAATAGTAAGAGGTGCTATTTTTAATAAGTGTGGCTGATTAAGGCCAGAACAGCAAGAGGAAACTCTGACGTTGGAAAACAGGTTTGACATGCCAACGATGCTATTATATTCATACTTACAAGAACCTATGACCAGCATCCCACTCATCATTAAATTATTCTTATTACCTCACAGAGTAATGGAAGTTTAAAGACTAATTATATATTACTGCAATAGTACAGAAAATGAGTTGCTCACTAGCCATGGTTTCCTTTTCATCATTATTTTTTGGGAAAAATTCTATAGATCCTGTATCTACTGCATGTATAATGAAAAATATCAATAAAATATCCAGAAAAGGAAAGATGCATCTGACGAAGTGGGTATTCACCCACGAAAGCTCATGCTCCAAAACGTCTGTTAGTCTATAAGGTGCCACAAGACTCTTTGCTGCTTTTCCAGAAAAGGAAATTATCTGTAGATTCACTCATCCACTTTGGTGAGTAATGAACCGCATAGAAAACTTGACCAAGCTTTTGTAAAAAGAATCTTGGAATATAACAACAGAAGACTTTTTTCTTTTTCTTTTTTTAAAATGACTTTCAAATAGGTTTAACCAGCTTGTTTACAATCAGTCATAGTTACACTTTGTCAAGATAATTAACACTGATGTTACTTGTAATGTTTTCAATTATATTATATTGCAATAGACATGAGTTTTATATTTGTATCTGCATATCTTTACAATTAAAACAGTGCACAGGACAATCTAATTTTTCCTCAGTATCAGAAGTAAAAGATTAAACAATTGTGGGAAAGTTTGATCAAACGAATTCTAATGCCTGCAATTTAGCAGCTTAACATCTTTTTCTCTTCTGATTGGTTGATTTTGGTTTGTCCTGTTCTTTTTTTTATTGTTTTGAAATGCATTCCCCCATCGTGGCTGATGGTTTCTTATTAAATTATTTATTGATATGGCAGACACATGTTGAATAGGTTCAGTAAATTTCACAAGTTGTTGGAGTCTAGTTCACTCGAATAAGGAGAAAAAAATGCTTTAGACTCCTTAGGACAAAAAAGTCATGTTTCTGAGCTTTTCTAAAGCATTTAATAAAGCATGAAAAGATATGACATCAATCCCACTAAACACAAGGGAAAATGAATGATGTTACTGTAAATCTTTACATCAATCACACCCGGTATTTTTGAAAACAATATAGTTTTGTTTGCATTTCAGAAGTGACAAACAACTCTTCTGACTGGCTTAACATAGTTCCTTTCCATTAGTCAAGACCAGAAGCAAGTCAGAATTAAAACGTGGCCCGTGGTTGCTAGGCAGCTGAGTTGTCTTGACATGGTGGTTAGTTTCCTTTTCATCGAATGACAACAGTGAAATGAAAGAAGTTTTGAAAAACTTGATAATGGTTTTCAAAGGAGGAGGATAATTGGTGGTGCTTGTGCAGCGCTGTGTGGAAACTTTCAGACTGCAGTAAGGGAAGACTGTCACTAAAAATTTAAACTCTTGTACACAAACTTGACCTGGAATCTTCTCCAGGTTTTCAGCAGTTCATTTGTAGAGCACTTCTCTCAGCCCAAGGGGTGCTGGGATGAAAGAGTTAAGACAGATGGGTAAAGCCCCAAAGGAAGAAAAGAATCAATAGGTGTGATTTAATCCATCAGTGAAAGGGAGGAATTAAGTAAAATCTTTTAAATGGGAAATGTGTAAAAGATCTTTTGATAGTACTTAGACAATAAAAAAATTTTTGTCATATGATTGCAATTGAGAGCTATACCTGCATTTGATCTGTAAAATAAAATACAGATTATTTTGGCACATTATGCCGGAAATTAAGGAATTTTCCTGCTGTTTGTTTTTTATATTCTCTAGACAATAGATAATTTAATTCAAACAAATTTATCCTAGATGACAAAAACCTAAGGCACAACAAGATGATTGCAAGGTAAGCTTTTGCAGCCAGTGTTAATGATGGAAATTAATGGGACATTAATATTAATAACAAAGTTACTATGCAGTAAAATTTCTGTTAAACTGATATAAAAGTCAAATTTATGTATAACTGTCCATATAATTAATATACTTAAAAAATGAGCAAAATGTATCCATAATGAAAGAAGGGACCAATTAGGGTTAGATTAACATTCATGGTTATTTACAGTTGTTTTTGTACTTGTTCTTGTGCTCTGACTTCCTAAAATTTCACAACCCAAAGATTTAGAAAAATGGGGTTGTTTAGACGCGAGGTGCAATGAAGTGGCTGCAGCCATTGTGCAGACACCACCTCTCTCATTATATCCTCTCAATCAACACTCGGCACACAGGAAACCGCAATAAAGCCCATCTGCCACGGTTAATCTGCAGGCAAACCCACACCCATGTCTGTGCCCGTTACTCTCCAGCCTTATTATTCTCAGATCCAAAGCTTCATAAGGGATCAGCCAAAGTCCATTAAAGTAAATAATAGCTAGAAATGACAGGCTTAGCGAGGATTGGGAGGAAGTTGAAGACCAATCTGAGCTGTGAGCTCTGATTAATAGAGAAAAGCATTAGGAGAAAAGGGGAGAAAAATGACCTCAGCCTGCTCCAAAGAATTCCTGAACCTTGGTTGTTAGGGCAAGTGCTACCATCTGAGACGTTAGTGATCCTTGAATTTCCTTCACTTTGATGCAGCTCAAATGGGAAAATTTTGAAGGTTCAGCAAGGCCCCAGACCTCAGCTGGAAAGCCGTCTGGAGTCAACCCTGTCAAAATTCTCTTGTGTAAAAGAAAGCCTTTATTAGCTAGATTGCAACAAAAAAACACAGACTCTAATAAGAAGAGAATGCATGCTATAGATTGCACATACATTAATTATTAGATGGTATTTAATTGTTCTTAAATGTATACTAGTGCAGTGTGAAAAAGATCTTTTAAATACTAGCCATAGCAAAAAAAAAAAAAAAGACTCATCTCCCCCCCTATTTTATTTTGTTCAATTTCATTTTAAAATAGGACATTCACTTCATTAATAAATGATAAAATGTACTGCTTGGGAGCATTGGCAGATAAGGTTGATGGCTTGCAAGGATGTTCTTGTGTAATGTTTATTCTCCATTATCTCAGCTGTGTGTTGTACATGAACAGACTATAAAGAAACCACTGCCAAGTCAGCACTACACAAGAATTTCTTTCTTTCCCCCTTTTGACAGGCTAATAGAGTTAAAAAAATTAATTATTTTAAAAACAAAAACCTGGAAAGTTCGAAAACATTTGCTGCCGTTTCCCTATACAAATTATTTCCCTCTCCTTACGTTATAATATCTGCATGTGAATTTTTGACCACTACTAACCATAAGCAAGTCTTCTACTGTTCATGTTAGTATCCCCTGTCCTTTCTTTTTAAAACTTCCTATGCAGTGTCTAATAATGCATATCTTATATCAACCGTGCAAATTCTGGTGAAGAAAACCCTAAAAAAAAGACACTTGCAAATGATTTTATAACAGTATGAGGAAGCAGCTTCTAAGCTAATCAATATCAAACTGCAAGCCAAACAAAACTACTCAGAAACATCTGGTGCAGTTGTACAGGTGTTGGACAATCCCTGATGATTTCTTAGGAATATATTAATGATCTGGATGAGGACTTTCTGTCAAGGAAGCTCATTCTATGATGCATTCCTCCTAAAAGTTTATATTACAGTATGCAGTTTTCATAAATAAAATGTAGGGAATGGTGGTTAAAATGATGGCTGTGCCAGGATATTGCTGATAACTTGGCTAATGCGCTGTTCGTGTACATTTGATGCAATTTTCATATTTTAATCTTAAGTAGAACCAGAAATGACAATTATGAAAAGACAAAATAGATACTACCAGCAGCTGTAATTGCTATCTATGCTGCTCAAGGATAGGCAAAAGACACAGTAAATCAATATTAAGTTCTCCACATATGCAGGTATCACAACAAGGACATCATATAACATCATTATAAGCAAATCCTAATACAATTTGGACAGTTCTTTCAGAGAATACAGGATGAACATAGAATGTGTGAACCTAACTAGTTCTCTGTAGTTTCAGCTGGTGTCTTAAGGAAAAAGAAATGTCGGACTCTTTAAAAGCATCGTGATCTTTTTATAGATGTGAATGTATGTGGGGGGGGGGAAACAATTTGCAAATATTTTTTCTTAAGTGAATGCACATTATGGGCTTTATTAAATAGAATTTATACAGTTTTCTTTTTACCCTTCTAATGTAGTGGAACTATAAGACATTAAAGGGTTAAATGATACAGGCTACTTATAAAATGGTAAACTAAAATACCTCTTATTGCTAATTAAACCAACCATTTGAATGACATGTATTTGGATCACTTGGGCCTGAGTGCTCAAACTTTGTCTTATTAAACAATTCCTTATTAAAAATGTATATTCTGGCATTAAAGAAATTGTGCAAGACTTTCAGAAAATCAAGGGCAAATAATATCACGATGCAGCTTGCATACAGGGTTTGTTGTAACTAAAATGGAATGAAATATGGAATTGTAGAATGCAGGCAAGATCTGCATGCCAGCAAAACGTAAAGGAGGCAAAATCATTGGAATAAAGTAATATACCAAATATGGACCACTCCCCACTGCAAAAAAAAGGAAGTAAAACCTGCTGATATATGGAATCTTAATATAAAAAATAAAAAATCTCGTGGCTTTTTTTTTAAACTTCACTGTGGCTTTAAAAATAATGCTTATTAAAGCATACAAGAGGAACAGGTTTGACTTGAACTCTAGCCTTTTGAGCACATTTTATATGACTATTTACTTTTCTTTTTAAAGGAGAACACAGTAACCCACAGCACCATCTGATATATACACTATGTTGCCTCTGATATGTTTTCTTTCAAAATGAACATGCTCAGAAATATCATATTCAATCTTTCATAATCATCATTTAAAAATATTAAAGCTACATTCACAAAGCACAAGCAGTACCCACAAATTATTTTTTTTAAACTTTTCTTTGTTTAAAACAACATATTTTCACATTTACTTCTCCTTTTGTCTTCCAGGGTAAGGCTGACTAATGCCAGTCATATATAGCTTTCTCTAAGAACTGAGCCTCGCTTTGCATTTAGACATGTTCATATTGAATTTTGATCTTATATAATAAAAAGGGAAGCGATGGAACAATTTAATAATATTTTTGCCATTTTGCTTAATAATGGTATAAATAATACTATAAATTTAAATGGGTTTTGGAATGTACTTGTTTACACGGGAACAGAAATAATAATCTCTCAGTAACATTCTATCAAATGGTCCATCAATCAAAAGAGTCCATCATTAGAATCAAAGTATCTTCTTTTGGTGAGAATTAAAGAACAAAACAAAACAAAACAAAAAACAGAAAACACATTGTGGCATTGAATCCATGATTCTTGGGTTATTATAGAGTAACTCCAGGCTGTAGTTCCTCTTATGTTATTGGTTAGTCTCCCTTGGATATTTTCTTCCAGTTATACTCTTAAATGTATGTGTGGATCACAGATATTCCTATGGGTTTTTTTAGATTAATGTAAGACCCTTATTCCTCCCAGGAAATACTTACCATTCAGTAAAAATATTCTACACTTTTACTTTAAAACACTAAATTTGAATCTGTATGCATACCCACACAGATTTGCCCAACTTCAAAATATATATTAAAATAACTACTTATATTCTTTAATCATTTCAGATGCAGTTCAGCAAAACTGAGTTTTTTCAAAACATACCAATAGATTGCATTTTACATATTATGCTATTTGGAATTGTGACTCCACACTGCAGGTATGTAGCAAACCCCTTTATGGGGATCACACATATAAATGAACTCTCCTTAGCAGAGTAGAGTCACAGTCCTTATTTGTTTCAATAGTTTGCAATGTATTCATTGCAGTTCTGACAACAACACAGATTATACTGAAGCTCTACTCATAAAGTTCTGCAGAAAAAAACATGAATTTACTTTGAGAAGATAATACCATATATTTTAAAACAGAAATCATTTTCTTCCACAGAGTGAAGAAGTAGCTTGAATATGGAAACATATGTACATTATCTAAAAGCTTGTGATTGCAAAATTGTCTGGACAACTGTGGATATAACTCTGAGAAGTTAGGGCCTATTAACTAACCATAGCATCTCTCAGGCCTTTATATTACCTTAAGTTGTTTTTTGGTGGTTGTTGTTGCATGTGTCACCTTAGAGAGCAAATACTTTGCCTTATTTACTAGCCAGAAAAAACACTATTTCTCTTTTTCACATACTGTAAACGACAAGTGGTTAGAGCACCCTTCTTTTTCTATGTTCTCTCTCCGTTTCAGAAAAAAAAAAGTGAGATAGAGGAGAGGATTGAACCTAGAACTTTTAGGGATTTGGGGTCTGTTCTCTTCCCGAAGATGAGGAAAAATCAGATTAAACATGTGACCCTGTTTTAATGTATTTGGACAGGAGCAGTTCATCTTAAAGCATCCCTGTTAGGGATTCCCTTGAGCCTTTTAGACTCCCTGGGATTACCTGCAAGAGAGCTGGGACTTCATTTCTACTGTAAGCATGCTTACATTTCAGGACAAACACGACAACAACAGTAACAAATAGCCCTACTATGTCTCATACACTGAGTGTGGGCAAGTGTCCCTTTACCAAGCTGTCTGCAGGAATGGATTAAAAACACAGCCAAAATTGAAATAAATTATATAGGGTGTGAGGGAAAAGAAATTTGTGTGTGTGTGGTAAAGGAGGAATGAGGTGCTGTTTATCTCACCATAGCTTACCACTCTGTCTCTCTTTGGATAATAATCATAGGACCCAGATGCTAAGACTAAGTGATATTTTCCCACAAGCAGCTTCTGTCTCCTTGGCAGCTTTTGTAGGCAGTTGTGTTGGCAGCTCTGGATCTGCCTCTGGCTCTCTTATGTGGTATTGCTCTTGATGGGCTGCCGAGGCTGCCCTGTGCTGCTGGATGCCATTTTCCTCTGTCAGCTCTTGGGCTCTTTGGAGCTTTATACTGTGCAAATCCCTCCTGAAAAGGGTAGATGGACTTTTCTGAGGGAAAAAAACAGAATCAGTCTTCCTGGCTGTTGTAGATATTAACTGCATTACTAGTTCAGATATTCAGGAAAGCTTAATCCATTTTGCAGTTACCTAATTTTGCTTCTTTCTCTCCACAGGTTTAATTTTTGCCACAAATTAACCATGAGGGTACAATCTAAAGAATTTTGTTTCTAGTTTGTACCCATTATTTTACTGTCATTTATTTTCTGTTAATATATTATGTTTCCATTAACTTACTTTGTCCTTCTCATTTAACATATTACTATTATGATATGAGGATACCATAGAGCAAACATGTGGTATCTCATATATCAATATGTAATTAATGAAGTAAGAGTTCTATACTTTGGACATTAATTGTGGATTCATTCCCAGTATGCTTGTAGACTGGATCATATTTCATATCCAATTTATATTTAAAAGTAACTTATTTGTAGACAGTTCTGCATATCCTCTTTTCAGAGCATGATCATGAAAAAGTATTTTTAAATGTTATTCTTTCCACAGTATGTATGTCCTATATAGCCCACATACTATATTTCCGTTGCATATTTAATATTTTCTGGGACCAGAGAGAGAATTTTTTCCTTACAAGTGTAAAAGTGGTTTGTAGTTAAGACTCTTGAGCTTTTTTAAAAATAAATAAATTAGGAAATAGTTTTATATATAAACATTTTCTATGCTGGTCTCCCTCTTCAGCACAGTGCATTCTACTTCACTTACAGCTGTGTTGAAAAAACAAACGTTTTAAATAGTGATTAAATTTCTCTTTGTGGCTGCATAGCTTCCAGATTATTAATTCTGGATTTTCATTATAATAAGTAAATTGCATACCTGCCAGAGGATCGTGATGGAAATGCAGGTGATGCTATCCTAACTTCATCCATGAAAACAGGTCTCCAGGTCATTTGTATGGCAGTCCCTTGTGGAATCCTTCATGAGGTTTCCAGCCTGTCTGATACCAAAAATGCACAAGAGCACTTGTTAGATTGTAATTATGAGTTCACTTTCTAATTACCGTAGCACACAGAATTATTTCATGGAAGTTTATTTGACATTAAAAATGTATTGACTGATGGTTAACAATCTAGTAACTTTTAAAAATAGATCTAGTGGAGTCAATGTAAAAAAAAAACACAAATAACCCCCCAAAACAAAACAACTTTAAAAAAAATCAACCAATTTAAATGTTCTCCTTGCACCGTCACTATGTCATTCTGTCTCTGCCAGAAAATTACTACATTCCAGAGATTCCTCTATGAAATGAACTCAATCAATATTCTTAAAACTCTTTTATTATTATTTATTATTAGGCTGGCATTAAAGGCCTGCATGGGTTGCTGGCCATCTGGATTGATATGTAATATTTTTACTGACCTTTTTCAGAACGGCTGGTGCCACAAGGGTCTAGAGGAAGACAAAGACCTTGACTAAAAGAATTGGTCATGTAATGATGCAAACACATTTTTAAGAAGCAAACAAACTCCAGAGCCGTCAATAGGTGACCATTCCAAACATGCACAACTATGTTACCTTATTTACGTTACCCTTCCCTGCAACCCAGTTTTGTCAGTTTTCACTCAATAAATTTACGGCTGTGAAATCTTACTCTTATGAATGGTCCTCACTCATCCAAATACTTCCACTAACTCCAATAAAGCTGTTTGCATGAATAAGGACTACTCATGTGGTCAATGGTTTGCAGGATTGGATCTTAGAGTGAGAGCTCTTCAGGGAATAGGTCATGTATTTTATTTGTTCAATAAAGTGGCATAGACATTTGTGGTGCTGCCGATGTAATAATTATAGGAATATTTTAGCTTCTGATCATGTCAACGTGTACATAAAAAATTTAGATTAATTGGAAACCACCTAAGACTTTTTTCTGGTAACATATAATATTTTGCATATTCAGTATATGTAGCTGTTTAGCAAACTGCTGAAGGTACCATTTTTGGAATGACTTACAAAATCTGTAATATTTTTTGTGTGACATCTGGTAGATGACAGTGGCATATTATATTGTCTATTCACATGGCTACTGGCTCCTTCACTTTCCTAATTAAACTGAGTATCAGAGGGTAGCCGTGTTTGTCTGTATCCACAAAAACAACGAGGAGTCCAGTGGCACCTTAAAGACTCACAGATTTATTTGGGCATAAGCTTTCGGGAAGAAGTGGGTTTTACCCATGAAAGCTTATGCCCAAATAAATCTGTTAGTCTTTAAGGTGGCACTGGTCTCCTCGTTGTTTTAATTAAACTGACAAGATTTAACAGGGTTTTTTTCCCGCTCCCTTATTGCTTCAATAATGAAA
Organism: Mauremys reevesii; assembly: GCF_016161935.1. NCBI lineage: Eukaryota > Metazoa > Chordata > Testudines > Geoemydidae > Mauremys > Mauremys reevesii. The sequence goes on from NC_052631.1 coordinate 28,257,602, forward strand.
GAGGCAGTTTTGTCTCTAAATAAACTGTAATACTGTAACTTGTGGTACTTTATAGTTATAGAGTAAAGCTTACATTGTACTTTCAAAGCCAAGGGAAATTTATAGCTGTTTCAGGCCCTGTTTGTCCCAGTAGGTGTCACTGCTGGGACTGCAAGGTGGCAACCTCAGGCCTTCAGTGTATTTTTTTTTTTTAAAGATGCTTGACATTGAACATTAAATTAACTAGATGCCTATATGACACCTCTTTCCCCACCTCTATCTTTCCCTTGAAAGAGGTATCATTAAGGTAATCTTAGATTAATATTAGTTTATGATTATGTAAAGATATGTGGAAAATAGGTTCATATGGGATGTCATGAAGAAAATACAGGCTGGTCCAGTCTTGTTAAAATTCTGCTCTCTCATTTATCCAGTGCATATAATTTTTTTAAAATAGGAGAGTGAAACATATATATTTTTTGTTGTAATTTGTCACTCAGGTAAAGGTCAGGAAAGTAGATTTTGGGTCAGGGCTGATAAATTTTCATGACAGCTGTGGAAGGTTGTTGAACACATATTATCTTTATGGGAGTAATCTTATTTTCATTATTTGATATTATTTTTTAAAAATCTATTAGAGCTTACAAGTTTTGAAAAGTTTTTCTAATTGTTTATAATCAGAAATAGCACTGTGTACCATGTGCTATAGGTGTTGGGCACCTTTTTGAAAACTAGAATGTATTAATAGACTTTAGGGCCAGAAGGGACCATTATAATAATCTAATCTGATTTCCTGCATAGTACAGGCCAAAGAAATTTACTCGGTGATTTCTGATTAAGCCCATAACTTCTGTTTGGGCTATAGTGTATCCTTTAGAAAGATATCCAGTCCTGATTTAAAGACTTCTAGTGATAGAGTCTCTGCCCATCCCAAGGCAAAGTGTTCCAATGGTTCATTATGATCACTGTCAAAAATGTGCCCCTTATTTCTGGTCTTAATTTGTCTACCTTCAGCTTTCAACCATTCAGATCTTGTTATGCCTTTTTCTGTTAGATTAAAGATGGGTCTGTTTAACCCATCATTGTTTAGATAGGAAGTTTCAACACTTACGAAAATGGATAATCTCCAGTGAGTTACATCTTCTGTGGCTAGTGGGTTGTTTTGATGCCCATGAGATTCAGTAAGATTCAGTTCCTGAGTACTTCTACCCTGGCATATGGTTTGCACTACATTTAAAAAAACAAGAAGTCTATGCATTTAATTCTAAATATCTTAATTTTTCGTGAACAAAATGTCTCAATCTTCAAATTTTGTTTTTAAAGACGGAACTGCAATCTTATTTTGAGCTAGAACTAGTGATACTTTTATTAGCACAAAATACATGGTTGTTCATAATGTTAAATGCTACTTACAGGAACCCAAATGGAAGATTTTGAAGTTCTCCATCTGTGTGTTGTCACCATGGAACCCTGATTCTCCAGGTTTTCAATAATTTATTTTTCTAGTGCTCTCAATATAAGTTGTTTGAGCTTTGATGTATGTTTTGCTTAAGCTAGGAGAAATACACATATGAAATGCCATATGCATACAAAAATTCCATATTTGAATGGTTTTAAATCCCAAAGTTACATGGGGGTCCTGTGCACAAAGAAAAATGATTACTCATTGATTTTAGTCATATAATCTTAAAGTATCTTAAAATGTCATAGAGGCACATACATCACAGCTGGGATAAACCTTTATAGTCTCCTTACTTTTTTAAAAAAAGCAAATTTATACTGCATGTGATGGCTTAAGGAAAAAAACCACAATTATTCTGTATTTTACGCAATATATTTATCAGTAATCCGTTCTGCGTGCAACTTTAAGATAAAAACTTGAAGTCATTTTACTACTTGCTTTTCCAAGTCACTTACAAATAAAAAATTGCACATAGTGAGACTGGCCAGTAGAGGCCTCTCTAGATTTGCCTTATGATGAAGAATTCTTAGAATGTGCCTTGAATCAGACGGAGTTAGCAAAACTACTTGAAAAGATTCTTTTGCATGGGGGGGAAAAAGATCACTCTTTAATGCCCTTTTAAGTTGCAAGATGTTGATTAATGTTGCCCTTTACATTAATGATGTTTCAAGTAAAAGAAAACAAATTTAAAATGGATAAATTCTATTGAGGATGCATTAATTAAACAGAGACTTTACCATATGCTGTGGCTGGAGTGCTTGCTGGCCTTTCTGTTGTTGTTACCTGTGTAAAATCCACCCCATCCTCTACATGAATGCCCAAGCTGAATAGCCATTTGAATGAAGGCTTTAGTTTGATTCGCCATACAAGGGGTACTGTGTCACTGTGTTTTCTTTCTAGGAGTCACTAAGTGATTTCTATATCTGTTGTCATGGTGATATAGCAAAGCAGGGGAAAATGGGGGCAACTTCAGGCTTTCTCTACACCCTCTGCACTAAGAACTAAGATGTTGTTAGCAGGCCTATAAAACATTGGGCTTTATCTGGGCCTTCTTTTTGTTCTCTGATTGTCAATAAAACTCATTTTAAGGGTAACAAGGACATCTAAATGTCATCTGTCACAGTGTTAGAGAGATTAAGTTTGTTTAGGAACTTGTGCTGGACAAAAGGCCACTATTTGTTCGGCAGATACAAAGCAGTGTTGGCTATCAGTGCTCTTGATTTAGAAGGAGGCCCCTGGAACATCTAGGAAAGATCAGCTCAGTTGCAGGTGATAGTGAGAGGTCTCTTGACATGACAGCGTTTAAAACAACACCAAAATAAATATGGTTTTGAACTAAAAGCTATTTTATTGGGGGTGGGGGAGGGAAGAGTTCCATATCCTTTGTAGACAGCACATTACTAAAGTAGCCTCCTAGACCTGAGGTAAGAAAACAGCCATTGACAGCCGTCGGCCTGTTTAAAAACATGACACACACACCTGATAGTCCTCGAATGAATGATAAAAGAAGAGGGAAAAGAGGGTTTTTTTTCCAGGGAAAATCCAACAATAATAGGTGCTGCATTAACTCAGCATTTACTCAATAATGAGGCTAAATGGAAAGTACAGATTAATGAAGACATTGGTGTTATTAAAATCAAATCCTGTGGTTCATATGCTTTTCTTAATAATGAACATTGTGGCTATTGGAGAGGAAGAACAGGATTTTTTTTCTATTAATTTGGCACACATCCCAGATCTCATTCAACCAGAACCTATCCAGTGCAAAATGCAACCCATGGCCTTTATGTTCCACAGTCTTTCTATTTTATATTTGTGTTAATCCAGAAAGAAGGCTTTTCTTTTATCAAATTGAAGAAAAGCAAAGGGTGATCTTCAAGCCTAGATATTAATTAAATAACAGACTAGCCATATTCCTCTCAACACAAAGGTTGGTTAAAGAATAAGTACTAAAATATACATGTGATTATCCTTATTTGCACTACCTATTTGTGCACTTTTAATATTTTTGTGCGCCATTAGGAATATAAAGGAATAATGCTTGTGAAGTGTTTGGAGGCTTTTTAAAAACTGAAACATACAGTAGAATATCTAGGTCTTAGACAATTTAATATGTTTTAGTCTCATTCTGTGAGCTTGCACAGTTTTGGTACCAAAAGCAGCGTTTGAAACAGAACTAAACAATGGTTGGCAGAGCTAAGTGATATTTTACAATATGGTCTCTGGGGAATGTTTGTTTGTAATATGGAAGGAGATTGAATATCTTTCTTGGGTGTATATCTGTTTGTTGATGTTTAAGGCTAAATCCTGCAGTACTGACTCCACTGGGAGTTCTGCTTGACTATCACTACAAAATCTGCTCCTTAGTGAAGTGATTTTAACTATGTTGTTCAAGTAGCGTTTCCTGGTGGTCTGTAGAGTGAAATATTTTGAAAATCATGCAGTGTGGAACTGGGAAAGAAGAGGTGGCCCACGGGAAAGGACTCTTTCTCTTCTCAAGTAGTCTACAAATGAAAGATCTGAAGAAACTCTGCTTCTTAGTAAATTATAGGGGCTAATTCAAATCAATCTGATAATTTGATTCTTCATCTGGATTAAAGATGGTTTGTGTTGCCAAGTAAATTATAGCATGTACTGTACAAACTTTAAATCTTTTGCATAGCACAAAAATAAGCAATTTTGTGCAGGTGGAAGTGAAATCACTCCAGAACAAGGTCTAAAATCCTCTTTAAGTGCTGGAAGTAATGTTGTCTCATTCCCTTCTGGAAATGTGACTGTAAAAAATTAAACACGTGTAAGTATTAAAACTAAACATAACATGCTTCTACTTTCAGTTCCTGTACTAAGAATTTCCCTGCCTGATAACTTAACATTTAAATACAGATCCTAAGCTACATCTGCTCAAGGGGGTGTGGGGCCTTCGGAGCCATCTTTTGTGAGACCTGGTTTCTCGGACCAGTTTGGGACTGATCTAATTTCTGGTGCGCATTAGTGTAGCCCAAGGGAATCAGGATAGCCAAATTGCAGCTATGGCTCCAGCCATGCCCTCTTGTCTCTTCCCATGCCCTTGAACCATGGAGATTACAGAGGTGGTTTAGAGTCCCTATGCCACCCAAGGATTCCCCTTACAGAGGAGGAATTCCCATGCAGACAATTAAGGTGGTTTTCTGGCCTCTGTGCTGCCAGATTGGCACAAAAAAAATTAGACCAGGAGGTCAGAATCTGTTCCTTAGTATTCCATATTGGAATCAATTGCTAGACAAACATGCAGCAGGCTTGTGAGAAGGAAGTATGTGGCTTTTTCTTTGCAGACTTTTTTAGTTTGTGACCTGCTGCTCTCCTGTTCTTTATTATTGTAGGTATGTGGTCTGCTATTCATTCAGCCATACCAAAGATTCCAGGGTGTTTACAAAGTTAAAAGGTATAGCGCAAGCCAGGAACGCCTGAGTTTCCTTTCCTGCTTGGACTCTGATTTACTGTCTGCCTTGAGAAAGTTACTATACCTCTGTGCCTCAGGCTCTCATCTGTAAAATGGGAATAATAAAGGTTATCTGCCTCATGGAGGTATTGTATGCACTAATGGTCACAGGGCACTTTGAAGATGTAAAGTGTTCTGTAAGGGCTAAGTGGTATTGTTAACAACAACCCTGATTTGTTTGGTGGTTTTGCATTAAAATTAATTTCCACTGCTGTACAGTATCTTCTATCTTTTAAAAACTGCTTCTGACTGTGATGCAAACTAACAGATATGATTTCTGGTATTCTGGTATTGATTCATTTTTCTATTATTGTAAAGTGCAAATTGTTTCATAATTTTTAAATTAAAAAAAGCAAGTGGCATTTGAGAGATGCCTTCCTTTGGCCCTGCAGCAGCAATACTGTTGGAGGCCTAACTACTTGTGCAAGTAATCCCATTGACTTTATTGGAAATACTAAGTACTAGTCAGTGTGAGAAAGACTTGCAGGATTAGGCCTCAGTTAGGGAATGGTTTTAATGCCATCTAAAACCTGGCCACCTTCTCTAGCTTCAAACAAGTTCTAGCTGAGTAGGATTAGAGTGTTCAAACTGGGACACTTGGAATAGTTTCGAGAGCAGAAAGCTCTCTGTAGAGCCGGATCCTGCAAACTTTATTAATGTAAAACTTTCAACAGGAATTTTGCATTGGTAAGGTCTGCAGGATCGGGCTATCAATCTTTAAGCTTCCCACATGCTGTTGGGAATAAATAGGCAGAGGTGCCTGGGACTCTTCAGGAGCACAGAACTTCTTCATTAAGAGCAGGATTCAGATACCCTTTCTTACATTGAGAAGTCCCTTACGTCAGTGGGACTAGTTGTGTAATGTACTGTTTGAATGGAATCTCAAAGGATGTAATCCTGCCAGTTAGTGGGTGTCTTAAACTCCCCTGGAAGTCAGTGGGAGCAGAGGGCTCTAGCCAGTTGGCAGTATTGAACCTTTAATGTTAAGTGGTGGAATTACATAGGTGTACCTGAGAGACTTGAAAGATTCTTTTACAGCAGCTGTTAAAAAATGAACAGAAGGAGAATGATGAAAATGGCTTCTTCGTGTTTTTTATCTGCTACAGACATTAGATGTGGTTAAGTTTGGTTAAGTGAAACATTTTATATTGTTGTTTCTGATATTATTCCTGCTTATGATTTAAATAATGACAACAGCAATCAACTAGCTATATATACTAAAGAGAAGACTATGCTGTGGTCTTTCACTGAGTTAGCAGAGTCTGAAGATGTTCATTTATTCCAGTTTGTGACTGTATGTGAGATCTGTCCATACGCTCTTTGCAATAAGTTTAACATTCAAATTGCAGAACAATTCGAGTTAGAAAAGTTATTGCCATTTACAGTTAATTCCAACAACTAACGGAGAAAAATCTAGCAAGAAAACAAAAGTGTGTTTTATTATAGTTTTACACCTATTAAGTTATTGTGAATTGCTAAGGTTTATAAAGATCTTTGAAGATGAAAAGCTCTATATAATATTATTGTACTGGCTTGGAGAAAGTGAAAAAAGAAAAAAACCTGTTCGTCCTGATATAATCCTTTTAGAAATATTAACAAATCCAACTGCTTTCAAGTACTGGAAACATTTTAGAAAGTGCCACCAAACTGCTGCTGTTGCTCTAGGCTATCTTATCATATACCATAGCATGCATGGAAGCAAAGCTTAACTAAGGTCATTCTAATGAATTTTAAACAGTTACATGGACCTAATTGACTTTAGGTCCTGTTTGAAAGGCAACTTCTTCATGCTGCAATATCTAGCAGACACCCAAGTTGTGTTATCAGCCAACTCTGCATTTTTCATCATCTGAAAGAGGTATGAGTAATGCTTAGTCTATGAACTCCATGCAAGTGTGTGCCTTTTCCATAAGGTGTCTGAATAATAGATTTTTCAACTTTTGAAAGGAACTGAAAATGGATGTTGTCTTGCTAGCTACCCTTCCAGCTCTAGTTTCTCTATCCCAAATTTGGTACAAAAATTATTCTTGGCTATAAAAAGCCAGTGTTTTACCAAACTCTTTTGATATTGGTTCTTTCATCCATTCACAAGAAATTATCTTCCTTTTAGTCTAATACAGTGTATAGAACAGGGATCTCAAAGTCCAGATATCCTTGATTCCATTTAGAACTGTACAAAATTGAGTTGTTTGCAAATCTGATCTTCAGAAGTCTTCAGTATCCACAATTCATACTGAAAACATATCATAGGAATTGGACTTTGGATCTGATCCAGCATGCCATCCAGTCCACTATCTTCTCTCTGACAGTGGCCAGTGCTATTTGATTCAGTGGAAGGTGTAAGAACCCTGTAGTCAGCAGATGAGGGATCACCTGCCCCCCATAATAGTTGGAGCATAGTTGAAGCACTGAAACATGAGGCTTCATATCCTTTCCAAAATGTTTGTTATCATTACTTATGATTAGTCTGGATATTCTTAATATTCATATAAATATCCAGTCTCTTTATGACTCTTGTTAAGTACTTGGCCTCAACAATGTCTTGCGGCAAAGAGTTCCACAGTAGAGATGTTCTGAAGCACAATTAAAAGCCAAAATTTCCTGCAAAATAAAAATTCTGAAAAATGTCAATTTAGGACCATTGAAGCATGTTTTCCTTTATATTAAATTACATATGTTATATTTAATATGTAAATAATACAATTAATATTTAATAGACTATGACATTTGAAACAAAATGAATCAACATGCTAGTCAAAAACTTAATTGAAATCAACATGTTGTTATGAAATGTTTTTATTTTGACTAAACTGCATTTTTTGATGGAAAATGATTCAGCTGAAAGATTTTCAACCAGCTGGATTCTACAGTTTAATTACCTATTGTGTGTTTCTGCTTCTCATTTTGAACATGCCACCCTTTGGTTTTAGTAAATTGCCCTTGTTCCCATACTGTAAGACAGAGAACAGAAGCTTGGAACATTCTCTAGCCCATTCAGTATTTTATACACTTTTATCATCATATACTCGCTTCTTCATCTCCTTTCCAAGTTAAATAATCCCAGTCTTTTTAATCTATCTTCATATGAAAGCTTTTCTAGGCCTTTGATCATTTTTGTCACCTTTTTTGAACCTCCCTCTAACTCTGCAACATCCTACTTGAGACGGCAACCAGTACTGTATGGAGATATACCTATCTCATAGAGCTGGAAGGGACCCAGAAAGGTCGTCAAGTCCAGCCCCCTGCCTTCACTAGGAGGACCAAATACTGATTTTGCCCCCACTTCCCTAAGTGGCCCCCTCAAGGGCTGAACTCATAACCCTGGGTTTAGCAGGCCAATGCTTAAACCACTGAGCTATCACAGTATTCCAGCTGAGACAACACCATTGAATTAAATAAGGGCATTTTAAAATTATCCATATTATTCTCCATCCCATTTCTTGTGCAACCTCAGATCTTGTTAGCTTTTTTGATACTGTTGAACATTGAGCAGGGAACCTCATTGAACTGTCTTCAATATCCCTCCAGGTCCCTTTTCAAAGTTGGTGGTTTGTGTTATGCTTTGAACTTCTGATTTGAATAAAAACTCAAACTGAGACTGTCAGAGCCACTGAATTTCACCTGCTTTTGTTCTGAAACCCTAAATTGCCCCAGGTTCATGCAACAGGTTTGTGAACTGTTTGACAAACCTGTGCTGAGGTTTGAGTTTGTAACAAAACTAGGCAAGTTTTTTGCATTGTTTTTGATTTTACAACAAAAGCTGTGTGTAGTTTGAGTTTATTCCTGTCTCCAGCATCATATTGTTGTATGTACTAGCTCTGTGTTTCATACAGTTCACCTATCTGTAAAATAGGTATAATACTTTCCTATCTCACAGGATAGTATGAAACTTAATTATGGTCAGCCTGTGGCTGCATCATCCACAATCAATTAGGGGATTGCAGAGGAACACCACACTGACATCAGTGCCTTCAGGCAATCTGCCTGCAGAATACACAGGTTTACAGAATATTTCCAGGAGCGGTGGGAGTATGTACACAGGAGCAGCAGCAGCTGTGTCATGTACTTGGGTGCTGCTTGTGCTTTCACCATTCCTTGGACCTCTGCAACCTTTGTTGCAGAAGGAGACGGGGATACAGCAGGCACAAGAGACACCTTCTTTTGGGTATTTTGAGATACTATGTGGCATGATGCTGTTCCCCTCATAGGTCTAAAACAGTGGGAAAGGGCTGCCCACGCTGTCCCTGCTCGGCTCCTTGCAAGGGAGGCCAGAATAAATGCTAGGAACGTGCTTTGTAATTCTTCAGTGAACCTGTATAAGGACAAACTGTTATATTTATGAACTTGTTTTAATATGATTTGTGCAGTGTGATAAAATGGTGTCTAACCCTGGCTGTTGATGCCTCTGCCATGTACTTAAAAGATAATCTTTAGTAAATGATAAATCCTGCAATCTCACCCCAATAAAATAAAACCTCCAACCAACCAAGAAAATGAACAAAAATAATCCACATCCTATTCCTAATCTTGTCATGCTCCTCCCTCCCCAAAAGCCTGACAGAATTTGCCATGCACCCTAAAGATGAACAGATTTTACCTTCTTTGGACCTTGTAGATGGAGTATGTTCCAAAATCAAGACTTCTCCCTTTTAGACTGAGTGTCCCTGCTGATCAAGACTTTGGCAATATCATACCATAAAAAAGTGGCCTCTTGAATAGATATCAAACCATTTATGTAAAACCGTATGCCAGGGATAACTTCTAACTAAGCCAGATCACGGGCACATGACATTATAGGTTCTTGTGAGTAAATGTGTGTGTTTCAGATAAGGCTAACCTTAAATCTTCATCTTGATTTATTAAGTTTGGTGTTGGCTTCAATGGATCTATTCCCATAAGTAAGGACCACTGCTGCTACTTATCATTGATTGTTTCTTTGGATTTATGTAAGGATTCCAGGATCAGACCCTGAAAAATAAAGAGGACCCAGGGCAGATATTCAAACCTCAATACTATCTTTCAGTTTTCAAGAAGGAACAGCAAGAAAAATGCTCTATATATTGACATTAAGATTATTTTGGTTCTCAGCTGAGCACTTCCAAACTTTCTCCATATATCAAAGTACGCAATGTGACATTTTTTTATTTTATATCAGGACTACTACCTCATTCAGCCCAATTCCTTCATAAAGGTTCTGCAGACTTTTATTTTAATTTTTTTTGTACTTTCCTTTATAATTTTCAAGAGATCCACTTTGCATATGACTTCTCATTTATTTCAGTGGGAATCCACACTGGCACATTTCTGTGTAGAATGAGGGCATAAGTTTGGCCCATAGCTATTAAGTATTCTGGGCATTCTAAAGAATTACACGGCAGTACATATTCTCCACCTTCAGATAGTGAAAAATGTTGAGATTTGAAGCAGGAAAAATTTGAGTCTTAAATTATCTTGTTCAATTAACTGGAACATTTTAATTTTTACTAGAGCTGAGTGAGCTTGAGTAAATGTGATGAGTTGGAAGCTCACTTCATTTAGCAGATATCAAAAACACCCAAAATGTTGCCCAGTTTAATTCACTCTTGCCACGCTGGAAAACGCACCTTTTATATAAGGTCACTGAACAAAAAAAAAAGGCCAAATTTTATTTTGATACACAGGCATAACTCCCAGTGACATGAACTTGTCAATATCATAAAGCAGAATTTGGCACTTAGCAGCAAATACCTACTACCAGATGCAATGCTTACCACTGGGAGTTATTCCCAATGAAGTCAATAACAGTTTCTCCAGTGTTCTGAATGAAATATGTAAAGTCTTGTTCTATGCCTTAGGTTATCTCTTTTTCCTTTCCTGTCTCTTATCAAATACATACAGTACACTAGTTTGTTCAGTCATGCTCAATAATGTGGATTTTATTTTTTGGCTTTATAACCTGAGCTTAAGGGGGTGCATTTTGTGAAGAGTGAGTCAACCACATAAATAGTGGCCACTATGGAGCTTAAAAGCTACAGGTTTTAAATTAGAATGTGCTTTTTTGTCAAATAGCTCTCTGTCGTTCTAATACTGTATTAGTAACAAAACACAAGCTTTTCAAATCAGAAAAGAAACTTTAGTCTGACTCTGCCTCACACTTAACTTTGTATCCTTGTCAAATTGGACTATGTTCATCAATAAAAGCAACATCTGTCTGAGGATGTAAAAGTGCTTTACAAATATGAAAGGGTCATTGGGTGTTTTTTTATGGACTAATGTTTAAAAATCAGTTTTCGATAAAGCATCCTTTCAATAGTAAACCCTGGTTTTTCTTTTTAAAAAAAGTTACTTAAAAAAATTAAAGATGTGTCTGTTCCCTGGAAATTGTTTAGAAAGGTCTTTTGTTGGCTCAAGAACAAACTGCTCAGGCCTATACTCCTTCCTCCTTCACTTTATTTCTGTACCCAGTCATGCTTCCATTTTCAGTTTCAGCTCTTTTGCTACTTGTAATTAGTAAACCCCGTTTTCAAAGTGTGGGGAATGAGGTGCACTATAAACAAATCAGTGAAACTGAGTATACACAAAGTGCTCTAAAATTCAGAGGGAGTGCAAAAATATTCTTGTTTTAATCCCTTTATAATAATCTTATAGGTTTATTGTGACAATAGAAATTTTAGAAGGAAATGTTATTTAAGGTGTTCCTTTAACATATTAGAATAGTCTGAATTCTGACAATTTTTCATTTAATTTTTGTTTGAATTTTTAAATGAATTTGTTTTAGCTGTAAGGTCTCTTTTGCCTTAGCTTTTCTGAAAACATTCATGTGATTTAAATTTTACTAGCATGAATGCTGGAGGAAGATGAAAGAATTTTCACTGGACATGCTTACAGTTATCCAAACAGGGAATAAACACAACAGCAAGTGATTTATCTGAGCAAACACAGCTACCCAATACTTGTTCCATATTTGAGTAGTGAATATGGAAAACTGGTACTTCCAAAAATCTGTGCACAGTCAATGAAGCATATTTTTAAATACTTCCAAACAACTAATAAACTCAAGGGAATTGAGGTTTTCCTAAATATCAGATAAATTATTAATTGCAAATTATTTGGTCGATTCTCATTACTTCCACCTCAGATTACCTCCTTGAGGAATTATTATTTATTTATCTATGTATGGATGAATTAACTGAGAACTTAAACTGAGATGTTAAGGGCCAAATTCTCAGAAGTGGTCTCTACCTTCAGTGCTTTCATTTTTTGGTGCCCAAATCTAGAGATCTAGGTTCTGATTATCAGAGATGCTACATATTTCAGATTCCAGTTGAATTCCATGTGTGCTGCAGGTATTCAGTAACTTTGAAAATCAAATTCTAGGCATCTTAAGTTAGGAAACCAAAACAGAAGCATATAAAACAAAGAGTTCCTTTTGTAACTTGTCCAAGGTCACACACACAGTCAGTGACAAAGCTGGGAAAGAACCCAGAAATTCTGATTGTACATTAAGGTGTCAAACTCACTTCTGTGAAAAGGGACAAAGGGGGTGTGTGTGTCATATTCTATTCTTCCTCTTTTACTGATAACAATAGAAATGTTGCATAAGACATGGAGAAATAATAAGCTTTTATGTAGTAGGAGGTGGCCCATTGGAAGTACTGCCCTGCATGATTGAAAACATGAACTAAAGCTTGGAGAGATGGTCTCCTGAAGATCTACAGCTGTCAGTCCCAAGTGATGGTAGGTGGAATAAAGTGAAGTTGCTAGTACGAAGCATACCTTGCATGACTCTGCACTTTGCCCTCCTGTCTGTTCACTGACCCTGAGAGCTCTGAAGAAAGCTGTGGAGAAACCATAAGTTATACTGCACCTGAGCAGACTTTCTCTGCCTTACAAGGGGTAAGGTAATGAGATTCATCTTGATTGTGTGCTTGAGACTTGGTCCAGCCTTCCCTCATCTGCGGAGCACAGGTTAGTGGGTCTCCCACACACAAAAAATGATATTTGTGCTAAGTGAGAAATCACTGGAGCAACAAACTGCCATCCAATAGAGTGGGCAAAGACTCCTTCAGTATATTCCTGGGGCATACACCAAACATTGTTGTGATACAGCATGGCCAGAGGGCAGCAGGAGAGGATTAGAAGGGAGCCTTATTCCCTGTAAGGGGAAGAAAGTTTGCTATAGATTAACTAGAGCACCTGATGCCAATTAGAGCACCTGAAGCCAGTCACATGATAAAACCCCTCTGCTTCAATCAGACAGTGTGGGAGTAGGAGCAGAAAGGATTGGTGTTGGAGCAGAGAACAGTTTGAAGGGAAGCAGAGGACAGTTTGGAGAAGTGCTGTGGTGGGCTAAGAAGTCCTAGACCCTAGGTAAGGGGCACCTGGCTTGTGCAGAGGGAGGGCAGGAAGCCCCTCCCCCACCCAAGCTGAAGGGCAGGAGAGGGAAGTAGCCCAGGGGAAGGAACTGTCAGTTCAAGTGGTTCACCACTATCCTCAGGGCCCCTGGGCTGGGACCTGGAGTAGAGGGCGGGCCCAGGTTCCTCCCTCTCCACTCCCCTCCTCTAGGACACTAGTGGGGCAATTAATATTCCAATTTAGGGGCAAGAAATGGTGCCCTGAACTCCCTTCCCCTCCCCCCCCCCCCAAAAGAGACAGCGTGAGACCCATCATAATAGTGCCGGCAATTTGCCACATTGTGCAGACTTCTAAAGCAGATACAATTATTGAAACCACCCTGGTAGCCACCTATGATGCCCTGGCTATGGACTGCCATACAAGCCCTAAAACTGTCACACACAAAGGCTCCACAGGAACTCCACAATTGGCATGAGCTCACTGTCTGCCTCTGGCACTATCTGTCAGAACCTCTTCATCTGAAATCAAGGTAAAGAATCTAAATACTGAATCTAAATACAGCAGGACAAAGGCACAAACCATCCTTGTAACCCTGGGCAACCTGGATGTTTGTTGATTGACAATGTGAATGACAGTCGGTCAGTCTAAATTATCAGCTACTTATCATGTCAGATGTCACCCGACAAGATGATGGCCACTAAAACGGGAATAATGTGAGACGTTATAAAGCCTATTATCTCCTGCTCAAACCATTTCTTCTAAGTATCTCCAAAGCTCCAGCAAAATAAACCCAGAATCCCACATATAAAGTACAACTGGTTTACCAGGAGAGAGTGGCCACTCAGAACTCCATTGGGACACCCCACTGAAGTCTCAAAGGAACTTGTCCCAACGGACCCACTTACCCTCAATTTTGGGGATACATAAAAATGGCCATACTGGGTCAGACTAATGGTCTATCTAGCCCAATATCCTGTCTTCTGATAGCGGCCAATGCCAGGTGCTTCAGAGGGAATGAGCAGAACAATCAAGTGATCCATCCTTTGTTGCCCAATCCCAGCTTCTGGCAAACAGAGGCTAGAGACACTGCAGAACATGGTTTTGCATCCCTCTCCCTCCTGGCTAATAGCCAGTGATGGACCTAACCTCTATGAACTTATCTAGTTCTTTTTTAAACCCTGTTAGAGTCTTTGCCATCATCTGGCAAAGAGTTCCACAGGTTGTCTGTGCATTGTGTGAAAAAATACTTATTTTTGTTTGTTTTAAACCTGCTGCCTATTAATTTCATTTGGTGACCTCTAGTTCTTGTGTTATGAGAAGGAGTAAATAACACTTCCTTAATTACTTTCTCCACATCAGTCATTATGTTATAGAGCTCTATCATAGCCCCCCTTAGTCATCTCTTTTCCAAGCTGAAAAGTCCCAGTTTTATTAATCTCTCCTCATATGTTCCATGCCCCTAATCATTTTTGTTTTCTGAACCTTTTCCAATTCCAATATATCTTTTTTGAGATGGGCCAACCAGATTTGCACACAGTATTCAAGATGTGGGCATACCGTGGATTTATATAGAGGCAATATGCTATTTTCTGTCTTACTATCTATCCCTTTCCTAATGATTCCCAATATTCTGTTTGATTTTTTTGACTGCTGCTGCAGATTGAGTGGATGTTTTCAAAGAACTAATGATGCCAAGATCTCTTTCTTGAGTAGAAAGAGCTAATTTAGACCCCATCATTTTATATGTATAGTTGAGTTTATGTTTTCTAATGTGCATTACTTTGCATTTATCAACATTGAATTTCATCTGCCATTTTGTTGCCCAGTCACCCAGTTTTTTTAGCGTTTGTAACTCTTTGCAGTTTGCTTTGGACTTAACTATACTGAGTAGTTTTGCATCATCTGCAAATCATCTGTATCCCGTCCTGCGGTGACATATGCGCGGTCAATATGGGGATAGTTGAAATCCCTCATTACTATTGAGTTTTTTATTTTTATAGCCCCTCTAATCTCCCTGAGTGTTTCACAGTCACTGTCACCATCCTGGTCAGGGGGTCGGTAGTATATCCCCATCCTTATGGGGCTATGTGGTTGGAATATTCCAACCATTGCACAATATAGCAGACAGCAAAAGGTTTTGCCTGATGTGGCAACCATTCACACAAAGCCTAGCTAATCAAGGAGTGTCTGAAGTTGTTTATAATGGAAGATGAGTACAGCTTCTGGTTAGGAGGCTTGTAAATAGAATGTTGCCTCTTAATAAAGAAAAAAACCTGAAGACATTATTAGAACATTTCCACTGTTGTTAAAACATCTTTTAAATTGCATTTTAATTTCAATATACAGTAAAGACTGCATCCTTGATTTCAGTATGAACAAGGGCCTGCTCTTTCATACAGATATAGCGGGGGAAAGTCACAAATGAAAGGATGCACTCTGTTGATAGTGATGACAAACCAGGGGGGAAATTATCACCATATTTTGAGCTTGACTTTTTCATTAATATTGTAAAAAATTGAACTTAGAATAGATTTTCATTCATACTTTGTTCATGAAATAAGGGGAAAACCCCTATTTCATTATATACAATCAGTGGCTAGCACTAACAGGATATATTGTAACCAGAAGAGATGGATTGCTGCTCATTATACTAATTCTGCTTCAAGAAATTGTGAGATGCATCTGGATTGTGAGGCAGAAAAATTTTTTATAGCCAAGAAAGATAGTGAAATAGAGCTGCTGAATGTGTGTGTGGGTTTAAGGAAGGTAAAATCAATACACTTGATTTAGTGTTGTGCATCTGTTTACTATTTAGATTTATTTGCTTTTGGACCGATTCTGCCCCTTTTACTCACATTGAGTGATACATGATTCTGTAATTAATCCCACTGAGGTCAGAGGAACTTCTAATGGAGTAAGGAACTAAATCAGCATGCATGAAGGCAGCAGAATCAGGCCCTTTCAAATGTAACTATTTATCTTAATTGGTAATGTCATTACATAGATACCACAATAAATAATGCTTGCTATCTATCTAGACATTTCTAATACAGTCATCACTATCATATGAAGCAAAGATATGCTTGTTCGCACTTTGATTTTATTCATATATTATGAAAACACAATTCTCCATAGGTCAATCTGTTTCTCTCTTGTGGTGCATTCTGCAGCGTTCATTTTTTCACGATTGTTCCCAAGGCTTTACAATCTGAGTTCTCATACTTTAGCCTGAAATGGGCTGTGTAAAAAAATTATCATTACACAATCATCATTTCTGGCTTAAGAGTCTCCAAAAGACAGATTCTATGCAGTAGTCATTTCATAATGATGGCAGCCATGTTACCTCAGCCTGGGCTCTCTTAGCAAAGCAAAGATGGGAGGCCTCCAAAGAACACACCTGGATACCACGGAATGTGGTGTTGGTGAATCATTAGGTGGTACTCTGAGTCAGCACTGAACTAAAAGCTCAGCGTGATACCATAGGACACTGATCTGTAGACAGCATTGTCTGTAAAATGAGATTTAAAACTGAGGCTCTCAACATTTGTAGTCACTGAAAATCCCAGGATGCTTTTTCCAGAAACAGATGTGTTTACCCTGAGCGTCCTGGCCCAATTCCAATTTTTGGAGAAGTTGCTCTTAACTCCCACCTAACAGCTGATGTATTCTGTTGTTAATTCTCAATGGCTATCACATTCTACCTCTGATGTGGCTATATTTCAATGGTGGGTGCAGCACACCTTTTAAGATGGCTTGGGTTCCTTCTTAATTAAAAGTTCTCTATAAATGTATAAGGTATTATTTATTATTATACTTTTCATCTTATAATTCAATTTGTGATTAACAGAATTCAGAATTTAAATTAATTGCATTTTGAATTTACCTACCCTTTAGCTATATCACTGCCTTCTACATGGTGGAATGTGGGCCCTGCTCAGGTTTATGAGATTATCATTCCTTTGTTTGCTGTATATAACCCCCTTTAGTGGCCGAGGCAATGGGTATTGTCCTTCAGCTCAAGTGATCAGATCCTATGTGTTAAAAGTAGACGACCATTAGTTCTAACCTCAGTATGGAAAGCCTGTGTGACCATGGAACTGTCCCACTAAAGTGTATCAGAGAGCCAATGGGAAATTGAAATATATATACTGAGCTGTTTTTTCATAGATAATTGCAGGAATTCTATCTAACCTTGCAGACCATTGTGGGAGTATGTCACATACCAGGGGAAATGGATTTTCTACATTATTATTAAAGCGAGTTTGTGTTTACAGGTCTTATTCCTAGAGGGCCCACAATAATCTGTACAAATATTAGGAAGGGAAATTATTTTGAGATATTCATTCCAAATCTGCTGGCTAATGATTACGAAAGTAACTTGCAGTTTCACATGGTCTTACTGCAAAAGGATGTGCAATTTTAGCAGCTTTTGAATGAGTTTTGCTTTGAGTTTTGAGGTTCATTTCAAACCCCAAACTCAAAGTGAAATTCAGGGAATGCAAAGTCATTAGATCAAAACCTAAGGAAATATTTGCACATACCCCTGAAACCTTTGAGTCTTGTAGTGCTCTTGTCTCACTGGAGAATGTGAAATGAGGAAACATCAGGGCTGCAAGAAATAATAATAAAAATAAAATACTAGATCTTGAAAAACAATCTGTGAGGAGTCAAAAGCCCTTGTCAGGCAGTTGCTCATTAAATTTATTGCTGGATATTGCTAGCAGAAGTTCAAAAAATATTTTCCCCAACCTGGGACCTAAGCTACTAATTGTATATTCTCCTGCTTTCTTAGCCAAAATCATTATCTTTAACAAAAGCAAAATTAACCTTATTGAAGGAGTGACTGTTATGTTGTTTGTGTCATTAATTTGAAAAAAAAATTGTCCTATTAATTAGTTTTCATTTCATTTTCATCTAGGAACGTGAAAGCCCTTAAATGCTGCAAGAAGTCATGCTTATTGGATTCCTCTTCCTTATATTTAGTCCCATGCTCTGAATTGGTCCCTGCTGGTTAACCAAATGTATGCACATTGGGGTGCGAGGGGAGGGAATTACACACAATTGTTGCAAGAAGAGAGAATAGTTCATTAATTCTAATCCTCCTCCACCAAAGTACTTTGGTCCCTGAGCCAAAGTACCTAAGATCACTGTGTCTCTACAGTCCTTCTCCTTATACCGACATCTCTTCTGACATCCTGCATTTCAGTTCTCATATTCTTCAGTTCAACTGATAGAAGCCCATGTATTAGAAGAAGGCCATTTTTTGTTTTCCCTTTTCTTTGCTTTTCTGCAACTAGCTAAACTGGTTTAGAAGGACTGATGGGAACAGTAGCAAGCCCAGTCTCTCCTTGTGTAACATTTGCTGTTAGTTCTTGCTGTCTCCAAACAGCTTTTAAAAATCTGCTCAATGGACAGGGTAAAAGGAGGAAGGAAAGTGAAGAAAAGGAAAATGAATACCGTAGTATCACTAGCTTTCTCAGACTGGCAACCCAAAGAGCAATGGCAGCACTGCTTGAAGAGATTTTGGGTTTGTTTTTTATAGGGAGCTTCTATAAGTAAACGTGTGACTTTGATACATGTCAATGATCAGTAGCTTTCTTAGTTGGTGGATCTAGTTCCTAAGTGCTGCCAGAACAGGTACCTATATTTTTTCTGCTGTTCTTCCTCCTCTTGCCAGTCTGAGAAAGTTAGTGATACTATAGTATTCCTTCTCCTCTTCTTCACTTTCTGACCTCCTGTTGCCCTGTCCATTGAGCAGATTGTTAAAAGCTCTTTGGAGAAATCAAGAACTTACAGCAAGTGTTAGAGTCCTAGGGAATGGAACCATTCCTGGCAACGTTTTTCAGCAACACATTGCCCTTAATCGCTCACTTTTGAACTTTCAGTTCCATTTCAAAAGTGTGAGTGAGACATGGTGGGTCTGGGTTGTCTATTAGCCAATACCTATTGCCCTTTGGGTTTCTTTCCCTCCTTGACAGGTGGTCCTAGGAAGAGTTGTTCATAACCAGATACAGGTCCCACCCTTCTCTACCTCCCAGTATCCCTTAAAGCAGCATTAGGAACACTTTCTGCAGTCTATCTCTGGGATGTCAGGGCTGAGAGAGGCCTTCAGGTAATGAATTACCTGCAGCAGCAAGCAATCTCCCCATCATATTATTCTAGTGTCTAGGAGTCTTTGATAAGTTTCCCCATAGAGAAATGTTTCTCTAGAGAAATTTGATGGAAAACTATTTTGCACGTTCAGTGAGATTCTGTTGGGATGAGTCCCTTCAAAAGTCCCTTTTGCTCTGAAAATAAAGTACCATTAGAAAATGATCTTTCTCACCTTGTTATTGTTATAGGAGCACCTAAGAATCCTAATAATATTAGAGCACCATTGTGTTAGGTTGATCAACTCCATAACACAGGCCTTAGGATTTCATCCAGTAATTCCTGCATCAACCTGGGTGCCTGGACATTCTACTATTACATTCAGGCCTCCATCCTATGCCATTGAAATCAGTGAGTTCTGCCACTGACTTTAATGGAACAAGATTGTACTCTTCTGGTACATCTTGGACCAAATCTTGAAGATCTTAGTTGATTTTATTTTAGTTAGACCCTGATTCATTGAATTCTTACACATGTACTTAACTTTAAACACATACTTAAGTCCTGTTGAAGTAAATGGGAACTTTAAGCATGGTCTTACCAGGGGCGGCTCTACAGTTTTGGCCGCCCCAAGCAGTCATGCGCGGGAGGCGCCCCGGAGCCGCGGGAGCAGCGGACCTCCCGCGGGCATGACTGCAGAGGGTCCGCTGGTCCCGCGTGGCCCGGCTGGACCCCCCGCGGCTGCGGACGGTTCGCGGATCCCGTGGCTCCGCTTGAGCTACCGCAGTCATGCCTGCGGGAGGTCCAGCCGAGCCACGGGACGAGCGCCCCCTCCGCAGTCATGCCTGCGGCAGGTCCGGTCGTCCCGGGGCTCCGGTGGACCTCCCGCAGGCATGACTGCGGCAGGTCCGCCGGACCAGCCTGCCGCCCCCTAGATGTGGCCGCCCTAGGCACCAGCTTGTTTTGCTGGTGCCTAGAGCCGCCCCTGGGTCTTACAGTTAAGCATGTGCTTTAATGCTTTATTGAAAAGGGATAGACTTAAGCATATGCCAAGTGCTTTACTGAACTGGAGCCTCCATGCTTAGCCAGGAAAAACTTCCATTGGCATCAGTGTGAGTCTTGCCTATGTAAAATATATGTAAGGTCTTCAGGATTGGTTACAAATATGAGATTTTTTTTGCTTGTTTTCATCCGTTGTTTCAGCAGAAAAGCACATCGGAATTTTTCATAGCTCGATAATAACTGAATGTCTTAAAAATATTTGGGAGTTTTGCTTGAATGTGTGTTTTGATTAAAAATTCACCACATATGGCATGGGGGAAAAAGTGCATGGCCTTAGAAGTTCAATGTTATTGAATTTCACCAATTGTTTCAGATGGAAACCTTTATTTTTTTCCCCCATAGATTTGTTTAGTTCTCAATGCTAGGACTTACTACAATTTGCACAATAGGTCAGCTCAATATGAAGTATTAAAATCAGGTATTGAATTTTTTGCTTTCTTTGGAGTAGTGTTATAGGAGATAGATTTCACACACAAAAATGCTTCCTGTCAGAACACAGCAAAAAAGAGAAGCAGAGTAACTGAGAGTACCCTTTGTGTCTGTTTTGAAACATGTTCTTGTTTTTAAAAAGGTTTATGTAATTTTATTTTTACATTTATTCTTTTGCCAGGAACATTTTAGGCGCAGCTAGGGCAAATAATTAATGTAACTCCAAAGATGCATTTTCAAAGATCCATTATATATATTTTAACTTCTATGAGAATTCCTCTGATGCTATTTTTATGTGAGACTCTTGTTCCATTTCAGTAAAAGGATGACACAAGATGTTTGCTTAGAGAAGAGTCTTTGACATCCTCCTGAGAATGTTTTGATAGAATGGCATACATTTGGTTACAATTAGTAAGCCAAACAAGTTGCCATTGTTATCTCACTATGTTTGTCCAGAGCTGTAAGGAGCTTTCAGAAAATATCCATCTCCATGTTTTCCATTAACTGGTTGCATGTTCAGCAGAGTTAAAGATCAGGACATTTTGTAAAACCCCCTTATCCTTTAGCTCAGTTTTATCAGAGAGATTTTATACTAAGATAAGTGTTTGAAAGTGGCAAGTACTGGTATGTTAAGTATAAAGGGATATTGTAGATGTACCATGGCTCATGTTCCTATATGTCGGGAAAAATACTGATCTGTTCTTGCTGCTTCTGGATACAAGATGTTGTATCTGAGGGCTGAAAATAATAGCTCCTGGTGAGAAATCATTCACCAACGTGAAGTGCAGATGAATTTTCCTGGTCAGATTGAAAATAGGGTTAACTCTATTTTAGTTTAATTTTTTAAATTGCTCCCTACCTGGGTTTAGTTGATTTTATTTTATTCATGCGTCAATATGTAGTATAAAAATAATCAACCTCGTTTCTATATCTGACATGTGTTGCACTTTCATTTGTGCTCATTTGATGTTTTCTGTATAACCTCGGTTCCTTTTGTATTTTAGCTATGAGATGTCATCTTGTTTTTACTGCTAAATTATCGCCAGTATTTATTAAACTTAATAAATAGAGACTGAGGGAGACTAGGTGGTTCATGAGTCTGATAAAGAGATAAGGAGCCTTCAGATCATGGTCACTGGTTTAATTTTAGTCCAATTCAGGTAATTAATAATCACAAATGTGACTGTTTTCATGGCTTATGTAAAATGACTTGGCTTCAGTCAAGTTCCTAGTAAACTATTGTCCCCCGCACAAAAAACCCACTGAAACTGTTACTAATTGGAACCTCATACTGGGAAGTGCTGAGCATTGGCTTTAGTGGGAGTTGAGGGTGTTCAGCACATCTTCGGATCAGGTCTTTTGTTTGCAGCCTCATTGGAAGGGCCATAGATTTATGGGCCATGGAGTCTGAGTGTGGGGGCAGGATGGGTGAGCTGGCACTTCCACTCACTGTGCTGTAGCTCCGTCTGGGGCAGAGTGGCGTTTCCTGTATTCCTTCACTGTTAAGCTGGTGAAATCATTTAAATGTTATGAACTTCTGAAGGGAGGGGTCAATATTGAATTGAATATTTCCCCCCAAATCTGTATTTAAAGGGTCAAATCCTGGGCCAGCCTGAGTAGCCTGGCTCAGTTTTGAACAGATGCATCGGTAAAAGCAGAGAGAGGGGAAGCCCCTCCCCACCCCTAGGTGCAGAACAGCCCAATGATTGAAGTAGCCTCAGGCAGCATTTGCTGAGAGGGGCATGATGGGAAGTTTTGCGCAACAGTGTTTCCCTCATCCTTGCCCCGCTGTGCTCCCAGAGTGTTGCCACACAAGGAACTCACACTGGGGGAGGGGAGGGAGGTTTCTGTGATATGCAAGCAGTGTGCACTGCAGCCCCCTGCAACAGCTACCTTCTTGTGCTGTAAAATTGTACCATTTCTGATGGCAAGGGCCTCTGAGTTGGGAGTTGAGGGCACACAGCATCTAGGAGAATTGGGCCCAGAATCACTAATAAAATTAGTAACAGCAATAAACCCATCCTTTCTCATGTTCTCATCATCAAGTCCAAGTGGTGTCAGTTCATATTCTCTAAAGCATTTTGAATTCTATTTAGTTGGTGATTAAGTTACTCTGTTCATGAACAGGGGAAGCTGGTAGGAATGTTAACTTTAAGGGTAAACTTAACCTTGTCTGAGGTTGTAACAGACACTGTGAGATCAAAAGCTCTTCCAAACTGTCTTACAGAAAAAGAATGCCCCAGTTTTACCGTTTTTGCTCAATTTCTTCCCTCTGGAAAGAGACTCTATATTTAATATACTTAAACTTGTGGTATGAACTATCCATTTTGTCTCTCATCTTAAGCATAATTTGCCCTATGTTGCAGTTCTTTAGATTTATGCAGTAGCCACATTTGTTAAAGTATTTGGTAGTGGTGACATCATCTTTGTTGAAATGCCATTGTGAGTGATGAGTCCCAGATGCTAACATACAGCAACAGCCAAGAGAAGGAATACAGTGTAAAATCAAATACAATAAGTGGGGAGATAATAAAAGGTTATTTCCTTGTCTTTTAATATTACAAGATTTATCGTGTTCATATGTTCAGCAAGAGTTAGAATGAGGCCAATTATGAAAATATGATTAGTTATCACCATGATGATGATTTTGTGTGTGCTGTATGGGATGTGCTATGCTGTGAACTTGGGATGAAGACTGCATGAAACATAGTATCATTTAAAATGTATTTTTGCAATTTTTTGTTAGTTTATTCATCTCTTAAATTTTTCATGGACTGATTACAATGTATGTTGAAAATGTGCAAAAAGCCAGATGTCTCTCTCTTTGAACTGCCAGGATTTAATGTGTCATTTGGATAATGGTCATGCATGGTTATATCTGCACATCATGTTTTCTAATGTACTGTAACATGACATGCCAATGTAACCAAGAATAACACAGTTTCCTAATGACATGTCATGTCTGTGAAAGGTAAAAAGGATGTGGCTTGCTGAAAACCATGTTTGAAAATGTGACTTCATTTTAAAATAGTCATTCTCAATACAATTTCTACTTTACCAAAAATAGCTTTCGTCATAGATTATTTTAGAGATGTTTAATTAAAGTGGTTGACTTCACAGACACATCTTCAGTTGTACATAATTTCTGCATGTGGCACCCTGAATATTATATATTGGCTGTATGATGTACAATTTTATATACACTCTTATCTACTTTGTGAGGTTGGCTTGACTAATCTTTTTTTAAAAAAAACCTAAATAGAAGTCTTTCCCTCATTTGGCCCTGGCAAAGATGCATTTTCTTTAGAACATTATACAGACTGAACACTGGACAGTGTTCAGCAACATAAAAACAGCATCCACAGCTTCAGAGTTGACTTGAGAGAACTGAAAAAACCTGCCTAGTTGGCAAATTTAAAAAAAATGTTCTGCAAGTTCATAGGCATAGTACAAACTTAGCTAACGTTAATGAAGAAGAAAAATACATTTAAACATGGCCTAGTGGGGAGGTTACAAAATGAATGTATCTTATCAATATGACACTATATGTGATTTGCATAAGATGTATGGATGTGACTTCAGTTACAAGCTACATTAAGAAAAAACAATGAATCAAAATATGGCTATTTCATGGCATTATTTTATTTCTATCATTATATTCTTAGTTTATTTATCTAGAATGAAGATTTTCAAAAATGCTCAGCATTGGACTCAGGAACTTGGCTCTCGGGGTATGTTGTCACTTCAAAAAACCCAAAACTGTGTGTTTTCTTACTGCAGGTTAATAGTGAAGACATGGCAACTTGGCTTTCAACTCAGCTTAACCGCTTGAGTTCAATTCCAGACTCCCTATCCCAGCAGTGGGCAAACTTTTTGGCCTGGGGGCCACATCGGGGAATAGAAATTGTATGGCAGGCCATAAATGCTCACAAAATTGGGGTTGAGGTGTGGGAGGGGGTGAGGGCCCTGGCTGGGGGTGCAGGCTCTGGGGTGGGGCTGGGGATGATGGGTTTGGGGTGCAGGAGGATGCTCTGGGCTGGGATCAAGGAGTTTGGAGAGCAGGAGGGGGATCAGGGCTGGGGCAGGGGGTTGGGGCATTGGGAGAGGCTATGGGGTGCAGGCTCCGAGCAGCGCTTACCTAAAGCGGCTCCCGGAAGGAGTGGTATGTCCCTTCTCCATCTCCTTTGAGGAGGCACAGCTAGGCGGCTCTGCACGCTGTCCCATCCACAGGTACCTCCCCTGCAGCTTCCATTGGAGCACTGGAGGGGGCCATTGGAGCACCTAGGAGCTGGAGCGGAGCCATGACACGACTTCTGGGAGCTGCGTGGTGCGGCCCTGACCCTGCGCCCTGGCTGGAGCGCCGGAGCAGGGCTGAGCCGCATGGTGCGGCCCCCGACCCAGCGCCCCGGCCGGAGTGGGGTCCAGCTGCATGGTGTGGCCCCAACCCACTGCCCTGGCCGGAGCGCTGCCCCAGCGCCCCCCAGTGGGAGCTCGCGGGCTGGCTTAAAATGCCTCACGGGCCCACCCCTGCCCTATCCTCTAGGCTTTAACTGGAACTGCTAACCCGAGTTGAAAGCATGATTTCCATGTCTTCACTGCTATTTGAACCTGTGTTACTTAACCTGACTTAAGGACCACCACTATTATTATTTTTTTTTGGTTAAGACATATCTTCAATGATTTTAACAGGACTTCACACCTAAGCACTTATGGCCAAATTTTTAAAAGTATTTAAACACCTCATGGTGCAGATTGACATCTAGTAGGATTTCCAAATGTGCCTAAGCAAGTTAGGCACATAGCTTCCATTGAAATGAATGGAAGGTGTCTAAATATCTTTTGAAAAGCTGGCCCCTAAATCATGTTTAAAATGGGATTTTGGCTCCTAAGTCTCTCTAGCACTTTTGAAAAATGTACCCATAGTGCACTTATACCCAGTAATACTTTTTGGGAAGGGTATACGGTAGATGTAATGCTGTAGTATAAAATGTATCTCTTCCCCTGAATGTAGTGACAAATCTTGCTTTTGTTTATTTTATGAACCTTTTCCTCTTGAGCCATATCATTCAAGACCTGGGTGATTTAAGGCATACTTAAATGAGATATCAAATCACTCAAACATTTCGGGCCAGCTAGTGTAAGCCAGCATAGCTTTGGGGCTGGCCCTCAAAGTCTTGCATCTTCTTGAATGGAATTATTTCATCTCCATTTCATGTCTTTATTTACTAGTAGGGAGACCAGAGACTTCCCTGGCTAACCTGGTACAGTCTACAGGCTACCCTG
Source organism: Mauremys reevesii (assembly GCF_016161935.1). NCBI lineage: Eukaryota > Metazoa > Chordata > Testudines > Geoemydidae > Mauremys > Mauremys reevesii. Next base: position 28,283,719 of record NC_052631.1, read on the forward strand.
ATATAGTCTCAATACACATTTTATTAGATACATTTTTCCCCAAACTGTATGGTCCCTATTTTCCTTGGGGCTTGTGGAACATTTCACACAGTTCTTTAAAAAACAAAAGAAAAAACACTGGGGAGAGAAGGTGACTGAAAGAAAAGGTGTGGTGAGTGGATTTTTTCCTTACATATAGAGATGTACATTTCGAACTGTGGATCTACCCAGCCTCCATGTGCATCCACACAATGTACAGGAACAGATGCGTATGGCACACAAAAATGTATATCTGCCTGTGAAATAACCTAAGAACTGTGCACTATGCATACACAAATGTTTGATTGTAGTAAGTACAAAGCTGTTTGCACCAACAAAATAAGCAAATATGTGCTCGTGATTTTTTGTGTACTACTTACCTATGTACTTGTATAGTTACTTATACTTTAATATCTATGCAGCTCCCAAGTATTTAAAAATATAAATAATAACAACAATCCCTTCCTTCCTTCCTAACCAGACACCCCTCAGAAATGTGCCCCTTGATGTTTGCTTAAGATGCAGATTGCAGAAAAAAGAGAGAGCTCTGCCTGATGGTGACAGTGTGTTTTGACCCCACACATTTCACATCCTTGTGATACTGTGATCCCTTTGATTCTATCTAGGTCAGTGGTGTCAATGTTCTTTGCCATACTAGTTGTAACTGCTCTGGAACAGCTATTGACTGGAAATCTGACTTTTTCCAAACAACATAGTAAACTTTGCCTGTACTGCCGTTCTTCCCTCATTCGCCACACAGTTTCAAGCTTATGTGTCCCTTCCTTCCCTTCCCTTCCCTTCCCTACAGGCTAGAGGAGTGTGCTGATGCATAGTGACGAACTTGTTCTAAAGTAACTATAACTACAGAGCTGTCAATTAAACACCCTGTGATTTCTTGCGGGGCATTACGTTTAAGTTGAAACTCTGGTGTCAGGCTCTTTGTTTGCACAGGGTTTTAGTGCAACGGCGTCTCACTGATTTCCTTTAGAAATAAATAGGAAAACACTTGCCAGCGGTATCACGTGATGTTGTGCACAGACTCTGCAGCTGTCTCTGTAGTTCTTACAGAAGTGAAAAGGTGATGACTTTTCCACTGTACCACCCAGACCTGTAGTTTTTTCTAAAGTCACCATGTACTTGCAGAGCGTTGGAAATTATTATGATGAATATTTATGATGGCATAAAAATAGAGCAGCTGTAAGTTGTTTCAAACATTTTTAAGAACAAGAAACCAATTTCTACTGTAAAACAAATACATCTGTTAGAACTGGGAGAAAGTGGAAGCCCTCGGGGCTGATCTCAACCTCTTTGTGTATTTGAGAGCTGGAAAACTGTCAGCGCCATAATTGTGTAACACTAATATAGATAAAAGCTAAAACATATGGGGAAAATACTTAGTTCATAGTTCTAGAGATCATGCATGCAAATAAATCAATATTAATCAGAGATTAATTTGAATTTGAGTGCCCTGAAACATTGTGGATTCTTCCAAAGTTCATAATTACAGCAGAGCCATCTTTTAAAAACTTTACATCCACTTTGATTTGCCTGGAATATGTGTTTTCTGGATTTTGAAAGTTATTGCTCCATAGAACAGCAGTTAAAATATGTGTATTTGAAAAAGTGTGTGTGAAAATAGGTGCTGTACTGGCTTCAAGGAGGTTTGTAGGGTTTTTCTTCTCAGAATCACGACTTACAAGCAGCCAGTAATCAATATCTAGTTGGAAAAATACTTCAAGAGACTAGCACTACGTTTTGGTTTTAGGGTTTAGAAAGAATTAGTCCACTCTTAATCTGGACATTGCCAGTGGCCTGATATTTAGGTCTGCATCTGAGGTACATAAACATCAAAACAGTTTGAGCTTGTAGAATAATGTGGTAATGCACAGTACCCTGCTAAAATTAACCACTTGTGTGAATGGGAAACCTGTGCATCTACTTGAGGTTTTCATCCATCCAAATGTGATCATGCAAAAATAATTAATAATAATAATTCGTAAAGAAATGGTCTGATTTAGGCACAATTGACTCATGTTAGCCATATTCAGTTGCTCTATTGAAGCCCAGAATCCTGAGGGGTTTTTCTATTTTGTTTGTTTTGTTCTTCCAGGAGGATTTCCTACTAGTTAGATTCATACATGTGAAAGCTAGTGCACTTACCTTTGACTGACTGCTGACAATAAATTTGGCTCATGAAATGCACACATATAGACCTAACCCTAGCACCTCTTTAAGATAATTCAGAGATCCAGTGGTGAGCAGTCCCCTTCCAGTCACTGAGCAGAATCTTCATCAACATTTTAATCAGCATATAATTCACGGTGCTTCATAAAATCAACTCCCCTCATCCTTGAAGTAGCATTCTCTTCGGCTGGCCACTGTTCCAGAATGTCATCGACTATCAGTTTGAGTAGTGTTCCATTACAATTCAGTAAAGCTTCCATACCAATATGCAAGACATCATCCGCAGGCCTGATGTTAGCCTGAGAGGATAATAACGATGAGACATTCTTTTAATAAGGATCTTTTTAAAATATTATGGATGACTTGTTTAATTGAAGGAGAGGAAAGAAACTCCTACCAAGAGTCAGAAAGATCCCCTAGGGCACTCCAAAGCCTTTAGACTATGTATTATAGACAAAAACCAGAGACTCGGCAATGAACAAGAGCCTATGGAAAGTGGCCCTCCATCAGAATGTAAATTGCAGCTGACCAGTTTGTTCTCTCCTGCCGTTAAGGCTCTGGCCTTAGTTAAAAAATAAGACAGCTGACTAGCCTAGTTATTAGAGGCAGATTTTGAAGGTCTCCTTATTTTATGGTCTGAAAACTTGCTGCATTTGTATAAGAAGGGATAGAGAGTAATTACCATTCAAACCATTCTTTTCAGCCTACAAGATCCACCTGTTATGTCACATAGCAGAAGCGTACACCAAAAATGCAGACTACTGCAGTGACAGCAGCAGGTGTGTAGCAGCAACAAGTAATCAAATCAATTGAACTGGAGGTGTGGATCAAATTAAAGGATTTCTGTGTTTCTAGATCTCCATGGAGAGCTAAAAGAAAATAAACATTTGTTTATTTAAATAAATAAATAGAGAAAAATCTGTGCTTACAATCTGTTCAGAGTAAATGTTAATTGGGGGCAAAGGGGAATCTTTAAGAGGAATTCAAAATAACATGATCTTTTCACACTTGCTGTAGTGGTGATTTTAGGCTCAGATTTTTAAAGCTACATCTCTACCCCAATATAACGCTGTCCTCGGGAGCCAAAAAATCTTACTGCGTTATAGGTGAAACCGCGTTATATCAAACTTGCTTTGATCTGCCGGAGTGTGCCCCCCCCCCCGAGCACTGCTTTACCACGTTATATCAAAATTCATGTTATATCAGGTCATGTTATATCGGGGTAGAGGTGTATATATGCATTGTTGTGGTCAGCATCACAAAGCCTAACTGATTTAGGGGTCTAAATTTCATTTTCAAAATGGATTTAGGCACTTAGGAGTCAACTTTTGAAAGTGAGATTTAGACTCCTGAATTAAGTGTAGTATTGCTGAGTGAAGCAGTGCCCAAATAGCTTTAAAAATCTAGCACTTAGTCTTTAATATGTATGCACAGATAGATATAGGTACAGTATATGCCATTGTGTCTATTTGACAAAGGCAAGCCTGGGTTTTTATTTCTGTCAAGAAGCAAATGCAAAATAAAACTCTTGTCTGTACCATATGATTCATGATTGGCTTACAGAGAATTGAACTTGAGTGATAGCACCGTTAGAGCTCTTTACCAAGAGCCAATTCCTGTGGTCTCACTGGGTCCAGCTGCTGATGACTCATAGAGGAAGTGGCAGAGATTAGGGTGCACAGGAAAAAAATCAGAACAGCACAGAAATAAAGCAAATCAACCAAGCATTACCTTTTGTGCAAAACAGAACAATGGCTTAACTACTAAGGTTCAAAATGATCTGTCTTATTCCCCTCATTTGTGCTATTCCTGTTGGAAAGACCACCAGGAAACATGTGAACCACTATGGAATACACACTGTAATCCATGGAACATCTCAATTAATATTCCCTCCTGACTACCACTAGAACAATACATAGCATCAAGCAGTTTAATCTCCGGCAATAATGCCTTTTGTAAGACTGAGAGGTTTTTCCTTTCACTTAGGTCTTAAACAAGGATTTTTGAAAATTAGTTAGGTATTCTATATATTGTGAAGTGGTAGCTCCAGATTTCATAAGGACTAGCATATGGCTAGGTAAAATGCCTGGAAACATGCTGGCTGTCGTTAGCAATATTACTATCAGTAATTTCTCCCTTACAGATTTGGCATTGGTTCTCTTTAGAATAGAGTTAATCCTCCAACATGCTTTGTTAGCAGATAATATACCCAAAATTGTACAGTACTTAAAACTCGGCTCTCGATTTGACTTAGTGCTACACAAGTAATTATAGGCCTGTCAGCAAAAAATTAATGTCGCCTTACTAATCTAAACAGGAAGACTCAAAGGGGAAGCATTTGGGATCTCAGTTTACTTACTTATGTATAGTAACAATTATTGCATTGGTTAAAAGCACTAAACAATCTGACTCATTCTGAGAGCCCAGTAGATTTTACTAAGTGAGATTGTTAATAAACTGGATTATAAAATAGTTGGGGCAGGAACTTTGTCTTTTGCATGTTTACAGTGCTGTGTGCATTTAAAGTGCTATATCCCGGTAAATACATAAAACAAGAACAAATTTGACTAATTTATAATATCAGATGCCTTATCAACCAAAGCAAATGGGGGAAACCCCCCCCACAAACATCGTAACAGCAATCTAAGGACTTGTCTATATGGTGGGATAATGCATTCTTCATGGGTGTGATTTCTAAAGCACACAAACATATTGCACACAAATTGGTCCATGTAGATCCTGCTGGTGTGCTTTAAAGTTGTTTGAAACAGTACTACATTAGAGCACAGTAGTGCGCAGCAGAATGGTCTACACGGACCAATTAATTTGTAACACGTTGGTGAGCTTTAGAAATCACAGCCCCGTGGAGTGCATTATCCAATCGTGTATAGAAGCCCTAAGAAACTGTTCAAAATACCTGTGAACATCACCAATTTTATTTCCTATTTTTTAAAAATGGATATTGTATGTTGACTAAAATCAAGACACTTTGTGACCTGTAGAGGTTATCTATTTAAAATATATACCCTGTCAGTGATTTTCATTCTAACAGATGCATTTTAGAAATGGTTACTTTAGTATTGCTAAATATTGCTAAAATCTCCAGACTTTTAATTCACTTACTTTCTTCTCCTGTTGTGCTATCAACTGGTATTTGTGTTCAGAGAAGAAACAGGATACCACTGTTACTGTCACTGTACACACTCCCTGCAGCATGAACTAAATTTTTAAAAAGGTCATAAAAGCACCTCCCATTTTGCACCTGCAACTACCATAACATTTCAAGAAGTATTGCTAATGAAATAAACAATTCGTATAGTGATATTTCTATATGGAAGATCACTGGTCAATTCAATTCAATGCCTGTGAACCCTCTGCATGTCATGGAACTGGTATGAATGTTAGCCAGTGTGGGCTAGTATGCAAGGCCACACTAGCAGTGGTCTGAGGATGGGCCAGTAGAGGGGTGGGGAATCAGCTTTTAGGTAGATCCAGTGCACCCAATACCCTGTGCAACTGGTGTGAACAGAGAGGGGCTACAGCTGCTATTCCAGGCAATAAGCTGGAGAAGTACCTGCTGCTGTAGGCTTCTGTAGCCCCATACCTGATTCTGGAGGTGTCAGGGGTCTGAATTCCACTTGCAGTCTGCATAGAGTAACAGAGCAGGTTAACTTGTTGAATAATTCTTCATCTATTTGTGTTAGTATAGGATCCAGTGTGATGTACTGAGGACAGTGTTGGAATTGCAAGCTATCATTTGAAGAGTGTTGAGAGGAGAGAAGAGGGGATGGTTCCTGGTCCTGCTTTCAGGCTAGGGGTCTCTGTAGGGAAGCATGTGATCAGAATGAGTCTGGAGAAAAACAGCCCTAGTATAAGGTCGGGTGAGTTGTGCCTCTCTGTTTTAGCAGCCTGCTTTTCTTTCTCTCTCTCTCTGGTTTTGGGTTCTTGTGTGTTTATCTTTCTGAATTCTAAGAAATAAAGTAGCGTTACATTGCAACTTTCCAGCAAGAAGTGGTGGTGGTGTTTTTATCTAACTTCACTGTGTATATGTTGTGAACATAAAACCTATGATTCAAATACTTTGCATTCATCCAGCCTAAATTTACTCTTCTGCATGTGTGGGTGGGTGTGAGGGATGAGCTCTTATTCCTGGTTCATGCCTTAGAGACAGATTCTGAAATAAGAACTTTTATTCATTAAGTAATGTGCACTGTAAACTGTTTTGATGTTGTAGAAATATTGCCTTCTCCTTACCACTTTAAGATATCCTAGCATAAAACTGGCTGTCAATACAATATCACTTAGGTAATTCTCATCTGGACCTTAGAGCACAACAAAATTATTAGTCCATAAATCTCTATTAATTTATGAATCTTTCATCAACATACACATATAAATTATATCATTAATCACGATGATTTCAGGGATCATGTGGATGTAATTTCATGGGAGTTCTGCAGTAATTTAGCATGAATTGATGTCCACTTATTGGAAAGCACTACCTACATCGATACTGTGGGGGGGGGGCGGATATGGGGGGTAGACTGATGCTTCTTAAACTACAGTGTAAATGATCAATGTAGTGTTAAGGAACTGCCAAAGAAACCTCAAATTTGCAAGTAAAGGCAAGTTATCTTAAAAACAGTTCATTTCAGTTCCATTATACCCAAAAAATCCATTTGATTCTGGCTACTCTTGTGTGAATGTGCAAGGTGTGTAAGAGGATACAGAGAACTCTCTCTCTCCTGCACCCTTGCAGAGGGGAAAAGCAGGATGATATACTTGCACTCTTAGTGAGAGTATAAGCACTGACTGCAGCACTAGACAGTCCCAATGAGGCAGAGTGTGCCTGGGCTATAGCTGGTGGATCAGGGCTGGAACTAGATAAGCACATGCTCATGCTATGTTATGAAGTGTAGCAATAGCCAACTCAGGCCTAATGAATATTACCTTGAGATTATCAGCAATGGTAATACTCTCTCTGCCTCCAGTGAGAGGAGGAACAGGCCCATGTATTCATTTGCTTACTCAAACTCTGTATATTGGTAGCCAGATTACATAATTTGAGGCAATGTGGATTAGTGGATAGGATGGCCAGGTGGATAGGAAAGTCCAGTCAAAAAAGGGACATGACAGTGTCTGGTCAGATCTGCTGACCGGACACCAAAAGTCCGATTACTGTGGGCGGTGAGGCAGGGAGGTGCTGGGTCATCAGCCGCGCCAGCCCCTACTTAGCTGGAGCCAATTCCTACCTGCATTGGGCAGCTGCAACCCCTAGCCCCAGCTCTGCAGGTGAGTCCTTCCTGACCCAGGTGGGCACGTGGGAGGAGGGAGAAGAGCAACAAGCAATGGGGAGGAGGAGCAAATAGGGGACAGAGCCTTAGGAGAGGAAGCTGGGCGGGGGAAGGGCCTTGGAGGAAGAGGTGGGACGAGGCAGGTTCTGGCACTCCTGCTGAAGTGTCCAGTTTTTAAATATTATGAAGTTGGCAACCCTACTAGTGGACAGAGAACTAGATTAGACCTCAAGAGATCTGGGTTCTATTCCTGGAGCTGCCATTGCTAGGTGACCCTGGGCAACTTGCCTCAATACCCTGTGCCTCTGTTTCCTAAAGTATAAATGTGGATAATGATGTTTCCTTCCTTTGTAAAAGGCTTTGAGTGTGGTGGGGTGGGGACAGGGAGGGGAATACTGAGACTCCATTTGGGGGGGTATCCTGTGCTGCCCGCCTGCCCCTCACCCCAGCAGCTGGCACATGTGAGCCAAGTTCCGCCCCTCCCCTAAACCAGCTGGTTCTATTTGTTCCTCAGCATCCAGCCTGATCTCATGTATCACGGTGGCCACTCCAGCCCCATCTCTGGGTCCCACCGCTTCTCCCCCATGCATGCCTCTGCGAGATATTATGGGGACAGAAACATACATCAGACCATCCCAATGTTTCCATTGTGGGGGCTATTCCCCGCATCCTCCTCGTTCTGCCACCCCTGGCTTTGATAGTTATGGAGGAAAAATGCTAAATAAGAACTGGCCATTATTATTATATGTAGATTTCTTGTCAGTCTACAGGAGAAGATTCAAAATGAAAATTTCATCTAAACCAAACTTGCGGATCATTAGTTCGCTTTCCTTCAAACAGACAAAAACTGCTTCATAACTAAGGAACTTCTGAAGGTAATGAAAGCTTCATTAGGAAAAATGAACTAATCAGTGCCCTCCAAGGGGAAATTCATTCTGTTCAGGAGGCCATAGCCTCTGCTGCTGCACATACTTAATATCATTTATATTATTGTTTAAATCACTACATAAATTTTAGATACTTTTAAAAATCAAGTTAATGGGCCATATTATATGGCTTAGCATCATTTATATCAAGAATTACTGGTTGTTGTTGTGATAATATATTTGAATATGGATGAGATAACACATGCAAGCAAATATCATTGCACTTATTTATAGGGTGGGTTTAAAATGCACTCATTGAAATGAACATTTGGAAAAGTTCTGTGTCCCATAAGTGAATCTCTTTCAAATTGTGTATATCACCAGTGCTCAAAGGTGATATGGCTAAATACTCCTAAAGCCACTTTTACCTCCTGCATGCACTTAAAATCAAACTGCAATGGTAAAACATTGCATCTGCTGAGAAATTTCCCTCTCCCCCACTTTGGTTACTAGCTGTTTATGTGAGAATGTAGCTCAGGTGTCCATTGGATATTGGCATAAAAAAAGGGTGGTAAGTGGCAAATTCATGATTCGGAGTGGAGGGATCCTGAACAGAGAGGGGTCTGGGAGCCTTTAAAATAGGCAAGAACCTAAAAAGAGAGAGAAAGAAAGGGCAAAAGAGGATAAGCATATCCCAGACCCAGAAATTCAAAAGTGAATAATTGAAAGAGAAATGGAAGCAAGGAGGAAACATGAAGTAAAGAGGGAGATGATTCTGAAGCAGAAAGAAATCCAAGGTTCTATGCTACTGGCTCATTGAAAGGCAGAAAGTATAGTCCCTTAAAATTTCTTACATGTGCCAGGCAACCAGAGAGCTGTGCAGCATTGCTTCCTTTAGGTTTCCTGTGTTGTATTCCATTCCTGGGTACACTAGCAGCAGCAAAGATTGTCTAGAAGCCCAGTTTCTGAAGCCTTGGCACAGCGCATTTCAGAGAGCAAGATTTCCGTCAATTTCATGCTGTTATTGATGAACAAAGAATTGAGCAGATTGCCAGGGGAGTGTGATGTAGGACCTGGATGGGAGAGAGATTCATGTAAAACCCAAGGAGAGAAGAGATTGAGACAGTGTGAAGTAGATGGGGGTCAGGGGAAGGGTGGCTGGAAACAGACAAAATATGTATGATGAGAGTGAGTGCAGTTCACTTTTTTAAAACTTCTTTTGCTCCTTTCATAATTTACTTCTACCGACTTCCTCTCAGGATCTTCGTAAAATCCTGGAAGACAGGAGTTTGGGAGCAGAGTAATTAACCCTTGGATGGTTTATGAAAGGAATCACAATCTGCAGGCCCTGGACACATAGAGAGAGTTTGGTCCATTTTCTTCCTATCTATTTGTACGATATCTAGTACAATGGGGTCCCATCCTGATTGCATCTTTTGGGTGCTACCCACAATACAAATAATAACAAATGAAAGTGTTCTTGTTATGAGAAAAATCTGGCCACTTCCTCCCCATGTGGTACACCCTGACTAAGCAGAGGGGTATGTTTCTGGTATGGAAAGGAGAGTGCAGAATGAAGAACCCCCATGCAGACATCTGTACCTACTTCTTGGACTGGTAGAACTTGCATTGACCAAGGATGGACTGTGGGAGGAGCTGAATGGTTACTCAACCTGTATACTGGGCTAACGATGTGTCCCTACAGAATCGATTTTTTCAGAAAGCATGACGACATTCTGAAAAGCTCTAGCATCCTTTAGAACTCGGAATGCCATAAAGTCATTTCATTCCTGACTGCTTTCAGGGGCAAGTATATGCTTCTCTTATATTTGAAAATGAGGTGTGTTAATTTTTTTAAGCTTACAGTAATTGCCTAAATTGTTAGTTGTTGCCTTATGGCCGTCTATGTTATAAAGTCGCCTAATATCGTCTTCGAGCAATAGATTAGTGACAGTAGTAGGCGGACAAGTTTTGTTCCTGGGGAATATTAGAAATCTAGAGCTAGAAATAGATGGATTAACTGAAAAGCAACCCAACCTCTGATCTACATTATTGCCTCTCTTTTTCTATCTCAGGAGGGAACCTGTGATAAAGTGTGATAGGCAGTGATAATGATGGAAGTCCAGGATTCTACACCAAAGTGATAAACTTCATTCTGGCCTTCCTTGTGCCCAATTGTCTTCAGCTGGATATGAGCTCTAGCCTGGAGCTATTTACACCATGATCAGGCTAGTAATTAGCAAAATGTTTAATATAATATAGAAGCAATTAGGAGGTGATAACATGCAATTAAGATGTGTTTTCAGATTAAAGATTTTATAGTGCTCTCTTTCTTGAAAAGATAAAGTGCCTATCTCAAAATGTCAAACTGCAGTGATTTAATCTGAATTATTTTCAATTAATATGCATGTATTCTTGCTATGTGTTCACCGTTGTTATTGACATTGATAAATTAAGCTCATCCCTGCAGAATTTATCCTTGAGTCGCTCTATATTTCCTGAATGTCAGCTCTTTATTCGGGGTTTTTTTTTTTTATGCCTACAAGCTGTGCACGATCTAACTCTAAGTCCCCTGATTCATCCCTGGGATTACAGTGATGTGTCAGTCTGAGTGGAACAATAATCTGAAAGGGCATTGTTATAAATAGTGTGTTAGAATATAATTGTTTGTCATGTCGTTTCTCCCCTTTAAATCCCTCTGAGTCCTGTTTAAGTAATTTAGACAGCTAGAATGACAAGAGTCTTGAGACTTCATGTATAGAGTTGTCGAACCAGTCTTCAGCCTACTCTGCCTTTTGAGACTACCTCATCTGCAAAATAGGAAGTACAAACAGCAGATGAATTTTGCCTACGCTGTGAATTTGCTATGGGATTTCACACAGGCCATTTATAGAACAATGTAAATGCTACTGATACAAATTCTGCCCTGACTAGTCAATGGAATTGCTTAGACAATAGGTATTAGGATGATTTTTACCATCAGTAAAAAAATTAAATCCCAAGGCACATTAATGCACAGCAGTTTATTAAAGTAATGGAAATATTTAGAGGCTTTCCTTTTAAGACATTTTTATTAATATTGCAATTATGAGAAGTTAAGGTTAGAGATAAGTAGAATGTGAACTTTCCTTTGCAGAACTCGCATCAGTTTTTCAGCAGGAAGATCTTTCACAGAATAATAGGTGCTAGAGATGCAGAAGACATCACCCAACCCATTTCTCTGCCAGTGCAGGATTGTTCCCAGTTGTGCATTTTTTTGAGTGTTTTGTCCATTCTAGTTTTAGAAGTCCCAAGCAATGGGGCTTCTGCTGGAAAAATATTCTACAGGCTAACGCATCACGTGTGTCAGAAACATTTTTCTGATAGTCAACCTAAATTTTCACTTTCTTAACAGCATGCCTAATCTTAACTGTATCCCATTTCTGCTAAATAATTCCACTCTATCCTTGGTGCTTACAGTCTTCAATTATTTATACTTATGTCCTCGGTCTCTTCCACTCCTTACTTGTCTGCATGAGGAAATTTCACTTTATTCAAACATGAAAAGTGAAATGTCCAGTTAGTGGACATGACTGAGCAGTCACTGTAGACCAGGGCAAATTGTATTTGGCATGATGTCAACTGTGATTGAACTGTTCTGGGACCAGTGTTTAATCAAGATTATCTGACATGGCTTGCCCTGTCCTATGCTGATTGGTCAGTTGTGGTTACCATTGTGCCGGCTAGCTTGACTCTTTTGCAGTTATGTTTGAATACATTAAAATTTTTGTCATGTAGACAATCTGTTAGTAATCTCTTAGCCAAGCAATACATATGTAATTCTTTTAATCTTTCTCTATAAATCAATCCCTCTGGACGTTTTCATTGCTTATCTCTGAACGCCTTCCAAGCTGTCGTCAATATCTTTCTGGTCATGTGGTATTTAGAACTGAATTCAATATTCCAGTTGCACCACAGTTATATAGAGATGGGCTATCTCACGTCTCTGTCCTGTGACATGACTTTCTCTTTATAGTCTGTTTTTAAAAAGGAAGTTAAAAAGATGAAGAATGGCCAACTAACATAAGTGTGGTGATGGCCACGTCCAGGAGCAAAAGTTGTGAGCATCGTAATAAGTGTGCAAATAGAAAGAAGTTGTTTAAAGATTTGTAAGGATTTGTGTCCTGTATACTTCAAAAGAAGGTCATATTCATTTTGAAGATTTTGGTTGAAAACCTTTTAGGAAATTAGTTGTAGGTGGAGTATTTTTTTTTTTTACTCAACAACTGGGCCAAAAAGAAAGTCCCACTTTGAGAGTTAACTCAACATCACTACTCTAAGTCAATGCAACAGTACTTAAGTCAAATATAAAATACCAATGAGTGAGCTGCCAAAAGTCTGATGGCTTAGTTTAGCTTGGATCATCACCAAAAGTGTGGATGGTTATCTGGAATCATTCAGCTCTCCCGAGTGTTTAAAGAGAACTTTAAACCAGAAGCATTATCATACTTTCTGTTTCTGGTTTCTAAAGCAATACTGTGAATATAGCTTTTCTCATAGGACCGTATCCTTGGTCCAGTCTAAGAACCTAATAAGTCCATAGTAATAGTCCCATTGATATCAGTGAGTGCTGGATGGAACACTAAACGTAAAAGTATTTTACATTTATGTAAAGTACATTTAAGAAAAGGGAAAAACAGGTTTTGTAGAGCTACCTTTGAACATTTGGAGTTGCTTTACAACACTTATTGCATCACTAACAAGCCACAGGTGTACACTACAAAAGCGGGTGAAAATGTAATTGAGGGGTCTGATGACAGTTAATTGTCCATAATGTATTTATCCCAAGATGCACTTATACATCTGTTATATATTTAGGTATTTATTACTAGTAGCTTTTGTGATACTTAAATCCGGGGCAATCTATATCTAAAAGATAATGAAAAGGAAAAATGCTATCAAGGGGCTGTAAAGTAGCAGTGGGTGATGGATACAACTTTCTTGGTGCAATTTGACCTCAGCCAACTTTAAAGCACTGAAGGGCATCTGTGCCCCCTATATGAAATTGCTCTGGTTCTCTTATGTTTTATAAAAGCCATAGGATGTTTGGGTGAGTGGAACAGTTGGTGCCACCTTCAGAGGGATCACCCCAGCATCCAGCTTGATGTGTGCAGCAATCCAGCTGGAGCTCAAGGAACCATAACTCATTTTTTAAAAATGCTGCTAGTTACTGCTGATTTTCCAATTTCCCCTTCTTGGCTAAGATATTTGAGAAACAGGACACAATGATGTAACAACTGAGATAGGAAAAATATAGACTGTAGAAAAATACTTAAACATAACTATACAGGATATAGTCTCATGAATAAACAAATGGACTAGTAAATCAAATATATTGATGCTACTGGAATAGTAATCAAGAAGGACTTTTTTATGCTGGATTTGCCTTCTAGCTACAATTAGATATAAACTCATTTTTCCAATATATTTTTATTTGTAATATTTTTCTTTACAGACACTTTATCAATGTCATATATAGAGTTTACTAAATTATGCCACTCACACATTTAATAACAAATAATCCTTCTGAAACTATTACAGATTTAAGTGTGATTATAGTAAGGCTATCCAATAGCTTATTTAATTTATATAAGCATCCATTGTGCAAAGCTGCAGACTTAATTATACTGTAGCCTAGGTCTGTATCTGTTTTAGTTTGCTTCTAACGACTTTGCAAATGTTTGACTAAAAATGATGTACATTATAAAGCTTCACTCAAGTAACATTTGTGCTGTTGCGATTGCTAGATTATCCCCCAATGGTTAAGGAATGTGACATTTCAAATGATGCTAAATGCTATGGGCCAGGATTAGTTACAGTGTCTTTTATTCTAAATCTATACCATTATAACTTAAATCAGAATCTAGCCCTATACTTAATGCAAATGTTTCTTCATATGTGATATAGTAGGAATATTAAACACTTCCTTGAACCACTAGCACTAACGATCAAATGGAAGACTTGCTAATGTTTTGTTTTTTTCTTGTGTGTTTGTTTCTTTCCACATTTGTGTAAAGTACATTTAAGAAAAGGGAAAAACAGGTTTTGTAGAGCTACCTTTGAACTTTGGAGTTGCTTTACAACACTTATTGCATCACTAACAAGCCACAGGTGTACACTACATAAGCGGGTGAAAATGTAATTGAGGGGTCTGATGACAGTTAATTGTCCATAATGTATTTATCCCAAGATGCACTTATACATCTGTTATATATTTAGGTATTTATTACTAGTAGCTTTTGTGATACTTAAATCCGGGGCAATCTATATCTAAAAGACAATGAAAAGGAAAAATGCTATCAAGGGGCTGTAAAGTAGCAAAACAAAGAAAGTTAGTCTCTCTGTCTTTGAAATGAATGGCCCTATTTATTTCAATGGGATTTTTTATGCATATGCCATATTGAGGCTTGAGTATCATACACGACTCCTTTTTTAGAGCATGCTATTGGGCTGAACTGCTTGACTACCTGCAGGTATTGTAGACAGGTATTTAAATATTTCTTTAATAGTTTTTTCTCTGTTTCAGCTCATTGCTGTTATAAAACAACTTTTTTACAATAGATTAAAGCAGTGTCTATTCACTCCTTGTCACATGGGGGATTTGTGTGTGAGAGTAACTCACAAAACTTCTCCATGCATGCGTGGAGAATAAGTGTGATAATTAGTCATCTACTTTTATCTATATCTGTATGCAGCAGACATTTTAAGATGAGAAAAAGTCATTGTAATGAAATGGGTCCTGAATGCAAAATGTAAGGCAGCTTGGATGGTGAACTGATGACAAACCATATTCTGGGCCTGCTTCTGCTCCCTGTAAAGTCAGTGGCAAAACTCCCATTGACTTCAAAGCTGCAAGATCAGGCCTTATAGAAGTAGTGTTACTTCCAGTTGAACTAGCAGACTGATGTTAATAGATTAAAAAAAATTAAATTAAATTAGATACATTTAAAAGCAGATTTAAACTCCATTAATAATAATCATTAATAATAATATTTATTATAGTGCCCTGAGGCCCTATTGTGTTAAGTTCTGTGCAATCACTTAGTAAGAGACAGTCCCTGCCTTGGTGAGCTTACAGGCTAAATAGACAATTTGTCAAAAGGGAAACAGAAGTACAGAGACTGGCCCACTGTTACCCAGCAGAGCTAGGAAAGCAACCAAGTTCTACACAGTTCCAGTCCAGTTCTCTGTCCACTAGACCCAGACCACACCCCATCCCTTGAGTGTTAACTTTGTAATCAATGGTTCATTTTCCTTACTACAGATCCTGCATTGTGATCGCACTTATGAACTGCTGTGCCTGCTCAGAGTCCCATTAACTTTAATGGGGTTCTGCATGAGTACACAGTACAACCGCATGGATCACAATGCACGATCTGGGCCTGTATAACCATATTATCTTCAAAGCATACGATCCAGTTTGATTCAGAGGCTGCTGAAATTGGATAAATATTTAGCATCTGAGAAATATCTTCAATTGCTGGACACTGTTGTAACCTGCGGCTTGCTTGGAGTGGTCTAATAAAAAATGTGATTGCTGTGGTAAGGATTATACTATGTTCAGAAAAAGTGCCAGGAAATAAACTTACTTGCAAAATGACTGCACAGTTCAGTTTTAATCTGCATGGCATAACTGTTTATTAAAATGAAAAACACAAAACAAACAAACAAAAAATCTGCATAAGCAAGAGTCTGTTTAGTAGTAGGCTCTTCATTAAACTTTTAACACTCTGATTGTGTTTATAGTATACTAACTAGACACAATTTTTAATGTCTGCTATTTAAAAAACAAAAAAACAAACCTAAGCCACCAGAGGATGATTTCCTGAAGAATGTTCTCTCAGGTATGTTCAGAATATTAATTAGGCCCATCTATTTCTGTTGGACAATAACAATGTCCAAGAACTGAATAGGATCTGTGACCTGTGAAAGGACTATTCATATGCTTTAGTCTGCCCTAGCACATTCTTTAACAAGCGAACATAGACATTTTTCACAGTCATCCTAAATGTTTCAACTGTTTCATGGTTTGGTTCTTGTGTCTCCAAAACACACAGCTTTTTTTATTCTCTTCTACTCCATTCCCCAATCTAGTGGGAAGGATTCCATGCTCTTCTCATTTAAATGCTTATACTTTTTATGGTTATTTTTACTGCCATACCTATGGGGCTTCTTACTGTATTGCCTGTAGCTGAAGGAGGTTTTAAAGGAATTAAATTTGTTCAGCTTAAATCTTCAGGGGCATACAACAATATCTTAAACAATTAGCAATAATTAAAAAGCATCTATTCAAACTGTATAAAAGGTAAATAGATTTCATTTAAATACAGTAGGCAGGTTTAAGGGTTTAAATCATTAGTATCAGAGGTTTTATTTCTCCATACCCTTATTTTCTATGACTTTTAAATGGATAATAAAAGAGAACTTGCAATTTACTGCACTAATTTTTAAAAGATATTATTCTGTCTGTTAGCTGTTTAGTAGCTTACAACACATGAAATGAGTTTGTAGTCTCAGTATATTTCCCAACAGGGATGTGTCCAGTTTCCAAAACTACCACCACACTGACACTAGCTCGCACCCTTCTTGGTGGTCTCAGCAGAGGAATGAATTGACAAAGAGACTATTAGACGTGGTCCCTCTAGGTCAGGCACATTAGTAGTGCAGAGTGGGAAATTTATACCAATATTGCCCTCAGCAAACTAGTCCTATAAGCTATATAGTTGGGTCCATTCTTCAGGACTGTAAATCCAGCAATTATCACAAACACTAAATTCACATTAAGAATATTCTTTAATCTTATTCGTGGGCACCCATTTATTCTATGATTCTCTATCCATGGAATTTTCAATATAAACGACCTTTGCTGCAGATTATCACAAAATGTGCACTAAAATCTAAGGACCACTGTAGATGCGTATGTGCCCCTTGCACGAGCGACTGGATTTTTCTGGATGGCATTGTCTGTCAGAGCCACAAATGCACCCTGTGCTGTCTCATGCTTATACAAGGCAGGATGGCTGAAATATGCCCTCAGTTTACTCTTACTGTGCATGGCAGCAAGTCGGAAACCTGGCAAGTGTCTTACCTGATATTTTCTCTGAGCTTCAGACTCATCTTCTTGACTAAATTTATAGTCTCTCCTTATCTTAATTAATTCTTTTAATTTAATTTAATTCGATCACCCCAGCAGCAGGGTCTTCAGCACCAGCTGCCCTACACCAACACTGACACTCACAACCGCTTCGGCACTGGTACCGACAGATTTGGCACTGGCCTCAGCACTGACATCTGACAATGTCATCATTGGAACTGGCACCAGCACCCCAACACAGGGGCAAGACCAAAAGGTCGTGCCAAATGGAGACCAATCACGGCTCCAATCACTGAGAAGTACTGCTCTGGAGTGAAGAGAAGAGACTTTAGTCTTCCAAGAACAGGATATCCAACTCCTCTGCTGCCACTGCCACCAACCACTACGTTGATCATGGGACTGATACATGCCCTCATGGGGCCATCGAGGTCCCTTCCAGAGATGTCATTGGTACTGGGGTGGCATATGGCACCAGGCTGACATATTACCCCATGGTATTGCTGTTCAAAGTGTATTACTCTTTTTCACTATTGTCAGATTACACCTGCTCCCTGGTGTTGATCAGGGACACCTCCCCTCTACCTTCTGAGAATGACTCTAGAGTTTCTACTAGAGATCCCTCTTGCAGGTCACCACTGAAAAAGAGACAGAAGTGGCCCTGGGTTGATCAGTCACAATTTTGCCAGTACCCATATTCCATGCCATCTTCCCCATACTAGCCCTACTGGGGACTGTGTTCTGAGATGTCCCACAGCAGAGTCCTGACTTTTAGATTCAGGAAGAGGAGGAGATGAGGGTCCCTGGCAGCATCACCATCTAGACCAGTGCTGGGCAACCTGCGGCCTGTGGGTCACACACCGCCCACCGCCAATCTGCTGGTGGGCTGCATGACAGTTTGTTTACATTGACTGTCTTCAGGCACGGCCACCTACAGCTCCCAGTGGCTGTGTTTTGCTGTTCCTGGCCAATGGGAGTTGTGGGAAGCGGTGGGCAGCACGTCTCTGGAAGAACAACAGCATCACCACTCTCCACCAAAAGAATCATTATTATCACCTGATGAGGCAGACACACACATCCTGCCCTGGCAGCTGATGACTTTAAAGCTGTTCAGGATCTCCTAGCTCATACACTTCTACCCCGCTATAATGTGACCCAATATAACATGGGTTCACATATAGTGCAGTAGCAGCGGGGCTCTGGCGGTGCTTTAAAGGGTCTGGGGCTCCGGCTGCTGCGGGGAGCCCAGAGCCCTTTAAATCACCGCTGGAGCCCTGTCACTGCTACCCCGGGGCCGTGGCAGCTGGGCTTGCTGGCGATCCAAGGTGGAAAACCTCAGCTATCCTTCAGTCCACATGGATAAGGGTATAATCTAGATCACTGGTTCTAAAACTTTTGTGTTCTAAAACCTTTCACACAGAAAGCCTGTGAGTGCAACCCCCCTTATAAATTAAAAACATATTTTTTATATTTAACACTATTATAAATGCTGAAAGTGAAGCGGGGTTTGGTGGTGGAGGCTGACAGCTTATGACCCCCACAGTAATAACCTTGTGACCCCCCGAGGAGTCTAGTTTGAGAACCGCTGATCTAGAGGTTGTCCAGTCTAATAGGGTTGAGAGTTTAGATGGCGTGCTTATATTTTCTTTTCTTTTGATAACCACTCTGACTTTTTGCCTATCACTTATAATCACTTAAAATCTATCTTTTGTAATCAATAAACTTATCTCAATGTTTATGCTTAGCAGTGAGTTTTACTGGTGTACTTGGTAAATCTGCTCAGGTTACAAAGGCTGATGTATGTCCACTTTCCATTGATGAAGTGGTGAACCAATTCATAAACTTGCATTGTTCAAGAAAGAGTCTTGAGCAATGCAAGATGATATATTCCTAGGGTACAAGGGAATTTGGGGTGCCTTTGTGTGGTTCATGAGTGGCTTTTGGAGCATTCATGCAATCTAGCTGATTGTGGGGCTCCACATGGAGTTGTACCGAATGGTAACAGCACCTGGAGGGTTTTGCTGCTTGCCACCAGTAAGGCATTGTGAGAGACAACCCAGAATAGTGAGTAAAGGGGGGTACAGTGGTTCCACCATTCCAGATTGCGCCCCGGGGGTCCCATCACAGGGATGTAACTTTTTAGCAAAAGAACGATGAAAAGAATGCACCCTCCTTTAAAGGATTCAAGAGACACTTCTGGGTTCCTAGGGATTTACACTCCAGCCCTTTATAGGAAATATACTATAGATGTCAGCCCCAACAATCACAATACTTGAGAAGATGCCCCCCATCTGCCTCCTCCATTGCCTGCCTGTCATCTAGACAGCAGATTTGATGGACATGCTGAGACCCACACTGGAACCAATCAGGAACTAATCTTTGGGAGCCATGTTGCCCCATTCCATCTGGTTTGGAGTGATATCACCTTGGAAAAATGGGTGTTGGGCATAGTTGCCTATCCCATTCACCTCTTTTACCTGCCCCATTCCCTGTCCTTCTTCAGGGATTCTTCTCACAAGAGTTTACTGAAAAAAATGGCCTCGGTGCTTCATCTAGAAGCCATGAATTCCAGATGTTTCCTTATCCTGAAGAAGAAAGAGGGTTTTCATCCTATCCTAGATCTGAGGAGACTGAACAAATATATTCACCTCTGCAAATTCAGGATGCCAATACTTGCCTTCATCTTTCTATCTCTTCAGACTCAAGACTGGTTCATGGCTCTTGACTTACAGGTCATAACCATCCACATGTCCTATAGGAAGTGCTTGGGATTCACTATGGTATCAAATCATTGCTAGTACAAGATACTGTCAGTTGGGTTCCATGGCACCGACAGTCATCACAAAATGCCTAGTAGTGCTAGCAGCCAATCTGTGAAGACAAGGCATTCATATCTCCCCCCTCCTTGGATGACTGGGCTCATCAGAGCAGATCACAGTGGGAGACTGCAGCGAATATGGAATGTGCTCTATCCCTATTCACTCAGCTTGTCATCATAGGGAACTATGAAAAATCATCACTAATGCTGTTTCAGATGATACACTTCATAGGAGCTGTGAGGTACCTGAGGACAGGTTCCAGTCACTACAAGTACTCATATTCCAACTAACACCAAAATTTCCTACAACAATATGGATTTGGCTTGTTGTGTTAGGCCACCTATTGATATGCATGTACGTGGTACCACTTGCAGCCTTCATCTGTGCTCTCCCTCCCTTCCCCCCCTGCCCAACTCTGGCTCAGGTTGGTCTATTCCCCAGCAAGACATCAGTTAGACAGCAAGGTCTGTTGCCCTGAAGAACTGACTTAGTGGCTGGAACCCACAAACACACAAAAATGTACATTTCTTAGTCCCCTCCCCAAGAAAAACACTGATCTTGGATATTCAGGGACAAATTGGGGAGCTTATTTGGACTACAGATTCAAGGAGCTTGGTCCCCAGATGACATGAGGTTACACATAAATGTCCTGGAGCTTAGAACCATTAGACTAGCCTGTATAACATTTTCGTCTGTCCTCGGAAACTCAATCTTCACTGACAACATGACAGTCATATACAACATAAACAAAGAAAGGGGCACTGGCTTCTCTTCCCTCTGGCTGGAGGCTATCAAATTCTGTACTTGGTGCCACCAGCATAGGGCGAGCGAGGTTACCCTTCATTTTCCAGGAGTCAGCAAGAGTCTAGCTGATTTTCTGAGCAGGCAATCAGTGACCAGTCAGGACCAGTATTCTGACATTGAGGATCCCTTATAACAGATATTTGCCATGAAAGACAACACCAACTGTCATAACTGTTGCTTCAGAAGAGCCTTGATTTCAAGTTCATTAGCAGATTCCTTCCTTCTGCAGTGGACCAGAGGAGTATTCTTTGCCTTTCCACCGATTCCCAATTCCCAGGCAATTTCCAAGATCAAAAGAGACAAAGCCACTATCATTCTTGTAGCTCCAGACTGGCTGATTGTCCATTCAGCCTCAATCCAGCCTCAATCCAGCTCCCAGACAGCTCAGACATGTCTTCACAGCACCATGGTCAGGTACTCTATTCAGACTCGCAGCCATTATCTCTGGTGGCATACCACAGATAGACTGCTCCTTAGAGGTCCAGGAAATCCTGATTCACAGCTGTGCTCATCTAAATGAAAGAGGTCCTTGATAAGTGCTGCCACATCCCTCTGTTGTCCTAGTCCAGGCTTTGATAGTGAATAGTCTTGACTATCTTTTCCACTAGAAATTGCCTGGCCTTTTGCTCACCTCTTAAGGTCCACCTCACAGCAGTCTCAGCTTGCCATCTACCTATACAATCATGCTTAGTCTTCCCTCACACCATGGTGTCATATTTTCTCAAAGGCTATTGCATGCTTACACACTGTCCAAATAGCTAATGCCATCTGAGACATCAATCTGAGGCTCCATTAGAACTCTGTCTGAATGTTTCTTACATAACTTCATGCTGTGTGTCAGTCTTTGTGGCGGCTCTAACAGGAGAGTGAGCTGCAGGTTCTCCTGGCTGAACCCCAACATGCTATTCGACAGGGACAGTGTGATGTTCAGACCTCACCTAAAGTTCATTCCCAAGGTGATCTCAGATTTTCAGCTAAACTTGTCAAGCAATCTGCCTGTCTTCTTCCCAAAGCCGCATTCTGCATTAGGAGAAAACATTAGATATTTCCAGGACTTTGCTTTATTGTGTTGACAAAACCAAATGATTTAGATTGTCAAAGCCAAAGGCTCATCAAGCTGAGGCACTTCAATTTCATCATCAACTGTACACAAGGGAGTGAAGGCAGGAGGCTGGGCTTGATGACCTTTCAGGGCCCCTTCCAGTTCTATGAGATCGGTAAAACATTTTTCTTTATATAATTATGCATGCAAATATATTTTTGTTGCAACAAAATAAAAACTGAAATAAAAAAAATTAAAAAGTCACATGACACAAAACGTAACATATAAAACAACTTGTAATCAAAAGTAAATAGTCCCACTACATTATAATTATTATATTTGAACATATAAATAGAACCTTAAAAGCTTAAATTTGTTAAAAACAAAAATTAAACAATACAAATCAAATGATTAAGATAGGTTGCCTATTATTAAGGTAGGTTGCCTTTCATTTTTATTAAATGTAAAAATACTTTCATAAAGAAACAGGAAAAACCCATATTTATATTCCAGTTAATGCTAATAAAAAGAGGTAAAGTTTTAATAGTTACATTAATCACTTATCAGCTGATTCTGCTACTATTCTGTACATCATTTTCCCAAAGTAGCATTTCGCTTTATTTACTCTGTACTTTCTGTTTAACCTTTCTATTTTTATTCTGATATGTATGTATTTTACAAATCCAAAAGGATTGCTGACAGGTTGTGCTGCAGCACGCTATGTGCCTGAACATCTAGTCCAATTCTCTGCACTGTTCAGTCCTACTTCTGGAAGGTGGATTGTGATTGCACTCTGCCAGACCAATCAATAGTCACTTATCAAGGTCCCTGTTTGGGCACCATTTGTTGATAATCAATGATCAGTGATCAATAATTTCTCAATAATCAAAGCTAATGATTCAATAGCCAATAATTGGTAGGAATTTTGACTGTGATTATATGTTTAGTGAGAAGTGTTCTTTCCAGTTTGAATTAGTTTAATAACAAACCACGGATAAGTCAACTTTGATTGGATTTATTACTCAAATAGTTGGTAAAGACAGCACATAAATAGAGAGGCATACAATTATCAACAGCTGTGGAAGACATTCCCTCTAGTTTCTGACAGTCTGCGTCCAGCCTGCCAATGGTCTTACTTCTCCTATCATTTAGGGGTAATTATACCCTTTTTACCCTTATAGTGTGTCATTCTGGTGTTTATCTATTACCTGGTTTTGGTACACACTTCTCCTTATCTTAAGTTATGTTCAACGTTCCCAGTTCCATTGCACCTTTTCAGTTGGACTGTTGTCTGGTGGTTAGTCAGTGCTTATGCCCTTTGTTAGATAATTTCATCCATTATACATCTTGTGGTTAATATATTATAAAAAAACAGCTCGCAAAAAAGGTTAAGAATGGAATTTTTAAGGTAAAATTCCATTCTTTGTTAGAGACAAGGTGGGTGAGATTTTAATTGCAAAAACACCATGGCTGTTTTCCTCTCAGGCAAGCCTTAAAACCTTTCTTGGTCTATCTTAAGTGTCAAGAACACCATCAGTATTCTTCCATAGAACTCACTCTAGTATTGTGCCTGCAAAGGATAATAAGCAGCATAAGACAAGATCTTTGTTCCATATGGATTGTACACTACTTCATGACTCAGCCCTGAAACTAGTTTAATCAGAGATGTCAATATTTATCATCATCTGATATATTTGACCAAATTTATCAAATTACACTCAGTGGTTCTTTAGGAGATGTAAAAAAAGACAAAAAATAAGGTGTTCAATTTTGTGCCAACTATAGCTCTTTTCCACTGGCCACATACATTAGATTCTGTGTTCTGGCTCTTTCATTCTCTTGGAAGATGTTATAGAAATAGTATTTTTTTTTAAATTCTAAAAGTTTTTAAAATAAGAATTACAATTAAAACCTGAATTTACATTTTTAAAATATATTTTCTTGAGGCATTCCCTCAGAGGCGCTGTCAGTGATTTTATCACTTATACACTTTCAGTCTTTGGCTTTATACAGGGTCATTTTGTTCAATTTCTTTTTTGAAGCCCTCTGCAAGACTGATATGAGCAATAAGTCTTGCTACTGTTGACACCAATGCTTGTTCTTGTGGTTATGAATGATAAGGACTTAGACTTTAAATATTAATTAACTATTTACCATCATGACAAAAACGCTTACCATTACATTCAAAATATTCCTGAGTTGTAGTGTAATAGTCTATAGCCTTATATTCTAAGTTATCAATATATGGACAGATGCGCCATCTCTCCATTGCTAACACTGTAGCAAGCCTCACTATAAAAGGGAGATTTTTAAACACTTCCCTGCAACTAGTGACTTGATTCTGCATCATTGACATCAACAGGAACTATGCCATTGATTTCAATGAAGCAGAATCAGGCCCTTGTTGAATCCAAAACCAGACCACTCAAAATTTTGATAAGGCTCCATCCCACCATGAGAATGCTTTTCACAAACTTTTGAGTAAATCAGAAAATAATTGTCAGGCTGTTTGGGTAGAACCTTTTGGAAGGGATGAGCTTTTAAAAATTAATTCCAAATTGTTTGTTTTTATTTATTGTATTCACTCTTTTGGAGGGATTCCTTAAGTACAAACTTCAGAAGGGGCTTAAGCTCATTTGGTTCAATTGTGCAAAGTGGCACGGTTGTTCAAACCTCAAGGCAATGCTGAGCAAGGCTTGCTGTTGCCTGTTAATCATACCCAGTTAAATATGGTTGCTCAGCACCCAAAGTGACATTTGGATGATGGAGATGAGGTGGTATAAGGTGTCAGGTACTTAGTTCTAAGAAAGGAAAGAAGGTGCTTAGCATCTTGGTCCAAAAACTCACTCCAGGTTCCATACTGGAATATTGCCTTAGGCAACAGTCTATGCTTACTCAGCAACCGGACATAGCCATTCCCGAAGCATAGTCAGCAGTAGCCTGTCAAATACTTCATGAGGGCCATTCCAGGCCCTAGCCATTGCAAAGACTCACAAAATGTGCACAAACCTGCCCAGCCAGGATTCAGGTCACCATTTTACATTGCAATCTGCATCATTAAAATAAATTGAGGATGTTTAAAAATATCGAGGTTCATCCCTCCCACTCAAAGAGGGCTATAGAAATCCAAACCAAGGGAATGCTGGGTGTGAAGGTTACAGAGAACCACCACATGCACATAGCAAATTTGATTACAGAGACGGGCTGTCTGATTTGCAGCTTCTGGAAGCCCACCCTCAGCCATAAAAATGCAAAAATAAGGCAACTGGCAATGTGACAGCACAGGACACTTTGTATTCATTCACAATTAGGTGTTCGATTCTGTTGTCACCAGATGCTGCCACACACATTACACAACAGAAGTGGGATTAGCAAGAATAACAAAAACCTGTCAAAGCACAAAACTGTGGCCTAGTAGTCCTGACAAATTAAACAGCCTGCAATGAGAGCTGGAGCGTGAAAATCACTCACCCTTCCTCTCCTGTCCCTTGGAGGTAAGCAACAAATGCCTTCTTAAAGTCAGGCCACCATGTAGACAACACAATAATAATAATATTAATAATGATTTTTTTAAAAGGACAGACCATCCTACTAAGGGTCATCTTTGAGTCATGTATTCCATTCTATGCAATACAGAACAAATCACATATACCCAGTGTGTCTGACTGTGTCATTCTTATCAAAATTACTTTGACTGAGTTGCAGTTAATACTTACCTGTTGATATAATCTTCCACAGCATGGCACGCATTTGATTTATCTCTACATGTGAGCTAAATTGGGGGCTGTAGCTTTAAAAGAAGCTTATGCAATCTATTTTCCCCTTCTACAGGTGGTGGTGAGAATTTGGAGGGAGTGAACAGGCTGTGTTTAGAGTTGCTTTGGACCTATGAACTGGATTTGAATTTTTTGTGTATTGATTTAGGTGCACTGTAGCAGTTGTCTGTGGTTCTGGGTGGGTTTGGAGAGGTAACCTGGAGGGTGCAGCAGAAAGACAGTGTCTGTTGTAACCTGTGTTCTGAATAATTGGACTTTTGTATTGGTGCCATGCACCGTATCTGTTTCAAATGCTTTCTGAATGTCTCCAAGGTCAATGCCACAGGCCACTCTTCCTAACCCCACTGACATCTGTGGGTCAAACCTCTACCAGAAACTGTGACTCAGAACTATAGAGAATCTTTTAATTTTAACTGTGCTGTTGGTGACTACTCCCAGCCTCCAAAAATAAACTGTCTCAGGAGCTGGTGATTAGTGGACATGTTTGTTACATTCGCATAGCACTTAATGTGTGAAGTTTTCACCACCCCTCTCTTGGAGTCTTCATCCTCTGGTCCTAACTTTTGTGTAAACAACTTTCTATAACCTTGGCTTTCATGGTTTGTTGTTTCTGAGGCAAACAGTTTCCAAGAATAGGAGTGAAGGGACACTGGACTGTGGGGTGCAGGCAGTTTCGGGACTGACATCCATTGAAATAAGAGACATTGGAAAGATAAACGTTCAGATGTTACTAACTTCCACGACACTTTTCCCTGTCCTATAGAGCCTTTGTCCCCACTTCTTATAGACTAAGGGGAAGCAGGTCAGGCTCTCAGCTTCAGCTGTTATTGTAAGTTTAGATGACCAATACAGTAAGGGTAATAAATGTTACCACCTTGCATCTTTCTTGATCCTGTAAGATTTCTACTGGGAATTACTTACAGAAGATGTATTTCTTTATCTGTGGCACATAAACCATTTTTCTCTTTATTTCAGTCCTTTGAGAAAGCTCAGGGAGTAATAGATAAAATGTCAGAAATAATTAAGAAAAATGCTGATATACACCATGGCAGACAATTATACTATTTGGTGATGGCTGTTTTCATCATTTTCAGTCAGTCCCCTGGTAGATATAAATACAGGCATTATCACCTTGTTTTAGGGAATGATGTGTTGAATCAATGTTCATGAAGACTATATTTTGGGAACTTCTGCTGAGGAAAAAAAGAGTTTTTATTAGGAGGCAGAGGGCAGAAGTTCAAAACTGAGTAACAAATCAATACAGAAATCTGGAGTCCCTTATAGTTGTTATACTACATCGAATATCATTCATGAAAATCCGCTCCTTCTCTTTCACCTCAGCTTTGTTTTGCCTTACTTTTACATTAAATACCTTTTCCCTACTTCATCAATGAAAAAAAGGGCTGTCAGTTTAATAAGTGAGTAGAGAAGAACTGCTGTATCAGGTATTAAATCACCCACATGATCATGTCCTTAATGGCAGCAAAATTACAATGGCTAACCCCAACAGTTTCTGTAATCTTAGCACAATTGTCCATGTAAATAGTTTGGGAGTTATCCCTTCAGGAAACTTCCTATGAAGCAGTGGTGTACACTGTATACCCACCATACTCTATGATAAAATACAGTAAAATACAATAAATAAATTAAAGAAAGGACTTCAGACTTCTGACACTGTTTACATGATGTGGCTAGGAAGCCCATACTTTCCCCTGATATTACACACCTACTGTTCTAATGTTAACATAAGTGTCGATTGTTCTTATTACAGCCTAGTATGCCACAAAGTAAACTCAAGAAACAAGTATAAAATGCTCACATTTAAACAAATAAAACACACTTTCTGCCTTCAAAAGCTTGACAAGACTGACAAATGCAAGATATAATGACAAGAGACAACTGTGCACATTATATTGGGTGAGATAACTGCTACTGAGAACAATGTAGGAAGAAGCACTTGAAAAGGGGAGTTTAAAGGAGGGATATGAATGAGAAAGGGGACAAGTGACAAACAAGAGGAAGGGACTTGTCCTAAATTGTGACATCACCATAACCAAAGGCACAAAGGCAAAAGCACAGGGAAGAACAAAAGACAATAGGAAATGGTATGAAATATGGGCAGAGATGTAGGTGGGACTAGACTGGTAAAAGAGGATGAGGAACTTGAACTGCTACTAGTGCATGTTAATATACCTGATCCAAAGCGTTCCAGTGTGGGACTTTGTGAGCTTAGTGGAGTGCCGTTCCTGTCCTTATTATATAAGTAAGAGCTTACACTCTACCAAACACAGAGATAGTGTACATTGGATAATATAGTAATGCATCTGGATTTCTGGCTAAGTTTAGGCTATTAAATAATTGACTTTCTGTGTCCTTGTGAGAGATCTGTTTTCTCGAATATTTCAAAGATGTAATATTTATTCCCAAAGGCAATGGATTTAAACTAGATTTATAGTAGTAGATTAGCAAAGACCAAAATTAATGAACATAAGTTTTTATATTTTTATTTAATATGAAATCATATAAGGGAACAGGAATTTTACATGAAGTTCACGTATTAAGTGTTTATCTCTTTCTCTTTCAAAATGCATTAGAAAGGGAAAAGGGACTAGGAATGTCACTTAAAAAGCCCTACTCACTCACTATAATTTAATGCTTTTTGTAATAAGGTAATTTGGAGGACTAGTTGTCACCTGCATAATTTAGGGTTCCCACCCCCAACCTTCCCAGGGCCTGGGTTCAGTGTCTCTCTATGGGTTGGTGGGAGCTTTCCCCTGTGAAAGATCCTTTACACAGTAATATTCTTAACTTTTATTTATTAACAATTAATCAGCAGAATACACTCGCTAAGCACACAATGCTCACCGCTCCCGATAAGGCAGATGAGCTTCTCTGGATGGTCAGTCAGGATTGGCTCACCCAGGGCACCGACTTCTGCATGGTATGTTCATGCAGGGTTTCGATTTCTGGAAGCTTTGATCTTGGGCTGTGTCCCAGAGTTAGGTCCCAAAGAGCTTCCTTTTGGACCCCAGTTTATATAGTTAACCTTAGGTCCTGCTAATCTGCACCTAAACCAATCATTTTTACTAAAGTATTATGAAACAATTCTTTACCCAATCCTAGCACATTATGAAAGAATTCTTTAGCCAATCCTAACACATTATCTCTACATACAAGAGTCAATTCCAATGTTGTGAGACCAGTTACTCAACAGACAGAAACAATTAAAGACCAGACATAAACAATTGAAAGTAAAAAGGGAATTATAGATTTCCCAACTGCTGCCAGAGTGTTATCTTGCAAAGCTTTTCTTTAAACATCTTAATGTCTGTCTGTCTGTCGATCTGGTCACTGTTGGTGCTATACTTCCTGGAATGCTTTCTTAAAAACCAGATAGTCTATTGTTTTGTACAGTTTAGTTGGGACATGACTCCCCACTTTTAGCTAATGGCTGCTGTTGCTGCTCCTTACTGCAAAAAGGCCTCGGATCACATAGTGAGTTGGTAGATCAGCTTGAACTGCAAGCTGTATCTCTACCCTACATTACACGGCACAAGGAGGCAAATAGTTGCATAAGAGGATCAGGAGATTGACTAAATCATCTGCCACTTTTCAATCATATTTCTATACTCTTAAAAAAAGAATGAGGAGAACTTGTGGCACCAATTTATTTGGGCATAAGCTTTTGTGGGTTAAAACCCACTTCATCACATGCATGGAGTAGAAAATACAGTGTATGTGTATATGTATTGTGATGGAGCAAGGCCGGATGGCTACAGGAAAGTACTGAGGAGCAGGTATGTTAGCTCCAGGCTAAGCAAATCCCTAGTACCATGGGAACCAAAATGGCAGTTGCTCCAGGCTAATCAAGGCACCTGGGGCCAATTAAGAACTTTCTAGAAGGCACCGGAGAGAGCTACATTGATTGGAGCACCTGCAGCCAATCAGGACAGGCTAATCAAGGCACCTGGTATAAAAAGGGGAGCTCACTCCAGTCTAGAGAGGAGGAGCCAGAGGAAAGAAGTGCACATGAGGAGCTGGGAGCAAGAGACACAAGGAACTAAGAACTGAGAGGGGGTACTACTGGAGGACTGAGGAAAACACCATACAATCAAGCAGCATCAGACACCAGGAGGATCCTGTGGTGAGGATAAAGAAGGTGTTTGAAGGAGGCTATGGGGAAGTAGCCCAGGGAGCTGCAGCGGTTACAAGTAGCACTATAGAGACTGCTGCAATTCACAGGGCCCTGGGCTGGAACCCAGAGTAGAGGGCGGGCCTGGGCTCCCCCACTAGCCCCGCTACTCCTAATCAGACATAGGAGTAGTTGATCCAGTCTATGGGTTTCATCCAAGGGGAAAACCACTGAGGGGAAGAAATCCGCCAATAAGCGCAGGACCTACTAGAGGAGAGGAGGAACTTTGCCACAGTGTGTATATATATATATATATATATATATATATATACACACTGTATTTTCTATACACACATACAGAGAACATGAAAAGATGGGGGTTGCCATACCAACTCTAACAAGACTAATCAATTAAGGTGGGCTATTATCAGCAGGAGGAAAAAAAACTTTTGTAGTGATAATCAGGATGGCCCATTTCAAACAGTTGACAAGAAGGTGTGAGTAACAGTAGGGGGAAAAATTAGCATGGGGAAATAGTTTTTACTTTGTGTAATAAACCATCCACTCCCAGTCTTTATTCAAGTCTAATTTAATGGTGTCCAGTTTGCAAATTAATTCCAGTTCTGCAGTTCCATGTTGGAGTCTGTTTTTGAAGTTTTTTTGTTGAAGAATTTCGACTTTTAGATCTGTAATTGAGTGTCCAGGGAAGTTGAAGTGTTATCCGACTGGTTTTTGAATGTTATAATTCTTGATGTCTGATTTGTGTCCATTTATTCTTTTGCATAGAGACTGTCCGGTTTGGCCAATGTACATGGCACATGATGGCATATATCACATTGGTAGATGTGCAGGTGAACGAGCCTCTGATGGTGTGGCTGATGTGACTAAGTCCTATGATGGTGTCCCTTGAATAGATATGTGGACAGAGTTGGCAATGGGGTTTGTTGCAAGGATAGGTTCCTGGGTTAGTGTTGTGGGGTTTTTTTTGTGTGTGTGTGGTGTGTGGTTGCTGGTGAGTATTTGCTTCAGGTTGGGGGGCTGTCTGTAAGTGAAGACTGGCCTGTCTCCCAAGATCTGTGAGAGTGAGGGATCGTCCTTCAGGATAGGTTGTAGATCCTGGACGATGCACTGGAGAGGTTTTAGTTGGGGGCTGAAGGTGACGGCTAGTGGCATTCTGTTACTTTCTTTTTTGGGCCTGTCCTGTAGTAGGTGTCTTCTGGGTACTCTTTTGGCACAAGTTCTCCTCGTTCTTTTTGCTGATACAGACTAACATGGCTACCACTCTGAAATCTATACTCTTAGTTTATTTTTAAAAGCCTCATAGTGTCTTGGGGAGCACTGTGGTTTCCTGATGGTCCAAAGTCTATTGAAGTTGATGGAAAGACACAATCAATCAACCCCATATTGCTAACTATGTCATTAAGAGCCAATCCAATTTCTGTTGTAGTCTGTGAGGGTCTTTTCATGACTTTAATGAATGATAAACCTCTCTGTGGATCAGGTTCTCAAAGTATAAAATGGGGAAAATAATAACTGGCCATCTTTATCAAACAGTGTACATCTCAGATGAAAGGCTGGATAAGTCTAAAGTGTAATATTAAACATTTAATGGCACCAGAATTCTCAAAGAGCTCTATTCTTTTCTTCTTAAAACAAAAAAAAGCAGTGTTTTGAAAGACAGACCAGATCTTGTTGGGTCCCTATGTAAGAGCCAGGCAGAATTGAAACCCCTGTGCTCTGGTGAGTATAGGGATTCCCAGGCCCTTCCTCCTTTGGTAGGCCCAGCATTCCAAACAGGGTTAGACCTAGGGCCCTCCCCTTCCCATCTCCCCTGTACCAACCAGTAGAACTGACCTCCATGTTGACATAATAAACAGAACCCCGATAAAGAAAGGGTGTGGCAGCAGGCACTCTGACTCTGTACGCAGGGAAGCTGTGGAAGAAATTCTGGAGTGGTGAGACACTACATCATCTCAAAGCAATTCCATGCCTGCAAGGCACAATCAAGCACTCACCAAGTCAAAAGCATGATTCTCCGGTGTAAAGAGAGAGGTATTAAATAGGGCTGTCCAAGACTGTGATCATTTTTTCATGAAATTGGACACATCTTTTTGAAGTGTTTTGTTTCAAGCTATTTTGGTCCCCACACAATTGTTCTTTTTAATGACTTTTTGCTTAATGGGTTTTTGCTTCAACACATGAGAAAAATCTAATTTTCTGTGATTAGATGTTTGAGTTGAATTTTATTTATTTATTTATTTATTTTGCCAAGCAAATAAGCTACAGCAGCATTTCTCCAGTTCTCCATGAGACTCAGCCAATTTTGTGAAGCTGCAACCAAATATAAAAATCTAATGCCAATTTGATTGCTGATATTTTGTATTAACAGTAATCAAAATAATAAATGATTCTGTGGAAACATATACCTCCCTGTCTATTCAATTGCATTCTGTTTTTTTATATAAATTCTATAAATATAACATTTTTTTTTCAAATTTTAGAAGGCAATAACATTCATGTTGGTATTTTAAAATAAAGTTTGATCCACCTTAACTTTCAGCATGAGTTCTCGTTGGTCCATACTACATTAATAAATCATCAGAGAAAAATTGATCTGCTAACTTATTTAAGAGAGCCCAAGCAACAAGAACTTTTTCTGGACCTCAAACTTCTACAATATCTTTACCTCTAAAATATTTTATAATTTCACAATTATAGGTTGCCCAGCTATCCGAAGATGCTATGGAAAGAGTTTATATGGTGGGGATTTATGCTTTAGTAATAACACTGGTTGATATTTATGTCATGTGCAATCACAGTAGGATATTTTTCCTGAAGGGGTTATGTACAATATGGCCTTGTTCATATCATAGAACATCTACTCTTAATGGGAGAAATCCATCCACAGGGCAGAGGGAAAACACAAGACCTCCTCTCTAAAAATTAATGTTCTGGCTGCGCTGGGGAACTGCAGCTGCCCACATGTGGGCTGGTGAGGAGGCTTTCATAGGGGTAGGTTGTAAATAGGCCAGGGGAGGGACAATAGGATTTATGTTTATGCAGATCTAAAATCCCCCAAACTCTGCAAGAGTAAAATGGATGGTCTCTGGCCACCACTTAAGCCTTAATGACTTTGGAGCCCCAGTTTGGAGAGTTGGGGTGAATTTCACCATGTGAAATTCCCCACATTTCACCCTCCTACTGACTAAGTTATGTAAGTGAAGTGGAAGGTAAGAGGACCTCAGAATAATTTATGAAACAGATAAAGAGGTGGTATTTCTGGTTCTATAACCAATAGTTCATCACCATCCTCTCCGTTGACACTAATGTGTTCTTCTGCATTGTTTTCTGATGAAGACTTCACTATGACCCTCACAGGGAGGTTTATGGGTTACTCACTTACCTAAGGTGTGACCCCAAGACTAGTGGAGGGCAGGAATATCTCTCTGTTCCTGTACAGTCCTATCTGGTCTGCACACAGTGAGCAAATGGCAATTAAGCACATACCTTGTGATGGCATATCAGGGCAACCTGTATTATAATGTGCAGTCATTGGCCAATCACTACACTCATGGGCAGATGAGGCACTTTAACTCAGGTTGGTACCTCATCAAGGTAGGACAATGCCGAATTGAAATTTGCACCTATGTCACCTGCCATGCTTCTGGCATTTATTGCACCAGTGTGGCAACAGCTGCTTGGGCAAGAGAGTGGGAAAGGTTCTGCACAAACTTCTCTCACGTAAATCCATTCATTGTGCAGGTTTTCAGCCATTATCTCCTTTAACTAATTTAACCTAATCAATTTACCAGAGTCCTGTGGCAATAAGGAAGCACCCTCAGAACCAAGAACCAAGCACCCTCACTGCTTAAGATCCATTTGCAACATAAAGTGGCAGGACAGGATCCCCAACACTGAAATCCTTGAGAGTTGCCAAATCTCTGGCATCAAGAGCATGCTCATCAGGGCTCAACTTCGCTGGGTCAGACATGTGATCCGTATGGAGGTTTCCCATATACTATGCTTTACAGTCAATTGAGCATGAGAATCCACTCTGAGGGTCGACCCATCCTTAGATATAAAGACATCTTGAAGGCCAACCTCTGAGCATGCAAGATAGACATTAAAACCTGGGGGAACTTGAGGTCTGTGCGAGGAGGTTGTGTCCACTTTTGAGGAATAGCATGTGAGGGCTCTGCAGGAGAAGAGAGCATGTTGTAAGGCCAGCAGCTCAAAGCCTTGCCTCCAATAATGATTACACTTGAAAGACATGCAACTGCTTTTGCAAATCCTGAATTGGATTTGTTTCCCATGAGAGAAGCCATAAAAAATTAATAAAGCCAGAACATAAGTCAACACCAGCTGAACACACATCTGCAAAGTGACAGGAAGATCCAACAATGAATAATAGATCTGCAATGTAGTCCATTAATTAATTTCATCCAGGGTCTTCTAATGGCTTATCATCACCTACACTCATGAGTAAGGAACGGTCTTTTTTAGTACTCTGCTTTTTCATTCTTTTAGCACATGTATATGTACCAGATCACATCATCCCTTGGGAGACCTTCCAAAAGGCCTGAGATATTTGAATTTCCCAGGTTGAAATTCCATAAGTTTCCACGGTTTCATTCAAGGATGCCACTCATGATGAAGGCAGAGGGTATATCAAATGTATGCCCTGATATCAGGTAGGAAGAGCCATGGATCTTGGGACATCCTAGAAAGACTAGAGCATCCATTTAGAAGTCCAGATGCTCCACAGTACTTGCTGGATCCCTGATCCTCTAGGGAAACGTGGTCTTACCCCCATGGAGCTTAGAATCTGAGGGCCCAATTCTGCCCTTGCTTACACAGGTGCACCTCTGGCTCTTATCAACCTCACTGGTAATTGCACCCTTGTAATTGATGGCAGAACTGAGACCTAATTAGATAGAAACCAATACATAGAAATGGTTAGAAGGGTGGAAATATCATACAACACTGCAGAGTCTTTAGGGCTTTTGAATGATAAAAGTAACATGTTTTAATTAATTGGGATTGATAGGGTTGATGAAAGCAATACATTTTAGGGAGGGACATGGAGGAGAAGTTGGAAGCATGGTGCACCATGTCAGGATGGGGATTCTATGTCTTTAATCCCCTTTCCATTCCCTTTGTAGAAGGACACTTCCCATGCCTTGTAATCCTTAACCTTCCAATTTCCTTAGGCCTTACTTCTGTAACTAAGTAGAAATTAGCTGGTGGCCTCTTATCAGCACTCTCACTCTTTTAGTTACATGTCCCTCTGGTCTCCTTGTCCTATTCACCTTTTTCATGTTATGATTATATACACAAGACTCCACCCCATGATCTGTGTAGGGTCCAGTCTACATTGATTTCATTGTAGCTTTCAGTAATGAAACAATTCCATTTATCACGTCATGTATTTTTTTAAAATAATCTTAGGCTTCCACTTTACACAGATCACTGGCAACATGAATTTCCCTTTCTGAGAAGACAGACACCTCCAGGTTTTCATGTAATAGCTTCAGTAACCATTGGAATCAGACAAATTTAATTTCAATGGCAAACACGCTGTCTTCTTAGAAACATCATGCCTTAGAAATTAGTTCATGATGTGTTGCTGCACATTCCTATTACAGGAGACTTTGTTCTAACCTATAACTTTTCTCACAGTGAATGAGTCTGTACCTTTAAGTAAAGTTACACTAATGCATAAGTGTTTGCAAGATTGGCTTGTAATATGCAATTAAATTGAACTTTAAATAAATTATCTGAATGATAGATAGGAAGGACAGTCATTCAAATGGTGACATTTGAGTTCAGCTAGGTTGGATTTCTTCCCTTCCACTCAAGACAGTTCCTACTCTAATTTTGTGTCTTCTTATTGGATTTTTATTTTTCATGGTAGGCAGTGTGATAGATCATTTTATGGAGAAACACACAGATATTTTCTAACAGCAAAACACTATATTTATATTTCACTAGCTTCAGCTTTTCAGATTGTTATTTTCAACTTTTGTTACTGTAAACCCCACTTTTTTTTTTCAGACTGAATGCATTGAAATATGAGCTCTGACCCCAGTGGACAAAATTTAATGAAAGGCACCTTTACCGGGAAAGATCAGCACTGGTAGAAGAGTGGTGAATATTCTCACTATTAAACCATGCACAGATAATGCAAATGATCTTGGTCTTTTTGTATATTGAATGCTGGGGAAAAGACAGTAGCTCTTAATCAGCTAATAAAAGATGACTCATGAATTCAAATATTTAAATGCTATTTTTAAAAAGACACTTTGGGGCAAATGCATAATAGTTTGCAAGATAAAAAGTGCCAGTGATTTTAAAAGTTAGATGCCGCAATTATTTAGGCACTTAAATTTAGGCCCTGCAATTGGATCTGCATGTGCAGATCCCTGTATTAATCCTGCCAGCCAGTGGTTCTCCCTTATCAAATTTGATGAGTGTTCTAGAGATTTAATTTAACCAGATAATCTGAAATCAAATAACTGAGTTATTTTTAATAAGAGAAAATTGGGTAATTTAGTTCACTTACTTGAACAGTGAATAAATATTAACACTATAAAGCACTTCTGTGCACTTATTTTCCTCTAATATCCTTTCTCTTCCTGTCCTGGAACATTGTAGCTTTGGGTTCTTACTTAGTTATGTTTATTTTTAGAAACAGCAACTTTGTTTTGAAAATATTCACACAATCAATAAAAACCTGTAACTTCAAAGTGTCCTTATTTATATTTAAGTCCTTCCTATTACATGCTGTTTGTTGCTCTTTGGCTATGTCACCAATCCCACTGGAGTTCAACAAACTTAACAGGTCCTCTATAGGTTCCCAGACCTGTCCATTTCCCATGTATTCTCATATCCCTGCAGCTTCTGATGTAAAACAGATTTTAAGTTTTTGTAGAGCAGAGGTCAACATGAAAGCCTAAAACAAAATAAAAAGCTGACACTCAACTTTTAGATCTGTTTTTTATTATAACACAAAGCTAGATTACAGTCATTTTAAAAATGGTAGTATTGTCCTGTATCAGACTCTCACTCTCATTGTAACTCAGTTTTTAAATGACCAGGGTACCCAGTTTAGATAACTTATGTGCTAGTGAATTATCAGCTGGAGGAATTGCCGCCCTGTACAGTCACCAGACTACAATTTACTGGTACTTTGCAAATACAGCCTCTGTGTATATTTTCGTTAGTTTGGCTTCCAGAAGGGCCAAGGATGGACTGGGAACCCCTTATTTCCATGGGTGAACAGTTACTCACACAGCTGTTGTCTTCAAAGAGCCTATTGGTGTGGGAACTGGTCACCAGTGGGAGTAATAGATTCACAATCGGGCACCACTGCTAGAATTCCCCACAGTTCCACACTAATTCCTTCACATTTTGTAACAACTGAAGGCCTATGACACTTGTAATTACAAGTTGCATTTCCAAAGAATCAATAGATATAATGGGCCAAATCCTGGAATCCTTCCTCAATTTTAGCTTCTATTTGAAATATATGGGAGCTGAGTCTGAGCAGGGACTCTGAGCTGCTGGATTTAGCCCATTGTATTAACCTGTTTTGACTGTTCATGGATGTATCCAGTCTTCTGTCTTTTTTCCATGTTTAACTGTTAGTCTCTAAGGTGCCACAAGGATTCCTCGTTGTTTTTACCAAATATCTTGAGACTCACCTAAAATCACAAGAGGCGGCAACACTGAACAAGGGTCTCCATCATGGCAATAAGTTCTCCTATGTATTAAATGCTGATTTTTTTTAAAAGGAAAGGGCCCCCTCAAATCCTTCGACATTACAACAACAATATTAGAACACTGTTGTTATTTTAAAAACACTATTGACACACAGTAAATGTAAAGATAAAAGGGAGGTATTTCGTACATTTTGGTTAAAATCAAAGGGTTGTTTTCAATGTTGTCTGTATTCAGCAGAAAAGAAATTTGTTCACTGGGTGTATGCACGCTGGTTATTGTGTGCAAACATATACATTTTGTAAGACAGGATAGACGACGGCTCTTAATTTGATTATTACACAGTAATAACACTCTGAATGCTGCCACTTCTTGTTCTCCAACATCTTCTGCCTTCACATCCCTTGCTGTTCTTCCTACTGGAAAGGAACACGTTCTTAATGTCTGCAGAAAATCTTTTTCAATACACAAAATATCAAAAGGACTTCAACACCCATTCCTCCACAACAAAATTGTGATATTAGCTCAAATCTCCTACCCTAGTGCAGGTGCTTAATTGGAGGTGGAAGGGGATATCCCTCATACCATTACAAACCTTCAACCTAGCTATCCAATCATATGGTGCTCCAAGAATTGAACACTGAAGCCCAGTACTTACATATTATATTAAGCTGTTTACAATTATATATAGGAGAATGGTCAAAAGAACAATTTTCAGATCCCCACATCCTTTCAAGGAAGTAGTATAATCCAAGGAAGGCCATGGGGGACAAAACATTGATTTTCTGTCTCTCCCCCCATTCTTCCATCTATATTATTTAAACTGCTTAATATAATATGTAAGTATTTGATGGTTGATGCATAATTCTTGGGTGCCATAGGATTTGGTAATTGTTTTGAAAACCTAAAATATGGAACCACAAGTACAGAATTTTTATAAAACACAAACAATCTCTCTGTTGCACTGGATACTCATATCCTATCTGCTAACTGCAATAAGTGCTACATGATTTCTAAGCACTCTTCACATCTTGAAATATGACCTGGAGGTCCTAATATGAGAAGCACAGGAAATATTGAAATATTGAAAGAGAATTGAATTTTCCATATTTGATGCAGAATTGCATTTGTCATAATAAATAGGTTTATTCTGTAAAAAAGATGAAGCATGAAGACATTTACTACTAATGTTGAAGAACACCATGTTGTCATGTTATAATTTAAATAAATTGTTCAACTGTGCATTCTTATAGTAAAAATCTTCGCATGCTGCCTGTGTGAATGCTCAGTACTCTTCTCCATATATTCTTCTAAGTAGAATTCAGGAGCCTTGAAGGGTTCGGAAGGGTACTTACCTAATGTTCCAGAAAGTGCTCTGTTTTTACTCATGAATAATTTCTCTTTACTTTTCTTGCCCGTGTTCTTTTTGCTACCGCCGTACAGCTTACATTTATCTCATCTTTCAGTAAATATAATGGCTAAAGGTTGAATGAGCATCATATTTATGAATGCTGATTGAAAACAGGTGTGTGTCATGTTGATAAATACTGATTATAAAAAGTGGTGTCCCATGTTTTTTATATGGCTGATACCAAAGACAATTTTTGTCCTGAACCTGCAGTTCCACACAGGGAAAATTTCATATTGACAGCAAAGGGATCAGGTTCAAGTATAACCTCTTACGATTCCAAAATGAACTCTTATACTCAAGAAAATGCTACATAAAAAGCAATACATCCAACTATTTAAATTCTACTGGGTTTTTAATTCACTAATGGACAGATTCTGCATCTCATTGTATAGTACTTTACAAGAAGCACAATGAAATCAGTAGGTTTACTCTCAGAGTAAGTTACTAGCTAGTAGAAGAAAGTGTAGCAGAATTGGGGCCTAAATCTGCTTGTGTGTGTGTATTCAGATACCTCTTTTCATACTTCCAGCCATATAGAGAAACAACATGCACCTGTTATTTTACAAGCAGAATTTTTTCAAAGTAGGTATTTTACTTATTTTAGAAGTGTTTTAAAATCTCATTTTTAGTTAAATGAAAATCTAAAGTATTCAGACCCTCACTTTTCAAAGAAACAGCACAGTGTGATTTTTTATTTTTATTTTTTTTTGGTTTCATGTGTCTTTCCAGTGAGGTGTCAACTCTTTTATTAATGGTATGAAACCTCAGAGTGACATAGTGACATAAAGCAACATGTCTAATCACTCCAAAGATGCAGCAAGTCAAAGGAATTGCCAAAAAGATGGGGGCGGGGGGGAGAGGAGAACAGTTTGGGGAAAACAGACTACAAATCTGTTACAAGTAGTTTAGCACAAATTTAATTAAGAAGCATTTTTGTCAATTTTCAACCAATTAGGCTAGTCCATTGATTGAAGAGTCCTCCTAACCTTATAACTTAGACGCCTTTCTATTGGAAACAATATGCTAGCTTCATTTACCACAGGCCATTTTGTGGTAACCGCACCAAAGGGGAAATCTTAGATTAAATGTTTTTAGAAAATGAGTAGTGATTCATAATAAGTGTATGTAACACAAAAGCATGTTTAGCTGAATTTCAAGTTTCTTGTAGGGAGGGACAAGTTGAAA
This sequence comes from Mauremys reevesii, assembly GCF_016161935.1. Taxonomy (NCBI): domain Eukaryota; kingdom Metazoa; phylum Chordata; order Testudines; family Geoemydidae; genus Mauremys; species Mauremys reevesii. The sequence goes on from NC_052631.1 coordinate 28,324,099, forward strand.
CTCTGTCCTTGCTAAACTGTAAAACACTCAGGTATTTCCCCTACCATACATTTAATATACATTTGTTAGTGTATTAAATAATTACAACTTCCATTGAGTGCCAACCTCAGCTGGAGTCAAATTTATGAGCTAGAGGCAAAAGGCTCTGTAGCCCATTAATAGTTACCTGACCTATCAAGTATCCTCCAATGCTCTCTTTCTTTTAAAACATTATATATAATGTACACTCTAGTAATTCAATTTCTGGACAATACAGCTTTTATGGATTACCATTATCATAGGCATTGCTAAGGTTTTCATCTCTACAGTATTTGATTGCACTGAATTAGTTACTCAGTCCAGGATTTCAGAATAACCAGAATAATTAGAGTCTGCAAATCAGATAAGAACCCAATCACCAGTGTCCCCATTGCTTCTTTTTCTACCGTCACTCTGAGTGCAGTCATCTCATTACTGGGGTTGGATCCAGCGACGCCCATCATTCCTTAGTTATCCCTTATTCTTCTCCCACTGATCATCACAATAGGCACAGTTTTTGCTGAGTGTGGGTTGGTTGATGTCTTCATATTTCTTAAACTTCTGTGTCTCCCTGCTCAGAGGAGCACAGAATGCTTTGCATGACTATGGTGCAACTCATTTCAGAAGGCATAAAATCAAGCCCTGATCCTTCATGGAGTTCTGTATATGTGGACCTTATTCCCATTCAGAGCCCTGAGACATCATGTGTTAGCAGAAATTTTCACATGCAGAACTTTGTAGGATTTGGGTCTGTTTAAGTAGTTTTTGCATATTTAAAATTACAGTAATTGATGGCAATCTGGATGTGAGCCTCAATTCTACCAGCTGCCCTGCATGGACAAACACCCTGGTGATTCCCCATCAAGTTTACTGGGGCTCTGTTTTGTCATTAAGGCCCATTCATGCAGATAAACTGGTGGGATGGGGCCCATAATCTCTTTCCCAATTAATCCCAACTGGCATAATGCTTCAAATTGCAATTTGGGGCATTAGAAGGAGCCCCTGGAAGTGGGTTGTAGATCTGAAAATTCTTGCATGTTTGGAATATGCAATAAACAACTGTGGTCATTTGAGTGTGTGCAGTGTAGTTGTAGCCATGTCAGCCCCAGGATATTACAAAGATCAGGGGTTCCCTCCACGTGCAGTCTCACAAGTCAAAGCATACGATATGGCATTAGGCATGGTGGTTTGACTGATATTAGGGTGCTGATTACACTACTCAAGAAACACTTGGAAACACTCAGATTCAGATACTTAGAATGGGCATGGGAGTGAGAGCATCAGCAGCACAGAGCTTGTTAGAATGCCGGTGCTTTGTACATGATTAGCACAAAATAGTAGTATCCTAAGGTGATCCACTATTGTCCCCTATTGCAGTCAGTGCCCAGGAGAGACTAAATGTCATACAGTGTAGTGTTCTTTGGGTGTCACTTTTCAGTGCTGTTAAGTTCACTGGTTTAAAAAAGATTTATATTAAACATTTCTTTCTCAACTGGAGGAGTATGGCATGCACGTCCGGCAGCAAGAGAGATGGTGGCACAGCACAGCAACAAGTGACAGCAGCAGCAGCAAGACCCCTGAGTTGGAGGTGCTCTCCATTAGAAGATGAGAAGATCACAGCAGGAATTCAGTGTATTCATATCATACAGCTAGACCAGAATTGGTTGCAGGTTGGGAGCTGTGGGTGATGGGCTCTGCCCCATCAACAGAACAAACCAAATATTTTGTAAAGAGCAAAATTATTTTTTCTAACTCCCATTGAAGTCAGTGGGGATCCTTCCATTGACTTCAGTGTAAGTTGGAACGAACCCTTAGTTTGTAAACCATAACTAAATAATAGACAGACCCTGTAATAAAATACCTTTAAAAGTATGCCTGTCCAATTACTTCAGCAGCTAGGTTAAGCTGTACTGCAACAAAAAGGACTGAAATGAGGAACCTTGTCTGCTATCTGTGTTGGGCTGGTTTCTTGTAACCACGTGTAATATTCTCAAAAGTGCCTAAATGACTTAAGAGCCTAAGTCCCATTGAAAGTCAGTTATCTGAAAGATGACACTAAAATGGCTGAGTAACATGAATAACAGTCTAAATTCAGCCACTGAGTGACTGGAATGATCTCATGAGTCTTGGGATGCCCCTTGTAGCCTAGAATTGGCATCTCTACGCCTCCAGAAGTTGAACAGTGTGATTGTTCAGCACATTTAGCTGGCCAAATAGGGTTGATTTCTGGTATATTCAGTCATTTATTTTTCCCCACCCACCGTTCAGCTACTATGTATGTGGTATGCTTATCCCCTTTGGGAGTTTACAGCAATGACATTATAGAGCTCTAGCTACAGTTATAGCTGGTATTTAAAATAAGCAGGTCATGCTGCATGTATACATCATGTGTTACAGGCAGTGGTTGCAAGCGGAATGTTCACACAAAGCGCACGGCATGCCAGCTCACTTTATTTCAGTAAGGGATGATTTTTCACTGGATCTTTTTACATGCAAGTCAGGCTCCACATTGCCCACAGGAAATAAAAATTCCTTCACCACTGAGACAAATAGCAACATGTGGATGGGAGATAACAGAAATGTACATGCATACAAGTGCAAAAATTAAATATGCAAATATGAAAACGAGGGAATCCTTTTTTAAAAAAAAAGCCATAGAACTGATTAAATTGTCACTGCTGGAAATTACATGGGGCTTTGTTCCCTAAACAGCCCTTTTCAGTAGGACAAAAAAGAAACTTCCACAGATAAGAACCACCATCTGGGAACCCAGTGCTTTCCAGTTGCCTTCAGTGTATGAAACCGTTTCCAAAACTTCATAGCTAGCCTAAAAAAAAGAAGATAGCATTAGAAAAATGAATTCCATGTCACACAGAATTTTAATCCATTCCCCTTCCTAGCTATAGCTTCCTCCCTTCTGCAGCATCTCACCCTTCTATTTCAGTCTCTTACATTAGAAAGAAAGTATTTCTTTTAGACAATGTCTGTGGTGTCATTTCTCAGTGACAGCATTTACTTAAGTTCCCCCCTCAGCCCAGCCTGTGTCCCTAGCTGCACAGGACTATGTTTTTGCCAGATATTTAGTATTAAAAGGATTACCTCAGCTTCCTGCAAGCCCTGCCACTGCTCAATGGTGGTTTGAACAGGCTGCTTGGATGCTGCAGAAAGCAGAGCACGCAGCGATGATGTCGGCTGTCTCTGAGCCACATCACACTGAAGCTTGCAGTTAAAAGCTGCCTCCAGGAGCAGCAGAGGGTCTTAGAGCTGCAGACTCCAGTGTGAGCGATTCATATTACTGAACTCAAAATTCTCCTTGCTTGGTTAGTAGGGAGGTTTTTCTGTGGTACTGGGTTTTGTTTTTACAAAGGAACAAAACAAAATCCTGTTGTTTTCATTAATTGTCAGGAAAACAACTGATTAAAATATCTTTTTCAGCAGATGTGCGGCTGGCAAGTCAATAGGAACTGAGCCATTTTCCTCGTGCTTTACATATGTTATTCCCATGTAGATTGTTAATTGTTTGGGCAAGGTCTGTCTCCAACTATGCGTTTGTGCTGTGACTAGCACAATAGTGACCTAATATTAGTTGGGGGTCTAAAATTGATAATATATGGATTGAAAAATAGACCCCAATGTTCAGCTAGCCTCAAGCTGCTGACTATCCTGTTTTTGTATTGTTCTTTTTTGCACGTGCAAGTAATAATGAGCATGTGCCCATTTTGCACATGCAAACCGCATATTGTTGTGCATACAGGTGACCCACTAATGGCCCAATTTGCATGCCAAAAATACATCCTAACCTGGTTTTGTACATGCAATGAGTTCAGTGTGCATGTAAAAACAAGTCTGAGGCTGAATCTTTGGCCTTTAAAATGACCTAACATAAATTTGTGCCCTTTATACTTGTATTACCATAAACATTTCCCCAGTGGCGGTAGCCTTAATTAATTAAAATCTGTGGTGATTTTTATATGCAAAGAATCCAGGCAAGAAATGGGACCAGCTATGAGGAGGTGTAGAACTAGGGGCGGCTCTAGGAATTGCGCCACCCCAAGCAGGGTGGCACGCCGCAGGGGGGCGCTCTGGCGGTCGCTGGTCCCGCGACTCCGGTGGACCTCCTGCAGACGTGCCTGCGGAGGGTCCGCTGGTCCCGCGGCTCCGGTGGACCTCCCTCAGGCGTGCCTGCGGATGCTCCACTGAAGCCGCAGGACCCTCCGCAGGCACGTCTGCGGGAGGTCCGCAGGAGCCGCCTGCCGCCCTCCCGCGGCACGCTGCCCTGTGTAGAACTGCCCAGAAGGGAGCACATCTTTTTTGGAGCTTCCTGGTGTGCAACTGAGGTGTGGAGGCTCCACCATCAATTTTTCAGCCAGCTGATACAGAGGGGGCACCGTGGCTATGGTTCCACCTCCTTCCTTTCTTGCACTACATCAGAAATACACAGCACAGGGAAATACACTTATACAGACAGCAAAAGGGATGAAAAGCTGCTTTTGCATCCTCCACCACTCCCATGCATCTGTGTGAGGGCCAGCCATGAGCTGGTCTTCAGAGCAAAGTGAGTGGGGAGGACAATATGAAAGGGGTCTGGCCCTTTGTTTGTTTGTACTGCAATAACACTCAGAAGCCCCAGTGAGGATAACGGGCCCTATTGTGCTGAGTGCTATACGAGCACACCACCAAAGATGATCCCTGCCTTCAATAAGCTTGCAAACTAAAAGGACAAACAGAGAAAATGTTTTTGGGGAAAGGAATAAAGTGCACATGCAAAAGTGATTGGGGCATGCTGGGCACTTGGCTTTGCTCCATTGCTGCTTCTCTTAAATGTATACATTTAAATTAGGGGAAGGGTGGGTGATAGGAGGAAGGAGTGAATAAGCCGGTGAGAAAGAAGGAAGGAGAATAGACACATTGAGGAGCAGGACAGGATGGGGAAGAGCATGAAGGGCAGCGGGGAAAGAGATTCACAGCCAAGTGACTGTGAGGAGGAGGAAGAGGAGAAGAAGTTGGGAGCAAACAACCATTCAGACAGAAAATATGTTCACATCACTGATGTCAAGGGATTATGAACCTGCTGGGGGAGCAGAGGGCCCTAGCTAGGCCTTACTTTGCTCTGCTGCTGCTGCAGCTCCCAGTTATAGCTAGGGAAGTCCCTGATGCTCCTGTGAGTTAACTCCTCAAGAAAGTGTTTGCTCATCTGGGTTGCTCCCACCACAGCAAAGGAACCATTGGGGAAGGGTGACAGCAGACAGATTGGAGGGCAGCTTCAAAGATGCTGTCAGTCCCTTTTGTTTATTCCTTCGCTGATCATCCATTCTCCTCTTTGGTACCTTTTGGCGTTTCTCTCATACCTTTTTCCTCCCACAGGCCAATCAGATAGCTGGAGGGTGAGCTCCTAAAGAGGCTGACTATTCCTTCTCCTATAACAGCACAGCAGTCCCCTAAAGTCTGAAAGATGTTTCCCAGGTTTTCCTTTCATCAACACATTGTGTGTGATATAATGGACGTAAGCAATTTGGAATCTGACACACTAGTGTTTCACACTGCTGTGAATCCAGATTTGAAGGTGTTTGTATTCAATGCTCAATATTGTATTACTTGGGAGTAAATTGAGGGTTAGATTGTTTCTGATCTTTGTGATGACACAAAGGGGATTGCAAAAAGCCTTCCCCTCCCTTGCATGCCTGGGTAAGGACCAGAGACAATCAGAGCATCATAGAAGATTAGGGTTGGAATAGACCTCAGGAGGTCATCTAGTCCAACCCCCTGCTCAAAGCAGGACCAACCGCAACAATAGATTCCCCTACCTTCAGGAGAGCCCAGGGACTGCCCCATCCATGCATCACTGGGGGTGCAAATTGCCACAGTGGTGATAGGAGAGGATGAGCCAGAGGCCTGCCCCACCCCATTCTGCACCAGCCTGTTCTGCTGCCTACCTGATGCTGCAACCTACACCCTGCCCCACCATGCTGCGAGCCTGGGGAATGCATTGTTCTTCCTTGGGGTGGTGCAGCTACAGTGGAGACCTAGTTAGTGTAATCTATTGTGTGCGCTTCTACTCAGACTCCTTTATTCACATACGGTAGATCCAGCAACACTGAACACACATTTCCTGAAATGAATGCTCTAGGAAAGCACAAATAAGAAACAGAGGAGACTACTTTGGAGGCTTATGTTGCCCCTTGGTATTTTCTTTCTTCCATGGGGTGGGCTGCAGGAGTTTGGGAGTTCTTCAAAAGAAGGCTGCACAAAATTAGATTTAACATACAGTAAGTTCATACCTCATACGTTAAATAAATACTCCCACTACTAGAGAAATACACACACACACACAGTATATGTTAATGCTACAAAAATATACAGACCGGAGGCAGCTTCTTGGGCCTGTGAAAGTTTTGTTGTCAGCAGACCCACAAAATTATATCAACCATTCAAGAAATGAGATCAGGGATCAAAAATGTTTTCACAGTTGCAAAAGTAAAATATAAAACTTGTCATCCCTGCCTGTTTGCAGCTGCCACCCCCTTCCCCCACTGCTGCTACTAATGGCTACATGTGCAAAGCTGGAGTGTGTGGGGTGGTTGCTTTTATCATTAGCGATCTGGCTTTGGAAAGCTTGTTGGGCATCTTGCATGATCAGGTCAGTGCTTCATATGCATTATACTTGTTATTTGGCTATGTGTTGCCCACTCTAATGATGTTAGTGTGAATCTCGTAATATTTGGTGTTTTTTCCTAAAGCCCCAGTTATGGAGTGAGGAGGATTACATCAGAATCTTAGCTTTCATTTAAAAGACTAAGTTTCTAGCCATCATTATTACAGAGTAACGCTTAAATAGGTGAATGTTGGGTGTTCAAAAACTCTTCAGTGGTGTCAAACAGGGATTTATTTTGGCACTAACATTCTTCAGTATAGTCTTCTTTCTCCTGCTTCATCATGCTTTCTCACCTAGCACTGAGGGTGTAGGTATCCCCACTCGATCAGATGGAAAACTCTTCCATGTGGCATGTCTAAGAGCAAAAAGCAAAGTTAACACATTCTGATAAGAGAACTGCATTTTACCGATGATGCAGTGCTCTTCGCACACAGTGAAGAGGAGTTCCAGAAACTTTGCAATGACTCTCTGCTACTTTGGGATGAATTTGGACTAATCATCAGCCTAAAAAGGAGAATGATTTTGGCAAAAGGTATGTTGACTGCACCAGACGTTTTAATAGCTAGCACCATATTAGAAGTTGTACACAGGTTCTGCTGTCTAGGATCAGTTGTATCAGACAACTTAACTGGATGCCACACTTAATTCTAACGCCAAAAAAGGCAACCCCACACATTTGGCCAACTGACCAAGCACATGTAAGATAACAGGAAACTGACACTGAACGGCAAGATACTGGTCCAGCAGATGTGCATTTTAAGCACGCTGCTGTGTGGACCTGGACCAATTACAACGTCAGTTGGTCATGGATGCATTCAAGAAGATCTCCTGAATGGAGAATTTGCAGATGCTCCAAGGCCATGGGATTGACCTAGGCTCAGGTTCAAAGACATTTTCAAGAAGGACTTGAAAACTTTCAACCTCAAAACCACAGGCTGGGAAATGCCAGATAGCAACAGACTGCACTGTACATGAGAGTTGGTGGCTGAAGAGAGGTGGTCAAGATGAGATAGGAAAGTGCAGCAGCCTCAAGTGTTAGTAGTGTACCAGCTTCATCGTTTGGCCTTGCACTTTATTCCTGCATTATCTGTGGCAAGGACTGTCATGTGACAATTGGACTTTTTAGCCACTTGCGATGCTGCAGCATGACATACAGTAACTGAACTGCATTGGTGCTTACATCGTCGTCTTTTGAGATGGATGGTTGCCATTGCATTCCTGTGTTCAAAAGCCAGAAAGCACATAAAAATACTCCAATTTTATTAACCACAAAATCACCTGATTTGTAAACCAATTTCGTGATTCTTGGTCACCTGACTTATGATTTTTGAATGCTTGGAAGTGGCAATGCTGCTGTAGACATGTTGACAGAGACACATTTTGACATTTATTTTCACATGTTATTGCACTCACATAGTGTTACAAATTGGGGTTTCCTAAACTGATGAGACTCCCAACCTCCTATGCTCTTTTCTGTCAACGGACTCATTCATGCCTGCATCTCGCACTGATCTCTGTGTTGCATTCACACCCTGTTTCTAGCCTTGGTCTCTGAGAGAATGCTTTCCTTAGGGAAATGTGATTGCCTGACTTAATACATTGTGTGAATTTGTTCTTAATGCTTATGGGACTGACTGGTCTTTCAAGCTGCTAGATGCCTCCTGAATGGAGATGAGTGCCATGAACTGGGAGTTGAAGGTGCACAGCATCTCACAAGATCTGGCCTGTTGTTTGTATGGTTGAAAAATTCCTTGGTGCATTCAGACTGGTACTGGACTGGGCTGTGACAAGCCCTCTGTAGATAGGCAAGAGCATAGGAGCTGACTTTGTGAGTGCTCCAGGGCTGGAGCATCCATGGAAAAAAAATGGTGAGTGCAGCCCCCCATCAGTGCCTCCCCCCTCCCAGTGCCTCCCGCCCATCGCAGATCAGCTGTTCAGTGATGTGCAGGAGGCACTGGGGGAGGGGTGTGCTCGGCAGAGGGGGAGGGGGCAGAATGGGGCAGGAAGAGGCGGGGTGGAATCGGAGCAGGGACAGGAACAGGCGGGGTGGAGGTGGGGCCTTGGGGAAGGGGTGGAGTGGGGGCGGGGCCTGGGGCAAGGGCGGGAGGGAGCACCTCTGGCACATTAGAAAGTTGGCTCTTATGGGCAAGAGTAAAGGATCATGCAAGAAGCCTCACTCTCCCTGGAGCAGCCTGCACAAAGGCCTTTCATACTTGCAAATCCTGCTTTTAGGGCAGTGCAGGGATTGGTCTCTCTTTTGGCTTTCAGGAGCATGTGGTATCCCAGAAGGGATGTAGAAGGATGGGTAGGAGGCAGGGCCATGATCATATCACATCCGCTACAGTGGAGAAAGCGGGTTACACGGTACCATGCACCTTATACAGCATCCCTTCGCACCCATCTGGAGGTACAGCCTGGCCGCTGCTCTATGGGACAAAGCAGTTCTGCCCCACCCTCTACTTCAGTGTTTCTCAAACTGGGGTCGCCGCTTGTGCAGGGAAAGTCCAGGCCGGGCCAGTTTCTTTACCTGCCGCGTCCACAGGTCTGGCTGATCATGGCTCCCACTGGCTGTGGTTTGCTGCTCCAGGCCAATGGGAGCTGCTGGAAGTGGCGTGGGACTTACTGGTTGCTAAATAGCACAGCTTGACACTATATACAATTATGAATAGTAATGGGCCAAGTCCTTATGTAGTTTTTTCTCTGCCTTTCTTCTTGTAAAATTCCCAGTGAAGTCATGGGAGTTTTACTTGAGTAAAATTTGAATTAAAAATGGTCCAATAATAATTATGCACTAGGGCTATAGCAGCATATGAATTGCCATAGTACATCAGACCTCTCCTCCATCTAATCCAATATCCTGTCTCCAACAGTTACCAAAACCTGATGCTTCAGAGGATGTTCTCATTGCCCTTCTCTGATCCCCCTCTTACTCTGCAATATCTTGTTAGAGATACTGCAGTGTTCCAGTAGAGGCTGTACCATTGTTTTATACAATATCACTACTAGCACAGCACTTCAGACAGACGTATGAAATGCAATTCCTTCTTCCCCCAACATCGTTATTTACCAGGTCTTTAGAAAAGATCCAGAGTCTCAAAGTTTGGATTCAGATCTGGACTTCCCCAAGATTTGGGATCTTATGGATCCTTTTGGCCTATTTCTAATCAAACTGAAATAAGTTCTGAGTGGGTCCCTCCGACTACAAAAGCAAGCTATAAAGTTTTATTGTGTCAAAGCCTAATACTGCTAACATTGTGCCCACTCAGTGAGTGAGCACGAAAGGAGGTAATTTATTTTCTGTTAATAAATTAACTAGTACAGACATTTTCCACAAGAACAGGCCTCAAAACTTCCTGGGGTCTTTCTTGCAAAACACATTTTTTAGTGTTTTTGAGTAATTTTTTCACATGATACTACTCAAACCCATATACTGTAAGTCAGGCATTTATTTATATAAGACACCCTTTTTTGCTATTTTAATACAAAACATACCGCTGGCTGACTTCCATGTAAGGGGATTGAGGGGAAGGAGAAAAGCACATAACTTGAGTTACTCAAGCATAAGGTATTTTTATTCAATTGAGCCCTTTAGTTCAGATTAGGATCATGCTTTCTTTACAGTGTACAAGTTACTTTAAGTTCTTTGTTCAATATTGAAAAACTAACAGTTCTAGACATCCCTGACAAGTTCATATAAAAAGCCATTAGGCTCTTCTGAGTTTAAATCTCACTGGAACGTTGAATTTACGTAAATGCCCATCTGCTGTGTATTTAAAGCTCTGTATGAAAACAATAACACAAGTTAATGCAACATAGTAAAAGTAACATTTTTTTATTTTGCAGCTTAAAAATGGAGGAAGATGAGCGATAAGTTAAATAAAACATTATCTTAGCTAATTCTGACGAAGTAGACCACACATAACACAAGGTCAATACAAATAATTGCAAGAGCTGGGTGTTGTTGCAAAGACTGGGCTAATCTTAAAGCGATATGCACATTTTTCTATTTTCTATTCCTTCACTATAAGGGAAAATCATGTTAATTTCACATAAACTTCCAATGTTTTGAAAGGTTATACTTAATTTTTTAAATGTATCACTGTACCATCAAAGTTCTACCAGGAAAGGGAAATATTCTATGAAAGTGAATGTATTTCTTTAGTTTCTTACATATAGAGAGAACTAAACACTGACCGGGAAGCACAAAAGTTCTAAAATTAATAAATCTGCAAGAGTTTGTAATTATTTCCTTTTCTGTGACTTATAGCAACATATTGAAAGTTAATAAAGATAAATGTAACATTTACTGGGTAATCAGAGACTGTGGAGGGAAATAAACAAACCTAGGATATGCTGCATCTAAGTAAACACAAAGGTTGTAAAACCTTCAAACTCAAATATCAAGAGCACTGCAAATTAATGCTGCGCACAATAGACCCTTTGGAAGCTAACTTAATCCACCCCCATGTATCTACATGAGGGCCATGCATAACAATGCATGAGCTGGATTTCCATTAGAGTTTCCTCTGCAGGCTGTCAGTTGTTTGAAGAAATAACAATTTCCTAGGCATGAAAGCTTTTTCAGAATGTTCCCACTGATGTGTAATAAAAGTGACTTTACTTTTTTCCCTTTTCCTTTTTCCTCTCCTCCCCTGAGATGTGACTTTGGGGGAGAAGGGGATGGATTTAGGCCATAGGCCCCCTACTAGTTTACCTTGCGTGGATTATCAGTGCAGGTGTTAGTATAATTGAAGGTGTGGTAGCAGATACAACCCCCCTAATAGCTTTTCCTATATGGAGATTACCTAGGTAGAGAATGCCAGAGTACCTGAAGAATAGGCATGTGAGTACCTTATTAACATATCACCATTCAGCAGCAGCTGCATATCTAGGGGGAAAAAAAACCTTTAAAGAGCCTATTCATCTATGTTAATGGGCCCATTGCACAGTACATTGTGTGGGAAATTAAGTCTCTGGCTGTGAACTTCCTGTGCTGTGCAAGCTGCCTTGACTCTTTTTTATTGCTTCAGTGTTATTATCTCCTCCTGGAAATAAAAACAATCATGTTCTCACATTTGAGAAGCCAAAACATTCCAAGATAACAAACTGGTTGAAAGTTTCCTTTGTTTCCCTTATTAAGTGAAAAAATATGTTTTGAAATTAAAGCAAACCCTAAATTAACATCAAAGCCCATCAAATTAGCTGAGCTGTCATACACATGACAATGTTTTTCCCCCTCCCCCTGTAAAATACACAATTTAAATTGCTTTTCCATTTATTTGTCCTTCCTTGGAATTAATTTTTGCCACAAAATATGTTAATTTATTCAAATGAGACATGATTTTTGAATGCGTGACTGGCAAAAGAACTGCTTTCCTGTGGAAAGACTAAAGTTGAAAATGTCACAGAATTTTTTTTAAGGTATTTACCCAAAGTTTACATCCTTTTTCATTTCAGTGACTAGTTGGTTGACACACTAAAAGTACCAATGGGAAAGGTACATTAAAAAAAGAAAATCTTGTTTATTAAAAACATTTGCAGACTTTACCAAGAATCCCACAGTCACAGTCACCGTACCACAGCCTCTATTTGCTTGATGCAACAAAGAGTTATCATTCTTCCTTTATGATCCAAATTTTCATCTGTCCTTTATGATCCAAAAGCTGCACATTGAATCATCATCATTATCATCATTATCTTCATCATGCTGATAAAAGAAAGGACTAATGATCAATACTAACTGATTACAACTCAATTAAGATGGATCCTTTCAGCATATTTTTTTTTATCTAGCCTCTTCCAGTCCTTAAGCATTTTCAGGTTAACTTAATATGTTCCACTATTTAACATGTTTAATGAGCATGCAAGAGTATAAGTAAAACCATCATTCAGTGTGCTATGTTGCTTCCATAGAACATGTTCTACTTCCCCTGGTCATATACATAGAAAAATCTGCTCAAATTCTGCCTTCACACCTTGGAAAGAACAGTGAGGGCAAAGATATAGTGAGGGCAAAATTTAGTTCCTAAAGTAAGCAATCAATCCCTTTTCGCCTAAGAAAGTAATGTACAATCAACTAGAAAGCCATGATGTGTGGTAGATCCACTATAGGCCTATTATGATCCCATAAAAAGAAAGATAATGGACCTATCTTCATGTTTATGAGCCATCACATTGTTCCTTCTGCTTTTTTGTTACTTTCCATCCACCCAACCCTTCGTTTTGCAGATTGAGATTGTACACTCTTCAGGGCAGGGACTGTTTGTTACTCGAGTTTTGTACAGCATCTAGCACAATGGGACTCTGATCTCTGCTGGGGTTCGTAGTTGGCAGTGCTCCCACACTGTAAAATTAATAATAATAATGAATAAAATATTCAACTGAGATATCTTTAAGTATCTGCAAGTAAGAAAAATGATTAGGGATTAATATAAGAGGAAGGAGTCAATATTAAACACTTCATTTAGTGAATGATGTAATTATTGACGTTTCCCTTAATTTAATCTATTAACTCAAATCAACATAAGTTATATGAAATCTTGTATTTTGTTCAGCTCATTCTCTGGTACAGATGTGCAGGGACGTTGAATTACAAGTTGCTGAGACTTAGATATTAGCATATATATATAGTATTTAAAGAAATTAATTGTGCTTTCCAGTACAGTCAGATACTTGCACATTGTAGGTTGTCTGGAAATGTATATTCATGTATATTCTGGAAAGGATTATAAAAATTAGAAGACAATAGGAACAACATGGACACATTCGTACTTCATTTAACTGATAGATATTAAGTATTACTATTATTGCACAAACAGTATTTTCTTCCATTGAATTGTTCTCCTTCTGCTTTAAATATTTGCCAATATACTGTATCTATTTAACATAAAAGAAACAATATATTAGATTTATTTTAAAAAATATGCATTTTATTCTAAATTTATTGGGGTGACATTTTTTTAGGATTTACAGCACTTTGTTGAGAGTTTATAAATATACAATGAAGGTCCACACTAGACATCTGTGTTTAGTCATTTTTATATAGCAAGTAGGCTGTTGGCATTTCAGGAATCACACAAAGGCCAGTGATTTGGAGGAAAGCAAGATTTTTTGAAACAGTTCCTGTAAAGATAATTCAGATTAATGGGCCATTTACAGTCCTGCTAACATACTAACTGGCTATGTGCTCTAGGTAATCAGGGTGACATTACTGCCGGCACAAAAATGACATCTCGTCATCAGAAATTTTCTTCATTGGCACCGAAAATGCCAGCCACATCACCTCTGACTGTGTGGCCACCACATCTGTTAACCTTATTGATTTGGAGCCATGCTGTGCCACACTGGAAAACTACTCCCTGCTGAAAGATTCAAGTGCATCAATCCTGAACCTTGAACAAGAACTCAATAACACAACATAGTACCCTTGCACTATTAAGTATTCCTCAAGGTAAATCACATTAAAGAACCTCACCATGATGAACTTCCCTTAGGATTCTACAATATCCCAGAATCTAACTCAGAGGAAAATAGAAAAATAGGGAGGTGAGAATGCATTTATTGTCAGGGTCATTTATACTATATTCTTGGATATTTTACTCAATATCCTAGTGATGTTTGGTTTTTGTTTTTTTATTGTAACTCGGTGCATTGCTTGGATATGAAAATGAATTAGCTGTTCCCTAAGACTTAAAAATCCATCGGTCTGTTTTTTAATCTTGCTTGAAACTCTGTTAAATCACCTAGTGGCAGAGGACCTTGCAGAATAGTTTTCTTTTTTTCAGTTGTGAACCTTTCAGTAATTTAATGTATTTATCAACATTTATTTTGTGCTAGCCACATTGTGATGTGTTTTCAAGTAGAAACAAGCATCCACCCCTTTCAAGCTCATACAGCTAACAAAGAAGGCAACAAAAGGTGCTCCAGAGCTCCATATTTCTTGACAAAAGATAGAGTTGATCTACATATACATCAATACTGCAACACATTCTATTCATATTTAAATGTTACTGGCTTTGGAATTAAATTTCCATCTTCCATGTTACTATTTCCGTTCTCAGTTTTTTTGTTGGTGTCAGCTTCTGTGATCAGGCCTGCAGTCAAGTCTGTGTACCTAACATTAGCATGATTTCTCACTTCAATCTGCAAAGCCATTGCCTCTGAAAACCATTGCTTGTGGAAGATGTCAGAGTTAACCACCCAGGCTTTTGGCATAATTGTACCCTCATGGTCTCAGAAACTCTTAACACTCTGGGAACAACAAACTTTTACTCATATGAGTAACCATTGCTCAGTTGAGAAAGTTCCATTAAATCCAATAGGACTACTTTCCTCAAGAAGGTTTATTGTCATGAATAAGAGTTTCAGGGCTAGGCAGGATTATTTCTGATACACAGTGTTATGACACTAGTACTTTTGCCCGAAGGTCTGATCTGAAACCTTAATAGCTAAAACCTATGGACACAGAGTTTAATTTTGCATTACTATTTTGATGTTAATGAACACTGTGATATCCATTAAAATACTCTCTGTACTGTATTCTGATGTGTGTGACACATATGTTGTTAAATACTCATTTAATGTTTTAGTTCAAAGAAAAATTTGGATCCAACTCACAAGAAAAGCTCTTTGTATATCACCTTTTAAAAATCCAGCAGTTACTTGGAAAAAATAATTTCTCAAAGCCATGCAAAAATCTGGAAAGTACAATTTTTATTCCTTAGGAAATAACCCTGGGACCCTAATTAATGTTGTGAAATTAAAGCCATTTATATGAAAAACTGAAAAAAAAATTCTATATATGCTCTAAAGTTCAGTGTTTGTCCCTGAGCTCTAACATGGGATATACTGTGTGAAAGTCTAACAGGGGGCATACCATATATCATCTTTATTTAGAGCCCCTAGGCAGGAAGTATGGATAAAAAAAATCAAAATTACTGTTTTTCTTTACTGAAAGCCCTCTCAGGAATTCATCGGAATGAGTTCTGTCTGCCCATCTAATTGATAATTATTTAATTAGCAATTTATAATTATAATGGGATTTTACCCCCCACCAGTCCATCTTGTCTGTAAGGAAAATATAAGTAGACAACCTTAGATATTACTTTACCACTTTTGGCAGTTGGCACAAGAAACTTTGTGCCAGCATTGTGATTCCCTACACTTAAACCATAAAAGCAATGTATTCAGATATTTCCTTTGCCCACAGTGTTTCCTTTTCTCCTTACTGTGGGTGACTGGCATTCTAACAATGTGTGTGGGTGCACAATCTTGTTGTGTCACCATGGACAGTTCTAACAGCAGCTTCATTAGTTCCTTTTTACAACAAAAGCTAGGTTTTTTTCCCCCTGCCTTCTCTTTCTTTCCCTTACTTGGCATGCGGGTTGAATTTTTCTTGGACCCCCTGCTTGACTTTTTTTTAGAACTCCTTTTGAACAGTGCAGCAGTGCGAACACTAAGAATTGTAACTGATAGACTGTTTGCTGGAGAACTCATGAAAGTTCTCTTTGTTCACTTCATGTCATCCAGATTTACGCAGACCCTCCTCCATCTCAACCAAACAGGGAAAAGGAAATCCACTTTTAATTACAGATTGATTGGAATATTGTATAGTGAAGTTGCATCATGTGGAGAAAGCCCAGTTTATATCTTTTATTTTGGGAACCAAACGAGGTGCTGGCTTAAACATGGATATGCTGGCACAGAATTCCCAATATATAGACAGGCCTGGCTAATTGAAAGCCATTTGCCATTTCCATAAATGTTTTCAGTAGCACCTACAAGTTATTAAGATTGGTTTGTACATTAGGCCCTGATCCTGCAAACCTTTCTTTATTTGAGTTGACCAATTGAAGACAATGGCACTATTTGTGTGAGTAAAGGCTACTTGCATGAATAAGGGTTTGCAGAATCTGACATTGTTTTTTCAGAAAACCAAAGTATTACAGGTAAAACAAAGAGAGGTGATGGCACAATAACAATCTTATTCTACATTATGAAAAATGTAAGCAAAATGGGAAAAACAACCAGTTTTCATGTCAGTTTTAAGTAGTTGCCCTTTGAAATGAATGGAAACAAGTTATTTCAGTACTGCAAGAACATCTGAGATTGCAAATTAAATCTCAGCTAAGTAAAATTTGAATATATATGTAATGTAAATTTTCTTATATTTTGGCTGTTTTAAATTACATATCACCCAATAACATGACCGGATACTGTCACCAATGATGAAAACCAAAACATTGACTTATTATTTAGCTTTTAAAAATGTCTTTTAGTAGGCTATTTGAACCATTTTTGGTCCTTTGGGTCATGTGACACAGGACACAGGACAATAAGGATTTTTGGAAATTATTTTATAGAAAATTTGGTCATAAAAGGACTATTTTGGAAAAATCCATGAAGTTCATTTTTTCTAAGTTGTTTTAGACTGGCCTCTCCAATGTTATTTATTTTTGTTGGCCTTGCTGAGGACAACTGAATTTTAGTTTTGTTGAGAGGATTATTGTGGAAATTCCAAAACAAAGTATAATAACCAAAAACAGCCTGTGGTAGCCCACACTTGGGTAGGCAGGGAAAGGGTTCAGGAAGGTTATGAAAAGGTACTAGTGAAAGCTATAGGATATAATTGGAAAGTCTACAATTTAAAGATGTACTACTGTAAGAAGATTAGAGAAGCTGAGGCACTGTTTGGTGTAGTATCAAAACTTCTTTTTGACTTCAGTGGGACCAGGATTTCATCCCAGATGTTTATAAATTGGAATAAAACTGAGATTATCCCATGATCTTTAAAGAACAAAACAAAACTGGATTCAAAATAACCTTGGCCAAGTTAAAAGTGACCAGAGCTGTCCCTTGGTATGGTGAATCGGGGAGACTGCTCCGGGCCCCACGCTTTGCAGGCCAGTGCGATTGGCCAGTGCAGTCAGTCCTGCAAGTGATGGGTCGGTCCTGGAAGTGATGGATTTGTTACTTCCGCTCTGGGCCCCGCACCTCCAAAGAGATGGTCCGAAAGATGACTTTTAATTGCACAAAAATGCAGACCACAGGATGTACTGTAGAAAGCTGCAGCAGCAAGTATGATGCTTGGATGAAAAGAAGTCTGTGGAGAAAATCTTTGCCAAAGAAAAGAGGAAGACCCACTGATGCAGATAAGCTTGGACGTCCTCCTCCTATGGAGGTCTATCTTGCCTTTAACCTATCCACCTTCAACTACCTTCTCAAAACATCCTTCTTCCAAGAGGCTTATAGTATAACCATAGTCCTTCCCTAATAAAACTGTTAATAAAGAATAATTTGGATCTTCTCTCAAACTATCTGGCTAGCTTCCTGAAGGGCCTGGATTTTCAGGCCCTTACAGAGACCATAAGGACTAAACTTGGTGTTGATCTGGAAGAGCTGTGCCAGGACCTGGTCTATGGGAATACCTTCTGTGACGTTGCACCCCATATTCTTCATAGAAATATGGTTATGATATGAATATGGCAAACTAAGATATACTTTATGCAAGATGGCTCATGTAAGATATCATTGGAGACGTTATGGTTTACTGAATATGTGTGATTCACCCAACCCTTCGGCTTACTAACAAGCAAAACAAAATAGCCACCAGCAAATGAATAGCGCTAGTAAGACACATATTAAAATCTCACTTCTTACCTTACATCCAATGCCACATATAGCCTAACGTTTATCCAATAAAAAAATCAGTGGCTGTAATAGTTCTAGTAAACCAATGCTTCACCAGACTGGGGTCTCTGGTGATTTAACAGACAAAACCAGAAACTTTGAATCCAAAATTGTGAGATCCTAGGGATGAATAAAGCTCATACCACTCCAGTCCAACAATATTCTGAAAGAATGGAGCCAGCATAACTTTTCAACTGTGTATAGAACAATAGTGAGTGAGAGCCTATGAGCTGAGGACCACAACGAATGCCTTGTAAAAAAAAAGTTTCAAAGGAGTAGCAAAGAAATTTGGATCATGTAGAAACTCAGCAAGTGAAAACTGGCAAATACAATTTTAAAACAGCTTTGATAAAATGAAAAGGTTTTATGATGTTATGTTCTACAGGGAGGTTTTTTTTAAAAGAAGGTACCTGGTTTGGTTCAATAATTCCCAAGGAAAGAACAGAAGGAATCGTAAAATACACACACTAACACAGTGCTGACGTGAATAAATAAAGTCATGTGTAAAATCTAGTTGGATCCCAGGGCTAACATTGCCCATTAAAACCATCTGATCAGGATCTAATGGAGCAGAATTTCAACATGGGCCCCCACCAGAAAATGACAGTGCAGCTCTGGAAACTGAGGCTGAAGCAGCGGTGACAGGAATAAATGCTCCTTTAGATCAAGATGGCCTAGTTCTCAAAGAGCCTCAGGAACAATTGACACACAGCAGGGGACAGCTGCAAGTGGTCCCGCCCACCTGCGGAGAGGAAATCATTTAGAGAGAAGAGGATGGGAATGAAACTGACTTAGGAAATGGTGGAAGACGGGGAAGGAAGGATTTGTGAACCGGAGAAACAACTTATAAATATGTCAATCATTAAGTCTTAATGTTGATTGTTCTTGTTTGTTTTTCCTTTCTTGTTGGGAATGTATCCATACCAGTGACATTTTGGGATCTGGAACTCTCGGTTTCTTTGTGGAGAATAAAGATGCTGCTTTTAAGGTGGTGCTGTTAAGGAAGACAAGGATTGCTGGCTCATAGGGATATCCTAGCTATGCCCCTTTTCATCAGTTACATGCTCCTGCACTACTGTCTGGAAGGGCAGACCCATGCTAGTAGAGGATCCATCATGCCAGATGAATGTTCCCATTAGTGGGAGCTTCCTGGTTTAAGTCTGCTTTGTGCCCAGGCCTGGTGCAAAGCAGACATGAGAACTGAGCCCATTCGGTCTTCAGTAACATTGTGTTCGCCCAAGAACATGCCACTACAAATAATAAAATACTTAAAATAATTATTATGAGCCACTTTTTCAGCCCTCACTCATGCTGCAGATGTCTTACCCCGGAGAGTAGTCATAACATGAGTAAGAGTTGCATAATTGGTCTTTAAATTGACATGTAATGCTAGTCGTTAAAGGTTCAGTTCATATCTACAGGACCCTGAGTAGCTGACCTGGAATTCTACCACTTTGATCCTATCAAGCAGGCTTTGGTGGAGTTACTCTGATTTTATACAAATGAGATTGGCATTTGTTCCATTATATTTCTATATTGGACACTTGCTTTGGTTGTTCACAGTTAGGAAGCTAATAAATATTAACTTGTGAAGGCCTTTGATAGTAACAATAATTTAGGTCTTTTCCTGAATAGTCGGATATCGGACCTAGATCAAGGAAAATCCAAGTACGCTTGTTGTCATATATTTTCCTTTTCTCCTCACTTTAGCCAGCACTCCTGTTTTGCCACTCACTTCAGAGAGCCTGAAAATTACTGATTTCCCAGAATTAAAGCTCCTACTAAACTTTCAGTTGAGAATTTTGTACTCCTGCTTGTCGCCTCATTGAAGTCAATGTCAGAATTCCCATTGACTTCAGTGGAGCCAGGAATTTCCTCACCATTTATGAGATAGTGCTTTGCAAGTTCACACAGGATTTGTAAAATGAGGAGAGCAGTTTTCAATTGTGTTTTGAACAGAATGGGGAGCAACCACAATGGAGTCATTCTCCACTTGGCTATATAAACAAACCAACCAAAAAAAACCACACAAACAAACAAAAAACCCACCCACGCTGCCATGTCCTTTCCATCAGGTATTCTCAGAAACCACTGATTATAAATGCTGATTTTTCTTTTCAGCAGCTTTCAGCAGTGCTCCTGAGGTTCCTATTTTCTTTCATGGAAAACAGTTTCTTTTTTGACTCTTTTTTTAGGAACTGATTCCAAAGATTTTATTCACAGTAGTTAACAGGTGTGAATTGGTGTTTGCTAGCATAAATGTCCTGCTGCGTAGCCCTTTGTTCACTTCATGCTGCTTCCATGCTCTATTATGGAAAACTTACTTTAATATAGTTTTTTTAATGTTTTGTACAGTATGTACTTTTAAAGCATTTCATGAAATAATAGTGACTATCTATCAGAACAATGAATTCTTATGAACCTTTAACAGCTGGGCACATTGCTTGATTTCAGTGGGACTACTTACAGAATAAGCTACTACTCAACTTGTGAAACGGTGCTAGAATCTGGCCCTCAATAGGCACATTTTGTTTCCACCAGCATGTGTCAATTAAAATGATTCTACTTTAATAAAATACCAGGAGATAGAAAAGAGAACCATACTGAACTAATCAATATGGAAGAGCTAAGCTGCCTTTTCATCAGATACAGATTCCTTTTTCCATCCATGATGAGTGGTAATAATGACATCCATTTTCCAAAGTATCATAGGGCAACTGGGGCCAGATTCTGATGTCAGTTATGCTGGTGTAAATCTGAAGTAACTTCAATTATGTAAATGTACTCTGAATTTACATTGGAATAAATGAGTCTGTTCTCTTGGAGGAGGTCAAATAGCCTTAGAGCAAATACAATTTTGTACTCTATTTTTCATATAAAGTATATCTGAACATAATTGACAAATAATACAGGTACAGTACTAAATTATAACTAACAGCACAGATAAATTAAGAGGTACAGGCAGGGGATAAAAACACATATTTTTGTTTAAGATTTGAAGTGAAATGGAGAATTGTTAAGACACATAAAAGCTATTGTAGAGAAACTAGTTGAAATTGTGGCCTTATTAAAATCAATGTCAAAATTCCACTGGAATTCAGTGGAGCCACGATTTTACTCACAGTTATAAGACAGTGCTTTGCAAGTTCATAGCGGATTTTTAAAATGAGGAGAACAGTTTTGAATTTCGTTCTGAACAGAATGGGGATCTGACAGACTTATCTGACGGTTTGATGTTATGGTCACAGATGCAAATTATCTGCTGTTGTATCTCCATTGACTCCAATAGGTAGACTACTAGAGAATTTGACCCAGATTTTTGGTATGAGTGAGAAAGTGGACACGTGTTGGAGTCTGGAGAACCAGGATTTAGGAAGAGAGTTGCAAAGTCAAGAGAAAGGAGAGGCGAGGAAGACAATGCGTGAGGATTTCAGCAGAGATGAAATAAATACAGTAATGTTCACAAGCAACATTGCATATCTGAGGATAGCAGATGTATCGAAGCAGTACTAATAGAAAGAATGTTAAAGATGACACCATTTTCTGAAGAAAAGAATAGATGTCTGAACTGATGAAGAAGTTAGAAGAGGTGGAGTTGTGTTTGAAAATCATTTGTATGCTTAAGTGAATATCTTGTTACACAGTCTTTGAATAACAAGTGCTACTGGCACTTGGAAAATAAAAGAGAACCACGGAAGAATTTATTTAAATATTTGTTCAAAAGCCAATGTTACTGTTTCTCAAAACAATGTTTTCATATATACCTTTAAACACTGAAACGATACATAAATTCTAAGGCTAAGTCCCTATACATTTACACATATTTTGCACCACTGTGACTACATTGACATCAGTGGAGTTACTTCTGATTTACACCAATGTGGGTAGAGAATCAGGCCCTGTGTTTTCACTCCCTTAAGTAGTCATTCTTAAGGGAATTTCTTACTGAATAAAACTTATCAATGAGAACATTTTGTGTCGTGGCCAATATTTTCCCTTCACTATGACTGCATTTGTGTTAACAGTAGTCTGTATTTATATGTGTCTCTGGATGGTTACAATACAGTTCGTGTACTGGTCATTGTGATGGTAGATTGCTAGTCTATTTTAAGTGTTTTGGAATTCTTAAGATGCAGCCATTTTAATTATGATGTTCTGTCACACAGCACAACTGCTTCCTGTTTGATCCTGCATCCAAGTTGTAAATCCAGGTTATATTATCCTGTGTCACTGTTGTGGAAATTACTGTCACAAATTCAACATTATGACTTCACTGCAGCATCAAATAGGGGACATCAAGCTGTACAAGAGCAAATCTTTGTGATCAAAAATAGCTTTTTTGGATTAGCAAATATGGTAGGAAAATATAAAAAAACAAAGACAGCATTTGTTTTGTGTTTGATCTTTTTGAAAGTCTTCCACAACATGGAAGTCTCCCTTTAAGATTTTTTTTTTAAATCCCAAATAATCTGTATTAATTTTGGTAAGTGTTTAACATGGTTGTGTTGTATCACATGATATACTGTTTCATAGAACCATCAAATCAAATCTTTAACTACTTAAAATATTATCCGGATAACTAGACATTTGAAAAATATTTACAATGAACCCACTCAGACACAGTGGAGAACTGATATCGGAAAACATGGCTGGAGGATGTATATAATTTAAGAATCCCCAATACCCCAAGATTGCTCTCTATCCTCCCCAAAATGTCCACTCCCTAATCAAATCCTAGGTTTCACAGTCCTCCGTGTGTTATTGTAAAATCTGTTTTAAGGGATGTGGGACTGGCTGGGGAAAGGAAAGAGACACTTATGAGGGAGAGGAAGGTGTTCACTTGGAAGGTTGTAGTTCTTCAAATCTGAACTTCCAAGTTAACCTGAAAGATTTGATTTACTGCAACCCCTTCAAACCTAGTCTACAGGGTCCATTTTGAAAACTCAGGTCTCTTCGAGCCCTAGAAATAATGCACAATCATTTGAATTAGTGGTAACTGAAATTTAAAGATATCGACTTGACAGAAATTATGCCTTGTCTACACTACGGGGGGGGGGGGGGGTAAGTAAACCCAAATTATGCAACTCTAGCTACGTGAATAAGGTAGCTGTAGTCGATGTAGCTTATGTTGACTTACTGCGGTGTCTACACCATGCTGGGTCGATGGGAGACTCTCTCCCGTTGACTTACCTTACACTTCTCATTCCGGTGGCATACCAGAGTCGATGGGAGAGTGATCTGCTGTCACTTAGGTCTTCACTGGACCCACTAAATCGACCACCGGTGCATTGATCTTTGCAGCATCGATCCCCAGTAAGTGTAGACATTCCCGTCAGGGGCGGCTCCAGGCCCCAGCACGCCAAGCGCGTGCTTGGGGCGGCAAGCCGCAGGGGGCGGCTCTGCCAGCGCTGCGAGGGTGGCAGGCAGGCTGCCTCCGGCGGCTTGCCTGCAGAGGGTCCGCTGGTCCCGCGGCTTCGGCAGACCTCCCGCAGGACCTCAGCGGGAGGTCCGCTGAAGCCATGGGACCAGCGGACCCTTCGCAGGCAAACTGCCAGAGGCAGCCTGCCTGCCGTGCTTGGGGCGGCAAAATCCCTAGAGCCGCCCCTGATTCCCTTAGACCTAAAAGAAATGTAGCAGATGGAAGTGGAGCAAAACTATAATAAAATGTTCCCAGTTAGAGCTGGTTAGAACATTTTCAACAAAATGATTTTTCATCTAAGCCAAAAACATTACATGGAGACATATCAATTTGGCAACATTTTTGGTGGGAAGGTTTCTGAAGTCCAGGTGGACTCTCCAATCACTAAGAGAGAGAAACCCAAAGTGACACTATGACCTTTTGATTAAAAAAAAAAGGATGTTTCAACACAATTCTGTTTCATGAAAATATTCAAAAGGTTTGTTTTCATTGCAATGAGGAATGAAAAGAAATGTCAAAACCTTGAAATTTGTCCCAAAGCAGACTTGTTCTCCAGCCAGTTCTGTTCAGAGTTTTTTTTTAGCTGTCAGAAGCAGCACTGTGGCTCAACAATTACCTGCATTATATTCACATCTTCCTTTCTCTGTTAAATCATATACACAAATTTTCAATTTATTACCACTAGATAAATGGCCAACTATGTCTAGAAGCTCTGTAATGTGTAAATTACCTTAGCCAATTCTAAGAAGGGATGTGTGTCTGTGAAAGTGAATTACTCACAGATCACAAAAGAAACCACCTTTTCAGAATTATTACAGATTGTCTAATTATCTGAAAAATGTGGGGATTGGTTTTGTGCTGTTGAAGTTTGTTAATGTCTACCAAAAATGCTTTTGGCATTTTTGTATTCACAGCAGGAAAATCATTATGGAACTGGGACTCGTTAATAAAACTTGAAAAGAACAGCTTAAGGTCTTTGCTGAACTATAAATGGCTTAGACCACTCAAGTCTACATACTGTGTTAGGATGAGAACATATGGAAAAGACATAAGAAAATGGAATCACAGGAAAATTTTGGTTTAGAGTCTTGGTATTTTTAATTAGAGATGAGCCATGCTGATTAGAAAACTCAAAAGTACTTCCAAAAATGGCAAAGGAAAGAACCTACTAACAGACCAGAAATTAATGTTACCTGTCCAAGCAATTTTCTTTCTCTTTTCCACTAATGAACAGTATGGTTCATTTCAATGAGATATTCAGGCATTAGACTCGATTCCCACTTCTCCATTAAGGATAAGTCAGTCACAAAATCTCCCTCTGTCCATTTCTGTCCATGGGATCATATACATGGTTTGTAGGTAATTAGTTAGGCACTTTTGGATTCTTCTGAGAAGTAAGAGTCTATACTTTTTTTTTTAATTCGTGATGAATGATTTGCATTGATTTGCATTGAACAGATACGTAGATTATCATACTCTGTGTAAATAAAAGGATCTCTTATTTGTATATTTAGAAAGCTAGTTCAAGTCATTATGGCTGACAAAACATATAGTTGGTAAAATATCACAGGCCAAATCTACCCTGTACTAACAATGGGTAGATTTTTGTATGTGTAACCAATTTGGGACTGACCCTTGCGGTGCCTCCTGCTGGCTTTCTGGGAATTAGCTCACTTACCAGCTCTGGAGCACCCTCTGCAGGCTGGTGTCATCACCACTTGCTGGCCCCCGTGTCCCTCCCGGACCCCGGCACCCTTTTATCTGGGGGTTCTGCCCCAGTAGTATTCCCTCAGTCTCTGGGTCTCCCCTCTCCGGGGAACTCCCAACCCCCTCCCACCTTGCCTCACTGCCTACTGCCAGTCATCATTTAGCCCACACTCACTGGGGCAGCCTGCAGCGGCCACTCATCATTGGCAAGGAAGGGTAGGAGCTGCTGCCACTGCCTAGCCTCAGGCTGCCCCTTTGCAACCCCAGTACCTGGTTTAGGCCCCGCACAAGGCCCTGCAGCCTGGGAGATTGTCAGGCCAGAGCCTGGGTCAATTTGGTGGCCCGATCATGGACCACTTGGGTCCCAGCCTCTTTCTGGGCCCACTCGGTCTCCGTCCCTTGGTGCGACACCTGCCCGGCGATGGTCTGGATCCTGACCTCTCTATGGGTTCCCTCCATCCCGGTTGCTGTCTCTGCCAACTCTCATGGGTGGCCCAATGGCTTGTCATCCCTCCGTCCGGCCACCACCATCTGGTCCAATTTCGTCCCTTCTGGGCCCCCAGGCACCTCCTTCAGCCGCCCCTCAGTTCCCTTGAGGGGGCAGTGACTCCTAATGTGGCCCAGTGTGTGGCAGCCCCAGCAGGCTCCCCACCTCTTGGCTGCCTTGAACCCTTTGGGGTTCTTCTGGGGTCCCGCCCCCTTGCTGGGGTTGACCTGGGCCCTCCGCCTCGGGCCTGGGCATGTCCAATGCATGTGCCCTTGCCGGCCACAGGCCCAACATGTCCTCAGTCACCTGGGTTCCCTCACCCAGCGGACTCTTGTAGGGACTTGTCTCTTCCTCTGTTCTGGGTGAGGCTCTCGGCCCCTATCCCAGCAGGGACAGTCCACCCTCAAATGTCCCATCTGTCCGCAGGCATGGCAAACCCCACGCCCTTCCACCGGCCTCCTGGCCTTCGTGCTCTGCTTCCCGTCCTGCTGTCGGTGGCTCCTCTAAAACTCCCTCTGGAGGCGTTTCACCAGGGGGCCCACTGCTCCCTCGCCAGCTGGGCCATCTGTCCATGGAAGTCCCATTGCACCTCCCATAGTCCACTCTGGGTCTCCCGGCCCCCCTGCAGGTCATCAGCCCCCTTCCACTGAGGGTTGACCCTGGGGCCCACCCAGGGACAACACCTGGGTTCTCCCCATAGAAAACTCTGGTGTACCCAGGATCCATCATCCCCTGTGTCACTCCACCATCTCTGGGCAATAATCACGATGTCCTTGCCCTGGCCCCTTGTATCAGGGGCGGACCTCACGTGTCCACATTCTCCACCACTTGTAACCTATTTGGGACTCACCCCTGTGGCGCCTCCTGCTGGCTTTCTGGGAATTAGCTCGCTTTCCAGCTCCGGAGTGTCCTCTGCAGGCTGGTGTCATCACCAGTTGCTGGCCCCCATGTCCCACCCAGACCCTGGTGCCCCTTTATCTGGGGGTTCTGCCCCAGCAGTTTCCCCTCAGTCTCTGGGTCTCCCCTCCCCAGGGAACTCCCAACCCCCTAATCCCACCTTGCCTCACTGCCTACTGTCAGTCATCATTTAGCCCACACTCATCGGGGCAGACTGCAGCCTGTAATGGGCACTCATCATTGGCAAGGGGGGGTAGGAACTGCTGCCACTGCCTAGCCCTGGGCTGCCCCTTTGCAACACCAGTACCTGGTTTAGGCCCTGCACAAGGCCCTGCAGCCTGGGGGGTTGTCAGGCCAGAGCTCCCCAGCTCCTCTTCCCTTTCCCCTAGCGCTGCCCTACCTCAGGTCCCTGCTCAGCTCCCAGGCAGCTAGGTCTTTCCCTCTCAAAAGCTAGAGTCTCTTAAGCTCTGGGCTCACTGGCCTTTTATAGGGCCAGCT
Organism: Mauremys reevesii; assembly: GCF_016161935.1. Taxonomy (NCBI): domain Eukaryota; kingdom Metazoa; phylum Chordata; order Testudines; family Geoemydidae; genus Mauremys; species Mauremys reevesii. The sequence goes on from NC_052631.1 coordinate 28,351,465, forward strand.
GCAACCTGATTGGGGTGTGGCCCCAGCGTTGGCTGCCTTCCCCATCAGCCTAGCTGCTTCTCGCAGCCCCAGCCCTCTCCCAGGGCTGGCTTTAACCCTTTCCAGGCCGGAGCGAGTGACCACCCCGCTACAGTATGCATAAATTATTTTTATTTGTTATACAAATATCGGTCTTGATTTACTTTTTTGATGGTATAATATATCTAGGTACAATAAGGAGACCTAATCTGGCAGTGATGTAATGTAGTGCGAAGCTGAGACTTATAGGGACTTGGAGATAGGAAGTGACAGGCTAGATTATGCTCTGTCCATCTTCAGAGCCACTAGAGTGTGATTGTGGGAATTCTTTAGAGGAATTCTGGCTCTGCGAGAGTCCCCAAACAAGGAATACCAATGAATCTGATGTGCCATCTTTTAGGAAGGTGCAACATACCATATTCCCCTCCGTATCCTGTTTAACTACTACAGAAACGGTGCGTGGAGTGATGACACCACCCTCAACCTACCTTCTTCTCTACTTTCAGGCACTTAGCAAGTGTGGGGTACTAGGAGGGAACAGGGTCTATGCAGACTCTGGGCAGGGTCCAAAAAGTATGGAAACTCCTTATGCCTCTCTACCTCTTTCGTACGTTCTTAGCCTGCTGGCCAGAATCTGATCCCTAGTTGGTCACTGGGGAAATGATGACAAACTATGCTTTGCATTTCAGCTGCTGGCGCATTTATGGAGTTCCACACCAGCACCAGAATGTATGTAACCTTTGGAATAAATTCCAGCCCAGTTGAGTGAGTAGGAATCGTCTAAATCCAAGGCCACAGCAGAGGAAAGAGTCAAGCTCCAGGCCTTCGAAGCATTGGAAGGATAAAATGAAGAGAGAGTGGCAGTCTTGGGTGGGTGGTTAAGCCATTCTTCAGGGATTGCAAGGAGATCAGGCTCCTCCACAGGGGGGCAAGGCCTGGGTGCAACTGCTCTCCCTCTACACTCAGCCATCCAAGAATTTCACATGTAAATCAGACTCCAATCATCATGCCAATCATCTGCTCCTCTCAAGGGTTTCTGTGGGCAGTGGCCAGTGAAGATTAATTTGCAGCATGTCCAGTGGAAGATTAATTTGCAGCATGTCCAGTGAGGCATGCTCCCAAGGTTTCAGAGGGGATGAGTGGATCTGGGAGCTGGGGCATATGGGCATTTGATAGCTGAATCCCTATTACTTCTGCAGGAAGAGCAAAGAATGCCAAAGAAACACACTGAGTGCAGGTTTGAATGTATCCCATCTCCTGTGCATGAGTAGCCTCCCAAAGGAACAGTATGGCCATGGGAAAGTAATCTGAGACCTCAAAACTTCCTAGAAAGAGTCCTCCAATTTCCTGAGAAGGTCTTTGAAGCAACCTGATAACACGTGGGGACTAGATTTAATGAAAAAAACAGAGGTGACTTCTCTGGAAGAGGGGACTGTATTTTGGTTGAAGAGCCCAGGACCTGATTTTGATCTCATTAACCATTGTAAACCAGTTGTGGTAATACCAAATGACATCAGTCCTGTTACACTGGTGTAAAACTAGGGTTTGCAAATTCAGAGTCAGCCCTTAGGAATTTTAAATGGAACTTTCTAGGAAATAGCAGGGTTCCAGGCCTTTTTTCCAGTTATTCTTTTTTTAAGGGATAGTGATTATTTTAGACAAAACAGATACTACTTAGGCATGGTAGTTAGCACTGCACAGTCACCCAATGCTGATTAGATCCATAATGTGGATGCTTATTTATGTGCATACCAAGCCTTAGTTGTATTACACTCAGGGAAGCTTCTGAAACCTGAGACACTATGGTCTCTTGTGGTATTCATATACAATTGCAAGTTAAATAATTTTAATTAATAATGAATAACAAAACAATTGGAAGCTAGCAGAATAGCTGCTTAGAGAGATTAAGCAACCAAGTAAGAGGCCCACAAAGTTTTAATGCCTGACATTTATAAGTCGTAGTACTTTTCATCCGAACATCTTAAAGCACTTGACAAACCTTACAGTCATCACTGAATTAGAAACAACTTTTAAACAGTGTACAGCACTACTACACAGCAGTTCAGAACAGCAAGTGAATACTGATAGCTTTGCCTAACTGAAACAACAGGGAAAATGAATATGTACAGAATTAAATTACACCATTAGAATTTAGCCAGGACATTGGGGTATGGGACTTTAATGGCAAAAATTCATGATGGTTTTCCTTTTATCTTGTATCTAAGAGTGGCATCTGCTGCCTTACCTTGTACCCAGATGTGCTGAGGCATTGCCTTAGTCCAGCGTGGAAACCCCCCCCCTGCAGACTGTTCCAGCTAGGCGAAGAGTGTAACAAGTTTACCCCAAATCCTGTAGGCTGGCTAAGACAGTTGCAATGAAGTCAAGCATGTCTGAAAGTGTATTCGACAAAAGTGTCCAGGTGATCAGAGGCATTGAGTGAATCACAGCAAAACATAGGAACCACGTCAAGTCAAACTATAAAAAGGACAGTTTTATGAAAACATCTTTCTGTCATGTGGCTGCTAGGTGTTTCCTGTTTGTTGTTGCTTCAAGCCTCTGCCCATCCAAATTAATATATTACTTAGAGCGGCAGCTTGGGTTTTCCGATCCGGTACTCACCAGGCCCAACATTGCTCAGCTTGTAAAACATTGCAAGATTAGACCTGAAGGTCGCATGGTATGGCTGGTAAAGATTTAGAGCCAAAATCCTGTTGTGGACCATAAACAAATAAATAATAGAACAAAGTAGGCTAAAACCATCAGTTATGACTGTTACCTAGGGCGATCTTGATTCATTTCTACTGTTAATTTGTTTACTAATACTATCTCAGTAAGAGCATTTTAAATTTGCAGTCAATTTCTTTATGGTAGGGCTGAGCTTGAGAAATCAAAAGTCAAAAAGGGTACTGATGCATTTGTAATTGGACTTGGATCCCCACAGCAGTGAAGCTGGGTCTTGTTCCTTAATGAGCATTTTGACTTCACAGTGAGAACAAGTCAATTCTGCCTCTGCAACCACTGCCATTTCTACAGCAGCCTTTCCTGCACTGCTATTTCTACCTCCAGCCACTGATAGGTTGCTGGCTCTCAGTCATGTACAGTGGCTCACGTCTCCTTCCCTTTGCCATGTGTATTATCTTGTCAAGGAAATTCCTATTTGTAACCTGGATTATGCCACTTATGCCAGAGTTGAGCGGGAAACAGTCCTGAATCAGGATGAAAAGTTCAAATCTTGAAAATGTTCCCGAACGGACAATCTGGAAAAAAAATTCAGTTCAGGTCAATAAAATACTTTGTTTCAATAACTTCCAAGATGTTTTGTTCTTATTTTGACTATTTTTATTTATTTATTTTTACTGTAATGAGCTTACTGTAAAGAAGGATTTTTTTTAAATGTTGAAAAAAAAAATTCAACTTTTTTTTTTAAATTGACTTGAAAAATTCATTAAAACTGACTCTTTCACACACAAAGTTTTGTTTTTGACAAATTGGCTTTTTCCAAGTTAAAAAGTTGAATAAAAAAATTCCCAACCAACTCTTTCTTCTTCTCCCAACATGCTCTCCCTGATATTTTTTTAACGTGCTCTTCTTTTCTCAATGGAAAATAACAACTTCCCTGTATTTTTCCCTCTTCTCCTGACCACCAGAACAATTAAAAACAAAGAAAAATAGAACCACGTTACTTCTTTATAAGCAGAGTTGCTGTAGAGTGGGCAGTCTGCAAAGAAAAAGTCAGTCAAAAGAAGTTAACTAATGGAAGCCAGGAAATTAAAGGTTTGAGGTCAGGGTACGTCTACACTACGGGATTATTCCGATTTTACATAAACCGGTTTAGCAAAACAGATTGTATAAAATCGAGTGCGCGCGGCCACACTAAACACATTAAATCGGTGGTGTGCGTCCACGGTACGAGGCTAGCATCGATTTCTGGAACGTTGCACTGTGGGTAGCTATTCCGTAGCTATCCCATAGTTCCCGCAGCCTCCCCCGCCCCTTGGAATTTCCGGGTTGAGATCCCAGTGCCTGATGGGGCAAAAATCATTGTCGCGGGTGGTTCTGGGTAAATGTCGTCAGTCACTCCTTCCTCTGGGAAAGCAACGGCAGACAAGCATTTCACGCCTTTTTTCCCTGGATTGCCCTGGCAGATGCCATAGCATGGCAACCATGGAGCCTGTTTTGCCTTTTGTGCCTGTCACCGTATGTGTACTAGATGCCGCTGACAGAGGCGATTCAGCAGTGCTACACAGCAGCATGCTTTTGCTTTTGCATGACAGCAGAGATGGTTACCAGCCATACTGTACCATCTACCATACCATAAATTGGTAATAAGATGATAATGGTTACCAGTCCTTTTGCACTGCACCATTTGCTGCTGTCATAAGTGCCCCTGGCTGAGATCAGCCAGGCTAAAGTTAAAATTGGGAATGACTCCCTGAGTCAATCCCTCCTTTTTGGTATCTAAAAATAGAATCAGTCCTGCCTAGAATATGGGCAAGTGTACTAGAGAACCACTGTATCATAGAACCAGAGAGCACAGCTGCTCTGTGTCAGGTCCTGCAGAAATTATGAGCTGTATGCTAGTCACAGGGGGTGCTCCTGCAACAACCCCACCTGTCGATTCCATTCTTCCCCCAGCCTTCCTGGGCTACCATAGCAGTGTCCCCTCACTTGTGTGATGAAGTAATACAGAATGCAGGAATAAGACACAGTGACTTGTTAGTGAGAAATGAGTGGAAGGCAGCCTCCAGCTGCTATGATAGTCCAGACAGGACAGTAAGGAGTGTGGAGGAGAGGAGCCCAGCATCCCTCTGTTAGTCCAGGGGCAATTGAATCTTTTCTTTACACATGAAGGGTGGGGGCTGACAGAGCTCAGCCCCCTGTTGCTATGATGACGATGGTTATCAGCCATACTGCACCATCTACCAGGAAAAATTAGGGCCAGGCACCCTTGATTGACCTAACTGATGGTAGTCGGCATGGTTACCAGTCCTTTTGCACTGCCCCATGTGCCAATAGGCTGATGATGAGGACAGGTACCAGTCATATTGCACCATCAGCCACCCATGGCAGGGGGGGGGGAGCAAGGATGTTGGTGTTGAGTGCTGCACCATCACATCTATCTGCAGCATTCAGTAAAGATAGGGTGACATGTTAAAGAGTCAAGAGAGGATTTTTTTCCCTTTCACTTCTGGGGGTGGATGGGGGGGTGCGTAAATTGCCGAGCTATGCCCTGACCCACCAGGGACAGTGTGTTTGACCCTAGAAGCATTTGGAGCTCAGCCAAGAATGCAAATACTTTTCGGAGACTGCAGGAACTGTGGGATAGCTTGAGTCCTCCAGTCCATGAGCGTCCATTTGATTCTTTGGCTTTCCGTTACGCTTGTCACGCAGCAGTGCGCTGAGCCCCTGCTATGGCGTCTGTCTGGAGATTTTTTAAAAATGATTTTGAATTTCGTCTTCTGTAACGGAGCGCTGATAGAACAGATTTGTCTGCCCTTACAGCGATCACGTCCGCATGGTCCATGCGGGAGCTCTTTCTTTATTTTGATTTTTAACTGCATCGCCACACGTGCTGATCGGAGCTCCACGCTGGGCAAACAGGAAATATTCAAATGTTCGCGGGGCTTTTCCTGTCTACCTGGCCAGTGCATCCGAGTTCAGATTGCTGTCCAGAGCGGTCAGTGGTGCACTGTGGGATACCGCCCGGAGGCCAATACCATCGATCTGCGGCCACACTAACCCTAATCCGATATGGTAATACCGATATTAGCGCTACTCCTCTCGTTAGGGAGGAGTACAGAAACTGGTTTAAAGAGCCTTTTATACCGATATAAAGGGCCTCTCAGTGTGGACAGGTGTGGCGTTAAATCGGTTTTATGCTCCTAAAACTGGTTTAAACGCCTAGTGTAGAAGTAAAAACAAATGCACTGAAATAATGGATTGTGATTTTTTTCTGCCAATTTGTGAATATTTTTTAACATTTTGGAAGAGGCACAAACCCACTCTACTGTGTAAAACTTAAGATCATAAGAACAGCCATACTGGGTCAGAGCAATGGTCCATTTAGCTTAGTATCCTGTCTTCCAACAGTGGCCACTGCCAGATACTTCAGAGGGAGCGAACAGAACAGAGCAATTCATTGAGTGATTCACCCCATGTAGTCCATTGCCAGCTTCCAACAGTCAGAGGTGTAGGGATACCCTAAGAATGGGGTTGCATTGCTGACCATCTTGGCTAATAGTATTTGATGGACCTATCTTCCTTTAACTTATTTAATTCATCTTTGAACCCAGTTATACTTTTGGTCTTCCAATACCCCCTGCTAATGAGTTCCATGGGTTGTGTGGTGTTTGAACAATTACTTCCTTATGTTTGTATAAAACTTGCTGTCTATTAATTTTATTGAGTGACCCACCTACTTCAGGAAGGGTTAAATAACACTTCCTTATACCCTTTCTCCTCACCATTCATGATTTTTTTTTAGACCTCTATCATATCTCCCCTCAGTCATTGTTTTTTCAAGCTACCGTCCCAGTCTTTTTACTTTCGTCTCATATGGAAGTTTCTCCATAACCCTAATCATTTTTGTTACCCTTCTCTGTACATTTTCGTATTCTAATATTTTAATATTTTTGTGTGAGTGTGCTGGGGAGATCAGAATGGCATGCGGTATTCAAGATGTAACTTGAATCCTTGTACCATGGATTTATATAGTGGCATTATGATATTTTCTATCTTATTATCTATTCCTTTCCTACTGGTTCCTAGCATTCTGTTAGCTTTTGACTGCTTCTACACATTGAGCGGCTGTTTTCAGAGCAGAACCGGCTCAAGGCAAACCAAGCATGTGCTTGGGGTGGCACAATTCCAGGGGCTGCATTCCGGGAGGTTTTTTTTTTTTGTGCTTCGGCAGTTGCACTCTTGGAGGATTTTGTTTTTGTTTTTGCTTGGAGCGGCAAAAAACCTAGAGCCGGCCTGTTTCAGAGAACTATCCCCAATGACTCCAAGATCTTTCGTGAGTGGTAACAGCTAATTTAGACCCCCACCATTTTGTATGTACAGTTGGGATTATGTTTTCCAGTTTGAATTACTTTGCATTTATCAAAATTTATCAGTATTGAATTTCGTCTGCCATTTTGTTGCCCAATCACCCAGTTTTGTGAGATCCCACTGTAACTCTTTGCCTTCTGATTTGGACATAATAATGTTGAATAGTTTAGTACCATCCATAAAGTTTGCTACCTATATTTTGAACAGCACTGGTTCAAGTAGAGAAGCAGTGTCACAGAGAAAATGAACTGGAGAATCCTTGGGGGAATCCCGCTATTTACCTCTCTCTCCACTGTGAAAACCATTTATGCTTACCCTTTGTTTCCTATCTTTTAACCAGTCATGGATCCATGAGAGGACCTTTCCTCTTATCCCTTTACTGCCTACTTTGCTTAAGAGACTTTGATGAGGGACGATGTCAAAGGCTTTCTGAGAGTCCAAGTACAGGGATGGGCAAACGTTTTGGCCCGAGGGCCACATCAGTGTTGTGAAACTGTGTGGAAGGCCAGGTAGGGAAGGCTATGCCTCCCCAAACAGTCTGGCCCCCGCCCCCTATCGGCCCTCCCACTTCCTGCCCCCTGACTGCCCCCCTCAGAACCTCCAACCCATCAAACCCTCCCTGTTCCTTGTCCCCTGACCGCCCCCTCCCGGGACCCCCCGCCTCTAACCGCTCCCGGGACCCCACCCCCATCCAGCCCCCCCTACTCCCTGTCCCCTGACTGCCCTGACCCCTATCCACACCCCCGCCCTCTGACAGCCTCCCCGGGACTCACACACCTATCCAACGCCCCTGCTCCCTGTCCCCTGACTGCCCCTTGGGACCCTCTGCCCCCTATCCAACCCCCCTCCCACCCCCCTGGTTTCTGGAAACACCTGCTCAATACCCATATGCTCTGCTATTTCACGTGCATTTGTGACCACAGAGTTATATCCTGTATTTCGATAGTCTTCCAAAAACGTCATTGTAGCACCGACTTCTGCCTGCAGTACGTCAATTGACACATCTAGTGACTGAATTAATTTGCTGGTTTTATTGACGTGAAATAGTATATCGTACCACGTGTACACAGTCAGAACAAAAGGCCACGTAGTAACATGGTCTAAAAGCGCACCGGCTTCTGTTGCTGTATTGCCATCTTTCTTTTCGAGCGCATATTCTCGCAAAGATGACAAAGCATTGCACAATTCTTCAAGGTGATAACGCAATGGCTTCACAGCATCAATTCTCGACTCCCAACGAGTGTCCGATAACCCTTTAACAGATATTGGCATATGTTCTTGAAGTATATCCCAACGTGAAGGTGATGAAGAAAAGATAACGTATATTCTGTTAATCAGACCGAAAAAGTCAACGGCATATTTCGATGACTTTGCCGCGTCTGAGATCACAAGATTCCAAGTGTGAGCTCCACATGGTACATACAAGGCACGGTCATTTATTTCTAGCATGCGGGCATGAACTCCTTTATTCTTTCCTCTCATATTTGCGCCGTTATCATAAGCTTGGCCTCTCATGTCAGCAATGTCTATTCCTAAGTTGTTTGCCTTTTCAAGAAACGCTTCCAATAAGCCCTCACCAGTTGTATCATGAACATTAAGAAAACCAACAAATGCTTCACGAATATTGACACCATCTTCACCGTTGCATTCAACAAAGCATAACACCACAGACATCTGTTCTTCATGTGACACGTCGGGAGTACAGTCCAAAATAACTGAATAATATTTTCCTTTTTTAAGCTGTGCTATGTTGGTCTCTTGAATGTTACTGGCAACAAGTTGAATCAGCTCATTTTGGATCTGTGGACTGAGGTACTGAACATGTGTCTCTGCCTTCTTAATCCTCTGTAAAAGTTCGCTGAGGACAGTTTCATACTTTGCAAGCAATTCAAACAGTCCCAAAAAGTTGCCATTCGAAGGATCACCGAGCTTTTCATTACTTCCTCAAAATGCCAAGTTTCTTTCGGACAAGAAAATAACGACATCAACCATGCGTTTGACAACATTTCCTCAGAAATCTCTTTCTTTCAGAAAAGCCTGCAATTCGAGTTGGTCAACAGATGTACGGTTTACTATGCCTGACCGAAGGTCAAACCATTTCACCATACAGTCTTGATGACCTTTGCCTGTTTCATGTTGCTGAAGTCTTTTTGACAGTGCTTTCCAAGCAGATGTTCCACGACATAGCAGTATGTCGCCAGTGCCAAATAATTTACAACAAAAACAAAAAATGGCATCTTTCTGAACTGAGGACATTAACCATGAACGTCTTATTTTCTCGCCATTTGCCATGGTTTGATAGAAATGAGTACTTGTGAACCTCCGTCTTTCCTCATTAAATGGAAATTCGTAACTTTCATTCTGCTGCGGTGGGCCATGTGCAACAATGTCACACACTTGCCTGTCCGATATTATAGACGGACAATCTCCTGGATCATCAGTCAGTGGTTCAGATTCAGATACTTCTTTCCCGGCAGCAGCTGGAATATCTGTCACAGTTTGTTTGGTAGAACAACTGGCTTCACCTTCGACCTCACTTGAAGCACTTCTGGATACTTCTGGATACGATTCGTCGCTGCTAGCGCTGTCTGTTTCATGTGCCTGTACCTGTACGTTGGATTGCAGCGCAAAATACATTGACAACTTTGGAATTTTCTCAAGTTCCTTCTCGGCATCTTTTGCTGCCTTTCGTTTACTAGCTCCGCTCTTATACGTTCTCTTAGACATCACAAAGCACGCTTCTGCGTTGGAAACGATAAAAAATTAAACAACTAAATTAATAACATTTATCCGCCAAACGCCATTATGAACGCAAATACACATTCTTTGAATGGGTCCAACTAAAATTTGAAAATGACCGACAGACAACTGATGTAGCCAATAGCATTATGATGTATCATAATGACTTCACGGTTTTGTCAGTAAAACCGACATGGATTGTGCAATAGCATCAATAAATGTCACTTACCTAGTTATACCTTACATTTTTTTTGCCACTTTTAGGGGCCCCCTTCCTTGCGGGGCCCCCTCCGGTCGGAGGGTACGGAGGGTGCTCGCTACACCTCTGGGCCAAAGCACTGGCGGTGCAGCACGCTGAGGCTGCGGGGAGGAGGGGCAGTTGGGGAGGTGCCGGGGGTTAGCCTCCCTGGCCGGGAGCTCAGGGGCAGGGCAGGACGGTCCCACAGGCCGGATGTGGCCCGCGGACCGTAGTTTGCCCACCTCTGCTATATCCTCTGAATCATCCTGTCCACATGGTTTTGACTGCCTCAAAGAATTCTAATAAATTGGTGAGGCATGATTTCCCTTTAATAAAGCCATGTTGGCTCTTTCCCAACATATTGTGTTCATCTACGTGTCTTATAACTCTTTACTATAGTTTCAACCAATTTGCCAGGTACTAAAGGTAAGCTTACCACCCTGTAACTGCCTGTGGAACCTGTTTTAAAATCAGAATCGCAATTTCATATTTGAGATCCTTCAGAACTCTTGGGTGAATACTAATTGTCCCTATTGACTTACTATTTCATTCATCAATTTGTTCCAAAAGCTCCTTTATTGATACCTCAGTCTGGGACAGTTCCTTAGATTTGTCACCTCAAAAGAATGGCTTGGGTATGGGAATCTGCCTCACAACCTCTGCAATGAAGACTCATTCAAATAATTCATTTCACTTCTCCACAATGGCCTTCTCTTCCTTGAGTGCTACTTTAGCATCATGATTGGCCAGTGGCTTTCTCTTTCTGATGTACTTACAAAATATTTGCTGTTAGCTTTTGAGTCTTTTGCTACTTACTCTTCAAATTCTTTTTTGTCTTGCCTAATTAAATTTATTTCCTATTTTCCTAAGTAGAATTTGATTTCTAATTTTTAAGCGATGTCTTTTTTTCTCTAACTGCCTCTTTTACTCTGTTGTTTAGCCACAATGGCATTTTGTTATGGTCTGCTTACTGTTGTTTTTTTTTATTATTTGGGATTTACATTTAGTTTGAGCCTCTATTATGGTGTTTTTAAAAAGATTCCTTGTAACAAGCAGGTGTTTCTCTCTTGTGACAGTGCCTTTTAATTTCCATTTAACTAGTTTCCTCATTTGTGTGTGGTTCCCCTTTTTGAAGTTAAATGCTACTGTGGTGGGTTTCCTTGATATTTTCTCCCCTACAAAGATGTTAAATTTAATTACATTATGATCGCTATTATCAAGCATTTTGGCTATATACTCCTCTTGGACCAGATCCTGTGCTCCACTTAGGACTAAGTCAAGAATTGCTTCTCCCATTGTGGGCTCCAGGACTTGCTGTTCCAAGAAACAGTCATTAATGTGTCTAGAAATTTTGTCTCTGCATCCCATCCTGAGGTGACATGTTCCCAGTCAATATAGGGATAGTTGAAATCTCGCATTATTATTGAGCTTTCCGTTTTTGTAGCCTTTCTGATTTTCCTGAGATTTCACAATCACCATCCTACTCAGGTGGTCAGTAGTATAGTCCTACAGCTATACTCTTATTAATCATGCATGGAATTTCTATCCGTAGAGATTCTGTGGTACTGTTTTTGAGTCATTTAGATTTTTCCTATATTTGACTCTATGCTTTCTTTCACGAATAGTGCCACTCCTCCACCAGCATGACCTTTTCAGTCATTCCTATATATGACCCATTGATTATCATCATTTCACCGTTTCCATGATGCCTATTATATCAATATCATCATTTTAATATCAGACACTCAAGTTCTCCAGTCTTAGTATTTAGACTTCTTGCATTTGTATACAAGCACTTGTAAAATTGTCAATATTTAGTTGTCTGCCTTCATGTGATGTAACTGAATGGGACTCTTTTTCATTTGACTGTTTCTCTTCAGTTCCTACCTGTACTTTATCAACTTCTATCCTCTCCTCTTTACTAGGATATAGAGTATCCCCTTTAATAAGTCCTACTCTAAACTATGTGTCTCTCCAAACTGGTGCTCCTCTGTACCTCTCGGCTTTCCCTCAGCCCTTAGTTTAAAAAAACTCCTCTATAACCTTTTTAATTTTGCATGTAAGCAATCTAGTTTTGTTTTGGTTTAAATGTAGCCTGTCTTTCCTGTATAGGCTCTGCCTTTCTCAAAAGGTTTCCCAGTTCCTAATAAACCTAAATCCCTCTTCCAAACTCCATTGTCTCATCCATGCATTGAGAACCTGCAGTTCTCCCTATCTAACTGGCCCTGCATGTGGAACTGGAAGCTTTGCAGAGACTGTTATCATAGAGGTCCTGGACTTTAATCTCTTTCCTAGCAGCCTAAATTTGGCATCCAGGACCTCTCTCCTACTTTTCCTTATGTCATTGCTACTTATATGTACCACAACCAACGGCTCCTTCCCAGCACTTATCATAAATCTGTCTAGATGTCTTGAGAGATCTGCAACCTTTGTACCCAGCAAGCAGTTCATCTGGTAGATCTGCAGATCACCACAAACCCAACTATCTAAGTTTCTAATAACCAATTCCCCCATTATTATTACCTATCTGTTCCTCAGTGCAAGAGGATACCATGACATCATCTGGAAGGAGAATCCCAACTATGGGATCATTTCCCTCTGCACCAGCTTGATGTTCTCCTTCCCTGACACTTTCATTCTCCTCAGTAGCACAGCGGCTGTCAGACTGGGGGTGGGACTGCTCTACTGTGTCCCAGAAAGTCTCATCTATGTACCTATCTGTCTCCTTTACCTCCTTCAATTCAACCACTCTTGTTCTCAATAACCCATCCTCGGTTTCTGAGGGCCATGAGTTGCTTTGGCCAAATGCACAAATATGCCACCTGCCCATAAGGCAGGTAATCAGACATACTGCATTCAGTACAGTAAACTGGATAGCCCCCACTCTGCTGCTGAAGCTTCGCAACATAGAGCATGAAAACTAATAATCACAAAGTATTAGGTATATGTTTTAATTCTCTATGCTTCCCTCCCACTGGTCTCCAGTTTGGTAATGCAAGAGTAATGAACATGTGAGATAAACTAACCTCAAGAGGCAGAATGGTCAGGTTTAGCACCTTGGCCAAATTTAAGTTATGTCTGGAAAGCTCACAAGAACAGCCTTCTTTTATGCTTTTTGAACATCTACTTTTATTCCTGTATTGGAACCAGAAGTGCAGAGATAGACAAAAATGATAATACAGAACAACTTAACTGAATTTCTTTTAATTTCTAGAGTTGCTACGCTGTTGAACTTTGGATGAAGATTCATAGGAGGTTCTTATTTCGTGTCTGTCTGCTCATGCAGTTCCTAGGCAGGCAAAATCTGATGAAGTAATTGATGGTTTTGCTGGAGTAAGGACTGTAGAATCAGGTCCTATATATGAATTTAGTTTGCTTGCCGTTTAAAATATGTGAAAAATTGTTTTGTGTTAACGGGGCTGTAAATCATTATGATTCTGACTTCTAATGTCTTAGTTTCATGGCAAAGGTTGCTATCAACAAGAACAATAATTTGCATTCTATGACACAGCTTAGTTATAAGGAATGGGAAATGTGTACTGTATTTGTGCAGTAAAATAAAAAATTGTCATCTTGTGCCCTTGATGTTCTATTCTTCACTATTCATTTCAAATCTAATCATTCTAAATTATCAACAGAGAGGTGGAAAATCCTCTGCAACATATTCTGACACCAAGTAAATAATGACAAACCCACGTTTCCTTTGCTCAAGGACCTTTTTTACTTTTCTTTCTTTGTTTTTGTTTTTGTTTTTTTGTCTGTGCACTAGTAATTTAAATGGGATTCTGACTACTGATTGAACAGTCAAAACTTGGGAGAGTTTGTCATTATTTGTAATGACTACAGGATCTAACAGATATTAAATATACAGTACTAAGTTCGTGTCACCAACAGCTCATTCAGTTGTGTGTCTTTGTGTTGTGTTTCATCAATTTCAAATACAATGATGCAAAATAATGCAATGTGACACCATGGAATACAATAAGATGTGACATAACACATTAGAAATTTAAAGAATGAAAAGCTTCAGTCAGTTCAAGAAATAGGAACTCCGTCCAAATTTATTGTGACAAGTAGAGCAGTGCAAACACTAAACACTGTTTTCAAACCAGAGGTCACCATTGTTTTCTGACCACCCAAATTGCTTGCAGATACTTCCATCATCTTTATTTTTAGTTTAGTATGCAAGGTTTTTTTTCTCTGCTCTGGCATTAGTTTTTAAATATCTAAATAGACATCTGAATGACTGGAGTGATTGCAGGCAACTTTCTATTCCAAACAAAACCTTTCCTTGACATTTCAAAAAGATGCATTGCTAACGTGCTTCCACGGATTTTGTAAAAATCCAATTCTGTGAACTTAGGCTTGAAAATGGTGAATAGAAAGCATCTTTGTTAGCAGAAAAGAAGTATTTCAGTATATTCAGGCTGTTTTCTGTAGAGTACTAATATGGATTGGAATATGAAAAAAGTCTCTTAAATCTGACTATTTCATACTTTTCTTCTTCACATATCAACTGTTATCTATTCATATCTGTCTGGTGATATTTAGGTTTGCATTGATCTCAGTTGGAAAATCTGAGTCGCTTTTGCTGATCACCCTGTGTTGTTGCCAAAACCTTCTCCTTTGCAAGTAAAGTCGGAATCTATTGAAGTCTGTCCCAAGTAGTCATCTGTATAAACAATGATATGTGATTCTAAACTTCAAGTACATTTTCTGACCAGCTGTACTAACCATTTTTATGTAAGTTTTATTTAAGGGCGATACTACCATGCAGTGAAGTCAGACAATGAAGAAATTAAAACCAATTTTTAAAGCCATTTTGGGGGCTGCCGGGCTCACCACAGGAAAGGCAGTTCATATCTAGCCTCAACCATTGCATTCAAAATTGATTTTTTTAGGATGCTTATAAAATGTTTAGAATGAAATTAATCCAGGATTCTCCATTCTTAGTAGAGTGGAGAAATATGAGATAATTGTCAACTTGTGATCCTCTATACCTGCGTGGGAATTAAGTCTTCCAAAGAAACATTAAAGAAAGTGTAAAGTCCTGTAAAAACCTAGCTAAATGACTAACTGAAATAGAAATGTAACTGATAGAAAAACATTTCAAACTAAATACTAAATAGTATAGCATAATCCTTCTCGATCAACGTGTTACAAAAGCTCTGCAGTGATTTATCTTTTTGTGCATTAAAAGATAAAATTCAATGTTCACTGAAATGGCTGAAGAAATAAACCAGCTAAAAGAATGCATTTAATGTACCACAAGAGTCAGACAAAATGATGATTCTGGCCAGATTGTAAATCGACTTAGCTCCATTGCCTCAGTTTTTGGCACATAAGATGACAAATATACGTTTGTTTTTTTGGTATTGTCTAAACTTGTCTTCAGTGAAGTCAATGAAGCTACATCAGTTTATACCAATAGAGAATATGGTCCAGTGCATAATTTAGCTTCAGTTAGGCAAGGTACTTAAACACTTGCTTAATTTTAAACATAACGATACCAAAATGCTTAAATGAAGCATATTGCCTTTAAGTGGTGTGTGAATGTTGAACAATTGGCTATTACGTTATTAGCATTAGGTTATTATTCAGCTAAAAGAATATAACTTGATTGTGATTAGACTTAAGCTAAATGTCATTGACGATTTAGAGCATTGCTCATGAGCATAAGATCGCAAGATGTTGAGTTTTCAGTAGGGCCAGGATGACAATTCAGAAGAAAGCATCCCTCCAAATTCCATAGTTATGTCTGTGAAATCAAATGGCAACTTAATTGGTGTTTCTGAGATTCTGGGTTGAATTCATCAAAGGAGTTGTTTTTTTCAGGCTCCTTATACTTTGCTGAATATCCTAAACTCAGTAGGTCATTAACTGCATATAAAAAATTGATAAGCAGTTCAAGAGCTGATTAAGAGTTGACATATTAAGAAAACTGAGAGACCATGTGGCTTCTAATTTTTTGGAGCAGCTAGATTATTGCCAGCAAATGACATTCCGCTCCAGGTTGCATGACAGTCCACTTTAAAGAAATATAAAAAAACCAAAAGCCCTAACTGGCCAGAGACTTTGATTTTATAAGCTCACCTTGTGTATTATAAGGTGGTGAAAAACATTTTCTGCATATTCCTAGAAAGTCAGTGGAGCTTCGTAAATTATATGCAACCAAACAAACATATATTTTTAATAAAAAGAACAGGAGTACTTGTGGCACCTTAGAGACTAACCATTATTTTCTATCATTTTAGACCTTTGGGGTAATATTTTCTCTGTTACATGGACCTTTGATGTATGCACAGTAGTGATTTCAAAACAAACTAATCTGTGACCTTACAAATTTCCCTAGCAGCACACAACCTTAGTGCAGATACATTGGACAGTCTCTACATAAAAGAATAACTGGACACAAATCAGACATCAAGAATTCATTCAAATCAGACATTCAAAAACCAGTTGGAGAACACTTCAATCTCCCTGGTCATTTGATTACAGACCTAAAAGTCACAATATTTCAGTGTTTCTCAAACTGGGGTCGCCACTTGTGTAGGGAAAGCCCCTGGTGGGCCGTTTTTTTTACCTGCCCTGTCCGCATGTCTGGCCAATCACGGCTCCCACTGGCCGCGGTTCACTACTCCAGGCCAATGGGAGCTGCTGGAAGCGGCGCGGGCTGAGGGACTTACTGGCTGCTGCTTCCAGCAGCCCCATTGGCCTGCAGTGGCACACCGCAGCCAGTGGGAGCCGCGATCGGCCAGACCTGCGGACGAGGCAGGTAAACAAACCAGCCCGGCCCGCCAGGGGCTTTCCCTACACAAGTGGCGACCCCAGTTTGAGAAACACTGCAATATTACAACAAAAAAAACTTTAAAAACAGACTCCAACGAGAGACTGCTGAATTGGAATTAATTTGCAAACTGGACACCATTAAATTAGACTTGAATAAAGACTGGGAGTAGATGGGTCATTACACAAAGTAACACTATTTCCCCATGTTTATTTCCCCCCCCTACTGCTCCTCACACCTTCTTGTCAACTGCTGGAAATGGGCCATTTTGATTACCACTACAAAAAGTGTTTTTTTTTCTCCTGCTGGTAATAGCTCACCTTAACAGATCACTCTCATTTTAGTGTGTATGGTAACACCCATTGTTTCATGTTCTCTGTGTATATATATATCTTCCTACTGTATTTTTCACTGCATGCATCCGATGAAGTGGGTTTTAGCCCATTAAAGCTTATGCTCAAATAAATGTGTTAGTCTCTAAGGTGCCGCAAGAGAACTCCTGTTCTTTTTGCTGATACAGACTCACATGGCTGCTATTCTGAAACCATATATTTTTAATGATCATAAACTTGTCTAGGACTTTGTCAGCTTTAATCAGTTTAACCAGTTTTCTTAGGGCCAAATTCTGCTTAGCCCATGCATGGGGGTGCAGTGGGAGGGGAATGAGTTTCCCCCTCTGTGAAAGGGCTCACACCACACCTGTTGTCTCTCTACTCCACTTCATGTGTATGAAACTTCTATGGGGACTTAGCGGGAATAAGGCAGAGACATGAACCCCTCCCCCATGTTGTGGCAGGCAGAGCTGGGTGCCTGCAATTATAGGGGTATATGAATACTCCCTTTCCTTAGTGGGGAGTTCTCTGAGGCACTGTCTGAGGCGGGATGCCTCCTTGTGTTTCCCTGGAACACTGTTGTTTCAAGTAGTCCCTTACTGTGGGCTACTTTCAAACTGGCATAGTCTAGCCCTTATGTTGCAATTAGTGAATTCAATGGTGAGTAAAACTGTCAGCTTTACTCTCTTCGGTGTAGATAGCAAGGCAGGAAAGAGTAGTTCTGCCTCTATTGACCATTTATTCCTTGGCATCTCTCATGCAAGGGTGCAAATTATAATGGGGTGTTTTGTGATGTGGATACCACTAATATATTTCACACTGGTGACCAGACAGGCATTACATGGCAATGACTTTCAGACACTAAGGATCTGCCTATATTTGAACCAGTGACCTAGAGGTCAAAGGTTTTAGCACTGTTGTCCCCTGAGCTATCTAGTTCCCCACTGTTTCATGCTTTGATTAACTGACTCAGAAAAGAATAAAAAACACTCTGCATTGATGCCATTCATGAGAGTACAGCCTTTATAAATCAGGCATTTGATTCAGAATTTTTTTCTCACTGTGTTCTGTACCATTGGTGCCACCACCAATATTTTTAAAATGCACTTTCATGGAGTAGTTGACAAGCAAGCTATCTATCCTATCTCAGTGAAGATGCCACAGAAATATATTTTTAAAATATGTCCTTTCCTCTTGCTAGGTTCTGGAAAGAACTGTCTTTGAATGTCTAAAAATAAACAAACAAAATAAAGTTTATCATTACATTAGGAAGCAGAATTAGTGCAGGACAAAAATTGTTCTATATATATAAGATATAGTTATTTTGAATCAGCTTGGGGAGTCTTTGATAGTTCCTGGTATTAGTTCCTGGTAGTAACTCATCTGAATTCAGTGGAGTTATTGTGATTTAAACTGGAATATAGCAGAATTTGACCCACTATTTTGAATAATCTTTCTATGTGCATCATTCTGGCATCTCTGTGCTTTTCTAGTAATGATAATTTTCAATACTCGTACTTGGTATACAATAAGTTGCTTACATTTTCAGCAATGCTAATATGTTTTCAAATATGTTGAAATATTTCAAATAAGTTGAAATTCAGAGGAATGGATAAGCCTTTTAGAATTCTGTCATGAACAAGAACTTCCAAACATAAAATCAGGAATAAACAAATATGACACCATTTCTCCTTTTTTCCAGGATTTGACAGAGACTAATTCTCAGAAAACAATGATTAACCAATAATGCTTTTCAAAGTATCTCAGTAATGTGTAGCTTCAGGTTCTGGTAGGGCAGGCAGCCTTTTGACCTCACACTTTCATTATCTGCAATAAGGTTATGTGCTGCTAGTGAAATTTGTAAGGTCACAGATTAGTTTGTTTTGAAATCACTACTGTGCATACATCAAAGGTCCATGCAACAGAGAAAATATTACCCCAAAGGTCTAAAATGATAGAAAACATACATTATCATTTAAAAATTGTCAGTGATTGGTCTGTGTTGTGAATTTAAAAGTTGAACAGAAATATTTTTAAGACTATGTCATTCTTTTTCATTTCATGGATGTCAGTAAATGGCAAGGATATATTGTTTAAATGGTTACGTTTTTTGCATTGTCCTGTTGAGCACCATTCCTAGGTAAACAAATAAAGGGAAAAAGAGAATCATATAATAGCTGATCTTTGCCAGGGTGTCCGGATTAGAACCATGTTCTCTGCAGAAGTGATGGGCATGTAAGGCTTTCATATCAGGAGATCAGTCTGGCACTCATCAGGCAGTGTTACTTGATCACAGCTGGATAAAAATGCACACCCAGGGCAAATCTGTAAACACCAGCTTAATCTGCATGGGAAAAGTTACTGTCATCTCCTCTGACAGAAAAAGCCTCCAGGACACATTCCAGCAGTAACAGTCACTTCAGTTTGTTACAAATGTTGTCAGATTTAGACACAGAACCATTACAGATGTCAAAAAACTGCAGTTGGAAAAAAATTTATGTATTGCTTTTTCACATTTTATTTTAAGAAAAAGTAAAAAAGTCAACAGTTTTATCACTATGACCGAAGGAAAAAATCCAAATCTCTTTCTGTATCCTATAACAATAGGCCATATTTCATGCTTTAATTCATAGCACTCCAGTAATGCTTCTTTTTTATATCATTACACCTTAAAGTGATGTTGTTTTTTGTGGAGAAGGATGTAATTGGCCTAATATTTTGTATGAGCTATACTTTCTTTTTTGCAGGATTAAAAAAGAGGAGTCTTTAGGATTCTCCAAAATCTGGCATCTGGCTTAGTCTATTTATGTCAATTGTTGCATGTTGCGTTTGCAAGATGTAATTTTTGACTAATGAGCCTGTTTCCCTAGTTATCAGCAATGGAAAATAACCTGAATAATTTCATCATCACGATAGTTATAAACCAGTGGAGACAAAAGGCATCAATCCACTCCAGACCACTTGTATGATAAAATTATACAGTTCCAGGACCATATTCTGCTTCTTTTACTCCTGCGAGTATCAACACTTACTTCAGAGAAAATACATATATGAGTAAAGAGATCTGGATTTGAGACCTAATTCAACTGCCAGTTGGTGGAAACGGGAAACTTTCAATTGAATTTTATGGGAATTGGATCAGACCCCATAGTCCCCAAAGTGAAAACTCTGATGGTATAGGATCCCTCTCCAATCTCAGGCATGCACCTCTACGCTCACAAAAGAGTTTTGGTGTTACTAGTTTTCTGCAATGTATTAAATTGGAAAAAAGGGGGGAAATTCACAAGAAAACCCGATATTTGACGCTTTCTTCATCCAAAGATTAATGCCAGGAGATTTTTCTAAGCATTAGCGTCAGTGTTTTCCAGGAAAAATGATCCCATTAAAGGGGCCCTCATAAATAATTCATGAGGTCCAATTTAATGTTAATACCAAGGGTGAGACATAAACAGGTGATAGAGTTTGCAGGGAACCCATTCAGCCTCGCATGGTGGTTTGAGGCTAGTGATAGTATTTTTTTTTTTAAATGTGGAAAAAATATTTCTTAAAATCATTTTCGTCTTCAACTTTCAGTTGAGGATCTATACGGTCCTGTGTTTCTAAGTCATTAGTAGTGATCTATTTCCCCTTAAGTTCATTAAAGTATAAAGCTCTATAGCCAATGAAGGGGCTGTGTTTGGAAACAGCCACAGAGTACAGGATTCCTCCCTTTATTGTTGTTCCTTTTTTAGTCCATTGTGAGTATCCAAGAATAGTTGCTGAATGTGGCAATTAAGGTTGTTTCCCTCAAATTAAAAGTTACATTTTTACAATAATTGCAGTAGTTGAATAATTAATGTGCATTTAAAGGGACTAACAGTTAGCATGCTTGACGTTTATTGAAAAGCCTTCTGTGTTCAGTACAAAAGGGGTGAAAACAGCAACTAACAGCGTATTGGGGTTTTGGGGGTGGAGGCAGAGAAGGCTTGTTATTGTGGAACTATTGCTGTGAATGTGACAATTGTCAGGCTTCCAAACACAGTTGACCCTTTAAGTTATATTATTACTTGGTGTTTTTCAACAGAACGTAAAATAAAGTAGTGCCATAAAGAAATAGAAGTGCAATGAGTATCAGTTAGTGAATTGTTGACAACACAGCACCTAGTAAAGTTGATATAAGGATGCTGTTACTGACACTCTTTGGGTCAGGCCCATATAAAAAAGAAATAGGATAAACAAGAAGAACCAGATTGTTGCTGGCCCAGACGTAGTGCATAGTGAGGGCAGGCAGGGCACAAGAGCCTTCCTTCACTGGCCCATGCAGGTGCCAATCATAATTGTGGTTTTCTGAGCACATGGGCTGCTCAGTGCTAGTCCATCCTTGGGTGTTACTCCCCTCACAATGAGCACAGGATGAGGAAGCAGTGCCATGATTCTGTTCTCCTCACCTCCTTTTTTCCACATCAGCTAACCAGAGAGGAGTTGTGCATGCTGAAGAGTGGCAGAGCAGCTGAACTTCTCAGAAGCTCCAGGAAGCATTGTGTGTCAGCAAGACACAGTGCTTCTCAACACTCCCCCTGGAGCAGGGAAGCGCTGCACCATAGCTACCCAGGACTGTGACATGATGGCACAATCTGGCCCAAAGAAGGGGGAAACTAGTTATTCAGTAATAAACTGAAACTAGTTATTGTATTGAAGAAGGGGAACAGAACGCAGAATTCGTCTCTTAGGCCTGCTCTACACTACGCGTTTAAACCGGTTTTAGGAGAGTTAAACCAATTTAACGCCACACCCGTCCACACTAAGAGGCCCTTTATATCAATATAAAGGGCTCTTTAAATCGATTTCTGTACTCCTCCCTAACGAGAGGAGTAGCACTAGTATCGGAATTACCATATCGGATTAGGGTTAGTGTGGCCGCTGATCGACGGTATTGGCCTCCGGGTGGTATCCCACAGTGCACCACTGACCGCTCTGGACAGCAATCTGAACTCGGATGCACTGGCCAGGTAGACAGGAAAAGCCCCGCGAACTTTTGAATATTTCCTGTTTGCCCAGCGTGGAGCTCCGATCATCATGGGTGGCGATGCAGTCCGAAATCAAAATACAAAAAGAGCTCCAGCATGGACCATGCGGATGTGATTGCAGTAAGGGCACGCAAATCTGTTCTATCAGCGCTCCGTTACAGAAGACGAAATTCAAAATCATTTTTAAAAAATCTCCAGACAGACACCATAGCAGGGACTAAGCGCACTGCTGCGTGACAAGCGTAACGGAAAGCCAAAGAATCAAATGGACGCTCATGGAGGGGGTATTGGAGCGAGGACTGGAGGACTCCAGCTATCCCACAGTGCCTGCAGTCTCCGAAAAGCATTTGCATTCTTGGCTGAGCTCCAAATGCTTCTAGGGTGAAACACAGTGTCCGCGGTGGTTCAGGGCATAGCTCGGCAATTAACGCATACCCCCACCCACCCCCAGAAGTGAAAGGGAAAACAATCCTCTCTTGACTCTTTTACATGTCACCCTATCTTTACTGAATGCTGCAGATAGACACGATGCTGCAGCAGTCAACACTAGCGTCCTTGCTCCCTGCCTCACCATGGGAGGCTGATAGTACAATATGACTGATATTCACAGTCATCATCAGCCTTTTGGTGCAGTGCAAAAGGGCTGGTAACCATGTTGACTAGCATTCAGTGAGGTCAATCATGGGTGCCTGTAAAGCTCCTAATTTTTCATGTTAGATGGTGCAGTATGGCTGGTAACCATCATCATAGTAACAGGGGGCTGAGCTCCATCAGCCCTGGCCCTTCATGTGTAAAAAAAAAAGATTCAATTGTCCCTGGACTAGCAGCGGGATGCTGGTCTCCTCTCCCTCACACTGCTTGATGTCCTGTCTGGACTATCATAGCAGCTGGAGGCTGCCTTCCACTCATTTCTCACTAACAAGTCACTGTGTCTTATTCCTGTTAGTCTATAAGGTGCCACAGGACTCTTTGCTGCTTTTACAGAACCAGACTAACACGGCTACCCCTCTGATACTTGTCTTATTCCTGCATTCTTTATTACTTCATCACACAAGTGGGGGGACACTGCTACGGTAGCCCAGGAAGGCTGGGGGAAGAATGGAATCAACAGGTGGGGTGTTGCAGGAGCACCCCCTGTGACTAGCATACAGCTCATAATTTCTGCAGGACCTGACACAGAGCAGCTGTGCTCTCTGGTTTTATGATACAGTGGTTCTCTAGTACACTTGCCCATATTCTAGGCAGGACTGATTCTGTTTTTTGATACCATAAAGGAGAGATTGACTCAGGGAGTCATTCCCAATTTTGGCTTTTTGCACCCCTGGCTAAGAGCAGCCAGGGGTACTTATGACAGCAACAGATGGTGCAGTGCAAAAGGACTGGTAACCATGATCATCTTTTTACCAATTTATGGATTGGTAGATGGTGCAGTATGACTGGTAACCATCTCTGCTGTCATGCAAAAGCAAAAGCATGCTGCTGTGTAGCGCTGCTGAATCGCCTCTGTCAGCGGCATCTAGTATACATACGGTGACAGTCACAAAAGGCAAAACAGGCTCCATGATTGCCATGCTATGGCATCTGCCAGGGCAATCCAGGGAAAAAAGCCGCGAAATGCTTGTCTGCCGTTGCTTTCCCAGAGGAAGGAGTGACTGACAACATTTACCCAGAACCACCTGTGACACTGGATTTTTGCCCCATCAGGCACTGGGATCTCAACCCGGACATTCCAAGGGGCAGGGGAGGGTGCGGGAACTATGGGATAGCTACGGAATTGCTACCCACAGTGCAACGCTCCAGAAATCGATGCTAGCCTCGTACCGTGGACGCACACCACCGATTTAATGTGTTTAGTGTGGACGCGTGCACTCGATTTTATACAATCTGTTTTACAAAACCGGTTTATGCAAATTCGGAATAGTCCCGTAGTGTAGACATACCCTTAGCTGCTGAAAACAGTTTTGGTTTTATTGAGAATTTCTTGGCTACTATTAGTTCAGTGATATTGATTCATACATTATATTATATTAGGTACTGCCCACTTATATTCACCATGTATTATACACAGGTAAATTAATAGTGATCAAAGAATTTTAAATACCTGGGATCCTTGAATCTGTAACGTGAGAGGCGGTCTTTCTGTATATGTATTTGCAGGAACCAATAATAAGATCATATTATTATACAATTTGTTATATCTTTGCAAAAGGTCATGGAACCTGATTCTGCTCAGATTTACACTGCTTTAATACTGGTGTAATACCATTGCTGCTCCTGATTTACACAGATGTGGGTGAGCTCAGAATCAGGCCTGTAGTATTTATTCTGGTACTGATTTGCAGAAGAATGAATTGTACCAAAATGCCACTAGGATTTACTGTTAAGAGAAAATCATGTCATCAGACTTGTGGCCTCTATAGCCAAGATCTGTGAGCTGTCAATCCCAGATGCTCATTCCCATGCAGTGGCTACAGTTTGCATGGTTGAGCTGGTTTAATCCAAACCTAGAATGTCTCCACCAATGAGTGATTGGCCTACAGGCATGAAGTGACAGGCTAGTACTTTCAAAATTAATTTATTTAAGTGATGTAGCTGGTCTTCCTAGAGTGGTCACCTCTGTGGGACACTGGTTTTGTAAGCTAAATGCACATTTCTCAGTGTATAATAATCACTATCCCCTTAAGCCCCATAAGATGACATAAATCTACTTTAAAGCAATGCTGTAGTGACGTGTCTAGGCTACAATAGTTCAGGTTTCTGTGCTAAAGACATTGTTATTAATTCCGAGTTTTTAATTTTAAAAACAATACCTCTATACCCAGGCTGAAATAAAAAAGTTGTATTTTTAATGTGAAACCTCATGTATCACTTAGTATATAGGGTTTCTCTTTTAGTGTCAAGGTTAGTAAGTAATAGTGATTTTCAACTCCTTGCAATTTGTGTATTGATTTACACAATTAATTCACCCAGTGTAAAATGGGTGAAAAGGGAGTGTGAAATGCTACCCACTGATCCAGACACTGAGGTGAATAAAGGCACTACACACAGAGAATGTGCAAAAAAATTAATCACGATTAATTGCAGTTTTAATCACAATATGATAATAATAAATGGAGATATACCTATCTCATAGAACTGGAAGGGACCCTGATAGGTCATTGAGTTCAGCCCCCTACCTTCATTAGCAGGACCAAGTACTGATTTTGCCCCAGATCCCTAAGTGGTCTCTTCAAGGATTGAATTCACAGCTCTTGGTTTAAGAGGCCAATGCCCAAACTGCTGACCTATCCCTCCCCCAAAGTAGAATGCTAACTGAAATTTATGAAATATTTTTGAATGTTTTTCTACATTTTCAAATATATTCATTTCAATTACAACCCAGAATATAAAGTGTACATTGCTCACTTTATATTATTATTTTTATTACAAATATTTGCATGGATAAACAAAAGAAATATTATTTTTCAATTCACCTCATACAAGTACTGTAGTGCAATCGCTTTATCATGAAAGTGCAATTTACAAATGTAGATTTTTTTTTGTTACATAACTGCACTCAAAAACAAAACAGTGCAAAACTTTAGAGCAGGAGTTCTCAAACTGGGAGTCAGGACCCCTCAGGGGTTGCAAGCTGTCAGTCTCCACCCCAAACCCTGCTTTGCCTCCAGCATTTATAATGGTGTTAAATATATTTAAAAGTATTTTTAATGTTATAAGTGGGGTCACACTCAGAGGCTTGAAAGGGGTCACCAGTACAGAAGTTTGAGAATTACTGCTTTAGAGCCTACAAATCCACTCAGTCCTACTTCTCTTTCAGCCGTTTGCTAAGACAAACAAGTTCGTTTACATTTGCAGGAGATAATGCTGCCCACTTCTTATTTACAATGTCACCAGAAAGCGAGAACAGGCGTTCACATGGGACTTTTGTAGCTGGCATTGCAACGTATTTACGTGCCAGATATGCTAAACATTTATGTGCCCCCTTCATGCTTCAGCCATTCCAGAGGACATGTTTCCATGCTGATGATGCTACACTCGTTAAAAAAAAATGTGTTAATTAAATTTGTGACTGAAGTCCTTAGAGAAGAATTGTATGTCTTCAGCTCTATTTTACCCGCATTCTGCCTAATGTTTCATGTGATAGTAGTCTTGGATGTAGTAGTCTTCATTTTAAGAACACTTTTGCTGTAGATTTGACAAAGCGCAAAGAAGGTACCAATGTAAGATTTCTAAAGATAGCTACAGCACTCGACCCAAGCTTTAGGAATCTGAAGTGCCTTCCAAAATCTGAGAGGGACGAGGTGTGGAGCATGCTTTCAGAAGTCTTAAGAGAGCAACACCCCGATGCGGAAACTACAGAACCTGAACCACCAAAAAAGAAAATCAACCTTCTTCTAGTGGCATCTGACTCAGATGATGAAAATGAACATGTGTTGGTCCACACTGCTTTGGATTGTTATTGAGCAGAACCCGTCAGCAGCATGGATGCATGTCCTCTGGAACGGTGGTTGAAGCATGAAGGGACATATGAATCTTTAGCGCAGGAGTCTCAAACTCAATTTATCTTAGGGCCAGTGCCAGTCCTCCAATCATCCCAGTGGGCCAATAATGTCACTCATGCTGCCCAGAAACCACCACCCCAAACTCCGCCCCACCTACCTAAGGCTCTGGGAGGGAGTTTGGGTGGGGGAGGAGGTCTGGGGTAGGGAATTGGGGTGCAGTCTCTGGGAGGGAGTTTGGGTTCAGAAGGGGTGAGCACTTGGGCTCTGGGAGGGAGTTTGGGTGGAGGAGGGTGTGTGTGGGAAGGGGGAGGGGTGCAGACTCTGGGAGGGATTTTGGAGCGAGAGCGCAGGAAGCCACTGAGCTCCGCGGCACTGCCAGTGGTGGGTGGAGCTCCAGGCCATTTTAAATCACCCGGGGGATGCGCAGAGATAGGGGGAGCACTCAGGGGTGGCAGGTGGGGCCAAGGGATAGACCTGGCCCCAGAATTTCTGGAGCCTCACAGGCCACATTGGGGAGCTTCTCGGGCTGCAGATGGCCCATGGGCCGGGACTTTGAGACCCCTGCTTTAGCGCATCTGGCATGTAAATATCTTGCGATGCCAGCTGCAAGAGTGCCATGAGAACATCTGTTCTCACTTTTCAGGTGACATTGTGAACAAGAAGCGGGCAGCATTATCTCCTGCAAATGTAAACAAACTTGTTTGAGTGATTGGATGAACAAGAAATAGGAATGAGTGGACTTGTAGGCTCTAAAGTTTTACATTGCTTTATTTTTTGTACATAATTCTACATTTGTAGGTTCAACTTTCATGATTAAAAGATTGCACTACAGTACTTGTGTTGGTGAATTGAAAAATACGATTTCTTTTGTTTTTTACAGTGCAAATATTTGTAATACAAATAAATATAAAGTGAGCACTGTACACTTGTATTCTGTGTTATAATTGAAATCAAGATATTTGAAAATGTGGAAAACATCCAAAATATTTAAATAAATGGTATTCTATGATTGTTTAACAGTGCGACTAATCACATGATTAATCACAATTAATTTTTTTAATTGCTTGACAGCCCTAGTTTAAAGTGCTAGACTGAAAATGTATTAATATAATTTAACAAAGGAGTGATCTGTACCCCGGCCAAGCAGCATAAAAGATTCAGAATAGTAAGACATGGGTTTAGGCTGTTATCAGCAAAGGAGACTGTCCATTTTGTACTAGGCCTACCAAAGTCATCAAGGGATCCCACCAGCTTCTGAGAGGAAGATAAAGACATAGGTTTCCTCTATTGTCATTATACTTAAGAGATTTCTCCCTGCCCTCAAGCAGATTAGTCAAATGCCACCTGACTCCCATGCTCACATTTACCTTAAGATCTGGTCCCATTGTACTAATCCACACCTCACTTAACACTGGCCATAACTTATGTCAGTGGTAGCATCCACTGAGCCTCCATAGTGCTGTGGGATCCTCGAAAATCCCTCAGTGCATCAGACAATTTTGCCCTTAAGGGAAGTCTGGCCAGATCCACAGCACTCCTAGAAATCCAGTTCTGTCACCCTGAGACGCCCAGCTAGAAAAGCAAACCACCGTGGGTGCCATTTTGGGACCCCAGTGATGGATTCCTGTAGGCAGGGATATAAGAGGAAGGAGCCATGGTGACTGCCGCCTTCAAATTGGTGAATGGAGCGCTAAGGTGGGGTAGAAGATGAGCATCCCTGCTCCCACTAACAATGCCACCCACTCACCAGCCAGCCTTTGTGTGGGCATAGAAAGCTGTGCAAAGCCCACGGGAGGGGCCAGGGTCTCCTCTGCACTCATAGTCAGCACAGGACCCCAGGGGATGCTCTTCCCTTGCTGGACTGATGAAACATTGGCCCTGAGGTGAGGGAAGGATGCCATTCCGTTTTAGTAGCATTTTTCACTCACTTTGCAACAGTGTAAATGGCTGCATAAATTTTGCCACCTTGTATAAGGTGAGCTACATAACCCACATTTTCAAACGTGTGCATGGAAAAAAATAATTGTCCCTGTCTGCACATCTGAAAGCTATACAAATCACATACCTGTGTGCAAGCACAACACCGACTTACGCATTCATCAGGTGTCAGGCATTCACACTTTTGGAAATATGGGCCCATCTGCAGTTTTTTCTGCATTTTTCTGAGGTGCTACGTAAACATCATCCTAACACAGAAATGCATCTACCTTAGATTTATGCTTGGTACAAATTTACATTGTAACATTACTGACAGTACCACTTAATTTGCCTAGTTGCCTATAGTGTAAGTGTAGGTAATTTACAAACCTTTAACAATGTTCAACTTTGTGAAATGGTACAGAGAACTGCAATTATACTTAAAATGCACTAGTGCTCGATATGTCAGCAAAAAGCACCTACAAAGACATAATTACAATGCAATTGCCCACAAGTTCATGAAGTAAACATACATTATTAGAAGGCACTTCAGTTTAAGTGACATTACAGCTAACATATTGCATAAATAGGGAGCCATTTTGTAACTAGTTACTGTAATAACAAATTTAAATTAAAATGAGGTTCACAAGTATATCTATTGCTAAGGGCTTGTCTACAGATACAGTGCTGTAGCGGTGCCAAGGCAGCAGTGTAGTGATGCCGCTGCAGCATGTCTGGTGAAGACGCTCTGTGTTGACAGGAGGGCACCTTCCTGTTGGCATAATAAAACCACTTCTGTGAGTGGCAGTACCTATGTAACTTAGGGGGGAAGTTTATTCACACCTCTGAGCAACATACGTTATGCCAACAAAAACGGTAGTGTAGACATAGTCTAAGAGCAATTCAAGTTTGGCATCCAATATACAGTAGCTTGCATTATACTCCATTTCTGGTTTTAAATGTTTCAGTATTATATGAATATGTATACCAATAAACAATCACACATTATGATGTGCAAAATATCTTTATTTATTAAGACCATAATTTTTAGTGTCTGGAAAAGTTATGAATTTAAGCTCCCAGGCTTGTCTTTTGAAGGTGTTGTGTAGGTTTCCTTTGAGGACAAGGACTAAGAGGTCAGATATAGAGTGATCATTTTGTGAAAAGTGTTCGTCCATGGGCAATATAGTGTTTTTGTCTTTTTTCATTTTTCTGTGTGAGTTCATTTAAGAGCATAGTGATTGTCAGTTTAAGAACATAAGAACAGCCATACTGGTTCACACCAATGGGCCATATAGCCCAGTATCCTTCTGACAGTGGCCAGCGCCAGGTGCTTCAGAAGGAATGAACAGAACAGGCAATCATCAAGTGATCAATCCTCTATTGTCCATTCCCAGCTCCTGGCAATCAGAGGCTAAGGACACCCAGGGCAAGGTTTGCCTTCCTGACCATCTTTGCTAATAGATAAGTTCATGTAGGATAGGCTCATCAATGACTAATTATTCCTTTTGTTTGTTTTAAAGCTGCTGCCTATGAATTTCATTGGGTGACCTCTGGTTCTTGTGTTCTGTGAAGGAGTAAATAAATGTTGTTATTCATTTTCTCCATCATTTTCACACCATTCAGGATTTTATAAACCTCTATCATATCCCCTCTGAGTCATCTCTTTTCCAGGCTGCAAAGTCCCAGTATCTTTAATGTCTCCTCATATGGAAACTGTTCCATACCCTTAATCATTTTTGTTGCCCTTCTCTGTAACTTTTCCAGTTCTAATATATCTTTTTTGAGATGGGGCAACCAGAACTGTAGCCCGTTCTATGGTATGATCCACCTTTCTGGTGGAGTGTCCTTGGTTGGTGAAGGCAGTTTTAAATGTGTTAAGCTGTGTATCCCGGACTTTCTCTTCAGAGCATATTCTGGGGTATCTGAAGGCCGGGCTGTATTCAGCAGATTTCTTGGTGTGTTGGATGGTTACTGAATCTGTGAAGGTAAGTGTGTTGATCCATGGATTTCTTCTATATAATTGTCTGTAGGATTCCATTGTTGAAGCTGATTGTGGTGCACAGGAAATTAATGCTGATGTGGGAGTGTTCTAGAGAGAGTTTGATGGCTGGGTGGTGGTTCTTGAAGTTTTGGTGGAAATCTATGAGACAGTTTAGGTTATCTGTCCAGGGGATGAAAATATGATTGTTATATCTCAGGTATATCATTAGTTTCATGGTGCAACTCTTCAGAAATTCTTTTTCTAGATAGCCCATGACAAGGTTGGCATATTGGGGAATCATCCTATTGCCCATGACTGTTCCCATGGTTTGGACACTGTTATTGAATGTAAAATTGTTATGGGTGAGGATGAAATGGATGAGTTTAGCAATGTTTTTGGGGTGGATATCTGAGTGTTGTCTATTGTCCTGTAGATATTTGAGGCAGGCAGTGATGCTGTCATTGTGAGGGATGTTGGTGTATAGGGAGTGACATCCAGGGCGGCAATGGTAGTATTCTGAGAGAGGCTGTGGAGTTTGTGGAAGAAGTCAGTGGTGTCCTCGAGGAAGATGGTCCTTTGCATGGAGAATGGTTTGAGGATGGTTTCTATGTGTCCTGCTATTCCTTCTCTAAGAGTGCCACAGCCAGATATGATGGGCCTGCCTGGGTTCCCTTATTTGTGTATCTTAGGAAGTAAGTAAAAGATTCCAGGGGTGGGTTCATGGGGATGAGGTTGTAGAATTTTTTATGAAATTGTCTGGGGAAGAATTTGGTTATATTTGTAAATTCCTGGGTGAATTGTGGTGTGGGGTCTTCTCTGAGTTCTTTATAGTAGGTTGTGTCAGAGTTGTTGGTTGGCCTCACTGACGAACTATGATGGCATCCCCTTTGTCTGCTGGTTAGATCATTATTTGGTGGCTGGATTTCAGGGCCTTTATAGCTGTTCTTTCAGTGGTGAGGAGATTGTGAAATCCTTAACAAACATCACATCCACCACAGTCAAGGGCGTTTTTTTTCTGAAGCAATGTAATGATCAAGAGTGTGGTGGTGTCCACTTTGGGGTGTCCAGTCAGATGATTCTTCTTTCTTATGACTGTTAGTGGGGATGTGATAGCTGTGGGTGATGGTGTCATTGTTGTGGATGAATTCTTTGTGGCGAAAGAATTCTTCTAGTTCTCCACATGTTAGTATGCTATCAGGTTCTGCGGTGGGGCAGAACTTCAGTGGCTTTCAAACAGTAATTCAGCTCTGATTAGAGGTACTCTTCATAAATTGATGACATTAAGTCACTTATGAGCTTTTGAAATGTTACCCATGATGCCAAGTTCAAGCCCTAATATCACACAAGCAGCATTAATGTGGTCAGGAATGCTATCCCTATAAGGGGTAGAAGTAAAGTCCAGAAGACACAAGACACCATGGGATCAGTGATTACACACATTAAAATGGGATCACCAAGCCCCTAATTCAGATCCCACTGAAGCAAACCTGAGTCCTTCCATTGATTCCAATGGGTTTGGGATTGGATCTCATATATTTTGGTAACAGGGCCCGAAAAGTCACTCAAGTCACAGAGGACCTGCTGAATGAGCACTCTGTGGGGTTTGAAGACAAAAATTGTTCCCTGCCTCATTTCCTCTTTTTGTGACAGATACTCTGAGTTTGGCCCTTATATTTAAAAATATATAATTATTGAATGGGCAGAAATATGTATTCAATTTGAATTTGGATGCTTGAAGTAATGAATCTCTTTGGAAAAAAATCTTGCTGAACCTGTCCTCCATATGTTTATGACAAAGGGCAGGATTTTCAGATATTTGGTCCAAGCATCAAGCTTCTTCTCATGAAAATCAGTGTCTTATTTGCTTACCCCATACTTTTCAAAGCCATATATTAACAAAAGCATTCTTGTTCTTTTTTTCCTGCCTGATAAGGACACAATCTTCCCAACCACTGTTCTAAAATTACAGATTCAAATTATTGCCCTGACCCTGCAAGTTCATCTGTGTAGTCAGACCCCTGCAGAGCCCTAAATGGGACTCCATGCTAGCAAGGATGGGTGGATATAGCTGCAGGCTCATGGCCTATCTTCTTACCCAAAACTACAAAGGAAAGCTGTAGTTTTATTTTAGTATTATATTTTAATGTACTAATTTGTGTAGAATCCTTTTCTGAAAAAGTATTTGTTTTTATTAACAGCATTTATTATCTTCTGTGCCTGCCCAATTAAAATCACACATCAGTTTGAAAGTGAAGCAAATACCTTAGGTCTTCTGATGCCAACTCTCTAATGCTTTACTTTTCTTATGTGACCTTACAAGCAATCTGACATATTTTAGGTCTAGAGTGGATTATTTACTTTTAGATTGCTCATAGGCACTTTCATTGCCAACTTTTTCAAACAACTTAATATTATAGACTTTTACTTGGGATTCTCCTGTGTTGAATATAACTCTGCTTATTTTATCTTTGTCACTAGATAAACATAATAGTGGATTACAGACTTGTTAAGTATTTCCTTTAGGGAAACATTGATACTCTGTGTGGTACTGAGGCTCAACCTAAACTGGTTTAATTCTCTGAACCTGCTGTGTAGTTAGATGAGATCAACTAGACAGAACTTTCTTATTGGTTAAAGGTCAGGACTAGCCTGAAGGCATTTTTTTTGCAGCACATCATGTTCAGATATATACTTTTCATAGAAGGTATGACCATATATTCATTAGTAGTGATAAACAATTAAAATACTTCTGCAGATATAAATCTGTAGGGAGGCGGGGGTGTTAATTCCCAAACTTAATTTCAGCCGCCCTTTTTATAAAAGGTATGACTAACTCAAGAAAATATTTTTATTATTAATTTTTATTATAATTGTAAATGCATGATCTGAAATGTTTGGACAGGCTAGGTTTTTTCCCCAGCATTTTCATTTTTGGTTCATGGAGAACATTTAGAAGCCCCCCCCCCCCCCATCAGTTCAGTATGAGTAACGGTCAGGATCAGGTCTCATTTACATTGTTGTAAATATGCCGTAACTCCAGTGGCTTCTGGTCCTATGTAAAATTATAACAAAATCCCTGATGACTGAAATGTCAAATTATTTCATGATTGGTTTTTTTCCAATTTTAATTATTGTTAGAGACCCAACATGTACAGTAATCTGTTTAGTTAAATATTTTTTATTGTTTTCCTGCTTGCAAAAAAACCCCAACTTATTAAATAGGTTTTTTAATGTTCCCTGAAGCTGCAGCTTTGTTTTGCAGAGCTATTAGAGTTTCATATAAGCCCTATTATTAATGTTTCTGTGTTCCTATAGACTTAATTTTTGAGTCAGTACTTCCTTCTCTTTCCATCAGGAATACTTCTGAGTAGCAAATTATGGTTAGGCACATCACTACATGGAGCACTGTTTTCTAAAAAAGTCCAGATAAAGGAACTATGGCTCTAAAAATATATGGACTTTTGGATCCAGTTCTCAGTGGGTATACATTAGCATAGCTCCACTGGAGTCATTTTTTTAAAAGACAGTGGCCCCTATTCTATACTGATTTATATCATTTGAAGATTGGGGGGGGGGTTGTCTTTAAGAAAAATCCATAAACTTTGGTTTATTCCTCATCATATGTTTCAGACATCTATACCAATGATTTAAGTGTTATAGATAAGATCTCAATGTTCTTTGCGGATTGACTTATAATGTATAAGGAAGTACTTTATTCTTCAGTTTGGTGTTGTTTGTGTGTTTAATGACCTAAAAAGACATTTTTACCTCATATTTTGACTTTGCTTGATATTGTCCCAAAAAAGAGTGGCATCCCAGAACTGTGGATTATCTGCATTTGTGTTGTGACTTTCTTAGCAAGAGGTGTGGCTTGACCAAAAGTGAGATTTAGCTACAACTGGGGGATTACTAAAAAACAAATTGTAGTAACTGCTATCAAATTGGACTAACATACGCTGAAGGATGGGTAACACAGTACTTCTGAACAAAGGAAGCTCATCCTGAGTGCCTGATATCCACGGCCATTTCAAATCCCAGACAAGCCCTCATTTTTGTGATAACTATCGTATTCATTGTCACTAGGAACTGAATCTAGCTTGCTAGAGCTTAACACACTGTCATCTACAGCTAGGGCTAAAGGACTATCTGACTTGGGTAGCAGCTGTAGCAGATTCATAACATGAAATATACACTGACCGTCAGATAACATTGTCACTGTGAAATAGCCTGACTAATGAACTTCTTTAACCAATGGACTTCAATTTAAGTGTGGGTTTCAGTCCCATGTGAAGAAACAAGTGTCTCTTACCATCACTGTGCCTATTGTAGCAGGAGAAGTAACATAACACATTATTTCTGTCTTAGATGTCAAGTAATGTAGCGCCAGACATTTTATTTAAGTGGTAGAAACATGCTTGTTTCTTATGAAAACCTATGGGCTCCTCTTAACCGATGTGTCATACCTTTGGCTGCTGTACAATATGCTAGATCTGTCAAAGGGGTGGGGCGGGGAGGGGTAGCTTGTAGCTAACTAATGAGGTTCTGTATCAAGGGTCAACAGAATGATTTTAAAGGACACTGGAAATCAGAGACTACCAACTGAAGACACTGGATAATATCTCTGACAGATACTGCCTGTTATGAAAAGATCTCACACGGGCTTCAAAATAATGGTGAAAGATTCTGAAAATTTGGGGTCTGTACTTAATGGACATTAATAGTTAATCGTTTATTCTTCTTTTTCATGAGTGAGAAAGCCTTCCTTTTTCATTCTTCCATTCTCAACATTACCTATAAAAAGTATTCTGTGTATTCTATTAAATATGGGACATGTATGCATGCTTAAGACTAAATTGTGACTTTCCTTTAAGTGGGTGGTGTATGGAAAGGGGTAAATGTGCAAGGATCTCCCCCACTAGCACCTGTGCAACAGTCCCTCACAGTTGCATTCCCTTTGTTCAGGTGACTGCTCACTCTATATTCTAGATCTAAAGGGACATGGACGGGTGCAGAATAGGTATAGCCAACCTTTATGATTGTACAGCTTGTGCAGGCCATGAGAGAATGCTCCCAGGAAGTACAATCATTTTCCACGCTTCTTGTTGAAACTCCACAGTGCCTCCAGTATGGGTGGGTTGGGCCTATGATAGATTACAAATTTCAGGTATTTTTTCTACCATGGTCATGCTTACTATTGGGGCTATGTTGGTGACACTTGCATATTGGTGCTTTTCAAAGCTGTGAATGAATGGCTTCTGGTCGCTTCTAGTTTATTTTAATCACACAAATTATCCCTTAGATATTTATGGGAATTCTCTCCTGAGTAAGGGCTGCAAGATGTGATCCTGAAGGGAGTTATGTTTAGAAGGTCTAAAGGAGATAAAGGTTTTTTGACTGTGCAGAAGTATGTTTTAAACTGCATAGACATTTATGATATGATAGTCCACTGCAGATCCATAATGACATGCAAGGTCCGTAGCCTGATCATCATGAGACTGGTCTTTCTAATTTCAATGGGACTACTCACGAGCAGAAGCCAAGTGGAATTTGGACCAACATTTCTAAAGACGTTGTCATTGAGCCATGGTGTTGGTAACCTTCCAAGAGTCACATTTGCACACACAAATCACAATTGTAAAGGAAATAATAACATAAAATTAACACTTTTATAAAACTTAATATCTTGAAAGCACCATACTAGGGAAGATCTGAAGGTTTAAAAGGATGCAGATTAAAACACCACTGTTTTATGGGCAGGGAAAATGTAATAATATTATCATGAAAAGTGACTTGCAGATGTGTGTGGTCTTATAACAATAGAGTAGGTTGATGCTCTGCTGCCCTTTTATCAGGCAGCAATCCCCGGACATTTTTAGCATAAACAATTTTTTTAAGGAACAAGAACACTGTAACCCTGACTGAGCATAATTTACTTATGGTCATGGATTATTGATTACTAATGATTACATTGGAGCTGTATTCTAAGAGATGGACTCAGCTGCAGTAATTTTCTATCTCATGTTTTCACAGAACTCTCACATCTAATACTGCTGAGGATCTTCAGCAAAACTTTGCTTGCTGATGTTGTAATCCTTTAGTTGGAAAAAAATAGTGGTTCGCATATCTATCAACCTGTAATTTGAGAAACACATAGTTTTCATTGATCAAATAAAAAAAATATTGAGGCTTAAATGCTCAACAAGTGGAGAGTATGTGTCTGGAATATGGATAGTAGAGTCCTATCCAGAGATATGTTTGTACTTTATCGATTTTATTTCTAATGACAAGGAGAAGTAAGGTAGTAATTAAGTAAATATTGTAATAAATATGGCTCTACATCCACTTGAAGCTTATTACTACCCAGGGAACAGATGCTTAATTTGTGGCCAAGATAATAACAACCTAATGAACCTCACATCTTGCTGGATAGCTTAATAAACTTCAAAGAAAACAAAACAAGAATCTATGAGTAAAAGTACATTCTTCGCTTTTCATTAAACAAAATGAGCATGAGTCAAGGCCCAGCGTGGCTTCCAAAGTTAAAGCTACCAACTACAAAGCAAATGTATGCAGAGAAATGTACAACAAAAGACATAGCTTTTAAACCTCCAGTTGAGTTTCCATAAATGTTGCTTACAAAAGCTACCATTCTCTATGTTAACAAAAAGTTGTGGATATGTTCTTCACTAAATCCTCTTTTCTTGTATAATCCACCTTGTGCACTTTATCTCAAGTGTGTTTTATCTGATCTAATCCTGGGCTCATTCACTCTCAGATAGAAGCAACAGGATTATTTCATACTTAAACTAGGCCCAGTCTTTCTGTGGGTCCATAAGAGGACACCTGGGTAATGAGAAATTATCTGTGAAGCAAAAGGTTAACCAGATGCTCAGAATAAATATGCTTTCAAATGCAACAACATTTTTGAAGCAGATAAAATATTGTAATTAAAAAAGAAAATTCACATTACATTTTAAAAGGCATGTGATCATATACAGTACTTTCCCTATCAATATTACCTGACACAAACTAAGTTAAAAACAATAGACCAATTTCTGTTCTCAGTTACTCTGAAACAGCTCCATTGACTTCCCTGGAGCAATTCTGGATTTAAATGGGAGTAAACTGGCTCAGTATATTCATAACAGCCTGGGCAAAGAGACCAGCTCACATTCATTCCTTTCTTTCTTCCCTAGTCTATGCATCCCTTGCTTAGAATGCTTTGAGTGGGAGGAGGTTTTGCAGCTCAGTAAATTAGTCGCAGATTTTTTTCCTAGGCAGTAGTGGGCAAGATAGCTCAATAAAAAAAAAAAATAATCTAAACCCCCTGAAGCTGTGGGACATGGATTAGCATGAAGCGAGCTGAGACTCCCTGGCTTGGCTCAGCAGGAATATTAAATTAAAATATAGATATATCCTTTGGCTCTTAGATGCCTAGCTTGGCATTACTAATGTATTGAGGACTCAAAATCACTTCAAGTACAATCTCCTATCTTCTTCCAGTGTCTACCAGTGAATGTGAGGGCAGAGCCAGCCAAAGAAGTGGAACCTTTCTGCCTGCTGTGAAGTTTCCCTCTCTTTTTCATTGTACTAGCTCAGATGACAGACAATTAATATATCTGGCATAATCCTATGGAAAAGAGGGAGAGTTCACAATAGGAAGGATTGCTCCGTAGATGTTTCTGTCTCTTCACTTCTTTGGATCAGTAGGTTACTACCTGGTGCACTGTACAAGACCTCAGTCCATTGGGGAGTTGTAGCTGGGAATGTAAGGGCCAAAAATGTTCTTTATAAATAAAAGGACAGTTCCTCAGCTGGTGTAAACTGGTGTAGTGGATGATTAGAAGAATCCTCTCCCTGTCTCTGTTTATCAGGAACATTACAGACCAGTTTACATCATCTGGCAGACGAGGAACAGAGACCTCTGACAGTCATTGGCTACTCTGTGTTCCTGTACATCCGGGGGATGGCGCTTCATAGGCTGTCTCACTCATCTCTCCTAAGAAAAAAAATGGTAAGATGTTCTGGAAGTAGTTTGAGAGGATGCAAACGAAAGTGAGCATAGTTTGGGGTGGGAAGAAAGGGTGCTGTAACAAGGAATGACTGATTATTGTACTATTTAAAAAAGATCAGTTAATGTATACTCTGAGCCAGATCTGTTATGAATAAGCAAAGCTACATCAACTATGACAGTTCAGGAAAAATAAATGAGTGGCATTTTGGATAGGTCATTGGAAACCTCTGCTCAGTGTTCAGCAGAGGTCAAACACTCCAGCAACCCCATCCCAGCCCTCAAAACAAACAAACAAACAAACAAAACCCGAAATGTTTCCATGTATAAAAAATGAGGTGAAAAATAATATTGAAAATATTACGGTGCCATTACATAAATAGATGATACATTCTCATTTGGAATACTGTGTTCAGTTCTACTCAATTCACTTCAGAAAGATGTACCAGAAATAGGGTCCAATGAAGGGCTATGAAAATCATTAGGCATTGAAAGATTTCCATACGAGGAAAAATTGGAAAGACTGAAACTGTTTAGTTTAGAGATGAGATGAAGAAGAGGGGACATGATAGACATGTAAAAAAATAATAATAATCCAGAGAAGATAAATAGAGCGCTGCAATTTGACCTCTACCATTATGTAAGTAAAAAGAGAATGAAGATAATAGTTGAATTTGAAAATTTCAATGAAATGGAAAGGCAACCAATGTAAAACTGATAAATAACCTGTGGAACTCACTGACACAAACTATCATAAATGCTAAGGGCTGAGGGCCAGATATTTAGGCATCTAAGTCCCATTGATTTCAACGGCAGTTAGGCACTTAAATATCTTTTAAAATCTGGCCTTTTGTATGATTCCAAAAAGGATTAGACAATTCATGGATAATGAGAACATATAGTTACCTCATTAAGGATAAAAAAAATGGATGTGATATATCCTCATGCTTCAGGATATAAGCCAACCAACTATTAAACTGCCTGGAATTATGAAGAAACAACCACCATGGTTATTACATAGTTGTCCAATATAGGTTTTGTTGCAGCTTCCTTTGAAATACTGTACCTGATGCTGGGGATACATGATTAGAGGTAAGGGTATGACAATTCCTATGTTTCTATGTTAATTAGTGTATAGGGATGTATGTGGACTCTGCACTGGACTGATTTTTTATTGTTAGAAAGTAAGGCCCTGATGTTGTCAGAACTCTCAACTCCAGTTGATTTGAATAGGAACTGAGCAAGCTCGGCACCTTGAAAGATCAGGTACAGAGACACAATGATAAAAAAAACAAGACTAATGGATTCAGAAATGCACTTTGTTCATGCATTTAAGAAAAGTACTTTAGCTTTAATATTTCAAAATGTACTAGAAAATGTGATGCATGTGTTATAAAAATGATGTCTCGGTGCAATGAGATTTCACAACAACACTTCATTATTAAAAGTAAAATTTTCAGGTACTGAGAAACTCAGAATATAAGGGTTTATATTCCATTTATTTTTTGTCCTAGCTAATGTAAATAATTCTGTTCACAAGGCTCCTAAGCCATTTTAAAAATTGGACTTAGGCTCCTAAATTATTTAGATGCTTTTGAAAATGTTACCCTAACTCTTTGCTGAGTATTATGGAGACACATCCATATATGTATGTGTGTAAATTATATACTGTGCAGATCAGGCATGTTTTATTCTAGTACACAATTTAACTGGTCAAAATCTGTCCATAGATATCCCTGCTCTAGGAACCTGTAGACTTTAGTGAAAGCCAAGTGCACACATACTGGAAGGAGAATTTTACCCATATTTTGTAACTTGTTTGTATTTGGTGTATTCTAACAGTAAATTTTACCTGCTGATAATTTCCCCGATTTGACATTCAGCAATTGCAAAAATAGAAAATGTGGCAGGAAAAATGTCTTTTACTAAAACAAACTTTGTTCATCAAACTGGTTTTCCAAACTTCTCTGAGCTCTAGTGACAACTCCAGCACACAGCCCAATAAAGGATGATGGATGGGACTAGGGTATATATATATAAAACATCATAGCTCACTAAATTGTGATTGATAGTCTTTTCAGAAGAAATTGAACATGGAGGTTAAAATGCTCCTTTACCTCCAGTAATTCCTCTAAGTCAAGGTTCACGCACATTGATTTAGTGACTTATGCCTTTCCATAGTGGGCCCAACCATGAAGTAATTAAATATCTAGTGTTTAGAGTTATTTAATCCAAAAAGTATCATCACTATATGTACAGAGAAAAGATCTTACAATGCAGTACAAAGTCTGTCATTTGGTATGCCACCAGCAAATAGCAGAAATGTGAACAAAATTAAGGCTAGAAATAGGAAGAGAGATGAAACAGTAAATTCTTTTGATGTGTGCTCTGACACTTTCATTTCCAAAATTATATTGGCATAGTGCTTCTAGCAGATTAAATATTGTTAGACCTCAGAGTTTTCAAATATTTTTAAAGGCCAATCTTTGTTCTTTAAAAACCTCAGGGGTGAAAAATGCAAGACCAAATTCTGTTCTCAGTGTAAGGGATCAATCCTATATTCCTTACTTGTGAGCAGTTTGATTTACTGAAATTGGACTATTCACACAGGTAGAAAAATATTCTTACTGGTTGACCTTAATTTGTATATATGAAATATGTGTATATATACACACATATTTACACTCTCATGGGCAACACTTTAGGGTATATTCAGAAATCAATTATTTGCCTTAAGACACTCTGGTATCTGTTTTCAAGAGTTGAGATGATGTGATTTTAACCAGTCATAGTAGTAATTAACCTTTCTTTCCTTCTTAAAGTTTCAAAAATATTAAAATATATGTTTCTTACACTTGTGAGCGCTGACGTTTATGGAATAAAAAATAATGTAGAAATTCAAAGTGCCATATCAATATATACTGTCCACAGACAGGCATGCAGTTTGTGTTTCTGGCCAGAGGATAGTTGTAAAGTATTAATCTGTGTATATGTGTATGTATGAGAGCAAGAGAGAGAAAGAGAACAGATGTCCATGATTATATAAGTTATAGTAATTAACAGTACCTAAATGAAACAAGTTTGTTTTTGTTGATGTGTCACTTGCACACCACCCCTCTAGAGCATTGGGATACATTCTGTACATGATAGCCTTATTGTCTACTGTCATAAAAATTCCAGTTTTGTTTTTGAGCAGCTATAGAGTGGGACTTGCCAGCTGTCATGGAAAATGTATTCAGTTTCATTTCCACTTAATTTATCTAATCTTAATTCTATTATTATTTTATTATAATTATTTAAATGCTTGAGGGCAACAACCGAAAGTAAAAACAAATAAACAGTAGGAGTTCCAGATAATTTGTAACCGATCTGAAAGGTCTAATGGAAACAACATCATTATGGCACTTTTATTCTCTGAAAGGTTTAATATTATAGAAGCTCTACCACTGCTGCTGTAGTTATGGATCTGTCAGCAATTCCCTCTTTAACCCCTGTTTTCTGGGATTTACAGCTAAACTATAAACATTTACTCTGGGACTAAAAAAGTTGTGAAATATTGTTCACATTTAGAAAAATCTTTGCAAACTAAAGGCCTGATTTTTTGTGTTACCCCAGTATAAGGCTCCAATTCAGGAAAGCATGTAAGCACTTGCTTAAGTCCATCTCTATTAAACACACCACTTAAGCACATGCCTAAATCCTATTGACTTCAATGAGAATTAAATACATGCTTAAAATTAAGCAAAGGGTTAAGTGCTGCATTGAGCAAAGATGGACTGCTGAATTGGGGCCATATAGGGACTTGAACTTTCAAGATGCTGACCACTGATTCAGCAAAGCATATGAATAGTTTCGTTGAAGTCACTACACAGTAATGGTTCTACTTTCTCACATCATGAAGCTTGAGCATGTCATCCTACATCACCATCTGGGGCTTCCTATTAATCTCTGAATCCAGTGTGAAGTGAAAATTACTCTCCACTCTTTTGCTCCACCCTACCCCCTCTAGCCTTATGTCCTCCAACTCCCCATTGCCATTCATTCTGCTCCTCAGTTGTCTTTGTTCTCTCACCTCGATCCTCCACCCTGGAGCATTCCTTGATTACTCTACCTGGGTTCTCTCCATCACCTTCCAACCCACTGAGCAACTTCTGCTCTTTAAATCATGTTTTAAAATCTTTTTTTTCTCTTTTGGCTTCTTCATTTTGTTCCTTTCAGTCTTTTATAA
Organism: Mauremys reevesii; assembly: GCF_016161935.1. NCBI lineage: Eukaryota > Metazoa > Chordata > Testudines > Geoemydidae > Mauremys > Mauremys reevesii. The sequence continues at coordinate 28,394,277 of NC_052631.1, forward strand.
CAGCATGGTACAAACATAAATAGAGGCTTTTCAGCACTGTTATATGGTTAAACCACTGAAAAAGCGACAATCAATCTGCAAAGGGCTAATCAAAACCCAGAAAATCAAGATAATTCAGAATAAAGAAATAAAACTAATGTACAATTATAACCCCATTGCAGAGGTTTTAGAAAAGAGGAATCATACATGCCTTATGAGGCTATTAAATTCAAGTACTCTATTGATCACATAGTCTAGTAAGTTCACTGAGTGTGTAATAAGAATTTGATTTGTGTAGGAAATTGTCATAAAGCTTCTAGAAGCCTGGGCCAGCTCCCATTGAAGCCAATGCGAGTCTTTCCATGATGCTCAATGGGTGCTGGATCAGACCCCCCCGAGCTTATGATAGGCACTTTAATAATCAAAATATATAAATAAAAATGAGCTGCAAAGTCTACAACAAAGTGAATCAAAGATAAAGTTTCAGACTGAACTGTTGTTTCCTAACTTTTGTGGATATAAATTGGATTCAAATATTTTAAGGGAATGGTTATGGTTTATATTGAGGTGCTTTAAAGTATGTATCAGAAGGTGGACTAGAGACAAGTAGTTATCTTATGCTGCTGTTTGCCTACAGTGATCTATTTAATTGCCCATTGAATAACTCTGAGATAAACAATCACATTGATTTAAGGAAGGAAGGTGAAATGCATGAAGAAGTTTATTTAGAAAATGAAACTTGCTTTTGTTTTTCAGAAACCAAATCTTTTAGTTTTGTTCGGATATTATGTGTTGACCAAGGTTTGTGTTTTAACCTGATTGTAGAAATGGAGAAAATAAATCTGTGTTAAGGGCAAAGGATGATATAAGCTTACAGTTTGCTGGAAATGGCTGGCTGGGCTAGAAATTTATATGAACACACTTAAAGGAAACTCTGAGCACACTAGTCTGTAAGTCCTGGCAGCTGAAAAAGAGGGAGAGCTTGGTTTATCCATTTTTGTATTGGGACCCCTGTTGAGGGAGAACTGCCTTCTCTCTCTCATTATGGCATGCACAATGAAACCAAACCAAAGCCTCTCATACTGACACACCCTACTATCATGGTAACATCTTTGCTTGGAAATAGGGATAGTCCCAATAGTCCCAGTCATGATTAAGATTATTCTTATTCTTCATAAGAGAAGAAAGCTCCCATTTCAAACTCCATTTTCTTGACACGGACAGTATATTTTCTCCACCTGGTTGGCTTGAGAAATAGCCATAGGATTATGACACAAAATTCACATTATATCCAGCATGTAATTTTCCTGTTAAGAAAGTTTAGTAAATTGGCTGCTGCTAAAAATAAGAGACATGATAGTGCTATTTGCAGTTCACTCACAAAGGATCAAATCTTGGGAACTGGACTGGGATTCAGAAGACCTGGATTCAATTCCTGGCTCTGCCATTGCCCTGCTGAGTGACCTTGGGCAAGTCACTTCACCTCCCGTGCCTCAGTTTCCCCACCTGTAAAATGGGGAGGATGATACTATCCTCCTTTGTAAAGCCTTTTGAGATCTAGAGATGAAAAGTGCTATACAAGAGCAAGGTATTATTGTTACACAGCAGAACACCCATGAATAAGTACTGCAGAATTTAGCCCTTAGTATAATAGGGGTGCACAGTGTATCAATCTGAAGTAACACCTGGGCTTTGTCTGAAAAATTACCATTTTTAGGCCAATCTTCAAGGCTCAAAATTTCTTTAGGAATCTTTGTGTAACCAGTTGTTGGTGGGCGGGATCGAACCAGGAACCTCTGGAGCTTAGTGCATGAGCCTCTATGGCATGAGCTAAAAGCTAGCTCAGTGTTAGCTAAGGCTGTAGAGCAGACTCATTAATTGCTCTCTCTCTAAGTGGTCTTGGTGCCACTAGATGGGACAGAACACTACACCCAGAAGGTGTGTGGGTTACATACTTCCCCTAGCTGAGGCAGTGCATCCTGAGCTTCAGAGACTTCCCAGTTGAAATCCTGGACGAGCCCCCACTTGTAACGCAGCGGGCAGAATTGAACCAAGGACCTCTGGAGCTTAGTGCATGAGTCTCTCCCACATGAACTAAAAGCCAACTGCTTCTCTCTCTCTCTAAGTGGTTTTGGTGCCTCTAGATAGGACACAACACCACACCCAGGAGTGGCTCCAGGCACCAGCGCACCAAGCGCGTGCCTGGGGCGGAAAACCACGGGGAATGGCCTGCTGGTCGCTGTGAGGGCGGCAGTCAGGCGGCTTTCAGCGGCACGCCTGTGGGAGGTCTGCCAGTCCCGCAGTTTTGGCAGCAATTCGGCGGCTGGTACGCTGAAGGCGCGGGACCAGCGGACCTCCCGCAGGCATGCCACAAAATCTGCATTACCAGCGGACCTCCTGCAGGCGCGCCGCTGAAAGCCACCTGACTGCCGTGCTTGGGGCGGCAAAATGCATAGAGCCTCCCCTGACCACACCCAGGAGGTGTGTGGGTTACATTTGCCCATTGAGAGGGCAGGCAAAAGGAAGAGTGTTACAGAGAAGCATGTACCTGCTGGAGACCCAGAAGTAAGAGTGCTAAGATACGTACAAGGCTGGAAGAACATTGCAAAGGCAAAGGAGTAAAAACTAACTGTAAATTCTAGCTCTTACTATGTGGATCGGTCTTTTCAAGGGAGAAAGGAAAATAAGTTTCCCAATGCATTTAACTGATTTCATTATGAAATTATGTGCTCGCCTAAACCTCAGACACATGCTGTTATCCATCCTTGCAAGTAATCAGTTTTTGTTCTGGTTTTTACAATTTAAATATAAAAGTTACTGTAGAATTGCATAATCCCTCCATAAACTTATAATATATAGCAAACCTCTATAAACTGAGAAACACACAGAGATACAATGGGTATCATAACAGCTGGACATGAAATTAAACTGACCATGGTATCTGTAGTATTTCTTATCCTAAGTATAGGGATTGCAGTAAATAACATAAATACTTTAGTTTGGTAAATGTAAATATCATGATGCAACAACCAGGCCTTTAAAAAAACATCTAATATAAATTTAGGGCAAAATACTTCTTTCTCCTGCTCTGTAATTGAAGTTCTACACAGGTGTTTATCCAGCCATGCAATACACACATCCCTGCTAGCATAGATAGTCACTGGGACTCTTTCTGTGCTTAAAATTGCACACATGGTTTACTTTACTGACAATCAGGCCCAGAATATTTACCTTCCTGGTGATATAACTTCTGAAAGTTGGTTAACAAAAATGGGAATGCTATCTTTGTAGAGAGTTAGCAGCTACAAACTGCAAGCCCAGATCTAGAGATGATCAGTCTAATCACCTGTTTTACTTTTCTAAATTAAATTGGTCACAAATAATTATCAATTGTTGCCTTTGAGTTTGAAATACAGCAGAGTTTTATAAACTTTGATTCTCAAGTACAGAAAAAAAAACAAATACTAAGTATGCCTGAAGATACTGGCCATAGCTTTTATAAAGCATCAGTGAGAATCTTGGGTGCAGCTAACATCTTTTCACCATTAAGTCAAATGGCTCGCCAATGGCTTTGGAGTTTGCTGCCAGCCACCCTGGTGTATAATTTTTGTCTTTATTAATTCACATATGATAGTTTGATTTTTTTTAAATAGCCATGTGCTGAAGATGAAACTTTAAAAAAAAATGCAGCTCTTGGTTTTGTGCATGTAGAAGAAAATCCTGCCTCTCCTCAGCAGGCAAACAGTAGATCTACTAGACACCCTCATCCCACGGAACCTGTGTGAAGCAGCTGCAGAGGTTACTGAAATCTTCAGGTTGCAGTAGGGTCATGGAATGCCTCTGCAACCAATCTATGTGCTAAAGGGAAGATGCAGCCCCAGGAGAGCTCTCCCATGCACAACCATTTACTCCAGTTGTGCAGGGACAAGAACCTGGCCCTAAGACAGTATCCCTCATTTTAATATGAAGGTAGAAGACAGCTAGTGTGCTAGCGTCTCAGCAACTCTCTTAGGTTTAGTTGGGCTTCAGTGCTTTTTGTTTAGCTTTTTGTTTAGTGCTATAAACACTTCTACTGCTTACACATTACACCTACAGAAAGATATTTATTGAGGCTCCAGGCAAATAAAGCCTTGTCCACATCAAACAATCAGATCCCAGTTTATTTCTCTTTGTCCGTATGTCTCTGCTACCACAAAGATTGATTTTTTCCACATTATTCTCTCATTCTATAATTATCAAGGCAGACCTCGCTATTTCCTTCTCAATAGCCCATTTCTTGTTTTGAAACCTACAGTAACTGGTGCTTCAATCATAATGCATATTTTTTCCCTCAAGGGAAAAATCCCCTAACCCAGTAGCATAAATAAGGTTGCTTATACTTGCCTCAAGTGCCAGAACTTAACCTACCATTATATTGCAGTTATCCAGCTGGCATTTTTTATTTATTAGATTTTTAGTACAGTATGTGGCATTATAATCAATTCATTATTGACAAAAGCATTTGGATCACATGCTATTTCTTTAATTTACAATGCTGCCTCTTACTTAGTATACTTAATGCATACACAGTGTTACACAGGATTCATGAGATACATTATTCAGAAAAGGGCATGCAGATACAGAACACTTTTAATGTCTAAGTTATGTAACAAGCTGGTCTGTAAACTGTTGATCATTAGCTTGTTCTCCACTGTAAACTTAGCTTGCTGTACATGTATCGGGCAAGCTATTAGTTGCGTTTGACCATAGCTATATAGCATTTTTAATGTCTGCTGAAGTAATAACACAGGAAGCATTTTATTATAACCTGCAGGGATAATAAATACTAAACCTACAACATTTTTATAACCAGTTATATCAAAGGCAACTGATTGTCAGTCTTTTGCACATAGGATTCTCCCATTAGTAAGCAGTCTTATATTATAGGCATAAAACACTGTTAAGCATTTTAGCTCTGCTAGACTAGCTGCAGCTGTGTCGCATTTGCGTTTCCTTATGCTAATGTGTGCCAGTTAGCTAGATTAAAGTTGGAATAGCATAGCACTCCACTAGATGACAGGCTTGGTTTAGAGCCAGACCACTTAGTGATGCTTATCAAACAATTGTCAGCTACATACAGTAGCATAATTCAAAACCCTCGGATGACTGTAGGTTATCAGACATGCCATGAGACTCCATTTGTTTTTAGTTTTAAAGCAGAGCATTCAGACAATTGACTCACAAATATGGGATGTCTCCAAAGTCAGACGCATGCATGATTTCACTTTTCCTACCAGTTTTGAATGAACGTGTGAACCTCGGTGGATTTAAACATGTACATTGTTAAATGCAGTCTTGTCCTTATCCATTGGGGCCTGCTGTGGTCCCAGTAAAGTCAATGGCCCATGAACTTTTTGAGCTCTATTTAACAACTCTGACCACTAGTCCTTATTACCATTTCTGCTCTGGGTTCAGTTGTGGCTTCGAGCCACTGGCCCATGCTGGGGACGATGGAGAGCTGACTGCCACAATATGGCACTGTGTTTTGCAGAATCCCTCCCATTGAGCTGCACCATCCATTGAGATAGTACCACCTGTGCGCCAAGTACACCCAGACAGCTGTCCTGACTTCTGTGGGATGGTGTCAGGTCGTTGCCATTTTTGAGGCATCTGTGGGTGCACAGAGAGAGTGATGCCTGCACTCTGTTGAATGCACAGACTTCTGTTGTGCTTGCCCCTGTGTGTGGTGCCCCATGCACTCAGATGAGGGAAAAACAGCTTGCACCATCCCTTCCCCACCTGACGCACAAACCCAAGGACCGGGGACAATCTGGCCCCAGGGCTTTCTGTGAACAGAATTATTCATAGAAAGGTAAACAAACTAGATGGAATGGAAACAGAGCTAGAAAGAGGGTCTGATTTAAAAATTCAGTTTAACATTTTTCTGTTGTTGTTGTTGTTGTTGAAAATAAATTAAGTTATTGGCTATCATTGTCCACCAGAACATTATTCTGTGAAGAGAAACTGGTCACCGGCTTCCTCAGAGTCAATACTAGTTCCACCAGTGTGTCCACCTGAGTAGTACGCAATGATCATTCTTTGCCTCCCTCCCCAGATATATCTGAAGCCTTATTCTGCACTCACTGAAGACAATAACAATGCTTGTATTAACTTCAATAGGTTCAGGATAAGGGGCTCAGAGCCTGCGTCTACTGAGAGAGAAAAAGAAACAGGATTTCTGACCTGAATGGTTTACAAGGGAGTATACAGTATATAGCCCTACCTATCTCTTAACTGAATTTATTATCTAGAGTGAATTTTTATGTTAGACAGCTTAGGAAATATTGATGTTATTTGCAATATTAAAGCATAACAACCTATCTCTGTGATCATACAGTATGTTTTTCCTAATGCTGTCTAGGTTTAAGACTGTTCACATGAATAAATAAGCAAATATTATTTTGAGATATAAGGAAAAGCAGAATGAATTTGGCTAAACGATAAAACAAACAGCAAAAACAGAACAAAAAGTAGCCATCATTCAGCCCTGCCATAATGAAGGTCCATAAATGAATGGAGTTTCAAAATTCTTGACAGATTCTTTGAGGAAAACAAAAAGGTAATGACAAAAACAAAGAAACAAAATGTGTTCTAAATAGCTATGAAGATGGTTACAGTTACAGAGCATTCAGTTACAAGCACCAGCATAATAAGAAAATCTCTGTGAAATCTGTCATTCATTCATTATCTTGTTCTTTGAAAACCCCAAGAACATGTTACACTGACTTTTATAAGTGTGTTATGTCTATTTATATTTTTAGTTGCCAAAATAAAATCTGTAAAGCTCACATTTTTTAAATATTTGTCAGTGGTTTAACGTGTCAGGGCCTGATCCTGCTCCCATTAGCATCAGTGTGAGTTTTGTTATTGACTTCAGTGGGAACTGGATCGGGTCCCTAATTTTTTTAGAGGCTTGAAACCATCCTTAGAACAGCATATGCTGTGCTTTCCACTTTCTTTGATGACTTCTAACATCCTTTTGATGTGGACTCCAAAAAAGACATTTTCATCTTTAGATATGTGTTTTAAAAGATTAAAAACTCTGAGTAGCAGAGTAGGAACATTTTGTGTTTCAGACCAGAATCCTCTTTAGCCTGATACTCACTAACTCACTAATAGCTACCAGATAAAGGAACAGAACATTTACAAGAATAAATACATCAGAAAAACAAAATGAATAATAATTAAAGTGACACTCTCCAAACTGGGAAGCCTAAAATTAGGTTTGTTCCCTTTGTTTTGGATCTCGGGCATAGAGACACATGACATGCACAAGCATGGCATAGATGCGGCACTTATTCCAAGTGTGTCTGTCTATGATTATAAGCAGAATATTCAAATTCCCAGTATGCTTTGTGTAAAAAAAAGAAGAAGAAGATCCTTGTCAATGTGACTATCCCTGCTTGTGCTGAAGAACAGAGAAGCACAGAACAATGGAGAAAAGTGCCAGTGTGTACTAAATCATGGAGAAACCGAATGCACTTGCACAGATGGGGTGCAGGGTGTTATTGTTCTGGGGTTACTCAGGAGTGTAATGCTGGAGTAAATATCGTTGGCATCTTCATTAACAAAATAATGTTCAGCAATTTGAGGCTCAATCCTGTAAGTACTCACACTCCTGCAAATTGCTGCATGCCCACAACTCTCACTGGGCGCTGAGGATGCTCAGCACCTCACATGATAGAGCCCAAAGAGAACAGTGTAAATGAGACTATTTTATTTTAAGGAGGATGCTACAACTTTGGCCCTACTAACCACTAACCAAAGTATTTGGCAAAACAAGAAGGGCTAGATCAGGGGTCGGCAACCTTTCAGCAGTGGGGTGCTGAGTCTTCATGTATTCACTCTAATTTAAGGTTTCACGTGCCAGTAATACATTTTAGTATTTTAAGAAGGTCTCTTTCTATAAGTCTATAATATATAACTAAACTAGTGTTGTATGTAAAGTAAATAATGTTTAAAAATTTTTAAGAAACTTAATTTAAAATTAAATTAAAATGCAGAGCTCCCAGACTGGTGGCCAGGACCCGGGCAGTGTGAGAGCCACTGAAAATCAGCTTGCGTGCTGTCTTCGGCACACATGCCATAGGTTGCTTACCCCTGGGCTAGATCGTGCCTTTAAGTCACTGGCCCTCATTATGTGAGTTATGCAGATGAACCCATCCTTACAGTGAGATACTATATTCTGTTAATATCATCATGCCACTCCCATTGTACCTTGTCACTGCAGGCACTTCCAAATTCTGGGTAATATTTGATGTAATATAATCACATTGTTTAATGCGCTACTGGAAATTGCTCTGATGCTACAATGATGAGTGCAGTATAAAAACCTATGCAAACTAAAATAGAATTAAAGTACCATACAAAGGATGGAGTTTCACCTCAGTTCTAAATTAATTTGAATTCCTTTGCTTTTGTCATGTTAATCATGTTAACTACTATAAAGTATTCTCTTAAGAGCTGCAACTTCTGTTAAATATAATTACTTCTTCCATCTATATAGCAAGGTACTTCTAAAAAAAGGCAATTTATACTTTACTTAACTATTTTAATCTGTGATTTTCCAGTTACAGTGTATGTTAAGCATGTGGATTTAATTAAGTGCTAATTACAAGGTGAGGAGTTCTTGGAGGGATTATACGTTAGATAGACACAAATGAGTCCAACTGCAACACTGCATGCAAGTGGAATGAACATGTTCTGCACCATCAGTATTCATAATGCCCACAACCTCCATGGCCCATCTCCTTCCCACACCTTCTTCCCCACTTTGTTGTGGCTAATGCCTACAGGAGTACTAGGCAGATGCAGGCCATGCATTCATGGACACTTCCTCATGCAAAGGGAGGGTGCTTTCTGCATCCTGACAAGCTTCTGCACCCATGTAGTGACTGGCCACAACCTGACCCTACTCAGTAATATACAGAAACCTCAAATGTTCTTTCTCTGGATAAATATTTCTTTATGAAATGGTATATCTTAAAAAGTTTGATGGGCGTATATGACATTTGATATACCATAATATCCACTTATACTGGCCTTGAGCCTTCCCTTCTGGCCAGGATAAGGTCCATTTTAGGTAATTATATATTCCAGGGCTGATTTTGTTCTCACTCACACCACTTTTACACTGGTGTAACCCTTGACTCCAGTAGAGTGACTTCTGTATATGCCAGCGTAAATGAAATCAGAATCAGGCCCTTAGTACTGTTTTAAAATATTCTGTGTCAGTATCCAAATGACACATTCCAATCTCTATGTAAATAATGTTTGTGATTAATTTAATGCATGTTTAGGGATTTTTCAAAACCATATTATTCACCAGATTAAATGTGTATTTTGGTAATATATTATTTTATTGTACATCTGTTTCAGCCCAGGGTGATTTTTATGACCAAGTAATAGACCCCTGAAAATAGGATTTATTACAGAAATGCCAAGACACCCTTATTTATAGTATAGTGGTACAAATTGCCACTATAATAAATATACTCCAGTTATCAAATCATTAGTCTTTTATGGCAACATTGACAAATGATACCATGGGCAGTATGATATCACTAATGAAATGTATTAACTTTCCATTTCAAATAGGCTGTGGGAGCTGGAACTACAGTACTTTGAATGTTGTAATTCAAGGAGAGATGAGTCCAGTGATTTACATGTCTATCTATATAATGAACGTGACTAGCCAGAGCACTCTACTCAGCCAGGGGCGGCTCTAGCCATTTTGCCGCCCCAAGCACGGCGTGCCTGCGGATGCTCCACTGAAGCCGCGGGAGCAGCGGACCCTCCGCAGGGAGGCCTGCGGGAGGTCCACCGGAGCCACCTGCCGCCCTCCCGGCGACCGGCAGAGCACCCCCTGCGGCATGCCGCCCCAAGCACGCACTTGGTGTGCTGGGGCCTGGAGCCGCCCCTGTACTCAGCCCCTTTGAAGATCCACACACACAATCATAAACTATCAGCACCTGTGTGTGTGAACTCTAGGCAACAGATCACCAGATTCCACTCTTTGATCTCTGTGGATTTCTATGTGTAGATCTAGCTGTGCAAAAGGATGTCAGGATGATATATTTGTCTATGCCTATCTATTTCTATGGTGGCAAAACACTACAGCATCAGTGTATAAATAGTCAAGTATGGCATTTGTTCCATACTTTTCTGCAATGTACCTCATTGTGGCTTCTAAAAATTGGATACAATCCCCAGGCATTTCTTCACTAGGCATGACAGAAACAAGCATCTATTCTGTTTGTTATGATATTTGTTATCATGGGAGGACTATATCTACAATGATTTGGTTAAAGTATGAGCTATGCTCTCTTGTTCTGTATGTATAACTGAAACATCCTCAAATTTGCAAAATATCACCACTTATAATATGTTAGTAGACAAAGGAAATTTTGAACCATTTTAGTTCATTTTACGGATGTTGAAACATAATGGAGTCATAATTTGTATTGTTTCCCAGCAAAGACTAGCCTAGCAGTTGTATGTGGACATTCAAACTGGGTGAAATTTTCCATGCTCAATTATTATGTTTAGAATACAAAATTCTCCAGCTTCACTAGCACAAATATTAGTGGAACCTAAATTTTAAATTTGTATGTGTGATTACTTGCATCAGATGTGCTTATACACTCTTCAGAACTGAAAAGAGTACCATGTGAACTATCTGGCCATTCACAACTAACACTGCTGGAACAGTGAATACTCATAGAGAACAATCAATCCACAATAGCAAAAATAAAATCTGTGCTGAATATTTGTAATAACTCATTGATATTATTATTAATTACAGGAGAACTCCGGACAATTATTATACAGTGGTCATAATAAAGAAACTTTTTAAAAGAAATAATTTGAATTAAACAATGCTGGAAACTCCAGTCACAGATGGTCCACTTGTAACCACCGGATATTAGTTTCATATGCAAATAAAGATTTGCTTACCATCACCACAGAAGAAACAATATTTAATTATGTATATTTCATCTGGAAAAATTACAGAACTGTGGCCCTCTGGAAGAGATTCTGGGTTTTTATAAAATAAGCAAGCAAGTTTATGAAAATCTTATAAAAGTAGATTTCGAAGAAGTATTTATTTGAACAGTTAGATTGGCAAGCATAGAAAATAAGAAACATACACTTAGCAACTCTAATGTCCCTTTTGATGGCTTAGGTCTGTAGTACTTGGCAGACAGGTTCCCCATCCTCAGCGTTGTCCAATTTTTCAATGTTAGAAAAAGAATAATTGCAAATGTCTCGATTGCTAAAGTTAGAACAAATGATTGTCACATCTACTTAATTCTATTAACTATATGCTAAAATATCATCAGTGCTTTTTCCACTAATTTTAAATGCTGGTTACAACATATGATTGACTAGCAGTATTTGAAAATATTCTACTTGCCTTTTTCCAGTTAAGAAGAAGTTAGTTGCACTGCAGTAGGCCCCCTTCCCAACAGCCAGATGTGGTCACTGTTTGTGCCAATGTATAGGTTTAAAAGAAAGCCAAATAGTTTATACAATTAACTGGAGGAAATGTTAACTAAACAGGTATGTGGCATGGATTTTCCACTCGTTTTACCCATTGTGGGCCAGTTCTCTTCTGTGCCAAGATAAGCACAGGAGAGAGGGAAGCCATCAGGCATCCAGTTATGGCTTCCAGTTTCTTGGGCTGTTCTGTCCCTGTGCCTGGCCCTAATGTAAATTAGAGCAGCCTAAGCACAGCTCAGCTTACAACATCTAGCTATTGTCCCTAAGGTATCCTATGTCAGATGAAAATCCATTTGACTTTGACTCTTCTCTAGCTAAGCAGTTTTGAATACCAAAATAGATATATTTGTGGCCCAGTTTTTCAGTATTTGACTTGCAAAGTATGTGTGTAACTTAATTTTACAAAGTTCTTTTAATGTTTCTACCTATGTACCTACCTATTTAGGTTTTTATACCACAGCCATCATGGGAGTATCTTATTGTGCACAAGACAATTCCTTTACGCAGACAGAATGGTACTTTTACTGACCCCAAAAAGTCTGAACTACACAGCTGCACAATGCATGAACATATGCATATTTTTTGGTAAATATAGATTGGCACAACACTTGAAGATAAGTTCAACTGTTCACCCCATTAGCACCAATTGAAATAGTTAATTATGTACTATATCCTACGACTAGATAGTAAAGGAGGATGCATATTGTATTTTCATTTAATCTTGTTCTTGTGATGCTTCCCAGGGGCTACCCAGGGTTGTGAGGTACCTTGCTACCATATCTGCCCTTAGTGTGAGGAAGTCTTGTCTGTACCTGCTGTGGATCCGCTCCCTGACATTAGTCCCTGGCAACACAAGCACTGCCAACCAGGACTGCACAGACCTCGCTTTCTCTGTGCAGGCTAGTGATAAACACACACCAACAACCGTTGAGTCCCCAGAGCACCCCGTAGAGTGCCCAGTCTCTGAGCCTCTGATCCACTGAACACTCACAGAACTCTCAGATTCTCCATTCCCAAAGAACACACCAGCTTACAATATTCAGCTCGGCATCACCACTTTACTTAACAAATGGCACTTGTGTATATTTATAGAGAACACAGGAATAAGTTTATTACCAAAGAACAGAGATTCAAATGATAGTAAAAGGAAGAATATTGGATACAAATGGTCACATATAAAACAAAATAATAACATGCTTTCTAGAGCCTAAATTTAACTCACAGGATATCCCCCTATCTCTACAAGATAACTTACCTCAAGTCTTTTTCCCAGCATTTTCAACCATGTTGGCTGAGGTCCCCCTTTGATAGCATCAAGGATGCCAGGGTGTCTCTCTTCCTCTCCAGATATATCAGACAAGACCTTTGATCTTCACCTGAAAACAGAGCCTCCCACACTGTTTACCTCTTCCTATGAATTTCCTTCTGCAAGCTCTTCATTAGCATTTGACTTAATATGCTAATAGACTTCAGTTGTGAGACACATTATAGACAATGGTCCACCAGAAAAATAAGTAAAAAGAACAGGAGTACTTGTGGCACCTTAGAGACTAACAAATGTATTTGAGCATAAGCTTTCGTGGGCTACAGCCCACTTCATCAGATGCACCCACGAAAGCTTATGCTCAAATAAATTTGTTAGTCTTTAAGGTGCCACAAATACTCCTGTTCTATTTGCAGATACAGACTAACATGGCTGCTACTCTGAAACCAGAAAAATAAGTGTCTCCCATCTCCTGTCTGGAGATTTTTGTTTCAGGACACACTACCTTTGAGTCACCTGCCTTTAACTACAAGGTATAGAGAACATCATTTTCAGCACATATATAAACTTGTTACATATTTTCTGTACATACATCTCGCAATGATTATGGTGGCCAGTGTGATACATGCTTTCAGTAGAACCCTGGCATGTTCCCTTTTGATGAATCCAGGGGATCCCTGTTCTCTATGTACCTCTGCACCAATTGGCATCATGAGGTCTGTGAGCCACAGTTCTTATTATAGGTACTTATAAGTCATCCACATCTGCATATTATCACTGATCTCATCTTGTAAATTTGTAAACCTTAATTTGTAGTAAAATAAGCAGTATAGGCAGGTGACAGCAATTCCATTTAATTTAGTTGGAAACAGCTACAAAATTGTCAGTCAGTTTATTTCACCAGAAATTTATCTTGAGAAATATGTCCAAAGAGAATCTGATAAGATGGCAGCAAACACAGAGAACTAGACAACAAAATCTATGTTTTGGGGGAATGTTGGCTGTAAGCCAGCTTTGGGTCTCCTTTGCAAATGACAGAGATGTTAAAGGTCTATCATTCAGGATTCTAAATGAATAGTATTGTGGTAATCAAAATCTCTTTCTTGTTTGTATTAGTTTTCCTTTTATTGTTTTGAAGTTACACGTGCCAATTACCACTTTTGGTTGGGTGTTTTCACAGTGCTACCTGGCCGGGTGGCATCATAATTCACTGACAGCGAAGTCCTGTATCTACTTATATGTTAGTAGCTTCTGTTCAAGAGTTGACAAATGAGAATGCATATTATCTTTATTATTTATATTACTGTAGCACACAGAGGATCCAATTAGGACCAGGGCCTAAGTGCTCTACTGGCACATAGTAATAGAAGGTGCCTCTCCCATGGACTTTACAATCTGAACAAAGAAAGGGTAGGAAGGGAAACAAGCCCAGAGAAGTGAAGGGACTTGCCCAAGGGTACACAGCTGGTCAGTGTAATAGCTGGGAAGAGAACCCAGGTTTCTGGATTCCCACATCAGTGCCTTACTCACTATATCACATTGCTACTCTCATCTTAAACATAAATTCAGGGCATGCTATTTTTCTTGGTAAAAAATAATATGCTGTCTGACTAGATATGTACGTTTGTATGCAAATCATTGGTTTCAAAACTGAAAATCTATCTCTAGTATGAGTTAAAAATCTGAGGGAGTTATCACTATGCTCCAAATCAGGTAAGTGATGAGTTTCATGGCACGTACAACCTCTTTATTCCCCTAATGGGAATATTCTCTTTGTTTGGCTCATCCCATCAAATCTAAAATTAACCAGAAAAGAACAACATGGGGCCCAGTCCTGCAGTTTTATCTACGAGCAAACTTATATGTGCTCCTTGGTCTATATAGAGCTTATCACCAGGGCCTGATTTTGCGAAGCTGAGCACAAGTTACTGTGTCTGCAATTTTTCCCCCAGTAGTTATTTGAGGGCACAAAATTTTACCCATAAAACCAGAAGCCAGGTAGAATTTGTTTAAAAATCAGATTTTTTACGGATCACAATACTGCAAAAGTCTAATACAGCTGCATGTGCTCGGATTGATGGGGAGTTAGGGAGCTGCAACTTTAGGTGCCTACCTGGCTTTCTTTTTGCAATCCAATGTATGAACATCATGAAAAGGAACCCAGAATGCCTCAATATCCCCAATTTACAGCAGGCATTTCTTCAGTTTTGGATGCTGTACATAGCACAACAGAAGAATGTTGAAACTGTGGGGCCCCATTTTAATATACAGGATCTTTTTTAGGATGCTGAGTGGTCTTGACTGGAAGTTGAATAGATTTGTAAGTGGGACAAACTCAGCAACCCTCTTAAGTGTTGATTCTCTTAGGCATGCCAACTGAGGTGTAAGGGCCTGAACTGTAAGGGCAGACATCTCTGGTTTGAGGCAGACCAGAAGCCTGGGATATTGTATTATTTCTATTCCAATTATCCATTTCCTGGAAGTGTGACAATAGTTAAGTGATCCAGTTGAAAACTGATGTCCTTTACCTTTTTCTGGGGTAGATCTCCTGTCATGGGCTGGGTCAGTTTCCTCTTCCAGCAGGTTCCCATTGTCATTCATCATCAAGCTGTTCTTGGAACAATCAAATATTAACTCAGAGTCAAAGGAAAATTACGGTAGTTGTCTGTGTCAGGGACCTGCTCTGTCTCCTTAAGGTGGTCAGTAAGCTGGACAGAGCTGGTCCCAACCTTATTACACAGGAGGGCTGAACCTGAGCACAACCTTGTGTGGGTCAAACAGACTCTACATATTTTAATAAGATTTAAGTCACCTTTGAAATTGCAGCTGACAGGAGGAACAACTCCTCCATATGGTCGTATACACTGAGTCTCACATGAAAAAATCAGGAAATATAAAATAAGTCCTGTAGAGCGTCCAGAGGTCACATGTATTTTTGGTGTGAGGGAATTAGAGGCCTCACCTGACATCTATTTAAAGAGACATGATTATTCCATATGCAGAAAAAGAATGTGGGTATTATTCCCTTTCTATTTAGTGTTGCTTTTCATTAGATACATATTTTTTGGAGATCATCTAAAAAGGATACAGTTCGTGGATCAACTTAGAAAAGGATACAAATGAAATTAAACAGTCGGTCACCTTGCTATTCCAAGTACTTTGAATTTTTTTTTCCAGCCAAAAACCAAACTTGTTTAAACAATTAATTGGGCTTGGGTTATATTATTTCATTTTAGAAACCGTTAAGACAAAAAGTTGCATGCACACGCACACACAGAGACCAAAAAGGAGACATCCTCTCTGTTTAAGAATTTCCCTGTAAGATATTAGATTCCAAATTCTAACTCACTTCATAAACAAACTTGATGAACATCAAAGACTACAGCACACAGCATGTTGGGTCCAAATTACACACCTCAAAAGTAAATGTTACCTCAATGGATTATCTCCTGAAATTCTAAATAAAATAAAGACCAAGAGGTCCACATGTTTTCTGATAAATGCAGATCTTTATTAAAATTTATAATAGTTATATCATTAAAACAGGCAGTCCCAAATAAGAACAGAGTATTGCATGGTACGTTGGGAATTTGTTTTAGAAATATCTTAGAGCATATATAGCTATTATTGCTTTTTGGTATATGTTAGAGAAAGACAAGTCAAATCATTAATGTCAGTGTATTTTTAAATTGTTTTTAACAAGCTATCTTCAGTTACAATGAATCTTTCCTGGAGGTTGGTAGTGCCTGAAAGGAGAGATAGGGAGAGAGGTAATAGAAATAATAGACATGTGCTGAACTCAGAAGAGCTACAGAGCTGTTTTATGCAAAAAAGAATTCTTTAAAAGCTGTGTAAATCCATGGTAGTTAAATAAACATTCTAAATTATCTCTATTTGACATTGCTGAGTAAAAGGCTCATGTCAACAATTCTTTTAGTTCTTGTTTTTTATCTGACCCACAGATTTTCTCCTTAATATCTTAAGCAGATGCTGCAAAAAAGTATCATGTACTATGGCTGTAAAATGAATTTAAATAATTACTGAATAAAGAAACACACACACTGAGCAGGTTTTTGAGTGGTCTCTAATTTCTTCAATACATTCTTGCTCACCCTTGAACCATTGCTTACACATACATTCCTGTCACATATGCTTCGCCCCCTGGATATAATGGATACTGGATATAATGGACAAAGGGAAGCACAGATGTGCCTTTTATAACCACCAGCATGCATTATATTATTAAAATGTGTGGACATATGCAGTAAGGTATTCTGTATAATTCAGTATATTATACTAGGTGAAGAGCTGTTGTACTAGCTACTTGCAAATAAGTTACTAACATACAAGATTTTCTTATCCACTACTATAAATGATTTTTTTCTACCTTTGTCATCTAATCCTGTGAGAGATAAAGGATAGCTCTCTTTTTCCTGTGTTTGTTTCAAACACAGAATGAGAGCTGAACTGAGGAACCGGGCTGTCCAAGGGACTGACAATGGGGCATTGAGCCTTTCACCTCTAGGTTATTGGTTTGAGTCTAGCCAGCTAAATAGTGACCAAAATAGTTAGCTGTGGGAAATGAGTCACATCTCAAGAGTATAACCAGGCAATGCTTGATGCCAGTTTTCAATGCAGATAAAATGGTGCATAATTTCACAAAGCATAATAATCCAACAAAGAACTTAATTGTAGCATATTTAATATACATATACTCCAATATTTTCTGTTTTTGTACTTCTTCCTCAATATTTATTCTAAAATAAACTTTAACTTGTGGTTTATTATTCTTTAATCCCATTTTACTCTTCACTTTTCTACTATATATTTTGTCTTGTGATTCTCCAGTTTCCCTAGTGTCTCTTACTTTTGTCCCTCTTTCACCCAAATACTGCCAATGTCTTTCTCCACTTCAGTGTTTTTACTTTAGTTTTGTTCAATTTTTCTATACTCTAGTTTTTATTCCAGTACAGCAGCGTAGTCCAACATTTTACCTATGGAGGGAGCAGGTGTAGATGGTGGAAACACTGAAAGGCTAGTATTTACTTTGTAAAACTCTCTAACTGAAAACAAGTCAATAACAATTGTAAATATCCTGATTCTAAACTATTGATGAAGGCACTTGCAATGCTCTTTAATGAGAGCACTGAGAACTGTCTTAAGACAAGAGCTGCCATATTAACATTCCTCTCTGTTGTAGCAAGTTGAAGAAAGTTATTGCATCTTGCCCATACTTGCAGGCAGCATTTCTGGGCCTTGGATGCTTCCTGCATCCAGAGCTGGAAGAGAAAAGCAGGTGAGTTCATAGCTGAGAGTGTAGGGCTGGAAGTACCAACTCATCTGCAGCTACAGACCCTGGCATAGGGAGGCAGAAGTGTAGCAGCACTGATCTTGCATTATTTGCTGAGTCTCAGGAATTTTACAACAGAGGCCCAACCATGTGAAAAAACTGGGAAGAATGACCAGGACTGAGAATGCAAGCAACTGGCAGCCTTTTCAAAGGGGATCAGCAACAAGATGATGGATAGCAAAACACTGGAAGGGACATATCCACCTCATCCATCCAGTTCTTGTTCGTATTAGTTTTTTTAATGCATACATTGAAATTTCATAAGTTAATAATAATTGGAGATATACCAATCTCCTAGAACTAGAAGGGACCTTGAAAGGTTATCAAGTCCAGCCCCCTGTCTTCACTAGCAGGACCAATTTTTGCCCCAGATCCCCAAGCGGCTCCCTCAAGGATTGAACTCACAACCCTGGGTTTAGCAGGCTAATGCTCAAACCACTGAGCTATCCCTCTGCCCAAAATGGGCCAACTAAAATCAGTGGTGGTGTGGATGAGGCCTGAAGTCAGCTGGCCCACATTGCTTTACACTATCTTTTTTCCTTCCCTTTTCTTGATATCTCTCTTCCCTTGCATCTCTCTTCTAGTCTCTCCCCCTCAGGGGCGGCTCTAGACACCAGGGCGCCAAGCAGGCGCTTGGGGTGGCCGTTTCCCGGGGGGGCGGCATTTGGCTCCGGTTGAGCTCCCGCCGGCATGCCTGCGGCAGGTCCACCGGAGCCCGGGACGAGCAGACCTGCCGCAGGCATGACTGCGGCGGGTCCCGTCTTCCCGCGGCTCCGGTTGAGCTCCTGCAGGCATGACTGCGGCAGGTCCGCTCGTCCCAGGCTCCGGTGGACCTGCCGCAGGCATGCCGGCGGGAGCTCAACCGGAGCCAAATGCCGCCCCCCCGGGAAACGGCCGCCCCAAGCGCCTGCTTGGCGCGCTGGTGTCTAGAGCCGCCCCTGCCTATAAGAAAGGGTAAGTGGGTTTCTTTCCCCAGGATCCAGCACAGGGTGGCAGGGGCTCAACCGGAGCCGCGGGAAGAGGGGACCCGCCGCGGGACCGGGGAAGGGCGGCGCAGCGCTCCGCGCTGCTTGGGGCAGCCTACTTTCTAGAGCCGCCCCTGCTCCCCCTTACCCTATATTAGAGGAGACAAGCTTGGAGCCCCTATGACATTCATCTCCTCTATCTTTCTATCACATTTTCCTTCCTGCTCGCCTCATGAATTTCCTTTGCCAAATCTTGATTCCACTATTCTCAAGCCTTCCACTCATCCATCTCCGTTATTTCCATGTTTATCTATCTCTCAAAACCAGCTTGAACTCCAAGCTGGAGTGATGGTTGTGGGCAGACTGTATGTGGTGATTGTGTCAGTCAGTCACCTCATTACAAGTGTTTACATTATTTACCCTCACGATCAACCTATCACACATGGGTGATCACCTGTCCAGGTTTTCCCAGGAGTGTCCCTTTTTTGAGGAAAACTCTAAGGATTCTCAGTACACACTACTAACTGTCCAGTTTAATGAGCTCAAGATCATACCAGAAGTCCTGGGGTTTTTGTACCTCAGAGGTGGCAACCCTAGTCACACACACATGCACACACCTACAGTCATCTCCTTGCATATACTGTCACAAATATAGGCAATGGTGGGAAGGGCCTGAATGTCAAAAATGGCTGCCCTGCTGGTTGAAGATAGAGGGACAGGGGCACAGAGGTCTTAAGAGCAGCCATGTGGGCTCTGTTGGGTGGTGAAGTGGAAAGGAGACCAAGGTCTGGAAGCCAGGAAAGAAGCAGCTTCCTGTGCATGCTCATTCTGCAACAAAGTAAAAGGAAGTTCCTATGGGGATGCTGCCATGCTGAAATACACTGTTGCACATAAGATCTATTTCTGGTACCATTTCTCTACTTCTCTGCTGCTGCTGGGAACTTCAATCTGCACATGTTGGCAGCTAGCGGATAGGAGAACAGCTTAGTCCTGCAGACCATGAAGGGAGCTGGACAGCTAACTAAATGTCTGTTAGCCCTGTGGCCCAGTCTGGTCCTGAACAGTAGGTGCATTTGTCTTTTCATCATGGAGCTTTGTGAATATATGTGTATTCTCTCAGTGCTTTTTAAGAAAGATGCTACATAAATTTTGTACTCTCCCTACTTGCAAACATATATAAAGCATGTCTTCATGCCCAATCACAGCTGTTGGGGTTACGGTGATTTTTTTAAATTAATAAAAGCTTGCTGGAAGATGGCCAAATTTAAAATGGTGGGGGGAGATATCTTTGAATCTATACCCAAAAAAATGAGGCTATTTCTAAATATGTAGCATAGTCACATTATATTAGGTGATTGGGTGAAACCTACCAAGGAATTCAGGCAGTGAAGTCATGGAGACAGAAGCTACAGATATTTGGCAGTTGGAACCAGTTGGAGGTCATTAAGAAGTAACAATAAGCTCCACCCACAACCCAAGCTTTGACCACTTGTGAAGCTGAATAAAATGCCAGACTGTGACAGAATTCACAGTAGACTGTGCAGAGCTTCATAATGAATGTTTGTCTCTTTTTTGCCTGCTTTGATCAGCAGTGAAATAGTTAACAAAACTGACATGTAAGTTGTCTTTGTTAGGCTTTGAAGTTAACACACCCCAGTGGGACGAGTGACAGCCGTTCATACTTCTCTCAGGACTGTTATTTCAGGCTGTCTGCACATTCCGGAAGTTGACCATTGCATCAGTTGCAGTTGGCTCATATTTTCTTCACTAACATCAGGCTCAGTTAATTTTTTAATGAAAATTGAGATTCTGGAGCAGAAGATGGCAATCACCGGGGAAAAATTCCAGACTCAGTGTGATAGGGTCCAATCCAAGGGTGAGAACTGGTGTATAAGAAGCTACCTATCCATCCTAGTTTCATCAGGCTCTGTGACGGTATTTTTTTAAGATTAACCTTTTGTTCTGTCAGCTAAACAAAAACCAAGGTTTATTCCTAACTAGTAACTGAACTTTGTGAATAGCATTTATTCAATGTCTGTTTGAATTCTTGTAAAACTCTCAAGTTTTGTGCTGGCTTAAAATCTCCCACAGAAGTTCACAGTATCACCAGAGTCAGGGCTGTTAGAATGCTACTGTAATTTGCTTATTTCAAAGTTGCACTGTGAGAAGGAACTTTTGGGCTCACATTGTGCTGCTTGGACTTAAGGTGTTATTTTCCAGCAAATAGAGGCTTTTGTCACCTAGTGCCCAAAAAAGTGTGAGCATTATTACTATTACCAATTTTAAGAAATTCTCCTTCAGCTAGAGTGGACAGGGACTACTTTTAGACCTGAAGCTTCCTGGTTCAAGTCCCAGCAGGGGCACATTCTTCACAAAGTAAAATGCACTCAGCCCATTAAGGGAACTGATTTAATACTGCTATATGGATCACTAGTGTTCTGAGAGGAGAGTCACAAAATACTTCCCAGGCTTTCTTGTCTATTATTATATGCCTTTTGTATCCTGCACCTGTACTTAAAGGACTAGCTGAAAGATACTCCCTAATTAATGGTATTGGTTTGTGTGCTGCAAGGGGATATATAAAATATTGTCATATGGTAAATCCTACAACCATCCCCTCACAATCCTCTACAGGTGAGGAGGGCACCGTACACAACTGAACTGGTTTCTGTGAGCTGGGGCAAAGGATTCACCCACACATGGCCCTGCAGTGGTTCCCCTGGGAGTTGATGGAGTTACTCTGGATTTACGTCAATGCAACTAAGGTAATCATCTGCCTGAGTCTTTTTTCCATTAGGTAGAAACCTGTTGTCTCTGGAAATTGACTTTTTAGCAATATGTGAAGGCCAAGTCTATAACAGGGTTCAAAAAAGAACTAGATGAGTTCATGGAGGATAGGTCCATCAATGGCTATTAGCCAGGGTGGACAGGGATGGTGTCCCTAGCCTCTGTTTGCCAGAAGTTGGGAATGGATGACAGGGGATGGATCCCTTGGTGATTACCTGTTCTGTTCATTCCCTCTGGGGCACCTGGCATTGGCCACTGTCAGAAGACAGGATACTGGGCTAGATGGATCTTTGGTCTGACCCAGTATGGCCGTTCTTATCTTGTTATGCCTTGACCATGGGCTTACATGATAAAACTGAGTCTGGCCTGTCCTCTTTTTTCTCTCAATTTACTTAGATATGGATGATACAACAATACTTACTAGAAATGGATGATGCAAGAATAAACACTGATTAACAAAAGGATAGAAGACAGATATGAATAATGATAACAGGCACCTCAAGCTACCCAAATATTTAATCAAAATAAGCAGGCAAAAAGTCAGTCAATCAAACAAACAAAAATCCAAACCAACAGCAAACCAACACAAAGATACATATTCAACCACAGGAAAGATAATATCAAAGCAGGTGTTCAATTTCTCATCCATTTTCTGTAAGTTCTGCAAGATTCCGTATTTCACGAAATAATGAGCACTTTAGCAGCATTGCTGTACATGTTCAGTGTAAGATTATTAATGAGTACAAGCACACTTTTTAAAGTTGTCATTGATATTGAAAAATATCCTTACTTAAGATGAAGGTCCTGTTATCGACTGTTTACTCCACTCTGCATGCAAATGTTGCTCGTGCACATCTTCATCGTGGAAGCACTGACATGTAGAGACATCCAGGCATATTGAGCCCAATAACAGGGGACAGAGGAAGCAGCTGAGCCTGGGAGGAGGAGGAGGAATACAGGGGAGATGTCTCAGGATGGCTGGGGACAGCGGGGAAGGGGATGGCAGGGGAGAGCAGCTCTATTCCTCTAGAAAAGACTTCCACCATCTATTACTGCAATTCAACCCCAAAATGTTCAAATGGGTTGGAGATTTGGTGAAACAAATTCTCTCATTCCTATTGGACAACTTTGGTAAAAATGGGTGTGAAAAACATAGTATCTTCTTTGTAATAATACACAGTATTATGAAATGGTTGTAGAGCTCAGGACACAAATTGAGCTTTTAGATTAGCTGTCAGCAATGTCATATCCATGTTAATAGTGCCTTCTAGATGCCTGGGGCAGACAATTTTCTTATTTTTATTCACAAATTCCATTTAATAACAGCAATAAGTCACTCCAGACAGTGCATTTCTAAGGGATTTTTGCACTTCTCAGGTGGTTAAAGTCACTTGACCTTCGGCCTCATGCCTTAAACACTCCCTAAGAGATGTGCTAAATTGCCCAGAAATGCACTGCCTGTCATGTCTTGTTGCTTAATTAAGGGCCAGCCTAGATGGCCTATAAGGACTGCCCTAAAGTAATTACTAATTGGTCTTCTACTCAAGGAAAATGAATACATTCTGCAGCAGCCACACTGTCACATGGCATTTACTCAAATTCATATTCCTCCAATAGAGAAGGAAGAGCACAGGAAGAGCTAACTGAGCACATAAACATCTTCCAAGCAGCTAAGAAGTATTCCACTATTTGTTATTCAGTATGGACAGTAGATAGTTGTAGGGCTGTAAAAATCTTTGATACCATAAAAAGCAAAGAGAATCATGTTTTGGCATTCAAAGTTTGCAGAGTAGTTCCAAGTAGTATTTAGAATTCCAAGTAGTATTTAGAAACTCCTCGGTTTCTGCTGGACTTACCTGTTTAGAAAGATGCTGTGAAAAAGCTCTGACTTTTGTTACAAACTTGTGATCCAGCCATCTCTGAGAATAAACCATCCACTAGCAAAATAAATACAAATTAAAGATTGCAAAAATCTAGAGTAAATAGAAGTATTAAGTATTGTTATATTCAGTTTTTGGAGGAGTTGGTTTGAAATATCTCATTTCCAAGATAAATCAAAAGTGTTTTCTTCCAGCTATTACTGAGCAATCTGACTCACAGATTAATTGAGACAGACTTTACTCAGTTTTGCTGAATCCTCCACATAAAGTCATATAGACCACAAAGGAGGGAAAATGTGTACAGTAAAACAAAGGAGCCAGGAATAATGTGCAGAAATTACAAACTTATATTAATAAAAATAGAAATCAAAGACTTTCTAACATTTAAGCTTTCTCTTTTGTGAGACAATAAGGATACTTTCTGTCCACATTAGGAATCATAAAACATTCATATGAGGAAAGATTTTGAACAATAAACATTATGAAAATAGTGTCCTCAGAAAATGTAAGGGCTGACTATTATTTGTTAGCATTATGTCCCTTTGGACAGGAGTATTTATACTGAGAGAGGCAGTATATTGATTTCCCAACCTACCTGTAAATCAATGACCACAGACCACCTTAAATGATCTGGTGATTTAACAACTGTCCCTGAAATACTTTCTGTTGGAGGCACAGGGTGAAACCCTGGACTCATTGAAGCAAATGGGAGTTTTGCCACTGACTTCAGCGGATCCAGGATGTCAAGCGTAATATCCAGGAATGATATAAAACTATATGAAAATCCAGGGCCTCTTCTGCAACAAGGAAAAATACATGTGAATAGGCCAAGACTTATGCTAAATTGGGAAGAGAGATGGATAGGCTCAACACTCGAAATACTCAACCCAATCCACCTCTCTTCTCTCCATTTTAAACTATATATATCATCTGAAGCTCTTTGGCTCATTTATTAGTCAAAATAATTGTTAATATGCTGTGGTCAAATTCTGGTCCAATTGTGGTCACTGGCAAGCCTCCCATTGACGTCCATGGGGCCAGGATTTCACCTCTGGTTTGTAGACTATTTTAGAGGCATACTTCAAGTGTACGCAAGCCAGTATGACTGAAGCATTTTTCTAAATAGAATTCCTTTGTTTCTGGATGTTTCTTTGTGACATTGTGTGTTAAACATTTCAAAAACAAATTATGATTTGTGTGCAAAGGAAGCCCATGTTGAAGGAAGAGAAATGCCTTGTAGTGATGACTGGGAAGCAGGAGGTCTGAGGTCTCTTTTTGAATGTTACTGTCACCGTAACAGACACTCAAATTGCATGATGATGAGGTCCATACAAGTAACTAGGCACATAAATAGAGATAGTATCTATCTTATTTGTCAGGAGTCTATTATTCTGTTATCCAAATACCACATTTTTCCAACTTTTAAAATAGGGATTTACCTTCTCACCTTTGAAAAGTGAAAAATGATCGGAAACTGCTAAATAAGTGCAAATCATTATTAATTAGTATTATTATACAGTAGTATGCTAATATTTGATGCAATCAGTATAGTGCTAATAATTTACATACTTTTCCTGGTATTTTTCAATCAAAGATGCTATGTGCCAAACCACGATACCTTCAAACACAGGGCTGCACAACAAGTCACAGTTAGAGAGCTAAGAGGAGACTGTCTGGCTCTCACCAAAGGATGTCCTGGGGATTGAAAAGTATATTCACAGTGTTTTCCAACAGCCAACATCTACTTTTGTCAATTCTTTTTGTGTATTTTAAACAAAACGACCCCTTGTCCCATTTCTGGAATTGACACAACATCAGTACAAGCTGTTGGCTGTTAACAATATGTGTAATAATTGTTCAGTCCAAAGTAACATTATGATACAGCATTTTTTACAGCATTTCTCATGGTAGCAGTATAAGAGGTGGACTAATGAGATTGTGTATTTCCAGGATTTTTCAGAACAAATCAAACTTTTGGCATCTCATCTATAGAATCATGTTAAAATCATCTTAAACACAACTCAATATTCAGGCTGTGTTCCTGGCATTTTATGGAAATATACATCTTTAAAAATGAGGAGCTGGTATACTGATATTTCAGATTCCTGGATGTGACTAGGTTCTTCCAGCTGAAAATGCAGTTGTTATCATGTTCTGCAGTGATTTTGTGTGTTTATATAACATTTTTCTCTGTTCACATGTGGGTTTTATATCCTCTTCATCTTGGTATAGCATTTAGACTTATGTGGAATTTAGAAGATCTGAACTAAATGTAGCTAAAAGGAACGTTTGGATGAACTCTTTGGGATTTGTTCAGATCTGTTAAAGTAATGGGGGAAAGCACAAAAGGATAAAGAAAAGAAAGGCCTTAATCTTTGTTCCATGAGTGATAAAGCAGCATCACATGGGTGAAAATTGGCCTGACCTTCAACCACATGATGCTGCTTCTGCCTCAGCCACTCTTTCTTTGCTCTGATTAAGTGAAGATAGCCTCTTTCTCTGCAAGGAAAAGTCAAAGAACAAAAAGAAAAAAAATCCTGTCTTAACTATAAAAGGTTTATTTTTTTAATCACAGTTGGGCTCATACAAGCCAGTTTCTAATCTTGTTTTTTAAAGTAAAAAAGTGTCTTTTTAGAATTTCTTTGGCTCAATTTCTTTAACGCCCCTGAACCTTAGGGTCTAGATCTTAACTTGCTTCCCTTGGATGTGCTTTTTTGCTCATCCTCACTTTTACGCGATAGCTTTTTTACTTCAATGGGTTGTTCTCCAAAGGATTGCCCCTTAGGGAATGGAAAAACTGGAGGGAGGGAGAGGAAAAGCACTACTCAGCTGGCTTAAATGGCATGTATAGTATATCTATTGGCAGGGTATTGCCAATGTTCTGAGGAAACTTTGAGTGCAGTTATAGCTCAGCTTTTACCACTGGATGCCATATACCAACTGATACATGGTATTAAGTATCAGGCTATCCATGTTCATGTAGACAAGGCTTTACTGTGACATTACTGTCAAACAACCCCTTGTGTGACTAATATTTTTACAGCATGATATTTACAATTTGACAAGGATATAATAATTCATTCTTCAAGATACTATGAGAGAAAGTACTGTCTTCAAAGTATGTTTCAAAATGGCCTACTAAAATTTCTCAGTGAGTATAATTTTTTGTTAAATAATTGCAACTGTAATTTTGATTGGATGCTGACCTACTCAAAATCAGATTCAAAATAATAATATAAAAGACTTCAAATCAACTGTTTTGAAGAGAACCATGAAATCTGGCTGAGATCCAGTGAACTATTGGCTAAGTCCACTGGATAGTTTGAATTTCCGCTGGTCATTTTTTCCCTCAGACTGCTGGAGCTAAGAATATATGATGCTGTGAAACATAATGGAATGTTAGTGTCATGTGTAATGTCTGTTCTTGCATTACATATATGAGATAGGGAATGAAAAAAGACAGCTCCAACTTACCTACAGCATGCTGGCTTCATAGATCTTTTAGTCAGAGACCCAGAAAGTCTTGCTCATTTTTAAAAGTGTCAAAAGACTGAATAGAACATTTATATTAGTTTCAGATCTTGAAATCAGAAACACTGCAACCAGTGCATACTGTTTAAGTCCAGTGCTACTAGCTAGGGCCAATGAATTAGCATTAGAAATGGCAGTTTCCATTTCACTGTGTTTTAAAAATTGTGAAACAACTTTAATTTATGGGAATGCCCATGTAGAACTTATTATGCAAAATAATATAGCTTCTTAGCTGGGATAAATAAGCATGTTGAAAAGAACAACCCTTCTTGCTCTTTGGCAGTGGTACTTTTAAATTAAATGCAAGCTCAAGATTTTCAGAAAAACCAACCTGCATTTTTTCTGGCCTGTCAGAGGCATTTGTCAGCATGGATGTGTCTATGAATATGGATCTCAGGGTATACTCAGCATGGCTAGCCCATGCTGCTGCTCGCCACAGCCCATGCTACCCTATCTACACTATTGTTTTTAATGTGCTAGCTCAAGGAAAGCTACTGTGAGTCTGTCTATGGGAGCTGGGAATCATACCCACATAGCCTAAGTGTCTAGATCCAATTAGAAAGACAATTTCAAACCATGCCTTTATTTGTGCTCACACAATCCCTTGCATGTGCAATTTTTGCACGTTATTCCTGGCACACGCCAATGGTAGAATTTATATGTGTAAGAACACATTGTGCACAGAAAAAAGAACACAATGAGCCAGATCCCCAGATAATGTAAATCATCTTCAGTGAATTTGTAAAAGCA
Source organism: Mauremys reevesii (assembly GCF_016161935.1). NCBI lineage: Eukaryota > Metazoa > Chordata > Testudines > Geoemydidae > Mauremys > Mauremys reevesii. Next base: position 28,422,324 of record NC_052631.1, read on the forward strand.
ACAAAGAATCCTGTGGCACCTTATAGACTAACAGACGTTCTGCAGCATGAGCTTTCGTGGGTGAATACCCACTTCTTCAGATGCAAGTGAGTGGGTATTCACCCACGAAAGCTCATGCTGCAGAACGTCTGTTAGTCTATAAGGTGCCACAGGATTCTTTGTTGCTTTTACAGATCCAGACTAACACGGCTACCCCTCTGATTCAGTGAATTTATACTAATTAGCACCAGGTGAGGATCTGGCCCAATGTTTTTTCCTATGTGAACTCATTTGTGTGCCCAGGGAATAATGCACTAAAATTAAAGAGGACAATGATCAATTGTTTTCCATGTTCACAAAGGATAGGACAAGAAGTAATCAGATGAGTTTGCAACAAGAGAGATTTAGTTCAGATAGGAAAAAACTTTCTAACTATAAGGATAGTTAAGCACTGGAACAGGTTATCGAGGGAGGGTATGGAATCCTGTCATTGAAGGTTTTTAAAAACAGGCTGGACAAATACCTGTCAGGGATGGTCTAGGTATACTCAAGTCTGCCTCAGGGGTGTGGGTGAGGCATGGACTAGATAACCTTTTGAAGTCCCTTCCAGCCATACCTTTCTATTATTGTATGCTTCTGTGAACATTTTGTGTGAGAGTGACTTGTGCATGCAAAGATGTTTAGAAGGAAGATGGGTTATCGCCTTTGAAAATTTGGCCCTTAATGATTTTGAGCCAAATTCTGGCTGGCACGCAACTTGAAAAAGGTACAACATCCATACAAATGAGCGCACTAAAAATGGAGAAAATCTCACTGTGTGCGTCTTATGGCTATATATATATATATATATGTATGTATAAATCTTAGAAATAAAAATATTTATAGTGAATTATCACTGGGCCAAATTCTTCTCTGTGCTGCATTCATGCAAACTTGTTTTTAACTAGAGTATTTAACAAACTAAATGTTTTCAATGTCATGGCTTGAATCATTATTTCGTTGATGAGAGTACAACATTTATGATGGCACATAAAACACTGACATAGCAGCTTGTGTCACACATCAGGATGTTGATGATGTGTCAAACCGATGCGGTTTAAAAAGATGGAATGTACTGAAACCAGCAATGGAAAAAAAAACACTTTTCCTTTAAGCCACTATAAACACTTTCTAATACGTTTTTGGCTGAATTACCTGGTGCTCCCAAAGGAGCTATGTACTACAGCTATGCTTTGCCATAACCGCATTGAAGCTCTCTTTGGACAAACAGTGCATCGCCCCTGTAGGTAAATGTGCAGGTATCAAGCTACCCAGCCCATATCTGCTACTTAACAGGCACCTCCTTTTCTAATTTTGGTTTTTTCTGCTAATTAGTCAGTAAGGTGGACTAGTGCTTTTGTTTATTTGAAAAACATTTGAAACAGCCATCATATTTTATTGAAAATACACTGTTCTGCACATTATTTCATAGGGATTTTTCAGTACATGGCAGCTGCATTAGCATTGACTTGAAAGGATCCATTATGGTCTACTGATTCAAAATGTTTTGAAGTGCTTAGTTAGAGTGAATTGATAATACAATGTCCATACCATAATATGCATATTGTGTATGACAAAAGCCGAATCATTTATAATCCCCATTTAGAATAAAAGCATAAATACCTACTATATTCAGCAGATCCTAATTGCTATATCAGTATATAGTTAAACAACACTTAACATGATTATGTGAGAAACCAGAATGGCTTGAGATACGATTACATATCTCGTATAACTAATGCATGATTTATAACTTTACTTGAATGATATTTTTGTTTATTCCCTGATCATTATTATTTTGTAATTACTGTTGAAATGTAATCTGGGAAATTCACAGGGAACAAGCTGAGTCTGAATGACATTAGGAGGCACATAAGTAAAAATGTAGGCAAACGCATATCTTTTTCTCCAGTGTGATATGTGTTAGTGATGGAGAGTCACCAGATCCTTAATACAGGGTCAGTTTCTGATATTCTTACTCATGATAATTGTCCTTTACCTCTTGAATAGACCTGTGAAAATCAGTAGGAACCACTTTAGGAGTAACATATTCAATGGAAGGGTATCAGAAACTGGCCTTTGATCATTTTCTGGCTATATTGTTGCTTCACAAATTTAATGCCACTCAGACATTCTTTATGGTCCATAAAAGCTTTGTTACATATTCTTTCACCATCCTTTATATTCGTGCTTCTTTCATTAGGAAAAAATATCCCAAGACAATGGCTGAGCTTTGGGAGGCACAAAGGAAGAGAATCTGACATTACCACTAGTCTTGGGTGGTGTTGGGTGCTGCATTACCATATATCTATCCTGTCTGTCCTTCTAACAGTTCCACTTGCAAGAGAATCTCATTGGTTTTAATTTTCTTTGCTGATATCATTGTAGTGAGGGAATATAAATATCAGCCCTTTTTTGGTTAGGCTGCTGTAACTGGTGTTTCACATACAATACACTATGTATTCTTTTTTCATCTGCAAAGCCTAAAGATATTGCTCATTATGTTTTGTGTGCCAGGATGGATCAGAATTATTCCCAGTATCTATTTAAACTGGCAAAGACGAATGATTGACATCAAACATAAGTACTTTTGTCAAGGCTAAGGCATACTATTAGTTGGAAAAACTACTCTAATGAACAGTGTCCACATTTACCAGATATTCTATCCAAGATATGCCAAATGTTTTAAAACTTTGCTTTATCCTAATGCCAGTTGCCTGAAATGGAACAAGTTAGGCTACAAAAAATATGGTTGTATACAAATTTGATCCTAAAGTTCAAACAATGTAAATACTTCCAAGCAGAAGCCTGGCCTCTGGGCTATATGCAGGAAAAAATGGACTATTGTCTCTTGCTCAAACATCATGCCTTGTGCAGTTGTACCATCTCATTGCAGTAGAAAGCAGAATTAGGAGGCTCTCAGTTTAAATTTAGGCACTGCCTTAATTGGATAGAGCAGGGGTCGGCAACCTTTTAGAAGCGGTGTGCCGAGTCTTCATTTATTCACTCTAATTTAAGGTTTCACGTGCCAGTCATACATTTTAATGTTTTTAGAAGGTCTCTTTCTATAAGTCTATAATATATAACTAAACTATTGTTGTATGTAAAGTAAATATGGTTTTTAAAATGTTTAAGAAGCTTCATTTAAAATTAAATTAAAATGCAGAGCCCCCCGGACCGGTGGCCAGGACCCAGGCAGTGTTAGTGCCACTGAAAATCAGCCTTTGGCACGTGTGCTATAGGTTGCCTACCCCTGGGATAGAGAATAACCAGTGCCATGAAGCTATTCTGTTTTTTCTTTGAGTGCTGGATGATGTCCCATTGAAGTCAATGAGTATAGGACCAATACCACAACTTAGTTGTGAGTAACCGTCTTTTCTATTTTTCTAGTGTTTAAAAAGATGCATTACCCAGAATATCAAATTCAGGTTAGAATTTTCTTACATAGGGCTGGATTCTTTCCTTGGATGCACACCACATATCTCCTGTTGGGACTGATATGTGTGCATTCAACAGTGGAATATGTCCCTTAATTTTCTGTGATTGTTTGTTTCCTTGAATTATCCAGGGAGCAAATAATGCTGTTTGCAAAATGCACAAAACTGTGGTAACAAATGTAGTACCTTTTTTTATATCATTTTTCACAGGAATCTGTAAAATAAGTAGATGAAATGACTCTGAGCCCTAACAACATTTTTCTGATCTGATTTGTATTAATCTTCAAACTTAAAGATTTCAGATTCTTATTCACATGCCTTGGTGAAAACTAGCTCATTAAAATCTTTATGCTTTATTTTGCAGCATTTATTTACAGTGATTACTTCAACAAATTGTCCATCAAAAACTAAAACAAAGAGCCAGATCTTGGTCTTCACATGTACTCTTTGCATGGCTCCAGCTGCACAAAGCAGTCACAAAACTGGTTTAAGAGATCACTCAACCATTCGCCTGGCATAAGGGAATTTCCAGGTGGTATAGGTTCAATGTTGTGTCACTGTCTCCTGTCTCACTCGACTATGATGTAGTTGTACTTGTCTAGAAGCATTACGTATGATTCACGATAATGTTGTCCATGTGATCAATCTAGTGGAAAGAATTATTAAGTGGACAACGGAAAAATTGCTTCCCTGGAGCCAAATTCTTGACTTCTATTTGAGTAGCATGACACAGGGTTTTCTCCCAGGTATTCTTGCTATTAGCTATGGAGCACCAGCTGCCTATGGCTGTACTAACATCCAGGACTCCTGCACTTGCCCCGTGCAAGCAGTTTGAGCTAGTATATCCATAATTGTTTGGAATCACTGGCCATGACCTTGAACTTCCCCAGCTATTCCCTCTGCATTAGATCTGCATCACCTGACCCCCCACACAGCAGAACCATTCTGCTTACAGCCCTCCATGCCCATAGGATGATTGGGTTTCATGTTCTTCCATAAATCCTTTCATGGAATTACCCTGTGCACACTTTCAGAATTGAACACCAGTGTTTTCAGAGTGGAATTAAATTAAACCCCTCAGAAGTTATTAACATGTATGCCAACATTAAAATCAGCCCAGGTAGATATGTATGTTGATCAGATCTAGTTATGCATGAACTTAATTTACACAAGCAGATTTACATTATTTAATGGCATTATTTAAATTAAGTTGGCTATTTGATATCTTTTTATGTTTGCTTGTTTTAAGACAGATTTCTATTCATTGGCTTTATCGCTAATATGAAAAATTAATGGAGCTCTTATTAAGGTTAAAAGCACCTCAGAGAAGCCATCATTCTTTAGCTTTTCTTTTATTATTATTACTGTAATTTCTGACAAAGTTGTATTGTTATCCCTGGTAGAATAAGAACTCTATTTTGCCTACCAGCAGGTTGCTCTTCTGCTCCTATTTGCACAGCAGCATTACAGCACTTCGGGCATAGGTGGTGTGATGGGTTGGATCACAGAAACCCCCCTGGGAACTGCCAACTGATGTGCCAAGACTACTTCTGCCCCTGCTTTCCTGCCCTGGCAGCTTGGGACTTCAGGGCCCTGCCTGGTTTGAGCCAGACCTGCTAGACTGTTGCAAACCCAGACCCAGATCTGAACCACGTTCCCTAACAGCTGTAGGCTTATTTGAAAGCAGCTTAAGAAGTGTTCCTGTCTTTAACACTCACATGCCCAACTCCCAATGGAGTTCAAACCCCAAATAAATCCATTTTACCCTGTAAAAAGCTTATACAGGGTAAACGCATAAATTATTCACCCTCTATTACACTGATAGAGAGATATGCACAGCTGTTTGCCACCCCCACCCCAGGTATTAATACATACTATGGTTTAATTAATAAGTAAAAAGTGATTTTATTAAATACAGAAAGTAGGATTTAAGTGGTCCTAAGTAATAGCAGACAGAACAAAGTGAATTACCAAGAAAATAAAATAGAACATGCAAGTCTATGTCTAATACAGTAAGAAAACTGAATACTGATTAAAACCTCACCCTCAGAAGAATTCCAGTAAGCTTCCTTTTACAGACTAGTCTCCTTCTAGTCTGGGTCCAGCAATCACTCACACCCCCTGTAGTTACTGTCCTTTGTTCCAGTTTCTTTCAGGTATCCTTGGGATGGAGAGGCTATCTCTTTAGCCAGCTGAAGACAAAATGGAGGAGTCTCCCACGGCCTTAAATAGACTTTCTCTTGTGGGTGGAGACCCCCTCCTCTCTCCTGTGCAAAGTCCAGCTCTAAGATGGAGTTTTGGAGTCACCTGGGCAAGTCACATGTCCATGCATGACTCAGTTCTTACAGGCAGCAGCCATTGTTCACATGCTATCTTGGACGTCCTCATGTAGACTTCTTATGTGGATTGGAGCCTTTCAAGATCCATTGCCCATTAAGTGCTTCTTGATTGAGCACTTAATTTGCAAATTCCTTTCTAAAGAAGCTGACCAAATGTCTTACTAAGGCTATTTAAAATCAAACCAGTATACAGCCAATATTCATAACTTTGAATACAATAATGACACATGCATACAAATAGGATGAATATATTCAGTAGATCATAACCTTGACATAGATATGTTACATGGCATATGTAGCATAAAACATATTCCAGTTAGATCATATATACATTCATAAGCATTACGTATGAAGCCTTATGGGGTGCAACGTTACAGGTGGCTAGTTTCCCTCACACTTCCTTTAGGGTTAATCTGTGGCTCTGAGAGAGAGTTTCAAAGCTGCTCCACTCCCGGGCAAATTCTGTGGCGCAATTCCTCCCCCAGCTTCATGGCATGCAGAAGTGCTGCAATTGTACCATCTCTATGGATGGTGCATCCTGGTCTGACAGCACACCTGTGCAAGCTATGTCCCCACCTCCTCCCTACCATTGCAGTTGTTCCTAGCCCTTGTGTGAGAGATGACTGAAATACTGGGTCCTCCTGCTTCCCTGAGTCCTATGCACTCATGGGAACCATCCCACTTCCATAAGTCATTGAAATGGGTGGGGTGCTATTTCCCTTCGCAGGCCCGATCTTTCAGACCTAACTATGGCAATATCCTGTTGACTAACAGTAGTTTTTCCTGAATAAGGACAACAGAATCAGGCCCATTGATGATACATGTGGGGAACAGACTGCCCTGTATGGATGCCTGGAATAACACCCTAAAATCTAATGATGCATAAAGTGAGATTTGAAAAAAGATGAGTAGTGAGAAAAATATCCTTTATATTCCAACACCTTAGACCTTCTGAGACTATTTCATATAGTGTTTGCTAAGCAATAAACATCCTCAGAGATCCATACACTCTCTTTGGCTAATATCATTTAGAGGCAATTCCTTGGAAAAGTAAGAATAGGAGATCCTTTCACAGCTGTATCAACAATTTCCTCTCTCTAACATACACACACACAAAGCAAGCAGCTGACATGGCATGTCAAGCATGACATATTTGGCCATGAAAGCAAAGTATAAGCCACACTGCCCAGTAGCATAGACTTGGAACAATGCCATTGAAAAGTTGCTCTGTAAACTGATGCTACCTTACTACTTAGATTCTATGAAAGCTTTCTGGGACTTAATAGCACACCAGTATGATCACATTCCTGGTAGATATTTCTGTTCTTGATACATGAGAGCCATGCATGAGTTGAAAAGAGCAAATGAACATCAGGTTTACATCACCGCTGATATGTGGATGATTGATCACCCATTAAATCATATATAGTACTAGTCACACCACATTGCATAGTGGTAAAGAGAGATGTGTGATTTTTCTACATGTTTAAAGAATATGTTGGAATCTGTATTATAAATATTGTTGCAGATTACAGAACCAAAGAAAGTGGGTTGGTTGAGGACACTGTTATGCCATCTTTACATCGTCCAACCATTGGATCACTGAGGGTTAGTACAGTACCTGGCACAACTTAGAGACACCTCAGGACTGCTCTAAATTATACCACTTAGTAATGGTTCCCAGAGTGCTGTTATGTGCAGGGATTGCTGGAATGTAAGGTACTCTGGCTATACCAACAGCCCACCACTTTCACTGAGAGGCTGGTGTAAAGCTGTGTTTTCCAACCCCTTTTAGTCTCTAGAACAGCACAAAGGGGTCTGAATAAGGGCCTGACTCTAACCTCAGATGTTTTATATTTAATTTCTAGGTAGCTTTAGTGGTGGATTGATGGACCTGGAGACTGAAGTTTCAGTATAACCCAGACCAAATACCAACCTGATTTCCTCCCTTCATCCTTATCAATATTCCACAGTCCTGTTCTAGAGGTGCTGGACCTGATTCTCTGCTCACTTATGCTGATTCTGCATGTGGGGTGACTCTATTGACTACACAGGAGATAGTCCTGATTTACACTTGTAAATTAAGGTGGGACTGGGTCCTCCCCTAAAACTTAGTATGAAGTCATAGTTCAGGCTCCTGTCTTTCACCTTCCAACTCAAGTAGCCAACACCAAATCTAGTCAAATTTTGAGAAGCCCTCCTAAAGTGCACCCAAAATATGTCATGAACATGCAACACTTTCATGTGTTGGTACAAAATAGGTAACTTCATGCATAAAACAGGAGTGTGAATATCTGTTTTCTGAATTTCTCTGTCATGCGGCTAACTCTCTTTCTTGCTGTTTTTTCTGCCACATTTTCTTTGAAAGCATGTGAAAGCTTCTTATTGAACCCTGAGGATCAACACGTTGTATGAGCAGGGACAGAGGAGATCTGCACAGCTATAAAACTTGCAAACTCTGCAAGAACCCTTCTGAAGGCTCAGGAAAAGGGCAACACAGCTCCAGGAAAATAGAGCAGGAGGGCTGCACTGAGATTGGCATAAGCCGCTTAACAAGACTGAGCCAAGAAAATAATATGGACTTTGGTTATTTTCCCAGGAGCTCTTCAGAAGGCAGTGATTTTTTGACAAATTGTGCAAGTCCTAGAGATGGGTCTATTGTTGTCAGGGCATTTTTCTATTACCATTTTATACAGCTTCACAACTCTTCCTATCTTAGCAATTCTAACAATAAAAAATCATCAGATTTCCTTTTGCTATTTTAAATGGCTATTGTTCTACTGTATTTAATCATTAAGGAACCAGAAGGGACATATTTTATTGAAAAATGTTCATTCGACCCTCTAGAAACAGCAACTTGAAGCTTTATAACAGGCTATCCAAACTGTTTGGACAGAAATAAAGCAGCATGTTTGAAGCACATGTTCATCTTGGATTGTTTATGTTTATGGCCTAAGTTCTTTGCAGTGCATTGTTATTTATGACAACCGAATGTATAATATTTTTGATTCAACACTGCTTTAGTTCTACAGCAGCTAACTGAAATCCATGGGAATAAAAAATTCAAAACTGAAATGATTTGGCTGATTTAATTTAGGAGGTGGATTCCAGCAATCCTATTAGTATGAAAGTAGAAGGGAGGAGGAGAAGGGGTAAAGAACAGATGAAGCAGGTAACTAAGGGTTACAAATTAAAAATGTCTAAGAAATCTGGGAAAGAATCTCGTTGATGGCATGGGATATATAAGAAATTTCAGGAAGTCACTGAAGCCATGGGAAGACACTCCAGGAATCTGACCAAACAAAAAGGCAAGAATTTTGCATGCAGACAGTTTTTCCTAGTGAACTTACAGGAAAACATTGACACTTGCAACTCTTTTGTGTCTCCTAAAACAATCATAGGTTAAAATATGTGCATGTTTTAAACAATTTCAGTTTTATATATATATTTCGACACTGTTTTTAAAACACAAACAGACCAAATTCTGCCTCCTGTAAACCCAATGTAATGAGAAGTGGAATTTGCTACAGGATGCCTTTTAGCAGCACAGCATGTGAAGCTCAGCATTACTGTGAAAAAGAGAGACCCCCAAACTGACAAGCACTACTCTAGTACTAAAGCTGAGGAAGTTCTGAGGTACAGAGAGGGGAATACAGGGGTGGAGGAGTAGGAAGACGGGGAGTTTGGGGAGCTACTGACACTCTGTTGTGGGGAGCCAGTTCCAGGCTGGGAAAGGGTGTTCTGACAATTTCTACCGCTGTTCCTTGGTAGGTGGTGCCCAGTGCTTGGGGCTTCCCTCTGCCCTCAGCAACTGGTGCCCTGTGTACAACATCCCCCTCTCCGCTGTACCTCCTCCCAAGCCTGGTCCCTCAACACCTGCTCCTGCCTCTCCTTCCAGCCACATGTCTCCACCAGGACCTGTGGTGGCTAGAAGGCAGGAAGAGGAGAGGAGCTGGCCCAGTCTCATGCACAGTGGCAGCCACTCCAGCCCCTCTGCCATGTCCTGCTGTAACCTCTGTTAGATATTGTGGGGGAAGAAACATATTTCAGCCCTCCCAGTATTTCTCTTGTGGAGGTTGCAGCCTGCTAGGTTCCACCACCCCTGCTGGGTAACTTTATCACAGCAGTCTACATTAAACTAGATTGTGCCTACCTACCAAGTATATTAAAGGATTCTTTAACCATTAGCAATATACAGTAAAATACTGTCTGTTTGGGAAATGGGTACAAAGTAAGGTGGGAGCCGGTTAAGAGTGAAATTTATTATTTTTTTTATAAAAGAAAGTGAGTTGAAAATGTTTGTTAGGCCAAAGGACACTGCAGAAAGGACAGCTGGGTTTCTGAGGAAGATGAGGGTCTAATTAGTACAGGAAAACATAGGGAGAGAGAGAAAGGGTTAGAAAAGGGTAACAAATAATAAATATATCCAAAGGTGTTGAGAAAGGTGTTTTTAAATATGTTTTGTGTTTTGCATTTAATTTACTGAATATTTTGTCTCCGGCTAGTTATAATATAAGGCCCTGATTCTGCAATCTGATCCACGAAAATGGACATCCATCCCTGTGGACCTCAAAGGGGCTCGTTATTGGTATGCATAGATCACATTGCAGGATTGGGGTCCAACTGCCTAAGATCAATGACTGATTGCATTGGGAGCAAGACTGGCCCCTAATGTTGTAGAGACTGTTATTAATTCCTTCGTGCACTATACATATTTGCTTAAAGACCCTGCAACCTTCCTGTCTTTTGTATTCAAAGCAATACTCTAGTCATATAAATACAACCATATACTGCTTCCCGTTGTACTACTATTATGTATTTTGGGGGAGCTTTTTATTTAGAGTGGATTAAACATCATGCGCTTGCCTTTGCTCTCCCTCCCCATAAGAATTCAGCTCTCTGGTATTTAGTTCCTCTCAGGCTATTTTCCTTTCATTTGCCTTATTAGTAGGTAGGTCACTGGCTGATGCCACCTACTGTGGGCATCTAAAGGCTTTTTTCTTTTGTTTCTTTTGCTCCTGAAGCTTGAGAAGTTACCACTTTTTAGTAGTGATACACAAAAGGTATAAAAATAATTTTAAAATCCTTTGATAAGAAAAACTTTATACTTCACTTTATTTTTAAAGGCATGTATAGGTTACATTAACCACTCATTCAAACAGCTTAAATTGACTGGAGATGGTGAAAAATCCAAAAGTTTAACAGATATATGACATATTAATTTCCTCTCATTTTTTACAGTTCTTTTCATCTAAAAAGGTTTGCTGTTTTCCATACTGTGAAACCTCTGGAAGTTGTGGTAGGTCAGAGCTCAGCTTTGCAGTTGAAGATGGAAGGACAATTTAGTATGAATTCCTGTTTTTCTGCATAACAGTTCACTCATCCTTAATGAAGATATTCATATGAAGTTCACACATACAAACACACACATTTTCATCTCCCTATAGCCAAATTTTATCCATATACACAATAAAATCTTCCATAGTCCAAGCGATTGTTGGGTATGTATGGTAGGGCCAGGGCCAAAGACAGATCTGGTATATGGAAGATTTTATGGTATTTATGGGTATAAATTGCCTATAGAGAGGTATAAGCATGTGTGTGTTTGTATGTGTGAATTTCATATGAATATCTTCATTAAGGATGAGTGAACTGTTATGCAAAAAATAGTAATATCCCTTTGTATAACATATGCCTTCACTCATTTTTGGCACGGCTGCAACAGAACCTTTTCTGAGACTCTGGAATGTTCAGATAAGTTTTCCTGCTTTCTCCTAGCTTACAGGTGAAATATACCATAAGAAGAGTTATCTCTCAATCTGCCATCCTTCCCTTTAATCCACTCCCCTCCCACCACATCCTTTTCCTTCATCCTGTCACTGGCTTTGAAAGGTGCCTACTAATACTCTTTCAATGCTAGACCTTGTCTTCTACTGGCTACTGACTTCTAATTCTCCCTTCATGATACCCTCTCTCTGTGTTTAATTTCAACTTCTCCTTCCCAAATGGCTTCTTTTCCTTTGCCTTCCATCACAACTTTATGCTCTGTTCTATAAAATTCCTCTGTCCTATATAAATGATCACTTCTGCCTCTCCAGCCGTCACCCCTCACCTCCATTTCACACTTGAGCTCCTTAAATATTCTTCCTATCCCAGTGCTACAGCTTACTCTCTAATGCCCTCCTGGATCCTCTGAAATCTGACTTCTGCCCATTCCACTTAACAAGATGGCCTTCTTTGACCAAGTCCCAGACTTCTTCTCCATTATCCCCTTCCACTGCCCTTCTCATCCACTTCTCTCTCTCTTCCCTGGATTTTGTACTTCTGTACTAAATACTCTGACTGAACATTTTTCCACTGGACAATGCTGATTCACTGAAAGCTAAATGTTTTGCATAAATAATGATTTCAACAAAAGTTTATTTTAAAAGAAAGATTGAAAAAAGCATGTCAATAAAGTCAAAACATTCTGTTTCAACCTTAGCCTTTTTGGAAGGAAACATTTTGATTTTCCATTTAGAAATGACTTTTCATTATAATTGTTTTTATGATGTTATGTCATGTTAATACAATGTAATATAATGTAATGTAATATAATTAATTCAGTTACAATCAGAATGAAACATTTTGATTTTATTGAAATGAAACATTTTGATTGACCAAAAATTGAATTTTCCCTCCAGAATTTGTTTTGCAGAAATTTTTTTGCTTTTTGTGTCTACAAATATTTGAACTCATCGCATTCCCTCCAGAACAAAAAGTCTGGTTCCCACCTGGTGCTAGCTGCATCTTTAGTGTATTCCTCCAAGTCTTTTCTTGTTTATTGCAGTCTTTGGTATATGGGTCAGTTCTAGCTTTACAGCTACAACCATAGAGCTACAACCTTGAAACTTTGGTCAGCCACATGCAAGGCCTGCCATCCTTTTTTTAAATTTGTGTGATTTGCTTTGCCACTATCAAAGCACTCACCGGCTACCAAACTGAAACATGTACACAAAAGATTTTAGTATTCCATCATTTGAATAAGTGCTGCAAGTAGAGAAGATTCTGTGTTAGGAGATCTTTGCGAAGGCTGTGGAACAGTGGAAGACATACCTGAAATAGAAAAAAAGGGCAAGGATTTCACTGACTGGACTTGTTTACACAGAAGATTCAAGACTGTTACATCCAGGTGGTTTTTGTTTGTTTGTTTTGGGGGGGAGTGTAATACAAATTACTGAACTTTGAAAGACTGGCATATGTTGCAGATATGATGTGTATGTTATGTTACCAATATGATGTCAAACGGGTGGAGAGCAGAGGGTGAGGGATTTTTTGTACCTTTTTATGTTTATTGTTGTTCATATATATGAAAAGACAAATAAAGAGTCACAAAAAAATATACAACACTTAGCAAACAAGAAAAACTTTCAAAATTAATTCATTTGTAGACTGGGCTAAATACCATAAAGACCTTTTTCTAGTTATCAGATTGATGCTAGTACCTGCAGGAAAAATGCTGATACCATCTGTGAATTTTTAGTAGTGATGTGACAAATGCATTTTTTATTCATCAGGTACAGAGGAAAGGGTATAAGTATCCTCTGGAAACTGAATATGAATCCCCAGTACAGGTGGATGTGTTGGAAAGTAGCTAGACATCAGGAAAAAGTTGAACAACTCATAGGTTAAAATGTATTTGAATAAACTATTTGGTAAATATTTGCTGTACAAATAATGAATATACAGTAATACATACATATGTCGAAATCAGGCTTGATTTGCCAGCAAAATAGGAGGCTACTATGAATGTTATTTACAGTGAATATTATTTCCAATGAAAAATTGAAGCTTTAGTAAATATGAAGTATAACCATCTCAACTGGATCTGGAAAGCCTCTCTCTATTATGTTATTGCACACTGTGATCTTTACATAGTGAGGTTTTTCACGTGTTATTTGTCTTGTCATATTTGTGACTAGTCACATCGTCAAGTAACATCTTTGCTCATTTCCCCCCTAAACAGGTGGATTCCCCTTTAGCATACTATTGTCTCTTCATTTCATTTGAAGAGTTTTGCTTCCATAGCCAATATTTAATGTGAATTTGCTAAAGGTTAACATTTTCTGAAGTGCCCATGTCACACTTTCAAAAGAGATTCAGGCACTTTGGAACCTAGGAGCCAGATTTTGAAAGATATTAAGGCAATGGGACTTAGGTCCCTAGGTGCTTTTTAAAATCCCACTGGGTGCCTATCTGCATCTTTAGGCACCTAAATACCTTAAATCTGGCCCTAAATCTCTATGACTTTCAATGACAGACTATTAAGTGCATGAATCATTTTTTTTAAAAAGACTTAGGCTCCTTAGGTACTCTTGAAAGGTTTACCCTAAAGTTTAGTATTTCTATACTCTGTAGCATCATTGTTCCTCCATCATTCTTCAATGTGAAATTGATATACTCATGGTATGATACAGACAGAGGATTCTGTATTGGGTTACAAGGAAGTGGGAAAGTTCTGTATCTGATACATTGTGAAGGAAACAGCTTAAAAGCAACTTTAATGATAATTCATAGTTTTCTGTTGGCTCATTAGCTCTAACAGTGCAGAATACTACACTGCCCTAATCAGTACAGCTGTAGATTAGACATTAGGCGTTTGGAATTGGGTTTCTTGACACCTGTTACAGCGAGAGCCTGCCTTCTTACATTGCCTTGGACCACTGGAAAAAATAACAACCACAGCACATTTAATTTCACTGGCATATAAATATAAGGAATGAATCACTTACAATTACTTTTGGATTCTCATTAATAAATTTAATAATCTCTTTAGAAGTCTTTGGCAAAACATCCAGTGAGAACTGAGGGATTAGAGGCTTTAGATTTTAATGAGAATTGGTTGTTTGTGGTATCTCATTTTGTCACAATCCATTGTCAAAAGAATGTGCATTCAAATGTCTGTGCTTTGACTCACAAAACTGAAGTATTTGCATCATTCATATTGTCTAATTCTGTGAACTGTACTAGTCATATTACATGCATACATTTGATTTCATTAGCCATTGTTTAATTTCTTTCCCTTGTTTATAGGCACTGCAGATTTTTAGGAAGGAATGCAATGCCCAGCTGTTCAAAATAAAAAATAATGAAAAGATCAAAGTAGTACAGCTTGCCAGTATATTGCACAAACTATGTTAGGTATTTACATGTTTGATACCTTATTCTCATGACAGAGAGTTGCAAGAACAGAAAGTGGCATAACATCAATCTAGTTTTGTTACAAATAGTAATAAAAAGGGGAATTGGTGTAAATGCATCTATTTTCATTACAATCTCAAGATAGTAATGTCTAGGTCCTCTTCAGATGCAATAGCGAAAGGACCTTTGAAATGCTAGTGTATTCTTCTGTTAGTCACAAAGGTACTGTACACAGTAATTTGTTTCCTTCAGAGATGGCTATGCTATTAGGCCGACAGGAACTGATCACGAGGGTACCACTATTGCTGAGATGGGGTCATGTAGAGTGGAAATAAGAGATCTATAACCCTTGATTCCCCCCCCCACCTCCCTCTTTATTTCGATTCCTTAACAATGCATGGTTGGCAGACAAAAACAATGGAAAGTTCCAAGCTCTTTTGTTTGGCTTCGGAAAAACTCAAGACAGCTCGGTTTTGTTTTTACCTAAAACTATGTCTGGGTTTCAAGTAAAAGGAGCTACTTTAAGTTTGCAAGCCTGTGAAACTCTGAAAAAAAAGCCATTGTTGCCCATCTATGATTGAAGCAACAATGAGCAATACAACTTCTCATCGTTTGTTATAATAAAACTAAGTCATGTTTAATTTTAGTAGGCTAAGGATGGATGGATAATGTATTTTTCAAAAAACTGTGTAGTATTTTATGTGTAATTATTATACTACTACTTAAAAAAATCAAGATAGTAATATATTAGAAGTCCTGTATCATGGAAATGACAGTAAGAGAAAGAATCACAGATTTCAATGACAGTCATCTATGCAAACTCAGGTGCTCAGCAGTGCTGATGCATCCCTTGACATCCTTTATGGAACTGTTAATGTTTTACTGTGATGGGAAGTTGAATTACTTGTGAAATTAAAAGCAGTAAATTCAAGACCCCTAAAAACAAATAACTGGAATTTAAATATATACTTTAAGTTAAGATTGGCAGAGTCAATTTCTATGTTTTACATATACCTGAACGTGAACCAGTAGCACGTATCTGAACACCTCTCAGACTTTGAGGTGGTTTTAGAATCTGATCCTGGATCAAATTTACTATCTTGAAAAATACAGATAATTGTACAATTGACTTCACAGGCTAGAATAGAAGTGGCTGTATATCAGAATTATGTTTTATGTTTAATCACAAATTGTGAATCTTTCAGCACTCAGTATATTAATTGATTCAAATTCACTCAAACAGGATTCATATTTGCTCCAAACTTGGTCTGTTTTATCATGATCATTATTAATAATTTTTTCATCACAATTAAGAATGGCATGTATTATAGAATGAAGGGAAGACATGGGACAAAATCCTGGCTCCATTGAAGTCAGTGGCATAACTCCCTTGATGTCCGTAGGTCCAGAATTTCACCCATGCCTTGTTCTTAAAATTTTACAATCTTAGGTTATACTTCTGTGGTCCATCCCATGTTGGACAGTTCCCTGCACATGTGCAGAGCTCTCTGACTCCTGGGGCTCTTTGCAATCATAAGAACCTGTCTGCTTGGAGCAGATATTAGGATAGGTGTTTAATTTTGGACATTATACAAACAAGTGAGGTTATCAAACACTAAAGAGGGGATGTGATGAGAAAGAATAAGTGTTAATGTAATATGACTGTGCAGTACTCATTTAAGTCCTATGATTCAATAGTTTGTGAAAATTAGCAGAACTTTCAACAATCTTACTCTCAATTTTACATTTGTAACAAAACCCAGAACCAGGTTAAAGTCATTTGACTCTTCCTTGCAACCATTAAGCACAGCTCTAAATATTGATATAGCTTTCTAGAAAGACTAGGCTCCAAATTTTAAATTATAACCAGGTATTTTTAAATGGTATGCCTGGGGGAAAATACTTTAGTCTGATTATCTTCATTTAACCCTAAAATGATTAGGCCTTATTACATCTGATGAGCTCTCATTGTTCAAGGGTTCTTTACATTTTGGTTGAAAGAACCCATGGTTATGCTGCTAAGAAGATAAAAAAATATTCATAATAGGCAGCTCTGATGAAAAAGTCATATAATAGGATAGCTGTAGACTGAATTATGAGCTTTCTTCCTTTTTCTTTTCCATGCTTTCCCTTCTTTTAAAAGAAGAAGGACCAGCCATAAGCTTCGTTCTTAAAGGGGAACAAGAACACCAACAAATAGAGAGCAATGGCATATCAGTTTATGTGAATGTTCATTGCAGGACGTCTCAACCTGGAAGTTGAGTACAGTTGTTAGAGGGTCAGGATCACACTGCTATTCCAGTATTCCTGAATGGCAACAATGTCTTGGCTAGATCCGGGGAATTACTGGGGGCTTCCCAGTGTGGAAAAGTTCAAGAACACATGGTTTATCGCCAAGTGCATATTTTTATTTTTGAAGGCTGTGGAATGATGCCATATTCTGTCTTCTTTCAAAGCAACAATAAGCATAGTTAGGGGAACCCCACTGGAATGAGCCCTATGAGACTAGAGAATAGCAGGGAAAACATCCTTGAACACAGTTGGGGAGGAGGAATGAGGTGTTCCTATGCAAGACAGGATATAACTGGAGGAGGTGGTGGGAGTGTCCATCTTCTCCGGGGGGAGCTGGAGAGGAATGGACTCCTTTATCTCATATGAGACCTAGGAACAACCGCAGGAGGTGAGACTTCAAGTAGCAGAAGATTGGGTGGGAGCAGTAGGACAGGAGGTATAGAATTATACCATGCAGGAAGTAAGCTCTCCTTATAACTTGTAGTGTTAGCAGCAGAAGCACTGCTGACAGCATGCAGTGATTAGGGACAATCCCTATACATTCATTTTTTTCCTGCATTTGGAGGCAGAAGTACTTTTACACTTTTTTCTTCATTTTTGTATGAAGATTTTAAAAGACTATGGGCCAAATTTTGCCATTGGATTTGCGCGCCGTCTCTCATCAACTTCAATGGAAACTGCATGCATGCATCTGAGGGTAGAATTTGGCCTGGTGTATGGTTTTGATTCAATGTCTCTTCATTAACGTTCAAAAACCTTAAAGATTATTTGGATTTAATGCATGAAAGGAAAAACAATATCTGAAAAAGGATAAGGAACAATTATTCTCTGTTTCAAGAGTGAACTGCCTTAAGTGAGCAGAAATCAGTCACAGAAGGCTGCTTGCTTCACTTATTTTTCTAACTGCTCTAGGCAAATAAAGATTAAGCCATTCTTTTATCAGGCAGGCCCTTTCCCCACTATAAAGATATAATCAATCTAAACCAAAGGCAACTTGCAGATGTATAGAGGTTTTTTGCAGGTTTCAATGCTACCTAAAGACATAAATGTTTAGGGTTAATTTTGGTTTGGCCTTAACTATAACTTATAGAGCAAAAATGCAGGTCAAAGCCAAACACCTGAAAGAAGCCAAACATTTTAATAATAATTTGCATTTGTATAAATGACATCTATTGCAAAAAACACGTTGAAAGTAATGCAACATTGTAAAATTTTGGCATCTACTGTACAAGATAGTTTATTTTGCTCAACAAAAGATTAAAATGATGATGGATAAAATCAACCTTTTTCTCATTGCACCATTTCAACCCTTTTTATGTTTAATCTTGAATCCTTTTTTAAACCAGATTATGGCTTAGAGATGTGCCAGAAAAGTTCAGGTATCCTAGGTTGCTTGTAGAGATTAGCAACATTTATTCCAATATAAACTCTCATCCCTTTTCTCCCCACTTCTAATAAAGTGGACCTTAAATCTGAACCACCTCAGGTTTTGTTCTGCAAAGCACTATTGATGTTATATTTCAAAACCCAACTCAAAAATCACATGCACCTCAGTTTATCCATAATAGAGGGGACAAAAATAAAACCTTTTTTTCCTGAACTTGGAAAAAAATCTGAGTGTCTTCAGTCTTTGGTGATCAGAATAAAAAGGAATGTAGACTCAAATTACCAATGGTCTGAGTTTAAAAAAAGCAAAACTTGGCCTCTTTTCCACCTTTCTAGCCATTTTTGTGGTTATTTAAGTGTTACTAGACCTTAGTTGTGTACATTTTTTTAAAAAGAAAGCTACATGGAGGCACAGAACCAAGAATGGTCCTAGGGTCCAATGGAGGCTTTTCTTTAAATAAAAAAAAGTTTACTTCAATCTTATATCAAGAGCTGCTGATGGTTCTGTTCAAAGCAAAGCAGCCATTAAAATGGATATGACCATAAGAGAAGTGGAGATATATCAGAGCCTAGTACTTTTACGCCGGCATCAGGTTACCTCACTACCCTGGCTATACTTTCTACTTTGTACTTTACACCTTTTTTAACTTTTCCCATTTTTTGCGGTTCTTACTTAGTTTTGAAGTTAGTGGGAGTTTGTCTGAGTAAGAGTTAGTAAAACTGGAGGGCCCACCTGAGCATGCAAGATCTGCACATAGCAGGAACATCACAATGTGCAAATATTTCCCTCCCATGCACGGGGTTGGGCATGTCAATGACTTCCATAGTAGTGTTCTCCCTTTCCCCACAGAGCCATGGAAGGTTCATTGTAGTTGGACTGGGTTTAATGGGAAGGAATGGGCAAGCTGGAGGTGGCGGGAGACAGAGCGACATAAATTGACCTCTCTCCCCCTCTAGCTCCATGCAGATTCCCCTAGAAATATGATATAGCCTGGGATTTGGATTTTCATGTACCCATCTTATGAAGAGGGGGCCTCAAGGGCTCTTTCCAGCTGGAGAAGTCTCACTCCCAGGGAGCAGGGGTCTACCAGCAACGCGGAGCCAGCACAGAGGCCCAGAGCCTCTGCATGGATCTTCCTGTTTCATTTTGTCTTGACATTTCCAAACTAATTCCTATTTTGCGTTAGAACAAATATAATGAATCTTATTTGGGTGACTTTAACACATTTTAAAGGACCAGTCACAGGCGCGGTTGCTGTCCTTGGAAAAGCTCAGGGATTGCTTCCTCGGTGCCCGCACTAGACCCATCTAGACTAGGAAAAGAAAGGAGGTGTTTGTTTGAAACATGTTAGCCAGGGCTTAGAGAGGGTTTAACACATTTTAAAGGTGTTAGGAGCCTACAATTGGCCAGCTAATACTTTAAAAGAACCAAAAGCAAAAGCCACCTTTTTTCAAAGTTGAGATAAGGCCACAGAGGCCACATCACTCCAGGGGTGATGAGGAGGACACAGCTCACAGCCCAATCCCCATCCATACAGGGGCGGGAGGGAAGATGCACTCTGGGCAGAAAAGATCTTGGGGAAGGATTATATTTCCCTGAGGCACAATCCCTCCCAGTAATTCCCTGAAGGAGGAGCAGCTCCACACTGTTCCCAACACTGGCCTCTTGCCATATTCACCCAGCTCAAACCAAAATGCATGCCCAATATGATAGCATTTGAAAAAAAGCACAGGATCCCAAAGACTGGCATTTTGGACAATCTCATTTCATTTTAAGTTCAATGTTTTCATTTTGTTTGGTACACACTGAACTCAATGTGTTATACAATCCAACACATTGGTAAACACTTTAAATATTGAACTATTCCTGATAGATATAAATATTACAGTTGAATTCATAATTGGAACACTACTTTTAACACTTTCTGTGTTTAGTTTTGTTGTATGTTGGAAATCATCTTGCTAATGCTAAACCAAGGTGAAGCTAAAAGATCATGTGTTTCCTGCAGTGATTATAGCAATAGAGAGATTTGGCTTTTCTTTTGTAGAAAATGCTGTGAATTTTTAATTATTCCTCAAAAAAAAAGTTAAGTGAATTAAAACAGTTATGGATAAGCTATTTTTCATACAAAAAGGCTAGCATTCAGCAGCCCATATTCATTAACACACCAGCATTTTGCATTTAATTATTGCATTTCATTCACACAGCAGATAAAGATGGTAAATTAGTTCAATTGCAGATGAGAACTCTGAGCCTACTAGATGCTGATTTGTCTGTCAGCATCCAGGAACTTGCAGCATAAGACACAGCTGCCCTAACCGTACTTTGTCATGTAGAATAGAACATCAGTATACATATGTGTCAGTCTGCTGGTATGAAAAATGCCCCTTCCCTTTCCCTCCGAGTGTGTCCCACTTCGCTTGCCTCAACTTTCTATGGTTACTTCAATTGCCAACACTTAAAGACAAATTGGCAATGCAGAAAGGTGTGACAATGCAAAGACAATGCTTAATGGCAATGAGTTTTGAAAAGGCTTGTAATATAGGTTTTGAAATCTAAGAGAAGAGAATATTCCCCTAGGATGTATGCAACTGGCAGGTGTGAGTGGCGATCTGGGCTATCTTTCTTCCCAGTTGTTACCTGCACACATATTAACACAGTCACTGACTATATTTCCACCTAATTATGGGGAGTATGGGGAATCTTTCTGGGGAAATTATGCTGTTAAGTGTGATGCACCTGCTGAGACTCTAACTTTATCCAGGAAGTGCTGGTATGTGCTTCTTATTGCCTGTTGACTCAATGAATGTGAGACAGAGACATTGAACAAGAAAACACAAATGGTAACTTAAGGGGAATATACCTTGGCTGTTAATTTAGGAAATCAAAAGGTAACTGTAGAAACACTGAGCTAGAAATCTTTGATGCTCTCATTATTACAAGGTTTTTAATTTTATCCAGGTGGCTTGTATTCAACCTGACAAGTCATGTAGTGATTAAAAATTGGAATGCTGCAACAACAGTGTTAGAATTAGGATCAGTGACTAGTTTAACTCTCCCTGACAAGGAAAGCCTGGCAAATGACTCGGTTCCAGCCAGTAGGGAATCTTCAGCCTGACTGCACACTACCAATGAGTACTGACAAGTCCCATCAAGACAGCAAACGTGGGTCTAGCAGATGCACTTACAAAAGTTTCCACTTCTTGCCTTCCTTACTTCTCTGCAGTTTGTTGTTGGACCATGTAGGAAACTGCGTTTTGAAGCTTCAGGATGTAGATTACAGGAAGATATTAGAGAATTTGAAAAGGTATTTTAAATGAGCCTATTCTGGAAATAAATAAACAGATTTTTGAACAGGGTTCCCCCTACTCACTCCTATACTTGCAGAACAGATGTCTTTGCCTGATGCGTTTCAAACTTGTGTGGCTTAATATATATTCGTCATGCATCCGACAAAGTGGGCATTCACCCACGAAAGCTCATGCTCCAAAACGTCTGTTAGTGTATAAGGTGCCACAAGACTCTTTGCTGCTTTTACAGATCCAAACTAACACGGCTACCCCTCTGATACTTAATATATATGTTATCTCATGACTGATTTTCTGTATCCTGGGAAAGCATCTCACTAGACACCCAAGAGATAAAAAACAAGTGACATTTTGAAATAAACAAGCTCTAGAGGTGGTACAATTAACACTCATTCTGTCATCCTGCATGTAAGGCAGAGCCTCAGACCAGCAAAAGATATTTAAAATAAAGGATCTACTGGTCCACTGCCTAAACCCAATGTTTTAGGTTCATAATGAAGAAACTAAGAGGCAAATAATACCCTCCTGCTGCTAAGGAGATTTCCTTGTGTGGAGCGGGGAGTGGAGGCAGAGTTTGGGCAGCCATGGCACGGGCTTTGTACTCCTCATGCAAAATGGAGTTGGATTTTATGGCAGTTCACCATAAGCCATTGTGCTGCAATGTTTATGGCAAGTGGGGGAAACAGATCTTCCTGAGCTCTTGTCACCCCGTTCTGGGGACGTGGAGGCTGGTCCAATCTTTTGGCTAATGTGTTGGCCTCAGAGCAGCTCTGCTACAGCTCTGGGTCTATTGGGGAAGGATTATTTCCCTCCGAGGTCTGCTGCAGATACCTTCTGCTCAGCCCACTTGCATGGCAGTAAGATCTTAGCCTAGGCAGAACCAGGAAGCATGCACTGATAACGTATCCTGGTTAGAAAATGTCAAAAAAAAGGGAAATTTTGACCAAAAAATTGAAACAAAATTGTGAGAAAATGTTGGCCCTTTGTTGAAATATGCTCTGTCACATAAACGATGGCATGTTACGGATCTGTAAAAAAATAAAAACAAAATGCTGAGTAAAGAGTACCCCATGATGGGAGACAAAACCCTGTTAGCCAGTAATTTAAATGTTTTTGGATGGTCTAATGCACTGAAGCTCTAGTCTTCACATCCCTGTTTCCTATGATTTCGGAGTAGGAAGCAACAGGACTGATGCAGAGGAGAACTGCAGAAGTGTCTCATGGAGTTTTAAATACAAATTAAGAAACCAAAGGCCAGATAACAGCTGCCACTGAGCTAAGATGGGAGGAGAAGAGTCAAAGAAGAGATAGGAGAGGACTGCTGGAGGGGGTCTCTTGGTGGCTGAGTATTATACAACTGAGGATACAGGGGTATAGTAATGTTCCCCATTGTGCTAGAAACAGAGCATGTGAAATGACTGGTAGGCTGCAATGTTGTGCTACTATGACCCCTCTCAGATTAGTTATATACCCTTTTAAAAACCCCTCACAGCTCAGAGATCATAAATCAGCAGCTTGAATGGAAGAGGTCAGTCTTAATGCATTAAAAAAAAGCAGTCTAGAAGAAGTCACTTTTAGGTTGCCACCTCATATGACAGAAATGTGCAGGTCACCACCAACCAATCTTCAGAGTCTCACCTTGGAGCGAAAGAACGTAAGTGAAACCCTGGGCACATGTAATCTGAATGCTGATCACAAAAATAATTAAATAAAAATTAAGAAATTGTGGGTAACACCAAAAGCAGGAGAGCTGGAATGAAACAAAAAGGTGCCCACAGATCTTCAAAACTCTGGGATTCAAATCACATCTCTGTAACCCCACTTCTAGCATTCATTGTTTGCAGAAATCCTTCATGTGAAAAACTCGGGAATGGTGAGGGAAGAAGTCTTGAAAGGCTTGAGAGCGAGTCTTCATAGCCTTTCTCTTTCCCACTTCTATTTTATTATTGGGTGAAAATGGTGAATAATGATGCCAATATAGGGAGTTACAAGTATATGCAGAGTCTTAGGGCAAAGTTCTTCTGCCTTTTCTTAGGCTTAGCAGTACCTTGCTCTGTGAGCAGTCCTGCTGCAGTCAGAGTGGGAATACTCAGCCTTGGATATGACGTGGTTCGTAATTTAAAATGTAAAAAGTCTCAGCAAGTGAGGTTTTTACAGACTGTTCTGCATGTTGCCCTTGTTTGTGTTCCATTTTCAGCTTATTTTAAAACATAACTGAGCCAACTGAATTTTAAATACTCTCCATTATCATTGCAACAATTCAGATTTCAGGAAAATGGCTATCCATTATTCCATCAACAGATTCACTTGAGTGCTAGAGGGGAATTGGGTATAAGAAGCCCTATTCAAAAGGTTTTGGCCCTGAATCCATGTAGTATTTAGACTGTGAAAAGTCTGCATGACAGTCTACCCTCCTCGTTAGATGGTATTTTTAACCATTTCCTACTACAGTGTAAATCACTGCTATGGACAATCTGGCCCATTATTTCTATTGTTCCAGGCTACGCCTAGGTAATGAATTAAAGAGATTTGTTGCAAGGATAGGTTCCTGGGTTAGTGTTTTTGCTGTGTGGTGTGTGGTTGCTGGTGAGTGTTTGCTGCAGGTTGGGGGCCTGTCTGTAAGTGCTATCCTTGTAACAAAGCCCGTTGCCAACTCTGTCCACATATCTATTCAAGGGACACTATCATAGGACCTAATCACATCAGCCATACCATCAGAGGCTCATTCTACCATCACATCTACCAATGTGATATATGCCATCATGTGCCAGAAATGCCCCTCTGCCATGTCCATTGGCCAAACTGGACAGTCTCTATGCAAAAGAATAAAGGGACACAAATCAGACATCAAGAATTATAACATTCAAAAACCAACAGAGAACACTTCAACCTCCCTGGTCACTCAGTTACAGACCTAAAAGTCACAATTCTTCAACAAAAAAAACTTCAAAAACAGACTCCAACAAGAAACTGCAGAACTGGAATTAATTTGCAAAATTGACACCATTAAATTAGGCTTGAATAAGGACTGGGAGTGGATGGGTCATTATACAAAGTAAAAATTATTTCCCCATGCTAATTTTCCCCCTACTACTACTCACACCTTCTTGTCAACTGTTTGAAATGGGCCATCCTGATTATCACTACAAACGTTTTTTTTTCTCCTGCTGATAATAGTCCACCTTAATTGATTAGTCTCTTTAGAGTTGGTATGGCAACCCCCATTTTTTCATGTTCTCTCTCTCTCTATATATATCTTCCTACTGTATTTTCCACTGCATGCATCTGATGAAGTGGGCTTTAGCCCACGAAAGCTTATGCCCACATAAATGTGTTAGTCTCTAAGGTGCCACAAGTACTCCTGTTCTTTTTGCTGATACAGACTAACACAGCTACCACTCTGAAACCTGAACCTTCTGTGTGGCTGCATGAGGCCATCACAGTCTGGCCCTAGGAATTAATACTCTGAGCTGGCTTGTGCTTCATATACAGAACATTCTTCATGGTCTAACCTACCTTGGCCCTGAACCTTATGCATGTATTTAACTGTAAGAATGTGACTAGTCTTGTGCTGGCCATATTTTTTATAGGAACACAAGTCCATTGCTATGTCATTTATGGACTGCAGGGGAAAAAATAATCATGATTTGTCACAGGTTTGAAAGTACCATGAATGAAATCCTGGCTCTCTTGAAATTAATGGCAAAATTCCATTGAGTTCAATGGAGCTAGGATTTCATCCCATATTTTTACCTAAGTATGAAAGACAAAATTACATAATTAATTTGGCTGTAATTTTGGGGGGATGTTTTTAAAATTGTAAATGTGAATTCAAATCTCCATAAGGAAAGTGTCATATCTGAAAAGCATCTATAAAAGAAATCACAATGCACATTTTGAGGCAAGTCAAAGACTTTTTTCTTCTATCAAGCACTGACCAATCAAGAAAGAGTTAAACAAAACTTTGGAAGGTATATTAGTCATAGTGGTAATCTCTTTATATATCAGTGGGTCAATAGTTCAGTAAAAGAAGGAACTATAACTTGAGTAGACACTAATTAAAAGAATCAATTCTTATCCTACTACATATGTCCAGTCATATTAACACATTTCTGGATTTCTTACTCAGTGGACTAGTCAAGATTAAAGGATTTGCTAATATGGATGAACTGAGTATGCTTCCAAACTGACTGAGTAGATTTGTGAACAAATTAGTTCATTTAAAATTGACAGTGAAAGATTGATTTTGCACAGACTGAGTTACCTAACGTATTCATCATTCCCTCTGCTTCCATGCACAAGACAGATCTGCTTCTTTTTCCTTCTGATTGTAGTAGGACTGCTTACTGAGCACCTTTATTTTACAGTCATGATTGCAGCCTGTCATGCTTTTCATTTCGATATATTTTAGCCTCCATAGTAAGAGCTTCAGAAATAACTTCTTTAAAAGACTCAGCATAATGACTCATTACATGAGTTGCTCAATTCAACTATAGTACTTTAAATTAGAATGGAGGGTGGAAATTGCTAATTACACAAAAAAAGATCAAATTACTCTCAGGGACCATTTGATTCATTATTAAGATTGTTTGTGGGGATATGGATGTTTGTAAACATGGGGTTATGTCACCACTTACAGTGGTTACTATTTACATGTCAGCATTTGCCAACAGTTATCATTGAATGAAATCTGAGACATCGGTGTTTTCACAAACAGACTAGATGTAGGTTCCCAAACTGTGATCTGTGGACACTTGCTGGTGGTCCCTGGAGAACTGACTAGTCAGATAGGGCTTGATTTCAGCTGCTAAATTCCTTTAAATTGCTAAAACAACTCCAAATGCTCTCCTAATATTTCTTTTCCATAGTAACATTTCCTTGGATATTATGTGAATGGAAAGAGACCTGGCCCACAGAGTGGTGAAGGATTGGAAAGGATGATTCAGCAGATGACCTCTCTATTATTAAAATACGGATCATTATTTAACCATTCTGACATCTTGCTTTTGATTCACATGGAATCACACCCAGGAGCTTAGCTTGAAGTTTACAGTATGGGGGTGAATTAAACCCAAAGTATATACCATAACAATCAAGTTTGGCCATGTGTTAAGTTGAAGCCATGTGAAGTTGCTGAGATTCACCTACTTTCAACTCATAACCTAAAACCATTCCTGGAACCTATGGAGAAGGTGAATTTTCACTCCACATATGGCTCATGTTCATTAGAAAATCAGCAGGGGTTCACTTGACAGGATCCAAAATCTCATTGAACCTGGCCTGAGTTTCATGTTTGTAATGAAACCTGAAACCAGATACACTTCACCTAGAAGCAGGAAGGTTTCCAAAAGATACAGGATAGTATGCCTTAACAATTTGTCTAGATGAAGGTGTTAATACTCTGTATGAAATTAGATCAAATTTTGATTTAGTTTTATTGGAGGAGTGGTTTATGCCAAAACTAACAAGGAGGGAGAATAAAATACAGAAAAGATGGCAATTCTACTGGCAGATTATAGTTTGTAGCTATGACGTCGGTGAAGTGGAATAATTCTAAGAGCTCCCAATGATAATAGTTCTTTTTTACATTTAAAATCTGCTCACTGATTATGACATTTTTGAAGGATATTGTTAACTGCTCCTGCGTCGTGAGCATGTACATTTGTACACACAGCTCCATAACTATAGACACAAATTTAGTAATTGCACATTTGCACTCACTAGCTTCCTATTTGTGCACATTTTGGTGCACACAAATGCCAATCAATGCACGTCTTTGGGCATGTGACTAGTGATCCTCACAAATATTGTAGATACCAATACCATTAAGGAGGCTTTTCAAAAATATGTCCCTTAGAGTTTTCATGAACACCTCATGCCCTCTTTTCACAATGTACTGATTATTATATTTCTTGGTTTTAGAATGAATAATTGGGAGCAAATAATGTGACACATTTAACCTATGTTTTCTTCTCTGGATGCAACTTAAGCACAAGCAGCTTATTTGTCTAATGTATATTATTTGTCATTTGAAAATATTTGCTGAATAATTTGGGTGAATAATTCTACAACTGTAACTTATGAATGAGTATATTGCTACAAATATTCAAAGCTAAAATTCAAACTGTGAGAGACATATTACATGATTTTGTTTCTTTTCTCTAAATAGATGAGGGGAACTTGTAAAATCAAGTTCCTGGGGCAAATACTCAGCACAAGCTCTGTGTGAACATCGGCAATATTTGCTTAATTAATATCCACTCTCTCTGAGACTGAGAGCATTCCTGCGAGTAAACTCATTTACTAGAATATTTGTGGAACAAAGACTAACATAACATGAGCATACTCAAAGCAAATTCACATAAAACTTCAACTAAATAGTTGCCGATTTTTTGGTAGCATTAACCTAATTCTATCTATTTTAATTTGCTTATGTTACCGGTGCAATCCATTGAACATATATTGCTTTCAGAACATGCACTCTTCTACAGTCATATTCATCCTAGTCATCCTCAATCCCATAATTTGTATGATGTGTCAGCCACAGCATTATCATTCAACACTTGTTGTCAATCTATGCATCTCTATACTTCCCTATTATGTTACCATCATTATCAATTAGTTTACTGCATTTGTTCATTACTTCTTAATTCCAGTTCTCTTTTCTTTAACTCCACTTCATACCATACATTGCTGTTTCTTTTCTGCTTGAAACACAGTCTCCCTACCCAGTTCTATTGAGCACATATTTTTAATTCTACAGAACTTCTCGCTGTCAAGATGCTCAGTGCTGCGGTATTTGTAATGAATATTAATAGCTAGCTTAGGGTTTTTTTAAATGTAGTAGGGGGAAGCAATGAGAATTCTCTGAACTTTGCTCTGCAGTTGTATGCGAGACCAAGACACAATGAAGATACTCTCCCGGTTCACCTTCAGTGATTGTCTTTCACAGTTCGATTCTGCCATTTCACAAGCCTGTTGGCTCTAGTGTTATGTGCCCTGGAAAATTGTTGTCTGACACCTGTTAATGTATTTCCTCACTTATCTGATTGACAAATTCCCTGCCTTGATCATTGATTTGTATGGAGACACATGAACGTCTGATGAATTCAAACAGAACCCTTCAACACTTTCAGCTAGTTTATCCTGTAGGGGTTTATCTTCAGTGCGTTTTGAGAAGTAATCTACAGCTGTTACCAAATATTTTTATGTGTCAGGATCAGCAGTGAGAAAACAAATATCACCATTCATTTGTGCTGTATCTAGTGTTCGTACCCTGATGACCCCTTAGTAGCACTCTTATTAGTTTACTTGTACTCGATCACACCCTCAAGATATCTTAGATTTTACAGACTACCTCAAATTAGCATATAGCCAAATCTTGCAGTCCTTACTCAGGCAAAACTCCAAGTACATCTAGTACTGAATTCAGCAGCATCCATGGCATAGAGTTCATAGAAGCTGCAAGGGGAATAGAGCATCACAGTAAGCAAAGCAGATCCTAAGGTGGGGGAGCAATTCTCCATGCAGGCCATATAGTGCTTTTGCAACAACCAAACTTCTGTTTCGTCCCACAGACTGCTCAGCCTAACTGCTGCATATGATAGCTGAACACTCGGAAGTGATGTCAGTGGAGCATCTGAACATGTACAGCGGCTCTCTGATGACCTAGTAAAGAGACAGTTTCTTACAATACTGACATGGCCTTGGCCATTCCTTGCCATTTGGCTCTGTAATGCAGGTCAGCAGGGAGAGAAGCCAGTTTTTCTTGGGGCAAAGAAACCTACTTGCCTACTAACCCATAATGCTTGGGGGGAGTGATTCCCTCTCATCTCCAACAAGATATGCATATGTTCTTTTCCTTTGGAAAAAGAATGGGGACTCCTCCATTGCCATGGCATTCCCTCTTGCTGGACCTGCACAGGTGCTACTGAAGCCTTGGACACTCTGCAGTCCTGGAGGGAGTAGAAAGTCAGATTGCCTGTTTAAGAGGGTGGAGTTTTTATTACTTGGGTTCTCTGTTTGTACCTACAACTTCTATTCATAGAGTGAATTCATGAGTCATTGCTTGTGAGAAATTCCTTGACTCAGTACCATAGCAATATAAGGTGAGTTCCCAAAAGCATAGTTCCCTTGGCAGACTGATTACACCCAATTGTACAGCCCAAGGTATGGCCTTAGGTTCCCGCCAGGAGTTCACAATGAGCTGTGTTTCTCTGGATCACCCCAATCTGGCCCTACTTCTCCACTGGAAGGGCTAAAACAAACCAGCTCCTGTCCAGTTTATTGCAAAATAATAGGGGACTAATTTAGGTAATGACAAACTGTCCCCAGACACACACTTCAGTGCAGAATAACCAAAAATCCACCTGTTTACAAACATTTTCATGAAAAATAAAAATGTTTGCCTCTTCAAAACAGCTGCCACTTCAGTTCAGATGCAAATTAGTGACTATTCTGTTCCATTCTCCCTTTCCCCCTATAGATGGCAAATATTTCTCACTGGGGGGCCTTCAGTAACAGATCTAAACTCCTCACATAAAGCAGCTTTTAATGCCAGTTGAAACCCTTGGCTGTCCTAATTTATCATTATGGAAACTGTTTTGGTTTTATTGAGAGTGGAAGGGTACAGGAGGGGGAGTCAACACTAATTGCATAATAAATGGTGAAACAGCTTTCTGGTGCGATCACAGCCATGAAAATATCAGGGTCTTCTGCTTATTTGTTTCTTGCTTGGAGTATTATTTATATTTGGTGCTCATAAAAGAGAAGGACAACTTGCGGCCCGTGCCACTTCCCGATGCTCTCATTGGCCGCGAATGGTGAACTGAGGCTACTGGGAGCTGCAGGCAGCCGTGGCTGCAGAGGGTCAATGTAAATACTGTCTTGCGGCCGGCTAGCAGATTACCCTGACAGGCCACAGGTTGCCCACCACTAACTTATAGCAAGAACACTAGCTGAACTCAAACATAGTGTGACTACTGGTGTTTTGCAAGATTTCCCACGCTGCCCTGCAAATACTTCTCAGCGCTGATCTGAGTTACCTTGGTTCTTTTAGTCTTGGGCCTTTCTTCATCAGAGACTGCTAGTCAGGAGAAATTCCCTGGTGGCTTTGTGATTTGAAGAAACAGATACTATTCCCAGGTTAGCAAATTCAACCCAACAATATATAATGGGCTTTTTAAAATGTTCACCTGTCTTTTCATTCATTGGTTTGTCAGCCACAGATCCTTTTACAAAGAACCAAACTCAAGTTAAACAATATTACTGATGTTAAGAGTGGCACTTAAAACCTATGGACACTGTTTCCTTTCGGTAAATAACAAAAAATCCATATCCAAATCCAGGAAAAACACTTGCTGAAACCTCAACTCAAGCTGGAACTTTCAACTCACTGGAAATCTGCACACCAGATACCTATTCTTCTGTAACAACAAATAGTCATATGTGATTGGAAAGCCAGATATAT
The DNA here is from genome assembly GCF_016161935.1 of Mauremys reevesii. NCBI lineage: Eukaryota > Metazoa > Chordata > Testudines > Geoemydidae > Mauremys > Mauremys reevesii. Next base: position 28,453,754 of record NC_052631.1, read on the forward strand.
CCCTGCCATCCAGAGACACTTTTTGATATTCACTAGTTGATATTGTCAATGCATTTGAGCTGGGTCAATGGGAAATCCCATGAAGGTACATTTCTAGTATGAGTATTCTGCTACCTTTTATATGTTATTTGAATGTAGAAAAAAACAACCCACTAAAGCATCCTGCTAGTCATGTGATATCATAGGATGATTGTATGCCCCAAACTGTATGACCATTGCAGGCCAGTTGAGGCTTCCTCGACTAGGCAAGTGAATGGTAAACAAATTGGCTACATTCTAAACTCCACAAGGCTGTTGCCGTTGAAAGAGGACGCTAGTATTCATGCTTACCCTCTGAGGGTAGCACTGGGAAGTTAGACATTTTAGATGAAACCCACTTTTTGTATTTATTTTAGAAAATTGTTCATAATTGTATTTTAATAAAACATGATTGTTTTATGTTCCTCTTTGATACATTTTACCTTGTGGGCTAGATCCTCAGTTGATATGAATCTCCTTAGTTATAATTCACACTAGCTGGGGTGCTGGCTGGTCCTGACATTTTAAATTTAAGTTATGAAAAAGTGTTAAAAAATCTAAATATGTTGTACAGTGTTGCTCATCAACTCTAATTTTACAAGCTCCAAAGCATCTAAGCTTTGAGGTGGGAATAAAAACCTTGATATTGCTTTAGTAAACCTAGAAGTCACATTATATGAATATAAATATGCAGTGCATAGACTTTGTTAATGTTTTCATTCTATGAGATTTTTTTCATGTTAAGCAATCTCATCTAAAAATATGGCTCAGTCCTGATCCTTTAAAATTCCACCAGCTCTCAGATATTAGCCTTTCTATACTTTCTATTTATCACTATACTTAGAATTGCTGCAGTGTGATAGCATTATTTCTAAAGACATAAGTAAGCCTGTTATCCACATGAATGAGGAAGCTGCTAACACAGTGAATCTCTCTGAAATGCACAGCCTTGGTATACAGTCAGTGTATTTTTTTCATTGTGTTTATTCCTTTGAGAGGGTTCCACAACATGTGCATTCTTGCTATCAATTGGTTCACTTCCAGTTTATCCTTTTGACACATTTTTGTTTAACTGGTAAGGCAATCATTACACATTGGCATTTGAGAAGTAGGACTTTATTCATTTAATAGCTTCATTCTCTCATCAGATATTCCTTTAATTGGATTTCAGACTAGTTTTCATATAGGATTTGAATAAATGGGAGCATAGGTTTCAACATGTGTATTCCTTTAGCATCTATTTATTTAAGTTGCCCTGCCTCCATTTACTACAGTGTGCATTTTCTCTGGACAGCCAGGTGCAGGCTACCAGGAAAGAGTCCTGGTGCTGATGTTACTGAAGTATGAAGCTACTGGAATATGAAGTTAGTATATTGTACAGGTTCCTGTCTGAGAGGCTATTAGACATTTTCATCATGAGACTTCTGTTTTCATAGATTCATAATTCTGGCAAAACAGTTAACTCTGGGATGACATACAATTTGCAGAGTAAATGATTGGAAATAAAACAGTTTTCTTTATGAGTCAAAACCTTGTTTTTATTACCATGTTTGTGCGTGATACTTGTGGGTAGCTAGATGACTACCCACAGTTATGGTGTTGCAGTCATGGATTGTCCTTTTTTTCTAGTTTCAGTTTTTAACCTTTTAAACCTAAATAGATGTGGGGGCAAAATCCACCTTTAGTTACACTCGCACACCTCCACTGATTTTTGTGACTCTTTAGCACCTGGGATGTCCTCCCGTCTTTTTGCCCTTTGCATGTACTCAGCTGTGTTGGGATTTAAGATGAACAGCAACTAGCATAATTTATTTTTGCTAGCTTGGTTGTTTCCTTTTTTTGGTGTCTCTTTTAATCAAATCTTTCTCCTTTACATACAGTGTTCTGCGTGTAACACTTATGCATGCATTTATTGTTATGAAAACTGAATAAAATGTTAATGAAAAAAATTAGAAAGGAATTCAATTTCCAAAAAAAATATGAGCCAGGACTTAAATATTCAACTCACGTGGTTATCCTTAGGACTCACAGAAACACAGACATACACACACATTACATATTAATATGTGACTAGATACATATTATTTTAAAATTTGTCCACTCATAAATAAATTATCTGGATGGTTTTTAAAATGTCATTTTCACCCAGGCTGATACTTTGTAAGTCAACTTTCAGCCAAGAGTATAGTGTCTTGTCAAAATTGTAAACCTATAAAAATAGAGGGCTTTATTTTATTTCATTAATGTTGCATGATTGTCACTAAGGACAGAATTTGACCCCATATGTTGAGGAAGGATTAGGTCTTCCATGGTTCTGGCTTCAATTAAAACATCATTATTTAGCTGTACATTATGTTTATGAAGAAAAAACATGAAAGAAAGAGACTATGTTCTGAACATTAGGAAATCGAGGCAAATAGAAAGGTTAAAGAAATCTATTTCATAAAATGGCATATAAGCATGTGGAATATGTTACCAAAGACAAGAGAGGTAACTTAGAACATATGTTTGTGAATCAGTATGTTCAAAAGAGAACAAGATGAGTTTCTAGACAAAGAGAGAATAGAGTGTGAGGAATGCAGGAAATTAGAGATGGAAAAAACCAAGAAAGGTCAGTTTTATGAGAATTACTAGCTTTTTAACAGAGCAGGGCTGTGAGCAGGTGGAGATCCCACCCTGCTCTGAACAGCATACACATCAGCCAGCATGTAGTCCAAACTTATCCTGTTCCTGAGGTTTGGCTTTATTGGTAGTTGAAACAACAATAGGACAATTCCTTTGCTTTTCCTAGTGTTTCCCTGTAGAGATATCTATCCCATGTCCTAGTTACCTCTGCCCAGACAGATGCTCCCATCTTCTATATATCTTGCGGGAATGACCAACCAACTCCAAGTCAATAAGGAGAATTTACTCAACAAGCTTTATGGAGAGCCTAAGAGCTGCTAACAGGGTGGATCAATGGAAGAACACTGACTTCCTGTTCCATTCCCCACCAAGCCAATACTAAGATATTATTTTTGTGTTTCCCTGTCCCTGTACAATCCCTCCAGGACACCATTTCAAAGACTCTTATCACTGTCAGAGGCTCCAATTTCCTGCTGCCGGCGGCATTTCCTTTCTGTGCCACAAGCAAGTCTCATGATCTTGAGAGCTCCTGGACTAGAAGAGGGACTGAAAGTGTTCAGAGGCTATCCCCAAGACAACTGGCCAGGGTAAAGATCATAAACCCCCATGACAGGGGGATTACAGCCAAAGGCTACAACTGGAAAACCTCCATCGACATTAAGCTGGATAAGTTTATGGAGGGGATGGTATGATAGGATAACGGGTTTAGTCAATAGGTCAATAATGTGCCACACTGCTAATTAGTACAAAGGGTCAATGTTGCGATATTGTTAGCCTTTTCCAGAGGGTCTGGCTGGAGAGTCTTTCCCACATGCTCGGGGTTCAGCTGATCGCCATATTTGGGGTCGGGAAGGAATTTTCCTCCAGGGTAGATTGGCAGTGGCCCTGGAGGTTTTTCGCCTTCCTCCGAAGCATGGGGCAGGGGTCGCTTGTTGGTGGATTATCTGCTACTTGAAGTCTTTAAATCATGATTTGGAGCATTCAACAGCAGAGTCAAGGGAGAGAATTAGTTCAGGAGTGGGTGGATCGGCTTATGTGGCCTGCATCTTGCAGGAGGTCAGACTAGATGATCATAATGGTCCCTTCTGATCTTGAATTCTATGATTCTATGACAATAATGTCCTGAACAAATTTTGCCATTTGAAGGAGCTCATTTCTAACCAAACCCTCCACATTAATGCCAGGCTCCCTGCTCGCTGCCTGTGCTTATTACACCTCTGAGGAGTTCTGGGGCTCATGGCCTTCTCCAGATACACAGAAATTTTCTGCATGCCCCTGTCGATGGCAAGCAAAAACCGAGTGAGGGAGAGGCAGAGTGTTCCTCTATGTTCTGAGTCCTTTTAGCTCCTTCTTTGGAGTTTCTACATCCTTTAATTTTTCTCCATGATATTCCATCTGACTCACTGTCCATTGTAGAATACATATGTGGTCATTGTGATGTTTCTGGCAATTCCACTTCCAGATACTACTCTGTTTGGTCTGTACCCTTGGTCACTTTGGCCTATTTTATACCCTATTATAAGGGCTACATTTATTTAAAATTATCACATTTATATAGGCATTTAAATAAACCAGACTTTTCTTAGTCATTCCAAATGTTGTGCGTAAATCAGAAACTGCCATTTTGCTTTCTAAACATGGAAATCTGCTTAAAGCAAATCCATGAAAATTTATTATTTTGCCTAACTGTAGAAATTTGATCATTTCCTCTGTAAAAGGAGCTTTATACATCAGAGGCACAAATAGTAACAATTCATCCTGGATCAAAAATACTGAAGAAAATACCAATTTTCACATATGAACACTCACAATTCATAGAAGTAGATTTACACACATCAACCAACTTCTAAGTAAGTGTGCACTGTCCTTTATTCAACTGGTGATGCAACACTGCCTATTCATGTATAACTCTGAAGCACCTGCTCTCAGAGCATTACTGAGTACTGAGAATCCTGCAGGGTTGAGAAGGAATGACTGTTGTTCTGCCCACTTCCACCCCAGGCTTGGCCTCTCTCTTCACTCAGGCTAATCCCTGCAGAGCAGCTTCTACACAGATGAGTGAAAAGGAGCATGCCATAAAGTCACACTCTCCATTCCCTGATCCCTTTGCTAGCTCATTGCTTTTTGCTCTCCTGTATTTACCTATGCAGAGGGAAGCAATAAACCCCAGAATTATATCCCTGCTATTCACTAGCATTGTTGTTCAGTGGGAAATATGCTTGATATATTTACCTACAACATTTGCTGCATTCCTTTAATTGTGTATTGTACCCTATGTATTAGCAGTTCCTTTATACCTCCATTTTGCTTTAGGAACTGTAAGATGGTATATGAGTGTGACTTTTCGTTCAGTGATGATTTCCTGTGTTGTTAAGTGACAGCAGATGGTCTCCCTGAAGTGATATGAGACCTGGTCATGGTCCTACTTGCAGGGGTCAGAGCAGTCAGCTCTTCCCTGCATCAGAACTGTTTCTATCTGGGGAAGTGACGGAAGATCAGGAATTAGATTGCCCAAAAGCAGTCATGCCATCTCCCCATCCCAACACCTGCCAGAATCCACTAGCTATACAGGACCTCCAGCTTTACAGGACCACTGACTATGCAGCACCACCACTCTCTCTGCTCCAGACAACAGGGGTGAGGGGACTCAGCTCTATTTAATGCCTTCTCACACCCAGCACACTACTTTCATTACATTATGTTATTAAGAGTGTATGGTTTCCATCCTGGGGAGTTATTTTATTTTGTGCACATGTCCATTGTGGGTCACCTATGCACTAATTGCTCTCTATTTTCTGTGAGGTGTTACTGCAGAGGTATGAATATAAGGTTTTTATTTTATGTCTCTCTGCAATGCACTCTTTTTTTCTCCAAGTTTCTCATTAAATATATTCTACATTACCAGTCCTTAGAAACTCTATGATATTTAAGCCACTCGTTGTACATAGTACACACATTCATTCCCTGGATTGTGTCCATTCTTGTATAAAATACAGCACTAATCTTAGAAGTCCCTCGCTGTATTTGGTTTCTAGCATCCTCATCCTAGGCACTGTGTTCACACAAATTGCTTTCATCTACAATTGCCTTCCAGATAATCCTGGTTTGACAGGTTCATCTCAGCTTCCTCAAGTTTATATATTCCAATTTGCATGGCACTGCTATACAATATTCACCATGTAAGAAATATCTCATTGATCTTAGTGAGGTAATATAATAATGCAACACCTGATTTATCCTGGAGTGTGTTGTCAGGATGCTAAAGGTTTTCCCTTTAATTGATCAAATGAACTAGAGGATACTGTCATCAGGCCTTATAAGAGTTTGGGTTCATGATCCTGGAATCATTATGCGGGGTCTCAAAGGAAAGCTGTTGTCCCATTGATTATGATAGGATTAACTACATATGTATGTGTTCCATTGTGTCAGTTCTAAGAAACATTTGGCACTGGTAATATACATCTGCAGACACTTACCCAGTAGCCAACCTTTCTAGATCTTCTCACTTTCAAAGAGATTTTCCAAGCCTGATTGTTTGAGTTACAGGGTCATGACAATACTCAGTGATGAGATACTACAGTGACAGGCACATGACAGAAGTAAATTAGAGAACTAGATTAGTCAGAAGGCCCTAAGTAGTGGGTGGCTGCATCTGTGATTGTGTGTTTTCCCATCATTGCAGCTATCATGTTCATGGAATAGGGAGATTTCTGGACTTGTAAATAGTCTGATTTTCTGGTTTTGTGCCTCAGGGTGTGTGTGTATGAAAGAAAGAGAGTTAATCAGAATGATAGTTGTCACAAAACTTTCCCATGATTTGTTGTTGGTGCTGGCATTTCCTTGTAAATGTAATATACTGACTAGCTCTCCAGAAAGAAGAATTAAGATAGTGATCAATACGTATCAGTACTGCTGATCAGTTAAAGAGACAGCTAGCTAACTTGTTAATATCATTGTTGTCTTCAACGTTTCTCTGGAAGGATCTAGTCAACAACACTCCCGAGGCAGTAGTGATTTTGATCACAAATGGTTATGGATAACTATGCTGCTTGATGGGATAGATAAAAAATTCACTCAATACCTTTTCAAATTTTCTCTTCTTTGTAGATTGATCATGAATATTTCAAATTAAAGCTGTGTTGTTTAGTAGTGATTGGTCAGATAAGTTGCCTGGTAATTGGCTCTGATCTGTGATTGAATGAACCCACACACATATCTACCCCAATACCACTAAAATCCCTCATTATGTTCTGGCAGTTTTTGATTCCTGTCCATCATCTCAGCAGCAACTATAGGGCCAGCTGAAATCTTTCTACCACTCTCTATCTTATACCAGCTTCACAGCTTCATTCATATTTAAACCTTATTGTTCTATATCATTCTTCACCAAGTCTATCCAATCAATCCTCAGTCTTCCTCTATTTTTATTTCAATGCAATCTGGTCTATATCACTATGAATGGTATCCTTGTTGGGTCCATTCTTGACATGTGTACAAACCACCACAGTTATCTTTCTTAAATCTTCTCTTGAGCTATTTTCTTATCACTTCTTTTTTTTATTTTCTGCATTCTTGAAACTCTTAGTATTCTTATCAGTCAATATCTTTCATTCACTGCCTTATTCTCATACTCCAGCATTCTGACCCATACAGCCGTATTGGTGTGACAGTTGTCTCATATACACCGATTTTTGTTTTTATTGAAATATCTTTAGCCTTTCAGATCTTGCAGCATTTTCTATATGCAGTAGTGGCTAGTCCAATTCTTCTTTTTTATTTATCTTCCCTATTCCCATTCTTTGATAGTAGTCCTCCAAGGAAAACACATTTTTCTGCTTATTCTGGTTCTTTATATGCAACTTTGATCTTTACCTCTTCCTTTTGTCTTCAAATTGCCATATTTTTGTCTTCTCTGTGATAATCTTCAGACTGAATTTTCTCCTTTCCCAGTGTACCTTGTCAGTTATTTTCTGCAGAACCTCCTTGGTCAATGCTCTAAGGTCAATATTGTCTGTGAATCTAATGTATTCACTGTCCTAGTCTAAGAGTTAAGTACAATAGGTTGACCAGAGAGATAAAACATAAAGGAAAGAGACAGTAACAACTGGATAAGTGAAGAATGTTAAAAAGCTGAAGAATATTTGAAGAGAAATGTGACATGGGATTGTATTGCAAGATAAAAGACTGGATTGTGAACAACCAAAGAATAAGCAATGCGACGAATATTGTGAAGAACTGGACAATGTGCAGAACACAGGAGATGAAACGGTCCTGAAAAAGCTTCCTAGTACAATTGAAGAAGAGCAGATGACAGAACTCTCAAAAGAAAAAATAAAGTTCTCAATAGAAAATTTGAAAAAGGGAAAGGCACTGGGAAGAGACAACATAACTGCAGAGCTGCGGCATGCAGGCAAGGGACACTTGGTAAAGGTGATTCAATAAGATTTACAAACAAAAGCAAGTACAGAATTAAAAAAGACCAATCTATGAAAGAGGAGATGAGAGAGAGTGGAATCAGCTTATTGAGTGTGCCTGGAAAAGCATTCATGAAGACGGAGGAGAATGAAGAGGTCTATGGAAGTGGCACTTGCAGAGGAACAGGCTGGATTTAGATCAGGACAAAGTACAATAAATCAGGTATTTGTGATAAGACAGATATCAGAGAAGTATATGGAACACAACCAAACCCGCTACAATTTATATAATAATGGAGATACCCTATCTCCTAGAATGGACCTTGAGTCCAGCCCCCTGCCTTCACTAGCAGGACCAAGTACTGATTTTTGCCCCAGATCTCTAAGTGGCCCCCTCAACAATTGAACTCACAACCCGGGGTTTAGCAGGTCAATGCTCAACCCATTGAGCTATCCTTCCCCCTCCAATAATTTTATAGGCTTCAAACAGGCTTTGAATAGCATCAGACAGAAAGCGGTATGGGAAGTTTTGCGAATGTATGACATCCCCAAGAAATGGATCAAGCTGATACAAAACATCTATAGCAAGTTGATGAATGTGGTGAGAGTAGACAAGAAGTTGATGGGATGGTTGTGGATGCTCCAAGGGGTGAGACAAGGATACATGCTATTGCCAGGTTTGTTCCGCTAGCAGTAATGGCTGTACATGAAGAGGTAAAATGGAAGGGGTCATGTTACGTTCTGGCAATAATAATGCCAAATCAACTTGTGCTTGCATATTAAAACCATGTTTTTTCATGAATACTTTTACATACCTCTTTGAAATTTGCTTTCTGAAGACATTTGTGCAAATAAAACTCAATAGCTTAATTATTCACATAATGTAAATGCGGATGGGGAGTGAGCATTGTTGAAGTAAATTCATTAAAAAAATTTGAACACATATTTGTGAGAAATGTTTTTCAATATTCACATGACTCTTCGTCATCTATTCCACGGTCCATGGAACACAGTGTCTACTTCCAACTGTAGATGGGCAAAAGTTCAGATAAAAAATGAAGAGAATGAAGCTTTTCTGGTTCAAAAAATATAGTGAATTTGTTTTGTTTGTTTTAATGTTATATTTATTTTGGTTTGGGTTATTTTTGTGTGTGGGTTTAGTTTCAGTTGGGTCTGGAAGCAGAAATACTCCATGAAATGCTGTTTTTGTAATATTTCTGTCCAAGCTCAAGCCATGAGGTTGATTGAAACTTGAGAGAAAGTTTCATGATACTTCAAGTAATATTTCCACCTGAGTTTACTCTGCAGCCCTTCATTGCTGGAAACGCAGATCAGTGGTTGTTCTTGGAGATGGGTTGTTAAAAATTTCTTTCTAGCTTGTGGCTTGACTAATTAGTCTAGAAGACCTAAAGAAGCAGTTAGTTCTTCAACAACATACATAGGATTTAAAAAGAGAGAGAGAGAGAGCGCACAATTTGTCAACCCATTTGCTTAAGATTTCAGCAACAGATTGTGCAGTTAAAAAACATCATTGTTACCCTGTGTGTGGTATGTTTTGGAGAGGACAGAGAAACTGTCTATGTAAATCTTGAGTAGCTTGTTTGACTTGAGTGTAATTACTCTTGATTTACTTCAGTACTACTGAGATCAAAACTTTGCCCACTGTCTCACTACCCTATTTCTTTGCAACAATATCAATTAAAAATATTGACATTTTATTGATTTCCCCATTAGATATATAGAGAAATACAACTGTAGCTCTTCTAAAGGTTTCAGTTTGCAAACAAACACAGTATTCATCATTTGACAGACAGCGCATTTCTAACCACACATGACAGATGTTTGTCACGTCTCTTAATGCACCACTGGAAGCAGCTCAGATATTAAAGTGATGAGGGTGGTTTAAGAACGTCTAAAAAATAAAATAAAATATATTTGTACCAGACATATTCATTAGATATCTACAGAACTTATTTTGAACATATTTATAACAAAATTAATGCACCTTTTTTTTTTATTTTAGCAACCAAAGCCAAGGACCAAACTTGCTGGCTGAAACTTGCAGCTGACCTCTCAAGGGCATATATTTGTAAATGTGTGTGTTTTAGTAAATCATCAGTCTCTGAGTCATCGGCATCCACAAAGTCTGATTTTTCTTACTCTAGGGGGAATAAAACACTGTCAATTAATTTTGTTCCATATTCTCAGCAGGACAAAAATTCCAATCTCCAGCCTCAGTCAGCTTCCATTGAACAAGAAGGAATAGAAAACACAGTTGTAGGGGAGGCAGAGGAAGAAGGGTGGGCTTGTTCTCTTGTAAAAATTTGTCACTGAAGCACTGATCCTAAATCACCAAGGCATGAAACATAGTCTGGGATGAAAGTATCAGTTAAGAAAGGAACAAGGTTAATAAATAAATAAAGACACCCTCCCAAATCTCCTGACAACACCACAGTGGTGTATTTCATTTTTCGGTGCATTCTATTCCAAGATATGTCTGTAGTTTCCCAGAAATTAGAGATAAGGCCAAGATATACAGGTCAGACCTGAATGCAAACTTCTATGAAATTTGGGGATATTTGTAGTTCGTTCAGCCCATGAGAGAGAGAGAGAGGTCAGCTGCAAGTTTCAGATTCTGAACCAATTTCTAAACCAAAATTTGAGGGTGCTTGAATCTGGATTTTCAGGCCCATTACTACTAGAAATCCAGCATCAGTACTGAAAATAAAACACGTGGCATTGACATACACATAGTGACAGTGAAGTGAAGGTGGAGGTATGTAGTGCCACCATTATGTTGAGACCTATAGATGGAGCTGTACTAGAAGTAGGTGACGCCATACTAATAGTTCTGTAATATTCCACAATCCAGCACAGCAAGAATTACACCTTACAGAAAAGGCTGAAAAATGGGTCAAAATCTCTGATACTAGGCCACAGCAGAAAAGTCACTCATCTTGATCTGGCAGCACTAATGCTAAGGCTAATTTTCCTCATTGATATGGGAAAAAATTCTTATTATGTATTCTCAGACTCAGTTAGCTCTCCCCAAAAGAGGCACCCACAAGCTGTTTAGGGCCATTTTACCCATCATGATGGTTCTTGACACGTAATTTGTCTTCCCCACATAGTGCACATAAGTTGAGTGGAAATGTGGGTACTCTGGACACTGTGACTATGGAGCCTTACTTTCTTCAGAAGGTGTATTTATATAGTGATAAACCTGCTGCTGGATGGCAGAATCGCTGGACTTGCACTATTAGAGAAAAGGGTAGGAAGAGATGAATTCCTCTGGATTTGCATCACACTCATTATTTTACCACAGTTCCATGTTAGAGGCACTGAGCATGAGCAGTCTTACAAAAATGACAATTCCATCAACATGTTACACATGAGCAGTCAAAAGCTTACTCAGGATAGGAAAACTCCAGTTTTCTTAGATGAGATTTTCCAGAAGGTGGCTGTATAGTCCAGAAATCGTCCTACCACATAGTCTATAAACCAAAAAATAGCAGAAATGGCTGACCTTTATTTACAGCCATATTCTAATATACAGTAAATTGGCTTCTAAAGGTTTGTTCAGCATACTGATCCCATGATGCTTCATTCCAAGCATCCTTTTCTAGCATTTGCTGTGGTTTGATTACAAAGACCTGCTCTAAGAAACACAAGAAGAGGGAAAGTGTATATGTTACCATTGATATATAGCTCAGATGACAAACAATTGCATATCTTTCTCCGGCTAGGTTAATACTAAGCCTAAAACCCGGGGTTTCTTATTTTTTTCAGAGCTTATGAGTCTACCATAGCTACCCCACATTACAAAGAAGCACCAGCATTTACATACACTTCAGATAATGGCTATGGTGCAAATGGTAGACTTCCCCTCATGCACGTACACTGGGAACATTTGAAATCATCTGCAATGTCTGGTTGGTGCTTGGATCACCTCAAAGCCTATTTCAGAGTCACCTTCTTTGTTGAAAACCATGATAGTCGTATAACAAAAGAGATTCTGGGTTTACTCATTTGAGCTTTGATTGTGACTTTTTTTGTGCATGAAGGGCAGATTATGACCATGTTAATGGTAATGTGTAAAGGCTGCACCTACTTCAAACACTTGACAAAGTCTTGTGACTCCTTCACCCAAGCCCATCACATTAAAAATGCAATACAAAAACTTATTCAGAATATATAAACCTGATATAATTCTGCCTAGTAAATTAGTATGTGTACACCTGCTTAGAGAATATTAAAAATTAAATATATCATTACCTTGCAATTCCCCTGTCACATCACTGGCTATTGTTTTCCATTTAACCTAATAGCCCATAAAAGAGCACCTCTGTCTGATTCTGATGTTCCTTCTGATTTCCATCAAGAAAGTCTATGCTCTAAAAGAAATGTCAGGCCAACTCATCCAACTGCAAAAATAAACTGGAGATAATGAGAGAGAACTCATAATCCAGCCAGGGTCAGTCTTATATCATATTACCTGCTTTCCTGATGGACAAATGGATGGTAGGAACACATAAAAGTAATGGCTTTATGTTAGCTGTACTGTCAGATCCTTACTTAAGAGAGAGACATTTTCTCCTGACTACCTCAAAATCAGAAAAGGAGGAGTATACTCAATTTTTTATAGATGAAGTTGATGCACTGATACTTAGAACAGACATCTCTCTCCCTCTCTAGTCATTCTTCCATAAAGACAGGAGCCCATGTATCAGTTTCATGATAGTGTATTTCTAAAGAAATGTAACTGAGTGGTAAAGGAGTTTTACTGAGTCCTAACTGGGTTGCTTGTAGCTGCCTGGTCCCAGGATCTTAGAGGGACAAGGTAGGTGAAATAATATCTTTTATTGCACCACCATCTGTTTTTGAAAGAGACAAGCTTCATGTAAGCTCAAAAGCTTGTTGCTTTCATCAACTGAAGTTAGTCTAATAAAAGATATTACCTCTCCTCATCTCTTAACAGAGCCACACTCTGGGCTTGGTCCTCACTTAAAAATGAGTCATGTCAGTGTAAGAGAGTGAAGAGTCATGCTCTCTGGGTGAAATCCTGGCTCCACTGAAGTCAATGGGAATTTTGGCCCTGATCACAAAGGAGTCAGGATTTCACCCGCTGAATGTAAGATAATATAAGTGACATGTTGAAGGTGTTGGAAGAAAGTATAAGTTCCCATCAGGATTATTCTCCAGTAATCACCTCTGCATTTAACTCCTAAAATCACTATTTCACCAACAGTGTGCATCCCCATGCAATATTACTTGGGAATCTGGTGCTTTCCAGTTGCATAGAACTGTGGACTGTTTGGAAAAACTGATACCTCTCCCACCCATGGTATACTACAGTAATTATAGTGTTATTTTGGAGCCCTGGCATCCTCTTAACTATAGGAGTCCCTAGATTAATTGGATCAGACAATGATGCCCACGTAGTTTGTGCAGTAAACAGTGGCAACTATGATTTATCAAGGGTGTGGTGATACTTGAATGCTTTGCGCAGTGTGTAACTTGCTTGTCACTAACTTACTCAGAATATTAAAACAGTGGGGAACATCCTACTTCCACTCCTTGCGGATACATATAAATAGAAGAATGTTCTCATCAACAAAAGCAAATCAACCCCAAAACCTCGTCCTTCTCCATTGCTCAGTCAGGAAACAACCAACTTTTATTTTCTTGTCATCACCCTCCATTTTTCTTCTTTCCCCATGTTTCTATAGTGTACTTTGTGAATAATTTTGATCCTTAACATTATTCCAGTCTATGCAGATATAGTTTAGATAAACTCCCAATCAGGTGAGTTTATCTTATTATAGTGTCAACCATGCATTATTTCTGTTTTAGTACATCTGTACTTAAAAACCTAAAGTGAGATCTTTCCTTTGGAGCTTTGCTGAATTAATTTCAAGTGCAGTAATTATAGTATAGAAGGAGAGCACATCTCTTTAATCAATATCAAGACTGAACTGTTTTACTCAGCAGTCTGTCTTTGCATTTGGGAGAAAAATGTGGACATACTCCTCCTACACAATACCTACGCATGCCATGCTGGGGTGCTGACAGATGGACATTCTGTATTTACCAACTCCCCCCATGGTTTCTTTGCTGTTGGATGTGACATTCTTCAGATGTCTGTTTTATGAATGTCAAAGACCACATGGCTATTTTGCAATGAGTGGAATTGTTAAAACCAAGTCTTGGCCTCACGCCTTACTTTAGTCTTTTTTTCCTGAGTCCTATTATCAAAACCAGAGTAGATCCTCCCAAAAATGAACATTCACTGTGGCATCTTTTAATTTCAATAATACATAAGGCAAGCAGTTTACTTTTTGCTCTGTTCCATACTTAATATAATCACCTGATCTAGTTTCTAGCATTACTGCCACAAACATCTAACTGAACAGTATAGGATTTTCCTTGATTTATCAAAGTAATGAGTTAGTTTTATTGTAAGTGATTAAATGTGTTTTACTTTTTAAAGCACAAGAACTGAAAAGAAAAGCATTGTTACAATCTGAAAATAACTAGAAAGATAAGTTCATTAACTTCCCTACACTTGTGCATCATAAAAACCTTGTTAAAAATTACTCCCTAGCCTGTTGTATTAGCTTCTTTATGAGGTAATTTCTCCATACAGTAATAAGATTTTTCTTTTACTCTCCAGTGCATATTAAACCCACTAATCTTCTTTTATAAACTACAGTTTCAGCCACTTTCTCAATTTACTCACTTTAAAGATACCCTCCTATTAATATTAAAGGTAGCAAATGCAGATATGAACTTTGCAAAACATTCTTTCAGATTTATGGCACAATCTTTTAACAGTGTATTGCAATAGCACAAAAGGGACAAAGCAGTAAATGTCAAGTATGTCTCATGACAAACCAAACAATGTTAGTCCCCACAGAATTATTTTCCCATCCTGTTCATTATGTGAATGAACTGTGGGCATATTTTCTCCTCTTAGCACATAAATACAGACTCCAAACATTCAGTTCATTGAGAGAGATAAAATAAGATCTCCTACAGAATCTGCACAGATGTGAATAGGATACAGATTAAGGGTCTGTAGACAGGTCCGACTCACCACCCGGGTGCCTCCTGCTGGTGACTCCGGGAATTAGCTCTGTCCAGCGCTGGAGCGCCCTCTGCAGGCCGGTGATCCACCTGTCTTCAGGCCCCCCGTGTCCCTCCCTGGACCCGGTGCCCTCTTACATGGGGTGCTGCCCCCTAGCAGTAACCCTGTTCTCTCTGGGTTTCCCCTGCCCAGGGAACCCCCATCCTCTATCCCCACCTTGCCTCAGTATTTGGCTACTGCCAGTCATTGTCTAGCCCCACGCTCTGGGACAGACTGAAGTATCAGCCTACTCATCACTGGCAAGGAGGGTTTGGACCTGTTGCCTTGGCCTACCCCTGGGCTGCCCTCTGCAACCCCCAGAACCTGTTGGCCCACTGCTAGGCCACAGCCTGGGGCTTTCTAGGCTGGAGCTCCCCAGCTCCTCAGCCTTTCCCCAGCCCTGCTTCACTCAGGTATCCAGTCTCAAGCTCCCTGCAGGTAGGCCCTTCTCTCTCTGAAGGCAGAGAGAGACTGTCTGTGCGTCTGGCTTCCCTGGCCTTCTTTTATAGGGGCCAGCTGGGGCCTAGTTTGGGGCGTGGCTTCACCTGCAGCCACTTTCTCACTCAGCCCAGCCTTGAGAGCAGCTGCTCTCAAGCCCTGCCAGGACACTTTTAAACCCCTCACAGCAGGAGCAGGGTCCACCCTGCTACAGGGTCTGTTTCATCACTGCTTCACTTCAATTTTACACCAGTGGAACTCCACTGCTTCCAGTAACATTGGAATAGTGAAGGGGTGGAAAAGGTCCTAAGGGCCTGATTCTGTTTCCATTTAAGTCTATGGCAAAACTTCCATTGACTTTAATGGGAGCAGAATCATCAAATATATGCTAGGGAGAAAAGTACCTGGCCGATGTCTCTATCCCTATAGCCATAAAATACCCTTTGCTTTGTTTCATCTGTAAAATAAGACTATTGCAAAAAATCATGTAGTAGTAATAATAATAATAATAATAATAATGAATCGTTATGAGGAGATTATTTATTATTATTATTTATACTGTGGTAGTACCTAAGGTCCCCCATCATGGACCAGTACCCCATTGTGTTAGGTTCTGTACAACACTGAACAAAAGGACAGTCCCTACTCTGAAGACCTTAAGAATCAAAGATTAGGCCCTTAAGAGAAGTCAGTTTACAAACTATGCCTTTTTCAAAAAAATTGTAATTGAAACTATTCTTTTCTGAAAAAGTCCCAAGTTCTGGACGTATCAGTATCATTTACATAAGAAGGCAGGCCTGTGTCACATTGGACATGCCAGAGAGTCTGTGATTTATCATAGGTATGACACATCAGCACAGGCCTTCACAACATGTGAGGACACTCAACAATGCAACCTTGTGCAATTTAACCTAGTAAAATATTTGATTATGGGAAGAAGCTTTCAAACCAGGCAAGGAATGCATTCTTCCTTAATTAGAGCTGTATCATCAAAGTTCATTACAATGCAGAGAAACATGGCAGTCTCTACACTCTTAAAGAGCATGCAGAGTGCTCGCTCTGCAGCTAGGGCTTGGTCCTACAAGGTGCTGCTGATCACATGGCACCCACTGAAGTCAGCAGAAGTTGTGGGTGCTCAGCACCTGGCAGGGTTGAGGTCCGAGCCAGCTCTGCTGCTTGACATGAAGGAGGCAGAGCCATAGCCCCATCTCTTCCCCTGTTCTCAGGGGTAGCACTGCTAGCCTGCACTATATTTGAACTCACATAAGAGCAGGTACTACAGTTGTGACCAGCTTTGGTGTGGGGGGCTCATAGTGGAGAAGGATCTCTGTGTTCTGCCCACGTCATGCACTTATATGAAACCTGTAGGAAGTTAGAAACAGATTATATTTGGCCCTACCTGGGTACATAAGTGGAAAGAAATGCAGAAAGAGAGGCATTCATGGCAAGGGTGGTATTTTGTTACTCGCACTTGTAAATACATCACTATAATTTAATGCTGTTCCTGCAAATTTGAGATCATAACATCATAGAGATGCAGGCCTTTAATATGTACAGAATAAATGCTTTTAATTTTTTTGTCAGTTCATCACACATAGCTAGAAACTCTATGTTCACTATTAAGTGTCAAAATGATAGAGATTACCGAAGCGTTAGACTATTATAGAATGAGATTACAGTTAGACTATTCCTAGGTTAATAAACTGACTTCCAGAGGCTAATATTTCTAGTACTTTGGGTAGAAAGACTGGATCTCTGAATCTTACAATCCTCAGAAGTTCTACCCCTGCAAATGAATTCTTCCTGGAGTAACATTACATAAAGAAGAAAGTAAATGGATTACTCCGCAACATATGTCCTGGAAATTTTTCTAGGGCAGTACTCACATACATGGCATCATCACAACAAAGCTACTCAGAAAACAGAAGGGTATTTTGTATTTTGTAGACAGAGTTTTGTGTATGCATAGCTACTGGGGACATTTCTGTATTATTACATTTCTAGATGCTTTATTTCTAACCCTTGGTTTTTATACATACCTCAGTCATTTGTTTGTGAAATCAGTGTTGAGTTGTTACATTGAAACATATGCATCAGACTACAAGAAGACTCGTGCAATTTGATACCTTATAGCTGAAAAATTGGAAAATAAAATGTGGCCTGTTGAAAAGTATTGCTTAAGGGTACTTAGTTCTCCTTCAAGAGGGCTGGAGGCAGCTAGCTTGTTATATGAACATGCAAATGCTTGCAGACAAATTAGGTGGATGTGTTTGCTATTTGATATTTTGTGGGTAATTACTGCCTAGCCTTAATTGCAAACAGTGTGCACAACCAAATATTGGTCAAACAGAATCATAGAAATGCAGGGCTGGAAGGGACCCCAAGAAGTCATCAAGTCCAGCTCCCTGAGATGGGAGCAAGTAAACACAGACAATCCCTGACAAGTGGATGTCCAACTGTTCTTACAAACCTCTAATGATGGGGATTCCACAACCTCCCTTGGAAGCCTATTCCAGAGCTTGACTATCCTTACAGTTACAAAGTTTTTCCTAGTATCTAACCTAAATGGCCCTTGCTGCAGATTAATCGCATTACTTCTTGTCGTATCTTCAGTGGGCATGGACAATTGATCACCATCCTCCCTATAACAGCTCTTTACATATCTGAAGACTGTTATGAGGTCCTCCCTCAGTCTTCTTTTCTCAAAACTAAACTTGCTCATTTTTGTAACATTTCCTCTTAACATTTCTAAACCTTTTATCATATTTGTTGTTCTCTTCTGGACTCTCTCCTATTTGTCCATATCTTACCTAAAGCAGAGCACCCGGTACTCCATCTGAGACCTCACCAGGGCTGAGCACAGTGGAAAAATTACCTCCTTTGTCTTACTGGACTCAGGACTGGCCCCTGTGGAACCCCACTAGATATGCCCTCCCAGTTTCACCACTAACCATTTATAACTACTTTTTGAATATGGTCATTTCCACCAGTTGTACACCCACTATACAGTCATTTCATCTAGACCGCATTTCCCTAGTTTGCTTATGAGAATGTCATGTGGGACTGTGTCAAAAGCCTCACTAAAATCAACATATATCACATCTACTCCTTCCCTCCATTCCCCAGGCCAATAACTCTGTCAAAAAAGGAAAATTGGTCGGTTTGGCATGATTAGTTCTTGACAAATTCATGCTGGTTATTCCTTATAACGCTACTTTCCTCCAGGTACTTACAAACTGATTCTTTAATAATTTGTTCCAGTGTCTTTCCAGGTATTGAAGCTAGGCTGACTGGTCTATAATCTTCCAGGTCCCTTTTATTCCCCTTTTTAAAAATAAGTATTATTTGTCCTGTAGTCCTCTGGGACCTCACGCTTCCTCTTTAGCATGTGCAATTTCAGATCATCCATTGCACACAACCAGGTATGAGTTATATAGCACCTGGCACATCCCTAATTTCCACTGGTTAGCATGTATGGCACTATACAGTAAAAAGAAGACTTGGGAGAACTTGGGAAAGATTTAAATTCCAGAAAAACTTAAGAACTTTGTTCATATTAAATTATTTGTTACCCTTTCTGCTCCAGTAAAAATGCTTAGAATCCAATGCACCTTCGGTCTCATCAATAAATTTCTCTCTTATGGTATGAAAAAAAATCAAAATGATCTAGAACTGAAATCCCCATGCTGCCAAAAGATATCCCCCAAATACCTTTTTGTTATGGTCAATATTGGGAGATAGAAAGGGTTTTCGGGGGCGGGGGGGGATAGGAGCAAGGGGTTAGCACTCCTAAGAATACTGCCTTTCACTTGCAAAACTTCTTAAGATAAGCCATAGTAACGGCATTATTGCCAGCAATACCTATGCAAATAGTCATGATTTAAATTTAGAGTTTTGGTAGGAAGCAATGTGCATAAACTACTTGTTTGTTTTGAATATTGGAAGGTATTTTAAGACTGCCAAAGAATTTTGAGCCATCTAGCACAGAGAAAATACTCAACTAAAAAGGATGCAATTTATATCTCAAGTTGTGTGTAACTATCCCCTCGAAAGACATTACTTTATGATCCTGAGGGGATATCGGTGAGCATAATGTAGTGTACAAGACTTACTCAATTTCTGAGCATGCTCAGGAAAATTTGGATCCAGCATTCTATAAAGGAGATTTGGGGCACATTTTTCAAAAGTACCTATATCCCATTTTCAAAAGCATCTAAGTGACTTAGGAGCCTAAGTGCCTACATCAACTTTGAAAACTGGACTTAGGTGCTTTAGAAAAAATTACTGTTGGTCTGGGCAAAATCCTTTATTCAGTGTGAACTCTCAAAAGAGCAGAGTTAAAAAAAAAGAAAATAATGCTGCTTAATTTGCACCTTTTCAAGTCCACATATAGAGCTGGAGCAGATATTATTGTCAGCATGAAGTCCTTCAGGGGATTCTAGATACCTCCTGGATGTTCAGTTGATTAATACAAGAAGTATGCCTGTTGATATTCAGACATGTGAAACTTCAAGAAGAGGCACTGTATTGTTACAATAAGTCAAAGAAATTCAGCATTATAAAAAAATGAAGTGTGAACATATCCATAATATGCATCTGATCCATTCAGAGGTTGAAAGCCTATTCTCTGCTACCACAAACTTTATGTGATCATTTATGCCTGTGCAAAATGACTAAGTGAAATTTCTGTTTTGGTGGCACATAGATGAATCTTCAAAATTTGCTGGTGCAATGAAGATGGAATTGAAATTTTGGACTTTTATTAAATGGGTTTAAATGTGGCCCTTCCTGTTCAAATAGATTTATATTAAGTTAATTATGTCCTTCTACCAGCCCTTGTAAAATATCTCTTACACCTACATAAGGAAAAGGCCAGAAACTGATTACGAAAGACCAGATGCTGATGTCATAAGAGGCACTGTCTACTGTATGTAATACTTAGGAATACTGCAACTAGGCAGTAGCTCTAGGCAAAGTAATAAGTATAGAAGAATGAAGTTAAAATTACATTCTATCTCCATTAACATTTTGTTTCTTTAGGCTTCTTTGAGAATACAAAATTTGTACAAATTACTCTAACAGATCAGCAATGTGTCTCAGTGACCTGTAAGAAGTTAGCTGAGTTACATTAATGTGTGATGATCCTTCTTGACCTAAAACACAGATGTTACCCTTTTTCATACATTTAATGTCCTATATCAACTTTTTTTAAAGGACCAAACAGTTCCAAACAGAATATTTGTACCAAACCTTTTAAGGTTCATCCACATCTATTTTCTTTTATATTTTTTTCAACCTGAAAGGTCATTTCACAAAAGAGATCAAAAGACAACTCTTCCAGTCCTCCTCCACAGGTGGTCAGCAGCAGATTAACTACTAACAGAGCCCTCAAAGTATAAATCTGTATGACTTACTTGTTTTACACAGCACTATAAAACAATGTTATTATCCTGCACTGTGTTTACATAAATGAAACAATTTCCTTCTAAAGTCTGCAATGAAATATTAAAAGTGATCCCAAGACAAGCTTCCCAGATGAGTTCCCCAAAAGTCTTTGCAACAAATCATCTGTGGGGAAAATGCCTTCTTATTTCACTATTTACAATAAAATACTGAGCTACCCTGACACTGAGTGTCTAAACCTACCCAAGAAACAGGATTTGTGCTGATGAGCTCCAATGGGAGCAAAACACGTGTAGAGTGTTTGCAGCCATTTGTTCCAGGCAGATGTTTGTGCATTTAATCCCTTTAGCACTTTGTCTAAATCAGAATGTGGTCAGCATTTGTAACAAAGTAGATACAAATGTGCTTTCCATGAGTTCTTGAACCAAACTGTTTGTAATAAATAAAGCCTTAGTCAGCTGTCACGGGCTACATTCAAACTTAAAACAATGCAGCCACATGTGGAGGAAAAAGAACACAGAGGCTTTTTTCTAATTAAAAATATGTTTATTTTTTCCAGTTGTTCTGCGATTCACTGAATCATGTTCAAGGACCACTTTTCTCTATTTGGGCAATAGTTTCAGTAATGCCAGCTGTTACCACCAGGACTGAATAATATTCACACTGCCCTTTGACAGGTGAAATTCAGAGTCTTCTTAGTTGTGTTGTTCCTTCCTTTTAAGGTAGATATTAGGGGAAATAGATGCGGATCCCTTTGGGGAAAAAAATTCTGAGAATGATTTGTGAAGAAATAGGCCTCTGCACAACCATTTGGCTTCAAAGCTATAAAATTAGGACAGGGCCGTAGCAACAAAGAACGTGGCCCCCTCCGAACATATGTCCGGGGCCCCTTACAATGCAGAAACTGGAATGCGGTATTTATTTTATACAATATATAGGGTTCATATTATGTATACATAGGCCTACAGTGTACATGTATTCCGTATTTACGCAAAGCGCTTCTTTCGAGCCTTGTTCTCCGCAAATTGGTTAATCAATGCGTCATAGTCCAGAGATCTGGCAATCTTGTTTTCGACTGAGATAACTGCAAGCGCAGAAAGCCTGTCATCTGTCATGGTGGAGCGCAGGATATTCTTGATCGGTTTCATTCTGCTGAAGCTCCTTTCAGCACCGGCGACAGTAACTTGTGTGGTCAGAAGAATTCTGATGCAAATGCAAAGATTCGGATGTATCTCCTGAAGGCTGTTCTTGTATTTGTACGTTAAAAAATTGTTTGCCGTGACAAGTCCTCTCTCTTTCTCGATGACATAAATAAAACGATTCAATTCCATTATGAGTTTGTTGGCATCAATGTCTCCCATTTTTCTTTCAAAATTTTTGCTGTGATTCTCCAGTTCATTTTCTCTGTGACACTGCTTCAGGCTGTTAGCGTTGTACAGAAATCCAAACAACTTATACCACTCCACGAGTTGGTCAAATCGCGATGAAACAGAAGATATGGCCTGATCAGTGAGAACAAGAAAGAACTGCGATTTGAATTTTTCTTTGGCAGAAAGATGACTCGAATCATCAGCACATTCGTAATCAAACACTCTTCTTACGTCGCACCCTGGTTTCTGGAAACACCTGCTCAATACCCATATGCTCTGCTATTTCACGTGCATTTGTGACCACAGAGTTATATCCTGCATTTTGATAGTCTTCCAAAAACTTCATTGTAGCACCGACTTCTGCCTGCAGTACGTCAATTGACACATCTGGTGACTGAATTAATTTGCTGGTTTTATTGACGTGAAATAGTATATCGTACCACGTGTACACAGTCAGAACAAAAGGCCACGTAGTAACATGGTCTAAAAGCGCACCGGCTTCTGTTGCTGTATTGCCATCTTTCTTTTCGAGTGCATATTCTCGCAAAGATGACAAAGCATTGCACAATTCTTCAAGGTGATAACGCAATGGCTTCACAGCATCAATTCTCGACTCCCAATGAGTGTCCGATAACCCTTTAACAGATATTGGCATATGTTCTTCCTTGCCGGGCCCCCTCCGGTCGGAGGGTACGGAGGGCGCTCGCTACACCTCTGAATTAGGATGTTCTCTAACCTGAGTATGTAGGGCAGAGAATGAAAATCTGAATCTTTTTCACATTAAAGAGAATGCATAAGAAACAGCTCTGCCATCCTAAAAGGTAGAAATGGATTATCAAAACTCAGAGATAACTTTCCCAGTTGTTAGCCACCTAAAGTGCATCTATCAAATGAAAGCTCTGGTTTCCTCCTGCCCTAAACATTTTAAATTTGATCTTCCCATCACAGTGCCCCAGTACTGTAAGTGCATCTGTAATACATCAGTCAGAATATATACAGTATTATCTCAGGACCTCTGGATATTTAGATAGTCCCATCCATATCTAGAGATATTTTCTAATTTTACAACACTGCCATTTCAACTAAGAGTGACCCACTATTGTAGGATATAACTGCCTTGCCTGATTTTAAAAGCTTTGATTTTTTTAAGGAAGTCTTTTTACCATGTAATAAATGTTTGTGAGCCACATAAGCAGTATAAGACCTCTTATTTCAGAGTGTCAACATAAAATACTCCAAGGCAAGCTGGGTAAACTTCTCAGGAGAGACAATATTTCCAGAAGGTATTCAGATAGGATTGCAGAGATTATTACATACACACAGTTAGCTATTAAAGGCTAGATTCTGGCCACGCATGGGGCTGGCGGGTGAGAGAGAATAAGGAGCCCACCTTCATCTCTCCCCACTTTGAACTGTTTGTGTAAGTTCAACCAGACATGCAGCCCCTGCAATTGAGGGACCACAGGGTGCTTCCAAGGTGCTCCCCACAGGGAACGTTGCCCAAAAGACTGAGTGTGTGTAGGGACAGGAATCAGGCAAGTAGTCCCACTGAGTGAGGACTACTCCTCTTGAGAAAGGCTGCCAGAACTGAGCTCTGTGGCTGATGCTTCCTTCTTTGGCTTGTCACATAAGGCATGCTATGAACTAAACCACTTACCTTTTAGGACCAGATTGTGCCTGTCCCTTACAGCTGGGAGGAGAGAGCAAGGAGACTTCTTCCACATTGTGACCCGCCCCACAACTGCAGTCCCTGGGACCCTTGCTCCTCCCATGGTAGTATATAGCACTCCAATTAGTATGATTTAAAGTGCCAAGTCATTCTTTTAATCATGAACAGGCCACCACCCTGATTATATTTGTTCTGAGTCTCTCGCTTCTAATCATCAGTAATGATCATCGGTTTGGTCCAAAACCCACTGATTAGTGAAAAGACACCTTGAAAAGGCTTTTATGTGCTTTAGGACTGGCCCTATCTGCATTTTCATTTCTTAAATGTGGGGTTCTCACAAACATTTGGGAACTTCCAAACATGCTGTGGATAAGGGATACAACTGTCAAACTCACTTATTGACTTTCAGTGTGCCTTCGGCTCCTAAGTTACTATTGAAAATGGGACTTGGGCTCATACATCACTTAGGAATTTGTGAACTTTTTACCCAAGATGGATAGTTTGTTATCCACATAGTAATGTACTTATTGGCATTCATAATGCTACAAAACTTTTAGAAAGTGGTGCTACTTTGGAATGATATTATGATACCTGCCAGGCAAGTCAGTCCTGGAAATACCATCCTTTCCGTTTGTACTTCCACAAATGATATCAAAACGCATTTTTGGCTCAGTCCTGCTTGCCTTATTCATGTAACTACTTCCACTGACTCTACTAGTCTGCAAGCACAAGGAGCACATCTTTAGGTATTTGCTGGCACTGTCCATTTTCATTCCTTACATTTATACTATGTAGTGTTTTTGAAGTCCTATGCCCTCAGTTAAGCCAGTTTTCTCTGGCATAACCGAAGATGCAGAGTCCGCTGGTAATAGAAAATGTACCAAGATAGCAGTTTACAGTAGCACTCATTGTTCCCTTGGGGACCCTGCAACCAGGCAGCATTGCCCCAAAAGTCCATCGTGCTGGCTGGGGAGGGGATATGGACACAGCAGACAGGGGTCACTCTGATTAGGTGCATGTAACCCAAAACAGTTTAGTGGCTCAGGAGCGCTGAGTGCCAATAAATGTTTTCTACTTCAGAAGAGATCCAGATTCACACGGTGATGAATAACATCCATAAACTATGTTTCTCTATATCTCCATATTGCACTCAAGTCACTCATTTTGACAGGTTTAAGTTCAGAGTCACAACCATAACTATCCCCATTGAAAGGGATATGAATTTGGACAGAAAATACTCTGCCCTATCAAAGAGTTTATAGGTCTGGTTTTACAGCATTCCCCAGATCTCTATGTATTAAATGACTAAAGAATACCTGGGTGCTTCCTCCGCAAATAACATTTGGATTGGAGTAGCATTAATAACAGCTAAAAATAACACTTTAAGACAGAAGAAAAATGAGATAAATCCTTCTGATGCAGAATGGACAATATTCTTATCCATTTCAGCAGCATCAAAGGAGGTATTGTATCTTACAAGGGATAGATTATTTTTAGAAAATATGAGCTCGGTGAGGGAGAGATAAAGCACAGGTATATGTGGCAAAGGCTTAGACTTATTAAGGAAAATGTTTAAGATGACAAACATGAAATTCGTGTCTTGTATTTTAATATTTGGAGGTTTATATATATATGCACACATATACTGTATCTCCTTACGTATATGTTACTACATGACTACTTCCATATATGGAATTAGACATGTGACGTTCTGATGGCCCTGTAACTAATATATGAGTTACTGTGACACAGAAGGTACAATTCTGCTTGGCCCTTATGTTGAAAGCGCTGGAGGTTAAAGTTCCATTTGTGCCCAAGTCCTACAATGAACTCCACATAAAGGCCAGGCAGAATTTGTCCTGTATGAAATTCAAGCCGATTATCACACTTATTCTCAGTTCTGTATGTTAGAGATCTCTTCAGATATGGTGTCTGATCACTAGATAATAAATTGGGCATAACCAGTTTCATAGATCCCCATTTAGGGCCTAATCTGAGAAAGTGCTTAGTGCCCCTAACAAAGCATCTTTCAGTAGGTACCTAGTATTTTGCAAGATTGGTCTCTTGGGGACTAAGTTGTCAGTCCTACACATTACCACAGCAAAGAACTGGACTAGTCCAGCAGCACAACTCAACCAGATGAGCTAAGGAACAGCTCTCTGAACGCCAGATTCTGCAGTCCTTATATTAAGTAGCACTTACATGAGTGGTCTAATCAACATTAATGGGACTACTCATGTAAATGCCATGGTATTGCAACCCCAAACTGAAAAATTATGAATCAGACCTCATCAGATTTTTTAAAAAGACACATTTTGGGTTCTTTTTATGCTGAGGCTTTAGGAGTCATATTTTCAAGCTTTTTCTTACAACCATGAGGGGTAAAAATTTACTTTTTATTTTTCTTAATGAAAGCTGTGACTCTCACATAATCACATGATTCCAGGAGCTGGGGCTTTAAGAAAACACCAAATACCATGATATTTGCAATAAAACCACAAATGCTGGCAACGCTGGTGCTCCACAGCATGAATAATTATTTGCAGAATCTGGTCCTAATCCAATAAGAGCTCTGTGAAGTTTGTCCAAATTACCAGTCACTCTGACTATGTAGGGGGTTAAATTCAGAAGATGATCCTATACTTGACAGTAAACTGTCCTGTACTAATTAGTAGAGTTCCCCCATTTAGTAGCTGGAATAACTTTGCATACTTCCTTAAACTGCTATAATCAACCCTCAGACTAGGAGCTAAGTGATCTGAGAAATGGTATTTATCATAACAACAGTACATCCACTGGCAATGGTAGGCAGAAGTGTATCTACGTGAGTCAAAATAGACTCCTCTGTTTGGCCAGACCAGTCCATATGTTACACTGGAGTAGACTCTGTCACATGTTGCATCAGAGGACTATTGAACCAATAAGTAATGTGGCCTGAAATATCTTTCCCGTTCAGGAATTCACTCACAAAATAGTGATTTGAATCTTTCTATGACTACTAGTAGATATAAGTATTACTGTTGGACCAAATCCCGTACTCCTTATCCTGGTCCTATTGAAGTTAATGTTAAAACGTGCATTGACTTCAGTGGGAGCTGAGCTTATTCATTCAAAAATTCCATTGATATTAATTGAAATTCTGACTAATGATTACAAACTTTAGCCCAGAATTAAGAAAGAGAACATATTTTTCCAAATTCACAGGTAAGTGAAGGTAGATTTTTTTCTAAGAAATGTCTTTTTTCATCTTTAGTTATTGACTAACTCATTTTATCTAATCTCCTGGCAGCTGGAGCATATAATTTGGTTTGGCACATATACTGTTCTGATGTTTAATACATTATGTCAACAAAAATCAGGTGTGCTGCAGCCTTTCAATAATATATTCTGATCAGACAACACAACAAGTTGCAGTAGAGTGATGACTCTATTAAAAATTAACACAGCTATTTTCAAAATTGAATTGTTTATAAATATGTTTTGAAATAAATATCCTTATAATTTTTAATGGTGTACTGTGTACAACTAATAGAACTGGTCAAAAAGCTCTCACAAATTGTCCGATTATTTTTACATCAATTGTTGAATAATTTATCCTTATATACCTGTTTCCACTATTCAATAACTCTGTAGATAGTTGAGTAATATCCAAATAAACGATTTTTGTTTGCTTCAAACAATTCAGAATCATTTATTCAGAAAACTTTTCCCAGTATTTGACCACGTTACCTTTAAATTTAGGATCTAGCACCCACAACAGAGGCCAGATTATCAAGAGAGCTCAGCTCCCATTTTGATACCTAAATTAAGTAGTGAGGTTTTCAAAAATGCTCAGCAGCCATCAATTCCTATTAATAACAATAGCATCTGCTGAGTCCTGGAACTTCAATGAACTGGTCAAAGTACATAAGAATAAACCATTGCAGAACTTGCCACTTTTGTACAAAAATGGAGGATTGGATCCAATCCTTGACTAGATGATTAAAACTTTGTAAACTTTGGAAACAGGGGAATATCAAAAGGAGAATAAGGAAGAATTAACTTCTGGTACAAATTTTTAGACAACTGATCAATTATTCATACTAGAATTTTCAAACATTTCTGTATTTATGATATTGTCATAACACACAGCACACATCGGAATAGTCATGAATGACATATAAAAGGATTCCATGAACCATAGCAGACCAAACTCAGC
Organism: Mauremys reevesii; assembly: GCF_016161935.1. Taxonomy (NCBI): domain Eukaryota; kingdom Metazoa; phylum Chordata; order Testudines; family Geoemydidae; genus Mauremys; species Mauremys reevesii. The sequence goes on from NC_052631.1 coordinate 28,482,015, forward strand.
ATGCAAATATTCACAAATTTGTACTATTTGACCAGCTCCATTTTTTGTAGGTCCTAGAAATAAACAAGGGAGAGGAAACTTTAAATACTGAAACAAAAAAAGAAGTCCAAGATATGAATATAAATACTGGGTCAGATCCTCAGTTGGTATAGATTGATTAGCTTCATTGATTACAGTTGTTTGCTGTGAAACATGACACCATTTCCATTTACTTCAGTGGAACTATGCCAATTTATTCCAGCAGAGAATCTGGCTCTATTTTTCAAAAGATCTCCTTTCTAAATTTTAACTTTTGATTTCAGACAGTTTGTTTCTGTTCTTACTCCAGCTCTAAATGGCATCCCAGAGCCAAGGAAAAAATTGCCTTCATGAACATGTTTACCTCAGATCACACAAGCCAATATCCTCAGCTGGTGTGACACAGAATAGCTCAATTTAAACTGATAGAGCTACATTGATTTACTCCAGGCAAGGATCTGGCCCACAAAAATGCTTATACTGTATTTCTATTGATAAACTGTGGGCTGTTTGATAACATTTGAAGGCTTGGAAACAATAGCCACTCAGTCACAAAAAGGAAGTTCCTCCTTAGAGATTTGCAACAGATTTTGTTCTTCTATGTCAAAATGCCACGAGCCTAAAAGGAAAAAAAGAACAGTGGGAGTAAAGTATGTTGGACATGCCAATAAATTAATGATAAATTATTAAAGCATGATTGGAAATATTGCCATTTTTCACAGCTGTCAGTTTAAGTATAAAAGCATCAGCACATTAAACTAGTTACTGCTTTTTCATAATTGAGACTTTAGCTTCTAGCTGTGCCCTGAAGCTTTTCATTAATCACTAGAACTGAAGTTCAAGCACAATGACAGCTTAGAAGGCATTAAATGGGCAAAGTATTTTCCAGGTACAGCTAGTAAAGGCCTTTTAGTCCTATAATCCTTAGCTAATTGTTTTTCAAAGTCTCTAAACAAAATCTGCTCATGGCGTCTCCTAGTGACAGAATTAGCCGCAGACTGGTTTTCTTTTTATCTTAACACGCTTTCTCTCACTGAAATCTATTGAGTGCCTATTTGTTAGCTGCATATAACAGGTGCAAAAGGACTGAGATATGTAAAACTGTAACTGATACTTAACCAAGGAAACATTGATTAGATTGCCTGGGAAACAATACTTCCTGAATACTTACTCTAATCATACCATTTAATTTTTCATAAAAAGAACAAGATGTCATGGAAGTTTTTAAACACGGTTAGCTTCTCTTTATCTAGAAGAGAAGGAAATGTGTGTACTTTTGTTTTAAGTTAAATTGAATTTGCACACTCACTTCCATGTACTAAACAGGGCTTTCCACATTCAAACTTGATCTTTAAGATATCCATCCTAAGCTTCTATTCTTCCTCGTTCACCTTCTCTCCTTGCAAAGTGTTGTACATCAGGATTTAATGGATATGCCAAAACATTCGTTCTTTTGTATAACAAATTATCAAGTGCTCTGAGATTCATTAATTATGTCATCTAATTGGATTGAGGCAGGTGCAAAATACCTCAGATGAAGTGGTCACTGGCAGAAAGGCCTAAGCGCAAGTTTTTCTATTAGAAACCAGCATGTCTCCAGACTCCTGGAATTACTTTGTACTTATTGATTAATGGCCATAATTTATTACAGTGCACAAGATCTTGCATTGAGTTAAATGTGTGATTAATCAATTTTCCATCAAATTATGAACAGCAGAACAGTTGCCAGAAAGAAAATACCAAGTGAATTTTTCCCATGGCGTAGGAGTATAAGGTATGAGGACTTCTGTTTAGGAGAACTAATAACTGTCTATCACTTGTTTAATATTTCCTGCCACTCTGATAAATGCCATCCCCACAAATAGACCACAGGTAGCAGTGATTGAAAGACCACCAAATATGTTTTATAGCTGCCTCTCTTATGTAATGAAATATTCCTTAAATCCATTTCAAAACAATTTATTAATGCAAAATGCATTTCTGCCTTCAGCCTGAAATACATCATTGTTAAGTCAACAATATTATATTAAACTGATAACTGATATTGCGGGGGAAAAGATCCCTAGGCAACACAGATGAATTTGAGATTTTTGTGTACAAGGGCTCATTTTTATTTTCCACCAAAACCATAGAAAAGTGACTAATTGATGTCACTTCTAATCGGCTAGTAATGCACATCACACATATAGCATGGGAACACTTGGGACCCAACTGAAAAAAGAATAAAAACGGATCCCATAGCACTTTCACATCTTTTATGCCAAAGAATTGACATGCTTGCTTTCTCTAGTTAAACAGCGGGTGAAGTAATGTTTCAATAGCCTCTTGACTCCTCAAGGCAATTCTGCACCATTGTACAATTGAGGGTTGCACTCCCCCAAACATGGGATAGTGACAGACAAGAAGGGGCAATATAACTTATTAGAACAGTATAAAAACAGCAGAAAAAAAGTGAAAGGTTTAAAAAATTTTCAAAAGAGAGGAAACACTGAAGACTAGAAAAAGGGACTATACTGGATGTAGTTTAAATCTGTCCAGTGGCTGTCTTAATTTATGTGTCATCAAAACTCATAGAGGCAAATTCATTCAGGTGTAACTGCTGCAGAATGACTTGTGGGGCACAGATTTTCTCCCTTTCCCTTTACAGTCATGGGATACAAAATGCTCCACCAAGTCATGCAGATTTTCAAAAAAGACTGATGATTTTGAGTACTTTAATTTGTGAGTGCCCAACCTGAGACACTTTCAATTAGCCTGATTTTCAGAGCATGGGTGCTGAGCACTTTCTGAAAATTAGGCCATTTTAAAATGATCCAGCTCACTCACTATCATCTGATGGCTATTCCCTGACCTATTTTAAAGAAGTTGAGGGTCTTAACTTTTAGTGGACAGGTGTTTACATCACAAAAACCCATTACATTTGACACTGGAATCAGTCAATAGGAAGACCAATGACTGTATGTTGTTTCAATGCAAGGGAGACAGAAAAGGAGACTGAAATTTAAATCTGAGAATAGATATTATAGAATGAAGTAAAAAAATAAAAGCCAACAACTTTGGCCGTGTTTAGTCAATATATCATTAACTGCTCCACTGAGAATGTGGTTTATATATTGGGATTAGGATTAAAGACATGGAAAACCTTGTTTACGATGCCTGAGTCCTATTTCTAAAGACTAAGACCCCTAATGATGAAAAAGCTTTGGCTTATTTCCATACAATTCATGTTATCTTTACTCAAGGGAAATATGGAACACTTTTTCCTATATACCTATTTTTGTGTGACATCGATTAAAGCTGTGTTTCCACTCCCAAATGTGGCTAATGCGGCAAATTCTTCTTCACTTTTAAGCTCCTGAGAGATGTACAAATCCAAAAGGGGAAGAAAGTTAGGCTGCTAAATGGTCCAGTCTAGCTCTAACATGAATAATGGGCATATTCATCAAAAAGGCTTTGAACAAATCATAAAAAGGTGGGAGTACAAATTACTGCTGCCCTGAGAAAGTTGAAAATTGCATGTTGTCCACTTGAATGAAAAATTGCTGAAACGTACAGTAGGGCAGTATAAGCAGTACAGCAACTTCGCTGTGAAATGAAATATTTATACACAGAGAAGTTTCTGTCTCAGGGTGAGTGTTTGTGTGTATGTAACCACACATAATTCAAGAAGTAAAAAGAAGATTGCAATAACTGAACATGTTTTTAAAAATGTTTAATACTTATTTTGTTTAAAATAGGGTTCGGTAGTGGTGGCTTTGGTTCAGGGTACAGTTCTTTCTTCTTTCCTAGCATCTTAAAAATGTCCAAACAAACCCAATCATATCCTATTTTGCAGACATGCATAATAATCTCATTCACTGCACTGAGCTGACATTAACAATTAAAACTTTAGTTCAGCAGGGACCTAATAAAGCTAAGTGAATGTGTAGCATAATGGCAGACAATGCAAAATTTTGATAAGGACCTGGATTTTGAATCACATCCAGCTGCCCTCAAAATATGACATTAATTCAGATCTGGGTCTTTGACTTGACCATTATAAAGACAGGGTCCCCATTTGAAAATTCAGACCTGGATTCAGGGTTCAGACTCTGGACTCCCACAGAGTTTGAGGTTATTTGGATCCAGGATTTCAGTTCAGGACAATCTCAAAGTATTATTGATAGGTGGGAAGGTAGGAGGAACTGCTCTCACGTTCCATGGCCTGCAACTATATTCCTAATGTATATGAACAACTTTGTCATCTACTGTATATATTTAGCCTATATCTGGATTCAAATACTTATTTTCTTTAAGATTGAAATACTAATTTGGGCCCAATCTGCACCTTTACTCACCATGAGTCACACAAATGAACTCACTGTGAGTACTTGAATAGATTTCAAGGTCAGAAGGGACCATCATGATAATCTAGTCTCACCTCCTGCACATTGCAGGCCACAAAATCTCACCCACCCACTCCTGAAATAGCCCCACAATCCCTAGATGAGTTACTGAAGTCCTCAAGTCATGGTTTAAAGACTTCAAGTTACAGAAAATTCACCATTTGCACTAGTTTAAACCTGCAAATGACCCATGCCCCATTTTGCAGAGGAAGGTGAAAAACCCTCCGGGTCTCTGCCAATCTAGCCCAGGGGAAAATTCCTTCCTGACTCCAAATATGGTGATCAGCTAGACCTTGAGCATATGGACAAGACACACCAGTCACACACCTGGGAAAGAATTCTCTTTAGTAACTCAGAGCCCTCCCCATCTAGTGTCCCATCTCCAACTATCGGGGATTTTTGCTACTAGCAGTTGCCAATGGGCCACATGCCATCATAGGCAGTTCCATCGTACCATCCCTGCCATAAACTTATCAAGCTCAGTCTTGAAACCAGTTAGTTTTTTGCTCCTCTTGGAAGGCTGTTCCAAAACTTCACTCCTTCAATGTTTAGAAACCTTTGCCTAATTTCGAGCCTAAACTTGTTGATGGCTAGTTTATATCCATTTGTTCTTTTGTACTCTTCCTCCCTGGTGTTTATCCCTCTGATGTATTTATAGTAGAGTTGTCAAGCGATTAAAAAATTAATCGCAATTATTTGCCCTGTTAAACAATAATAGGAAACCATTTATTTAAATATTTTTGGATGTTTTCTACATTTCAAATATATTGATTTGAAATATACACTGCTCACTTTATATTTATTTTTTATTACAAATATTTGCACTGTAAAAAGCAAAATAGTTTCAATTCACCTAATACAAGTACTGTAGTGCAATCTCTTTATCATGAAAGTTGCACTTACAAACATAGAATTATGTACGAAAAAACTGCATTCAAAAACAAAACAATGTAAAACTTTAGAACCTACAAGTCCACTCAGTCCCACTTCTTGTTCAGCCAATTGCTCAGACAAACATGTTTGTTTACATTTGCAGGAGATAATGCTGCCTGCTTCTTGTTTACAATGTCACCTGAAAGTGGCACTGTTGTAGCTGGCATCGCAAGGTATTTACATGCCAAATGCATTAAAGATTCATATATCCCTTCATGCTTCAACCAGCATTCCAGAAGACATGCTTCCATGCTGATGATGGGTTCTGCTTGATAATGATCCAAAGCAGTGCGGACTGATGCATGTTCATTTTCATCATCTGAGTCAGATGCCATCTGTAGAAGGTTGATTTTCTTTTTTGGTGGTTTGTGTTCTGTAGTTTCCGCATCAGAGTGTTGCTCTTTTAAGACTTCTGAAAGCATGCTCAACACCTCGTCCCTCTCAGATTTTGGAAAGCACTTCAGATTCTTAAACCTTGGGTCGAGTGTTTTAGCTATGTTTAGAAATCTCACATTGTACCTTCTTTGCGTTTTGTCAAATCTGCAGTGAAAATGTTCTTAAAATGAACAACATGTGCTGGGGCATCATCCGAGACTACTATAACATGAAATATATGGCAGAATGGAAGTGAAACAGAGCAGGAGACATACAATTCTCTCCCAAGGAATTCAGTCACTAAGTAACACATTCTTTTTTTAACAAGCATCATCAGCATGGAAGCATGTTCTCTGGAATGGTGGCCAAAGCATGAAGGGGCATATGAATGTTTAGCATATCTGGCATGTAAATACCTTGCAATGCCGGCTGCAAAAGTGCCATGTGAATGCCTGTTCTCACTTTCAGGTGACATTGTAAATAAGAAGCAGGCAGCTTCTCCTGTAAATGTAAACAAACTTGTTTCTCTTAGCGGTTGGCTGAACGAGAAGTAGGACTGAGTGGACTTGTAGGCTTCAAAGTTTTATGTTGTTTTGTTTTTGAGTTCAGTTATGTAACAAAAAAAATCTACATTTGTAAGTTGCACTTTCACAGTAAAGAGATTGCACTACAATACTTGTAGGAGGTGAATTAAAAAATACTACTTATTTTGTTATTTTTACAGTAATTTGTAATCAAATATAATAATAATATAAAGTGAGAACTGTACACCTCGTAATCTGTGTTGCAATTGAAATCAATATAATTAAAAATGTAGAAAAACATCCAAAAATATTTAATACATTTCAATTGGTATTCTACTGTTTAACAGTATGATTAAAACTGCAATTAATTTTTTTTAATCATGATTAATTTTCTTTAGTTAATCGCATGACTTAACTGCGATTAATCAACAGCCCTAATATAGAGAGAGTAATCAAATCACCCCTGAGCCTTCCTTTGGTTAGGCTAAACACGTCAAGCTCTTTGAGTCTCCTTTCATAAGGTAGGTTTTCCATTCTTCAGATAATCCTAGTAACCCTTCTCTGAAGCACTTCCAGTTTGAATTCATCTGTATTAAGCATGGGAGACCATAATTGCATACAGTATTCCAGATGAGGTCTCACCAGTGCCTTGTATAATGGTACTAACACTTCCCTGTGTCTACTGGAAATAGCTCGCCTGATGCATCCTAGGACTGCATTAGCATTTTTCACAGCCATATCACATTGACGGCTCATAGTCATCCTGTCATCAACCAATACACCCAGGTCTTTCTCCTCCTCTGTTGCTTCCAAGTGATAAGATCCAGCTTATAGCAAAAATTCCAGTTGTTAGTCCCTAAATGCATGACCTTGCCCTTTGCACTATTACATTTAATTTCATTTCTATTACTCCAGTTTTCAATGTCATCCAGGTCTTCTTGTGTGACATTCCAGTCCTCCGCCGTATTAGCTATACATCCCAACTTTGTGTCATCTGCAAATTTTATTAGCACACTCCCACTTTTTGGGTCAAGATCAGTAACAAAACTGTTAAATAAGATTCGTCCCATAATCGATCCTTGAGGAACTCTACTAGTAACCTCCCTCCAATCTGACCGTTCACCTTTTAGTATGACCCATTGCAGTTTCCCCTTTAACCAGTTCCTTATTCACCTTGCAATTGTCATATTAATCCCCATCTTCTCCAATTTAACTAATAATTTACCATGTGGAACTGTATCCAATGCCTTACTGAAATCCAGGTAGATGAGATCTACTGCATTTCCTTTGTCTAAAAAATTAGTTATCTTCTCAAAGAAGGAGATCAGGTTGGTCTGGCATGATCTGCCTTTTGTAAAACCATGTTGTGTTTTATCCTGGTTACTGTTCATCCCAAAGAGTTGCATAATTTGACCCTTTAATTATGAAAATATGTGCATCCCTTTGCACATTACCAGTATAGATCTTTTTCACTCAGAAAGATAGAGAAGGGGGAGTCAAAAATTTCCAAATATCTTGTATGAATGCTGCCACCTCCTTTTTGCAATGTTATGTCCTCTAATAGAAACAAGAGTCAGACATTGGTGCTACCAATTATTAATTTTGGGTCCAATCACAAATACTCTGAATGCCAACTTCATTGGTAGCTTTGGGCACTCAACAAATCTCAGGAGGACCTGAGTATCTTTCAGAATTGGCCTTAAGTCACTATAATGCATAGATATATACTTACTTTTGAAGATTATAATTTATAGATGTATTCATTTATTTTTCTCTTTAAGCTCTATAAGAATATGTGGAGGAGTAATAGGATGCTGATGTTCCTTGAACGCATGCATGTGTCCAAGTACACTGTTTCATGGCTGTGGCTGGCAGTTGGGTCAGGTGACCAAATATCACGTGATGACAATCTGAAGGTGGTCTTTCCTTTAAGAGAGAGCCGCCCTACACAGATGTGGGAGACACAAGGTCAAGGAAAGTACCTGGAAAGGGGCTTTCTGCACCAGAAGGCATGGCAGGGGATAAAGGCAGGGAGTGGGAATAGAAGCCTCAGCTGGAAAAAGAAGCTTTAGGAAAGGCCAAGCAGCAGTCCTGGGGATGGGAAGGAACAAGAAAGTCTGTTGGGAAGATTTATGTTCAGTTGAGTAAAATTGTTTTGTTAAAAAGTCAGACCCCAAGAATGGAATGTACTTGAACCACATGAGTCTTCAGCGTGCATTCTGTGGGAACTGAGTTGGGAAAACTGAAGCAGCAGACACATAACCAGATGGGGGAAGTGGACTCCATTACATCAGGAAAAAAAACTTCCCTATAAATGTAAAAAAATTACAATAATCAGGCAAAATTACTTCACCAAAGTCTTTTGAAATAAAATCTTTAAATAAATGTTAAAATTCATAATAAATGCAAAGTTTCTACTCAAAATCATATAAAAGATTAATTAAATACAATCTTCTCTGTAATTATGTGTGTGTGTCCCATAAATGCCAAAGGTTATTACTTGTATATCAAAGAAAGCTGGAAAAAGTGGGCCACATCTCAGCTGGTGCAAATCAGCATAGTTTCAATTACTTCTACTGAACTATCTTGATTTACCTAAGCTAAGGATCAATCTCAAGAAAAAAAACTAGTATGCCACCTGATAAGTGTAAATTATTGTCCGTGTTAATAACAGTGAGAATCCTCTAAATCAGGGGTGGGCAAACATTTTGGCCTGAGGGCCACATCTGGGAATAGAAATTGTATGGCGGGCCATGAATGCTTACAAAATTGGGGTTGGGGTGCAGGAAGGGGTGAGGGCTCTGGTTGGGGGTGCAGGTTCTGGGGTGGGGCCAGAAATGAGGAGTTCAGGGTGCGGGAAGGGGCTCCAGGCAGCGCTTACCTCAAGCGACTCCTGAAAGCAGCGGCGTGTCACTTCTCCAGCTCCTACATGGAGGCACAGCCAGGTGGCTCTGCACGCTGCCCTGTCTGCAGATGCCACCCCTGTAGCTCCCATTGGCTGCAATTCCTGGCCAATGGGAGCTGCAGGAGCACCGCTTGCAGTGGGGGCAGTGTGCACAGTGGAGCCCCCTGGCTGCACCTACATGTAGGAGCCAAGGGGGGGCATGTCGCTGCTTCCAGGCAGGGCCGCCCGGGGGGGGCAAGAGGGGCAATTTGCCCCGGGCCCTGCAGGGGCACCCGTGAGAGTTTTTCGGGGCCCCTGGAGCAGAGTCCTTCACTTGCTCCGGGGGGCCCGGAAAACTCTTGCGGGGCTGGGCCCCCGGAGCGTCTTCCGCTGCCGGTCTTCGCCGGCGGGGGGTCCTTCCGCTCCGGGGCGGAAGGACCCCCCGCCGGCGAATTACCGCCGAAGCAGGACCCACCGCCGAAGTGCAACCGGGTCTTTGGTGGTAATTCAGTGGCGGGGGGACCTTCTATTTTGGTTCCCGCCACCGAAGTCCCCCAAAGACCAGCAGCGGGAGCACCCCACCTCTGAATTACCGCCGAAGGCCCGGCTGCACTTCGGTGGTGGGTCCCACTTCAGCGGCAATTCAGCGGCGGGGAGCCCCCGCCGCGGGTCTTTGGGGCACTTCGGTGGCTCGTCCCAGAACGGAAGGGCCCCCCGCCGCCGAATTACCACCGAAGCGGGTGCCCCCCGCCGCCAAAGACCCCAGAACCCCTGGAATCCTCTGGGCGGCCCTGCTTCCAGGAGCTGCATGGACTGGCCCCCAACCCTGCTCCCCAACTGGACCACCAGAGCAGGGCAAGCCCCAGACCCCACTCCCCAGTGGGAGCTCAAGGGCCGGATTAAAAGGGCTGGCAGGCTGTAGTTTGCCCACCCCTGCTCAAAATCCTTTAAAAGTTGTATTTATAGAAGAAGAATGTACATTATCAGATCCACAGAAACTGATCCAGATCTCAATTTTAAGTACACAATTCCTTAAGAGACTTTATTGAAAGAATCCTTCAGTAATTTTTGACGGAAATTTTAGAATTTATCCTGAATTTCAGAATCATGAATACTACATTAGTAAAATGATTCCTTCTAGCAGTTACCTTTCCATACTGTTTATAAAGCTATGTTATTTTGACTCTTTCATTATCGTTTGAGAGTAAATAACTTCAGATTTTTTAAAAAAATGACAGGAGTTAAAACGAGAAGCAAGAACAAATGACCTATTAACATTTCTGAGTTAACATATTTATGCTGATATGTTTATGTTATATTTGTGTTAATATACTTTCCTCTGCTCAGGGCAAGATTGTGTGTAAGAGTGCAGGAAAGGTACAAAATACCTTCCCCAACCTTGTATTTATATACAGTTGAAGACACAATCTGAGTTCTTGTGTTCAGAGACAGCAAAGATAGCTAGCTGAAGGCTAGCAACAATGGTGATACTAGAACCTTGTCTGCACGAGAGTCGGTCCTGTGGACTCCTGTAACTCCTACTAGGTGTCAGTAGCACTTCAGGTGCTCAGTACTTCTCAGGATTTGGCCCTAATGATTTACAAATGTGTCTGTGATGTACATCTACACCCCTGGTTTCCCTTGTTGTTTACCAATTGAATCCAAGTTGCCGCAAATTGCTTAAACCTCAAATCTCTCTAAACTGCGGGACAAGTTCTCCTCAAAGCGAGAGCCAGCAAAAGGGTCAGTTGGAATTGTGGACTGTGGGCCCCAGAAACATCATCACCTCTTAGAATCTTCCTTTACACCTTAACATAAAATACTTGTATTGGAAAGGCTTTCATTTCATGAGAAATAACAGAAGATAATTGCTGAGTAGATCTGGTTGGAAAACGTTTTTTACACACTCCCACGATGGAAAATTTCAACTTTTTGTTGAAAAATTGAAAAGTTTTTGTGTTTCAAGGTTTGTTTGGTTTTTACAAAAAGCTGGAGTTTTCAACAGAATATTTCATGTAGTTGAAAACCCAATTTTCTGCTCAAACTGAAAAAAATTCAACCAGCCCTACTGCTGAACTATGGAGGTTAAGCAGGAGGTGTAACAAGACTGTGGTCATGGGTGCCTTCTTCCAATATGAGTGATGGGGGATTTCAATGACCTGGACAATAGAAGATACTCCTGTGTAGTAGCTTTTAGTTGGTGCTGTGATATATTTCCAGCTTTGGTGTTGCTTCTGTGGAATTCATCCTCCAACTTGCTACTTCTGCTTGATGCTGTATAAACACATAACAAAAAGAAGGTTCCTGCTGCAAAGAACTTACCGTCAAAGTATAAGACAAGAGACAACAGATGGACGCAGATAGACCAATGGAGCAGAAAAAGGAAACAATGAGATAATTTTGGTCAGTACGATAGGCTGTGGACTCAGCAGATTAGCAGCCGTTGGTGAGGTTTTTGTATCACAGCATCTGTCCTGCCCTCTCCCTGCTCCCACTTCCAGTCCTACTTCATTCAATTTTGGGAATACATTGTGTGGTTCAGAACCCTGGCAGAATGTGGCACGCAGGTGGATTGTGCCTCTATGACCTTGCTCCAAGCAGACTTACTGTCATGAGGGGCTTGCAACACAAAGCATGATTCTGGCCCTTCAAACATAACCTCCTCTTCTAATGGTCAGTGTTGTTATCATGCATATTTCAGATTTTAAAAACCCAGAGCAGTCAGGTATTTATCTTTTTGTGTATCACATTCACTCTCACACACAGATGCATACAAGCACACACTTGAAACTCTGTCCACAGCTCTGAAAACTGACCTAATAACTCAGCCAATTAAACTACATCCTACTGCTATTTCTTAGCTAACCAATGCACAGCCATCCAAACAGACTGCAGAAGTAGAGGGAACAAAAATAAATAGCATTTCCACTTCTTTTCAGTGCTTTGGAGTTGCTCCTAATGCTAGAGTTACTAATAATGAAGAATAGTGTTGGGAAAAAATGAGACGCACAATGGGAGACTACAGTAAACCACAGAAATGAGATTTAAAACACAGATGTTTTTAAAACAAAAATTTAAGTGTGCGAAAAGATCATTTGTAAGGAAATTAATAAATAGTAAATGTTTTTCTTATTTGAATTTTGTATGACTCACTACACACAAAACACAGCACAGGATACTATTAATGAGGCTGTGCACATCCTGGGATCCCAACAACAGCAGAAAATACTTTGCTTACTATAAACCTTTCTGCATAGACTTAGCTCATTATTTGTACCATCCTTACCGTCCTGAGATGTTCCCTACGTATCCCATGAAACAAACTGCTTGAGCACCAGTTTTGGAGACTGATCCAAAACCCGTTGAAGTCAACAGGAGTCTTTCTACTGAATTTGGTGGACTTTGGATCAGGTCACTGGGGAGAAAATAGACTACCCAGTGAAGGAATGCCTGCTCCATAAGCTACACTGGATTGCATAGGGCTTGTTCGTTACCTACTCCTCCCCTGTGTGCATTGCCTTCTGCTACAGGTGCAATGGGAAAGGGGGACATGTTGGAGATAGAGATGAGGCATGTCATGAACTGAGGCCACTTCCTTCCTCTTATGGACAGAAATAGTTGCTTAGCAGACATTTTGTGTATGTAGAGTTCCTTCATCCACTCAGCAGGGGTAATTCTCCTTATGCATATACTCTTGATGGTTAGATCTTGTAATATATCTGTAGATGTATAAACATAGATACAGGTAAACCAATTCTCTGATATATACCTGGTCCTGAAGCTCTGGTTTTTGTCTCAAATACTATTAATTTGTTTTAGCGTTTACATTTGATAGGTTACTCTGCTGCATTTAGCACACATTCTTCACCAAATGCTAGAAAATAATCCTAGATTTCAGGCCAGCTTGGTTTTGGCCCCACCTAGGTATGCAGTGAGAAGGTACAGGGAAACATACAAAGAGGCTTTCCTTAAAACTTCATCCCTTTACTCAGACAAGATCCCAGGCATCTTGATTTTAAATTATTTTTCAAATTTTCCTCTAACCTACAGTAGCATTTAGGAAAAGTTATTTTCCCCCCTGCTTTCCCTGAGGTGTTCATTAATGCAAATAGTAGGAACCCAGTCTCCAAAAATATATTTGGACCTTAAGAAGAATAACATCAGCCCCTTTAAAGTCTGGACATCCATTTTAGAAGAAAAATGTGTTGGTTTAACTGTAGTTCTCATATTAAGTTTAGATGTCTATACATTTTTTCACATGGTTAGTATCAGTCAAGCATGGCTGATATTCTAGTAGCCCAGTTTCATGATATTTTCATACAAAATATCCTCCTGAAGGTAAGTTAAACACTCCATAGTCCCCAAACTAAAACTAAACTTTAGAAAAAGATTTTTAAAAATGGTCTACTGAGTTAAACTATATACACTAAATGTTATTCCTGGCATGATGTGTGACCACATGCAACATAATTAATTTCTCCTCTACAGAGATTACTAATTAAAAAAATAAAATATAAATCCTTAATACTGCTTCTCGCTGAAATAGCAAAAAGTTGGACTAGGCAAAAAATCTGTGAAATATAGCTATTATAAAAGCGCTTGTAAATATAGTGGAGCTTAAATTGGCCAAGACCATTCCCTGTAATGGAAAAATCTGTGAAATGGGACTATAGGGATGTTTTCTCTGCAAGGATTCACTGACAACACCATCACAGCACAGGGGGGTGGTTTGTTTCCTAGTGGAAAAGGCAGTCAGAGCTGGTTTCAACCCTAGAAGATGCTGGGGAAACCACTAGAGGCCAGAACCATCTGAATGGAGGCACTATGCCTCTGCACCAGCTGTAAGAGATCCATGAGGCACCCTCTCCCCCATGGCTCCTGGCAGCACTGATCCACTGGAGATTTTCCTCAGGGACTTTCTGGCCGCAGCTGCCTCTGGCTCACCGAAGTTGGCTATACAGGAACGATAATGGAGCACCAGATTGCATTATCTTCTCTAATTTCCAAGTAGCCAGAGGTATCCTTTCACACATACACCGTGACCTCCCATTACCTGCCGAGTCTCCACCTCTTCTCCAGCACACACCTCAGTCCACAGGTTCTGGGGTAAGAGGGTGCCCCAGTAGAGGCAGAACCACTGTTCCATTCACAATGGGTGATATCTGTGCATATGGGGGTTCATCCATACATATAGCTATGGGGGCACTCGTCCATTGTGTGTTAAGAATTCTGAAGCAAAATGAGCTAAATTTTAGCTAGAACTGCAACATAGTGATCTGGTTTTGACATAGCCTCATGGATTTAGTACCTTGCATTTTCAAGACTGACTTAAAACTGCTTGCAAACCATATTTCATCACGCTCTTGTCTAATACTTTGTGCTTATCCTTCAGGCCAGAACAAAGCAAAGATATTAATCATTAGCCAAATAAATTTGTCAGCCTGTTCCACCCTTTATTCTTTCTGAATAAAGATCAGTTGGAATAGATTGGAATCTTCACCCTTTTAGGGAAAAAAGTAAAATGAAAGAACTGTAAATTATGGGCCAGAAAAATAACTTTTTGCAATGGGTGTCGATATGAACATATCTAAGTTAGTAGGTTGTTGTTGTCATTGTTTCTTGATAAAATAAGATGCTTTGTGTTCTTTCTATTATGCCTTATGGGAGAGGGAAAGAAAGTATCTGTGCTAAAGCAACCAATCTGTATTTCACTAATTCTGAGTCAGACAGCAATAGTGCTACATAGAAAAAAGGAGTCTCCTTTAAATCAGTATATTGTAATTGAAGCTGAATATCCTAACTTTTTGGTAATTCATCTACCTCTATTCATTAATGTATTTCTTCATTAAAATTATGTAGTTGAGTAAAGTTGAGATCTGCACAATTTGTGTTTTCCTGTAGGGTAATATAAGTATAAACCTGTTTCATATTTTTACTGTTTGTTGCACAGAATGTTGGCACGGTCTAGACATTTGAAAGGCTGGAGTGGAAGTACCACTATTCAATTTTTATGAGAAGATTTGCAAAAGTACGCTGATAGATTTAGAAGCAAAAGTCCCATTAACTTTCAATGGGACTTGTGCAATTAAATCCCTTAGGTCTTTTTGAAAAGCTTCCACTTAAGTGTTTGCTTCTTACCTCTCAATGCACAGAGGGTAAGATGGAACATTTTGTTCTTAATTTCTAGAATCTTGTCCCTAAATTCAAGGTCCTGCACAACTCTGTCCCTCCCTGCTTGCTCTGGTCTCTTACTATGTTACCTATTTCTCCTCTACTCAGCCAATAATTCCATTCTCAGTGTCCCATTTGCTTCTCCCTCAAACACCTCCGCACTTTCTTCCACATTCCCTCTGTTCACAGAATACCCTTCCTGAACCCGTCCACAACACCACTATCCTTTCTGTAATCAAACATCATCTTAAGGGAGGGATAGCTCAGTGGTTTGAGCATTGGCCTACTAAACCCAGGGCTGGGAGTTCAATCTTTAAGGGATCACTTAGAGATCTGTGGCAAAATCAGAACCTGGTCTTGCTAGTGAAGGCAGGGGGCAGGACTCAATGACCTTTCAGGGTCTCTTCCAGCTCTATGAGATAGGTATATCTCCATATATTATATTATTACAGCCCCTTTCTACTGTGATGTCTACAAGGAACTAACCAGATGATTGCAGATTGTTTTGGGGGTACTTGGGCAACAGGAAAAGCTCTCAAAACATTGGGCTGGATCCTCTGCTTAAGTCACTGCCCCAGCAGCACAAGAGAGACTTAAAACTGTCCTAAAGGGAAATCCCCTGGAACATTAAGGAGTCTTAAAGCTGCCTGTCAAATATGGGAATTCCTTGATGGTACAAGCATAGTCAGCTCTATGCCATCAATTTTCTCACTTCATACTCAGTTTGTGGTGACCCTGGGCCGGCACAACAGACTCTTGAGGACTGTTTCAGCTGTTGTCAGAGCAGCCCTGTTTCAGTTCAGTGCTTGGGAGTGAAATGGCCTCCTGCCAGCCCCAGGATCAGGATCAGGGGGAACATGGTATAATGTTTCCTCTGCTGCTCTTTCAGCGGAGCTGACCATCTATCCCATTATGTTCTTAAAACGTTGTATTTTCAAAAAAAGGCCAGTTACCACCTGGACACTTTACATTATTGTACCTCTTTTCCCTAATCTCTGTCTTTCTGTTTTGTCCTTTTAAAGTGCAGATGGTGCCATGGTAGAGACTGAGTCACTGTTCCGCTTAAGAGGGGCAGGGATCATGCCTCCTTTTGTATTTGTCCAGGGCTTCCATTTTGTAGGCAAATAAATAATAAAGGAATTATAATTAAGAAATAAATTTAGGTCTCCTCAGAAAGAGTTAAATTCTGCCAGGTCTTGGATGGATGTTCGATGGGGAAAGGATGGAGGGACTTGTAGAGTTTTTGCCCACTCTACCTGAGCCATGCAGGATGCAAAGAAGAAGGGTGACCTGGTACTCCACCGAGAACTAAGTGGAAGGGCCTGGCTAATGTGCCTGGTGATACATCTTGGGCCCAAAGTGGTTTGGTGACATGATCAAGGCCCCCAACAAATCCTGGCTACTTGCAGACACTCAGAAGCAGGCATTTGGGTGGTAATGTTATGCTTTTCCTGCTTTGGACCTGTCATAATGTGTAACACTGACGGAGATGAAACCAGGCCCTGTCCCCCAAATCCTTACCTATTAGGTCTACATCTTCCTGGACAAGCAGAATGGATCAGGGAAACAACACCTGACTGCAAAAATTCTACTCCCTCCTCAGAGTAATACTGGCAACCAAAAGCCAGAATTTAACCCTAATATTTAACTCCACAAAGTTTTAAAAATAAATATATTTTCCATCCCATTTCTTTAGGCACAAAAGCACCAAGGAAAGTTATTTATCAAAGTGATTTACATCCAAAATTAGGCACAAAATAAATATTCATATCATCATTATTAGTTGGTTTTGACTGTTGTTTTCATGATGCCACAACCACCTAACTATGAATTACCTGGCATGGGCTTTTCATGGAAGGACCTGTCTGTTTGTTCTGTTTTATGCTGTCAGTGATGTATAATCAATTGCTGCTGCTTCATTTGTACTGCCTATGACACTAGGGAAAATTAAAATTAGCATAAATAATTATAGCATTTAACCTTTCAGTATTAGCACGGAATAATATATAGGTGATAAAAAGGCAAAACTGCAGGGTAAAGGAATAATTTTCACAACACACCATTTGATAAACAAAAAAGCCAATGCAAATAAAATGAAAGAAGAAGAGTCTATGACGTTAATTAATGTTACAGCGTCTTAATGGAATCTTTACACTGTAATGTTTTTAAAATGAACTGAAAAACAAGATTATTAATCATGCAAAACGTAAACTGGGAAAACATTACACAGCTTCTTCCGCTACATGAAGAATTTGCCAGGAACCCACCATACATGTGGTATTGCCCTCCCTTGAGCTACATGTCAAGAGGCAGCTTCAAAGGAATTAAGGAATAATGTCCTTTTCTGCTGCTCTTTCGTCCTCATATTTAAAGCAAATGTTGGGACAGTGTTGGCCTTAATTAAAAATGTGTTTTGATGTTGCTTCTTAAGGCATGATGGGAAAGCTTGGATGAAGCAATTATGATTTACTGCCTGGAACACACCTAGTTTTCTGATGAAAGCAATGTATCATTTTTCTTTGCAAGAGGTTTTACTATTTAAATATTTTTTGCTAAACTAATTCTTACTTTCACATATACAATGAGGAAAACAGTGCAGTTACATTTCCATAATTTTCCACAAGTAAAAAAAGTAATGGAAAACCAATGTGAGTAATAAATACAAAATATCCTCAGATTCTCATGTTGTTTCATTCCTTTTTGTCAACATTTAAAGCAGATAAGATATACAGCAAGAGATCTAATACCTATTTAACTCTGGAACATATAAAGGATGACAATAAACCTAGAGAGAGAGAGTAGCTATATGGATATACAGACAGGATAACATTTTCAAGGTTTCTAGTGGAGGAGTCCTTACAACAGATGTATTTTTTAATTTAGGTTTTTTACTACAAGCTTAGATCATTCATAATTATACCTTTAGACAAGAAGGGGGTATAAATAAACTTGAATGGAAAGGAAACAGTCTGTACAATAATTTTCTTTGGATCACAAGTCTAAATTTTTTAAAAAGAGGCTTTCCTTGAAGGATAGGGTGAAAGGCATTTAAAATATGGCAATCTTCCCCACTTTCTTCTTTGTTTGAGCAGATGGCTGGTGGCCAGCAAAGGCTGAATTTGAAAAATACTAATTTGTCAGGCAGATTCTAGCCCTCTTACATAAAATGAATGACCAGAGCAGAAATAATCACAGCAGAGGGAGGGGAAAGAAGGACCAGGATAATTGTGTCTCAGAGTTCTGATGGTCCTACTGAAGAACTGAAAGAAACAAACCACTGAAGAACAGAAGATAGATTAGAAAAATAGCTTAGGAAAAGCAATCATATGATCTGCTACTCCTGATCCTTGTCAGATACAGGTTCCAGAACTTCTTTTGAGTTGTTAGAATAACAATTTTAACACATAATAGAGGGGAAAAGGGAGAGCCTGGATTCAGAGGCCTTGGATTATGGGGTGCTGATAATCCAGAGACAAAAGTCAATAGTGAATTCCAGTACAGAAGCTTTGGTGTTTCCATCTGGGGACCAGAAAACATCTGAATGAATGAGAGGAATGATCTAACAATCAATAACTTTTTTCAAGCCATCACAAGAAGCCTTTGAACAATATCACAAGAAGGAATAAAGGAGAAAAACTGTTCTAATGAAAGGGGAAATGGACCCAGAAACAAGACCACATCCACATACAGTACAGTTTGGAAATAATAAAGGTAAAAAGCAAATTAGTCTGGAAACAGTAGCTTCAACCCATAAGAAATATAGTTGAATCTGCTTGTAACAAACTTGGTCATAGTAAAATGTGACTTAGGGCAAAAAGGAAAGAACAGAGTAAATTGCTTCTGTTCATTCTAAGTGACTTTCATTCCTCTGATAAGGATGCTTTACTGCTTATCATGAAGTTTCACCAGACTAAATTAAGTGGGTTCCCCCCTGCAGACAAGCGCTGGAGTTCAGTGCTACATTCCCAGGGGCACACTTTGATCAGAGGAGGGAGATAAAATGAGAAGTTGCCTGTATCCTTTTTTAATTATTTATTATTAATTATTTATTATTATTGTGATTGACTTTAAATAGACATTCAAGTCAAGCCTATTAGTCTAAATGTCTTAACCATTCAATAGCTGAGGGAAGGGCATTTTGCAAGTCAATGAGGGAACCAGGAAGCCCTTGCCAATGGATACAGCCCGCAAGTTATGATCTACATCTTCTAACTGGCCACAGCAACAAAGAGAAGAGTCACAAAGGCCCCACTATAGTCATTTGCAGCACTTCTAATCACTCTATATCTGACACCCTGAGCTTTACTCACACATAGCATAGAAGATCAAAACCAGGGGGCTGGACTGTTGGATCTGTCATGAGATAGTCAGTGCCTATGACTGAAGCTTATTCTTGCCACCTAGTATGCCATCTGGAGGTGATATGGAGGTTCTTTAACAGAATTGTCTAAATGGGGTGCTTTGAGCTAAGCTAGAGGATCAGAAGATAATACACATCTTTAAACAGTGGTAGATGTGGGATGTATCTTTTAGGGGAAGGGGTAAGGAATAATCAGGGTCTCCTGAGTTTGCTGCAGCCACTGTCAGTAGGGATTGAAGAGAACCCCAACTAATCTTGCTATAGCTGCTGCCAACAAGGAGCAAAGTTATATTATGGCTTTCCAGAGCCCCCAAATGCAAAAGGTGAAGAAAATGAAATCTTGAGCTCATGAAACCCTTTCCTATTATATGAAAAGTGCGTATAGAGAAGTTGTTGTAAAGAAACAAAATCCTTTTCCTTCTAACAGGGTTTCACAATGCACCTACTAGGATCTGGAAACAAGAGTTGAAATCAGTTTAGATGTTAGAGGTTGAGCATAGTTCCTTTATAATTTTCAAACAGTCAAAGTAGGATTAAAGAATGTGCCTGTTTTGGTCTGTTGACACCCAGAAAAGCAGGAAACAAGTGTGTAAGCAAGAATAGCATTTAGGGTCAGATTTTACCATCAAGTCTGCACTTAGCTGTTATGGAAAGAGCTTATAGAATTTACTGGGGATAAATGGCAGCTGGGGGATCCTGCAGGTCGCAACAAGTGCCCTCTTCCCCTTCCTCTCCCCCTCCCTTTCCTCTTCCCCTCCCCCTCATTTTACAGCTGGGCTTTTAAATCCAGCTGTGTCATTGTATTCAGAGTCACCAGCCCTCTGACTGGCCAGTAGTACCGATGACCCTAACTAGCAGCCAAGGTCTCTTCTGTCAAACTCCTTGCTGCTGCCTCCCTGGACTTCTTCCTACCCCTCCTTCTCAGCATTTCTTCCCTGTAATTTCCTTGGGTTGACCCTTCTTTCAAGGCTAGGATCCCAGGGCTTATTCTACCCCTTTG
This sequence comes from Mauremys reevesii, assembly GCF_016161935.1. NCBI lineage: Eukaryota > Metazoa > Chordata > Testudines > Geoemydidae > Mauremys > Mauremys reevesii. Next base: position 28,502,665 of record NC_052631.1, read on the forward strand.
GTATCATCCTCACCCCACTCTGCCCCCAAGACAGTGACTGAAGACTCTCTACAGCCTCTTCTTGCTCTCACTTTCTGTTTTATAATCCTTAGTTCCTCCCCTAGTGGGTTTCATTTGCCATTAACACTTATCAATCCCTGGTTCCCCTCCAGGTGCAGCATATAAGGTTAACCTGCTCTCAGGGCTTGTGTGGGGGTGGGCACCTCCATCGCACTAGCCCTAAAGATTAAAGACAAAATCTCAAAAATATGAACCAGCCAAAGCAGTGTCTTCTGCCTGAGCCTTGGAGAGCCTGAAATACTAGCTCTAAGAGTGCCTGTGGACTCTGCAGTTATAGACTGTAATTTGGCATTTTTCCAAGGTGCCATGGAATTCACCATTTTGTATCAGGTAGGCACCAGTCATTCTTTTTTCTCTCTCCCTGCTATGCCAGCAGGGCCACCCAGAGGGGGCAATTTGCCCCAGGCACCAGGTCCTGCAGGGGCCCCCACAAGAATATAGTATTCTATAGGATTGCAACTTTTTTTTATGGAAGGGACCCCCAAAATTGCTTTGCCCCTAAATCCTCTGGGCGGCCCTGTATGCCAGGACCTGCCTGTAGCTGTCTCTGATTCCACAAGTCTCCACACAAGGAGGCAATAATTCCATTATCGTGCACCCCCAACCCGCACTATTCTAGCAGCAGAATATTGTGGAACAAGAAATAGAGTCCAGCTTCCAGCAAATGAATGCAGTCAGGGTGTAGGGGAGAAGTGTAGGCTGGTGAGTACGACCCAATGGAGATCAGTGGAGCAGCTGAGGCCTGGGTAAGCTAAGGAAGGTAAGCTACTGAAGCCAGCTGGGTCACCTGGATAACATCATGAAAGCTAAACCCTGATGAATGGAGCTGGGCTGCCTGGAGAAAATAACCTAAAACATGTTTGCAAATAATCCCAATTAAAATACTCATCCAAAAATGTTATGTCAAAGGGTATTTTCAACTAGTAGCTATGGTTATGTACATTTTCATGGGGGAAGCGAATGAAAGCTGTTTCACAGCACTAGAATAAATTAATATTGCCATGGAATGTGAGGGTGCTGCTGGAGAATTTAGAAGTTGCCGCTGTGAAATTTTGTCCCTTTACACTGTGGAGTACCCAGGCCCTGGTTATTGCATAAAACCTTTCAAACAAGCTCTATCCAAAATTATTGTACCATATAGGGCTAAATCGGTAGCAGGGTCAGGTGAAACTAACTTCATTAAGCAAGTGAGGTTTGATATGATTCATCTGAATTCTGACACCTTGGAACATACAAATAACAGAATTGAATAAAGGGGTTAACATTATTTAAAACTGGATGCCATTAGGTAATTCTGAAGTTCATCATGTGGGATGCTTCCATCTTTCCAAAACAGATCCAGTTTTGGATGTGTAAATTATATGTTACTACTGAAGTATAATTCACACATTTAAGCCTCCATAGATGTTTAATCAATAATGCTCTGAATAAATGTGTTTTTAGTGTCTATGAGCCATTACCCCTCAAAAGCTGTATGGTGGTGGCAGGAATTTTGTTGTCTTCATGTGGAAACTCATCAATGTCTATTGACATCTCTCTGTTTAATTGCTATTTAAATCAGGGTGTATTTCATTAGATCTTAAAATGGATTACAACGCTCCATTAATTTTGTCGTTATATATGTGAAAATCTCGTCTTGATTCTATGGGCCATATATGGGCCTCAGTCTGTGAAGGGAGCGCCTATTGACATCAGTGTGAGTTCTGCACATGGACTGAAGGCATGATACGGCCCATTATTCTCAATTTTCCATAATCCAATTTCTGAGACAACACATCACAATGGAAATTACTTATCTAGAAGACACAAATAAATACAGTCCAGGTTTATTGTATGGCTCAGATTTTTCTTCTCAGGATTCAAGAAATTCCAACGTGTTCTGTATCCACATTTCCATGCTTGTTGCTGAAAGATATTCTCTTCTTTAAGTTTTTCTTTTAGTTCACCAAATATAACATTTATCTTTTAAAGATTAGCTAGCTAGCTAGATAGATAGATAATGTGTTAGCCACTGAATATGCCAGAAATGGAATCAGCAAAGGATCTGAGCTTGCTCCAATTGGGTGTTGTGTTACTGATTTCAGTCAGAGCAGGATCAAACCCTAAATTATTACATTGATCCATTTTCTTGTTCTGTGTCACAATAGCAAGATTTAAAAATCTGAAAATGTCTGGCTTGGCCAAATGGAGACTACAGGATGTGTAGTTTGAGGGCTATGTACATTAATGAAGGAGAGTATCTGGGTGTAGTAAAAATGAGGTATAATTAGGAATGATAGGATGAAATTAAGCAAGGGACAATTTAGACCGAATAGCAAGGAAAAAATCCTACTAGTAAGGCCTATTAAATTATGGATTAGATTCCTAAAGAAGTAACATTACCACAAATGTGTTATGTAATGTTGGTTTGTGTGTTATACATGCTGGGGCACTAAATGTAGCATTATATAAACAGATGATATTTAGATAATGATCTCTGACCCTGTGGCTTCCATGCCACATATCATGAATGAAATCAAAGTATTTAGAGCTCAGTTATGCCTTTAAGGCACAGCCCACACTGGGGGTATTGCAATATTCCATCCCCAAACTCCCCAATATGCAAGAAGTGAAGAGAAAACAGTTGTGCCCTGTCCTACTCCACTGCACACTAGTGGGTAGCAAGGCAAATTTCATTCAAAGCCAATTATACAAAATCTAAGCAGTAAGCTTTAAGGCAGAATGGAGCTTTAAACCACAGTGAGGAAAGGCACCCTGCCCCAGAGGAAGCTCCAGAAGCCTTGTGCGTGAGGCTCTGAGAGCTCATATAGCAGCAGATATTGCTATAGTCTTTTACAAGGGGCAACATTTGCCCCTCCACACTGCACACTAAGCAAAAGCAAAAGGGAAGAAGGAATTCCAGTGCCTCTCTCCCGCTATCACATCTATGCAATGCAAGTAACCATTCTAACCAAAAGTAACTTTTGATTAAAATCAGGAAAGAGCAGTGTCAAATACATAGGCAAGAGAACTAAAGAGTCTTTAAAAATACTAGAACAAAATCTGGCAAACTGGGGCAAAAAATCTTTGGCTCTTCAGGTGATAGATTCACCAATATTATTGCAATGATTCTTGACCAAAAATGCTTCTGCTAAAATGTTTCCTGTAAAGGTACCAAAGTGTGTCTAATCCAGCACAGTGCAGCTTATCTGAGAACATGAATAGTTCATGTTGTACTTGTTGTTGTCAATATGGAATGAGACTTTTGCCCATACTCCTCTCATTCCATAATTCATATCCAAAGCAAAGGCTACTGCAAATGGGCACACACTGGACATTGCACTGCCGCTCAAAGTAAGGAACAAACTGAACCCAAAAGCTATAGTAGTTCTGACTCTTCCCTCTTAAAACCTCTCCGAAAAACATGGATTTATCCTTTAGGGAGTTAGATGGTCTCATCAAGGATTGCAAAAGCATGTAAAATGAGCAATTATTTTAAGCAATAGGAGAGAAAAATGTGGACATTAACACTGTGATGGGTGGTAGCCCATCTGTCCAGTAACTTATCCGTTCAGTACTGGTGACTGTAACTATGTTTACATTTAAAGTTGGAATTGTTAATATGCCTGGTATAGAATAGTTACTCATGCATGGAGTGTGAGAGTTCTCTGAGTTATTGTAAAAGGTTTAAGCGAACATCCCTGATTGGCCAGTCACCAATCCCCCATAAGGAAACACACAGGCCATCCTAATGGCTCAGAAATAAAGTACACAACATTTTTGAAAATAGTATTTCCAAGATGGAGGAGGTAGCCTAGGATAGTTGAAATTAGTCATGCAGCAATTTCCTTCAACTTCATAGAACTTCTCCCACTACTACCATTAAATTCTCTTGGAAAGTTCTTGACTATAGCCCATGTGTAAACCATCCAGGGATTTAAAAATCAACAGTGCCAATTTAAAAACAATTTAATACTTTGGGCTCCATCTTTTGCAGAGCATGTGTGGACTGTTGCACACATAAGCACACAGTATAAAGTGACAAGCAGGCTAGGAAATGCCAAGACACCTGATCATGTAATAGAGAATTTCTGCATGGCTTCTGAGTTACTCCTGCCTTGTTGGAGAGTCAGGCCAAACATGGGAGTGCAAACCTCTGTGACTCATTTGCTAGCTCAGGGTCAGATTTAAGCTTACCTCTCCTCAGACCTATACACACTCTATCCAAAGTCCAGCCCTTTTTTATCCTGCATTCTTGCATTAAGGAAGTGGCCTTGAAGGTTAATTCCTCTCAGCACCGAGGACATCACCTAGTGCTTAACTTGACTACTTGAGCCCACAAAGATCCTACTCGTTCTTTTCTCAAGGTGAAAAAACCAAGGGGGGTGGGGGTGAGAAAAGGGAGGGCCCAGTTCTGCTTTTGCTTAGGTCAATGGCAAATTCCCATTGACTTAAATGACAGCAGGAAGAATGTCATATCTTCTGTCACAACTAGTCTGGTATGTCAGGTACCTTTCAACTGCAGTAGCAATCGTTGCAATATAAAGGTAGAAAGCAGCCTTTTCTGTTCCAGTGTGTCTGTGCTTAATGTGCACATACTACCCCTAATCCAGGGCCATGAAGTTTCCTTTGGCAATGGAACCATGGCAGTGCCACTGAACAGGATGGATTTGGGGTGCAAACCATCTGAACGGAGCAGAGATCATCTCTGTTGGGACTCCTTGCCCACTAGCATGTAGGGAGGATATGGAAGTGGAGTGCAGCTAGGGGCTGGGGTGGAGGACCTGTTATGCACACCCTCCTATTCTCCTCCTGAAAAGAGGACCACATTAGGGTGATACCACCTGTTGCAGCCTTTATAGGCTTTCGGTCCTTGCAAGAAAATAACTTCTCCCTCCCCATTCCACACATCACCCCATAGTTACATACTCAGACAATGCCCTGGGGAGCAAAATTAGGTCTGTGTGGAGCAAAGAAAAGAAGAAGGGATACTACAGTTATGAAAATATTGGCCAAAAAAAATTTTTAGACCGTAGCTATTGCACAGTATCCTGTACTCATTCTAGCATGAGCTTTCGTGAGCTACAGCTCACTTCTTCGGATGCATAGAAAGGAACACACAGACAGGAGAAATTTATACATACAGAGAACATGAAAAGGTGGAAGTATGCATAAGTATGCATAATCAATAGATTAGACTTTTCCTGTTGGTATGCATACTTCCACCTTTTCATGTTCTCTGTATGTATAAATATCTCCTGTCTGTGTGTTCCATTCTATGCATCCGAAGAAGTGAGCTGTAGCTCACGAAAGCTCATGCTAAAATAAATTTGTTAGTCTTTAAGGTGCCACAAGTACTCCTGTTCTTTTTGCGGATACAGACTAACACGGCTGCTACTCTGAAACCTGTACTCATTCTGTTAGCTGGAGTACACTTGGGGAAGTACTTCAGCCCTGGGTATTTTTCATTAACTTTTAGTGGAAGTTTTGTGTTGACACTCTTAGGACGGACCTCAAATGCAGTGTCCTTTGTGGGTAACATAGAGACTAAGTTCAATCAGATAATACTTAGATGTATGATGGACTATAATTAAATGAGAATTTTGATTTTTTTTCATAAAGATTTCTGACTAATAGAATTGTTCATTGATTGCTTCCACAATCACTGAGTTTTCAAGGTAAAAATAAATAAACTAATTCTTGTGGTCCATGAAACAATAGGATGGTTAGTAATTTGTACACTTTACACACTATCTTTTTATACTGATTGAATATATCTAATTATCAGTGAAACGTAGCCATTGCAATTCTTGCTCTTTGATAAAGACAAAAAAAATTGGGGAAAGTAGGTCAAACAGGTATTGCTATTATGTCCATGAACTGTGGGGGTTTTGTTTCATGTTTATTGGTTTGTTTGTTTTTTTAAAGAACAATAATGATATTGTGTTAAAGTGATGAGACCAGAATTAATTTAAATAATGTTGGGCTTGATTTGTGAAAAAAAAATTCCTTACATAGTAGGATGCCATTATTTCTATAATTTTTCTGTGCAGAAGTCATGGTCAGCATTCAACAGCTCAGAAAGAGACGTTTCAGATTTATATAGGAGTAGTTTTATCTAAACACTCAATTCCATGGGAACAACAAAACAAGTATGTGGAAAAAAACTACCCTTTCTAGTTCAGAACTAAACTGATCAGAAACTGAAATTCAGACAGACTCTGATTCCAGGAAATTATTACTACAATTTTAGCAACCACCATGTTGCAGTCAGATAAGAAGAACAAAATGGGCACACAGAAAAAAAAATGCTACATAAATTATATTAAAATAGTCCTTTGCCTTCTGCACATTAGCAGAACTTCCATCTTCAGTTAAATATAAATTCATATTCTTTTAAAAAAATATGGACTCTAAACAAAACCAGGAATTAATATAAAACACTTAAGATGCTTTAAAAAGTAATAGATTCCTTCATTTGAATGCAATTAACAGATTGTTCTATACTTTTACAGTATGTATAAAAATGTTTTGTTCAATACACAATGTGGACATATTTATGCACACAATATTCCTAAGCAAAATATATCAGCACTGTAAATAAAATGATGCTTTCATTTTGTTTTTTTTTAATTCAGCTTCCCCCCCCCCACACACACACACACACACCTTTAAAGAATAAAATGTGTACCTTGGAGAAATAAGCCAGCAATTGGAGAGTGTGATTTTTTGAACACTGATTTTGTAGCTGGCATAAGTTTCTGAAAAAAGCATTGGTTAAAGAAGGAATGAGTGGGATTGTGCTATCACTAAATTAGATTAGCATTGCCTGCTGTTTGGAACATTTTTGCAAAGGCCAAATAGTTTTAATATGTCTATCATGGCAAAACTTTGGGGTTTTTTTGGTTTTGGTTTTTTTACATTTTTCCTATTTCAATTTAAATTGGTGCTTGTTCAGTAAACAACTTTGAACCATAACCTAAAAGGACACTGTCAACTTAAAAGGCACACTTTTGTCTGAAAATGCTTTGCCTAGTGTTGTTACAAGGAACCTTTAAGATTACTGTAATGGAGAGAAATTAGAAAAAAAAATCTCTTTTCAGTTTGTTTTTACTGTGTGCATTTGGCAATATTTTTTCATGATCAGTATTAGTGTTTCCTTTTTATAATTAGTCACTTTCCTCTGGTGTTTGTGGTTTTTTTAGGCAGCAGGAGAGGAGAGAAAAACATTTTTAAAATTAGGTATATGTGATTGTAAAATCACAAAAATTGGCAGGAGGATTCAAGGCAGGGGCAATACCTGAAACTACTCTTAATTCAGAGAGAGAGAGAGAGAGAGAGACTAGATCTCATGTTCTTGGTGATACTTTAAACTTTAGTGGGGAAATAAAACCTACATAACACATTTATTTTTTCTTTCCTTCTTAAAGTAACTTTCCAACCCCCACCCCCATTTTTAAATTATTTTCCACAGGGTAAATTCTACTCTCAGAATAATCGGTGGAATTACTTTGAGTATAAGATATGTAACTGAGAACAGAATCTGACCTGATGATGTTTATAATTTTAAACAGCCCATGGAAGTAAATCAATAAACTCAAGTGAGACATTAAATTTATAAGTAGATAAATTCCTTAGATGTATTTTGTAAAAAATACCTTAATTAGTCTATATTGCTGTGTTATGGCACAACTCCTGCACTCCTTACTTGAGTAAAATTCCTCTCAAAGTCGATGAGACTTTTGTTTGATTAAGGTTTGCAGGATCAGGCCCTTTGTGAACATAAGGTATTTTCCTCTTAATTTACACTGTTTCAGGAGGATTATTTAAGACTCTTAAAGCCACATTGCAATTTCGCCTAAACGAGTTTATACTGATGTAACTTCTTTGACTTCAACAAACTTACTCCTGATTTATACCCAGTAAAGCCCAATAGGAATTCTTGGTGACTTTTTGTTACTATCTAATGAAATAGGTTTGTTTTTTAAACAATTTCTGTGAGAACTTCAGGCTATTTCACAGAGATGTGATTCTCTTTTTGTGTATCTTTCTTCATTTATGTTTTCTTTTTATACTTGTTTTATATTTGTCAATAACTTTAAAATATAATCTCAGAAATAAAATAATACCATTTACCCTGTGAAAAAATCTTTGCATTAATACAAATACAGCCATTTAACCACTCTCCTGGGGGTTTGTAGCTGTTTATGTCACTCGTCTCCCATTTTAGCATCATTCTTTAAAATGAAGGGGAAAAAAATCAACTTGCAATTTAGACAGTTACCAAATTACCAAAACTAGTGCTGCAACTCTTAATGAGCAAAACCATTAACAATTTTCCTACTGCAGCCCCTGTTCAAATACCTTGGACACCTTGTTAGCACAGAATGAGGTGTTCAATCAAGAGACTGGGAATTGGAAGTACCAGGGCACAGTTTTGAGTGGTGATTACAAGGGCATGAGTGTGAGTGCCAAAGTAACAGTCTTCTACACTGCAGGAAGCTGAGAAACCTACAAGTCTACATTTGTAAATCAGCCTGGATGATTACAGCAGTCACAAGCAAAGAACATATGAAACAATTATTTGTACCATTCTTCCACTCTTTTAATTTGCTCTTAAAATGAACACAGTGATACTTAGAGCCATTGGTGCTTTGTCTTTGTAAATTTAGTACATGGCTTCATATTTTTCAAAGTGGCAACCTAAATGGCACGAAAGTAGAACTATAACAAAGAACTATTGTTGCTTGATTGTTAAATCACTTTAACTGCAATAATCTAAGCTTTATATTAATACTCAGACATGTCTTTACATTCCTCTTACGTTTCTAAGGCAGATCTGCAGAAATGTAATTATTTTAGACATTTCTATCTGTCCTAAATTGTTTAGCCAAAGAGACAGTTTTTCTTTTTTAAATTAATAAATTTAAAATGTAAGTTTTGTCTGTGTTAATATAACACCCTAAGCACTGATATCCTTACGTTCCATTTACACACAAAAACCACACATCTTCAATTTTGTACAGCTACTCATTTGAAATGTATTTTTTCCAAGTAATGCAATGTAAAAAGAATCCTGAGCACATTTAAATCTTGCTTTCTATGTGCAAAAGCTATTAGATGCTAATTGCATATTAAAAAGGAAGAATTATATAGTTAAGCAAGATGTAATATAACAATAAAAAATTAAAGTATATCGGACTTTGAAGGGCTAAAAATATTATTGTTTTTAAATTAACTATTTCAATATGTTTTGCATTTATTTTTCTATATTTACATATTACACTGTTAGTAAAATGCACACTGCCATTGGCTTAAAGAAAATATTTTTTCAGTTTGAAAATAACTAAGATAGCTTCTTTAAAATTACAAAACATCCCATACTTTTTACATGTATATACTCAGAATAGTAGTAAGTTAATTAGCATTTCAGTTATGCTAAATGACTATATAGATAGAAGGAAAAAAAAATTTTTTTGATTAAGAAATACCATATAAAAACTTCTCGCAAAGGAAGAATGAGTGTATTTCTTTGTGTAGTGTTTATAACATGAAAATGCATTGTTCAAATGATGAAATTATCAATAGCATATACTTCCCTGACTAATTGCACTTTGAGATCTGCAAAAATATTACAATTAGATCCAAATTTAATTTCAGTCATTATGTGTAAAGATTCACACACACATTCTTTTAGACCAGTCTCTCACTTTACTGCATATTCTGAGAATATCATAACTATATATCTAATCAACAAAGGAAACTAATACTTATGCTTCTAAATAAAATGTATCTTAATAGTAAAAATAACATTCAAAGAATAGAGTGCAAATATTTTAAAAGCCAAACAATGCTGTGCAATATATTCCCTTTCAAAAAAGTTATACTGTGTGTCTAAACTATGTTTTAGGGAACTGAAAAGTGTAACATAACATCTATTGTACACTTTATTATTTTTATTACTATACTAAGGGAGCTCTTGTAACTCTAAATAAAACATGATAATGTGTAATTTTATAATGCTACATACCTCTTAGAAACTCATCATAACACCCCTCGGCCCCCCAAAACAGCTGCTGCAACTGGCTACTATTGACTTAAAAAGGCTTCCTTTTGCAAGTAGTAAAAGTCTGTTTTTAATCATCATAGGGTTTCCAAATGTAGAGGGCGCTGTTGTTCATGTATTTTGCAAGCATTTCCTGATGAGGGGGAAAAATATTTGTTTAAAAGCTTGATGCTTTTATATTTTTAGTTTCCCTTAAATATCAGTGGAATTGTTGACACAAATTCTACACTGCATTTTATGTGATGAGTTTACTAAAGTAAACCCTTGTGCAACAAATTAATACTGGGTGCCCGCTATCATAATCAAAGTTAAATGTTTTTTCAGGGTTTTCATTATAATCCCCATTTGGCAAAGCTCTGTAATTCAGCTATAATGTTTCTTCCATCCTAAAACTTACATATAATTTTTTTTAAAAATAGCTATAAGTATTTAGGAACCATTTTTAATTGCAAGGATGAGAAGAAATTCAAGTATACTATTTTGGGGCTCTTCTTCTGCATTTCCTTATCTCTAAAATACTTGCAAGTTTACAGTGAAATACTACAGGTGTTTGTCCATAATGTTGTCTAGACATACACACAAACATACAGAACAAGAAAGATGCCTGGTGTTTACATTTTACAGCCAGCTAGTGTGCAATAACTTTTCTTCAGAACTTTATATATGTATATCTTAACATTGTATCTTCACACTTGAGAGTCACAGGAAAATGTAATGGCTGGAAAGGAGCCACTACTTCTTCCAAGTAAACAGTGTCTCAAATGTCCAGCATTTCCATCATAATGTGCCACATGTTCTACATTTCCATTAAAAAATTTGTTGTTGAGGTTTTTTTCCACAGTAGAAAGAACAAATTACAAATCCTCAAAGGGGTAAAAAAAGTTGATAAAATCATCTTAATGTTGATTTAAATCAGCAAAAATCAAGGAAACTTACAGTTAAGGCTGGCACTCTATATTTAACTCTCACAACTGCACCTATGTACTTTGGTTGGGAGGGAAAAGTGGGCATCCCGCAGTCCATGTCTGAAGTCAATGGGAGTTTTGCCTGAGTAAGAATTACAAGATCAGGCCTGGGATATCTCACGTCTGTTAGTGCCTTGAGTTCCCTGCACCACCTAAGCACTGCTGGGTGTGTAAAAGCCAGAGTAACAGGCTTAGCTCTGAATGTATTTGTGGATGGAAATCAGACTCTAAATATTGCTTTAACATGCTTTTTTAGTGCATGTGTGTGATTTAATTCTTATTTGACAATGTAATCTGACCTTCCCCAACAAATTATTAGCTGAAAGACAAGATTTGAAGAAAAGTATCCTAGAAGTACTTTTTTGTGTGTGCAGTTCACTAACAACTCAATTGATCCTAAAACATTCTGCAATACAACATATATACTACATCTGAGCCTTAAAACTAGGTTCCTACCTGTAAATATTAAGATAAATAAATTTTCATGTGTCACTACAAGCAGAGGTTTTCCCACTTTGTGAAATACTTTAAAATAAACTGATTACATCAAAGTAACAAACAAGCCGAAGGAATCCATCGCTCACCAAAACTACTCATAATTTGCTGTGTGCATGTCATATTAATCAAAACTTTGCCTTGTTAAAACTACATCTAAGCTCTAATAAAAATGACCATTGTTGGCTCTTTTCTGGAATCAAGGCTCATGAAAAAGTTTTCCACCTGATAAAGGCTTAAACATAACTGAAATAGAAGTTGTATTTTATGACTGGCAAGTTCTTTGGGACCAAGATACCCCCCAGCCTGACTGACTAGGACCCAGCAATGCATTTTGGCCCTGTCTGTATGTCAAGACACTGCCATCAAAACAATGGCTCATATTACATGAAAATCTTGTGCAAATGAGCCATAATGGGAGAGAATGACAATCTCCTAAGACCATGCAGCAGGATTCTCCTTTGATCTGAAATACTGTTAATCTTTCTCAAATATAGCACTAAGTATACTTGGCAAATCCTGTATGAGAAAGTCCCTATAGTGCAGGTCTGCAGATAGAGAGCCATAAGTGAAATACACACCAATAAAACGTTCCATATTGGCTGGAAATTTCTTTGCACTTATGGGCATTTTTGCAAACAAGTTAAACAATATGTTTAATTAATAAAGGACATTTCCTGCTGGATATGAAGTTCTTGTTCACAGTCTTATTTAATTAAGAAGCTGCAGTGTTTAAGATATTAAAACAGTGTTTTGAGAAGGTTTAGCATTTTTAAAAACACAGCCTTTATTTAGATAGGCTTTAGGACTCAGCCTGACTCTAAATTATAGTTTTAATATGAGGTTTCACGGGATGAAAAAAAATCAAATTGCATAAGGCAAGATTTTTCATTGGTAACAAAAGTATGATATAGGAGTTTATACTTTATTAATGATGCTTAAAGCAAAGATCTGGAATGGTATGTCTCAAATGAGGTCATTTATCAACTTAAGGATAGTAAAAACTTCTCCTTGGTCTGTATTATAGCCAGATCGCACCTTTTTGTTGTGCAGCCAAATATGCAAGGCCTATGTAGACGAACGCAAACAGAGTAAATCATGTTGATTCAGTGCTAGTAGGAAATATGCCTCTTCAGTTGTGTGCTGCTTTTGAAGTACTGCCTAAAAATCAGCCTTCGGCTTCAAAGCAAGGGGATTATAGCCTTTATCCAGCAATTAATATGGCTGAAACTCAAAATGTCAGCACCTGACGACTATGCAGGCTGGACAGTAGCCTGGTGGGGGTCCAGTCCCCTGAAGAATTGGAATTCACTATAAAAATTAGTGAATAAATAGACTGAAATATTTGGGGAAAGGACATAAAATTTTAACTTCTAATGACCTTTCTATATTTTGACATGCAGGGGGAAAAAATTGTGGTGTCCCTTGACCTTTAACCTGCCTTATCCACCTAGATCATTTTAATCTCCCACCAACTGTTAAGCAGAAAGAAGTGCTATTAAAGGGGAAAGCTATTCCTTTTGCCTTCATACATAGATCAGATGACAACCTCTCCAAGTCCCTCCTCTCTGTCAGAGTTCAAGGGTTCAAAGATGGTCAGAATATCAAGCAACAGAAAGCCAGCAGGACTGCTGCAAAAAGAGTTTAAATACTTTATATTATGCAGAGTGGTCCAAAAAAAAGGGTCATTTTGAAATTTTACTTCTCAATTGACTCTTTTCTTAAGTGGTCTCTTTTGATAACAAGCTCTCATAATCTTCTAATTTTAGGGAAAAAACACTTGTTAGATGCAAAAATCCTAAATTATTTTAATTTGTACCCAAACTCAGTTACCTAATAGCCTTTTCAATGCAACCACTAAATATAGAGTTACAAAAGAAACTTTGTGGAGATTATCACAGAAGCATTTATTTACCTAAACAGTTATAAAGCATGAATACTTCATGATCTAGCTCTGACCCTTCTAATTTATGTTGCAAGAAAAACATATAATAATAGGGATATGCTGCTAATTACTAGATAACACATGAGATGGCATTTTCAACAGTGCAATATACATACTGTAGTACTTTTTAACCAATTTTTTCTATTTCTAATTTTTTAACCATACACAGTGGAAACATGTTTCTTCCCCGATTTTCTATTTGCTTTGAAGAAAACACCCACAGAGTATCCATGCTTAAAGTACTTACAGAACAGTATCACTACAACATGACAAGCTAAACAATGTGTTTCATTAATAAAGAATGTTTGATATTAAATGCAGAGTTCTTATTTCAAAATGGCAAAAAAACGGTATGAATGAGGGATGGAGGATAATAATTGCACAACATAGTATTAATACAATTGTGTGTATGCTGAATGTAATTCATGTGCCACTTTCTAAATATATCTACATGCACACATATATACAGAGACATTAGAAATAATAGAAAGTAGAAGACTACATTAGATTTTGGGGTTTAGATTTGGCCTTTCATACTCTGGGTACCCTAAAATGCTTGACAGTGTTTCCACTAGATTTAGTTAATACAGTAGTAGTGCAATAACAGCCATTAAGTGTAACACAATAGCTCCTGCTCTGACTTGGAGATTAGAATCTGTCTTATTGAGACAGAGAATTTTGGCTGGGAAGTAGGCTTATCCTTATTCTTTTCACAAAGTGTCATGGAGATATTGCCTAGACAGGCAGCAGGGACGGGCAAAAGGGATTTTGGATTAACATCTCATCTGCAGGACGGTATCTCAAACAGTTCAACACCTCTGTGGTGTTGCACTGCCATGTCAGAATTAAGAATCAACCCAAGTCCTGGTGTGAGACTTGAACCCATGACCCTGTAGCCAAGAGGTTAAAAAAAAAAAAAGGACTTTCAACTGAGCCACACTGTCATTATTGATATGTACTTATGTCTATTGACATCAGTGTTGACTACAATTTGACCTTGGAGCAGAAAACTGTTGCCCACAGATTTTAAAAGTAGCCAATATCTTGCAGCAAGCTCTGAGATTTTTATCCCTATTGGAAGCCATTTTTCCTACCAGACAGCAGCAGTTTTCAGCATAAACCTAATCTCTAAATATTAGTATCATAAATACCTTAAAAGAATTTGGATACCTTTCAAATCTGTCAAGGTTCACAGTATTTAATTAGGTAGTTTTAAATTAGATTAGAACATACAAATTAGACCAGGTTTTGATAATAAGGTATTTTTTGTATGAATAGTAGAATATTGACAATAGTTTTCATTATAAGTTTATTTATGTTTTGTATAGTACTCAAAAGCCTTCTGGGCACTTCATAGACATGGAAGTCAGCAGATTCTTGCCCCAAAGAATGTATCATCTCAGTACACAGAAAAAGAACAGGAGAGGAAGAAGTGTATTAAACTGCTACTGTGTCTGTGATGCAAAGCAAAGGAAAACTGGTTGGGGGGATATTTTGCTGAGAGGAAATGTACATACATTTAGTTCTGATTTGATATGGCAGAGATTCTCATGGCCTTGATCCCTCTCCCATTGAAGTTAGCGTAGCTGAATTAGACATTTGATGAGTGCGGCATTGGACCTATTGACTCTGAAAACTCATTCAAATTTGACTGTAAAACTAACTATATTTAGCCAAGTATTAAAATCTCAGCATCTGAGTACCATCTAGATTTGCATAAAGATGTCCTGAAAAAGTGATGTTCTGGATTCAGATTCAGATTCAGTTTAGGTTGCAGTTTGATTCCAAAACCAATTCTTGTCTAGGGTTCAGGTCTGGTTATTTATTTATTGTGTATTTCTTTGCACTCACAAGCATTTACAAAGGTGCCTATATCCCAAGTTCTAGCCACCTGAGACATTAATTTCAAAACACAAATCATAGCAGACAGACCAATCCAGCAGCAAACTCTGCCACACACCAGCAATCACCAGACCAGCTAATCATTACAGCAAAACAGATAAAAGACTATTTCTGTCCTTTTTGATATCTCAAGGGATTCCCTAGTCCCCAAAAGCCATAGTGAAAAGATAAGATGATTTGATGATGATGATTGATGATGATGATGAAATACTGCAACTTCTTTTAATTAGATTTTGGCCCCAAATACTGGAAACCTTTCTAGAGCAGCAGGATTTAGGAAATTTTGGTTGCACCTCAATCAGAACAGAAAAATAGGTCCCATCTGCTACTAAATCCAAACCCTGAACCAAATCATCTGGCCTTGGAATCTATTAATCTTGTTTTTCCATTGGAACTGTTTGGACAGAGAGCCTCAGAGCTCTTCATTTAGTGAGGATTCACAGAATTATTTATGAAGTTGTAGGCAAAGCATATCACTGAATACAACCCTTCTGCAACCACAGCATTTCCTGACTTGTAACTTCTAATGTAGATACATAATCAAGTTCTAGATTTGATGAGTTACTTCATAAATGCCTCAGAAATGCTTCTTTTCTTGGTGACTGTTACAGGTCTTTCTTTGACTGAGGCAGGCATACATCTGGAATTAGTTGTTTTAAGCTCTAAAGTGAATAGCAAGTAGATGGCCAGTTGATGAATATTATTTCACTCTGCTTATAAAGACCACTCAACCCAACCTTTACATTAGTATTGTATTATATTTATACCGGTGATGGTGACCAAATGGCACCCTGACCCCATACAACTTCATGGCATTTGGTAGTTTTAGGAGCTGCAGCCTATTGCACTCTCCCTCCTTCACCATTCTCCCTTCCTGCCTCTCTTTTGATTAGTTGTGTGCTCTGGCACAAGATTTGTGGAGGGTATGAGTCTTGGATTTCTAGTATACCATATTCTATGATCAGCAGAGTGAGGCTATTCAATCAGCAGGTGATACTCTGAGACCCTTCATAGAGACAATTACATGTTGTAGGGAAGATGCATAGGCCCCAGAAGCTAAGGGAAGCACCTTAAGGTAACAAGAGCCTCCACCCCAACTTTTCTGTACTTCCAGGAAACATTAAATGACAATCCAACATCCTCCTAAGGGGGAAGGAGTGGCCCCTAAAGCAGTAGAATCATAAAAGATTAGAGTTGGAAGAGACCTCAGGAGGTCATCTAGTCCAACCCCCGCTGAAAGCAAGACCAACCCCAACTAAATTATCCCAGCCAGGGCTTTGTCGAGACAGGCCTTAAAAACCTCTAAGTATGGAGATTCCACCACCTCCCTAGGTAACCCATTCCAGTGCTTCGCCACCCACCTAGTGAAATAGCTTTTCCTAATATCCAACCTAGACCTCCCCCACTGAAACTTGAGACCATTGCTCCTTGCTCTGTCATCTGCCACCACTGAGAACAACCTACCTCCATCATGGTTCAGTAACCATGAACATGCAATATGCTTGCCAGGCTTTGCAGTAAAAGGCTCTGCTCATTACTGCCAGAGTGGGTACTGCAACAATGAAGGTTCCTGAAACCTCCTGGCCTGAAACTTCTGCAGATGTTGCTAGGAAGCACAACTCCCAAAAAGTTGAGTGGTTCTGGCAAGAGAGGGGTGGTGGCCGGCACATTAGGAGAAAAGGCTAGAATCAAAGCCAGCCCATTCCCCACCCTCATGCAGAAGGTGAAGTAGCAAAGACTGAAAACTATGCCTTTTGCAAACATTAAATTTTACAAACTGAAACCCCACATTGGGCTAGATTCCACTGCTGCACAGTGACACAAACTGTAGTTCCCTGAAACCAATGACTTAAGGACAGCGGGGACGATTGTGATCATCTAGTCTGACCTCCTGCAAAACACAGACTATAGGTCTTCCCTGAATTAATTAATCAGGGCTGCTGTGACATTGCTGACAGAGAAACCACACTGGCAGAGAATGTAGCTTGGTTGCACTGAATCAGGATGCTCCCTGACTTGCCTGGCCACCCACTCTCTCTTGCCAGTACCACACACTTTTGGGAGCTATGCTTCCAAGCAACAGCTGCAGAGGTTTCAGGCCAGGGGATTTCAGGATCTTTCACTGTTGCAGACCTCCCTGGCAGTAGTGAGTAGAGTCTTTTACTATGCAGCTAGGCATGCATGTTCATGGCCACTGCCCTAGGGGCCGCTCCTTCCCCCACTGCGTAGAAAGATCAGGATTTGGCCCACTGATAGCAGAGAGAGATTGAGAAGGCAGCATGAAGCTCAGGATCTGGATCTTGATGAGGTTTTCACAATACTAAACTAATTTCTCCTGGAGAAGTCCACATGCAGGCTTGTGACAATCTCCCTATTGTCCACACTTAAAACCCTGAAGCACTTGTCTCAAGACAAGCAAAAGTTAAGTAATCTAGCACACCTGAAGGGTGTCGGTAAATACATGCCTTAGCTGTGGCACAGTCCTGTGCCATGCAGTGTGAATGGGGGAAGGGGTGTTTATCAGGTCTGAAGTATCAATAGTCCTCCACCTGCATACCCACAATGCACTGAACCCTTTTCTTCCTGACCCTTACACACCCTGACCTTGCACCGGTAGTGGCATGCTGCACTGACCACAGCAAAACAGCTTTCCTCTGCAGTCTTCACAGGTGAAAATGGATCCAGCCATTGATCTGTCTGGAATACCCACATGCTGATCCATGTCTGGACAGAGTACATTGTGCTCTGCAATTTCAACCAGAGCAGCAGAAATATTCGCGGTACTGGGAAATTACATGGAGGCTGGAGCAGGTGGGTCACTCCATCTTAGTGCCAGGAAGGCATGAAGCATTTGAGGCTTCTCTACAGAAAGGCCAAAGACTTCAACAGTTGGTCCTGAAGTCTCATTCTGCATGAATATTTTAAGAGGAGTGTGGCTGGACGTGGTCAAGGAACCCCAGTACAGAACCTGAAGTGCCTCATGATCCCCTCCTCAACCCCTCCTGGCCAGGGCAAGGAGGTGGTAGGGACCATGGAAGATGTCCCAGAAGACCTGGAGGATGAGGGGCATGTGAGCCTGTACTTTTATCTGGTGGAGCATATTGAATAAGCCTCCAGTTACAAACCTGAGGATGACCCTGAGCTGTGGCAGGAACCAGAATCCTCCCACTGATATCCCTTCTTGTTGTGCTAAATTCCTGATTTTAAGATCAAGGGCAATTTTCTTACCATTACTAGCCTCTTCTTCCTCATGGGCTACAAAGGCTGTCTGAGGATCAGGGATAGTGAGACAGTTACATTCCTGGAATGCTGAATATCAAAACGGTGGCCTTCCACAGCAAAGTTATGTCATGTGGGGAGATTTCTCAGCTTCTTCCCAAGGTCAAAAATATAATTCTCTTCTCTTTGAATTGGCAGGACCTATGCTCCTGAGATCAAGAGGGCAGGAGCAGTATCCCAGAGGCAGCAGAGATAGACTGAGAAGGAACTTGAAGGAGCTGCTCATAGGGATGGACAGAAAAAAACAGGAGATATTCCTCAGGGCACAGCAGGTGCAGTCTCTTCAGCAGGAAGAGACATTTACAAACCTGCTCATGGAGCTGGAGACATGCAACAGGGAACAGGTACCTTCCCTATGGAGACGATCATCAAACTGGTGGCTGAAAGAATGCAATGTCCACCTCCTGCCAATGGCCCAGAACTACCCATCAGCCGCCTCCTACTCCTTCTCTTCTGGCTGTCACCAACTGTGCTGCTGAGCCTGCAGACGCTGTTCAATGACTCCTACAACTGCTCAGGATAATGACTCCGAGCCTGTAGGAGTTCCAGACTGCCACCATATACAGAACATAAGAACATAAGAAAGGCCATACTAGGTCAGACCAAAGGTCCATCTAGCCCAATATCCTGTCTTCTGACAGTGACCAATGCCAGGTGCCCCAGCAGGAATGAACAGAATAGGTAATCATCAAGTGATCCGTCTCCTGTCACCCATTCCCAGCTCTGGCAAACTGAGGATAGGGACACCATCCCTGCTCATCCTGACTAACAGCCGTTGATGAACCTATCCTCCATGAATTTATCTAGTTCTTTTTTGAATCTTGTTATAGTCTTGGCCTTCACAACATCCTCTGGCAAGGCATTCCACAGGTTGACTGTGCATTGTGTGAAAAAATATTTCCTTTTCTTTGTTTTAAACATGCTGCCTATTAATTTCATTTGGTGACCCCTAGTTCTTGTGTTATGAGAAGGAGTAAACAACACTTCCTTATTTACTTTCTCCACACCAGTCATGATTTTATAGACATCAATCATATTCCCCCTTAGGGCAGGTCTACACTAAGGGCGGGGGTCGAACTAGGGTACGCAAGTTCAGCTACGTGAATAGCGTAGCTGAATTCGAAGTACCCTAGTTCGAACTACTCACCCGTCCAGACGCCGCAGAATCAAAGTCCGCGGCTCCAAGGTCGACTCCGCCACCACCGTTTGCAGTGGTGGAGTACCGGAGTCGACCGCGGCGCTTCCGGAGTTTGAACTATTGCGTCCAGATTAGACGCGATAGTTCGAACTCCGAGAAGTCGAACTCACCGCGTCGACCCGGCTGGTAAGTGTAGACTAGCCCTAAGTTGTCTCTTTTCCAAGCTAAAAAGTCCCAGTCTTATTAATCGCTCCTCATACGGAAGCCATTCCATACCCCTAATCAATTTTGTTGCCCTTTTCTGAATCTTTTCCAATTCCAATATATCTTTTTAGAGAGGGGGCAACCACATCTGCATGCAGTATTCAAGATATGGATATACCATGGGTTTATATAGAGGCAATATGACATTTTCTGTCTTATCATCTATCCCTTTCTTAATGATTTCCAACACTCTGTTTGCTTTTTTGACTGCCCCAAAAAACCCCTTGCAGGAGCCATTCCCAGGTTTCACCAAAAGTCATTGTCCCCTGTTGTTCACCCCTTCTGATGAGGAAGGGAAGAAAACAGGTGCAAAGACTTTAAACTGTGGGCAGTATTATTGGTTGTGAACAGTTACTTTGGTAAAATATATTCGTGTTCTGATTTCAAAATCTTTCTATTAAACCTTCTACCTCAGTTTTAATAAATATTTTGCTTTGTTTAGCTGTGTGTTGGTACTCCTGCCTAATGATGAACTGAAGGGATTTCTTTGTTCTTGATTGGGCTGCAAGCTTCCTACCTCATGTGATGGAATGGTGTGTAAAAATCTGGTATCATCATAGTGCAAATATTTTTAAGGTCCCCAAAAAATCAGAAATATTTTACATCCCACAGATACACAGAAGAAATGGAGAAAATGCAGCATATATGTTATGTGTTTAGAAAGCACTATTATTTTTCAGTGTAGCAGATCTCTGAAACATAGAAAAGGGATTGATTGATGTCTTAATACCTATATTTAATATTAAAACCAAAGAACAATAAGAAACAGGGAACACACTGGCAATAACAGTCTCTGCCAACACCCTGTTCAAAAATAGCCCCTTTTCCCCACCCCAAAACCTTAAGCAGTTGCAACCATGCCAGGGATTAGTGCTCTGTAACAGCCATTCATCGCACTTGGCATTGCTGACAATAAAAAGTAAAAGAACCCACAATTGCTGCAATACTCTCCCACCCTAAACCAAACAGTCATAAGCTCATTAAAAAAAGTTTAAGTTCTCCTGATAAGAGAGGCTTCTAAAGAAGTGTAAATACTATAGACAAATACATTGGACAATGACTGCATAACAACTTGGACAACCCCTCCACAACTCAAACCTAACCCCAAGTTGATAAAGACAAATAGAACAGGACACCTCCATTGGGTTAATATATGCAATGTCACATGAACAAGTGGTAATAACCTTCAGATACAGGGGAATAAAACTCTTCCAAAGCTATATAGCCCCATACATATGTATCAGTGTTCCCTTATGGGCAGCTTTATAGGATGCGAAGATGTCTCTCAACACACACAAATGTCATCATCTGCCTTGCAGCTGTTCCAAGATGTGTACACATATGGCATTCCTGTTTTCCCCTGCCTGCTGAGAACCAGGACCAGTGTACAGTGTGCACATGGGTGGGATCAGGCTGCCTGTACAGATTTTGAAAAACAGAGTTGTTGTCAGCCTGCTAGGGATGGAAGTGCTCCCCACTATGCTGATAAATATTATGTAGTGCTCAGCAGGCGATGATTATGATTTAGTTGGGGATTGGTCCTGCTTTGAGCAGGGGGTTGGACTAGATGAGCTCCTGAGGTCCCTTCCAATCCTGATATTCTATGATTCCATGATTATATGCATGGCATTTGCCACACTGGCATCCAGATGGGTGTTTAGGCAGCACCATCATGCTTTCAGCCTACCAAACATGCTCTCTATGACCATTCTACAGTGAGCTTGTATCTGGATTCCCTTTTTCCAGGGTCTCCTATGTTGGGGTACAGTTTCATGAGCCAAGGCAGGAGTAGGTATATGGGGTCCCCAAAAATGACAGTTGACACAGAGACACTGTACATAGCCATATCATTTCTGGTGAAGTCCCTTCTTCCCCCTTCTAGTACAATCCCAATCACCTCAGCACCCTGACATCATAAACCTTTCCAGTATACATGAGTTTGCTTCTGTGTTCCACTAAGCCTTGCAGAACAATTTAATAGTAACCTTTTCTGTTCACATACTCAGTTGCCCCTCGTGGTGGGAAAAGTATTGAGATATGAGTGCTATCGATGGCCCCAGTACAGTTTTGAAACCCTGTTATTTCTGGAACTTTTCTTATGGCAACTGCCTTGGGGTAAATGACAGTGTTAACTGCCTCACAAACCTGCACAACCTTGATCCTGACAGTAAACTTTCCAAACCCAAAGTGCTTTGCAAAAGACCTATAAGCTGTCTGGTGTAGCCAGTTTCCATAGGACAGTGGCGTCCCTGAACTGACAGTTGTGGCTCTTGCCACACAGATCCTTGAAGGTAGGGTGACTATATGTCCCGTTTTGGCCAGGACAGTGCCTTAGCCCTGTCCCAGCCATCCCAATTTTTTGGCAAAAGTGGGCATTTGTCCCATTTGCTCTTGTCAATTGATCAAGCTGGCAAGAGCAAACCGGACAAATGCCCACTTTTGTCAAAAAATTGAGGTGCTGTACAATCGAAGGAATGTGTGGGGTGCAAGCGGAGATGCCAGGCCCATGCAGGGGGGGCGGGGAGGCAGGGCTGGGTGGAGGCAGGCAGGGTTCCAGCATGCAGGGGGCTTGCAGGGTTTGAGCAACCAATGACAGCTGGCACGGGGGTGGGGCAGCTCTGCGGAGGAAAGAGGGGGTTCTAGAGAGTGGCTGCAGAGGGCGACTTGGGCCAGCCCTACTTGGTGTCCCATTTTCCCTTTGGGAAGTATGGTCACCCTACTTGAAGGTCTGTTTCCTCATACAGAAGTTCTGAAGCCACTGCTGGTCATTTCCAAAATGCTGTGACCCCACAACACCATGCTCCTTCTCCTGCACTAGAAGCAAAGGTCAACCAAGAGCATACCATGACAATAGCAGCATTTACCATATCTGTACAGTGTGAACTGAACTCATTGTCCTTGACCCTCAAAGTCAGCTGCCTTCAACGAGTCAAAAAGTGTTTCCCAAATTTCATCCAGCATCTCACCAAATCGCTACTCCACAGCATAGCCATTTGTCCCACAATAAGGAACAGGAACAGAGTCAGATCATCAGCCAATTGCTCTATGACTTTCACCCAGTTTTGCGGGAAATAACAGTGAGGGGGAAACATGATCAGTAACTGCCTTTAACAAATGTGTTAAGTCGGGGACAGTATCAACAACAGACAGCAAAGAAGTTCCCAGAATGTCTCCGAGTGACTCACAACACCCTGAGATGGTGCCCCTGAAATGGTAGTGCTAACATCATATACCGACAGTGACTGTATGAATGCAAATATACACGAGAACACAGCATTATACCCAAATCCAGCACTGCATATGAGGACTCTTAGGCATGGGTCTTGGGAGCACACATAAGCATGAATATGATCCAGTACTCGAATCTATGCTCAAGTGTAGACATAGCCTTAGAATCACCATTCATTCTCTGGTCTTCTCGTGATAATGCAGCTACAGGCTGCCTCTTATTCACTTACAGTCTAGCTCTGTATGATGACAGTAAAATACTAAAAGGTGTTGGTAAATTTGTATGAAATCTATAAGAAATTTACTAGAAAACAATTCTTGTTTATATTTACTGCAACAAATATAGATTTGGTACCAGTGGATGCAACTTCTCTTGCTTCAATGGAGCTGAACCCATTTTGCCAGATCTCAATTTGGCCCTATGTCTGCCATTTTAGTCAATGTAATGAGTGCAACAGAATGAAATCATACCCTCATACATTACCTAGGAAGAGGGCTTTCCTTTACAGGGATTATCCTTTAATGAAAACTTTAACTTTATAACTTATACATGGATGTTTCAAGCTCTTTAAAACAATATATGCCACAACGGCAATAACGATGTTTTGACTCAAACTCCAGATCTGCTTCACTGAGAGATCACTCTGTTTTCACAATCTTTGTCTTTATTGGTTCAATTACTTTTTAAAATACTTTTCAATCATACACCCCTTCTTCTTTTGGGCAGCCTTTACTGGTTTAACCTTTACTGGTTTATCATCACTCATATGAATAAGAATTATTTAGAAGAGCAAGGGTTGCAGGATCAGGCCTAGAAACTAGGGTGAATGCCTTCTAATTGACATCAGTGAAATTAATATGTTTGTGAGGGTGGAACTGAGGGCAGAGTTTGAATAACATTTATACCAAAAATTATCCTTTGACAAGGTACAAGTCAATATTTTTAAACTTAGAGAACAAATTTCACTGATCAAATATGAGCACAAATATTAGAAAAGGTTTTAACCATATATTTGCACAGGTGATTGTGAAATGCTTAGCAAGATCTTGTGCCCAAATTTTTAGAATCTATTGATTCCTGCATTTAAATTTATGGTGCATTTCACACTGTTCTCTGCTGGGTCGTCTTAAGGTCCTGGCTGCCAGGTCACTAGAAAATAAGCAATGAATGGTAGAAAACCCCTGTGCCTGTTCTTATCTATAGAATTGCAAACCTGAGCAGAATTCTGTGCAAAGTCTGCTATGCTGTCAAAAGTGAGATTACAAAGGGCTGCACTCTGATATATATATTTATATATTTTAATATATTTCTAATTTTGCAAAAGTCTTTTACTTAGCCACAATCGCATCATATCTGAAATTATTTTATGGCTAGGGGCAAGAGTTGGGAGGCCATCTGTTCTTTCATATTGGCTGTCAGATGAGTACAACCATTTCATTCAGGTTTTGAAAGTGCCAAAAATTAAACAAGTTCCATACATGTTAATGAGATTTCCCAAAAAACAAAACAAAAAACAACTCTATTTAACCATTCCAAACCAAAAAGTTTTAGCTTATCAAATATATTCAAGATGTATTTATTACTATTGTCACTAGAAAAAACAATTGGATTCCAACTAGCAATAACAAGAAAAGTGGATGAAGGTCAAGACATATCTGGTAAAATACATCTAGCTTTTATACTTGCTATTTTTAAAAACAAACCTTTAATTTTGAAATTCACAGCCTATCCACCATTACAAGCCCCTTCAGGGCAATGATCTATCAAGTTCTGACTGTCTCAAACTGTTTGTGCTGGATTCAGCATCTATCACTCCTCAGACTTGCTGCACATTCAGCCATAGAGACAAGAAACAATAATTTTCAATTAAGAAACCTGGAGAAGACTTGGGGACTTGATTTATGGTGCATGACTAATTATTGAATAGCTAGCCTAATGAAAATTAAGCTGCTGGTTACTACAAAGATTTAACTTCATTTTCTTGAGGAGATGCTGATATGACCCGGAGTATAATTTATTGAAGTTTTATTATATATTTTAAAATAGACAAAGAAAATATAAATGATCTAATTATCATTTTTAAAATATGATTTTTTTTTACATTCTATACCCTAATGGAGCTTGTACTTCATATAAATTTAGACCTGAATTAAAGGCTTCTTGTTGCCTGAAGTTAAAGTGTTTCTTTGTGGATGGTGATGAAGGAAATAGAAATATGAAGGAGGACATAACAGAAATTGCTTTTTAAGGCTCAGAGTATTTATAAATAGAGGACACAGTTTATCACAGAGTTGATACATGAAAATCAGTTTAATACCTAATAATTTGTATGTAAAATTCTTCTTAAAGTTTAAGTTGTAGGGAAAATAAACCAATGAAATTTGCAAATCTTTGGTAAACAACTATTATATTGATTTGTTTGGGTTTTTTCCCTCCTTAGGAACCTGATCCAAATCCCACTGAAATCAATAGAAGTCTGTCATAAATGACATTTGTTTCCTGCAAACAACATATTTTCAAAGGCCCAATTCTGCAGCTCTTATTCATTATGAGTAGTACTTACTCATCTGAGCAGTCTCATAAGACTACTTAACTGGAGGAAAGACTGCAGAATTAGCCTCTAAGTATGAAGGTCCTGCAGTTTACTCAGTGAAGTTACATAAAAAATCAGAACACAATAAATTCTAGGACCCCCGTCACACAAATATTACACTATATAAGCAGAAAAAAAATATTCTTTGCAGCCTTACGATGTCTAATGCAAGCAAAACAATACAGTAGTTCCTATTTCTTTCAACCCACATGCTCACAGTTTACCCAACTTCAGCTAGGCTCCCTGAACCTATACAGACAAAAGAACATGAAACAATACATTCTTGTAAGTCACATTCTTTTGCAGAAGGAAACTCAGATAAATGTTTCCAATGTACAAATGAATCCATTCCTACAGCAAGAAACCAACCTTAATTTGGTGCACGTCATCTTAACCAATTCCACTTCTGCATTGAACTTCTGCATACAGCCACTCAGAGGCATCTCAGGATACACAATATTGAGCATTTACAGGAAATAATGCGGAGAGAAATATCAAGGTGAAATGATGTAAGTGCTGGACTGGAGCAGCTGGCAACAAGACTGCACAGGATTGTCACCAAAGATACTAGTCAAGGAAGGGAAGACAAAAGGAAAGGAGGAAAAGAAAACTTGATTTATTCAGGAAACCACCTGTTTCTTCAGAAGGCCTTTATGTGGATCATTAGTTTATGGCTGGAAGGACAGCTGGTAGCCAGAAAGGGAACAGAATATAAATTAATTTCCTATCTGACCTTTTAGAAAAGTCTGGGTTCTGTTCAAGTCACAGGATAGATATGGATTGACAGTGAAACTAAGGGTTTTCCTCTAACTCCCTGATTCTAAGCTGTATAGTTTCTGAGGAATCTGCATGAGCCCAAAGACAGGCCAAAGCAATGCAGAAAATTTCTAGCACTGCCAATATTGAGATACTTACTGAAGTCCTGGATAAATATCAGTATGATTAATAACATTCTGCCTACCTAATTTTTCCCACCAGTTTCAACTGCACCCAATATTCTTCATCTCTAAGTCCTGCCCCCTCCTTTGCAGGTACCAGGGTCTCACAGTGGGGTCAGTGCAGAGAGGAGCAAGACTTTGGAGATGCTACATAAAGTGCTCTTTGTGCACTGCTGTGTAGTGACTGTTCAGTGGAAGGAAGAGAGCCATAGGTTCCTTTATCCTCCAGTTCTTCTTTGCCACAGATAGAAGTGACACAAGGGCCAAGGAGGCTACTTCAGCCATTTGGCCAAGTATTGATTGGCTGCTCTGTGGCCCAGGGGAGGGAATTTGTCCCTTCTTTCCCCAACGTGTTCAGCACCCAACTGAGTTACTAGCACAGGCATTAGGAGAGTAGTTTGCTCTTACTCTCTCAACCATTGTGTTGTGCCGCTGCATTCTGTTAAGCAGCTGCCATAATTCACCCCTGAGCTGGCTGTGTGTGAAGTGATTCAAACATGTATGGGCTGTAACCTTTGTAAAGCACTTCAGGATCCTTTGACATGAAAGGTTCTACTTCACTTTAATTTATTGATAGGGTGGATATATAACTACTAACTACAATACCCTGTGTGGGTAAGGCAGCGGAGACTATTAGTTTGAAATGGCCTTGGAAAGATTATGCACAAATACAAATACACTAAAACAGCGTTTCCCTAATTGTGGTCTGGAGACCACAAAATACATGCTGATGACTACTCTTCCTTATTTCCAGCTTCTAAATCATATAAGGATATAGCAAAATATACCACTACGCATGCAATGCTTTCCTAATATTACTTGTCAATGTAATGGAAGGAATTACTGTATGTGTCACAGGAATGTTACACGATTGCAAACGGGAGGAAGGGTGATCTGCAGAGTCATGAAGGGGAAGGGAGGGACTCCAAGCTATTGAGAACCCATATTCTAGGCTTCCTTTTGTCTCAGGATCCACCAGCTTAGTCACATTTTCAGTACCAAATACAGCAGCTTATAGAGCACACGGCACTGTAAGAAAAGTCTTGGTCTTTGTTTTTAACTAAAACAAAGACAAAGAAAATAAGGCCATAATTCTAATCTCAAACACACTGGTGCAATCTTGTTGATTTAATGGAACTGCACCAGTGTTAAGTAGAGAAAATGGGATCCAGGTTCAGTCTGTCAGTCTTTCTTGCTTTCATGCTTTCTCCAGGCCAATTTAGAGTAATCTCAAAAAATCTGTTTGTTGGGTAAGAAATGCAATCTGCTACACCTGGGAAGCAAACAATTATAGATATATAGTATGTTTACCACTTGATTATTCTGCTAAACATGCCAGATGTGTGATTTATTGTGATGTTACATGATGGGTTGGAAGTAGGGCTGTCAATTAAAAAAAGTAATCGCAATTAATCGCACTGTTAATAATAGAATAACATTTGTTTAAATATTTTTGGATGTTTTCTACATTTTCAAATATATTGATTTCAATTATAAAACAGAATACAAAGTGTACAGTAATCACTTTATATTTATTTTTTATTACAAGTATTTGCACAGTAAAAAAAATAAAAGAAATAGTATTTTTCAATTCACCTAATACAAAGTACTGTAGTGCAATCTCTTTAGCATGAAAGTTGAATGTAGAATTATGTACAAAAAATTATGTACAAAATTATGTACAAAAAATAACTGCATTCAAAAACAAAACAATGTAAAACTTTAGAACCTACAAGTCCACTCAGTCCTACTTCTTATTCAGCCAATCACTGATATGAACAAGTTTGTTAACAGTTGCAGGAAATAATGCTGCCCACTTCTTGTTTACAATGTCACTTGAAAGTGAAAACAGGCATTCACATGGCGCTGTTGTAGTCAGCATCGCAAGATATTTACATGCCAGATGCGCTAAAGATTCATATGTCCCTTCATGCTTCAACCACCATTCTAGAGGACATGCTTCCATGCTGATGACGGGTTCTGCTTGATAATGATCCAAAGCAATGCGGACTGACGCATGTTCATTTTCATCATCTGAGTCAGATGCCACCTGCAGAAGGTTGATTTTCTTTTTTGGTTGTTTGGGTTCTGTAGTTTCCACATTAGAGTGTTGCTCATTTAAGACTTCTGAAAGCATGCTCCACACCTCATCCCTCTCAGATTTTGGACGGCACTTCAGATTCTTAAACCTTGGGTCGAGTGCTTTAGCTATGTTTAGAAATCTCACATTGTACCTTCTTTGCGTTTTGTCAAATCTGCAGTGAAAGTGTTCTTAAAATGAACAACATGTGCTGGGTCATCATCCACAACTGCTATAACATGAAATATATGGCAGAATGCGGGTAAAACAGAGCAGGAGACATACAATTCTCCCTCAAGGAGTTCAGTCACTAAGTAATTAACACATTATTTTTTTAACAAGCATCATCAGCATGAAAGCATGTCCTCTGGAATGGTGGCCAAAGCATGAAGGGGCATACAAATGTTTAGCATAGCTGGCATATAAATACCTTGCAATGCTGGCTACAAAAGTGCCATGTGAATGCCTGTTTTCACTTTCTAGAGAGACTGTAAACAAGAAGAGGACAGCATTATCTCCTGTAAATGTAAACAAACTTGTTTCTCTTAGCGATTGTCTGGACAAGAAGTAGGACTGAGTGGACTTGTAGGCTTCAAAGTTTTATGTTGTTTTGTTTTTTAGTTCAGTTATGTAACAAAAAGAATCTACATTTGTAAGTTGCACTTTCACAATAAAGAGATTGCACTACAGTACTTGTAGGAGGTGAATTGAAAAATACTATATTTTATCATTTTTACAGTGCAAATATTTTTAATAAAAATATACACTTTGATTTAAATTACAACACAGAATACAATATATATGAAAATGTAGCAAAACATCCAAAATAGTTAATAAATTGGTATTCTATTGTTTAACAGTGTGATTAAAATTACAATTAATCATGATTAATTTTTTTAATCACAATTAATGTTTTGAGTTAATTGCATGAGTTAACTGTGATTAATCGACAGCCCTAGTTGGAAGGAAATTTATTGAAATAGAGAAAGAAATCAATTGTACACTTGAGACATTTCGCTGTTCTTCAGCAATGGCTTTCAGACAAGTGCAAGACCCAAAAACTCCCAAACTTTGTGGAAATTTAGGTTAGGATTTCTATGTGAATTTTGCAGCTGCTGGCCCATCTCTATTCTCCTTGCTGTTGTCTTTTATCTCTTCTGCTTCTGATAGATACACAGAATTTAAATCAGAAGGGATTATGGTGATAATCTAGTCTGATCTCTTGCACAATAAAGCCATAGAATTTCACCAAGTGGTTCCTGCATTAAGACCATAACTTCTAGTTAAGCTAGAGCATACCTTTTAAATTACAGGGGTAGTCAATTATTTTTGTCAAGGTCCAAATTTCTTGGTCAAGATATAGTCAAGGTCTATACTCTAGAGAAAATAAATAAATAAATAAAGATGATCAGTAAATAAAAGATTTTGGGGTCCAATAAAAAATGTCTGGCAGTCCACATTTGGCCCATGGGCCGCCCGTTGACTACCCATTTTAGAAATACATCTAACCTTGATTTAAAGAGTTCAAGTGGCAGAGAATCCACCACATCCCTAGGAAAATTATTCCACTTAATTACCACCAATTGGCACTAGGAGCTCAAGTTAAATTGGCTATTTATCATGATCTTTAGGTCCCTTTTAATGTCATTGCTTTCTGAAATACAGTCAGCCCTCCTATAAGCATGACCTACATTTTTTGTCCTAGATATATGACCTTGTATCTAGCTGTAATGAAATGCTTGCTGTTCAAATTAGACCACTATATCAAATGATCCAGAACACTATGTAGAACTGATGTGTTCATATCCCTATTTACCACTCCACCACTAATAAAGATACTAAATAGGATTGGGTCACAAATATATCCTTATGAATCTCCACTAGAAACACTCCTATTGTATGACAATTCCCCATTTACAATTACATTCTGAGATCTGTAAATTAGCCAGTTTTTAATCCATTTAATATAAGCACCATTGGTTTTGCAAAGTGTTAGTTTTTTAATCAGAATGTCATGTGGTAACTGAAATGTTTTATGTAAGTCAAAGTCTGTTTTGTCAATAAAGTTACCTTTATCAACCAAACTTTTAATCTCCTAAAAAATTGTATCGCATTTTGTTTTTGTGTTGCTTCTATTCCTCACTCTGTGGCCATGGTGCTGAATTCCAATTTATAAATATTTGATCCATAACTGTTGTCATTCTAGAGCTAGTGGGTGCCAATGCTTCACTTTTTCAAGATCATGGAGGATTTTTGAAGTGTCTATTCAAGTTTATGTATTTCAGTTCTGGCTCTATTGTTTGAGTCATATTTTGCTTTGTTAGATCCACAGAATTAGAGCTTTTTCACTATACAACAGATTTATTTCCCTAAACGGCTTGGTTCCAAAATGTGCATGAATTCTTTAGGGCAGTTAGTTTCAAGTCCTGTACACCTTATCCACACTTTGCTGCCTAGTAAGCCTTCAGATAAATCCATTTTCATTTTCCAGTCTACTGTAGGGTAATGTTTAGCAATGAAGAGGAGGTACTTTATGCCACCTTCTGTGAAGAAACATGAGACAACTAAACTGGGAAAGAGGAGTTATCAGCAATAAAATCGGGATGGCTGGCAAAGTAAATAAATAAGCTGACTATGGAGTGGATGGAGTAGATGGCCAGTTTGAGCAGCCTAAGTCCAATCAACCTTAAGCCAACCAGCCAACCAGCCAGCCCTGAAATAGTCAGCCCAGATATTCCAAAACTTGACAGCCTAGAATTGGCCAATGCTGAACCAGGCAGGCATCCCAGAACCAAACACCCACCAAAACAACAACAAAAAATCTGGCTATAATAAACAGTAAGGCAGCTAGCTAAGGGGGAAAAAAACAGCAAGACAGGTAAATATCAGCTATCCAGGTAAAACAAAACCCCACTAAAAGCCAACCACACCACTCACATCAAATACCATCCATATCACAAACAGACCATCATATTTGTCCTTTAATTCCTGTGGCCTTCACAGACAAAAAGGTAGAAGAACTGTGGCTTAGCATATTCACAGAGGATGGGACAGGCCTAAGGAAAATAAATCTAGAATCCTCAGACCATTCTTACCACAACTGGCAGAAACTGCTATTCTTGTTGGCTGCTTCAGCTAGACAGGCCAAGGACTGAATGGGCCTGATGAAGTTTGAACTCCTTTCTCTTAGCAATATTCTTTTATGTGAGGATTGAGAGGTTCATTGGTAAAACAGGGTGGGGAAGTTTGCATTTGCTGTATCTCTACTGTGGATAAAAAGAGCACTTCGGCACCTCAGCCCACTGATCTAGCCCTTTTCATAAGCATCAAATCCATACGATTTCTTTCAAACCAGGTAGGTTTATGTGAAGGAGAAAATATGTTTTGAAGTGAATTCCCTTGGTCTCACATGCAAGATGTTAGGAGTGGCACCTTTTTCCCTTGCGCATGCAGTTGAAGTTCAAAGAAACTCAGCGCAAAGTATGAAGTGAGACATTTGTTTTTCAATTTCAGTGCTATCACTTAAGGTTCAGAATGAAATGTAGATGAGTCTCTCTCGCAACAAAAGCAACCCATGCACTGAAGGAAGGCCGTTTTAATCATAGCTGTAAATGTTTTGTTTGTTTTACCTAAATTTGTTTAACTTTGTAGAATATTTAAGTTTGTAAAAAGTTTGATTACCCATTGGTTTATCTGTAGGTACTCTACATTGTATTATATAGGCTTAGACGGGAAGATATTAATTCCAGGTACATTTTTACTTAGCTGCTGCTTTACAATATGAACACCATATTTTTTCCTAGCCTCCAGAGTAATGTACAAAGTGTGCTTTAGAAGACTGAAAGACTGTAGCAAGTTGACTCAGGACTAAATATCAATGCCATACCTAGCACAAACTGCTGGTAGATTCTCAACAGATTTAGGCAGACAGAATTGTTACCAATGTGTTCCTATGGGAGTATCCTCTTTTAAGAGTTTTTCCTCCCTGCTTGTTGCTGTTTCCTGTTAGGAGATACATCCAAATAACCTTTAGAGCTTTACAGGAAGTGTAAAGTCTAACTGACCTTATGCACTGAGCCACATCAGTCCAAAAGGACTCATTTGTTTTTCAGCTGTACCTACATACTTTGTATATTATGGATTAAATTCCATTTGTGATGCAAGGCACAAGTTAATTCTAAAAGCTTATATTTCCTTCACTATTCAAGCAAAGTTTACTAAAAACAAAACAGTGTGAACAAAGTAAAAAAAAACATAATAGCATCATAACTATAGAAAGCTGAATCATCTACAGTCTTCCTGTATTTGTCTGTGATTTTTCAAAGTGCTAAGTTTCTCTATTAAAAAGACATGGAGATCTAGTTTTACAGCATATTTGAAACACACAGAAAAATGTTACATGCTGGGCAATGAAATTGAATTTTTTTTTTTACTCTTGAAAGAGGCCTATTCATTTCATTCAGTTCTGCCATATTTTTAAGTAAAAAAAAAACAATAGGAATCTACAAAAATATTTTGGTAAAATCTGTGGAAACCTGCAGGGGTCCTGGCACCTAGAGTGATATTTCTTCCAACCTTCACATGAATAACTCATCTTCTAGCCCTATTCTTATTTAGCTCAAATGAAATAATAACAAGGAGACATAGAAAACTGATTCTCTGTTCTTACAATGTTTCATGTTTGTTATAGGGCTATTAATAAAAGTCAGGCACTTTGTGTGTTAAAGATTGGAGTGACAGAGCAGATATATGCTCATGGCTAAATATTTACAAAAGACAATCTTTCTGCTGGAGAACTTACTACAAATGGCTGCATCATGAAAAAGTGTAAATTACATCAAGACAGGTGGGCTACAAAAAGACAAGTTCAGCAGTGAGGAAATTGGCCTGTACAATGATTTTAACCTTAAAAATGCCACACTCTGACTGTCATCCAATGCATAACTGTACCTGAAAGGATAATTAACTGAAACCCATAAAGATAAACAACATGCATAAAATTTTAACATATTATATTTTAATATACTTTTTAAAATTTTCAAGAAAAAAATATGAACTTCATATTCATACTCTGTTACAAGTCAGGTATTAAACAGCATGGCCAATTGTACTGCTGGTCCTCCCCACCCAGCCCCCAAACCCTGATGTCAATGGAAATGCAGTAATATAACAGAGGAGAATTTGGTCTCAGCGTTAGTAAACTCACGCAATTGAAACAAATTGCCCGCAGTAATTTTGACATTGTCCAAAGATTATCCAGAAAAGCTGGTGTTGTCCACACCTCTACTTAAAATATTAGTCATCCTAGCAAACAAATGTGTTTATGAATATATCCATTACACATACATGTGAGTAAGGTCTGCTGAAAACAATTAGACTATTCCAGAAATAAGGTACTACCCGGGATGAGAAACAGTGGCAGGATCAGGCCTTATAGATTAAGCAACAAGACATACTTGGGTAAAGTGATATTATCAAAATATTAGCCCTTGTAGAGTGAGTTGTGAGATAAAAGGCCAAAGGCAATGTCTTTAACTATTGTAGGGTGATGATGATATTGTAAAATTTAAAAATATCTTAAAGTTTTACTGGTTGTAAAAAATAGTCTTGGTTAACATGCACCTCCCCCCAACCTCCATTCCAAATAAACTATTTAATGTGGGAGAACAGGACCCCATGTGGATATAAATAGTAATACAGTATATGATAATATTTACTGTTCATGGACTATTCATAGGCCAAACAAATTCTTATTATCCTTGTTATTAGCAGTTTATTAATACAGGCTATGAGTGTGTTGTCATACTCTCACACAGTAGTGTTGTAAGGTTATTAAAAGATGACACATTTATAAAAGTATTTAAAAAAAAATAACTGAAATACTTTTTTTTTTTTTTTAGATTGGGCATCCCAGGATGACTTACTAGTTCCTAATAGCATGCTTCAGCAACTCATCCCAGGTATGTGGGAGGAGCTCTCTTGTTGTTTTTTGTAGGGTCTGTCACAATATAGAAGTGGTAGGACTCAAATATAATAAACACAAAGAGTCTTCTTTACACAGGAAGCTGGACACACACACACCTTGTCCCTTCCTGGCTCCTTAGCACACAGACTGAAGAACCACTTTTGCAACCTTTTGAGATTTCATTGTGAGTCCCAATATTTCATGTTTTTCCTTAAGCTCCAGCTCCTGGAATCAAGGGATTATATGAGAAATCTCAGCTTTCTTTTTTTTTTTAAAGTAAGTTTCTAGTCTGCATGGTTTTGAGGAAAAATCTTGAAAACATGAAACCTAAAGGCTCAGAACTCGAAAGGCCAGAACCAACCAACCGAACAACCCAAGTTCATTCTTTTTTTTTAAATCTCATGATTTTTTTAGCCAACCTTACGCTTTGTTGGGGTCTGGTTTGAATCATGATGTTTGAGTACTTAGGGCTGGCGATCCTGAGGAACGCACAATGATTAGCACAAAGGGTAAATCCAGCCTCCATTGCAGGCTGCAGGCCCTAACCACTTGCTGATCCATACTGGAAGTGCAGAAATATCTCCTCTTGGGAAGAGTAGAATGAGCAGACCCATGACAGCATGAGTGCTGGAGCTGGCTGGGGCAGAGGGAAGGTCTTGGCATTAGTGACCAATACATGGTGATGTTGTGCAGCACTCTTAACCACAGTCTGTGGCACCCAATTTAAGCACACTGCAAATGCAATGGGGTTGGGAGTAGAGAAGCCTCCTAAGATGGGTGGACTTCAAGAAATGGCCAGCACAACCCACTAGGGCAGGAAGGAGTGTCACTGCTTCAGTTCACAAGAAGGAAATGGAGGTGTCATGGTTGCAGGGCCAGCTGCACCTCTGTCCCTTTCCTGGTTTCTCTGAGTGTACTTCATCAGGCATCGGGCCTAATGACTTCATCTCTCCTGTGTGGAATCATATGACTCTTCCACTCAGACAGGGCCCTGGTATCAACAGTGCTTACCCAGACATGCTGATTGGGTTCATCACTTGCGCTTCTTTCCTTCAGGCATCTATGATCAATAGTATATAGTGATCAAACAGCCTTCTTAAACCAAAGGATTGTTTATTGTCACAATAGGAAAAAAGGATTTTGAGACAACAGTCTACAGGCTTGTCTACCTCACCTAAAGTTCTACCATCCTGTGACGGTGACCTATGCGGGCCTAACTTCTTCAGGCACCTCAGTGGGTTCCTATCTCACTCAGCTTTCCTGAACATATCCACAAATGCCTTCCCTATGAAAAGAGAGTTTTTAACTTAGCCAGAGTCCCTGTTCTTCTCAGTTCCTGAGCTTTTGCCCTTCTGGCCCAGTCCGGAGACTGTTAGTAGGACATGAAACAAGAATCCTCAGAGTCAATGGCTCTCCTGTTGTCCCTCAAGTGTTTACCAGGAGGCAGCTTATTTGAGCCATTGTTTCCTTCCTACTGTTGTCCTTACAGACCCCTTTTAAATTAAACCAATAAATTCATACAGTAAACATCCCAATAAACCAATCAACATGCAGTATTCATAAATTATTGCTGAGCAGCTCCAGTCCAGTCCAGTCACTGGAAGTTCATCAAAGGAATGAGCATGGACATGGCCAGCAGAGGATAGCTGATTCAGCACATACTCCCTGCAGATTCTTTGAGCAGAGTTCCTATGTTGTCATAAGCAAAGTTTAAACCTCTTCACTTGTGGCAGAACTTCGGCGGAAGGTGGCAGTAGACTTGAGCGAATAATGGATTTTTTGGTATGGTGGTTGAGTGTAATTCATAGTTGCTGCTGTAGGATCTTATGGAATTTAAATATAATTTGAAAATATATTTATTTTGTAGGATCAATTTTTAATAAATTACTGTTGTTTCATCAACAAAAGCTCTGTTCAGAGAATATCCGACTTACTGTTACTCTGACAAATGTTGGCCAGGGAAGAAAGATTTGCTGCTCTATGCTTTATGGAAAGGCAAAAGGGGAGTAAGGCAAATTCAACTGGGTTGACTCCTCATCTTTCACTCCCATTAGAGTGCCATCCATTGTACACAGGCACTGGAACATCTAAATCTGGCACTGGGCCATGAACATGCATGAAAAGTAAACCTGTGGTCTCTGATTTGGAATCTTTGGCTTCCTTCTGCCATATCCTGACTATTGAAAATCAGCCTCTTTTTAGGTTCTCCCTTCCATAACATGTAAAGTATTTATTTTATTTTTCAAAATCAATCCAGCCCAGAGCTGGTTTAATGATGTCACATTCTGTTAATTACATGGGCTCAACATTCAGTGCTCCTGGCTGTGAAATCTGCCCAGCCTCAATATCTGCATTTGATTAACTTACTTGGTATTTTGACTGCTGGCACTCAGACCCATCTGTTTGGATGGCATTGTGCCCACTCATAAATTGGTTGGACTTTTTCATTACAACATAGATCAGTTATAGGTTTGTTAGTTCTCTAACCAGCAATAGGCTAGCTAGCCATAGAATCCTTTGTGGACAGCAAAAGATGCGCAAACACACACAATCAACCTGCTCTGGGTTCATTCGAAATGAAGATAGAACTTTCAGGCTAGATCTGGTTCAATGATTCATTGTAAACAATTTATCAGTTCAATGTAACCCTTTCTCCTGATTTTCAAAACATTCACAAAGACTGATTTTTTCTAACTTTTTCTCTATTCAATGAACAAGTTCTAGAATTCAATCACCAGCTTTTACATTTCAACCAATGGGATTATTCACATTCACAAATTTTTCACTTGGCTGGTTCACCATGAATTAGTATACTTAAAGTCACATGGTATTGTTTCTACTCACTGATTGGATAAATGAAACTTTTCAAATAAATAATGAATGGCAAATTATGAGTAGCCATTTTTTTAAAAAATTCTGTTTAGGCAAAAATACCCTTGGTCGTATGTGAATTTGGACATTTATCAGAAACCCAGTTGTTCCCCAAACATTCCTGTAGGCAAAACCCCCCGAGAGATTGTTCACATGTAAATCAAAAGAGTCAAGAACACAGTCAAACTCCATAGTCATTTGGAATTGGAATTAAAGTTTATGAATACCAGGTTGGTGTAAATTGGCATCTCTTCACTTAAGCTAATTTGAGGATCTGCCCCAGGGTTTTTTTTTTTAATTTTTTAGTTTTTTTCCAAATTCATCCAACTTTGTTTAAAATCATTCCCCCTCTTTTGAACTTGCAGATCAATGTTTTATGTCAGCATCGACATTATACTGGATACTGACCAATCCTTTTCTGCTAAATCACTAGTGATGTGAAATAAACAGCAGCAAATACAACAGGAACCAGGCCAAAGGAGAATGTTATTGGAAATATTTTAGATGCTGCTGCTGTATTTTTAACAATATCATTTGAAAGCCTTTTAATAGTCAATTTTTGTTTCTTCTTAGTCACCTGTCAAAAATAGTCCTCGTGGCACTTTAAAAGGAGTACAACAAGAACAGCTCCTATGTTAGACGGTTAAATGTTAAAAATATAACAAACATGTTTCAAAGAACAGACCCCTGCCCAGAGCTGCCAGAGGAAACAGCAGTGGATACAAAAGGTCATTAAATGTGGTTGTTTAAAAAAGACTTTCCCTGGCTTGCCAATAGCAGTATGTCAGCTTTTTGTTTGTTTGTTTTGCATCAGTTAGTGCCTGATGTCACTCCTGATGTTCATGGAGGAATCCAGCTTAACAGCTCCCAGGTTGCTAAATAGCCCTGTTTAATTATAAAGTGCCAGATCTTTTTTGTATAGAACCTTTTTAATCATTTCAGCACTTTAGTAGAAACCTTTATGCAACATTTTTGACACATACTAATATAATGGGCTAAATAAATCCCAAGTATATGCACAAAGGCAAGCGCAGTTCAGGAAATAATAATGTGTTCCCACATGCAACACCAGGTGCACGCAGCTCAATAGATATTATCTTGTGTAGTCTGCCATAACAGGGCAGAATGTCACGCAGGGCCATCCAATGTGCTGTGGGGTGCTCCTAACTTCAGCTTCTGTCGCATTTTGCCTTCTGCTATTGCTTTTTGTATGGGTTTATTATAGCTGCAAATATTCTCACCAGACTACTTGGTGTCCATGCCTCTTTCGCAACCACAACCCTTGCCATGGATTTGTGCAGCCTGTGGAGATACCCGTGCATGGGTGGTAGCACACTATTGTGTCTAGAATGCCATACTTATCACCACATTGCAAGCTTGCATATGTCATTTGAGTAATGTACATCTGTTTTTTTCCCTTATATACAGGTTGGATTTAGTCCATTTTTTGCCATTCTTCTTTAAGATCTATGGCAAGATATACTGAGACTATTACATGAATCCAGGGGTATAGAATGATTTCATAGCTGTGAAACTAGAATCCTGCAGCCAAGGTTATAGTTTGAGGAATACAGCCATAGAATTATCATTCCCTAATCAGAAAGTTGGTCTCAAAATGCCACAGAATTCAGAAATTCAGCTTTTGAGGAAAAATCTGTTTAATACCTGTACTGCAGTACCTTCTCTTGTATTGAATGTTCTTTTTGCTGTGAGGCTCCACTGAAAGATGAATTCTAAATTCTTGTTTACACTTAATCAAACTTGTTGACATTTACATGGCAAAATAAACCAAAATCTGAAAACATGAATGGTGAAGAAAAGAAAGATAAAGAGTACACGGATACTCTATAGAAGCAAATCTTGCATGAAATTCTTGTCATTTGTTTAATATCTCATGTCAAAAGTTTTACCACATTGCAATCTGGGAATCATGCCAACTTAGAAACTAAGACATAGATTTTCAGTCTGACTGTATACATAAAGACTGAACACAGTCACAGCTGCAAATTAAATGCAGTCTTTTTATTATTCAAATACAGGACAGTAGACAGGATTTTTAAAGAATGATATATATAGCTAGAGATATATAAACAAACAACCTGCAAAAGGAACACATACCCATTCCATGAAGCTAATCATACAGAACTGCAGTGTACTGTATACTGAATTACAGTGAAGCCCTTCTGAATGAACACGTAATCAAGGAGAGAAAAAGGTATAGGTGCTTAAAATAATTACTTACACTAGCCTTTCACCTTTGGAGACCTTGGACCAAATTTTGCTATTAGTTACACCAGAGTCATCGGGATCAGGTTGTGCAACCTTTTCTCGTGCCAATGAGCATTGTAAGTGCTCATCAACGTGAGAAAGGGTTCCAAAACCTAAACCTTCATCTGAAGCAACTCTGTTGTCATCAGGGGCATTACTACAGGTTTCCTGTGATGTAACTAGAGTAAAATCTGACCTCTGTGGTGAGGAATGCTCTTCTTCTAGAGAACATGTGTGTATATAACAAGGCCATCACACAATTTGGCACAACTGACAGTTAAGTTTAAGAAGAGTCCAAGGTACAGAATAGCAGGAGAGATGCAAATCTACTCTCTCTCTCTCTCTCTCTCTCTCTCTCTCTCTCTCTCTGAATATAAATATAAATAGTTTTTATAAGCATGATTTATAATGCAGCAACACCTAGGACCCCTAGTCATGGACCAAGGACTCATTGTGCTAGGCGTTGTACAAACACAGAACAAATACAGTTCCTGACTTAGAGAGTTTACCTGGCCTCATCACTGCAGTAACCTAAACACCTTCCAGTAGTGCATTAAGCAACATGAACGTGCGTAAGCTTGAAAGCATGTCTCTCTCACTGACAGAAGTTGGTCCAGTAAAAAATATTACCTCATGTGCCTTGTCCCATGAACGACATCTGTCATGCGTGGTTCATTCTCTCCCTCATCCTCTCTCCAGGAAGAAAACTGTATGTCCAGCATATGGTTTTGTTTCATTAGGGTTTGTTTGTTTGTTTGTTTGTCTTAAATCAAGCCTAAGGTACAATGTTGTGTAGAAGGCTGTGGCACCATTAGCTTCATTACAGCTAGCTCAAGCCTGCCATGCTATTATTTTCTAATAGTGCTAAATTCATCATATTAAACATAAATAAATAAATAAATAAATAAATAAAAATGCCATCTATCGGTACTCCCACAGAAAAGCCCATAGAACAAGAAAAAAAATTGTGCAGGAAACTTTGTTTCAGTCTGCAGTATTCTCATGAGAGAAGGAAGTTTGAGCCAATACATTGGGGCATAGTCCTTCAGCAGTAATTGTGTCCTGATTTCAATGTGTAAACCATTTTGATGCCAGGGCATTTGTATGTAGGACTGGGGCATGCACATGGACTGCCTGAACCTCCAGACTGCTCCCTATCCCATCATTTTATGGCCCTCTCTCTGCCCTTCCCTGCCCTGATTCTACTGAGGGAATATGAGACTGTATAGGAAAACTATTACTTTAAAATGAACTGCAAAATGGGAAAATGTATGGCATTATTAGGATTTGGGGCTTTTTGTTTTGTTTTTTGCTTAATTAACATTATATAAAAGTATGAAAATTAGTGTGACGTGGA
The DNA here is from genome assembly GCF_016161935.1 of Mauremys reevesii. Lineage (NCBI taxonomy): Eukaryota > Metazoa > Chordata > Testudines > Geoemydidae > Mauremys > Mauremys reevesii. The sequence continues at coordinate 28,544,059 of NC_052631.1, forward strand.
TAACTTGTCTATGACTTACAAAGTACAGTCTAGAAAAAACACCATGTGATGTTGCTGTTACTACAGTAACTATTTTTTTACATCAGAGCAAATATTCATACAAAACCTTTCAACTTGAATTCAGAAAATTTGCATTCTCAAATGTTTTCAAGTTTCTGACCTAAAAATAGTAGATCATTATAAACAACTTAAAATATTTTTCCTAACGACGAGTTATTTTGATATCAAAAATGATCTAGTCTCATGGTTATATTTCATGTATTTTGCAATGTTGTAACTTAAAGTAAGCCAAAGGGGATTTCTAGCTTTAAATACTGTAGTAGTGGTGGGGGTGGTTTTTGTTTTGTTCTGGTTTTGTTAAAGGTGATTAATCACTCAAAGCCAGTGTGAACCATTCACTTAATGCATGGTGTGTAAGCTCAATCCTTTTTATCGTCTCAGTTTTCAACACCCAACTGGCCAGTTTCACGCCACTGAACTAATGCAAGAAAAAAAAAATCAGTGGCACACACTTTGGATAAATACCTCTGCACTGTACATTTGCCAACAGAGTCTCTGAGATCAGCTCTGTAAATGTCATGATCCTTAATGCTATTGTGGTATAAATGAGGAGCGTTCCTTGAGCCCATTTGGCTAGGCTGAGTAGCGCACTTTGTTTTTCCCAAGAGAAGAAAGCAGAGTAGTAAACCATTTTTGCAGAATGTCATTCTCCCACAACAGTTTATGAAAGAAACATCTGTGACAAGAATCTCTAATGCTTTTCTCAAAGCCATGGCTGACAGTAAAAGAGCATTGCTAAAAGTGGCAAATCAATCCTATTCCACTCCTTCTAGAGCATGACACCTAATTTGCTATGTATCGCATGTATTTTCTTCACATGTGCTGAGAGACTGTGACACTGATGTGGTGGCTCTTGTCCAAGCTTCAGCTGAATAAACAGTTTGGCCATATAGTGGGCAAGCTGGCATGTTTAGAAATATCTGCTGTCCAGCACATGTTTACTTCACCTCAGGGAAAGGTTTGTTTAAATTACAGATTGCAATTTGGGGATTTAAATGGAATCTTTGAAGGCTGTTTTGAAAACCCTAAATAATCTGATTCATATAGAGCACACACTGTAGTTTTGGGGGATTTTTTAAAGCTTGTTTTGCTTGGTGTAATGTGGGTATCTTGTACTACCTGAAAACACGAGCAGTTCAGACAGAAGGAAATGAGTAACAGTAAATACAGTGCAGCTGCTAAAATTTATTCCATTACTGGACATGTACAGATTGTGTTACAAAAAGAGGATCATTTAACTTAAAATGAACGACTCAAAGTATATCTGGATCAAACAGAATCATTTGTTCATTTAATTAGCTCTTGCAGTTAAAAATTTTGAAAGGTTTTACTAGTTATGGATAATTAATCAAAGCTGTAGTAAACAGTGTGTTGAGTACATCAAGGACTATACAGGTAATCAGGACAATTTTTATACTTTGAATAAAAAATGTGTAGAGCTACTGGAAGATTCTATTCCTCTCCTCAAAATAAAATCAGCAAATCAACAATGAAATAATCCTCTGAGATTTAACATTTTAAAATTAACTTTTATTTTAAAGCTTCTTAAAGATGAAGGGAAGGTAGAAAGAGAAGGACAGGTTCTGCCATGGATCACATTAATTACGGCATTCCCCTTTCCCATGAAGAAGTTAAACATGATGCCTCTTTCAGTAAACATTACATTTGCCAACAAGAATATTTTTGTCAAGTCCTGCAATTTTTTCACTCTCCTGAATTCAGTGAGGGTTTTGACTGGGCAACGATGTAGCAAGTACAGATATAGATACAGGATTATCTGACACGTCTTAGTGCCTGACCCTTCTAAGTGTTGAATGCACTCAGCTTCAAGGAGACAGATGTGGTGGGTTGGCTGGGAGCAGCCGTAATACCCAAAGAGCGATGGTTGTAAGGATTAAACCTGTTTTATACAGAGGCAGGCATAATACCTTCAATGGAGATAAGCAGTGCAAGCCAAGAGCTAAATTTTAAGGTGCTGTCACATACTGGAGGTGGCTGCAGTAACTCCAAATTTACACTGGAGCTGCTGAATGCAGGATTTTGCCCTTTTGTGAGAAAGACCTGTATTTCAGAGAAAGCGCATGTATTATTTGTTCCATTGGTTGCCATGGGTATTATTTTTTATGCATTTTACAGCAAAAGTTAGAGGAGGGGAACTGAGAGTTAGAATTGTTTCCATGCAGATGTAACTAGCACCCCCACAACTGGCACCGTTAGTGCTATTTTACTGGGAAAGCATGTTTGTCTTTCTCTTTGCCTGCGAACCCCTCAAGTCAGTAAGCTGTGTACAGAGTAGGAAGGCCTTGATGAACAGAAACACAATCAGCCATTGTTATTTATGTGTCCCACTCATTTGGTGTGTAACATCCATCAACATCCTAAATTGCCACTCACTAGTAAACCTAGAATTACAAAACAACATGTCTGCTCCTGGAAGATCCTGAATGACCTCAGCTCCCTCTGAAGCCAATGGGAGTTGAAGCACGTCAAAACACAAGGCCCAGAGGTCCCAGTCTGGCAACGCGCTTAAAGCACATGCTTAACTTTAAGCACATGAGTAGTCCCAATGGGCCTGATTATCCACTGCACATGCACAGAGCTCTGGCAATGTGTGTGCAGTAGAGGAGGAGGGAGCCGGGCTGCCTAAGCACTAATTGCAGGCCCCTGATTCTCAGCCACTCAGCTTAAAAGTTGCAGGGAGGCACCTTTAAACTATGCTGCCTGGGTAAGTTCCCTCAGGAACTTAATGAGTGATGAATTGGCCATAGCAAAGCTTCACTCTGTCATGCCCAATCCCCTCCCATTGCCTTCCCTGAAGCACTACCTCACCCTCTTCCCCCTCCTTCCTACTTGCCTGCCTTTAGGTGGGTAGACCTAGGGTGACCAGACAGCAAATGTGAAAAATCGGGATGGGGGTGGGGGGTAATAGGAGCCTATATAAGAAAAAGACCCAAAAATCGGGACTGTCCCTATAAAATCGGGACATCTGGTCACCTTACTCCCCATACCCCATTCAGCTGAGTTTCAGCACAGCAGATGCTATGGTGGGTAGTGGAGTTGGTGGCAGAGCCATCTCTGCTAGCTTTGTGCCATCTACACAAGGGAAATTCTTAACTGCAGTTCTCCAGCCACTTCAGATTGGGAATTCCACCCATTGATTTCAATGGGACTATTCACATGCTTAAAGCACGTGCTTAAGTACTTTGCTATAGTGAACAATCCTCCATATGTCTATCTGCATCCAGCTGTTGTCCCTTGCCTTAGGGCTTGGCTACACTTACAAATTTGCAGCGCTGCAGCAGGGTGTGACACACACTGCTCTGCAGCGCTGCTTGCGCTGCCCAGCGCGCCAGTGTGTCCAAGCCCCAGCGCAGCGAGCCGTGCTCCCCAGCCAGCTCCCCCCCACAGGGAGCTGGAGTACGGACGGCGCTGGGGAGGTTTTCCCAGCTGCTTTTGCTTGCACTTAGCGCGCACGCGCTGCGGCGCTGCCGCGCGCTGCCCTGCTTGGCAGCAGTTTAAAGTTAAGCCTTATATTTCGTTTGTAAGCTCTTTGGAGCAGGGACCATCTTTCTGTTCTGTGTTTGTACAGCACCTAGCACAATGGGGTCCTGATCCGTGACTGGGGTGTTACTACAAGGGACAAAATAAGAGAAAACAAGCAAACAAACAACCCCCCCCTCCCCCAGATTTACACCAGGACCTGAATTTGACCCCGTGCAATGTTAAACAGTTTGTTCGCATGTTCTTTTATATGAAATGTGGTTCAATAGATTTTAAACCAAAGTATTTCCCCCACTCTTTGCTCACTATTGCTTGCTCTTGAAGCTGTCCAAGACAGTTCTTTTCAAAGTCCCTTTATATTTTCTAAAGAGAGTACACATATACCTGGAGAGGAAATTGCATTTGCTGTGTAGTATCTAGCACGTCAACTTATCATTTAGCTTTATTTTTCAAAGCTCATTTTCTCATAGTGAAAGTGTTTTGTTATCAACAGTGAAGTGCTTATGTCCAACATTTTGACCCTCCATCCGTCCTTCCCCATAGGCTGCAATTAAAGGGTTTTCTTTAAATAGCCATTTGGTGTGCAGGGTAGCTATGTTAACATACTGTGAATCACTGATTTTCATAAAGCCTACAGCTGCTCTGTCCTCAGCACCCAATGATCCTTCCAACTACATTGGAAAGACTTTGCTAATACTGGGTACACATGGGAGGACTGACTATTTTCACAGAAGAAATAAAAAATAGAGAGATTCCTTTTAGGGAAAGATAGTGCCTATAAAGGACAACGAGGGTGTGTGTTATGTGTCTGTCATTTCTTGCCCATCTTTTTGTTTCTATCATGGGAATACATCAAAATATTGGGCACTTATGCATGACTTGTAAATTCCATATGTGATTGTGTTAAAATATCTTTATATTTCCATTGCTATACTAGATTTTTATGTATACCTGCATGTTTTCCCAGCCCTTCCTTGCATGTTGCTGTGTGTACACAGAAAGTGAAAGTTTTGTTTCTTAACTGGATTTGTTCAACATAATTGGTATGCTGCTAGTCACATCTTGTATTGCCCTCTCCGTTTATAACACTTCAGTTACTCAATCAGGGATTAGAAACAATACCATGTGACTCGGGTGACCAATGTGTAGGCAGAACTGAAACAAATACTTCCCAAGAAGTACCCTCAAAGTCAATGGAGCTACTCATATGAGTAATGCTAGTAGGATTTTCCCAAATGGCATACACTGATGCCTACTATCCCCTTGTGCAGGAACCCATTCTATATATGTGTAAGAAAAATTTACACTTCAGAAACCTGCAACTGGCAATGAGACATTATTTTAAGATACTGTGTGTTTGCATTTAAATGTGTATCAACCTAAAGGTATCAATAATACTTCTTTAAAATGATACCAAAGTATTCTTACATCAGAACATTGTATTTTCAAGACGATAATTCCCATTATTTAGTGATTAACCAGTCACAATGAACATAGTTTTTTATTATAGGCCTAAACCAGAACCCCGGATTTAAAGCTTCCTGAGTTTTGGGGGGAATTTGTAATTTGAAACCCATGTCTAGAAGCTAATTTTAGGGCTGGGGCCTATTGGTTTTAACCAGAACTCTGAAACAGCTTCGACCCCACAGATTTTAGGAGAGGATTGAAATACAGTACCAGATTTGGACCTGAATGTTGTTCCTGGGCTCATTTCTATTGTCAGTTAGTTGTTGCTCTTGTGATGTATCTAAAGGCAATGGCATATAGGCTGCGGTTTAGAGATGTACATAACCTAGCTTTAAATTTCAGTGGGAACCTAAACAAAACATCTGGCCCTAAGGCTGCATGTTCAAATACTACAGTCCCATAGCGCATTACACCAGTTAACACTTCTTTTCAAATACCACCCGCATAACAATTAACCTCACTTCAACCTTGAGGTCTCTGATTAGTGATGGCCTATTGTTTAAGTTCCATTAACATAGCCCCTGTGTTGCCCTATTCTCACTCAAATGGACTAATCAAATCAGTCACCAAGGACTTAAACTCAGGGTTCAACCTCTTTAGTAAGCAGTGACTTTCAATTTAAGTAGAATCATGTATGTCATCAACACAATCACAATTAGTATAGCTCTGAGGTGGAAAACATCCCTAATGATCCCCAATTTGTGAAATATTAAGGTTCCCAGCAACCTATAATATGAGAATTTCTTTCTGTGTATACTAGAAAAATTACAATATCAATGGGTTAATCATTAATGCATCACCTTGTAACTAAGCCTGTATCTGAAAGACAACAGAACCTCAGTTGGATTCCATTTAATTTCAGGATGCAAAGGTTTTGAACCACTGAAAAGAGAATGTGTTAATCCATTTTTTCACTAACTATACCATATTTCTAAGTAAAAACGAAAGCATTGTTTATTTTTCCAAATATAGTTAAATACAGAGGAGCTAATCTACCCATGACACTATTATAATTTGGATTGCACAAGTAAGTGTGTTTCATATTATACAGCTCAGTAGGTTTTAGTGATTTGTAATTAAAAATCATGTAAGTATTTCTCTGCTTTGGTTTTTAACATTGTTTCTAATTTCTCTCAAGGTAATGAATGTTTATACCATAACCTACTGGGATGTTAAAGCTAGAAAAGCCATAAAAAAACAGAGTTCCCTTGCAGTTAACCAGTACCAGTTCCTGATAGGCACGAGAGCCAAATTTTCACACGGGTATTTGTATATGTATCGATATGGTCAACAGACAGGGCCTCTTTATTGTTCTGAAGCGGCTGGGTTGTCCACCCGAATTGCTGAACATCGTTCGTTCATTATATAAAAATATGAGGGCAACTGTAGTGTATGAAAACAGAGAATCAAATGCCTTTAATATTAACAAGATGTGAAACGGATGTGTGTTAGCCCCCATGCTTCTTAACATTTACTTTTCATTCCTGCTTTTTCATGCATTTAAGGACAACAATGATGGCATTTATCTTCAAACCAGACTAAACTGAAGTTTGTTTAACACTGCAAGGATTAGAGCAAAAGCCAAGGTGAAAGAGCTGGGTCGGAGAGATTTCCTGTTTGTGGAGGATGTGGCCTTGGTTGTCCATGGTAAGTATTCCCTGCAAAATCTGTTGGGTAGATTTTCTGCATTAAGCAAGAGCTTTGGGTTGACAATTAGTTTCAAGAAGATTGTGATCATGTACCAATGGGTGGAAGAAGCAATGCCTGACATCTCTCCTGGCGTCATTGATAGCTTTTGCTACTTGAGTTCTACAATCAGCAGGAATCTTGACATTCAGACTGAATTGACTAACAGAACTGGAAAAGCAGCTAAGAATTTTGGGCTATTACAGAAATGTGCATGGAATAACAGCAAACTATCAACTAAGATGAAAATGCAAATTTATGAGACTTGTGTGCTGTCATCCCTGCTTTATGACAGAAATGGCTATTACAGAAATGTAATGCTATGCACTTAGTCTTGCACTTAGGATGGAAGAATCCCATGCACCACTACAAGCTGGGGACAGACTGGCTAAGCTGCAGTTCTGCAGAAAAGGACCTGGGGATTACAGTGGATGAGAAGCTGGACATGAGTCAGCAGTGTGATCTTGTTGCCAAGAAGGCTAACAGCATATTGGGCTGCATTAGTAGGAGCATTGCCAGCGGACTGAGGGAAGTAATTATTCCCCTCTATTCAGCACTGGTGAGGCCACATCTGGCATACTGCATCCAGTTTTGGGCCCCCCACTACAGAAAGGATGTGGACAAATTGGAGAGAGTCCAGCAGAGGGCAACAACATTATCAGAAGGCTGGGGCACATGACTTATGAGGAGAGGCTGAGGGAACTGGGCTTGTTTAGTCTGTAGAAGAGAAGAGTGAGGGGGGATTTGATAGGAACCTTCAACTACCTGAAGGGGGGATCCAAAGAGGATGGAGCTTGGCTGTTGTCAGTGGTGGCAGATGACAGAACAAGGAGGAATGGTCTCAAGTTGCAGTGGGGGAGGTCTAGGTTGGATATTAGGAAACACTATTTCACTAGGAGGATGGTGAAGCACTGGAATGAGTTATCTAGGGAGGTGATGGAATCTCCATCTTTAGAGGTTTTTAAGGCCCGTCTTGACAAAGCCCTGGCTGGGATGATTTAGTTGGATTTGGTCCTGCTTTATGCACGGGGTTGGACTAGATGATCTCCTGAGGTGTCTAATCTTTTATGATTCTATGATATGCAGGAGACTGAACTGTTTCTACACGAGATGCCAGCATAAGTGTCTGAAAATGAAGTGAGGAGACAAAATACCAAGCATAGAAGTGCTGGAGCACACAGGACTGACACTTAAAAATCGTTATCAAGAAGAAGAGGTTGTGATGGCTCAGTCATGTCAGGAAAATGGGAGGAGACTGTATGCCCCAGAATATTTTGTACAGAGAGATTTGAGATGGCTCTAGTAAGCCAGGTCACCATTTATGGCGGTACCATGACATGTGCAAAAATGGTACACAGTTGTTGAACATCAATGTACAAAGCTGGGAGGAGTGCACAGAATCCCATCCAATCTGGGGGCAATATATGGCACTGCGTGCAGCTCAACATGGAGTGACTTTGATCCAGAGGATGGAAGCAAAGTGAGAAAGAAGAAAGTAGCGTGCTGTAATCTTGGACTACAAGTCAGACAACCCATGAATGTGTGAAATTTGTAACAAGATGTGTCATTCTTGCATTGGGCTTGCCAGCCATAAGCAGATTCATCGGGCACCTGAATAGACCTCTTACACGTACACCATGATCCAGCAGATCGATGATTGCCTATAGATTTGTATGTGTAGTATGGGTTGTTGCCTGTTTATAAATGTAGTTAACTGTTTTGCACAGGCAAGGAACAGTTTTTACATGGAAGTACAGATGCACTGGGTGTAGCACATGCATTTCCTGCAAGCATACCAATTTCACCTTCCTTTGAAAATTTAACCAAAAGTCAATATGGGAAACCGTCATCCGTTTATGCAGAAGTTGTTCATACGTGTTATCAAACTGAAGTCTATTTTGAGCTATTTTTAAAATGTCTTTGTGAAATAAAAGAATTTGATCTATTTGTAATATTGTAAATGCATCTACAGATAAAAAGGAGCTAATTTTCTTGCTTCTTATTGCCTTGTTTTTCTGCCAATAACTTTCACAGTCAAATGGTTTTCCACATACTAGATTTCAGTGGACTTAAGCTCTATCTTCTCTTCAGAATGTTTCAAAGTTTCTAGATGACATTCACATGTAGACTTTCTTTTACGATCAATGAGAACATTGTACATAGCTCAGAATAAACATCACCAGACATGTTTTATTTCTGTATTGCAGAGAATTACATTTGGCAGAAATAGTCCCTGATTTAAACCCTGTTTTTCTCTGCCTCATCACTTTACACTCCATGTAGTAAAAGAATTGGTTTCACTTTGTTCCCATACCACCAGTCCATCTGACTTATAATAGATCCAATCTGCATTACATGGACCATCTGAGCCGTCCACTCTGCTTCTCCATCACCGACAGCTGGAACTGGACTCGGGGTAAGTGCCAAAGCAATTTGTATCATGGTTCATTTGAAGCATGTATTCTGTAAATTCACCACTGGTGCATCACTGCACAGTTACAAGAAAAGGCCTGGTGTACATACACAAGTTGCAGAGGTCTAATTAAAAACCAATTTAATTAAACCAGTGCAAACCCTGTGTGGACACTCATATCAGTTTAAAGCCAGTTTATCTCAGTTGATCTGGCTTTGGTAAATTTACAGACACCAGCAAAAGCAATATAAGATAGCTTTAAACAGAATTAAAAGTGGCCACACAGGGGTTTGCATCTTTTAACTAAACTGGTTTGAAAACACATCTTTAGTTAAGCCGGAGCAGCTTTGTCTGCAGAGGGCCTGAAAAGATGGTTTGCTTCACTACTCATGCTGTCTATGCAAAATGGGAGGCAGATTCTGCTGTGGTCATTATTTCTTTGATTCTGACTTTCATGTTACTAGCCTCAGTCTTTTTCTTCTCTATCTCTATTGAGGAACCCAGTTTGGAGCCTCCAGGCCAGACCTCGCACAGACACATCCACAGAAGTTTGTGTGAGTTTCTGTGCTTTTAGTGCTTCAGTAAAGTCGTAGGGGATCTCGATTCTAGAGTGGGAAATGGGGCACATTCTCCTTCAGTTGTTTTTGTGACATTGCCTCCAGGCTGTGTGACCCTCTGCCTGCACTGCCTCCTGTTGCTCTTTTATTCAAGAGGAAAGTTGTAGTTTAGAGGCTGATTATTAGTTTTCTTTTCTCTTCTCCCCAAGTCCCCCCTTAAATGAATCATCACCAGTTTTAGAAGAGTTTTTTTTTCCTAAAGGGAGCAAAACAGAATAAACAACCTCTTCTCAGTCCCTCTCAGAGCCTTCTTCTCTTCACCATCAGCCATTTTCTCCCCACAAAAACAAAGGGGGAGGGAAATACATTTTTTCCAGTGACACAACAAAGAACACAACATTAAAATTAGGCAGTTTAGCGGATTTTCTGCAGCTAACCTTTGACATGTTTTTGCAAATTTCCCCAAAGTTTCCTCTGAGATGTCCCCTTTGAAGCTTCAGCTCAGGAAAACTTGTCTCGTGTGATGGTTATTTGCCCTTTTGCCTAACTTCTGTGCAATGCCTCTTAAGTTGATTTAAGTGGCAAACATGCCTCTCTGGTAATGGTGAAAGCTACAGATGCTACAGCAGAAGGAAATAATTGTTTCTTTTTAACTTTTGGAATGGGGGGGTGGGGAACAGTGAGAATTCAAAATTTTCCAATTTGTACATAAACTTGAAATCATTTTGGGCCTGATTTTTGTTTACAGTGATTCCTCCTTAGCTCTGCAAAGGTGTCTCAAAGTGGGTGTAAATGTCATTTATTACTAATGATTGACTAGAAGTCGAAAACAGTTGCCCAAATTCTGCTCTCTGTTCCATCCATGCAGCTCTTGTGCAAGTTGGTTGTCTTGCTTTGAGAAGGGAGTTCTGAGAAGTAATGATTTTTCTCCCCACAAATAATACTCTCATTCCAGTAAATCTGCATCAGATTAATCATCTGGAATGTATTCTGAGGATTCATAGTGTTGCACTGGATTGAGTCTGCAGCTGGTACCAATCATAACCAATGCTTGGAGCTAAACCTGAAGACCACTCAGAAACTTCAGCGAGTGCAGCTGCCTACCTCCTTAGCAGCACATCTCACAGGGAGCATATTACACCTGTACTCCAGAGACTCCACTTGCTTCCAATTCACTTCCAAGTGTAATTCAAGATGGCATTTTTGATACATAAAGCCCTCATGGCTTAGGGCCTGTATTTTTTAGAGACTGCCTCTCTGTTTTAACATCATGTTTTAACCTGGCAGTTGAGATCAGCTAGGTTGCATGAGCTGTCAGTCTCTAGAATATCAGGTGTTCTCAGTGGATAAACACACAGCATGAGTAGCAGGAACAGAAGGGGTTCTAAGGTGGGCAAGAAAAATTATTGGAGGTGGTGAAAGACTTCCAAGGAACAGTGAATGAAGCGATTGGAACTGGTTAATTTAGAGAGGAGACAAATAAGAGAAGATATAACACAGGGATAACAAAATGACGGCACAGTGAAGGTAAATAAAGGTGCTCTTCTACATTCTTTATCATAACACAAGAACAAAGGGGATATTCAGTGACATGAAAAAGCAGCACATTTCAAACAAATAGAAGGAAATCATTTTTATATAATGTATAATTATCCTGAAGAACTCATTGCCACAAGATATCACGGAGGGTCAATGGATTTTTGAAAGGATTCAACTTAAATATGAATAATAAGAACATATGTAATGATAGGAGATATGAAAATTTCTTTAGAACAGGACTAGACTCATGTTTGAAGACACAAAGAAAACTCTCACTTGATTAGAAAGAATTTCCCCTATTGGCATGTTTTTCCATAATTATTTGCTACAGGGTTTCTTGCACTTCCCCTGTGGCATGTGCTACTGGCCCCTGTCAGAGAAAGGATTCTGGACTAGATAGATCGCTAGGTCTCGTTCAATATGTTGATCTCTTTCTGCCTACATTTCCTTAATTTTGGAACATAATGCCCACTTTGTTCCAGTAGCACCTGAGTTGGTTGACTTAGCATGATTTGTCTATTTATCCAGGCTATTTTCAGGTGATGGGTGGGAACTCAATTTTATAGGCTAGAGAATGCTGACACTTGATCAACCTGAATTATTTTATAGCATTTGTTATTACAGATTGAATTGTGCCTAGTACTTTGAGCTGAAGTTAGACATATTGTTTCAGTGAAAATAAATGACATAATTAAAATTAAGAAACACTTACTGCACTTCCTTAAGTTCAACAGGCTACAGCCCCTGCAGTGACAGGAGACACTGGGATGGTAAGGAACTCTACCAGGAGGCCATGAGAGAGTTCTGTGCCTTATTCTTCCACCTCTCTCTTCTGCCCTTCTTCTCCTCCTAGCCTCTCACTGCCTTTCCCAGCCTGCCCCAGCGCACAGAGCTGTTTGTTTTTTGTTTTATAATGCTACATACAAAATACAGTTTTAATTATAAACATAGAGAGTAGTGGGGAGGGAACTAATGAATACAGAGGAGGGAACCCCAAATGAGTAAGCTCCACAGGCAGCACTGGATGTGTTTAATCTTTCCTGGCATTTCTACATATTCTGCTAGCAATTTGCTCAACAGAGTAGGAGGTTATTCTTTAACTCAATGAGGGAACATGCCTAGAGCAGAGCACAGAAGCCAGAATTTAGCCCATTTTGCTGAATGACTGGAGGCACAGAAAAATTTCCATATGAAGAGAGAATGAAAAGATTGGGACTGTTTCATTTAGAGAGAAGAGTAAGAGGCAACATGATGGTTGTTTTTCATCAACAAAATTGCTTTCCTTTTTTGTTGAAAGTACCAAAAAGCTGGAGACAAACCCAAAAAATATTTTGCATTCTTGCAAAACCACAAAAGTGATTGTTTGCATAAGTTTCTGGTTTTCCCAGCAGCAATTTATATACTTTTTTACAAAGTCTATTAGGATCCATATTGGTATAATTACATCTAGGGTGAATTTGGGAGGGCTGTGAAAAAATATATAGCATAAATATGAAACATTTTGTAAGACCATGTTGCCAACATAGGAAATGTTGTAAACAGATTGTGGAGGGACTAGGAAAGAACATTGTTTAATAAAAGAATTTGTTTAATATATATGGCATAGAGAGCAGGAATGGCCAAACTGTGGCTCATGAGCCTCATACAGCTCTTTTACAGTTAAAGTATGGCTTGCGGAGCATCACCAGCCCCCCCATTCTTCACCTGCCAGACTTGGGGAGTGAACCTGAGACCTCTGCCTTCTAACGAGGTGGTGGGGTAGGGGCTTCTGCCCAGCAGGGAGCAGGGTCTCCGGGCTTCAGCCCCGGCTCTCGAACTACTGATGATTGTCATAAGCGGCACAGAGAGTCATTAAGTTTGGCCACCACTGGTATAGAAGTGTGTGTGGTGAGTGGCTCCACTTAAATGTTTATTGACTGAGGCTAGCCCTTAGGGCTGTTAGAAACTGCCTGCTTTAAGCCATTGTCATTGCCATGAACTGTAGTCAAGGGGTTTCCTTGCATGTATTTGCAGGGGCCCTCAGATTCAGATTGGTTGCAGGAACCTAAAATATGCCAAGGAACCTAGGCCAAAAAACCCCCCAAACAACCCTTTTTTTGTATGATAGGTCAAAGAATTCAGCCTGTGCAACTTCCGAGGCCAGTTGCCATCAGGCAATATTCCATTTACATTTTCAGTCTTCCAATAATCTTCAACACACACCGCACGCACACAAACATCCCTTGCACCATTTCTTCACCTGGGTCTGATCACTGCCCTTTCTTATCCTACAAAAAGTCTTCTGAGGCTTTATATAAACTAGGAGAGGGGTTGTTGTTTTTTCAGATGAGTTGCTCAACCAAGCTAGCGTAACTTGATTGAAAACTGCTCAACACCAGTGTAGGCACAGTTTAACATCTTTAGTTTGATTCTAGCAGCTGGAATTAGAGTGAAGGCAATGTTGCCAATTCATGATTTTATTGTGAGTCTCATGATATTTGCTGGTTTTCATGAAGTCCCAGCACTTGGAGTTATGAGAAGCTCAATTTTCGTTTTGTTTTTTAAAATGTACATTTATAGCTGTTGTGGTAGTGGAAAAAAAGCTTGAAAATGGGACTGAAGTGCACTCCAAAGGTTCAAAAACAGAAAGCAAATAATGAGAACTCTAAATTTCCCAAGTTTTTATGAAATATGATTTTTAAGACAATCCCTTGATTTTGTGGGACCTAATTTATGAATTTTGAATGCTTGCTGCTAGTAAAATTGCCTAGGCATTTCTCTGGCTATAAATTCAACATGCTAAAGTCATTATTAAAACTGTGTTCATTGGTGTTTGGGGGAGAAGAGTCAAGTTCAACTAGCTCAATTGGAAAGTGCACCTTTTCCCCTAGTGTAGACAAGATCTGAGTGGAAAAAGGCAACACACTACAGCCGTAGCATAGAAAGCTGTCTGCTCTACAGCTGCCAGCTTCACTATCATCTAGGCACCTGAGAGATGCCCCAAGCTCCTCAGCAGCTGTTGCTAGGGAAACATTTTAGGGAATCTTTTCCATGAATTCATAGTAATCTCCATTTCTCAAATGTCAAGGCTAATGACTCACCTTTTGATTACAAATGGGATTTACTACCACAGAATTATTCAAAGCTAAATTGTATTTGTCGGCATTTGAAGACTTTCAGTGCGTTGGTTAACACTGCTCCCCCTCGAGTGCAGAGAAAATGTAGATATATGAATTTACTCTGAAATATTTCAGCCTTTCACTCAAAGTTTCTGTACAGGAATGAATATGGGGTTTGCTTTATGCCTGAATTAAGGCAGCAGAGAATCCCTGGTGACAGAAAGTCTGCGCTAAGGTAGGCTGTGGCAGCCCAAAATACCCACAATTCCTATCCCATTGATTCAGCACACACTCTAGTCAGCCTCAGCCCAAGTGCTCCTGTGGAAGTTGGTCACTACTTAAATCTGATCTTCGCTGACTACACTGTTGAGGCAGAAACATGGTACATAAGCCACCTGCATTCAAGGATTGAACATCCCCCTCCACACACACCTCTGTGCCAGCTGGGGAGAATCTAACTCATAGGCATTTCCCTAATTATTCTCTAACCAAATCTAATAAAGTAGGAGTGTCAGAAATTTGAGTCATGCATTTGGAATCTAACCTAAAACCAGACCTACGGTCTGATTCTCTTCTACTTTTCATCCCATGAAGTCATTTACCATTTACATATACTCCAATGGGTGCAGTTTTGGAGATACCAGTGTCATGGAATAGGACACAAACATTTATTTTAAAGTATCTGATGGAACATCAACAACCTAAAGTGACTTCAATTCAGGGGTGATGTCTATTGCCCTACAAAGCAACAGATATTTAGGATAGGATTCTATCTCAGGAAATACAGACCTCACTGAAGATGGACATAATTCTAAGCTAAAAGCCTGTAGGCCAGAACTGAATTTTAATAACAGATACAATCAAATTTAGATCTTAAAAACTGAACAGGGCTTCCAAGATTGCTTTTTGGACCTAACAGCAAAGTCTCTATATATTCTTTTGGAAAAGAATTCATTGAAACTTTCCTGGATTCGCATAACAAGTCAATAGTGTCTTCTGGAAGACCTTTGTCACTGGGATTTCCTGAGAAAGAAATGAGATCAGTGCAGATGTTGTCACAGCAGAAAGATGAAACTCTGAATTTTATACACAGTATTACATTGTTATGAGACACTTTCTGCAAAACAAAGGGAGAAGCTATTTAGGAATCTATTTGGTATAGATATGGAAGAATACTTAATTTTCAAATGATCCCTGATCATTTTATACTCTATCTGAAACAGGGGAAAAGGAGAAAACATTCATCCACTGCACTTTCTCCATCTAGGGAAAATGCAGCTCTCTCCTAGGTTTGCTATCAAGCTGTCTCGAGACAGATAATTTTTCCTTCCTGCTGTTTCTGGTAGTGAACAAATCCACAATTGGGGAGTCCCACTTTTTAGTCACTGTGTTCAGCCACATGCCCAGAATATATATATCCTCCCACAGGATCCAAGTCCTGGAGAGGGACTACCAACATTTTCCTTTCCTGGAATGTGAAATGTTGCCAGGAACCACTGGTTCTGATAAGAAAACACTAGCATTCATGGGGCTAGATTTGAAAGGTAACTCTTACATTTTCTTTTGGTATAAATCAGCTTCTAATACTATGTTGTCTGACAGAACGTGCTCATATTGACCCTATAGTGCCCAAAGTGCTGAGACAGTATAGAGGGTTTTTTGGTCATCTATCAATTCTAGCCTGTTTATTATTTTCCAACTAGCAGCTATCCAAAACTAAGCTCAAAAACACTTAGCCCTGGTCTCCACTACAAATTTAGGTCGAATTTAGCGGTGTTAGATCGATTTAACCCTGCACCCGACCTCATGATGAAGCCATTTTTGTCAACTTAAAGGGCTCTTAAAATCAATTTCTGTACTCCTCCCCAACAAAGGGATTAGCGCTGAAATTGACATTGCCAGGTCAAATTTGGGGTAGTGTGGACGCAATTCGATGGTATTGGCCTCCAGGAGCTATCCCAGAGTGCTCCATTGTGACTGCTCTAGACAGCACTCTCAACACAGATGCACTGACCAGGTAGACAGGAAAAGACCCAGGAACTTTTGAATTTCATTTTCTGGTTGACCAGTGTGGCGAGCAGATCAGCACAGGTGACTATGCAGAGCTCATCAGCACAGGTGACCATACATCCCAGAATCGCAAAAGAGCTCCAGCATGTACCGAACAGGAGGTACTGTATCTGATCGCTGTTTGGGGAGACGAATCTGTGCTATCAGAACTCCGTTCCAAAAGACAAAATGCCAAAATATTTGAAAAAATCTCCAAGGGCATGATGGACAGAGGCTACAACAGGAACCCGCAGCAGTGCCGCATGAAAATTAAGGAGCTCAGGCAAGCCTACCAAAAAACCAAAGAGACAAATGGCTGTTCCAGGTCAGAGCCCCAGACATGCCGCTTCTATGATGAGCTGCATGCCATTCTTGGGGGGGGAGGGCCTACCACTACCCCACCCCGTCCATGGACACCTGCAATGGGGGAGTCTCATGCAACAGGGATGAGGATTTTGGGGGTGAGGAAGATGAAGAGGTGGAAGAGGATGAGGATAGCGCGCAGCATGCAAGCAGAGAAACCATTCTCCCTGACAGCCAGGAACTTTTTATCACCCTGGAGCCAATACCCTCACAACCCTCCCAAGGCGGGCTCATGGACCATGAAGCGGATAAGGCAACTCTGGTGTGTGTACCTTTGTAAATATAATGCATGGTTTAAAAGCAAGCATGTTTAATGATTAATTTGCCCTGAAGACTTGGGATGCATTCACAGCCAGTACAGTCCCTCCTTTTAACTGGCCAACCCAACGGGTGCTTGGTATGGGAAAGGAGGGTGCTGCTGTTTGAAACCATTCCCATATGTTATGAAGGTTGAAGAAGCTGAAAGACTGTGGCTTACCATGGCTGCCTGCAAGCTGAATTCTGTTGCCTGGCCCTGCGTGTGTGATCTCTCACAGGCCCTCAATATAAGAGGCAAAATGTGACCTGGTACCAAAAGCACATGAGCTATGTAATGTTAACAGCTTAGTTCACCGTGAAAGAGTCTACCCTTTGTTCTCTAAAATGTGTCTTTTTAAATACTACTTTCCCTTTGTTTCTTCCCA
Source organism: Mauremys reevesii (assembly GCF_016161935.1). NCBI lineage: Eukaryota > Metazoa > Chordata > Testudines > Geoemydidae > Mauremys > Mauremys reevesii. Next base: position 28,561,475 of record NC_052631.1, read on the forward strand.
CAGCTGCAAATGTTTCAACGCTACCCCTATCATCTCCATCCCAGAGGCTAGTGCGGATAAGAAGGCAAAAAAAATGCACTCGTGATAAAATGTTCTCTGAGCTCATGCAGTCCTCCCGCACTGAAAGAGCTCAGCAGAATGCCTGGAGGCAGACACTGTCAGAGTCCAGAAAAGCAGAAAATGAACACGAGGACAGGAGGAACGAATGAGATGAGAGGTAGTGGGAGCAAGAAGAGAGATGGCGGCAGCACGATGAGCGGAGGCAGGATGCAATGCTGAGGCTACTGGGGGATCAAACTGATATGCTTCAGTGTCTGGTGGAACTGCAGGAAAGGCAGCAGGATCGCAGACTGCCGCTACTGCCCCTGTGTAATCGCCCGCCCTCCTCCCCAGGTTCCATAGCCTCCTCACCCAGACACCCAAGAATGCGGGGCAGGGGAGCTCTGGGCACCCAGCCACTCCTCCCCAGAGGACTGTCCAAGCAACAGAAGGCTGGCATTCAATAAGTTTTGAAGTGAAGTGTGGCCTTGTCCTTCCCTCCTCCCCTCATCCACCACCCCGCCTGGTGCTTCCCTCCTCCCCAACCCGTCCCGGGCTACCTTGGCAGTTATCCCCCTATTTGTGTGATGAATTAATAAAGAATGCATGATTTGGAAACAGTAATGACTTTATTGCCTCTGCAAGAGGTGATCGAAGCGGGGAGGACAGTTGGCTTACAGGGAAGTAAAGTGAACCAAGGGGGTGGGTTTTCAGAAAGGAGAAACACACACAACTGTCACACCATAGCCTGGCCAGTCATGAAACTGGTTTTCAAAGCTTCTCTGATGTGCAGCATGCCCTGCTGCGCTCTTCTAATCACCCTGGTGTCTGGCTGCGCATAACCAGTGGCCAGGTGATTTGCCTCAACCTCCCACCCTGCCATAAATGTCTCCCCCTTACTCTCACAGATATTGTGGAGCACACAGCAAGCGGCAACAACAATTGGATTATTGGTTTCCCTGAGGTCTAACCAAGTCAGTAAACTGTGCCAGCGAGCTTTTAAACATCTAAATGCACATTCTACCACCATTCTGCATTTGCTCAGCCTATAGTTGAACAGCTCCTTACTACTGTCCTGGGTGCCTGTGTATGGGCGTCATGAGCCATGGCATTAAGGGGTTGGCTGGGTCCTGAAGGATAACTATAGGCATTTTAACATCCCCAACAGTTATTTTCAGGTCTGGGAAGTAAGTCTCTTCCTGCAGCTGTTCAAACAGACCAGAGTTCCTGAAGATGCAAGCGTCATGTACCTTTCCCGGCCATCCCATGTTGATGTCAGTGAAACATCCCTTGTGATCCACCAGTGCTTGCAGCACCATTGAAAAGTACCCCTTATGGTTTATGTACTGGCTGCCAAGGTGGTCCCAAGATAGGGATATGCGTTCCATCTTTCGCCCCACCACAGTTAAGGAATCCCATTGCAGCAAAGCCATCCACTATGACCTGCACATTTCCCAGAGTCATTACCCTTGATAGCAGCAGCTCAGTGATTGTGTTGGCTACTTGGATCATAGCAGCCCACACAGTAGATTTACCCACTCCCGACCGACCAGTAGCTGTCTGGCATTGCAAGCTTCCAGAGGGCTATCGCCACTCGCTTCTCAACTGTGAGGGCTGCTCTCATCTTGGTATTCTTGCGCTTCAGGGCAGGGGAAAACAAGTCACAAAGTTCCATGAAAGTGCCCTTATGCATGCGAAAGTTTCGCAGCCACTGGGAATCATCCCAGACCTGCAACACTATGTGGTCCCACTAATCTGCGCTTGTTTCCCGGGCTCAGAATCGGTGTTCCACGGCATGAACCTGCACTATTACCACCATGATGTCCAGATTGCCAGGGCCCGTGCTTGGAGAGAAGTCTGTGTCCATGTCCTCATCACTATCGTGATCGCACTGTAGTCGCCTCCTCACCTACTTTTGCAGGTTCTGGTTCTGCATATACTGCAGGATAATGTGTGAAGTGTTTACAATGCTCACAACAGCAGCGGTGAGCTGAGCGGGCTCCATGCTTGCCGTGGTATGGCGTCTGCAGGAGAGCAGAGTTGCAGCGGAAGCGGTGGATGACGATGGATGCCACGAGAACAGATATTTATACCGAATCACAAGAGGACCTGTGAGGTCAATTCATGGCACCAGGAGAGCAGGAGAGCAGAGTTACAGCAGAAGCAGTGGTTGGATGATGACGGTTAGCAGTCGTACTGCATTGTCTTCTGAAAGCACTATGGCGTCTGCATGGAAAAAAGGCGCGAAATGATTGTCTGCCTTTGCTTTCACGGAGGGAGGGGTGACTGATGACAGGTACCCAAAACCACCTGTGACAATGTTTTTGCTCCATCAGGCATTGGGAGCTCAACACAGAATTCCAATGGGCAGTGGAGACTGGGGGAACTGTGGGATAGCTACCCACAGTGCAACACTAAAGTCGACGCTAGCCATGGTACTATGGATGCACTCCACCAACTTAATGCACTTAGTGGGGACACACACAATCGACTGTATAAAATCGCTTCCTAAAAATCGACTTCTATAAATTCAACCTAATTTCGTAGTGTAGTCATACCCTTAGCTCTGAAAGAAAGTTGCCTGGCATTGAGTGGAAACACTTGTCTGCAAAATGCGGGTGAAGGAGGAAGAAAATAAGTAAGTAGTAGTTATTGTACTACCCTAATTTTTACCAAATGGTGAAATTGCCATAGCATTCAAATTCTAGAAGAGCCACTAACATCAATTTTACATCCCCTTTCTAGTTCATAGGTCTTTCTTTGTATCGGTAACAGATACAGAAGGATTCTGTTGATGCTAGATAATATGGCAAAAAAATGCTGAGGAAGCTATCATATTGTTAGTTGTCTCAATTTTTGTTATAATTCTTACTTTAATTTAAAAATGTTCTCCCTCTTTGTGGCAATAATCTTGACAATCTGACTTCAAGGACCTGTTGTTTTTTTAATTAGGAACATAAATATGCACACATTTTCACTTGAAACTAACACTATGAAATTACCACAACTAGACATGCACATTTTAAACATCCGAATTGCGACCTATGATTACTAGCTTATGCAGTTACCTGATTTGTATATGCGCTTATGATAATTGCACCCTCCGTATAGCCATATAGCGGCATGCACACATTGGTGTGTGCAACTGGGCATTTAACTTTTTAAAAATGTTAGGACATCTGCTTTTAGTATAAAATTTAGATACTATCTCTGTGCAATAAGGATGGATTTCTTTCCACTTAGTGTATCTGAAACCCTAAGGATGTTGACAGGTGGATTGTCTAATTCAAATGAAGTTTTATTGCTTCCTGAGAAGAAGCAGCAATTAGAATATCATCTAAGTAGATTAACACTCTGATCCCTAGGCTTCTTGAAATGCCTACCATTAGATGTACAAGCACAGTAAATGTTCTAGATGCCAAAAACAGACCAATTATTAACAACTTTCCATAGATATTAATTCCTCATCCAAATGAACCTAAGGAGTTTCCTCTAATTTTGGCATGTGATATTCTGAAAGAAGCATTACTTTGATCACTATGTACTATACCTTTCCTCTGTAAAATCTCACACTTTTTGAGAAGCTAATTGCAAAACATTTTGCAATAGAAACATATTTAAAGATTCTAGATTTAATGCAGGTTAAAACCATCTGAACATTTTAGACCAGTGTTTCCCAAACTTGGGACCCTGCTTCTGTAGGGAAAGCCCCTGGCGGGCCGGGCCGCTTTCTGTACCTGCTGCATCTGCAGGTCCAGCCGATTGCGGCTCCCACTGGCCAGGCCAATGGGAGCTGCTGGAAGTGGCCGTCAGTATGTCCCTCGGCCCGCGCCACTTCCAGCAGCTCCCATTGGCCTGGAGCAGCGAACTGCGGCCAGTGGGGGCCGCGATCGGCCGGACCTGCTGACACAGTAGGTAAACAAACCAGCCCAGCCCGCCAGGGGCTTTCCCTACACAAGCGGTGTCCCAAGTTTGGGAAACGTTGTTTTAGACTACAAAGAAACAATGTATCTGTAATGTTCCTTACAACAGAGACGAGACAGGACTTGATGCAGTAATAAAAAGAAATGGGATTCTTTATTAAAGCCACTGGACACAGGCAAGACTGTAGTTCTCTTTTCGTCTCCAGCTCCCAGACTAACTGAACACAGCCTACACTTCCTAGTCTTACAGCACAAATTCTCCCTAATCTTCAGGAACTCATGCACCTCAGTCCCTCCTGTTCTCTGCCTGTGACACATAATAGCCTACTTGCCTGTGGGTTGTAATATACTTTGATCTAATTTCAGTTGTTGGGGTTAGTGTGTGGGTGCTGGTGGCCTGTGATATACAGGAGGTTAGACTAGATGATCTGATGGTCCCTTCTGGCCTTAAACTCTATGATTCTGTGTCCTGGTCTATACTATGCAGTTATGGAAGGGACTGCCGATAACATAGGCCAGTGGTTCTCAAACTTATTTTTTCATGGACCGCTTGAAAATTGCTGAGGGTTTTGGTGGACCACTTAATGATCTTTCCAAATGTTGTTTGTACCATTAGCTAACTATTATAAAGCGCTTTGGATAAAAGCACTATATATAAAAAAACCCTTAATAATAATGTTTTTTGTTCTACAAATAAAAGTACACAACTCATATTTCAATATCAGTAGTCTTACATTTTTATGCAATGGATGTGCCCTCTCTCCCCCACCACAGCAGCCACAGAGCTGAGGCTGGGAAGGAGGGCCATCTCTCCCCAGCAGCGGCAGCCCTGGAGCTGGGGAAAGTTGCCTTTTTCTCTGGCTGCCGCAGCCCAGCAAGTCCCAAATTCCCCCACCCACTCTTCTCATTCCACTGCCCCCTCCCACCTACTCCCTATTTCCTCCCTCCCCCCAAAGCCACCACCTCACCTTACATGTGCATCTTCTCCCAGGTCCAGGAACCTAATTAGTGACACCATGCCTGCACAGCTCCACTAATTAGGTGGGTAGCCCTTCATTCTCTCATGTGCTGCTGCCCAGGCATGCACCTTAGAGGGAACTATCCACAGACCACCTGAATGGACCTCGCAAACCACAGTTTGAGAACCTCTGAATAGGCCACAGAACTCCCCCAAAATAATTCCTGGTTGAACTAGAGTATATCCTTTAGAAAAAAAATATCCACTCTTGTTTTAAAAATTACCAGTGGTGGATTATTCACCACAACACTCAGTAATTGCTCCAATTTTTAATTATCTTTTCTGTTAAAAATGTATGCCTTATTTCCAGACTGAATTTGTCTAGATTCAACTTCCAGCTATTGGAACTTTTATTCCTTTTCTGCTAGATGAAAGAGCCTATTTTCAACTATTTGTTCCCCATGTTGGCACTCAGACTGATCAAGTCATCCCTTAACCTTCTCTGTGTTAAGCTAAATATATTGAGTTCCTTGAGTCTACCACTGTCAGGCAGGTTTTCCAATCCTTAATCATTCTTGTGGCTCTTCCCTGACCCCCATCCAATTTATCAACATCCTTCTTAGGGTTTGGCTACAGGTGTGCAGCACTGGGAGTTACAGCTGTCTTCGTACAGCTGTGTAGGGAAAGCGCTGGAGTGTGGCCACACTGACAGCTACCAGCGCTGCAGTGTGGCCACATTTGCAGCGGTGTTGGGAGTGGTGCATTATGGGCAGCTATCCCACAGAGCACCTTATCCCATTTTGGTGCCAGGGGTTGTGGGAAGGGGGCGGAGGGTGCGGGTCATTCTGCTTCCTGTCCCAACACCCCGTGATGCATTGCTTCACATCCCACCAATCCCTGTTTTTCCATCCATGTTTGGCGCCATCTTGACTCTCTCAACGGTTTCTGTGCAGCGCGATTTCTGTGGGAAATGGAGCCCAAACTGCTGAGGAGTATGCTGACGAGTCTCGCCAGCATATCACATTTGGCAGTTGAGCTATTCCTTAAGATCCAAAGTGATGAGGAGTCCGACGATGATAGCGAGTCGCCTGACACGTATGACACTAAATTGCTTCTGGCATTCACGGAAATGCTCAGCACCATGGAACGCCGCTTTTGGGCTCGGGAAACAAGCACTGAGTGGTGGGATCACATCGTCATGGAAGTCTGGGATGACGAGCAGTGGCTGCAGAACTTTCGGATGAGAAAAGCCACTTTCATGGGACTGTGTGAGGAGCTCGCCCCCACCCTGCAGCGCAAGGACACGAGATTGAGAGCTGCCCTGCCGGTGGAGAAGCACCTGGCTATTGCAATCTGGAAGCTGGCAACTCCAGACAGCTACCAATTGGTCGGGAACCAGTATGAAGTGGGAAAGTCGACCGTTGGAATCGTGTTGATGCAAGTTTGCAGGGCCATTAATCGCATCCTGCTAAGAAGAACCTGACTCTGGGGAACGTGCAGTACATTGTGGATGGCTTTGCACAAATGGGTTTCCCTAACTGTGGAGGGGCGATAGATGGGACGCATATTCCTATTCTGGCATCACCCCACCTAGCATCCGAGTACGTTAATCGGAAGGGGTATTTCTCTATGGTTCTCCAGGCGCTTGTGGATCACCATGGGCATTTCATTGACATTAACACAGGCTGGCCTGGAAAGGTGCATGATGCACGCATCTTTCGGAACACTGGCCTGTTCAGGAAGCTGCAGGTAGGGACTTTTTTCCCAGACCGGAAGATCACAGTAGGGGACGTCGAAATGCCCATTGTGATCCTTGGAGACCCTGCTTACCCGTTAATGCCTTGGCTCATGAAACCATATACAGGAAGCAAGGACCAGTTCAACTACAGGCTGAACCGGTGCCAAATGACTGTGGAGTGTGCTTTTGGCCGTTTAAAGGGGCGCTGGTGATCTCTGTATGGGAAGCTAGACTTGGGGGAAAGCAGCATCCCCGTGGTTATATCCGCATGCTGTACCCTCCATAATATTTGTGAAGGGAAGGGTGAAAGATTCAGTCAGGCATGGACCTCTGAGGTTCAACGCCTGGAGGCTGAATTTGCACAGCCAGCGAGCAGGGCTACTAGAGAGGCCCAGCACAGGGCTGCAAGGATTAGGGATGCCTTGAGGGAGGAATTTGAGGCTGAAAACCAACAGTAAGGTTTGGTGCCTTGCACAGGAGTGAAGTGCAGTGGTTACAATGTTAGTAGGAATCTGTGTCTGCTAAGCTGATTTGCAGTGCTTTTTTCTTTCCTTGGCTAAGGTATCTTTGACTTTCTGCAATAATAAAGACTGTTTTCAAAGCCAAGAATTCATTTATTGAAAAGAAAATAACTTTATTGACAGACACACAACATTTTGGGAACCTAAAAGGGCAGGGGGGTGGGGTGGGGAACTGTACAGTCACAGGTTTGAATATGTCCTGCCTGGAGTGCTGTCCAATAACTGCTGCACTTCAGGATGCCTATACTGCATGGTGATGGGGATTGAGTGCAGAAGGTAAGGGTCATAGTTCTCAGGGCTGGTTGGTGAACGTACAGGTGTTGGAGGCATCTGGTGGTGGTAAGAACCTGGCTGCTGGAAAAGGGCGTTTTGAGCTGACATTGGGGCACAAGGGAAAGAGCTTTGGGACGGGGGCGGGGGCGGCATGGTAGTGCTCTGCCTGCATGGCTACGAGCGCCTGGATAGAGTCCACTTGGCACGCCAGGATGCTTATCAGCTGCTTTGTGCTTTTCTTCCTGGCCGCTGCGTTTTTCTGGCGGATCCTGCTTTCCCTTTCCCTCCAGTCCTGCACTTTTTGATTCTCTGTGACAGAGTGATCCATAACTGCTTGCAGCATGTCTTCTTTGCTTTTTCGTGGCTTCTTTCAGAGTTTTTGGAGTCTTTGAGCTGTTGATAACATGGGCAGCCGAGATCTCAAAGTTGTTTGTGGAAAGGCAAAAAAGGCAATACTTAACAGAGGCAGCATTGTTTATATCAGACAGTTATTCCCACACAGTGAAGGATTTACAGTCTTCACAATAGCATAATTTTCCTATACCAAAGAGAGCGCACATAACCCACGGGAGCCCCGAAATGGTGAGTAAGGGGGAATGATTGCTTCAGGGCTATACTGGGGTTTCTGTGCATTGGGGAAAGCAAACAGCTGCAGGGGGCACCTACACTGAACACTCTCCCAACATTTTCCACAGGAGTTGATCCTGGAAGATATCTCGCTGCTGCGGGTCACCTGGGAAGAGCAGAAGGGTCTTCTACAGCAATGCGGATTCCGCCCTGACCCCTATGCAGCTTGCAATGGTCCCCTCACCCCTCGCGGCACAGTGGCGCGGACGCGTTAGCCTGACTGGGACAAGGACCACAGTGGCTCTCTCAATAAACTTGTGCAAGCGCATTGCCCACGCTCTGGCTGAAACTTTTGAAGAGATTACCGAGGCCAATTACCGCGACGTGATAGACCACATCAATGCGCTATTCCATATCTAGGCATGCATGCATGCAGAACCCTCCCTCCTCTCCCGAAAAATTTCCATCCTGAAAATAAAAAGCCACTTACCGGGAACCCGCTCCTCTGTTTGTCCTCCAGCAAGTACCGGCTGCTGTGACTGGCTAACTTCCTCCTGGCTGGAGAAGAGCTCCTGGCTGCATGTCTCCCCCAGTACCCTCACTCTTGGTTTCCTCCTCCCCCCCCCGCTCCGCAGTGTCCATCGTGGCCTTCGGATTGGCGATGGTGTCACCCCCAAGTATCACATCCAGCTCTTTGTAAAAACAGCAGGTCATGGGGGCAGTGCCGGAACGGCGGTTTCCCTCGCGGGCTTTGCAATAGGCACTCCACAGCTCCTTCACTTTAACCCTGCACTGCAGCGCGTCCCGGTCATGGCCTCTTTAAATATAGGTAATAATTGGAGATATACCAATCTCCTAGAACTGGAAGGGACCTTGAAAGGTCATCTAGTCCAGCCCCCTGCCTTCACTAGCAGGACCAATTTTTGCCCCAGATCCCTAAGTGGCCTCCTCAAGGATTGAACTCACAACCCTGTTGTTTAGCAGGCCAATGCTCAAACCACTGAGCTATGGCCCTTAATATCTGCCTATAGGTATCGTAATTCCTACGGCTGGAGCGCAGCTGGGACTGCACAGCTTCCTCCCCCCAAACACTGATGAGGTCCAGCAACTTGCCATTGCTCCATGCTGGGGCTCATTTGGCGCATGGAGGCATGGTCACCTGGAAAGATTCACTGATTGCACTCCACACCTGGCTGAGCAAACACGAAGGGGATTTTTTAAATTCCCGGGGCATTTAAAGGGCGGGTCACCTGAGGCCAGGGCAGTAGAGTTTGAACTGATGAGCAAAGTGGCTGAACAGGCATTCTGGGATACCTCCGAATACCTCTGGAGGCCAATAACAGCGCTTTTGGTGTCCACACTGGCGGAGCAGCGCTGTATCACCAGCGCTGCAGTCATTATTCCCCAGGCCAAGGTGGAGTACAGCCAGCACTGTAGCCAGGGGAGATACAGCGCTGTATGTGCCTTGCAAGTGTAGACGGTGAGTGAGTTGCAGCGCTGTAAAGCCACCACCAACGCTGCCAGTGTAGCCAAGCCCTTAAATTATGGACACCAGAACTGAACAGAGTATTCCGATAGTGGTGACACCAGGGCTAAATACAAACATAGTATAATCTCTCTGTTCTACTCAGGATTCCCTGGTTTAAGCATCCAAGCTGATTCTCCCTTTCTTTCCGCATCTAGTGCACCAATCACTTTTTCAAGTATGTGCAAATCCAACTATACTGGAGAAGAGGGATGGAGGCTGTATAGATTTTTGGTATATATATAAAAGTATTAGAGGTGAGATGTTAGTATTGCTGTCTTATTAATGCAGGACTAATTTGAAGAAAGCCTATGATCATATAGAGGTCCCATATATAGTGAGTCGTATTGCATATGTACTATGGCACAGTGTAATTAACATATATGCTTTATATTTCCTATGTTAAATATATACAGTATGCAAGTGTGACACTCTGTACCTCAGGGGAACATCCTAGACACCCATGTTCATCTTTATAAAATGATTGTGTGGTATCTAATGTAAAGTTTGTCATGTTGGGTGTCTTCGGAATGCACTGAGCATGGTTGTTATAGCGATGTTATAGTAATTGTTACAGTAAAGTTATAGTAAGGTTATAGGTTATAATTTCATGTATATAGTTCTGAGGCTGAAAATTTATCCTCATGGCTTAAAGCAAACCCATGCAAAAACTCTCCAAGAACAGAGAGGCAGTTCACACCTGGTCAGGGCATGGATGGGACAAACCCAGCCCAGTCTTACAGGAACAATGGACACTGGCTTAGGCAGCAACAAAAGAATCTGTTAGACCTTGAGGGAGTCACCCCCTTCCTTTGGGCAGTTTGGGACTGCAATGAAGTAATGCTCACCTGATTGTGAAGGTGGGGGGTAAAGCCAAAAGGAAAGAAAGGACATGATAAAAGGGAGAGACCTTTTTCCATGCTCTCTGTCTTCCACCTACATCTACAGACACCACCACCACCAAGCGACTGAACCACTGATCAAAGGGGAGAGCCTGGCTGAAGAGCCAGCCTGTGGGGAGAAGTATCTAAGTTTGTAAGAACAGCAAAAAGTCCTGTGGCACCTTATAGACTAACAGACATTTTGGAGTATGAGCTTTCGTGGGTGCATCCGACGAAGTGGGTATTCACCCACAAAAGCTCATGCTCCAAAACGTCTGTTAGTCTATAAGGTGCCACAGGACTCTTTGCTGCTTTTATAGATCCAGACTAACACGGCTACCCCTCTAAGTTTGTAAGGACATTGAAAGTGTTAAGATCAGCTTAGAATGCATTTTGCTTTTATTTCATTTAACTAAATCTGACTTGTTATGCTTTGACTTATAATCACTTAAATCTACTTTTATAGTTATTAAATCTGAAACAGTGCATTTGGTTTGCAGTGTGTCAGAGACTCCCCTTGAGAGAACAAGCCTGACATATCAATTTCTTTGTTAAATTGACAAACTTATATAAGCTTACAGCATCCAGCGAGCATAACTGGACACGGCAAGACGGAGGTTCCTAGAGTTGTGTCTGGGAACGGAGATATTGGCTAGTGTCATTCGCTTGCAAGTACTGGGAGCAGCTTACATGCCAGAGGCTGTGTGTGAACAGTCCAGGAATGGGGGTTCTCACAGCAGAGCAGGGTAAGGCCGGCTTCCACGGTCAAGGATTGGAGTGGCCTAGCAGATCACTGGTTCAGACAACACCAGAGGGGAACATCACAACAAGTAACATGTGTCCTGATTTTGAATGCAGGGTAGTTGTAGAGTAGGGACACATTTGCAGTACCTTAACTCTGTGTGCTTCTATAATTTCCAAATTCTATGTTTTAAGTTTTATCTTAACTTTAAAATTTCTGCTTTCCAATATTATAATGGGGTTTGGGTCCTTAAGGTTTTATTCTGCTAAATTATTGTTACATATTTACAACCTTAGTTATGATTTTATCAGGGACTGTGTATGTTCATTATTCAAGTAATAACAATGATTCCTGGAGCATTGTGAATTTAACAAGCTCCCTTGTAAATTAATTAATTGTAATATGTGGTCAAATTTATTTATGTGTACATGCAAGTTGAATAGTCAGCCATGAAGCAATCTTATTTGGTCATGCAAATGTGGGTTTTGCATGCTCGGAGAACGTGCAAAACAGGAGGTGCAAATTTAAAGACCTGGTTGAAGTCACTTTGAAAATGTAATCCCTAATCACAATGGATTTGCAGACCTGTACATAAATTTCTAACGGCTAAGGTTTGGGTTATTGAGAGGTTTTTCTTAATGCTTCAAGAGAACATCATCATTATCATCATCTTGTTACCTCCCTGACAAGCCTATGAAAACTATCATCTTTAATCTCAAACAACCAAAGTGAAATGTTCAGAATTGCTCTCTTAATTGTGGGAGCCTTAAATTTTCAATGTCCAACTTTCAGCAGTGAGAGTTGAAACAATGGGAGCTTTGCAGCTGATTTTAATGTAGCCAGGATTTCATCCCCACTATCTGAAGCTGAGCACCCAAAAACTGATGTCCCACAATTAGCGAATACAAAAATGCTAGCCAGCAGTTTCTGATTTGCACATTCCTCCCTTCTCCCAGATTATTGTAGCACAGATCTGGAAATGTATAAATGTTACATGCAAGATGCAGTCTTACTGTTGCATCTTTATTCAACATCAGCTTCCAGATGGGAACTATTTTTCATGGTTCATAAAGCCAAATCCAGCTGCTGCATTTGGACCTACATAAGGAATCCACATTTTATTGCTCTAGCAGTGCTTATAAAACAATTGCTGTTGTTTCTTTCATACTGGTGTACTTCACATTTCTCAATACATTTTAGGGATGTGAATTTTAAAAGCTGTATTTTTTATAGGTGCTCACTTAGCTGTGCTCGGTAAGAGGATACTGCTTTTACAACATTTTCTGGATATCTGTCATAATTGAAAGAAAAGTGATCTTGGAAAAATGGTATTCAATATAGCAACCATATATTCAGTTACTTGCTAGGAGTGTTCAGGCAATTTCCTATGTAAGCCACAATAGATATTAAATACTTATGGAATCTCAGCTTCATTAACAGACAGGAAGTGCACAGGCAGTTTCCTTCCCTCTCCCCCTCCACTAATCTGACTCTTTGATAGGCATGTGTTAGGAATAACCATGGAGTTTCTCCCAATGCATATTATTCCCACAGCGAAGAAAAATTAACCCTTTACAAGCCTTAAAAGAGACTGTAGTCCATGTGTTTGAACAGAAAATGTATTAGGAGTAAGTTTATATTACTGGAGGGACTAGACAACTCTTGTTGAGATTATATTCAGATATGATTCGTTTGCATTTTAGGTATATTGTAAAAGTAACTGCTGGAGAGCATATCAATTCCAGAATTATCCACCTTGGCAAAATTACCCATCTTTGTGCTTTTGTCTTTAGCCATAGATTTCAAGTGTTCTGTATTCACTCCGTCATGTATCTTAAGGATTTTATCTAAACTTAAACAAGCATGTATCAGTCTATTTGCTGAAAGAAAACCACATACAAAAAAGCAGAGGTGGTGCACAGAGAGTTAATGCAGGGGTATGACGGGGAAGCAAGTTTGCTGTGAATTGGGAAGCACAAACTATAGTAATCCCCACCCTGCTGAGTGGCTTCCCCAGAGGTCTGATACAGTGCCAAAGCCTCTTACGCACACTGAGACAAAGCTTATTCCAAGCAGAATTCAGCTCCTGAAGCCACCATACTGCTGCCTGACAACCTCCAATTGCACTGCCTCTGTATTTGTGTTTCCTGCTGTTTATATTTACTTGCTCCCAAAGCCACACCGGCTACACAAACAAATAGTTGCTATTGCGGTGTTTGGTGTCAAGGCAGGTAAAGTGCTTTGCTTCCCTTTTAGTCTTATGCATATTGTGCAAATAGGCTTTTAATACCTTTGAGAGATTAATTTGGTAATTATAAACCAGTTTAGAAACACATGCTAAACAATTGGTCACATAATCAGCATCCTTGTTTCAGAGCACTACTGGATCTGAGCGAAATGGTTTCCAAAAGTGTAATGACACGCAAGCATTCCATTAATTACTTCAGTGTTATTTCAGTAATTCAATAAAATATAAGCCTGACCCATTAATTCCTTTCATCTGCCAGACCTCTGTTCTCTTTGGATACGTGCTCCTGTCTCTCTGGGTTTCATATTGTGGGCATATGAGTGATTTAGGTATCCTGATTTAGAGATCCTTTTTAATTGAACTCAATATACATATTTACAGGCCAGCTTTAAGAAGCTAAAAGAAAAGCCATCATTGATCCTATTTTACACCAGTGAAATCAGTGTGGTGCTCGTGTGAACCTGGTGCAAAGCAGTTGGGAATGAGGCCTCAAAACTTTTCTTCAGAGAAATCCTCAATTTGGCCAGAAAAAGCCTATTATAACACATGGAATTTATTGCAGATAGATTGAAAAAAATATTTAAAGCTTAAATGGGATAAGATTGATCATTTTTTAAGTGCCCAGGTGACTTAGGAACTTAAATTCCATTGAAAGTCAATAGGACTTAGGCTTCTAAGTACAGCTGGTGAAAAAATTTCAGACAGAATGTTTTTCCATTGGAAAATTCCATGCAATTGAAACTGAATCTTTCTGTGGAAACATATCCTAAAACAACTAGGGAAAAAATAGTTTCAATTTTCCATTTCAAAATTTTATCAAAATGGAACATTTTATTGCCCCAATATTTGAATTTGTTGTGTTTTCATTCTGATTTGGAACAAAAACAGATTTTGAAAATGTCAGCATTTCCCGCAGAATGGAAATTCTGAGTTTTGACCAACTCTAATTCTAATAAGTTTCTTGGATACTTTAGAAAATTTTACCCTGCACCCCGTCTCTGATGTAATATGACAAAAGTATTGGTGAAAAGCACACCGTCTCACAGAAAAAACCCTTTGGATGTATTAGAGGGGCAGGAAATACCAAACATCCCCTCAAGTGTTTTGCGTTTGGGCAGGCTACGTATCCCCCCAAACCCTTGTCCTGTGGAAAGTTGACCCCTAAGAACTGCCTTCCCCTGTGGCAGCACAAATGCCAAATGCTCCTATCTGCTGCAAGAGAGCAAAGAAGTGCACAGAAGATAGCAGGCAGGGGAGCATGGGCAAATGTTCCCTTCTCTGTGAGCTAGACAAAACTCCTCTGAATGACCACCATGCAATTGGGGCTCTGAATGCTTTGGTGGGCTACATTTGTAGAAACCTGGGAGAAGGTAGTATGATTTTCTTAGCAGCCAATGGATTTACAATCCAAAAGTCCACATTGATAATAATGCATTCTCTGTGGCTTCCCAAAGCTCTCAGGCAGTGGGGTAGTGGATAGCCACTGTGGAGAGGCTAATGATAGCACGGTGCCAATAAGGATGGGAGCCAGGATGCACTGGTATGGTTACAGCTCATCTCAATGACTCCCTAGGATCTAGAGGTATGGGATTTGATTTTCCTTTGGATCCAGAGGTTCTGTGCAGTCTCAGTGACAGTGTTTATTAGTTTATGTATTTACACAGCACCATAGGGATATATGATGTTTTGCAGACAAATCACAAATAGCATCTCTGTCCCAAGGATTTTATAATCCCTATCGTGCAAAGAGATCAATTCAGATGGACCCTTATAATGGCGTAGAGCAGGGGTGGCCAAACTTACTAACCTTCCAAGCTGCATACAACAATCTTCAGAAGTTTGAGAGCCAGGGTGCGTCTGTCAGGGCTTGGGGCTTCAGCCCTGTGGTGGGGTGGTGAGGCTCAGGGCTTCTGCCCCATAGAAGGTGCCTGCTGGGACTCAGGGCTTCAGCCCTGCGGGGACGGGGGGCTCAGGGCTTCGGAACCTGGGGAGCACCAGAGCTCTGAGGTGGCACTGAGAATTCTCTCTTGGGTGCTTGGCTGCTGCTGGTTCATGCTCATGTGTTCAGGGTCTAACTGATTGACATATGTGAGGTCAGGAAGAAAATTTCAACCTGGGTCAGATTGCCAGTGACCTTGTGGGAAGCAGGGGATGTGGAGTTGCCTTCTTCTGCAGCACGTGGTGCAGGTTTGCTTGCCAGGATTATCTGGAGATAGCTCACTTAATCATGCCCCTACCACTGGGGGGGGCCTCGGATTCTCTCCCTGTGGCACATAACATTTAGCCTTCTGTGGGTTATAATTTCGGCTGCTGGATTTCGTGTGCAGGTGCGGGGTGGTGTTAGTGGCCTGTGAGGGGGTCAGATGAGATGATTTGGTTGCCCCTTATGGCCTTAAACATTATGACAAACTATGTGCAACCTGATTTGGGAAAGATGGTATCAACCAGAAAAGAAGGGTGACAGAAGGTCACGGATCACACAACATCAGATACTGAATGTGCACATATTTTTGGCTCTCATTTCTATATTGTTACTTTACTTAGAAATACATACTATTGTTTCTTTTCATTTAAAAATGTAATTCTCTTCACAGACTGGTGCTGAGCATTCAGTGTTTGAATTCTGCCTGAAAGAAACAGGTTTAGGAGAAGGGTGTGGAGGAGATGAGATAGTTTGCAAGACACATTTGTTCAGGGAGCTTATTGATGCCATAGGGGCATCATGGGAGAAAGCACAGACTCTCTTGTGAATGAAACGGTGCAGGGAGCAAGCATGACAGCTAATGGAGTTAATAATACATTGGCTGTGAAAAGAAGTAACAGAGGCAAGAGATATGGGGGCATATGACACCCTCTACCCTACTGTTCAGTCTGTTCAAACTCCTCCCCCTGTTGGGAGATCCTGTTAGGGATTTTCTGGCATGAGGCTGCGGAGTTTTCTGACCATTTTCCACTCCCTCTTTTAGAGTAACCTGTGGAAAAGTGGAATATAGGCCAAAGGTATTAATTAGCATCAACTAAGATTTTTTTGGAGGGATACATTTTGCATTTCATTTGAACTTCATAGCATAATTAATGAAAACATAAATATATTCATAACCTTGTAGTCAAACAAAGCTTTGACTTTCTTTTTGAAATCACCTATCCGTCTGTGTGGTTGCTAATTAGAGAAGCAGATTTCATAAAGAAATGAATTAAGAAAAAAAAATCAGAAAGCAAAAACTTGATGTCGCCATGGGTCCTACATTTAAGGAACAGATAGATCCACAGAGATATAAACGGAAATGTATTTATTTGGAAATAAATTGCAGTACAGTAATTAATATGACGTACAATATTTTGTGCAATTACCATTACAAATTTTGATTATTGGCATTTAAAAAGATGGCAATCTGACAGGCCTTATTAACATCTATTTTGCATGCGAGTTCATTATTTCTTGAGCTTACATAGTTATTGGTTTAAGAAACTGTCAAAAGTTTGCTGGAAAAGAAAACTCTCGGGGAATTTCTAGAAGTTACTAGAGATGCGTTTCCAAGCCATCAGATAGGAATCAAAATGTCAGATTTCCAAGCTCACCAGTTCATGCAGTTCAGACTTAGAATCCCAGTTTGACCATTATAATGACAGAAGCCAGCCATAAGTTTCTTGATTTGGATTCTTCGGGGTGTTCAGAACTACAATTTTGGTTAAAGGCCATTTCATGATGTTGGTTTAAGCAAACAATTAACATCTTATCATCTATAAGGTCCACTATGTCAGTTTTCTATCCCTGTTGTGTTACTTCATTGGGTCTCCATTGTAATGGTGATCAAGATCAAACTTCTTATCCTTGCCTTCAGACCTCATATCATGCAATCTCTTACCTACATCTCTGGTCTGGTCTTCTTTGGGGTGCTTCCACCTGCCCTCCTCCTCCCTCTGCCTTTGCAGCCATCCTCTATGCCCCCAGTAATCTCGTTCTTTGTCACAGATAGCTCCATACCTTCTGCTATGCCAACCCATATTCTCATAATGTCCTCCCTGGGACCTTGTTTTTTGGTAACATAATAAATAATCATAGCAATTAATATATTTTATGCTGCTCCTAGCCTCTGCTCCCTTTGTACTCTTGCCCACTGTTCTTTCTCAATTCAATACTGAGAGGTAGCATGGAAATGGGTGGATCTGGAAGCAATTGAAAATGGAAGAAAATCCTGCTTTATGACAATGATCTCTATGCTCTACCTCAATTCTCCTTTAATCTTGCTCAATCCATGGTCTGCTACTCCCATTCCATGGCCCTGTTACATTTCTTTTTGAAAAGTTACATCAAATCTGATTTTGGTTCTTTAGTAGATTAATCCCAATAGAATGATAGCTCATAATCAAGAGCAATTAAGACTGCCAGCTCTACTGCCAAATGAGGCCCAGGGCCATTCATTCCAAAATGAACACAGGCAGTCACGCATGCACACACACACACACAAAACGTAAATGACATTTATGGCTACGTTTTATTAGTTCCCTTCACAAACATAGAAAATTACCAAAAAGTGCATTTTTGTTAACATTCGGAATGGAAGTATCATGCTATTGAACAAAGGGGATGATAAAGGACAGCTGATGTGTGACTAATGTGAGTTCCCTTTTGCCCACTGATTCTTGAAGAGATAACATAGAACCCTTTACAAAAATGATTATGTTTTCCCCACTGCAACCCTTCTTCCCTGTCCCACTGTGCTATCCACACAAGATAACAAGGCCCTGCAACCCTTCTGCATCTGCCTTGAGTATCTATCAATCAGGGCACAGTGGGTGGGAGCTGGGGATAAGGAAGAGAAATGGAAAGGAGAAGATAGGAAATAAAGACAGGTTTTCAGCCTACACTCACTCCAATACTGACTCTCTCTCATTTCCTCCTTCTTCCACTTCAATCTTTATTTTCCCTGTGCCCAGATTCCTTTCTCTGTTATTATATGTCCAATGTGATAATCGGAGGTGGACAACATAGCACATTTTGTGTAATTCTCCACCAACGACCCTTGTATAGCAACAGAACATTGGAATGTTGGATTTGTTCCAGCAAATATTCCTAGAAAATCCTGATTCGTTTCCTAGACATTCTTCTCTAATCATGCATACTTCATGGAGGATAGGTCCATTAATGGCTATTAGCCAAGATGGTCAGAGATGCAAATCCATGCTCTGGGTGTTCCTAAACCTCTGACAGCCAGAAACTGAGACTGTATGACAGATGGATCATTTGAAAGTTGCCCAGTTCTGTTCATTCCTTTTGAAGCTTCTGGCACTAGCTACTGTTGTGGAAGACAGGATAGTGGGCAAGATGGACCATTGGTCTGACGCAGTATGGCCATTCTTATGTTCTTACATTCTTCTGGTGTAGCATTCAACTCTCTTACCTTTCTCAAGCTGCACACACTTCACTTCCTAAATCTAAGAGCATTTGAGTTCTCACACATACTTTATGCGCCTCTGCATTTCTTAATCTTGTGAGAAAGTCCTTTTTTTTTTTTGCAAGGAACTCAAAGTGCATGCTTCAAATGTTCTGCTCCCCTCACTCAGGATCAGATTTCTCTTCCTGCCAAATAAAATAAATTCATTCATTACCTTAAATTAAAGGAAACACTGAAAAATGTTTCCAGTGTGGCTTGTGTAGCAATAATTTGATAGTTTGCTTGATACCCCACCCCCAAAATAAAATGTCTGTTTATACGTGAAAGGTGCCATGATCTTATGGGGTAAGGATGTTGCTGGAAGCCAGAGGTACTTGATTATCTGATAGCTTTACATGCATAGCACTCATTTGTTTCAAAAGGAGTTACATGTGCTGTTGCATTACTGGACCCTAGGACTTCTCATCACACCTCTGCTGCTGGCTCTGCTGCTGGCTGACTCTCCCCTATTAGCACCACTGTGCCTTAAGGGTCTGAAATACTGCTGCTTATGGGAGTGACACTGCAATGCTGGAGGCCAATGCTATGCAACACTGTGGTATTTTTAGGAGGATGTTTATGCCTCACTGCCTGTAAAATTAGAATAATACATAACTAACAGTCACAGAAGTGTTAACTATTTACATTTTATTTTGCCTTCTGAAAACACACAGTGCTTTGAATGTGAAATGTTAATAAAACAAATTTTTCTATTACCTGAGCTAAAATGGGATTTTTATGCTAAAAAAAGGTGTCCTTTGTTTTTATTTAAAAAAATTTGAAATTTGAAATTTTCCAATCAACTCTAGAGATCAAGAATGCTAAGTTGAACCATTTAGGGGGTGTCCATGATGAGGGTGGACAGATGGAGGCATACATCCTTACAATACATATCTTGAATAAAAACATTTTTCCACTCAAGGAAAAGACGTATTGTCACAGAGTCTGTTGTATTAATAGCATAAACAAATGTCCACAATAGTATTTTATTTTCTGCCTTAAAAGAAATAAAGAAGGAGCCTTACGAAGCTTCTAGGGAGACAGTCAAGTAGTGCAGAATAGCTTCTCTTTCCCGTCTCTGACTGATGTCACAATTCCTGTGGCCAAAACATGTTTGTTGCTAAGCAACTCTATGTATATATCACGCTCATCTGCTTCCATTTGGGATTTAACATATGCATTTTCACTTTCATCTCTTACACTTGTTTGCCTTGGGTGCCAGAATGAATGGAAGCTGTCCAGTATAGGATATGCATAAGAACTGCAAAGCACACACAATGATTTACCAATGTGGATCATTTTTGTGCTGTGTAGTTCAATGGGAAACCTACTGCATACCATTCACCAGCGGTTGGGCCAATTTTTCCATTCAGTAACGACGCTGGTCACTGTATAGCTGCTATTGGTTCAGAAAGTGCAGCAATCTTTGGATGTCATTAAGTAATGTAGCGTGTGGATGGTCTGACCAGTAATTATTGCACGTGGAAGTCTTTATATGATGATAAGAGGTCTTTTCTTGTGCTTGGATTTTGCATTTTGTGCATAAATTCTCACTTGCCTACACCTCTCCCACTTGCTGGTGGGAAATTTTAAAAAGTCACCTTTTTCTTTTTGAATTGTGTTCAGATGATCCAAACCAGTGACACGCATCACTTTGATTTTTCTATGACTTAGATCTAGAAAGAAATGAAAAGACAGGGTAAGAAAAAGAAGGCAGGATAAGAGACTTCATTTAATTTTTTAGCACTCTGTGACATAAGAAAACAAATATTTCAGTTTTAACAGCCACACCCGTCTGTTACTCAGTAATGGAATTATAAGCGAAACCTATTCATCATGTCTTTATGTTTATTCAGATTCTGTGCTCAATAATTAAATTACACAATCTGACATGGAGTTTACCAAACCAGACTCCTTGCTGCAATGAAAAAGAACAGGATATCACTAGCTTCCTTTTGGTTTTAGTATTGTCTCTATTAATTACCATTTAAGAACAAGAAAAACTGGAGGAATTCTCTCAATACAGATGATTTGGGTTTTACTGTGCTTTACAGCTTAGTTTAATTTCGCAGTGAAAGCTTATTCTTCATAAATATAGGCCTAGGGTTATTATCATGTAAGATAAAACTCTTAAGCGAGGCTTGTTATTGTGTTTTCCCATTTTGCCTTCACAAGCAGGATTGGAACCCTCACATGATACCCAAACACATAGAAAAGAGACACTGCAGATATTCAATCAGATTCAACTGTTAGATACTTTGAGAGAAGCTGAAGTTTTTTAAATAAATATAAGCAAAAAAATCATAAAACCTAAGAGAAAGCAACAGTGCAATTTGCTCTCCTATTCTCACACAAATTAAAATGCAAAACAAAGGGGCCAAATTCTGTCCTCACTTACAGTGTGTAAATCTATTGAATCAACAGTAACTCAATGTATGTTGATACAAAGAATATGGGATGATTATAATGGAGAGAAAAGTAACTCTCTGTGGCATTGTCCCCCACAGAAGTCAAGATAACAATATCACTCAGCAATATTCTACTTGCTGTTCTGTTGTGCTGTATAGACCTTTTGCCACCCAAGAGTCATGTTAGAGACAGTGGAGGAGCCAGCTAGAGCATCCCTCATGTACAAGCCAGGCAGTCATGATATCTAGGATGGGCTTTAGGGTCAAGGAAGCACTCTGTAGGTTTAAAGCCTTCATGGATTGACTGAAATCCATGTGGATCTTAGGGGATTTGCAAATCTCAGGATCTGAAACCTCTGTCCATGTTCTGGGCAGAGGGAGTCATCAGGGCAGGCCTATCTGAACCCCATGAGGCCGTGAAGTAGTGAAAACTCAGTCTGAACTTGAGGCTATGATCCTCATTTACACTAAGGCCCCTTTACACCACTCTGGTACAAGGATTTATTTCAACCCATATTAAGATCTCGTTATTCTGTCATGATAGTGGAAATGGACCTTTGTGAAATGAAAATTAGGCCCCTGGATTTTTCCTTCACAGGAGCTGAACTGTCCCCTGGCTTATAAAAAAGAAAAAGCTTCATTTATAAAATTGTAATTCATTAAAAACAAGCCCACGCTATTTTAGAAGACTACATCAGGAGCTAGCTCTTGGTTGAAAAACACCATATATTTGACTAATGTGCCTTTAGTAACCACTCCCATCAAAAGCCTTTCAGTGCCGTTAATGTGGGGTTGAGAGTAGGTATAATGTAAGGGATAGATCCACAGTATTCACAAAATACAGAGATTCGCCTTGATTTGTCATTTGTGCATGCAGGTCATATTGTAGCCTAAAGCTACTAGAGATTTGCACTAAAACACCTTCAAAACTTGGAGTACACTATACAGTTGAGGGGCTGACAGCAGCTTCTCTGTTTAACTTTTGATCTGTGAATATTCTGCTAATGTCCAAGAAGTGTAGTTCTTTCTGATTCACTTTCCTGCTGCATTTGAGATTTCACATTTTAAAAGGAGGTGTGGCTAGTCCAAAATTAGGAGAGGATTTACCATAATGTGTACATTATTTTAATGCCATCTTCTAAAACAGGCAGACTCAGAGTCAATGTATTAACATACAAGTTACTCTGAATCCTAGCTAGAATTGATGCTCCTGAACCTTCTTAAAAGTGTATTCAAAAAAAGTAGCTATTCGGCTTTCTTAATGTAAATTCAATTTTTGTTTCAGTTGAACGGTGTCATAGGTAGGACATTCAGCTGGTGCCCAGAATGACAAACTTTCTAAGCCTATCATACTTGGCCCAACACTGGAGTAATTACATAATAATGATTCTAAAGACATATTGAAAAATTAGTGAACATAACATTTCTCTTCCCTGAATTCTCCCATCTAGCAGTACACCATCATTTTAATATTTAAGGCATTAATACACAGCACTATTTTTTCCAGGGAAGCCATCATGAAATGTTCAGTTTAAAGGGCAAAGTCTGCCCTTTGGAGAATATTATAAAAAGCTGAAAGTAACACACATGCATGCATTCCAGGGATTCAGACAAGTTCTGCCGTTGCAACTCCAGCTGAGGGGGGATGAACCTTTGTGGCCCTTCCAGGAAGCCTGTGAGTTTTGTTGCCAAGTTCAAACAACTCTAAAATACATAAGGAAATGAGATCCCATGGTATTTATATAAATTCCCATGTCAAACATAAATGAATAACTTTGTCTACTGTTCGGCAAACAACTTTCATGAGTCTTTCCCAAATGCAAAAGTGGTTATGTCATTACCGTGGCCAATCTGGCAAAAAGGTACATGAAATGTACACACTGAGATTTGTGCTTTTTTGTTATGTTATATCTTATCTTACATTTATTAAAAAAATATGGCTGTGTACATTTGGTAATAGAATATTACTCAATCATCATTGTATGTAATGTAGTACTAAAAAGCAGATACCCAGAATAGAATTTGTACCACTTTTGGTTTAGCTTTAAAAAAATTCTCACCCAGCCTTTAGGAAAATATTCATGAGGCAAAATTGGCAATAGAAAAATAATTATTTGAAAAACATTATATGAGGTGAGTTGTTGCTTCCCTACTGGATGCCAGTTTAAATTGAGCTAATTTGTTTTACCAGTAGCTTAAGAAAACCCCAGCACAGCAGCATGACAATTATATCCAGGTGCAAGGACTTAATTCAACAAATTCTAGGTGGATCCTTCTAGTCTGCTCTGTGGGCCCCATCCTCAGCTGTAGCTAAGAACAGATGCCCTTGAAAAGACTCTGTAAACATGATCCATTCAGTCCTTGAATAATGAAGTTGAAATGTTTCCAGGGGGAAAAAAGTGATATTCTTGTGTCCAGGATATCAACTGAAGCATAAATAAGAAACAAGAGCACTGGAAGTAAAAAGTAAATCTAAAATCTAAGTAAAAACACTTCACTATTCCTTTGTATTATTTCCTATTCAAAGCATATACGTAAAAACTGGAGCTCAATGCTGCAAAATATTTGGATAAGTTAAAATAAATCTCTAGGATTTTTTAATCATAGTGTAAAAATCAAATCAAAACAATGAACAATGTATCCTTCATTCTCGGGACATTTCAATAAGGATGGAAAGCAAATTGTTGCTATATTTTATAAATCTTTATATAATACAACTTAACAAAATAAGGTAGTATTTTTGAAGGCAAGTATTCAGAACTAACAGCTTTGATCTAAATATTGATTTCACATGAAAAGTTTAGACTTGTTAGTTTTAAAAGAACCAAAAAAAAAAAATACAACTTAACATTGCACAAATATAGCAATTTTCCTCAGACATGCAGGAGTGCTACAAGCATATTAAGGATCCAGTCCTACAGTCTTTACTGTGGCAAAACTTTCATTGGGAAGTCTTGCCGGAGTAAAGATTGAAGAATCTGGCCAGATTCTTCAAAAACACATTATTTGCATTCATTTAGTACAGATGAATTAGAAATCATTTTTTTTAAATCTATATCGAAATGTTGGGATAAGAGGTGTATAATTTGAAAATTGCTGAAATACTAACAGATGTGCACATATTTTACTGATTTGGCTATAATTTATAGTTAATTAGATTAGCACGGTTAATAGCTAATTTATATATGAGTTCATATGTGTGTTTGTGACTACAGAGACAGATATACATAGAGATTATCTGCATAGACAGATAACTCAAAGATTTGTTTTTGTTATACAGTTCTTTATACCAGGGACTTCTGGATAATTTTATTGCATTGCATTATTGCCAGAGTAATTCTATATTAGAATGACTAGACAAAACACCACTCTAGATTATTTTGTTCTAGTTTTATAATCAAGAGTTTGCTAAATAGATCCCAAATAGCAACATTTTGTGTTATGATGAATTTCAACTTTAACTAACACTAATTAGAGGTGTACCAGATGACTCGGATTAAACTAGCGGGTAGTGCTTATTCAGATTTAATGTGAGCAATCTGGACATTTTGAAAAACAGCCAAGCTGGGCTCAAATAAAAACCTGCCAAAAATCCAAACTCTGAGTTCACCCAGGCATGTAAGGCTGGTTCCCATGAACATTAAAAATAAAATTAAAACCAGTTGGAAGTCTTGGTTTTCTTTAAACAGAATATTATCCCCACCCTCAAGAAATATTTTTGTCTAATACACGTTGCCTTTTTAAACTGCCTCTCTGCACCAGAACAAAGTAAAGAAGATGAACTAGAAAGAGGTTTTATTTCTGTTCAGAGTATTGACTCCTGTGTTCACTGGATACTGGTTTCTTGATAAGGGTGAGAGGGAGAAGGGAAGGGGGCAGGCAGCTGCCGGTGGAAACATTTTCCAAACGGATATACATTTCATTACTCTTATCCAGCATGGTTTTTTCACTAGCTCTTAATTTAAAATATACTTTACAGGAGCATATCTTATTCATCTGAATCTTTGAATTTCTGGTTTAAGGTGAGTTTTAGGAGTTAAACACAGAGGGCCAAATTCACTGCTGCTTTAGAAAGTATAATACCCTTAGCATAAATGGATTTATGGTAGCTTACACCAGGTTTGAATTTTACTTTTCTAGTCTCAGATTTTTCTCTTAGTTTCATACCTATTGCTGAATTGAATTCATTGGCTTCCTCGAGAGTGACACCAGTTTCAGTAAGATCAGTGTTTGGCTCAGTGAGTGAGATGCTAGTTGTTTAACACATATGCTACGGGATGAAAACTAGGAATGGATCAATCAATTCAGATAAACTGAGAACCAATCTAGGCCTTAGCTCAAAACTCAAACAAAATACAAGCCATAATTTTGAATTTGAAAATATTTGGTAGTCATTTCACACAGCTCATTTTTCACATGCCTCTGAACTTCTTGGGTTTGTTGGGGAGAAGTACAGTACCACCAAAGAATCATGGAAAGAGCTGTAATCAAGCTATTAGCAGCACTATTGAAGCCAGAAATCTGAAGAAATCCTTCTAAAGATCATATTTTCACAAGACTGCCAGTTTGATTTCTCTCTTGATTGCAAAATCATATGAATTTTTTAGATGCCTACCCAGATCACCAAACCTTTTAAGGTTTGCCAGTCAAAAGTGAAAATCTACCTTTGGGGTGTAATTCCTTAACAGGCAAAGCTCTCATTGAAGTCATGAGAGTTTTGCTTCCCTAAGGAGTATGGGATTGGGCCTGCAGTTATACCACTGATCTCAATGTTATTACATTCATTGGGGCTCCATGAGTATAAATGAGGCCAGAATTTAGTCTTTAGGGGCTGAGCCAAGTCCATATTGAAAGACTCATCAATTTAAGTAGGTTTTAGATCAGACCATTAGAATGTAATTTGATAATAATTCCTTAATATTAGTGACAGGCTAAGGGACCTGCTCTGCTTCCAGTGAAATTAATGACAAAACTCCAAGAGTGAAATCCTTTCACATGACTGGGATTCTACGCCACATTTTTTCAGTGGAATCATCAGGCCCACAGTCGAGTGAAATGGAAAAA
Organism: Mauremys reevesii; assembly: GCF_016161935.1. Taxonomy (NCBI): domain Eukaryota; kingdom Metazoa; phylum Chordata; order Testudines; family Geoemydidae; genus Mauremys; species Mauremys reevesii. Next base: position 28,587,797 of record NC_052631.1, read on the forward strand.
TAAGTAAAAGGCACATTATCGGGTTAGAAATGATCTATTTTAAAAAATTGTCCTACCTATATTTCAAGGTAGCACATTAGATTATAGAAAGTCAAAGCATTTTAAAAAAAAATCTCATGTACAATTTCAGTTTCACTCAATGTGGACAACAACAGATCAATCCATTTCATTTTTGTCTAGTCAATTTCAATTTTGTCTAGAATTAGATTCTGCTTCACTGTGCTTTCTGATTCTTATGTACTAACCCCAGTGTTTTTCTGTTTTAAACTGAAGTGTCTTCACTTGCATAGAAAAAAAAAAAAGAAAAATCATGGAAACTTGAGGCTTATTTTTACAAAATCTAAATTTTGGGTCAAATTTTGCTTCACCGTGTCCCTTTAAAATAAGACCAGTCAGCAATAAAGAGAAACATAAAAACATTAAAAAGAACACTGTCCAATTCTAGGCACCACATTTTAGGAAAGATATGAACAAACCGGAGAGAGTCCAGAGGAGAGCAACAAATGATCAAAGGTTTAGAAAACCTGACCTATGGGGAAATGTTAAAAAAAAAACTGGGCATGCTCAGTCATGAGAAAAGAAGACGGATGGGGGGACCTGATAACAGTCTTCAAATATGTTAAGGGCTGCTGTAAAGAGGATGGTGGTCAATTGTTCTCCACTTCCGCTGAAGGTAGGACGAGTCATGGGCTTAATCTGCAGCAAGGGAGATTTAAGTTAGATCTTAAGAAAAACTTTCTAACTATAAATGTATTTAAGTACTGGAATAAGCTTCCAAGGGACAATGTGGAATCCCCATCCTTGAAAGTTTTTAAAAACAAGTTGGACAAACACCTGCCAGGGATGGTCTAGGGTCACTTGGTCCTGCCACAGCACAGGGAGCTTGACTTAATGATTTCTGGAGGGCCTTTCCAGCCCTACATTTCTGCGATACGGTGATTAAAAAAACCTCAGATCTCTTCATGAATAAACAGAATAAATTGGTTTTGCACTTGTTCTTTGGCAGCCTCTTGAAGAAATGTTCTGGAAATAAAAGTGAAATATGACTGCACCATTAGCATCTGGTTGGGGAAAGAGCTTACAGTATGTTTTTCTGATGAATTGCTAAAATGATTTTATTATTGTTTAACAATACAGTTTAATTTTAGCTTCAAACACACTTTTTAATTTCTGATTTTTTCTTATATTTCACAATAGATAATTACTAGTGTAATCATTATTGGTCATTGACCATTAATTTGTTTCAGAGTATGTACCTCAGTGGGCAGTAATTACTGCACAGCCTTCAATAAGATATCATTAACAAAATGAGAAGACCAGAGAAAATATGTTAATTACTGTAAGTGCTCTATTGGTTTCTCTCTGGAATAAACAAGTCTAACAATTAAGATCACACATACTTTTTACCAGACTATATTCTGTAGTGCAAAAAGAAAAAAACTCCAATGCAACATAACAAGAAGATAAAGACTTCTTGTTATTAATGGACACATTTTTCTCTTTAAACTTATACTCATAAAATCAAAATGAAAACAACAATATATATGTCATCAAGGCATTGAAGTCAATTGAACTATTCACATGCATAGAGTTAAGTGTTTGCAATATTGGAGCCTATATAAGCATGTCTCCCCTCTCACTTTCATATCTATGTTATATAGTGTTGCCCCTTTTGCCCTGAGAAATGGGCCAATATTTGGGGCCTTGCCAGGTTGATTCCATTAGAAGAAGAAACTGATGATGCATATCACCTATTTCTTTGGTGCAATACTGCTTATTTACAAAGAATGTACAGAAAATCCTGTTTCCTTTAATGCAGTAGAAACGAACAGCAGCAGGCAGTTTTCTTGCTCAATATCCAAGTTTGCCTTTCTAACGAGTCCTGTCCTATGTCCCAAGGAGCTCTGTCACTTTACGGGCCATGCTCATGAATGTTTCTCTCACTGTTTGCTGGCTTTCTGCCTCTGTCATACACACCTAGCCAAGCAATCCCTAGCCACAGCATTTGCAACTCATCCCAGAGAAACCCATTCCTCCATTGCTTAGTCATGCTCAGGCTTTGCCATACAGCAAATTGCTTTGGGCAGTAATTTCTATTGTTTCAGTCATCGTTGCACAAAGGGGCATTTAATTGCTCCTTCCATTTAGCTTGAAAGAAGGGTGGTTAGCACAACCATAAATGTTAATCAGGTTTGTGATTGATGGCAGCCATAAATACCTTCTAGTATAACAATATATTTATGGAAAGTGCTAAACTGGCAAACTCTCCTATCCTGGAGTTGGCTAGTGCCACTAATGTTCTCAAAATGCATTAGCATGTTACTGCCAACTCAGAAATAGTTAAGGCTCCATTGCACTGCTGCAGCCTTTTGGCTACAGCTAGTTGAAATTTCCCAAATATCAATATTTCATTAAATTTATTGAAAAATTGATTTTCAGTGAATGTTTGGGCAAAATTCTTCATTCACTTTGTTTCTTTTTTTCATTCAGCTGCAGAACTGGTTATTGCCATGAAAGATCAAACTCAGAAATGGGATTGCTTTCAAATATTTTCTTCTTTCATACTGGACCCCAACTCTCACTAAAAGATTTTTAAATAGTATCATTATGCTTATGTCCAACTTCCTTTTCCCATTATTGTATTGATTTTAACACAGTAAACTTTAGAGCAGTTGTAAGATACTTTTCAATTCTAGTTTTGCTTTAATCACTTTTGTTTCTCACAAGGAGACACTCTGGATCATCTGCTCATTTTATGGATACATCCTCAATTCAACTATGAGCCAGATCGTCTGCTGTGTAAAATAGCCTCGTTCCATTGATGTCAATGGAGTTACACATACATACACCAGCTCACAATCTGACCCTAAAAATGTTTGACCCAGAACTGGGTGGAAATTTAAAATAACACTTCACTATAAAGGTGTTTTATCTGAAATTCTGTATTGTTTCCAAAATAAAACATCTTCCACTAAGGGAGGTCAAGAAGAACCATGCCAACAGAGAGAGGGAGATATACAGAGTTGCCTTGCATCCTGGTTGAAAATAATGGAGACATTCTAGGTTTACACTTGTATAACTGACAGTGGAATCTTGACTTGTAAAAATGTGCATGGAAAACAAAAGAGACACAAATACCACCAAAGTGGATGTGTAAGATTAATTTGCACCAATCAGGTTTCAGAGTAGCAGCCGTGTTAGTCTGTATCCGCAAAAAAAACCAGGAGTACTTGTGGCACCTTAAAGACTAACAAATTTATTTTAGCATGAGCTTTCGTGAGCTGCAGCTCACTTCTTCGGATGCATAGAATGGAACACACAGACAGGGGATATTTATACATACAGAGAACATGAAAAGGTGGAAGTATGCATACCAACAGGCAGAGTCTAATCAATTGAGATGAGCTATCGTTAGCAGAAGGAAAAAAACTTTTTGAAGTGATAATTAAGATGGCCCATAGAAGGTGTGAGGAGAACTTAACATAGGGAAATAGATTCAATTGGTGTAATGACCCAACCATTCCCAGTCTTTGTTTAGGCCACAGTTAATAGTATCTAGTTTGCATATTAATTCAAGTTCAGCAGTTTCTCTTTGGAGTCTGTTTTTGAAGTTTTTTTGTTGCAAAATTGCCACCTTCAAGTCTGTCACTGAGTGGTTAGAGAGGTTGAAGTGTTCTCCCACTGGTTTTTGAATGTTATGATTCCTGATGTCAGATTTGTGTCCATTTATTCTTTTGCATAGAGACTGTCCGGTTTGGCCAATGTACATGGCAGAGGGGCATTGCTGACACATGATGGCATATATCACGTTGGTAGATGTGCAGGTGTACGAGCCCCTGATGGCGTGTCTGATGTGATTAGGTCCTATGATGGTGTCACTTGAATGGATATGTGGACAGAGCTGGCATCGGGCTTTATTGCAAGGATAGGTTCCTGGGTTAGTGTTTATGTTTTATGGTGTGCGGTTGCTGATGAGTATTTGCTTCAGGTAGGGAGGCTGTCTATAAGCGAGGACTGGCCTGTCTCCCAAGATCTGTGAGAGTGAGGGATCATCTTTAAGGATAGGTTGTAAATCTTTGATGATGTGCTGGAGAGGTTTTAGTTGGGGGCTGTAGGTGATGGCTAGTGGTGTTCTGTTATTTTCTTTTTTAGGCCTGTCCTGTAGTAGGTGGCTTCTGGGTACTCTTCTGGCTCTGTCAATCTGTTTTTTCACTTCAGCAGGTGGGTATTGTAGGTTTAAGAATGCTTGAAAGAGATGTTGTAGGTGTTTATCTCTGTCTGAGGGATTGGAGCAAATACGGTTGTATCTTAGAGCTTGGCTGTAGACAATGGATCGTGTGGTGTGTCCGGGATGGAAGCTGGAGGCATGTAAGTAAGTATAGCGGTCAGTGGGTTTCCGGTATAGGGTGGTATTTATGTGACCATCATTTATTAGCACAGTAGTGTCTAGGAAATGGACCGCTTGTGTGGATTGGTCTAGGCTGAGGTTGATGGTGGGATGGAAATTGTTAAAATCTCGGTGGAATTCCTCGAGGGCTTCTTTTCCATGAGTCCAGATGATGAAGATGTCATCAATGTAGCGCAAGTAGAGTAGGGGCGTTAGGGAACGAGAGTTAAGGAAGCATTGTTTTAAGTCAGCCATAAAGATGTTGGCATACTGAGGGGCCATGCGGGTACCCATAGCAGTGCCACTGACTTGAAGATATATATTGTCCCCAAATGTGAAATAGTTGTGGGTGAGGACAAAATCACAAAGTTCAGCCACCAGGTTAGCCGTGATATTATCGGGGATACTGTTCCTGATGGCTTGTAGTCCATCTTTGTGTGGAATGTTAGTGTAGAGGGCTTCCACATCCATAGTGGCCAGAATGGTGTTTTCTGGAAGATCACTGATGGATTGTAGTTTCCTCAGGAAGTCAGTGGTGTCTCGAAGATAGCTGGGAGTGCTGGTAGCATAGGGCCTGAGGAGAGAGTCCACATAGCCAGACAATCCTGCTGTTAAAGTACCAATGCTTGAGATGATGGGGCGTCCAATGTTCACCTACATGTTTCTAAAGTATTTACCCAGCTCTATGAGATATCATTGAGTAAATGAACTATACTGTAATGTTTCCTATGCAGTAAAAATAGGTGCCAAAAGGCTATCTGACTAGAGAATGTACCACGGTATGGTATATGTTGCTTTGTAGACCATTGTGATATCCTTAATGTCCTTAACAAATCCATAGATTGGCTACTTAACTGTAACCAAAATAATATGAAGTAACATTTTTTATCTAAGAATCCATCTCCAGTTCTCCTTCACAACTGAACAGATTAAGTACCATCCATGGGTGTCCTTTCTGACATCTCCACACTTGAGTGGATCATATTGACTAAACATGAAAGACTAGACAAATTCTTAGCTTTTGAAATAACTTCAGCTCAGTTTTTGAGCTCCCTGACAGCAGTCAAAATTCTATTATGATTTCCAGTTTAATTTAACATACAAACCTCATTAAAATAACCATGATAAGGTTAAGACCTAAAAACACAAATGCATTCTAACCATTGTGAGGACACAATTACATTGGTATGCTATGCCTAGTCGGAATGCAAATACTCTTGGGTATGCTGTGACTCAGCAGTACAGTACATGAGAGGATTTCATAACTAGAGATGTGAGAATTTCAACATTTTTATTTCACAAAATCTTCACTGACTTTCTATTTCTCCCTTTTTGAATTTTCTTCAGATGGTTAGCTATGATGCTTTTTCTGTACCACTTCTACAGAAGTATCGTTTTCTCTTCATAAAGGATCAGCTGTGGTGCAGTATATATCTGAGCATAGTGAATAGATTGGTATTGCTGGCAAAAATGATGAAAATACATTTGTTACAATTACAGTTGCAAAAATAAAAACATGGTACTTTTGCTCTTTCCCACCCGCCTATCATGAAAGTGTAATAATTTTTCCCAAGTGAAATAATACATATTTTTCAAAGTAGAAAGGCTGCCCAAAGCTTGGATGCAAAGTATATTATAAAAAATATAGTAGCATAGGGGTTTTGAACACTTCTGGAGCCCCATCTTTCCCCTTCAGAGATACCAGCTGCACTACTGAGACAATTTGTGATATCTACTGGCCAGTGGCCTGGTTAGGATGGAGTCTTCGTGAACTGAAGCCCTCTTAGTAATATTAATTGGCGATGCAATCAATACAATACACTACTGATCTGAAGGCTGTGGCAGATATCTGAAAAGGCAAAGTAGGACCCTGTAAATACACATCCACCATTGCAAGTTACATTTTTTCTAACATTTGCTTAACAATCCATTGGGGTTTCTTCATATGCAGCTGGTGAAAATATGATTTCCCCCCAGTTACTGTTTGCCAACAGGACCAATTCTTTGAGCGTCATATTCCAAACAAGGGATGACCAAACAGGCTTAGAAGACAAACTGCTCTTTCCTTCACTCTTCATGTAAATCTTTGCCCATTTTTAGAAATTAACTAAAAGATTCTGGAATGTCCAATGCACAGGGAGAGATTTTGAATTGATGTAACCCCATTGATTACAGGCTGCCTAAAAAACATGGTTTGGACAGGGCAAACTAGCCAAAGAGTGCCACAAAAGGAATGAGAGGGAAGAATATATGCTATCCACTCCTGGGAAAAAAATAAGACCAGAAACAGACTTTCCAGGCTGCTCCTTTAAGTGTGAAGAGGAGTCCTCTGAGCCACCTCTGAAAGGATGGAGGAAGACAGGGATGTAGGGGAGATCCCCCTCAGTCTCTCTTAAAAATATTGCATGGGTTGGGGAATATTCCGCACTGCCCCAGCCCCATCTAATGTTAATCAAAAGTCATCAGGTAGTAGGAACTTTTGGTTTTGAAGAGGCAACATCATGTGGGGCTCTGTAAGTTTCCATAATCAAATGTAAGCATCGGACCTTGGAAAGTTTAAATTATTATTGTGGTAAAGTTTAAGAACCCCACAAAGGGCTGGATATACCATTTTAGGAGTGGGAAAAGTTCCTTTAAAATTTCCCCTAAATACAATGTATGCTTACTCTTTCCCCACCCCAGACATTACATCATCTTCTTGCACTACTGCTCAGACACATCATCTCCCTTTGATGATGTGGGTCTTCCACATCACCTTTTATATCATATCATCCTCACCTTCAAGGCTCTTCACTACACAAGTCCTACCTACATCTCAACCTTCATAACCTCATAATCTGCATCCCCACTGGCTGTGCTCTCAGACTGCCCTCCTAAATCCATCTTTCATACTCTCGTGTTATTTTTTTTAATGCTGCCACTTATACTGTGAAAAATCTCTTTCAACTCTTCAGCACTAACCAGCCCTCTTTCACTGATTTCTCTCTATAAAACACATTTCATCTTTGAAACCTACCCAGGCTAACTCAACTAAAAACAAAGTGTGTAATGGATAAGGAGGAGACCACCACCCATTGGTCAGTCATACTTGATACATATTATTATGAATGAGAAACAGGAAATGATGGTAAAAAAAACCCAACACTTTACAATTAAAATTAGGGTTGAATTTTCTGACCATTTGGTTGACCTTCACGTAAAGACATCCACTGACTGCCTACAGACATCGGGCTGTTAACATATAAATCAGGGGTCAGCAACCTCTGGCACGCGGCTTGCCAAGGTAAGCACTCTGGCAGGCCAGGCCAGTTTGTTTACCTGCCACATCGGCAGGTTCGGCCGACTGCGGCTCCCACTAGCCACGGTTCACCATCCCAGGCCAATGGGGGCTGCAGGAAGCGGTGCAGGCCGAGGGATATGCTGGCTGCCGCTTCCCAGCACCCCCATTGGCCTGGGACAGCAAACCACTGCCAGTGAGAGCCACGGTCAGCCAAACCTACCGACACGGCAGGTAAACAAACTGGCCCGGCTCCCCAGGGTACTTATCCTGGTGAGCCGCATGCCGGAGGTTGCCGACCCCTGATATAAATGAACAACAAAGAATCCTGTAGCACCTTATAGACTAACAAATGTATTGGAACATAAGCTTTTGTGGGTGAATACCCACTTCGTCAAGATGCATTGTGCGCATCGTCTGACAAAGTGGGTATTCGCCCACAAAAGCTTATGCTCCAATACATTTGTTAGTCTATAAGGTGCCACAGGACTCTTTGTTGCTTTTTACAGATCCAGACTAACACGGCTATCCCTCTGATATATAAATGAATGTCATTCTGACAAAGGTGTAAACAAAGAAAAGTTAATACGAACAGGGGCGGCTCTAGACATTTCGCCGCCCCAAGCACGGCGGCATGCCGCGGGGGGGCACTCTGCTGATCGCCGGTCCCGCAGCTCCAGTGGACCTCCCGCAGGCATGCCTGCGGAGCGTCTGCTGGTCCCGTGGCTCCACCGAAGCCGCGGGACAGCGGACCCTCCGCAGGCACGCCTGCAGGAGGTCCAGCAGAGCCGCGGGACCAGCGGACCCTCCGCAGGCATGCCGCCAAAGGCACCCTGCCTGCCGCCCTCCCGGCGACCGGCACAGCGCCCCCCACGGCATGCCGCCCCAAGCACGCGCTTGGCGTGCTGGGGCCTGGAGCCGCCCCTGAATACGAATACCAGTCCAAATAAGCTTATGAAATGCTGAGAGGAAAGTGAAAATATTAAGACTGTAGATCTGCAGAGGTGAGGAAATTTAATTACACATAATAAACTGTAAATGGTGACTGTTCCAGGAATGGGACAAAGATTAACATGCTTCCAAGACATTCTATCTCAACATACATTGTGGTACTGTTGCAGAACATCATTTGCATTAGCTATGTGACTCCACAGCTAATACAGGAATGCATGGACACACCTTAAATTTTTAAGTGGCTTCAAAAACTTTTAGTATTATTGGTGGGGGTTGAGAGAGAAGAGGTGACAGATACAGAATGGGATTGCTGAGATACTGTGATGTTAAAGCAAATGTAAGATTGTAACAGCATAAAGAGAATCACAGCTTGTAAGATTATTCATTAAATTGACTTAAATGTACCTAAAAGATTGTACCTTATTCAGCTAAACAGTTATCCAGAGTTAGATCAAATTTTACACTCTAACTTTAGTGATTCTCTCTTGATTTTCTAATAGGCTGTGTTTAGGATCATTCATTGTAGTTATATGGTGTCGAGGTAGATGATCCTTTAACTTCTGAGGACAAGCTGAAGGGAAGCAGGAGGCTCTGAGGTTATCATGCAAAGGCGCACACAGGGAGTTCTCAAGCAACAAGCTGCTGCCAGCCCTCTGGCTGCAGTTAACCCAAAGTACAAGAGCCCAAAGCCACAGATGATAGATCAGCCTCTGGGACAAGGTGAAAATTACATTTTACAAAAATCTGCCCCTCTAGGAATTTCCACCTTCTGGCGTTTCCTTTATTTACTGTACTTATTTAGAGTCTGTCTAACCTAATTCAGAAAATAGGTTATCATCAATGATCATGTCTTTCCTCTGTGTTTTATAGAGCACTGAGGGGCAAGTACCATCTCTCTGTCTGTTTTTGTACCTCAGACAGCGCACTCACAGTGATCAATAAATACAAATAAACAATAAAATCCAGTGATAAATTAAAGCTGAAGAATTGGGAACAGATTTTATAAAATGATGGGATTTTGGCTAGCATGCAGCAAACAGCATACACTTGGAACAACTCCTTTTCCAATGATTAACACTTCACTTAGCATCCTGAATAGACAGGGCATATGATAAGCAAGAGCTTATGCTTATCATACTGCTTATGCTTATCATACTGCTTATGAAAGCAGTAGACATATGATCTTTTCAGATCTCAGGAAAAAAAACAGGATTGGTCAGATTTAAACTATGGCAATAATTTGAGTCAATAAATGGTCTGTATAAGTAGCAGGACTTGTTACAAAAATCCTCTGACTGATCTGACCATAACTTTAGACAGAATAAGATTCAAACACTCCCAGGCATCAAATCTGTATAGTCTCTTACCCTACAGTGATCCCATCCACATTTTAAAGCAGCTTGGAAAGAATGAGTAGCATTAATAATCCAAATGGGGACATATAATAGCCTAACACATTGACTGCAAGTCATGGATGCTATGCTTGGTGATATTTGGAAACCATTTCTAAAGTCCATTTGCAACAATGCTGGTACCCAGCAACAGTGAAGGGTAGATTCCATCTCACTTGATCATTCAAAACAAGATTATATATATATATATTATTTGATATTAACACAGGCCCTTTCATCCTGACAAATCCCATATCTCACAAACTATCCCCATATAGCTCAGCACCCTGAGACGTAGGCAGCTGTCTGGCAGAAAACAACAGCCAACTGGGAAATGTCTCATCAGTGGAGAAGGTCTCAAGGCACTGAAGTAAATCCTTATTCTTACCAAAGTTGCTAGCATGTCTTTAAAGTCTATGCAGCTCAAGACCCTGTTCTTAACAGTTTTACCCCAAAGCCCCTCAACACAGGTCTAGATCATGCTGTTAAGTGGGAAGCTCTGATTTGGTAACAGTGAGGAGGCTCAGGGACCAATTGTGTCTGTAATGGTTTGCAAATTGTATTAATATGCTGCCTTTCAGCAGCGAGGGAAGTAATTCCTCTTCCAAATGTGTAGAGTGTATTGGGATGGGAGGTGTGGTATAAAAAGCAGGTATTAAGTGTATCAATTTCATATATTTTAAAGCCAGGAAGGAGACCAAGTAGAACATCTAGTCTGATGATTTGTATAACACAGGCCTCAGAATTGTATCTAGAGACCTCTGTATTGAGCCCAGTAACTTGTGTTTGACTAAAGAATATCGTTCAGCTCTTCAGTTTCCCTTCTATAGCAGAACAGCGGGCTTGCCTACTGCACTCTGAGAGGACTGTCAGAACAAGACAGGACACAGTTGCAAATTATTTGCATTATTTCATTGCAAATAATACAGAAATGTAAAAGCTGTTCTGGATCTGTAAGGCCCAAACAAATACAGCAGGGTTTCCTTCAGCCAAACCTCAGAGTAAAGGTATAATATGTGGCTTGCTTCAGCCAAGCCTAAAACAAGGATTGAAAGTAAAGCTCACTCTCACCAAACTTGTATGCTTTGTGGTTCTTTGAACTACAGCTTTCTAAACAGCCCCCTCCCTCAATCACTACCAAATCTAAAACTGCCCCACAGCACCTACCTTTATAGAGTGTTGGATGAATCAATTAAATTCCCACAGCTGGCTACCCTGAAAATCCCTGCACTGAATGCAACCAGCTGCAGTCCTTTTCCATGCAAGAGGGATAGGATTAGTCCCTTCCCTGCCATATATTAGGCATACTTTTTATACTACCCATCACATGCACCATCGTCATTAAACCAAGAGCTTAACATTTGAGTAAAATATCAGGATAAAAATTACCCTCTGCTATGTCTGAAATATTCTGCTGTGGAGAGTCTATTCTCTTCTATTGATTTCCATTAAGTTTCTAAGTTTGATAAATAGATAACATTATAAAAAGAAAATGCAATGTGTGTAGCCTTGATAGACACAGACTCACTGGTATCCAGGAGTTAATAGCAGTTTATGTTAAAACTAGAAATGTTACTATAATTATGAAAATGAATGTATAATTTATGCACAGAAGATGGGAAATATGCAAGGTGTGTACAGTATATGATTATATTATATTTCCTTGTTTCTATTGATAGATGATAAATCTTTAGAATATGGTGAAACTATGCCTTAGACTGCATTACTTTGGGATGGCCATGATTTCTAGAAAAGTTTTTTTGTTGTTTTTAATTAAACTACTTTTTTACAACAGCAGCCTTTCCCCTGCTTTATTATGCCAAGGAAGCATATGGAAATATAAACTCGGAGATGTTACTGATTTATTTTGATGTTGGAGCATTTTGCTCTTGTGTAAACATTTCTTGTGACATGAATATGGATAGTTTCAAATCTTAGAAGAGTTCATTACTAAAGGTAGCATATGTTTTTGACTCCTGAACCATGAGGGAAATGAGAACACCCAGCTTGCCAAACAGTAAATTGTAAACAGTTGGTACACCCCTAAGCAAAAGACTGAAATAATTACTGTATCTGTGTTTTAGAGTAGCCAGCTCATTTTTATGTCTCATTTTTGTTTGTTTGTTTGTTTTTTCATTTTGCTGATTTAATGCTTTTCTGCAAGGTTTGTAGATGTAGACTAAATATATCCTTTGGGCCTGCAGCATCATGATTCTAAGTGTACAGATGTACAGATGTATTTCATGGATTCTGTGGTATCCTACCATCATGCATCAAAGTCTACACTAAAAGAGGCAGTCAGCTATTTCACATGTTTTCAGTCCTATTCATAAAATATATACTACTTGGTATCCTTGGGTCCCATCCTGTGAAGTGCTAAGGCCCAAATCCACAAAGGTATTTAGGCACCTGATTCCCATTTAAATCAATGGAAGTTAGGTGCCTAAATACCTTTGAGAATCTGGGCCTAAGTGTCTCCTGGGAAATTCTTAGTGCCCCTTCACCTCCACATCTTCAACTCCCTTTCAAGCTAAGGTCATTCATTACTGCATAACATGGAACTTGCAGGAACTGGGCCATAGCTGGATTGCATTAATTCCATATATTTGAATATGTCTATTATTATTTATTTGTTTATTTATTTATTTATTCCAAGATTTTCAAAGAAACCTAAGGGATTTGGGCACAGAACCCCGTAAATTTGCCTAATTATATATAAGTGCCTAAATCCCTTAGATTCATTTTGAAAATCCTAGCCATATATTGAAGTAGGGCCTAGAGGACACAGCTGGCACTGATGCTAGGTGTTGTACAAACACATGGCAAGAGAGAGTTTCTGCCCCAAAGAGTTTAGTCTAAATAGACAAGATAGAAAAATGGTGGGAGAGGAAAAGAGGCTATCCAAACACATACAACATGTCAATAGTAGAGTCAGGATTAGATCCCACAATCTCCTGAATCTCAGTTGATTGTCCTAGCCACTGCATCACACTGTCTCTCTGTCAAGCTAGTTGATTGTTCTTTGAGCACTCAGTATGTAATCAAGTCACTGTACAAATGAAACATAATACATTTACACATATATGTTGGCCACAGATAGGCTTGAACTTAAGAAATCATTAACTTGCCTATAACTCCTCAACATGTCATAAGAACATAGGAACATGTATTTTTAAAACAAAACAAACAAAACCCCTCCCAAAACGAGACACTCCTCTACATACATTCCTTCTCCTGGGGAGAGGATGCGATAACAAACACCACATGACAGGTGTGAATCATGTCACTTAGGGTATGTCTACTACCAGAGTAGTTCGATTCTACTTAAATCGAATTTGTGGAACCGATATTACAAAGTCGAATGTGTGTATCCACACTAAGGACAGTAATTCGACTTTGTGAGTCCACACTAACGGGGCAAGCATCGACATTGGAAGCGGTGCACTGTGGGCAGCTATCCCACAGTTCCCGCAGTCCCCGCTGCCCATTGGAATTCTGGGTAGAGCCCCCAATGCCTGCTGGGGGAAAAAATGTGTCGAGGGTGGTTTTGGGTAACTGTCGTCATTCAACCGTCAATCCCGCCGGCGGGCAAACAGTTCGCGCACTTTTCTGGTGAGTGACAGCGCGGACGCCACAGCACTGCGAGCATGGAGCCCGCTGCGATCATCGCTGCAGTTATGGCCATTGTCAACTCCTCGCACCTTATCGTCCACCTTTTTCACAGTCAGATGCTGAGAAATCGGGTGAGGAGGCTACGGCAGCGCGGTGAGGACATGAAGTCAGAGAGTGGCACAGACCTCTCACACAGCACGGTACCCCGCGCCGTGGAGATCATGGTGGCAATGGTCATGATCCTCAGACAGCGATTTTTTGTACCTCATGCTGTGGAATGGCGATTCTGGGCCCGGGAAACAAGCACGGACTGGTGGGACCGCATAGTGCTGCAGGTCTGGGATGAATCACAGTGGCTGCGAAACTTTAGGATGCGTAAGGGAACTTTCCTTGAACTGTGTGAGTTGCTGTCCCCTGCCCTGAAGCGCAAGGACACCCGGATGCGAGCAGCTCTGACTGTGCAGAAGCGAGTAGCCATAGCCCTCTGGAAACTTGCAACGCCAGACAGCTACCAGTCAGTAGCGAACCACTTTGGCATGGTCAAATCTACCGTGGGGGTTGCTGTGATGCAAGTAGCCAACACAATCGTTGAGCTACTGCTCTCAAAGGTAGTGACCCTGGGAAACGTTCAGGTCATCATAGATGGCTTCGCCGTGATGGGATTCCCAAACTGTGGTGGGGCTATAGATGGAACTCACATCCCTATCCTGGGACCGGCCCACCAGGCCAGCCAGTATATTAACCGAAAGGGCTACTTTTCAATGGTGCTGCAAGCATTGGTGGACCATAGGGGACATTTTACCAACATCAACATCGGATGGCCGGGCAAGGTTCATGACGCGCGTGTTTCCAGGAACTCTGGTCTGTTTAAACGCCTGCAGGAAGGTATTTTCTTCCCGGACCACAAAATAACTGTTGGGGATGTGAAGATGCCTATAGTGATCCTCAGGGACCCAGCCTACCCGCTAATGCCCTGGCTCATGAAGCCCTATACAGGCGCCATGGACAGTGACAAAGAACTCTTCAACTACTGGCTGAGCAAGTGCCGAATGGTGGTGGAGTGTGCTTTCGGACGTCTCAAGGGGAGAGGGAGAAGCTTACTGACTCGCTCAGATCTCAGTGAAACCAATATCCCCATTGTTATTGCAGCTTGCTGTGTGCTCCACAATCTCTGTGAGACCAAGGGGGAGACCTTTATGGCGGGATGGGAGGCTGAGGCAAATTGCCTGGCTGCTGATTACGCCCAGCCAGACAGCCGTGCGATTAGAAGAGCCCAGCGGGAAGCGCTGTGCATACGGGAGGCTTTGAAAGCTAGGTTCCTCAGGGAGCAGGGTAACCTGTGACTATTAAGTTTGTTTACAGAGAAGCTGAACCTGCCCCCGTTTCTTTACCCAGTTAATGTTGACTATCCTCTGCAGTTACATACCCCATTCACCCCGTTCCCCCCCTTCCAACACACGTTTAAAAATAAAATACATGGAACTTTGTTAATTAACACTGTTTTCTTTATTACTGATTTCGCGGTAAAGGGTTGAAACTGGGATGCAGACTGTGGTGGGTAGGGTGTGTAGTGATGTAAAGACCGCTTCTAAACTCGAGGAATGACAGGCTTCTGCTCCTACAGCGGTCCGCAGTGGCGGACTGGTTGTTTCAACAGAGCCTGCCACCCCTCCTTTTCGGGACACGGTGTGTGGGGGCTATGTGACCTTGTAGCGGGGGAGGATGGTTACAGATCCCCTGCTGCGTGACTCTGTGATCCAGGATAAGGACCGCTGCATAAGATCTCTAACCGCCCCCACCACAAAGTCACATAGCCCCCGCCACACAGAACATGGAATCCACCTCCCAGACTGACCAGGGTGCCTAGTGACTGCACTGTGTGTGTGACCTGCTGCTGAACCTGCCCCCGTGTCTGTACCCTGGTAAAGGTGACTGTCCTGTCCAATTACCAACCCCCTTTCCCCCCTTCAAACACAGTCTCCTCTAAAAGAACATGACCGAAACAGTAATTAACAGAAAAGTATTTTTTATTATCAACTACACAGTTAGGGGATGAAACTGGGACGGGGGCTTGGGTGAGGCGGGAAGGAAAGGACTTATCAAAATTTTGGGAATGAGAGCCTTCTTGTACTTGTGCACTCTGCAGGGGTGGAGTGACAGTTTTCATGGCCCCTGCCGCCCCTCCTTCTTAGTACTTTGGGTGAGGGGGGTATGGAACTTTGTGGCGGGGGAGGGCAGTTAGAGATAGACTGCTGTGGGGCTCTGTCCTCCTGCCTCCGGTCCTGCAGAACATCCACAAGGAGCCGGAGCGTGTCCGTTTGCTCCCTCATTAGTCCAAGCAGTGTTTGAGTTGCCTGCTGGTCTTCCTGCTGCCACCTGTCCTCTCGTTCGCTGTGTGAGCGCTGGTACTGAGAAATGTTCTCCCTCCACTGGGTCTGCTGGGCCGCCTCGGCTCGGGAGCAGCCCATAAGTTCTTTGAACATCTCGTCCCGTGTCCTTTTCTTTCGCCGCCTAATCTGCGCCAGCCTCTGTGAGGGGGATGCCGGGGTAGGTCGCAGCTGTGTGATGGGAAAAAGGGAGTGAATTCCTTACAAAGATACATTTTTGCGAACAATGAACATAGTCTAGTATGTCTCTGTGAACAAGACCATGCACAGCACCTATCTCATGCGCACTCAGGACAAGGTCGACTTCTCGGCCTTCGCATTCAGTGCCTGGGGCCTTTCAGTGGAGATCAGACAAGCGGTTCAGGACAGCAGAATTCGTGTTGCAGGCAGACATGGTAAGCCGCAGACTTTTGGCTGCTTAAAACTTAATTTATAGCAGTGCCCTCCTTTCACGGTCAAAGCAATGCTCCTAGCGTTGGCCAGTTCCTGCTGCCGGCAATCCGGAAAGCATTCACTCTGCCCCTGTCCCACCCCCTCGCGGCCGTCCCTGGGAAAGATCCCTGTATGCTGCCCCTGTCCCACCTCCACTGCGTGGCTGTAAACCGCCGGTTACAGTTATGTAAAGGAACAGGCAAGCAGTCCCAATCCCCTAATTCAAAGCAAGTCACCATGAGCGACATCACCCTGATGAGGATCACTGCCACTGATAAAGACCGCATGCTGCGTGAAAGCCAGCAAAAACCAGGGCCCATGCTCTGCGAGGCTATGATCCCAGAGTACCTGATGATAGCCTGGCGCGGAAGAGTGTGCTACCACGGAGGAACCAATAAGGCCGCTCTCCCCAGGAACCTCATGCGGAGGATTTTCGATTACCTCCAGGAGAGCTTTGTGGAGATCTCCGAAGAGGATTTCTGTTCTATCCACGTTCATATTGACCTTTTTTTCACATAGTTAATATTCCTGTTCTGTTAGAAATAAATGTTTACATGTTTAAAGCAGTTACCGAGTGATCCTTTCCCTGATTCAGGGTCCGGGTTAACGGCTGGGGAGGGTTGGTAGGGGATCTCCGTGAGGGTGATGAAGAGATCCTGGCTGTCGGGGAAATCAGCGTTGTAAGCGCTTTCGACTGCCTCGTCCTCGTCATCTCCTTCCTCATCTTCCCCATCCGCAAACATCTCCAAGGAACCGTCCGTCGACACTATCCCATCCTCAGAGTCCACGGTCAGTGGTGGGGTAGTGGTGGCGGCCGCACCTAGAATGGAATGCAGTGCCTCGTAGAAGCGGCATGTCTGGGGTTGGGATCCGGAGTGTCTGTTTGCCGCTTTGGTCTTCTGGTAGCCTTGTCTCAGCTCCTTGATTTTCACGCGGCACTGCGTTGCATCCCGGCTGTATCCTCTGTCTGTCATGGCTTTGGAGATCTTCTCATAGATCTTCACATTCTGTTTTTTGGAGCGCAGCTCCGAAAGCACAGACTCATCGCCCCACACAGCGATCAGATCCAAGACTTCCCGATCGGTCCATGCTGGGGCCCTCTTTCTATTCTGAGATTGCATGGACACCTCTGCTGGAGAGCTCTGCATCGTTGCCGGTGCTGCTGAGCTCACCACGATGTCCAAACAGGAAATGAGATTCAAACTGGCCAGACAGGAAAAGGAATTCAAATTTTCCCGGGGCTTTTCCTGTGTGGCTGGTCAGAGCATCCGAGCTCGGACTGCTGTCCAGAGCATCAACAGAGTGGTGCACTGTGGGATAGCTCCCGGAGCTATTAGCGTCGAATTCCATCCACACCTACCCTAATTCGACATGGCCATGTCGCATTTAGTGCTACTCCCCTCGTCGGGGAGGAGTACAGAAATCGATTTTAAGAGCCCTTTATGTCGACAAAAAAGGCTTCGTTGTGTGGACGGGTGCAGGGTTAATTCGATTTAACGCTGCTAAATTCGACATAACCTCCTAGTGTAGACCAGGCCTTAGTGTATTACTGGAAGGCACTCAGACACTATGGTGATGAGCATGGTATAAGAACCTATAGAAATAGAATAGAAAACTTCATTTTGCAGGGCTTCCTATGAATATTTCCTGAAATTCTGACCAGTGAGGATTCCCCCTACCCCTTTTTTTTACTATGAATACAATGTCCAAATGAATCTCACATGGTGTCATAATGAAACCAGATGAAACTGCAAATTTTATAGCAACTATATCAGTTCATTTTCTCTTAAATTGGGCCAGGGTTTTCTAAACACTGGGCTCAGATTCAAATGAAACATTTGTGATCCTTGGCAGATCCCGGTCTGAAGTGATATCCAAAATCACGTATGCAGCATATACCTTTCACACTACACTAGAAAGAATTCCTTTTGTCCCTGTAAGAATTATTTGGTATATTTGGCCAAGTTCATCTCTTGTATAATCCATTTTCTTCCAGTGCAGTGATGTAAAGGATGAATTAATCCTGTTACTGTGATTTTTATAAATAATGGAGACACAGTCAATGAGAAATAAATAGGGCCCACTACTTAGAAGCCAAAAAAAGACAAAAACTGATTCCCATATAGACTCCTTTAAATCTGTTAACAAAAAATGTCAAGGATCAGGAAAATGAACACAGCTCTGAACTGCAATATTCCATGCTCTTTCAGTGAAAGAAGGAACTATAGTATACTGAAGGACAAGAAATTGATCAAGCGTTAACATGTTCATTCTTCTGACATATAAACAGTGTAACATAGCTCCTTTGTTCCACATTTGTTCCATGCAGTTATCTACTAGAACAGGGGTAGGCAACCTATGGCACAGGCGCCGAAGGTGGCACGCGAGCTGATTTTCAGTGGCACTCACATTGCCCAGGTCCTGGCCACCGGTCCGGGGGGCTCTGCGTTTTAATTTAATTTTAAATGAAGCTTCTTAAACATTTTAAAAACTTTATTTACTTTACATACAACAATAGTTTAGTTATATATTATAGACTTATAGAAAGAGACCTTCTAAAAACGTTAAAATGTATTACTGGCACGCGAAACCTTAAATCAGAGTGAATAAATGAAGACTCAGCACAACACTTCCGAAAGGCTGCCGACCCCTGTACTAGAATTTACTCAAGCTTCAAGTGTCATTGTGTGGACTTATTCATAGAGTAGGAACTGAGTGATGACACACAAGACAACTGTCATATTTTTCTTTCTCTCTCACACATACACACGTAACCAGAGTATCTCCAGTTACTGTACTCCATCTTATCTTTTTAATTTGTAAAATGGGAAAAATGGGAAAGATCAATTTAAAGAGAATTAAAGTAGGAGCAAAGACCCAAGTGAAGATTAGTGAATTTTAAACGCTTTTAAGCATTGCAGGATTGAAATGCCCCCTGAAGAACCAAAGCACTTGAGGATTACAGTGCAGTTATCATTATGTCTCAAATTTTAGCCTATCAGATGGTGTTTGAATGACAGTTCAGTCCAATCAAATTGTAATGAATAGGCTTGGCTCTTCTCTGAATGATTGATGATATCTCCTTATCTAACCATGGAATCTTCTCTGTGGCCTGGTCTACACTGCGGGGGGGTTCGAACTAAGGTACGCAAGTTCAGCTACGCGAATAGCGTAGCTGATCTCGAAGTACCTTAGTTCGAAGTACTTACCCATCCTCACGGCGCGGGATCGAAGTCCACAGCTCCCCCGTCGACTCTGCCACTGCCGTTCGCGGTGGTGGAGTTCCAGAGTCGATGGGAGCGCATTGGGAGTTCGATATATCGCGTCTAGATGAGACGCAATATATCGAACTCCGAGAAGCCGATCGCTACCCGCCGACCCGGGCGGGTAGTATGGACGTACCCTGTCTTTCTGTTTTCCTTCTAGCTGATCTCTTTGCTGGTTTAGATAACATCAGGGTCTGTACTTCCTAAGAACCTCAGGCAAAAGGCCATTGGACTTGTTTCATCCCATCTGGTGTATGGAGGGTGTAAATTGCATTGCTACCCTCCTAATCACAAATGGTCCACCGAGATCTGCTGAACCTGAGGTGGGGAAGTCACCCCTATGGGATAGCTTCCAGTGTTTGCATTGCTGCCTTCCTCTGGGTGTTACATCAAGGGAGGGTAACTTTAAATTGTAGATGGAGTTCCACAGGAGTCTTATTAGTTACTCTGCCTGGGAGATGTGAGAAATCATCTCCGGTCTGTCCTA
This sequence comes from Mauremys reevesii, assembly GCF_016161935.1. Classification (NCBI taxonomy): domain Eukaryota; kingdom Metazoa; phylum Chordata; order Testudines; family Geoemydidae; genus Mauremys; species Mauremys reevesii. The sequence continues at coordinate 28,607,990 of NC_052631.1, forward strand.
TCCATAATCTTCCCTGGCCAGCATCATTTACTTTTTGGGTCAGCAGCAGTCTAGGTGTGACCGCCTCCAACAGAGTGAGGGTTGCATGCCCCTGCTTCACTACACCCCTTTAAAGGAGGATTTACTTCCTTTTGGAATGTGCAGTCTAGGTTAAGATCAGAAAGCTGGCTAGATCTGGCTCAATGTCTTTAGCACTCCTTTTTCCTGGTTTGAATTTTACCTCTCTATCTGCTCCTCTTTTCATTTCAGGGAAGTTTTCATATCTTCCCCTGGTCACTACCATTATGAAATGTCCCTACATTTGCTTAGTTCCTTCTCTATCAATCCATCTGATATGGCCCCTATTAACATAGTATCTGACCACCTCACACTCTATAAGGTGTTTATCCTCACAATATCCCTATGAGTTAGGGGAAGTATTCTTATCTCCATTTTACAGATGGGAAACTGAGGCCCAAAAAGGCTAAGTGACTTACCCAAAGCCACATAGGCAGTCTGTGGTGGAGGACAGAATTGGACCTAGGTTTCCCAAGTCCCAAGCTTGTGCCCTAATCAAGGGACCATTTTTCTTTCATGATTTCTATAGTTCATAGTCACTCTTTCTTTGTTCTACCCTACAGGAATTCTCTGCTTCTGTCTGAACCACTTCCTTTCTTCAAATTTCATCTTAAAACCTCTCTATTCCCTTTCCATTTTCTCAATGTTATATGACTCATCTCCTTTCCATTCTTCCCCTTTATCCCCCAACCCCAGCCCCACAAACAAGAACTAGGTTTCAGGAATAATTGCATCTCTGCTTCTTGTATATTTCTGATTTCTTTAGTTTTATGCTACTCCATTTTCATAGACTGTTTTCCCTTTTTGCTTCTTTGCGAGTCCCTGCAGCAATATGTGTAAAACATCCTCTCTTTTCTTTATCTCTCTCTGCAAAGCATTTTGTGCTACTTTTATGGAGGATGCTTTATACAAATAAATTTAGATTCTATATTCTAAGGAGAATGAAGTGACTATAGCAGGCAGCTTTGGTGACATTTGAGGCATTATAAATAACTTTTAAACTACTCTTTTTTTAGAACTGGGCAGACAAAACCCTCTGTTTTATTTGATATAGAGGATATAATTTATGGTTCCTCTTACCACTTAAAGTTGATTTCATTTGTTACCCATGTAGTAAAATTTGGGCTACCTTTGGGCTACCATTCGAAATAACTATTTACATAAAGGAAATGAAAGAGAGAGATTGCCTTAACTGTTCACTATGGTACCAATCCATCTGTACTTTCTAGAAAGCTCAGCACTTTTCCTTATGTTCTTCTGCTCATCTCACCTCAATATCCACATTATGCTTCCTCACATCCTCTCTTTAATATATGACCTCTTACATGTAGGTGCTCAGTTTCTTCAATGTCACTAACAGGAAAGGAAAATAATACTTAAATCTGTACCAGATGTATAGATTCCCCTTAGACTGAATGCACTGTAGATGTGCAAGCCTTCACTATAACATATTTTCATCTGCTTATGTGATGTACACGTGGCAAGATAGTAAAGCATTTGCTTGCAATGCAATGCTTCAAGCTAGCCATATATCTTTTTTTCCCATGTGGTGGTGTCTCGTATCTTAAGCATATCAGTATAATCTTTAATACCTATTTCACCCTTTTTGTGATGCTCCTAATATAAATCTAAATGCATGTTTATACCTACAGGAAAAGATGTTCGTCAGTGTTATGCATCAGAAAATTAGACTAGAGAACACGTTATGAAATTCCAGCACTCTTAAAGTTGCACTGCAGCTATTTTGTTTTTGAGGGAAGATGGGATTTTGACTCCCTATACTAGAATCTGGCTTTAACAACTGGTATTCTAATAATGACCCAGTCCTCTTGACTTCTACTCATGCAAATAATTGTATTGAACAACCCTAGATCATGCAGCTTGCACATACCCCTGCACTGCACTCAACATGGAACGCTAGCAGTGCACAGAGAGTACTAGGATGCATTCTGTTGTTAAGGAGCTACAATGCCTCTGGAGCTCCTAGGTACACAGAAGAGGCAAGTTTGCTAGTGTATTCCTTTCTGGTGTGCACCTTATTCTCCATCATGCAGCCAGCCAGCTCTGTTGGCCAGTACACTGCAGGAGTTAGAGCCATGGCTCTGTCTACTTTATACCTCCCCAATCCATTATACATGATAACAGTTTTCAAGTGCATAAAAGGTTGTTACAAGGAGGAGGGAGAAAAATTGTTCTTCTTAACCTCTGAGGATAGGACAAGAAGCAATGGGCTTAAATTGCAGCAAGGGCAGTTTAGGTTGGACATTAGGAAAAACTTCCTAACTGTCAGAGAGGTTAAGCACTAGAATAAATTGCCTAGGGAGGTTGTAGAATCTCCATCATTGGGGATTTTTAAGAGCAGGTTGGACAAACACCTGTCAGGGATGGTCTAGATAATACTTAGTCCTGCCTTGAGTGCAGGGGACTGGACTAAATCAGTCATTCTCAAAGTCGGTCCACCGCTTGTTCAGAGAAAGCCCCTGGCAGGCCGAGCTGGTTTGTTTACCTGCCACATCTGCAGGTTCGGCTGATCGCAGCTCCCACTGGCCGCAGTTCTCTGATCCAGGCCAGTGGGGGCTGCGGGAAGGGCGGCCAGCACATCCCTCGGCCCGCGCCACTTCCCACAGCCCCCATTGGCCTGGAGCAGCAAACCGTGGCCACTGGGAGCCGCAACTGGCCAAACCCGCGGACACGGCAAGTAAACAAACCGGCCTGGCCCGCCAGGGGCTTTCCCTGAACAAGCGGCAAACCGGCTTTGAGAACCACTGGGTTAGATGACCTCTTGAGGTGCCTTCCAGTTCTATGATTCTATGATTATGCACCTGCTTAAGGACAATTAATATTAATATTAATATCCATGGTGATAGACAGCACAAGCACCTGCTTAATGTCATGGGAGTAACTCATACTTGCCTACATGCTCTTTGATGCTACACAATGCTGCTAAAATGTGGCACCATCTAAATAAAGATCCATGTTAACTAGCATATTCCACATACAGGCATAAAATGCTCAAACACCATAATGGTGGTCTGAAAGCTCTGTGTTCAGAGAATGATCCTGGGATTTTCACTCCTCAGACTGGCAGGCAGTTCTTTGCAATATTGCAGATATTCAGGACTGGCAATGTGATTGCTTCAGCCTGTGCTATTACTTTGCCTCCATTAGTTGATTCTTATAGTTGATTCTCTTCTCAGTCACTGCAGCAACTCCCAGTTTCTGCTCTTATTTGCACCACAATAAATCTGGACTAACTCCCATGAACTTAGGATAATTACTTTGTATTCAAACATATGTGACAGAATAAAATGTGGCCCACCTGGGCCCAGTACTGCATTCCTTACTCAGGCCAAACGCCCACCAAAATTGATATGTAAAAGCTGAGTAAGGACCCCAAGGTTTGGTTACAGTTTTATACTTCCATGCTGTGCCACCCTCTACAGGCATTTTCATGGTGTCTCTTACTTATTTACAGCAGTTCTGGTGTCTACGTATCCCAGGCTAGAATTAATTGTCATTTTGACATCTGCACTTATGTTTCTGCCAACAACAGGAGCCATAACTATATGTGGTTTCTATAGCACTAATACCAATAGTTATCCCTTCTTTCCTTGCACTCTTCTTGTGCCACAGGGAGATGTTTTTCATTTGTTCTGATAAGGAAAAGGGAAATGAGGAGGATCCACTGGGCTTTGATTTTCTTGTTTAAGAGAGATAATTAAAGAAAGACAAAGACATTCTCCAAGTGATAATGATATTATTATTGTAACACCCTAAGGTGCAATCAGGATCACAGCCCCATTGTGCTAGGTGCTGTACGCACACAGAAGAGGCAGTTCTTGCCCCAATGAGATTGTGGGTATAAAATAAAATAAAAAAGGATGTCATATGGGGGAATAAGATACAGCATACATGCAGGGAAGTTAAGGTGATGATAGGCACACAGCTCTGCCAAGAGACTGCAAATTGACAGCTGTACCCAGGTTGACTTCAATGTGGCTCAGCACAAACACCAGGGGTCTACCCTGATGGCCTTGTTGCAGGATCAGGGCCTGTTCATTCCATTTTTTAGGTGTTTTATTTATTTATTTTTATTTAATTCTTGCTTACTTTTTACTACTTTCACTTTGTTCCTTTATATACCTTTATATTTAACCTAGCCATTTTCTATTTTTGTTTGTAACTTAACACTACCTATTTTTATTTAACCTTTGCTTTTTTATTTTAAAAAAAATACTTAACTCTAACCATTTTCACTTTTTAACACTTTTCCCTTGTTTTTTGTGTTAAACCCTTTTGAATTATATAGAATACCAGGCTTAGAAAGGACCTCAGGAGATTATCTAGTTCAACCTGCTGCTCAAAACAGGGCTACTCCCCAGACAGATTTTTGCCCCAGCTCCCTAAATGGCCCCCCTCAAGGATTAAACTCATAACCTTGGGTTTAGCAGACCAATGCTCAAACCACCAAGCTATCCCTCCCACAGGCTTAGCCTTTTTTTAAAAAATTAACCCTTGTCTTTTACTTCTTTTAAACTTCAGTCTTTTTCTCAATGTTAGAATAATTTTTAATGATGAACTCTTGTTTCCTCTCCCCCTACTAAATTCTCATGGTTACAGAATGAAGTTTCTTCTTCAAAGGTCAGTACAATGTCTTGATTACCATAATGTTGGATAACTTGATCTTAAACTGACCTGTTTAGCACTATGAATTCCCATAAAAGGCAGTGCTGGAAAAGTGGTGTGAAAACAAACCATGTAATAATGATTAGATCTGCTACTGGCTGCCATACTTTAAGTGAAATGATGGCAATTACATGTTCAAAGCATGACAACTCAAGTGTGGCTACTGCACTTACTGTTTCAGTTTCTTATGTGATAGTATTTTTAAATATAGAAAATAACCTTTTCATGGCAACTTCAAAAACCATCAGTTGAAGAAATTAATTTGTAGAGGATGACCAAAGATGACTGGAAAAATTCATCTACTTCTGAACACATAGAGACAGAGTTTTTCTGCAGGGTAGTCTATACTTGGATATTTATCAAAATAGCTGTTCTGGAATCATTTTTTGTATTGTTCCAGAATGTTTATACATTTATACATTTAATATTGTCATGTCTATCACATCTTCACTCTTCAGTATTGTGATTGTTTCAAGTAATGACAAGCTCTTTAGTAACGTAAATTTATACAGGTGAGACTCAACTTTATATTTTATTATCATGCTAAAATCTATATATCAAATCTTTGCATATTAGATTTATTAGCAACCCAGTCTCTTCAACCAGCTGTGTTCAACATTGCCCGCTATCCTATTTGATTGCCCAAGAGTTCCTCCTGGACCATTAGCTACTTTTACTAAGTAAAGGCCTGAGCAAGACACAGGTTGTGGGAATAAAAGGGATGATGATGCTGAATTTAATAGGAGAATTTGACATGCCTCCAATGTCTGAAAAAATTTGAAGACCCCCTTCCCTATGCTAAATGTATGCAACTTCCCTTCTAAAGTTGAGAAAAGAGGTATAATAGAACTCCACTGACATGCTGATTTGCTGAAAGGTGGCACAGAACTGCTTATGAGGTACCAAACATCCTCACTGGGATAAGGTGTTTGTGTCCTCCATTACTAATTATTGATTAGTTTTACTAGTACTTTCTATCATGTAGTATGACAAATATTGAGCCAGATCCTCAGCTGGTGTAAATCAGCATAACTCCAACAACCTCACTGAAGATATGCCAATTTACCATCTGAGGATCTAGCCAATTAACTTTGTTACTTCATAATACACTACCAGTGAAACCTTAGGTACCGTACAGAAAGTTGAGAGAAATGATCTAGTGATAATAGCCATAAATTTGATTTAGAACTGTGTGTTCCACTGTTCATTTGCCATTGACTTCATTGGGCCAGGGTTTGACCTATGATGTCCTGAAAACTTTCACAAAATTCAGAGGAACTATGCTTTAGAATATTTTATTTTCCACCCATGAGTAGTACTTGATATCCCAAAATAATTCCTCTGTGAATATGAAAATATGGGAAATCAATATATTAGCTATTTTAAATGCATTTTTCTATTTTTCTTATCTTTTGTATAACTATAAAGAGACAGTAGTAGTGCATGCACTGTTAATATTAGCATATCAGATGTATCCCTTCTATTCCTTTCATCAACAAAAAATAGCATTTCAAATGTACTAACTTAGGTCTCAGTCCTGTGAATACTTATGCATGTGCTCAACATTAAGCATGACTGGTCCCTTGAGAGTTTGTGGACTGGGGCATTATTCAGTACAGAAATGAAATATATTTAAGGGACATCACTGCTGTACAAAAATGATTTTATAGCTGTGTTTCTAGTATACATTTAATTCTTTTCATGCTATAATGAACTGTTTTATATCATCTGCAATATACCTGGGAAAGCCTGTAGCTACACCATAGGTTTTCTTTGGATCTGGTGAAAATGTTCTTTGTTTTTGTGAATTTCCTGGAATACCTCAATGATTTAAATGAGGCTCTTTTTTTTCTAACATAACTAACTAGAACCATGCCATGTTAAATGCAGTAAAAATAGATCAGCATGGTTTACAGTTAAAAATCATTTATATTTAATATTAGTATTTCTATAGTAGGTTGCTGGAGGAATAATAAAATGGTAGATTGTTGTTACTGCTTTAAAAAAGGGGATTTTTATTTAAGCAAATCATGTCAATGTCTGAAGCCTACTGGATTATCTTCTAACATATGGTAAGTGTTGGTTATGTGGTGTGCTGGCTTGCATTTCATTGTTGGAAAAGCATAGAAAACTGATTTTAGTATGCCTTTGCTCTTAGCAGCAGGGTATAATCATTTTAAAAAGAAATTATGGAATCAAGCATTAGCATACTGTGTAAATTTAGGATTTATGGAAGGATGTCATATATCACACACATATATTGCTTTTGGATGCATTAGGAAATCTTCAGTAACACATGTCATTGTTTTGTAGTAGTGCAAAATGGTAACTATGCAAAAAATGGAAATTCTAGAATTGTTTTCTAGATTTTTACACTGTTAAATATTTAGTAAATATATTGAAATTTTAAATTATCTATTTGGTAACCGTTGAACATTTAAGAATTCTATTCTTCTAAAACACCAATTTTTATTATCTCTGATAATATTAGTTAATCCCCAGGTATTTAACACCTTAACACTTGCCATTTTTCTAGGGTTTCAGTCACATGACTGGAGGGTAGGAAGTGCTGTGCAAGGGATAATGGAGGGTTTCTGACAGAGAGGGGAGAAGCAGATTGGGACTCTTGGGAAGAACTAATCCTGAACTGACCCCTTTTCTTTCAGTCCCCCATCTTTCCTGACTTACCTTCCTAATGGCCTCCTTTCCCATGCTTCCAGTCCCTGACGAACCCAGGCATGCTGAGAATGTGCAGAGGTGAGACAAATCAGGTGCCTTCTCTTCCCCTTGAGATTTTGCAGTGGCTTCTGGTCTCCTTCAACACCTCTTACAAAACACTGACATGTTGTATCTCTTAAGCCTTAAACTACTAACTACTCCTGGAAGTAACTGCCATGGCCAGATAGGCAGTTTCAATTATTTGAAATTATAATGTGCCATGTCAGAATCAGCAGAATCACATGAACAACTAGCTCCAGTAGTTTGAAATGGCAAAGGTAAACATTTAAAAATAAAACCCTTTCTGGTGACTCTCATCCTGTATGGCCCTAGCCTACCACATTTACACCGATTGCAACTCCAATCGATAGACATCTTCTCAGATTGGAACTGGAAGAGTTACAAATAAAAACTGTTATTAGAATCTGGGCATTCAAAACCCTTGGACATTATCTTGTTTCTTGAAATGAAGGGCACTTTTTATTTTTCTGGATATGCTCTTGAAGACAATAGATAGAAGGGAAAAAATGTATGAAAGAGATGTTTTCAATATCTGTTCTCTTGATACCCATACAGTATCTCTTCTGTTGCTTCACAGGCAGCTATTTGTATCTTTTCAATAGATACTTTATAGAAGCAAATGTCCAGGAACTTGGATCAGTTCATGGATAAGTCATCACTTGACAAATTTAACAGCACGAAATACGACAAAAAGCAATGCTGAGGAAATTTCCCACTGTGCTAGAGGGGGCAGAGTGTTACATGTCTCCCCTTGGCCATTACCCCAGCCTCACTTCTCTTCACCCTTTATTGACTCCTTCCTTGCCTCTGTCCATGCCAGCATCATGTAACACAAACAGCCCTCCACTGGAGAATCAGGAGACAAAAATTAGTCCTGATACTACCAAATTTGAATAGTAGTTTCCAACAATTAATCAGTGGATAGATGAAAATCCAGGTTAATAGGTGCTAACCCTAAGGATCATTGCTTAATGGGCAATTCTGTAACATATACCCGCTATTTGCCCCAGATACAAATGTAGACATATATTCTAATGATTGCTCAGAATACCCCACTGAGTTACATCTTTTAGAACAGTGTTTTTTCAACTGGTGTCTTCAGGACAATGGTCCTGCGGAGGGACTTCTATCACAGGTGTTTGATGAAGCCTGGAACTTCTTGGTGGTAATTTCCCTGGACTCGTCTAATGTTTCTAGAGGCTTTTTGACCAACTACATTCAATTATCTCTACCTCTCTACAGCCTATGTCACTGCTTCATGTCTTTCTTTGTCCAGTGTTTTGTGGGTGTAAATTCATCTGTGCTCAATTCTGTGGACAACACCAACATTGGAGAAACAGTTAACTCATGGAAGGGAAGAACCAAACTGCTAAGATACCTGGAGGGATCAGAGAGGTGGGAGATACTGTCAACAGGAAAAGAAACAATATTAATAAATGTTGAGTTCTACAAACAAAGAGAGCAAATACCCAGGACAGCAGAGACACAAAGTGGGGGTACACAACAAACATAGTCATACCCTTTACAGAAAAGTGAGTTTGTTTTCATTTTGTCTCTTTAATATGCTCCTCATATTACTTTTTCACATAACCAAGCACTATAGCTGTCATGGGAGAAGTGTGGAATTTTGATTAGGGGGTCAGGAGGGGAAGTGGCCCATGAAAGAACTTTGATCTTATGTTACCATAACATAAAAAAGCTAGCGAACCATTGTTTTAACATGAAGTGTCAGGACCCTGGAGTTTTGACTGAATACAGAATATTCTTTAGATCTAACATGGTTTGCTGTTAGGGGAAAGCATCCTTTGTATTCCTGTGGCTGCCTCCTGCCTGCGGTCATAAGGGTGTGGTGTTCATAAGAAGGATCTTTCTTTCTCCCTATTCCCCCACTTTTCTGGCTCCTCACTCACACTTTGTGTGGTCACTTCTGTATGACCAGGAATGGACTGACACATCTGCCACTTTTCTGATCCATTAAATTGTTCCAAAAATGCATTTGTATCTAATTAGTGTTTATTTTTGGCTGTCTTCCATGCATGCATTGGTTTATTTCCATATAGTGAGATTTCAGGGTTGTTTATTACTGCTTATATCTAATGTCCTGACTAGACAGCCACATTATGTTCCTCAAGTATCCCTGTTAATAACTGTGGTTTGACCCACGAACTTAATTTGCTGACAAATTTATCTTGGGATAGTGGATAGCCCTTCCCGGTGAATGGGTTATACCACTAAAAATGGAGTGTAGAATAATTGTTTCCCAGCTGCTCAAGAGGTAAGGTACTTGTTTACAAAAAGCCTGACAGGGTAAACTTGATCGTAAACCTAGCTTGGCCTGATTTCATGTAAAACAGACCTCTTGATTTTAGAGAGGGCACAGGATTGGTCCTGCTTTGAGCAGAGGGTTGGACTAGATGACCTCCTGAGGTCCCTTCCAACCCTGATATTCTATGATTTCTATGAAAAGCCATGCCCCTTGGTTGGATTTGTATTTCCAATGTCACCACGGTGCTTCATCAAAGATTATTCATCAAGGGGGACATTTGAGCATCTGTGCAGGGATCATTTAGTTTATAGATGGGCTGGATCCAAAAAGTTTGAAAACAGTTCTACACTTTCACAAAGTTTGAGGGTATTCTGATCTGGGGTTTTGATTTCAGTCCATTTCTAATTTAGTTTAGTTTATGAAGCAGGAACTATCTTCCTGTACTAGTTAACTGTCTCTTTATTATTCCAGCATTTCTTTTACTATTAGTCATGGCTCAGCCTCTCATTCTCCAGGTGACAATGTCATTTCAGGCATATGCAGAAACCTTGAAACTGAAAATCATCTGGTTTCATAATATTAAACAATGTTAAGAAACAAATGGAAATTAAATAGGGTAACACAATAGTCACATATATATTGTCCAATAATTTACATTGCAATTTAAATCCTTCTGTTAAATTATTTAAATCATTAATATATTATATCCATTTGGACAACATAGTTGCTTTGGAAATTACTAGTACCACTTGCATGAAACATTCCTTTGTAGAATTAGAGTTTTTAATATGATTTCTGGTATGCTGTATAAACAAATAATACCTTATCAGGTATGGCGAATTGTCATTTTAACTCAGGATTATGAAAGCATGTAAAATTATGCATATTCAACAATGAAAGTTCCAGGAATAGGCATTACATTTACAACTCCTTAAGAGTTAATGAGAGTTACGTCCTGAGATTTTATGGAAAACTGGGATATTATGATCCCAAGCTTCCTTTGAAAGATCATAAATGATTTTATTTTAGAATTAACTGAACAAAATAGCTTTTGACTTTATGAAGCTATGAGCACTGTTGGCATTCCAATGTTATGAGTCCTACAGCTGGATTAGATCAATTAGCCCACAAACAGAACATTAAACAAGCTTTTGCTAATATTAGTTGACCCAGTTGAATTCTGTTACAAAAGAAATATTTGCAGGGCAAACAGCAACACATTTTCAATTTCCTTGTAGATATTGTCTGAAGATGGAATTTGAAGCATAAAATATTTAATGGTGTAACCAGTTCATCCTGCTCATTTTCCTGAAGCTCTATTAGCAGTTTATTTTTCCTTTCTCATATCCTTTACTAGTTATGATTTGTTTAACTATAGTTATATTATATACAACCAACACTTCAAAGAGCTGTGGTGAAATGGGGCAGAATGACAGATATTTTGTAACATTAAAATAATTGTACTTTTATTAAAATTATGACAAGTAGCTTATGTATTAGCAATTTTTTTAATTTTGCACTTTAAATTATGTTAAACATGATAATGCTGCAAACCCACATTTGCATCCCGAGTTACTATTGTCTTGGTTTACAGACAAGCACATGGAGCAAGCCAGCTGATGGTTGCACAAGGGAGTGAGAGAGGGCATGGATCCTCTACCCCTTGCTTGTTCATCCCGTACAGGGCCCAAGCACAATGGATCAGATCTAGCTTCTTTTAAAATACAAGAGAAAATTACCACTAACTTAAGAGGGAGCAAAACTGAGCCCAATGGGAGCCACCAAGCTGAAGTCTGACAACTCTTCAGGGCTAAATCTACAGACAGCATGAGGAGAGGTGAGGAGAATGCACGACCACAATTTGTCTCATACTCTCCTAAGACCTTCATATTCATCCTCTGCCCAAATCAACTGACACCGATTGTTTGAATGGAGACTGCATGATTGAGGCCTTTAATATTACCTCTTACTTTACAACAGAAAACTGGAGCAATACAGAGTTTTTCAGGATGCCCTTTTCCCCCTTCAATATTAATGTCCTGGCTTACATTTCAGTGACTTTTAATCAAACTTACTATGGTTGAGATGCAAAATGTTGTCTTTGTCCTTAAGACCATGACAGAGAATATTATCTGCATTCAGATGCCTACTGGTTTGTGGTATTTCAATAATAAAACAGCAGGATTGAAGGCTCATGATGAGAAATCTGACTAATTACCTGTTAGATGATAGATGGTTGTAACTCGGCAGTGCCAGTCACTGAAAACAAAACACTTCTAGATATCAATCAGCTTCCTGACAAATTCAATTTCCATCACATTCAGTGGACAATAAATGTGAATTTTACCTCTGCAGCTACATAGCTTTGACTTTTAACTTTCAAATATGCATAATGATATTTTAATAAAGTAGAGATTTTTTAAAGTAAATTACTATTTAAGTACCTGACATATTCATATTTCAAACTTAAAGCTGGTGGAAATAATTAACATTGCAAATCTGTCTTGTGTTCTACTGCAGAGGGCAAGGTATACTTAATAGCAGTTTTTCTGTTATCTCAGTATATTTTCATTTAAGGCAAATTATTCACAACAACTTTAATGGGTATATTCACTCTCTTTCTGCAATTTGTTTTTTATTTTGTTGTAAATGAATTGGGTTTACATTCTGTATCTGATTCAAAAAGCAAAATGTCCAATTAACACCATCACATACCAGCATGTGGGCAGAGTTAAAACAAAGAGGGATTGAAGCATGGAAATAGAATATGTGCTTGAAGAAACACCTCTCCTCTTTTTTTTCTTTTTCTTTTTCTTTTTTGTTTTTTGCTTTTAAGGACTGATTGCTTTGTCACGCTTGTCCAGCTAAAAACAAAGTGCCTGATTCTGATCCCATTTGCACTGGTGTGAATCAGGAGAAGTCAATGAAATTAAACCAGTGTGAAACCTAGGTAAGTGAGATCAGAACCAGGCCCTACAGGTCACCATTTTGTTGCAATACAGACAGTACAATGAAAGTTATGGGAGGAAAATAAACTTTGTTTAATATCCATCCAAACTTTTTTTATAATTATTTGTATTATAGTAGCACTTGTGACTCCAGTCATGGCCCCATTGTACTTGACCCTGTACCTGCACATAAAAAATAAAACAGTCCCTGCCCCAAAGAGCTTACACTCTTAGCATGTGGTGAGAGACAACAGGTGGACAAAGCAGACAAGGTACAAACGAAATCATTATGTTTGGTGTAATGACTACCAGTGTCAAAACATTGACAGTGAAGTGCGAGCAAAGCTTAGTGTCAATCTATGGTTGCAGTGTAGTATATCTGTTATTCTCTTTTCTGATGTGCTACATATATATTCCATTCCAAATGTCACGTATACGTCTTTAAAAAAAATCTAGACTGTGGCCCTTATGTGGCAGATATTCCTAGCTGATCAAGTGTGATCAGAAGGGAAGCTGTATTAGAGGATCAACCCATTCAGCTGTGTATGAGCTGTGGGAAGCTTTGTCCTTTGCAAATAAGATAATTCTCAAGTGAGTAGCCTTAGGGACCCGCTTGTTTCTAAGCATATTGAGGGGAAAGATAGAAGCCGTGGTGTGAGAGTTTGAGGAGGGTTCCCAGCAGCAGGGGGACACACTGGGAATTTATTTATTTCCAAAGCAAGTCTTACCCTGTTCATTTCTCCTCTGCTGGAAATCAGCCTCATGCCTCACTCTGAACTCCCCACATGACTTTCATCTCTGCTTCTGGTTCTCCAGCCAACTCTTAGGCTAAGCATGAGCAAGGAAGTGGTGGGTCAACCACCTGGACCATCTGACTGCAGAGTCAGAGTGGGTAGTAGTATGAAATCAGGCCACTGGCAGTTGGCAGACAAGTAGGAAATGGGAAGGAATCAACCCATGGGCAGAAGTCAGGTTTGGATTCAGGAAGATGAGCCCCGGAAGTTGTGGGGAGAAAATGTTTTGGTGCATTAAGAGTTAAAATAAGTAACATACACTTAGTAAGGCCTAGCCATTTTACCAGAGGATGTAGGGTCATATGTGTGTCAGGGTCCAAATTAGTTTGGTGAACCATAATCAGAGCACGATTAGCCAGATTTAAGAGCGGGTCACCAGCAACAATCAGCCCTAAGTTTTGCCATTGTATTCAGTGGCAAAATTTCCATAGACATCAGTGGTGCAGGAGCAGAAGCCCTAATGCATAACATACCCAACAGACTAGGGCCCATGGAACTCAACTAAACACAACTTGCTGACTTCCCATAATGTTGCATGCGACCAACACATATGGATCGCTTTTGGCTGCCTGATGTTAAGTTTGGTTTAAATGATTTTGCAATAGGAGTTACAGACAATTTGCCCTTCAAACCAGATCTTTGTCTGTATCTGCAGCCTGACTTTTTGCAAGTAACTGTTCTTTTCCAGTTTCCAGTATGTGCTGTCTTTTCTAAATTTTCAAGGACCAGTTCTACTTTCCTTTGAGAAAGATCCATTATTAGAACAACAAGAGCTTGTCTCCTTTGCGTATACTTTCTTGCTACTACACTAGTAGGCATCAATCTATGCAGGAAATTAGAGGTTTAGTATATCAAAGAAAAGGGATATTCCCAAGTAAAGATTATTAAAGACTAGGTCACTACATACTACAGATATCCCTTAGAAAACAACAGTGGTTCCATTAACTAAATATTACCTTTTCTAGTATCATTACTAAACTGTATTAGATGCTTATTTCTAGTTTTCATTCTTCTTGTTAGGCACTTTTTTATTAAAAACATTCTTGACTGAACTGTGCCATTAAAATTGCTGCATGCAAAAGGTCAGTACTTCTATGCTTTTTTTAAGGGAGCATAACATTAAAGGATTCAAAAGAAAGTATGTCCCTTTAAAAGGCCAAAAGGTCATTTATCATTTTAAATGGAGTGACAACACTCTAAGGATATATTCTTCCATTGCTCTGCAGATTGAATTTCCATTGATTTCACTAAGAGGCCTATGTGTGAAACAGCTGTAGAATCATGAATCAGGCCCTACATGGCAAGCAGAGACATTCTATTTTTACAGAATGTGACATATCAATGCAGCTGTTATTTAATTACAGTTTTACAAGAACAGTAAATAAAAAGCCAAATGTCCTTTATTTTCAATAAATTAAACACACTTAAGACTTTAATTGAATAAAATGTCATTTCCAATTTATTTTCATGTGATATGGTTGCAAATGTCTAATTTTTAGCCTCAGTGCGCAAAAATGATAAGGTCAGAACCTGAAACATGGTGAAGTTATTAGCCCTGTTCTATGCTACCTTGTAAAAACATCTTCCACTCGATATATGCTACCAAATGATGTAAATTACTAAAAACGTATGTAGAAATGACAAAATGGTGGCAGCTTTAATGATAGTCATTGATTTCTTTGGCCATTGATTGCGCCATCACTGTGCACTCAGAGCTCCCATTGACTTCATGAGGAGAAGACATGAGTCCTTAAATTGTGGTCATATCAGATCTCCATGTTAAAAGAGATCATATATTCCAATTTTACTTGGAGAATCACAGTTTTTTGTATGCTGTCTTGGTGTCCCAATAATTTCTTCTGGGATTCTGGACATCTCCTGCTTTTTCATTTAATCAGTCTAAACACTGGGCTTTTTATAATATGGGATGGTAGATGAATTTGCTTTGTGTTTACCAAGAACAAATAGCACAGTGGAACGTTGTTTGGTCTCATCAAAAGTGTTGCAAGTAAAGAGAAAAAAAGTTCAATAAACATAGGCACTATCAATATTGTTCTTTTGCTCAAAATGAATGTTAATGACAATTGTTCAGTGTTTCATGATATATTAATTCAGAGCATTAAGTTCCTGGGGGGAAATCTTCCACTTTGAGAAATATTCAGGTGTCGCTGTAGAGCTGGAAGCAGAAGGTAGCAGCTCTAGCACACATTACAAATAACTATTCAAATATGTTATGACCCTGAAAGTTGTTGCACATAAGAGTTTTCTTAATTTGAAAATATGGTCAACTTGTTCCATGTACTCATGGCCTGAAAAAATTTATGACCAATAATTAGGTACAAAAAGGTGTAATTCATTCCTCTTCACAGGCCCAGCACAAGGCCTATGTAATGCATAAGCCCCTCATTAGAGCTCAAGGTAGGACTTATCATGTAATGGCCAAATTGCACTGGAACCATACAGTTAACCTCGATCAGCTCACCCAAATTGTCCCTGCCTATGCTGCAGCAAAGTCATGTTTAACACCATGTTTAAAGAAATCTCTGTAACTGTTTATTGCAATGCTTGATAGCAACAACTACCACTTTAAATATTGCTCAAGTATCAGAGGGGTAGCCATGTTAGTCTGGATCTGTAAAAAGCAACAAAGAGACTGGCACCTTATAGACTAACAGAAGTATTGGAGCATGAGCTTTCATGGGTGAATCCCCACTTTGTCAGACACATGTGGACATGCATCTGATGAAGTGGGGATTCACCCATGAAAGCTTATGCTCCAATACGTCTGTTAGTCTATAAGGTGCCACAGGACTCTTTGTCGCTTAAATATTGCTGTTTCTCTCACAATTACTTTTTCCTTTTCTCTTTTTTACATTCTACCAGGACCAGTAGGCTGCTTCCCTTTAAACAAGAACCAAGTCAATAAACTAGGAGAGGGTGAGTTACCCCTCACTTCTCCCTCCAAGGTTAGCAGATACTTATTAGTTCTATGATAACTTCACTCTACACCAACCTGAGAATCAAAAATTCAAAGTCCATTTCTAAACCTCATTTTTCTGCCTACTCTAAATTGTGTCCACTATGTCATTAAGAAACCTATAATTACCTTAATTATAACCATTATCTCAAGTTGCCAGTACATATCAGATTATCAGGATCGGTCCAATAAAAAGGAAAATCTCTGATTTACTGCATATTTTAAAGGACACAACTTTGAAAAAGAATTATGCACTGTGGTCTTACATTGTTAATTAAGGTAGGAGAACATTATAAAGGTAGTCTGTTCATTTTATATTATAATATATTAAATACTATTAGAATACTTTGCATTGATGAACAAAGGATTTCAGTGTGCTTTCCACACATTAGTTTGTCCTCACAACAAGAAAAATTAGGGACCCAAATCTGTATGAGGTTGAGCACCCTCAATTGACAGTTGAGGATGCTCACAACATCTCAGAAGGTGCTCAGCAGCTAGCAGAATGAGGCCAAATTGCCTTGCTCAAGCTCAGATAGGAAGTAGAACAGAGAGTAGAATTTAGATCTTCTGACTCCTGCTCCCGACAGGATAATTCAACCCCTCCATTATCTTGTATAATAATGAGCTCAGTGAATGTCCTCCAAAGCCACATGTATATTTTTTTTCCAGAAAGTCCTTTCGAGTATCCTCCCAGATCTATAGATATAACAAACCCTGATCGGTTTTATTGACACTTCTCCAGGACTGAGGTAAACATGGTAAACTCGAAGATTCTACGGCACCATAGAAAATTTTGATAAGTACTCTATGTGTCTCATGCATTTTATAAGCTCTAGAATAGCTAAATGACACATTTATTGTGATGGAGTAATTTTTTTATAAAATGTAAAGTTTACAAAAAATCAGACTATGTAGTAGTAAGTGGGGGAAGAGGGAAAGACATAAAGGTGAGCATTGTACACTGGTTATATATATTTTCAGTGAACTTCTAACTAAATCCCTGGGGAGTAGTGAGCAGGGGTGAATAACCAGAGAGCTGTTTTCCTGTATATCACAAGATCAAATCTAGATTAGCGATGACAAAAAGTTATCATCTGATGGCTCTTTGGTGGCATGTTTGAAATGCATGATCACTCCTGTCCTTTGGACAAGTAGACATCACCAACTCTATCAAAACAGCGAGAAGTAGTTGGTAGCTTGGTTGGAAGCTTTAAAAGAGAAACCAGTGACCTGAGCATGTGGATTGAACTACCATCCCTAAAAGAGGGCTCCCAGTTCAGGGCTAAGACTAGCAGAGTGGAGAAGCTCTCACTGTCTGAACTGTTATGTATATAAGGCCTGATACAAAGTCAATCAGAAGACCCAGTGTCTTCAATGGGCTTTGAATAAGACACTTACAAAGTGCACAAGAAACCTGTTAAGTGTCACTGTATTCATCTACAAACTCAATAGCTTTCCCCCCAAAAAAACAAACAAAACCTGCAGTCTCACCCTAGTCTCACAAAGGACTTAGTATCAGAGTACTACAATGAAAGTCTCATGTTACTCAAATGTAATTACTTTAAAAAAATATTCCACAGTATATTTGCTAGCATGCTATGAATTATTAACACAAGTAATTAAAACTAACATATGGTTGTAAAAATAAATTAAAGTACATTTTGTTATGCAGATTTGTATAGTGTGCGTTTGATTACTCACTAATTTGCAAAATGTAGTAATCTGTAATAGGCATCCCAGTCATTAGTGAAATCATACTATACTGTAGTCTCCAGTGCTGACAAACTCATGTGTTCCACCAGCAATAAGCACCCCTTTAAAAATAATCAGAAAAAATAAATAAAGGTCCTGATTCTCATTTGGACCAAGACCCATTTACACCATTCTTGCAGTTCAAAGAGGCTCAAAGTTTGTGTAAAACGGCCATTACAGTGCTGAGATCCCATAAACAGGCCTTAGTATAAATGAGAAACAGGCCCAGATCACTGAAGGATTTTTTAGCAGCTATTTTATATTTTAGTATCTTGCATTAAAGTCAGTGGGAGATTCTGGGTGCTCAGTATTTTAAAAAATCAGGCTATTTATTTAGGTACCTAGGTGAGGATCTAAGAGCCTAAACTTTGGCTCCCATTTTTTGAAAATCTTGGCTACTTTGTATATGCAATCATAATAATCCGGAACAGATGTAAGGGTTATCAATGATACAGCAATAAATAGTCGTCACATCCTCTTGAGTCAAAATAAGGAGATTGCTAATGATTCACTTACATGAAAGACAAAGAACACTGCTAAACAAAATATTAAGTATAAAAAATACACATTTTAGTCATATAATAAATATGTCTACATTTTTTAAAATCCTAAAGTATTTATGATAGACTATAACAGCTGCCAAGTCCAAAGCTTCTGTCAACAACTCTGTGAATTCTCTGACCCTTGAAATAGAGTTTTGTTTTATATATCTTATCTTTTTAATTAATATGATACAAGCAAATACTTACATAAAACAGCTTAGAACCACACTGAGGATTGATCTCTACCCAACAAAGAATTAAAAGTTCATCTTTAAGTCACCTGTTGAGCTAAGGTACCAAAGAGGAATCACTTATTTTTCATCAACTCTAGAATAGTGTGTGTGCACTCGAAGGCTTGATCCAACCCCCATTAAAGTCAGTGGAAAGGCTTTATAGTGCCCATGTAAACTGCAATGCCCAGGCACTCTAGAGTATGTTATACACAATATATCACCATTCCCCTTAATTTTGAGGATTTTAGTCAGAAGCATGACATACATGGGCCTATCCTGCATTCCTTACTCAGGCAAAAGTCCTCTTGAAGACAAGGGGAGTTTTTCTAGTGTAAAGGAAGAAGCATCTGGCCTTTTATGTACTCCTTTACGTGTGCAAATTTATTTTGGGGTGAAGAAATAATACATGTATTATGGGACATTCAAACGGTTGCTGAGTAAAATTATTGATTGTCAATGCAGTGCTGAGATGCTAATCTATAGAATTAGCTAATAAGCTGGAGTCATGTGTAATTGCATTCATTTGGTCATTGCCTTTCGTAAATCTCTACAAATTTACACCACCATGTGTTGGAGCAAAGCTAGCTAATATTTATAATGTTTTGTTATTTTGTTCTACTTGGAATAAAATCTATAGATTTATATAAAATCCAGCACGATATGTCAGGAATACAGAGACCACTTGCAGGATTTCAAGTAGGACACAAAACACAAACAGGCACAATAACACAGTAATTGCAAGCTACCAAACAGCTGTATGGCATTTACTCAAAATACTTTTACATTTAGCACACTTATCGTGTGGAACCTGGAACTAGCTAGCTGTTTGGGGATGGCAGAGATGAAATTATGTTTTTTTACTAGAACTGCAGGAATGTATACAGGACTGAATTATGAAATCCTTGCTCTGCCCATATACAGGTAAAAATATTATTGAAATCAATGAGAAAATTGGCTGAGGAAGGACTTCGGAAGTTTGTCTATAGATTATATATCTAAAAGTTATATTTAGAAAAGACAGTGAAGCAGTCAAATTGTCACTGAATAGCTTTCATACCAGAAGTGAGTTGTTTACAACCTTTTAGTACAGTTATGTTTGCCTCTCAATATTTTGTAGTGTACTATCAGGAACGCAAAGAGCATGTATACTTATGACTATTGTTGTAAGTTAGAATCCAAATACTGGGCTAAAAGTGAAACACTTTCCTTATAATTGGTGTGACTTTTTTTTTAATATGTGTCCAAGCTTTCTAAAGAGTCAGTGGGAGTTTTGCCAGAGTTTGGAATGAAGGATGTGGCCCTCACCGTGTGACTACTAAAAACACTGTACAATATTGTGTTGTTAATTCAATGTTCTACTGGATTTCTTAAATATAGACTAGATTTCTTAAATATAGAGTGTACTGAACTCCTAAATAATGAATCTCCATTTACAGAGGAGTAGGTTAAAAGTCCTAAATACTTTCAATATACACTGCATGTGAAAATTAAAATTCTAGTTATAGTGAACTTCTACGTATAGTGAAGTCCTTGTGTTAAAACAAAAAAGAATCAAAGTGGGCATTAATGTACTGCAGATAATAAATATCATCAGTATGAGAACTATCATGTTAAAACAGAGTCTGATCCTGCTCTCACTGAAATCTTCCAATGACTCCAGTGGGAACAGGATCCACTCCATACACAGCACACCCCAATAGAAATATTCAAATCACTATAAAAGTGTTTATTTTTTGTGACGTCTCATAATACAAAGCCCCAATTGCACAAACAGTTCCCAGTATTAACAGGGATTTATTTAGTTCTATTTGGAAAAGACATATGTAAGAATGTTTTTCTCACATGTGCTAATCCTTGGCAAATATGAAAGAGGAGTAGAAATCTGGTCAATTTTCAACTGACTGGGGCATCATACTGGAAATACCTGGAGCAACTCTGTTAGTTAGCTGCCACTTTTTGTTTAGTATACATTCAAAGACACCTTTTGTGAGCCAAAGATATATATATTTTGCAAAATGAATGAATAAACTTAAAACCATTACAAGAAATTAAGCTATTTTAAGTAGCATGGAAATAATGTTCTGTAAGTAAAAAAGCAAAAAAAAAAAACCAGACAAAAACTCTGTATCTGTGCAGTTAATTATACTGGGTCTGTAATTTGCTATTCATTTAGGGCTTGATCCAACTCCCTCTGAAGTCAACAGAAGTCTCCCCATTGATTGCAATGGGATTGGATCGAGCTCTTATTTCAGAGTTCATGCATTTTACCAGCTTAATACAGTTACATGCTTTGCAAACCTTTTTTCCATTGCTGCTCATGGAGGCATTCAACAATTTGCTATCTGAGAAGAATAATTATGTGAGAAAGCACAAACTACATTACATAAACATTAAATAGACCCTTGTGACTACCACAAATATTTGAAAAAAATGTAGTCCAACTCTGGAAAGACAGATTTCTTTTCCTTTCAAAATGTAAACTAAGCATTACAAGCAAATTAGTTGGATAGATTCTGAATTATGATACCAGTGATATTCAGCATAGTAAACGTTTTACAAGAAAACTGTTGTGAATAAAAATAAATAACCAAGTCCATACTGATTTTATAATGACTGCCAGTAAAAGCATTGTAAGTATAGAACAATACTTTACTCACACAAAAAATGATCCCTTTTGTTTAAACTGAGACACTAGAATGATATATGTAATAATTTGTATTGTAACTCTCTGTGCTAAACCCAAAATGCCAATCTAAAACCTTCAGTCTTTGAATACTTTAGTTTTCCACAAAATGTAAATTCAAGACAAGGATACCCAATTTAGCATGATTAATTAAATAAATATTATATAGATACAAATAAGCATCTTAAAATATATCCTGTACATAATATAGAGTGTTTATAAATTACTGGTATAACATTTTGTATGTGGTACAGTAGAGTTGGTGGAAACATATTTATCTGCAATCCTTATATCATGTAGGATACGATTGGTTTTAGCATATTTATTAAACGATAATTCTTTTAAATAATAAATGGAACTACACCTGCTCTGTTAAGACTGTTCCAAAATGTAAGATATTTTTTCATCTAAAAGTTCACCCTTCCTTATGCAGCTTAGTGCCTGACACTTGTACATAGGCCATTCAAATATCAAACAAAAATGGTATTTTAAAGCAGAATACTTTTTGTTATGCAGAAACGACATCTATGTCCAGACACATGTTCTACTTCCCTGTTTTGGAAATATGAATTATGAATCAACTGTATTTCTAATATGTGACCAGTTTGAGATTACCACTGAACAACAATCTCTGAGGGTGTTCAGTCACCAGATTCATTCCAGTCACTGCTGTGAACAGCAAATGTTCACAAAATCTACTCAAAATAAGATGAAGGAGGAGATATACCGAAATGTTTGTGTGTTTTTTCTCAAATTGAAAGTGAATATCCATATGCTTCTGCTGTTGTTGGAAATCTGGGCCTTACACCATCATGGTTTAAATTTTCTGACCAGATGTTAAACCTCTGAAATGTCATTCCTTTGCCCTAGAAAGTGTAGATTTGAATACATGTTGACTTCTGCACAAACTTTAAGAACTTTATGAATAAAATGAACTATTCCCATAGTTTCTGCACCCTTGTCTTGCATTTAGGAAGACTTTTGAAGGCAGAGCACAATATTGAACTGATGAGGAAAAAAAGCTGACAGCAAGGCATGGTTTTACATTTCTGTCAGTTTTATTTGGAATTATATCCAGCTTGGGAAAAGCAGCCAGCTACCCTGCAAATTAATGGTCAGATGATTTAGATTTATTAAATGTATAGCTGGAATCCTGTTTGTGAAATACATGGAAATAGGGAAAGGGGTGTGTGGGTGTGTCTATATTTTGCTAATGTGCACATTTTTCATAGTTAATATTATTCATCCAGGACCAATATTTTACTGACAAAGTTATGATCTTAAAGCAAATTTGGCTACAACTCCAAATGGAATAACTATATTTAAATAAGAGTTCAAATTCTGTTCCCATTTAACTCAGTGGCAAAACTCTCATTGGCTTCAGCAGAGACAGAATCTAGCCTATAAATTATTGACAGAGGTGACTGATTAGAAATGTGGAAACTGTTACAGTCTTTGTACCTAATCCTGGGTTTAAAAGAAGTTTTGCCACAGTGAGGAGTGCAGAATTGGGCCCATTTCTCAACCTGCTCTACACACCTTTCCTCCATACTGCAAAGAGGGGCGGGGGTTGCTTATCTTGATTTAGTCAGTGTAGTAACAGGACTGCGCACTTTAAAAAATGCACCGCTCTCTATGAGCTGGGTAGCACATGCTCAACAAATGATTTATTAAAAAATGAACTGTTGTTTTCCCTTCCTTCTGACAGCAAATTAAAAAAATCGTCTCAAAAGTTGCCCCTGCCTTGTCATCTGAGTAAAGTCCTGCACAACTTAACAAGATAAACTTTGACAAGCTCATAAAGCAGTATGGAGTTTCGTTCTCCTTTTAACTCAGGACTTTAACTAGGCTGTAATGTATGCTTCATTCCCCAGAGAAGTTAGGAGATTTAGATTACTATAGCATGTTAAAGAATTTCAATTAAACCCCTTTAAGTAACATCAATATTCGTATCTATATAGGCACGCATACATAATTCATGTATGTATGTCTATATAAAATATTTAGCAATATATAGATTGACACACACATACACACCAAAAAAAATCTAGGCGCAGGATACATCTTGAATAGCATTTGGATATTTTTTTTCCTGATGATGCAGCGCCTTTCTTACGGCTCGTTTATTAAGTTACACATTTTGCAATTATGGAAATGTTAAAATAAGAAGAAACCACATCAGAGATACCCAGTTGGATTTTGCGTAGCGAAAGTAAAAGCACATCACTCCCATTCTGCTCTTATCTTCAACCATGTTCAAATTCCATCTGTATTTTTAAAAGTGTAACCCTATTTGTGATCCCTTGTAAGTCTTTGGAGCTTTGCATTTGATGTACACAGCGCGTAACACTTCCAGCATTGCTAGAGAGTAAGAAAATAACACCACTTGTTAGCGTAACTGGGACACTAGTTTCACACACTTGTTCGGTGTAAGGGCTTCTAAGAACGGAATTCATTAGAATGCGATTATTGCACGTATTTATAACCAGCACGAAGTGACAACGTGAAAGCTTTCGAGAACCGTAAAATGCCGTGAACTTGAAGGTGCTAAACAACTACAAGGATTGGCTTCTCCATTGTGATCCTCAGTCCTCTTGCCTGCTGCTGCTCTTCTCTCCTGAACTTTGTTAAACTTTCAAACCTTCAGGGATAACTGTTTCTCTGTCAGTGGAATCACGAGGCTGGGTATCAGTTTACTCAGATAACTATAGGATCTAATGTATCCAATCCTCATTTACAAACCGTTTCTTACTAAGGTATGTCAGCCAAAGGGCAGCTATCTTCAGCAATTAATGTCCATGTTCTTAATGTAAAGAGAGAGGGAGTAAATCAAATCCAGCCTCATCTGAATAATCGTGAATTTTATTTAGTCAGAGATGTACACTGTGCTTTTTAAAAGAATTGACAAATGAATGTATAGGTGGCATTTTTGCTGTATCTGAATAATTTTAAAGTACAGATTAAAAAAAACGCAGGTTTTTCTTTTTTTGCAAAAACGGTTTTGATTGCTCAGATACCTGGACAGAGTGGCATCAGGGAGTGTATAACACTTAGGAGCTTTCACTGAACAAATCAACCCCGAATCATAATTGGATGTTCAAAAGTCCCCTTGTGGCAGTTGCATACTTTGTGTCGCTTGCTATGGTCTGATGTGTACTGAAAATTTAAAGATCAGACTCAAAACACAGCCTGGCTCTCCCCTTAACAAAAAGTTGCTTTGCAGGCTTGCAGGGAATTGTATTAGTGCCATGGCTACTGCCTACGCCAGCGATGATTATTTGGTCTGTTTGCTCCCATTCAGAGTTAATACACGACAATAGTTTTACTCTGTGCTGCTTGACGTGAAACCTCTGGGGCTGGGCAATTCTGCTCAAAACAAATAAAACGTCCACACACACACACACACGGAACAGCGAGCCGAGCGGTGCGATTTTGCAATGGAGAAAAGCATCACTTACCAGGGCTGGGTTCTAGGGCTCGGCAAGCGCTGCCAGGAGGGATGAGAAGTGAAAAACTGAAAGGAAACGCAAAAGGCTGAAAAGTTGGAAGAGGGGATTTCGGGGGGGGGGGGGGTAGAGTCAGAGGGAAGCGCGAGCACAGAGCTCCTTGCTCTCCCTGGCCGCCACCAAAACAAAGATCCAGGAGCCAGGCTCTGCCAGATCTACACACACAGAGCAACGGAGGGCCAAACCTCAGCGGCTCACTCACTCCCGCTAGCGGAAAGGGTTAACTCTCCCGCGGGTCAGGCGAGCCCCTGCCAATGTTATTTTGTAAACAAATACGCCTGAAGGTAAAGGTTCAGGCGCCTTGCAAATAACGAAGGGGCGAATGATTTAAAGTGGAACTTAGCATGCAAAATAATAGGCAGTAATAAAAATATCGTTCCACTTGTCTGCATGTGGAAGCCACTTTCTCTCTCCGTCTGCCCTAAGATCGGGCGAATATTTTACACTTCCCGACTTGGCAAGTCTGTTTCTGAAAAATGTGACTGTTTGAGACCAGGCGGAGTTTGGGATTAACAGGAAATACCCAGTCTAAATCAACCAGAGATTTGAGTGAGGAGAGAGACAAATTTGCAATAGTCTTAACAAAGCACAAACATGTAGTAGACCCACGATTAAGAGGATCTCCACAGTTTTCTTCAGAGTTAAATGAACCCGAAGTGTTTTCATAGCAATTTAACAATCATGTGACTCAGGTGTGTGGGTGTTCATATGTGTATTTCAGTCTCCTCTTAAAAGTCATTACATCCCTTCATGCCACTAAAAATACCAGTGGTAGCTAGGTTTTGCTGCAAGAAGCCTGATTTGAAAATGATCTTCGAGCTAAATTCTGCTCAGTGAGAACTCCCCCGAAATCAACGCCATCGTATGGATGTAACCTGAGAACGGGCTTTGGCCCTTAATGTGCATTAAAATTAATGCAATAAATTATGTTCTTCCACCTTATTTAGCACCTTGTAGCCGTCTGGTTTGAAAGGTTGAGTCCCAGAATGTATCTTAGAATATATGGTGCGGGAAACAGAGGGAGACAGAGACAGACTCTTCAGACAGTGAATTGTCACTGGATAATTTCAACACAATCTTGCTCCACCCATAATAGCCATTTTGCTAACTTTGAGATTGGATGCCACTAGCTGGATTTGCCTCTTCGCACGTGAAGACTGAAGACAGAGAACAGTCATTTAATGTGTAAAGGCTCAGGTGTACCTGAAGGCTCTACTGTATATGTGTGGGTTGTTTCCCACAGAAATCATTTCTTACAGACACAGGGCAAAAGAAAAATCTCATTAGGAATATTAAACTAGCATATTTATGTTAACCTAGTATGTAACTTTGCTATCATACAAAAGGCTTAAAATCACTTTGTGTACATGAACAAGGAATTGTCATTAAAAAAAACCTGCAAATGGAATAAATAGTAACGCTATTTAGCTTACGTTTGTTCATGTAATATATAATGTGATGTCGATATATCAGCAATAAAATTTGATGGATCATACCGAGTAATGAGATTTTACTAACAGAAGAGATTCAGGAATCCAGTACAATAACCCTCCTCTCTTCCCACGAGACTATACATTTCTAGTAGATCCGCCAGTTACATTTTGCCACATAGTACCATGAAAAGCAACTTAGCTAGCACACATCTGATCTGAAAATTATTATTATTGAAGATCCGGTGATTTACTAAAGTAGCCGTTAAATCAAATATGTTGTATTAGTCCAGCATGCCTTAGGGGAAAGAGGAGAGAATATCCTCGTGAGCAGACAGACAGATGCATGGAGCACAGAGGTGGAGTCACTAAGAAAAAGAAATCAAATGCCATTAAATATGGAAGAAAGTGAATGGGATTTTCAGTTCGGTTTCTGAATAAAAAAATAATACCCAGTATGCTCGATGGAAAATAAAATAAAATAATATCCAAGCCTTTTCAGTTAGAGAAAGAAGGACTCTTACATAAATAATTATAAGTAACTAATCAAATTATTGTTCAGCTGCAGTTACTGCAGTGCTGCTGCAGCCAGACGGTGCTTATTAGAAACTCTGTTGCTGCACAAAATGATTGCGCTTGCTACATTGTCTGTTTATCCCTGTGTCTAATAGTCAAGGTTTATGATCCTACTATGCCTTATATTATGATCTTACTTAAACCATCTCTGACTGAAAACAAACACGTGCATATTCCTTATCAAACTATTTCGGGAGCAAAGCCAGCGGTTTCAGATGATTTAGGCTCTGTGTGGTTACCTTCTCTAGACAGTTAGGAGGTGGTGAGAGTCATAAATATTCAACAGCACGTGGAGCCAGAGTGCCCAAGCATGCCCGGCGAGAGCGCATGCGCAGGAGTCCACATCTAAAGCCAAGCACTGTGTATACTTAAAAAGAGAGCAGCCTGTTTCATGTGTGGCATTAGTAACTCTTTCAGAAGCACTGGCAGCCTGATGCAGCAGGCAAATACACATAGTATCCTAAATAGGACAGTTTATTGTTTTCTAGAGAACATCCTTAGTGAAGTAACATCCATTACCTATCTCCAAAGTCCCAGAGCCTTCCTCCTGAAAAAGCAAATATCGAAAAGGAAACACATGTTCTTGCAGTTAGGAAAAAAGTGTTTGTTTTTTCAATCTCTGCCTTCTGGGTTTTAAATAGGACTTGGAATTGGAGAAAGATCCAAAAGTTGGCTTCAAGTCTTAACATATGATAAATACGGAACTTCCAGGTTTTGCTAAAAATATTATATGAAAATCCCTACACACACACACACACACCGAAACGCATGTGTGTATATGTGTATTTCTGATTATGTGGTCTGTTTTGATAGCTATAAAGATAATTGTGTGTGTTTGCGTGTGTGCGTGTGTAATGTGATGTACGCAAACACACTCGCACATGCATATACGGAAAATTGTGTGTGACACACACACACACACACAAGATGAGAGGCGATATAGTCGTATATATCTAAAAGGTAGTTCATTTGATTTATTATTCTTAAAAATCCTGTCTCCAGTACCGGCGTCATCTGGAAACTTCATGCTATTTTATACTATCATTCTAAAGCCGAAATAAATGTTACGGAATGATGACAGCTTCCAGCTGCATGGTAAAAATAGCCCCCTTGGTTTCAAATGATCGTGTTTCTTGTTATCGAAGATGAACCAAACCTTCCTAATAGAGTTTAGCGGGGGGGGGGGGGAACAAAACGAAACAAAAACCGTTGGCTGTATTTTGTATATAGTACATACTACGGTTACAATACACTTGGGATAAAATAGAATACACACTGGTGTATCCTCTTCACTATTTCTAGTCCACAATTAGTAGTTCATTAAATAAATTCATTACACACACACACACACACACACACACAAATAATCTGGCTATAGAGAAAAAGAGCCTTACGTAAACATACATGTGCAGGTATCTTAATATAGACACAACTAAATATTAAAAAAAAATAAAAATAAAACTACTAATGGAAGTGCTAATTGTAGTGCGCGTATATGTATATATAACTGTGTATGTGTGTAAATATATATAGAGAGAGAATATATATTGTGTGTATATATATACACCCACAGTATAGAACTACTGTAGTTTTAGTCACATATACAATTTTGTGTATATATATATATGTGTGGACACAGACACAGACACAAAATATAGATAAATCTAGCTATATAAAATAGTGCATTCAATGGCTGCATGGAATCAGAACTGATCAATATTCAGTCACGTTTTCTAAATAAGACTTTTCTCTGCCTATTTAAAAATCTTTGTATATTTCAATATTGCTGAGTATACGTTTTGTATGCAATTACATCTGGAAAGTTTTCCGGGCATTTTGATACTTGTTTGATTCATGCATCAACATTTCACAACAATATTTTCGTGTTTTAACGAAAATGTAACAATGTCCTCTTTAAACACCTTGTTAAAATATTCGTGATTGGTTAATACAGCAGGATCGATAACTTATTCTAAAGATTAAGTATACTGCAAACAAAAGTGTTGTATCTAGGCGTATGTTTATATGTGTGTATATATATATGTTTCTCAAATTGTTTACTAAGTAGTGGCCACCAGTGAAATACACGTCGAGCCACTTACACCAGAAGACTCCAGATGCACTTGCATTACTATCAGCAATCTGTTATATAGAGATTTTAATTTTTGCAATGCTGCCTCTTGAAAATTTTATATTTAACCTGTATTGTAGTTTTTTTTGCTAGTTTAATAGAAATTGGACTGATCAGACTGGCGGCCTATATTGCTTCTCATTATTTGTATATTTGTACACAAAGAATACATACGTTCATTTTAAGAGGGTTTTTTTGAACTGGTAAGAAGTATTTTTTTTTTAATGAATAGGTAATTTTTAGAGGTAGAATCTTACAAAATTGTGACAATTTACCAATCTGATCAGAAAATCAACAAATAAAAGAAGTTCAATGGCATATCCTTTAGTAGTGTGACTACTAATTTGACTAACAGTTAAAGCCAAAAACGATAAGCAGACAAGGCCAATTCAAAGCTTATATCTTTATTTCGGATATGTATTTATTTACCTCTTCTTAACGCTGGCCTCGGCTTTTTAAAAATGCAAATGATCATTCACAAACGATTAAAGCGATTGGAAAGACGATTCTTTAAGAAAGATGTAAACTACTGATTATTGTTATGTATTTATATATGTGTGTGCATATAACACAAACACACACGCACATATGAAACACATATATACACACACATACATATGAAACATTTGAAGATATCCAACAACCCAACAATATGTACACACATATGACCCTGTTTTACATTCACCTTTGATCAATATTGCTGGGTTGTTGGATATCTTCAAATGTTTCATATTGACACTATAGAACTTTTCGATAACTTGCAGCGTGCTAAATGCCCTAACAGGGTAAAGCAGAGGTAATAGTTTGAGCTACAGCATACTGGCTAAATCAAAATACACAACTATACACGAAATAAGTCATTTTCAGCACAGTCTTCCGTTTCTGCTAAATAGAGTCTAACAATATATTTCGCTACTAACATTCATGTATTTCGAAACCTAATAGCCCATGAAGAAAAGTATGAAAAATACATCTCAAGAAGCAGACATTAAAGGTACGAACAAAATAATAGAGGACATTCAAGTTTGAAAGGCTATTGTATGCAACCTCTATCCTTAACATTATTCTTTTCACTCATTTGTTTTTAATAGATCGTGGCCAGCTGTTAATTTCTACTCTGAAGTTGTTTTACTTATTAGCTAAAGCAAGTTAAACATCCGATATAATAATCACTATCTTTGCAACATATCTCTGTACCATGTGATTTCAAAACGCTATTCCTTGTCTCGATAGCCAAGGAGAACGTTGCAATTATGAAGTAGATTTGAATTCAGCATTAGCAATTTTATGTTTAGGAATATTCTCTAATTCAAACCATATATGGTGTAGCGATCATTCATTATTTCACGTCACTGTGTTTAAAAAAGCATTACAAATATACAATAACAAAGTTAAATCTCGATATTTTACGATGTTGAAACAAATCCCAGTCAGAAAGCATAAAAGAATAATCGTTAACCATGTGTTCAGATATATGTAAGTAATAGGTCTGTATTAAGTGACCACTAGGGGCTAAATATGCAAGCTTAAACAAACTTGCAATATTCATCTTTTAGACTAAATATCCCTACCGAATTATGTTTTTTTCTTCAATTTATGCTGGTAGTGGTTTGTATTTCCCCATATATATCCAAACCCACCTATATTATTTTAAAACTCATTCCCCTTTACAAGGATGGAAAAAATAAACTTCAAACAGGATATAACATTTTAGACGCATTAAACAATTTTCCCCCAGTTATTTGGTCTTACTAAATACAGGTCTTCAAGTTGCTACAGTTTCTGTTTAGGTCCAAGTGGTCTTGAACTTCTTTAAATCTCGCATACCCCTGCAAGGTGGCGCTCTTTTCATTGAAAGCTGATATTAGACTTATAATAAGAATAACATTTTGGAGAAAGTAAAGTTAAACTATAACATTTCTCACAGTTCCTTTAGAGGTAATGAGTCTATGTAGAACTAGCCGAAGATTTCTTTCTCTCTTTTGACTGATTAAGAGTTATTTTTGAGATAAGTCACAAATAGCGATATAAAAATATTAAGGGGACATGAAAAGACTTTAACAATCTATCAGTAATATGCTATGGATAGTTTACGGATACAATAAAAGAAATGTGAATGCTTTAATATGAACACATACTTCCAGCTCTCCCCCCATCCCCCACTTCTAGCAGTTAATATGCCTATTGACTTACTATACACATAATATTTCTTTAAAGAAGCTGTTAAAGTGTCATCTTGGTCTACTGGAAGGTCAGTTTGTGCAATTCACTCTATGACATATCACAAGCACTCGCAGCTTTAGCCAAGCTCATGATTTGTGTTGTCTGTTGATATGTTGTCTGCTTAATGGGGCGATCATGCAAGCTACAACAAGGAACAAAGCCCAACAGTTCCAACAACCGTAGCTAAGTTAGTGGAAGCAGTACAGCTTGCAAATCTATCAAACTAAACTGCAAGAAAGACAATCTGATTTAGAGAAAAGGCGTTCTGCTACAGTCATTAAGCACAAGTAATTTAGATTTTTTATATTGTCTTCTCATTTACAAATTTACTGTATCAACGCCAGCCAATGGAACGAATTTCTTAAGTAAATGAGAAATAAATAAAAGAGATAGAAAGATAATCAAATTACATAAAATAATTCTTACCCCCTAGATTTATTTTTTAGAAAGCTATTAACACTGGCAAAATTATAGTAATAATAATAACAGAGCATAAGAAGTAATTGATTTAAATTAGCATCACGTTTTAAGGAATATCAGTAAAAACGCCTTTATGAACCTAGTGTTGTATTTGGAGGGGGGGGGGAGGCCCTTGGAAAGCCATGAATCTACACCATGAGAATTAGTTATGGTCACAAATGCTTGAAATTAAAATAGCAACTAAAATAATCCTCTTTTATATCTCCTAATATGTGTTATCCGAATTAATTTAATTTGGGGACATAGTACATCCAGATTCATTTGTAATGTTGTAGTATAGAAAGGAACTTCCTTGTACTATTCATCCACATTAATATGTATGTAGCATATGCAATCTATTTCTGTTATTTTTATGGTTGTTATTCTATGTCTGCAAAGGTCATTTAAATTATACTGCGGCCGAAAATTTGTTTCATAAATTTTGATATAAATACTAATTACACACTATACTAATGCCAGCAGGGATCCTTTCATTTATCACATTTATATCACCGTCGCTGCTTTACTGATGACATAATGGAAAGCAGTGAAAAAACCTGGTACTGTTTTATTCTAAGATATTAAAACTAGCTGAAGTGGCAGCAGGTTGACTGAGTGAATAAGAATTCCTACCACGATTCATGGGATTTAAGAATCTTTAATAAGGTACGAAATGTTACCAAACAGTTCTGTAAACTAAATTTTACATACCAATTCTTCTAGCCATAAATATTGAATATCTGTAACATGTATAACCGGACCTTTACATGCGGATAAATATGGAAATTAGGATTTATATACATTATGTTACTGTATTTGCCAAAAGCAACGGACAGATATAGTTTATATCTTTTTAATATCACTTTACATAAACAAATGTAACAGTTTGACACGTAGATCCAGGCTTTCACTATACGAATTTCTTGACAGGACATTGTAACAACATTTTACTGCACTACTTAGACTGGACTTTGGGACGAAATGTTTGCACTTTATACAAAAAAGCACATTAATACCAATAATATTCTGTTAGATCGACGTTTAGACTGTAATAATACAAAGTAATTCACATTTTGGTACACATTTACTAGAACATTCTTGCCATTCAGTACAAATAGTTGAATTTCTACCTCCTCCCTCTTCCCCCCACCTCCCCCACCCTCCATCTCACCCACCCTCGCCCCCCTTCCCTCACATATATGCAAAGACCACAGTTCCACATATCCCCTTATTCAACTTGCGATATGACTATTTACAAAATCAAACAGTACATTTTAAGCTAATAATTCTGTATTTACATTAAAAAAAAGCCGCTGCCCAAGGAGACATGCAATTTGAGACCTCTAATCAGTGGTTCCAGTCCAGCCCTACACATTTGGCATTTGGCCTGGTAACCTTGTCCTCTCATGCATTCTACTAACCCCTTTGCCTACCAAGCCTTTGAACAGAACAAAACAAAACAAAACAGAAAATGATTCTTCATTTTATTCGGTCCTGGGTCTACTGGCAGCTTTTGATTTATTTATGTATTTATTTTGCTTTCGAAGTGTTCATTAATTTTGGAGTCTTTTAAACAGGGTTTTTGTTTGTTTGTTGTTTGTTTGTTTTTGTTTTAAACGTACCATTCGTTAAAATTTGATGTAAGCGTGCTGTGGCTGGACGTGTGATGGACTGCTGAAGAAGAGGGGGATAAGGAGCTTGTGGTCTGGTTTTCTGTAGATGGAGACACGATTGTTGGAGGCGTTGAGGATTCATAGCCTGAGCTGGCGGCGGGAGAAGGCTGGGACCCCTGGGAGGATGACTCATGGACCTGCAAAATAAATACGTACATAAATAGATAACGAAAGGGGTTTTTTTTAAGTGTAGTTATTAGTTCAGTACTATCGAACTCTAGAACCCCTTCCCCCCTCCTCCCTCCACACAAGGAACCTCTAAGCCGAATTCACAAGTTAGCCTTTGAAACGCTACAGATCGTATTTTTAAGACAAAGTCTGAGGGAAAACATCGCATTGCTAATACTGCAGATGGGTGGTATCCCAGAAACACGCACGACTGGGGCGGTATGGCTCAACAGTCCGTTTGCGAATATCTTGCCAGGCACTAGCATGTAAGGCAAATGCGGCCTTAGTACACAAAAGGAAGCGTATCTGCTAGATTTTGGCTTTAAAGGAAACCAGGAGTTTCCCCTGCTTGCGTCCCTTCTATATGCCCATCACTGAGACTTTTACTGAAAGTCTGCACTAAAGCAGTGCATCCAGAAAAGCCCTAACCGGGCTACTCCCCTGTAAGACGCTTATAAGGTAAATAACTGAGCTCCTGTACAGTCAGCAGTGAAACACTATCTGCCCTTGAGCAAAACAAACAGTGGTTGTTTAAACCTTTCTGTAGTAAAAACATTACTGGTCAGGTTGCCCTTGTCTTTTCCAATTTCCTGTCCACAGATCACTTTAAAATATGCTTCTTTGCAACCACCCAGCCACACAGATAGTCAATACATTTCACTTTCTAAGTCTCCCATCCTGTGTCAGCAGAAGCGTTGTAAATCGGCAATAAAACGTCAGGGATAAAGGCGAGGTAAGATCACATAAAACAATGCAACATCAATTTACCTTCATGTGTTTTCTGAGGGAACTTGGGTGAGTGTAGGACTTATCGCACATTTTGCAGAGATAGGGTTTGTCAGACGTGTGCACATGCATATGCTTTTTGCGGTCGCTGCTATTTGCAAAGCGCCTGTCACAGCCCTCGAATTCACACTTAAATGGTTTTTCGCCTATTACAGAAAAAATGATCTGATTAGAGACCCTGTATTTTCTAGGATTAATCAGTATTTTTATGACTATTATTAAATTACCAGACCGAAGGATCGTGGTCAATTTAATTACTTGTAACTTTCCAACTTAAAAATGCTGAATCGCAGAGCCCTGTTTTCTTCCATTTTTTAAAAATCGTTCAATCGTTGTACAAGGCATATTTTTGAAGAGTTTTAATTTCACACTATTTACATTCTTTCTAAGAGAGTTTCATTTTCACTTCTCAGCTCCTGGCATATCTGGCCCGCTATAATGCTGGCAGCGATACATCAGTCGTTATAGCACTTATACGCAAGCCTTGGTGCCTAGTTTCTGCTTTTATGGCTCATTCTCGTGATATTTTGCCTACTCACCTCATACCCAGTCCCTATATTTTCGTACAATATTGGATATTATTACGACGGGTGCTTGTGATTCTTACATTGGATTAAAAGCGACCAACATCGTCTTGAATCATCTACTAAAATCACTCTTCATATTATTTGAAAAAAATGTACAACAGTAAAAGCAGGAAGAGACGCATATATATTTATTTATATATGTATTGGGGTTAGAGACGTTTTTACTGATCCCAACTGGTTTCTAATACTACAATACTAGATTAAACTTTAGGTTCAGATTACTTAAAATTACTCCATGTAATTAAATATTTACAAATACATGAATTACAAAGAGGAGACGAATTGGCTGACTGCATGTTTAGCACAATTTCTCATTGTAATACAGTCAAAACTGCCGACTACCAATTAATTAAAACCTATAAATTTCACAAGTCAGGTTGCTGCTATTTTTCTTTCACTATTGTATTTCTGCAGCAAATTATCTCTCTCTCTCTCTCTCTATTTTTCATAAAGGTTAGGGGGAAATAATTTTGTTAATGAGCTGATTTTGAAATTAACTTCTCATGCTGCCTCTTTTAAAAAGTAATCTCCTACATTTTACATACAATTTTTCAGAAAACAAGTCACCATATCCAATGTTTTCCCCCTCCCCCATCCATACCACCATTTATTTTGCTGGAAAAGCTTGACTCTTTTATCTGCAGAAAGAAATCTAGAGAGAAGGTTACTGTACTGTACCTGTGTGAGTTCTTTTGTGTATTTTGAGATTTTCTGATCTAGCAAACACTTTCCCACAGCCTGGGAAAGGGCAGGGGAAGGGTTTTTCACCGGTGTGGACTCTGATGTGATTTACAAGTTTATATTTGGCCTTGAAAGGTTTCCCCTCTCTTGGACACTCTTCCCAGAAACATATGTGATTGGACTGCTCGGGTCCTCCAACGTGCTCCACTGTGACATGAGTCACCAGCTCGTGCATTGTGCTGAAAGTTTTGTTGCAGGACTTTTTGGGGTTTGACAATTGCTCGGGCTCAATCCACTTACAGATGAGTTCCTGTTTGATGGGCTGCCTCATGTAGCGAAAGAAGGCCCCTGCCCCATGGTGGGCTGCCATGTTCATGTTCATATGGCCGTAGCCGTGGAGCTGAGTGGATGCATAGTGCTCAGACCGGGGGCTAGTGACCTGGCCGTACTGATCTGGCCTCCCGTACATGTCTCCGGAGAAACCCAGGCGCATCTGCCCGTTCACCACGTTGGGAGAAGCGTGGCTCGCGGCTTGCTCGTGAAGCCCCGGGAAGAGAATGTGTCCTGCCGCATCGGTGTGTCCGTGGGGTCCAGCGAAGCTGCCCGCAGCCGAAGCGAAGAGGCTGTGCTGGGCGCTGGCCGCCGCCGCCTCGCCGAAGCCCCGGTTGCGGAAGAGAAAGTCCCGGGTGGAGTTGAAGGCTGCGCTGGAGTAGGAGCTGACATGGGTCGGGTGGTGGTGGTGCCCCAGCGCCGCCGCCGCGTAGCCGGGTGCCTGCGAGGTGAACGCGGTCTGGCCGGCCGAGGCCAGCTCGTGCGTGCTGGGGTTAATTTTAAAGGCGCCCATGCCGTCGGCGAAGGGGTTGAGCCCCAGCCCCACTTCTCTGTCCGTTACATCGCCCGTGGAGTGGTGGCGAGACGACCCGAAGGTAGTGACTCCTATAGCGGGATACTGCGGTCCAGCATCCAGAAGCATCTTCCCACTCTCAACGCAGCAACCCGGGGGGAAAAAACACGGAGGAGCAGCAGCAGCAGCAGCAGCAGCAAAACCACCCTCTCTGGAAAGTCAGCGACAATCACCACCAAAGCAACCACATCAAAAACACCCCCGTCGGCATCAGCGCCCCGAAAGGAAACAAAAAGTGGGGAGATCTCGCAGTTGCAAATAAGCAAGAGAGCTAGAATAAGACAAACATGCACAAAAACCCCACTGTCTCTCTGATGAGACTTTTCGGGGAGGTTTGAAGTGGGGAGGGAGGCCAGGGGGTAAAAAATAAACTGGCTGCAAGTAACAGTAATGGAGAGAGACCAACACACACGGCAAAAAAAAAAACAAAAAACAAAAACAAAACAAAAAAATCAACTCCCTTCAGTTATTTTTTAGCTATAGGAATGTTGCAAAGTGGCCGAGAGATTTTTCTCTTCTCTTCGAGCTCCCCACACTCTTCCTTCTCCCTCTTTCTCTCTCTCTCTCTCTCCTTTTTTTTTCGCCCTTTTTTTTTCGCTTTGCAAAAAAAAAAGGCGCAAATCATGCACAATATTGTCTTTTGCGGTTTATCTTCCTGGGGAGAAACTTTCACCTCCTCAGCCGGGCGGTGAACGCGAGACTGATAGCGGCAATCATTCCTGCAGATAAATGAATTGAAAAGACGACACCGTCCCCCCCCTTGATGAATGGGAGAAGGGGAGGAGCGACGTCAAAGCGGACGTGGGAGATCATTGGTGCCTGGCGACTCCCCCCTTCACTTGCAACTCCCCCCTTCTTCTCCAACTAAGGGCGCGCAAAGCCTCTGCTCTCCCCTGATTGGTTCGCCCGGCTCATCAATCCCAGGTATTGTGAAGCGCTTTGACATCCCTTTTGACAAACAGGGTTTCCAGGAGTAGCAACTTTTTGTTTTTTTGTTTTGTTTTTTTTTATCAAGCCCAATATTTTTTGCACGCAAATATTTCAAACGTATATTTTTGTATGGGTGCTAAAATAATCTCAGCCTTGATTACTGTTCTTATTGTTATTGTTTTTCGCTCTCCTCCATACTAATACTAATGATGATCACAATGATTTCCTGATTTTTTTAACAACACTGCACAACTTTTTAGGGTTTGAAAAGGGAAGCCCTTTTGTGACTTGTTTCTTTTGAAGTTGTCTTTTCTCCTTGTTTGTAATTGAAGCTCTCCAGAGTTTGTGCTGATTGCATTCGATTTTATTTTTAAACAACAGGCGTGATTTCTCTGGGTAACAGCCCATCAGTTTTCTGAAATAACTCTTGTTTTCTGCACCCATCAGAACGCAGGTGGGTGAGAACTCTTAACTTTCTACTTTTTGTTGTTGTTTCCCCCCTTATTTCTTATTCTTTCCTCTCTTTTTTTTCCCGCGGGATCTCTTTCATTCAGGTAAAACTGTAAATTTCCCAAAGCTACATTGTTTCTTCTGTGCTGCATGAAGCTCCCGGGGACTTTTTTTTTTAATTTATTTAAAATCCTCGATAGATAGGAGCAATGTAAATTTTCTGACATTCAAACCTTTTCTAGTTCACAAATCAGTCACCCTTGTCACAGTTATTGAAATTCCTCAACTTGCCACACCAGGACGGTGGAAAAAGCAGGCGGTGTCTTTGTTGCTGACCAGGCTTTTGATCGCCAGAGAAAATTTACTTACCTTCAGATGAGTGAGCAGAAAAAGAAATAACACTCCCTTTGATTTAGTTAGGAAAATGCAGACATTTGGATTCAGTGCAAACATACAACACTTGGTTGTTTTCTAGATGCAACCCTCGATTAACCTGTCTTTCCCCAGCTCAAAGTCTATTGAAAAACTGCGAATAGTTCCTTTTTGTTCTTGCTACAAAGAGTCATTGACTATATATTAAAATGATTGTTGAAAGGTATAAGTATGGTACTTAAAAGCAGAAAATCTTTGTGACTCAATCAATTAAGCTAAGCAACATTTGTACATTATTTTAAACGATGCTCGGGCATAAAATATCAGATTTCATTTTACGGAGAACATATATATATTTTAAAATGGCAGATTATTTATTTACTCGGTCGCCTGCATATTCATTAGATCTAATTATTTCTAGTAACGAAAACACAAAAAGCTAGCTGAGAGTCGGAATCCTTCAATTTACCCTTTGTTCAGTACTTCATTTGGCTTTTTCGGAGCTAAATCTGAGCCCCTCAAACTCTTATTCCCGAACAAAGAAACTTCTAAATCTTCAGCTGCAAATATAAAGGCGTTAGGAAGCAATCACTACCGCAGGTACTGGTGAAACCGATAAACATAGATATCGCTTGCATATTTCTCATTGTCATTATCAGGGCTGAACATTTAAAGCAATACAAACTGGCAAGTGATTTTTATTGTTGTTTTTTCTTGTTGTTTTTTTAAACAAATTTGAAATGCAGTGCTAAATACATCGCTATACATTAGATGTATATGTAGTTTGCATGGATTCAGTCAATGAAGATGATTTTCAGTGCACTTTTATCAGGTAATTACTTTTGGATCTAGCACTTCTGAATAATTCCTTTTATTAGCTGGAGCTGCGTTTTTGCCCTAATTTTCTGAAATAAATGTGAAGAAATTATATTTACGATGACTTATAGCAACAGGTATAAACCAACTATATGTGTGTGTGTGTGTGTGTGCTTACATCTTTAGATGTATGTTATATTACCACGTATGTTTTCTGCTAAAAATACCAGCATACACTACAAGGTTCTCTGGTGTGCTTAGACCATAATGTGAAATCTACAAGGCAGTGACACTAGGAGAGTAATCAACTAGATTGTCCATTCTTTAGACTACCACCTCCAAATTGCAAAGAAAACCAAATAATCTCAAATCCGTATAAAATATAACGGGAAGGCTGACAAGGGGATATTTTTAGGAACCGTGTCTAAATATACAGAGTAAGAGTGAATGTTAAAAAAAAAAAGTTGTGGGTTGTAGAAGTTATCAAGTGGGATTTGCGGCGCGCTCTCTGCAGGAAACGAAAGCTGCTCCAGTTCAAAGCCACATGCACCAACGTGACATATAAGCCATTAAAATATCCTCCTGACGGCTCATTTCTGTTTCATCATACATTCCCTAACTGCTTCCAGAAAGCAAGAAAAGAAGAAATGAAGGATGACCGCCTCGCTGGAACCGCCAAAGAGGTGCTGTTTTGTTGTCTCTCTTTTCCACCCCCACCCCTTTTTGTCAGCCCAGAAATGATGTGCAGAAATGCGGGAATCTCTTCAACAGGTGGAGTGGGGTAAGTGAATTCGGGGGGGAGGCACGGGCGAGCAAGGAAAGTTCTTGGCACCCACTCACCCACAAGGGAACGGGCTAGACACCCACTCACCAACAGGGGCTTGGCAACCTCTCGCTCGTATGGGAAGTGGTTTGGCACCCACTCAGAAAAGGGACTGGCGCCCGTTCACCCACTGAGGAAGTGGCTTGGCATCTACTCACCCACGTGGGAAAAGGCTTGGCATACCTCGGCAAGGGGAAACAGCTTGGTACCTACTGGGACTGGGAAGGGGGCTTGATACCCACTTACCACTGGGCTAAGGGCAAGAGGCTCCTTCCCCCTCACAGGGCTGGATAGGGGACTTCTCTGCACAGTACAAAGGGGCTTCTTCTCCCCATAAGCTGGGATCCAGAGGCACCAGGGAAAGGGGCTTTTTCGCACCTACTTGGAGAGGAGGAAGGGGCTTCTCTGCCTCAGCTCGGACAGAAAGAAGGTGACTTTCCGACCCCACAGAAACCCCACTTCTGAGGAGGCAGCGAGGGGAAGGGTTCTGCGCACCCAACGGGACAGGAGAAAGTAGCTCCCCCCGCCTGCCGTCCCATCCCCCCCCCATGGGGATGGCGAAGG
Organism: Mauremys reevesii; assembly: GCF_016161935.1. NCBI lineage: Eukaryota > Metazoa > Chordata > Testudines > Geoemydidae > Mauremys > Mauremys reevesii. The sequence continues at coordinate 28,648,749 of NC_052631.1, forward strand.
GGTTTCTTCCCCCTCACTGGGACTGGAGGGAAAGGAGATTCTCTGAACCCACTGCTGAGGAGCAGGAGACCGAGCCGGGCAAGCCTAGGGGAGAGGGATAGATAGATCAGCCCCAGGGAGAAGGCTGCTTGCTAAGGACAGTGGCTGCCGGGCAGCCACAAACAGCAGAACACTCGCTGCTTGGAAGGGCTGGGACTGCACATTTCCAGGCGGATGCACTCGGGGGCTGCCCGATTGTAAGCCCTGGATGGAGGGCAAGGAGGGGGATTTGCTCCTTTCCCACAGAGCAGCTCAGCCTTGCTTGGGGCTGCAGTAAAAAGGAAAGTATTTGCAGGAGGAAGGTACGGCAAGAGGAAGTCAGATTCTCCTCCTGGGTTTGTCCGTTGAGCATTCATTGGTCTGGTGCTGCTTTTCTGTCGCAGTTTCTTTCCTTTCTGAGCAGTGAAAGGGTTAACTGTCTCCTGGAAAAGGTCTAGTGGACAAGCTACTAGACTTCCGAGCTTTGACAATAGAAACCCCTAATTGAGAGCCTTCCTTGGGAAGGGCTCTCATCCCGGTTCCTCACTGACTGACCTGTTTATTTTCCTTGCACTGCCAAAATGCAACCTTCTAGTAACATTTCTCTTCCAAATCAACTCAAATCAAAAGAAACGCATGCAGATTCCCTGTGCTACCCACACGCGTGCAAGGCGAATGGTCTGGTAACTGATTGATGAGAAACGTTTGGGGTTTCGTGAATTAAAGGAAACTGGCGAGTTTGCAGAGAGGTGGTTCCTGCAAACAGACTCCCCTCGCATTCAGCTGTAAAACAAGTCCCCCTTGAGGTCTGACAATGCCTCCAAACCGCGATAGACGTTGGGCGTTCATTTTCTTGCCTAGTGTTGGAAATGTAGTTAATCAGTTTGCGTAAGTGGTGAAGGCTAAAGCTCTTGAAGTCGCCGACTTTGGAAATACCCTAGAGTTTGACCTCTGACCTGCGACCGACAACATGTGCCAGACCCAGAGCATCCAGCACAATGCGTGGTTTCAGTGTCTAACCTGGGACAAATGTTTGCTGTTTCTTCTCTTTCCTCTCATTTTAATGATTAATCATATTTGATCGCCCGCCCCCCCCGCTTTAATTCCATCTTTTATTTTTAATTATCCACCCTGATTGTTCTATACACCCTTTGTTTTCCAGAATAGCTTGAATACCCATGAAATACGCTCACGGCCAAACCCCGGAGGAGAATCTCTCCTCCTTGGGAGATTCTATTTGAACAGTTTAGGCTTGTTGCTATCCTGAATCATGCATATTAACTTATTTAAAAAGAACAAGATCCATTGAAATCTTGAAGGCAAACATTAAATCTTCATCCCATTTCCTTGAACAGGTGGGGTAAGTAAAGGTTTCCACGGATGGTAAATGGGGATGAAAAGACAGGTCTTTGCATCTGATATTATTTGCGGTGTGTGTATTAAGACTGCAATAACTCATAAAAGGAAACTTAAATTTTGCCTGGTATTCCAGAGATGTGTTTGCTGTGGGCCGCTGAGCCTCGCACTAGTTTTGATAAAACTGCTGTTGTAGTAGCCCGCTGAATCAGAGCCATGTTTCAAACAATATTTGCTTACAGACTAACTAGTTTTAGTATGGAAGTGTTCCCTCAGCACCTTTGACCCGTATCAGAAGTCAAAGTTTTCTAGAGGTCAAATAACACACACAGACACACATGTCACTAGAGTTATAAGCACCAATTGCTATGCAGTAAATTAACAGCCTCACAGAAGAACGTAAATATTGTTAAAATTTTGTAAGCAGAAAAGGCATAGGGTGAGCACCTATTAGATTAGGCACGATTAACAGTTAGTCTTAACTTATGTCCTGTTGATGACTGTTAACTAGGAAGAATACATTTGAATCAATAGTTATAAAAAGGTTAGTGTTATTCATCATAAATAATGGCACAATCTTTCTCTCTTTACTCAGCCAGAGGGACTACTCACGTGAGAAAGGCGCGAAGGATTAGAAGCCAGTTTTTTTTTAACTAATATTTAGTTTCAAACAAAATGTCACATGGAGACCATTCAAATACTAAATACAACACTTCACTAGTTTGGTCAGGTTTCAACAAGTTAAACTCTTTTTTCCCTGGCTATTTGACTATTAAACTATTCCAACATTTCCAATTCTATGTCCTTAGCAGTAAAGAACAAGTCCACTCGGTAAAAGAGCAGCCTTTATTGATCTATTTTAATAATCATGTGTGAAAGTTGGGAAGTTTTGTTAAAGCTCCTGGATAGGTTTTATGGTTATCTTTATTCCCACACTAATTTTCATCCCTGTGGTAACAATACTGAAGAGGAAGTAAAATTATTTTGAAAAAGATTGTGAATATCCATTATAGCTTCATGAGCAACTTTAATTAATGAGATCCTGTTATTGGTATTAGCATTGCTTTTTTTATACTTCCATCCTGGTATACTAAAGGAAAGTTCATATGATCGAAGTGATTTCAGATTCCTACTTCGTTTATAACATCATAAAGTACCTTTAAATTCAAACGTGCATTTAAACGTTCAAAATCCTGATTCAAATATTGCACCGAAAATCAAGTAAGCATTCCCTATTATTCGTACTTCTCACTGCTAGATTAAATAGGTACAAAGTTGTCTAAAAGTTATGGCGTGAGCAGTGACAGTGGTTTGTTTTACACAGAGAGGAGTCGAAAATTATATACAGTGAAAAGTATCAACTTTGTAATATTAATCAATATTGATACAATTAAAAACGGAGACAACAACTTGGGCTGGAGTCTCGCAAACTGGACGACATTTTCAGAAGTGAAAAGTACAGAATATATCCAACTTGGTGGTAACTCGCCTTAAAAATGCACTGCCAGAAGGTGAATGCCAGATCAAAGCAGAGTTGAAAAGATGTCATTTCACAGATTTTTAGAAATCAACCATAGAAATCTCATTACCCCGTAAAACATGTGCGAGCATTTTGGGGAAGCCTCCATTTTTACCTCTGCAATATTTGAAGGGTCAAAGAAAGATTGAGTTCCATGAGTATGAGATGCCCTTTTCTTTTTAAAAATGTCTTTTTACATGATTCTCGAATCATATACCCAGATAACCATTTTATAACATAGACACATATATTTAGTCGTAACTTTTCTCCCCTCTTCCCGAACAGGAACAAAGTCAGGAAATGAGACACAAGACTTCTCTGGTAATGAGGAAAAGAAAACGACTTTACAGAAACATCCTGGAAAAGTCAAGTAAGTTAAAATATGTATTTTTTCAGTTCAAAGGAGACAATATTTTTTCAGCTTTGTGTTTAACATACTAGCATAAACACAAATCAGTGACACAACGCCCCACCAGCAGCTGCTTAATCCTGCTCAATGCCTATTCATTTGGAGGTTCTAGAATTAATATTTGACGACTCTCTCATTGAAACAACAACCCCTGACCCTATGTGATTGCACTGTCACATTATTCTATGACATATTCATCTTGAATTCATTTACGGACGATTTGATTGGAATGAGGTTTGACATGTATTGGATCCTATTAAAGCAGAAGACTTTGATCTTGTTGATGGGGTTTACATGATATGTATCATCTTTACCAGGGATAGCAGGCTTTCACAATGTGGTGGCTACCAAGCTTTAAAGAGTTAGTGACTGACATCTTATCTGACAGGAATACCTTAATCTTGAGGTATTGAATTATATATTCTATTTAAACTAAGCATATGATTTGGTTTATCTTGGGTACCTCTAGTTTCTAAAATGTGGGGAACACACACACACATACAACCAAAGTGACTTAACTTACCCCTATGGCTTCTGGATTTTCCATACACTCTAGAACATCCTGAAGCAAATTGATCTGACTAAAAGAAAAGAAAAATGAACTAGTAACAAAAGAGGAATATATTCGAATTTCATGAAATGTTCTCTTTCCCCTTTGAAAATTTCCCTTAGCAATTTCTCTCTAAACAATACCTCTTGATACGCATTTTGACAGTGTATCCAAATATTATTTTGCTGCAGTTATGTGTATCCCTTGCATCAGCTCTTAGTTTTAATGATTATTATTTCATCTCCGTCTTAAAACTCAGCATACTTATGACATTTGTAGCCCCAAATCCGATCTTAATAATCAAGGAATAGGTTAACATAACTCTTCGGTAAATTCTGCTAGTTGTTCTTGACCTTTCCATTTCCACAGTAAATATTGCAATTAGGATTTTCAAATAGGGATTAATCCTTATTTTCACAGATAAAGCCCGAGGTTTAAAATCGCAAATTACAAAATGAATGAGGTTAAATCGAAGTTTTAGCTAATAGTACCCATTTCAGAAAGGTTGCCATTTAACAGACAGTAAGATATATTCCATAGAACTAACTGAAAAGTTTCAGGTACCTCAACAGTGGATTGTCTAGAGAAATTTTGGTGACCTAACAGAAAACTACAGGACAGAATCTGTTCGGATACGGCCGTACAAACGCCATTGAAGAGGACAGTAGAAAGCCAACGCGGTTGGCACTAGTGTATGTGAGAGCAGAATTTGGCCCCAAGGTAGAGAGTATATTACAAATGTGCACTCTTTTTATGTGGTAAAGCTGACATGCACGTCAAGAAGAGTGTTTGGCATTTATCATGAATAACGCTAGATTTACTAGAAAATATGAGTACATATTTATACTGAAATAAAACTAAAATAGAGTGGAGCTGTGAATCTGTTACTATTAAGATCTGACCATAAATAATGTATATTCTTGCATCGATTCCTGTTTTTAGTCAAACTAGTGTACAATACATTTTAGCTCCTATATAGCTACAGCAGTTAGATTGTAGCAATTTAGTGTGTAGGAGAGGATGAGGGTTTTTTTGTTTGTTTGTTTGTTTTTTTATTCTCTTGATTGCACGAAACATGGAAGCTAAACTAAACCCTGAGAGAGAAATTCAGTAAACTAAAATTTTGGGGATAATTAGGCTTTCAAATCGTCACCCTATCTGATTTTGCTAAAGGTGACGAGGGACAGGCACAGATGGGAGAAACATACACAATACTACACACATTCACTTTTTATGTGTGTGAAATTATTATTATATTTGTACAACTATAGAAGAAAAAAATAATGCTTTGTTCAACTTTTCCAGCTGATTCCCAATATACTATACTCGATATGTAGTATAGATGTCTTTCTCCCAAACTGGGCTCCAGTTTATTTATTCAGGCTCTTATTTGTGTTAATCATGCATCACTCCTACTGTCTACTCTGTGGTAGGGGAAGCTTTTGGCATATGTGCTGGAACTATGGGTGCTGGGGGTGCTGCCGCAACCCGCCCTGGTTTGAAGTGGTTTCCATTATATACAAGGTTTACCCATTCGTTCAATGGCTTTCAGCACCCACCCCCCCCTACAAAAATTGTTCCAGCACCCCTAGCTTTTGGTTTCTCCTGACCTGCTGGCCTGGTTTCACAGTTTATTCATTTAATTACTGCAATGCAATCAAATGTTGATTCTCTGATTTTATTAGGGAAAGAATCTGTGAACACCTTATTTCAGCATGTACCCTTTACATAGCATTCTAACACAAACAGGAAGTATTCACCAGGGGCTAATACACAGTAACCGCTTAGATGTATAGGAAATAGATGGGGAAACTGATTAATCAGTCTACAAGTGCTGATTTCTGGTGCCTGCCATTTCTAAAACTCCAAATGTTATCTCTTGGACACCCTTTGTGGCATTGGCCCTCGGGTGATGGGACAAGAAGAACAATGGAGTTCTTCACATGCCAGTTCCCTGTAACAACAACAACCCTCCAATAACACTGCCTGATGTTTGGGTTCCCCACGTCGTCTTGTGATATCTCCGTTTCAGGATATAAAACAGTATTGTGCAATTATTGTTATCCTTGCAGACTCCTTGTAAAGGGTTTAGAGTTACGAAGTCCACGATGAGCTCCAGTATTTGTTGAGAAGAGGAATTCCCCTGCAATTGCCATGTTGGTTTCAAAATCTAAATTGGTAGAGTAGCCCTGCAAACCTAATGTGGCAAGGGACTATAGGAGGCTTCATATATTTAAGGCACAGTCCGTACAGTATGGATTATCTGGTAAAACATGGCTCATATTGCAGACGGGATTAACGATACCTAAGTAATCAGTTGAGTGAGTGGTGGTCAGACGAGGTCAAGCTGCCAAAGGCCTGCATTAACAAGCACTCGCGTTTTCAAAACATTCTGCAAGAGATGTGTAACTTTGCCGATTTTGGCCAGGTCCTCCTCCTCTTTTCTAATCTCTCCGCCTTCCCTTAGTCATGTGCGCGCCTCCCCTCGCCCTCCCCCCACCCTTCTTCTCCACACACACTAGTAGAACTCCCAAGGTACACAACAAATTATAGGAATGAAAATACTAACTTCACCTAATATAATGAGAGAGACACCGAGTGGCACTTTTTTTTCATTCGATTCATGAAGAAGGAAAAAAAAAAAGACTTCAGGATTTAAGTGAGGGCCGAACAGAGCCAATAGTGTTTGACAGGAAACCATCACAATATTTTAAAATAGCCTAAGCAAACTGGTGATAACATTTTTAATTGATAAACTGTTCCAGATGTTTTCTCCCTTGACTGAGAAGTGTCAGAATTGATGGATAACAAGTATGTAGAGATGAAGTGTTTTAAAGAGGTATGAGGAAACAGCTATATTTGGAAGTCACACTCTCAGTATATTTGTAAGTAGCAGATTAATAATTCCTAACGTTTATCTCTTCTGTGCAAAGTGCACTCCTATTGAGATGGGCAGGAATAGGAATGTCAAATGCATTACTTAGTGCAAATAGATTTGAAAGTTAAGATGTTGTGGCGCTAACTGCTGGTGTGTGGTTTAAAATGCCTGAGTAAACATGTTATGTAAGGATGGATAACTAATTGTATCATGTGTCATTTTTCATCATCTCAAGTCAAAAATATGTACACAATAATGTAAATACAACGATCTAGCTAAATATTAGTTTTGTGTTACAGAAAAAAGAGTCAAATCCAGGCTCATTCCAAAAATATATAACAGTAGCCAACGCTCGCTATGCAAAGCAGTAATAAAAATGTCCCATATATAATTACGTACGTCCTACACTTTAAACTTATGATTACAAGTCATTGGCGAGTTGCCTGTGTTATGAGAATAGCGCGGTTTAGGTATTAACATGTCAACCGTTATCTTGGTTTACTACTTAACATAAAGATGATCGTTTACAGACGTAGTTAGCAATTGTTAAACTTTATGGAAATGCAAAATTATGCGTTTTAACTTGGAAATTGCATTGGGGGTTTCTAACTCCAGATGTAGAGTGAATGTTATAAAGTGTCCATAGACAAGTTAATAGGAAGTCAATAAATAAAAATTGTAACAATGTAAATATATATATTCATTTGTTGTTTTATTTTTAAAAAGTCTGTTATTGAGCGAATACTATTTATGACTATTGAATTTTGTGATGACCTTATAGGAAGATATTTATTGTTATGTTTTTCTTTCCCAAAACTGACGCACTGTTTCCACTGTCTTTCTCCGGGAATTTTTTTTAACTCACAATTCTCCTCTTTAAAAAATTAAGTAGAGGCTTTCTCCTGTGCTGAAGCTCTAAACTTTAATAAATCTATAAGGCCTCAGTGCATAAAGCCAGACTATACTTTTATCGTTAACAATGTAAATCCTACAGTCAATGTATTTTCTTTCTTCTAAGGAGTATAAAAATAGGAGAGAGTACTTTATATGTATTTAAGGACTTTTCTTAGAATCGAAAGATGGGGGTTAGATTGCACAATTCTGTAAGTGGAAAGAGAGAGAGAGAGAAAGAGAGAGGGAGATTGTTCCCTTTTCTGCGTTAAATACTAAGTTTCATTCTTAATGTAATGATTTATCATATTACTCCAGCAGCCATTAACTGTTGACATTTAAATATGTGGCGTGGGATTCCTCCAAGAATCCTTTCTAAGATTTGGTATAAAGATATAATACTCCCAGAACTAGCCAAATTGTGTAATCTTAGGAAGTAAGGCTCTAGTGTCGCTTAACTACTATTTCTCAAGTAGAAAGACCAGTTATCTGTGCTGTCAACAAGTGTCAGAAATCTAAAGAGTTGCCCAGCTCTGCTTCCCATGATGTGTTCTGTATGCAGAGCTCGTCCCCTCGCATTGTCCTCCTTTCAGTTTGAGAAAAGGCCCTTGAAATGCTCGTACATGGGAAAGATTTGTGTGTGCTATAAATAAACAGGAGTCAAAATGATGGGGGGAAAATCCTAACGAAGCATCAGAGCTGAATCTGAGCATTAAGTTTCATCAATAAAAACTTGCTCCCACAAAGGATGCTACTCAAGGGAGGCTGAAGCAGCCCCATGCTTCCCTTTTTCCTTCGGGAATGACCTTCAGGCAGGAGGTGGATACTTCAGTAGGTTTTCACAAACCGAGACAAAAGTGCAACCGCGCTCTTTATTCAAAACTTGAGATAGTGACCTGGCGTGGGGGAGGGAGGGTAGATGGTGCAGGCTCAGGACCTGTCTCCCCCCGCCCCGTTTCCCCGGGCGTTTTGTGTGGCTGGATCACGGAAGTTAGGGGAAGCCCCAGCCCATCTTTGTTACGAGCTGCACTTTAAGTCACCCTTCGACTTAACAAAGCAACGGGCGCGCGAGCGGCCAATCAGGCAACTTGTTCCGAAGGCAGCCGCGCTTCGCCGCTACGTGCCGGCTGGTGGCTCTGGAGGGGCTCGGGGGAGAGAGCGGGCGCAGCGGGGAGGCGGCTTGGCGGCGGGGGGAGGCTAGGTCCGGGCGGCGGAGCCAGCCAAGGAAGCAGGCGGGTTTCGAAGTGCAGAGGCTTCCGGCTGCCGATCGGCCTCCCCGGGGCGAAGGGCAGAGCGCGGGGAGGAAGAACCAGCGAGCGGGCACCCCGAGCACGATCGGCAGCGCCGCTGGAGCTGCTTTCCCTTGGACTGGCTCCTCCTCCGGCTACCGCCGCTCATTGCCGCTTAGCGCCAGCGAGGAGCCCGGGCTGGGCCAGGAGCCGGCGATTGCCGCGCCGGCCGGCCCTGCCCGGCGCTCTCAGTGAAACGCAGCGAGACACCAAAATGCGGGGAGCCGGCGCCGGGCATTGCTCGCTAGCGAGGCACCGGGGGGGGGGCTTTTCGCGGAGAGGGGGGCGCCCCCCGGTTAGCGCCTGCGTAGCCCCGACCACCTCCTACCCCCTCCGCGCACACGCACCCCGATCAAGCTTTTCAGTCGGCAGCCGGGCCTGTCATCGCTGACGTCAGCGAGCAGGCTGTGGCCAATGAGAGCGCGCGGTGATTGTTTCGCTCTCTGGGCTGGCGCCGTGTCCACGAATTTCTATTCAGCAGCCTCCCAGCGTCCTGCTGCTGCCTCTCAAGCGTATAGGATTCCACGTAGGCATTAAAAGCGGGGGGAGGGAACAGGAAAACAAAACAAAACAAAAAAAAAAACAAAAACCAAACCAGCCCCAGCCCCAGCCCCTCTCCTCCGCCCCCCCCCAAATAAAAACTTTGGGGGAAAAAAAAAGTTTCGCCTCTCTCTGTCTCTGTCTCTCTCCTCCCCGCTGTCAGGTGACTTTTTAGAATTAGAAGCTAATGAGCGTGGATGCTTTGGGGAGCCCAGTGATGGACCCTGCTGCACTCTCCAAACGGAACACGGCGCTGAGATTAGTAGACTTGGCAGGGGCTCATCACCACCATCATCATCTCCACCCCCCTCAGAGCATGACAGGCTTCCAGGGCTTCGCCGGGCATCCCCACGCAGTGGCTCCCACGCACCCTGGGGAGTACGCCGCGGAATCCCGCCTAGGGCCGAATCCATTCCGGCCTGAACACATGGGGCACCACCACCACCACCATCATCATCATCATCATCCTCATCACCCTGCGGCCCTTAAACTCAGCCCTGCCCCTCATCCTCATCCTCACCACCAGTACCAGCACCACCACCACCACCACCATCATCATATGGCAGGCCAAGCTGAGGTGGTCTCTAGTCAAACAGGAACGTTTGGCCCGGCGCACTCACCAGCAGTCCCTTACCCAGTGTCTCGCACAGCCCAGGCTATTTCAGCAGGTAGGGACTTCTTAATACGCAGAGATCTGACAGCTCCAGTCATGCCAGGGCTAACTGAGCAACACACTGCTACAAGTTCTCACCACGGAATGTTTGTCTCAACAACAGGTAGCTACCCCGGACACCATGGTCACCACCACTCAGAAGCTGGGAATCATTCTCTGTTCTCTGGACTCCATGAGCAGCCTCCCCATGCAACTCCAGGTGGCCATCTAAACGGACAGATAAGACTGGGGTTACCTGGAGAAATGTACGCCAGGTCTGAACATTTCACTCAAGTACCAGCCTCCAGGACCGATCCTTTTGCTGCTTCCTCGCTTCATAACTACGGTGGCATGAATCTGAACGTGAATCTGGCTCCACACCACGGCCCTGGTGCTTTCTTTCGTTACATGAGGCAGCCCATCAAACAGGAACTCATCTGTAAATGGATTGAGTTGGACCAGACTCCCAAAAAATTATGCTCGAAAACTTTCACCACAATGCACGAGCTGGTGACTCATGTCACAGTGGAGCATGTTGGAGGACCCGAGCAGTCCAATCACATATGTTTCTGGGAAGAGTGTCCAAGAGAGGGGAAACCTTTCAAAGCCAAATATAAACTTGTAAATCACATCAGAGTCCACACAGGTGAAAAACCCTTCCCCTGCCCTTTCCCAGGCTGTGGGAAAGTGTTTGCTAGATCAGAAAATCTCAAAATACACAAAAGAACTCACACAGGTCAGTATTGAAAGCTATCCTTAATTTCTTTATTTTGTTCAGCGTCCTCTTTAAGTAGTGTTTCGTTATGGAGAATGAATGCACACCAAATAATTATTTTAATTACATTCTTAGATTTGTTTGCTATTTTCTCCATTTGCAAAAATGAATACATCTCAGAATTTATGTATAGAAATTCTAAAGCTTATATAGACTGATATAATGTTTGTTCATCTATATCTTTATAAATACTGAGAGATATGAATACTACACGTCTATTCACACAGGCTGGGAATTTTTTCTTTCTGGCAGTTTAAAGTACTCGGGGAAAATGAAATCATTGTGCAAGCTCACAAATTAAAAGTGAACAATAGAAATTACAGCTTGTCTGGTCAGTTTTGACTGATGTCGCTGAGATGCTGCTGCCTCTAACATTGTGAGAATAACACAGCTGCAACCTTTTCGTTCAACAGTTTTGTTTTGGTCAGATGGAGTTTTTAATGTTTGAGCTGAATAACAGTGACATTTTTAATGAACATGACCATCTAAGGTCTCTGTGCATTTGCAAATGTGGGGAGCTGAAAGTTTTTATTCTAGGGAGGAAAAATAGTATTGTTTCGGCCTGTGCATTTTGAAATTTCATTCGCAGAACCGTTAAGTGAAATTAGGACATGTATCAGAAACATCTGTTAGTCCTAGATCACAGAAAGGAAAGTAACTCGTGGAAGATTTTGCAAAGCGATGTTTGAACTCTTCTGGCCAGAAAGGCATCTATAATTAATGAAATTGCACGTAGAAAGTTTTCACACTTACAGAAGCAGCCTGTGAAGTTGTATTAATTAGTTTAGCAGCCGGTGTTTGTAGTCTCTGGCGCTGGCTTTTTTCTGAAGAAGAAGATAAGAAATAAGCCCTTTCGGAAAATTAAATCTGTTCCAGTATAGGGTTTTCCACCTTCCACCCCCTCCTGTACAGCCTTATGCACTAGGGAAACTACATAATCCTATTGTAAGATCTGTTTACAGCCAAACGATTTTTTTCGCCCTCAAGTTCATAAAACTCCCCCTCCCCCACGGTCGGTGTTTGCCTTGACCCTGGTGCAGTTGCATTTTTGTGCTACAGCTCAACAAGGTACAATATGCGTGAGAAATATTCGAATTTTGTATCAATGTATTCTAAATATAGCGCAGTAATTTTACAGTAGCCATCGCTATTAACATAGTATTTTTCCCAAGCTCGTTTTAAATATATATTCCAATGTTTTATTAGTCTAATAGTCTTTCGATAATTTATTTTTTTTTAGTAAAAAAGACCCCACATAATATAAATGATACACTAAGCCATCTTCTTGTTAGTTCAGAACAGGTAGAACCATTAAACAGGATAGCTCATCCCTTAATGACAGTGTTTTTCTTAAGTAAACAAACTTTTACTGCTCTTTAACGGCCTCACTGTTTGAAGTCTGTGAAGCAGAAAATGGTTGAATTCTTAGGGAAATTGACCTACATCAGAGAAGCAGGTTCAGGGTATAACAGGAATCGTAGGTTTGGATTTATTAAATATAATTTCGTACGTACATACTTTTCACTTTAACTTTCCCAGTGACTAATTGCTGCATTCTGAAAAATCCTGCAGGGCCTTTTCGGTTCTGTCGTTTCTATTAAACACCCAGAAGTTGTCAAAAACAAAATGTTTCTGAAACCGTAATAGAACTTTGTACAAATTATTCATGAAGACAGTTCTGAATTCAACAGGAAAATAATTGCCTTCTCAAATATTAATGACTGCATTTCCCTGAGTCTGTGAAACGGGTGGATTTCTTGCGATTTGGGGATTTTCACGATTACATTATATTTATTATCTGATTTATAACAACAGGGAACAGGTAGAAATGGAAAGAATTCATTTGCCTGTCCAGGAACAATAGTGAAAAGTGTGAGGTTGGAAACTATTCCCAGCGACACACATGTATTTTAACGTTTAATTGATAGAGGTGCTATTCACAATTTTATGCTACTCCCTTCCCCCGTGAGGATTTTGTAAATACCTTAATCCAGTCTCAGAGTTGGGGGATTATATCAAAATCTCCAAGACGCTGAATGTCACTGAACAGTTTTGCACAGCTACAAGTGTGGTTTTAAAATGGCGGTTTAGACTCTTGGCTTCTCGATAGCCTTTATAACTTTTTACATGTAGCCTTCCAAATGCAGGGCGTTTTAAATGGTCTTTTCCTGAAGTATAAATATTTACACATAGAAAAACCTTCCCTTTAGAAGGGACCACTTAAAAATATTCGCATTGCTGCTAGTTACTGAGGCATTCAAAGAATGCAAACCAAACTGATGAGAAAACGTTGCCCTTTTCAATCTCTGAGTTATCTGATTGTACGAAAATACTTTTTAATTACTATATCAGAGAGGTTAAGCGAAGTTAAACATTTTTCAACACTTGAGAAATGAAGAAGCAGCCCAATTTTACCTGAATGTAACTCACTTTGCACAATCATGATGTTTATGAGGATGGCTTTCCCTGGGGTCTCCTAACTTACTGCTTGCTTGTACTACACTAATATCCTTGATTTGTTGTCGCAGCTCAAGATGCTGAAGGTCAAACTATTTCCTTACGTGAAACTGTAGTTCGAATATACACACATATGTAGCGCGAGAAAATATTTTGTTGCAGGACCTGAGTTGCATCATTTCGTCAGTGATCTTGTTTTTTGGAACTTGTTTATTATTATGCCAGATATTTGCTAGTTTGCTATTCAAATATTAGTGCTAGCGTATGTGAGAGATCGTGCTCGATTATTGGCTTTAAAGACACTGAAAGAGACTTACTTTAAATATGGAGCTTTTCTCCGCCCACTCTTATAAAGTGCAATTGTATTAAATATTTACAATACTGATATTTAATGTATTAAAAGACGATTTGTGTCAAAAAGGAAATATAATCAAGGTTGCGTCATTCATAAATTAGTAATTACAACATGCAAAAATATTGATACATGCTAAGTCCTCTTGACCAAGTACGCCATGATGGTGTGCACAGTGGCTTTGTCTGAGCATCCAATCCAAATAAGTTCAGAGTTATAATTTGGGGCTTCTTTTGCAAGATAATATAATTTTCTGTTATTAAAAAAAATATTCCCATACCTCGGGTAATAGAAAGTTCGTGCTCCTTTTGCGTACATGTTTTGCAGTTGTGTATTATCAGGTAAAATAGTTTATGGAGAAGTAATATAATTTAATGCTGAAACTGTCTTTGACGCGTTTCCTTGAAAGCACGCCTCATATATCATACACTTTACTTAGTATAGAAAACCCTAGATTAACCTCTCGCAGTACTCAACCAACACGATTGTATTTCTAAACACGTATATGATGTTTCTGATATTGCCATCAAATTTAATCCTGATTTAAATTTCCTCCATTACTGCATATGTTTGTACGGTGAAAGAGTTTTACCCTAACAACAGCAACTGACACTGGCCTAGTCACTTTCGCATTTAAGCTATGTCATATTGGCTCTCACAGTCTCACTTTTAAGATGGCTCTGTTCTTTAAACCTGGCAAGATAACATGCAGTAAAAAAAATCTATATTCATACACGCTAGCTATGATCGTAGTCAATGTAAAAATATACTGTATCAGCTGGGATTTAGCAAGGCCATGAGCAAAATTTCCACGTGCACCTCTGGGAGTGTGAGAAATGAACTTAATGTAATTTCTGGCCACTCCTGTCCACAACACTGAATTGTGGCAGACAGAGCACACATTGTTTACATGTAGCCTGCAACTGCACTTGGGTTCTACCTTACCCGACTTCTTTGTGGCTTGCACAAATCCCACTTTAACAAACAATTTAGACTAAGAGAGAAAGGACAACTATGAATTGGTGTTTCGGTGAAAATGGTGTGTGTGTGTGTGTGTGTGTGTGTGTGTGTGTGTGTGTGTGTGTGTGTGTGTGTGTGTGTGAGAGAGAGAGAGAGAGAGAGAGAGAGAGAGAGAGAGAGAGTGAAAGAATGGAAACTTGAAAAAATAATGTAAGATTCAGGTTTAAAAATATTTGCACCTATGCTAAATTGTATTCTCATATATTGCTCAGATCGCTTTTTAAAGCACACCTCTTTATTTGTCTGTACAATGAAATGGGAGATTAGTGTAGAGGGGCTATTTGGAAGGTTTAAATCACAGGGGCATGCTGAGGGATTTCATGTTTTAAAACCCTAAGGAACCCCCTTTCTCCTCCCCCAACACTACCACCCATTTTACTAATGTATGTACTCGTTAATTGCATTCTTTCAGGAGAAAAACCATTCAAATGTGAATTCGAAGGCTGTGACAGACGATTTGCCAACAGCAGTGACAGGAAGAAGCACTCTCACGTGCACACCAGCGACAAACCCTACAACTGCAAAGTGAGAGGCTGCGACAAGTCCTACACCCACCCCAGTTCCTTGAGGAAACACATGAAAGTGCACTGCAAATCCCCTCCTCCGAGTTCAGGCTACGAGTCCTCCACACCTTCCCTGGTGTCTCCCTCCTCGGACTCCGGCCGGGACCCTCCTGCTTCCTGTTCTCACGCAGAGCCAGTAGCATCGTCGCAAACTGCAGCTAACCTGAGCGAATGGTACGTGTGTCAGAGCTCGGGGGCCAGTGGCATCCCAACTCCTCCCAGTAACTCTCCGTCACCTAACCCGGGAGAGGCTTCTTACACGAACTGTGAGCCCAGGCCCAATTATTAGAAATAAATCAATAAACAGATAGCTCACACGGTCTGCAGTCTGGATCTCATCGAATGGTCTCCTCTTGTTACTCTGCTACCTTTGCGATGCAGAACCACTGTACCAAGACTGCCACAGTAGAGGGAACAATCTTATGCGAGGGGATCATAGATAATGTGAGCACCACACACGGGGAATAAAAAAAGATAGAGGTGCTGCCCTGGCATATGGCCTCTGAAGAGAAGATACATTGTAAAATAAATTAAACAGGTCTCTGTTACAAACTGCATTTATGGTACCCAGCACACGTGAAGGCAACTTCAGTTCGTCCTCATTGCTTTTTGCATCCTTATACACACTCCTCTGGTCGCCTGGTTCTAATATGTTTACAAACTCATCGATTTTAAACATCTTGTGTATTAACGAACCAAAGTGTTTTAATTCGGATTTCTAGCTGTACAGGTTTTATTGTCGATGGTATCTTGTGATAGAGGTTTACTGACAGTTTTGTTAGCCCACTATTCTCTCTCTCTCTGTTTATCTCTCTCCTTTCTCTCTCTCTGTATATATACACACGCGCGCGCGCGCGCGCACACACACAATTATTTGTTACCGAATTGTATGAAATCGATCAATTAAATTCTTTGATTAAGTAACCAATTCAGCGGCCGTTTCTGTAAAGAATCCCAATCCTTTTTCCTGGTGCAGTATATTCCCCCTCCCAGTTGTCACTAATTATAATAATAATAAAATGGCCCAAGGGTGGCTTAATGATTAATTGTCCATTTTAGTTTACACTAGTAATGACTTTTAATACATAAACATATTTCCCGCTCTCCCCACCCCTTGAAAGTGTCATTCCTGTTGAATTGTGGGGTTTTGTGATTTCTTGGGAGGACGAAAATCCATGTTCTTGCGCGGCGGGGGTGGGGTGAACTGTTATGGATGACGTCATTGTGCTGAATCCATAGGAGCTGGGACTATCCGAAAGGACTTGTGAGTTGTCAATTTCTCTGAATGAATCATGTAAAATCAGTGCTGGTCTTGTCTACAGCGCACAACATTTGTCTTGTAATAATAATAATAAATTTTGTAAAAACAAACTAAAATGGTTTTAGAATGTTCATCGTATCTAAGATCCTAAAACTATAATCTCCCCGAACCTACATGATTCACTCCTAGGGATAAAAACAACACCGGTTTTTTGGGTTGGCTTGGTTCTTTTTTTTTTCTTTTCTTTTTTTTTGTTTTTTTTTTGGTACTGAGTAACTTGAAACTGCCTACAGGTAAAATTTTAATTCATTCATTCATTCTGTTTAAAAATACCACGTAGCGAGGGGCAAGTAAACAATACGATTTCCCGAAAGTGGTTTCTATGGCGTGCTAAATGCAGACAGAGTGGCGGATCTAGTCATCCTTTTTCAAATTGTACGCAAAATCCACTACGAGCTGTTCAGTCAGGTAACGGGTTAGTGTTACGTGTCCCCACGGGGAAAAAAAAAGGACAATTGTGAAAGAGATCAATAACCTAATCATCATCCTTCTGGTGCATCTTTATTTTCTTCCAAAGCCACTAACTTCTACGTATTTGAACCTACACAACTTTGTTCGGATGCTGCTTGTTAATTTAACAAGCATTCCAAACAATGGAAACACGATACATAAACGTGTTTACAGATATACCTAATGAATTAGCTAGGCAAATTTTAAAATAAACTATTGTAGTTATCACCAATATAAACTATAAGAGGATTGTTCCCAACTGACTATTCAAACCATGAAACGTATACCGTGGAAATTAAAAGGTATGGAAGCCATCTGCGAAAGGAGAGGGTGTTTCCATCTTGTCTTGAGATCTGTTTATTTCTTTATTTCTTTATTTACATACGTGTTTGGATGTGAAGGCTAATCACCTTTAATTTTTCATTTGCTTGTTACAGATGTCTACCCCGTTGCTCTCAAGGTAATCTAGACAGACGCAGCTGAAAGCCTGAATCTTATGCCTTAGACATCAAAGAAAGCTCGCACAAAGAAGTATTTCTTCGCAAGGGTGAATCTTCATGGTAAGTTAGGATTTCTATGGCAATAGGCAAGTCATACTTAAATAGTGAAAGGCAAAGTCTGGAGCCCGTCCAGACTTTTCATTAAGGACATAATATTTACGTCTAACAGGCCCTTTTTCTTGTGTATACAAGTATATATTTTTGTTTGACGCGAACTAAATCATTTTCATTTAATTTCCGGTAAACAAAACCCACGCGAATGGGCACTTGTTCCAGATCATAATAAAAATGGATAAGAATGTCAGGAAGAAAAGGCCCGCTTGAACCGTCGCGTCAGCTCACTTTTGTTTCTGCTTTCTGCCTTGGTCAGAGAATGCGTTTGGGATTTGATGGCGAGTTTCTAAAGGCAAGGAAATGGTTTTTAAGGGGGAAAAGAAAAGGAGAAAGGTCTAATCAAGCTCGGGTTGTTCAAAGGGTCTGATTTTGGGGTTGAAAGTGTGAGTTTTATGGTGCATCAACATGCCACGTTAGGATCGCTATGGTAATGAGGAGAGCAATAGCAAGCGGCCTTCAAAGGAGGCACACTCCATTTGAGACAGTCTATTAAGATACATTTGCACTGACCTTTGGTTTCATGCTAGCTTAATACAGTCAATCTGCTCTTCGTCAGAAATATACTTCCTCCGCCTAATTCACTTTAACAGACTGTTTTTGTTTGCTTTCACCCTAAGGTGGGGTTTGGTATGGTATTTTTGCACTGAAGTTATTATACCAAAAGGAGGGACTGCCAATACAGGGCACGTACATATTCTGGGTTAGTGCTAACTCTCTTCAGAACATGAGCATTTCTAACCAGCTGACATATTTTTTTTCAGAATCCAGACGATCAAACATTCCCATTAAAAAATGGCTCCAGTGTAAAAAAAAATATTGTGTGTCCTCCTCCCACACCCTTCCCCAGTCCCCAGACAGTGAAGTTAGGATGGGAAATTAAAGGGACACTTGAGCTTTCTTAGTCTAATGGTGTAAGGTGTATCTAGGAAGGTAAATAAGAACCTTTGGATCATATCAATATTCCCTGAAAAATAAATAGGGAAAAGGCCTGACTAGAAGCTGTTGTGGAAGAAGTCCCCAGCCCAAGGGGACACTGATAATGGCAGGTTTGGAAAGTGGAAAGTGCTTGAAGGGATGAAGAACTTGACATCCGCATTGCTGAGGCCATGGCCGATGGGTTATGGTCCCGGGAAAGTTAGAAGTCCTGTTCCAGTAATTGTCTTGTTGTTTATTTTATCCAAGTACCCTAGTGAATAGGGGAAAAATAAACACGACGAAAAAATTCAAACAGTTGAGTCGTCTTTAGTGCCAGCTCTTGTGATTGAATAAAAAGGATGGTCCAATTTCTATTGAGCTGAGAAATCTTTGAAGTGGGAGTTATTATCTGAGAAATTCCTGCTTGTCGTCCTAACAACGCTGATGAAACGTAAAAGGTTCTTTGTCAGCGATTTGTTCTCCTTTCTGTCAAACTCACCCTGCCCGTTAGCTTTAAACCGTTTCTAAAGAGATAAAATCGAACTTTTAAAGATAACTTTAGGGGCCCGGAGGATACAGAAAATGGCAAACTATCTACTCATATGTATATGCATACATACGTATGTGTATGTGTCTATGTGTATCTCTATTTGTGTATAGATATATAGATATATAGATAGGTGTATGTATGTCCTGACTGCTCTATAATTCTCAGTTTTTAACGATGTCCATTTCTGCATTTTATCTCCTGAACTTTTCAGTCCAATAAATTATTCCTACACATTTGCTGCACGGAATGCAACTCTTGTGAAAAGGCAGAAATGCGGTGTTTCATTAACACTAGTCTGTAACCAGCAAGTGTTTTCTTTCCAGTATAATGAATGCAACAGCATACACTTAAGAGTAAAGGCTTTGATAATTTTAACATTCGGGATACCTATTAAGCATGTATATACTGCAATGTACCGAAATTGTTACGCATTAAAACCGATGGCTTCCATATGTTTCCATGTTTTATTGTCAGTAAGTGTAAAGATAATCAAACTGCATCTCTTTGTATCTTCATTTTATAAGCATCACAGTGTGCGATTATATAATGACCTTATCAAGGTTTATTTGGGAGTTTTACATTTTGAGATCATTAAATATTTTTTTTTGTAAAAAAGAATCCCCTGAAGTTGTAACTCATCAGTGTACTTTTATTTTAGCTGCTACAGAATGCTGTGAGCCCAATCCTGTAATTCTAATAATTCTCATTGATATAAATGGGAGTTTGCCTAAGTAAAGACTGAGCAAAACTGCAGTGAAGTGGGTCCTTTTTATTAACTGAAGATCCTCTCTTTTTTATGTTTAAGGGAAAATATAATGATCACAAATGTATCGTAAAATGTAACTCGTCAAAACAATTAAAATGTTGGAATATTATATATCTTTCCAGACTCTCTATCATCTATGTTTTCCTTCCAGCACACGTTTAATGATGAAGTAATTTTGTTTTATGTGTTTGAAAATATTATTTTAAATTTGTTAAGTAATTGAATTATTTTTACAGTAAATGTTTATAAAAGTATCAATTCTGTCATTTATTTACAAATATGTACTTAAAATGTTCTTTGTATCAGTTATACTGGACCATTTATAAAAGACACTATGTATACATCTTTTCCCCCCTTTCTATTATAAATGTGGGTTAAATAGCAATTGCAGACATCCTACTAAATTAATATATAATCGATCATCGACGTATAGTTTCTGTTGGTTTCTAATATAGGTTCATGCTAATTATTTTAGTTTTAATGGAAATTATATTTGTTCGTTTTTTATAAAAACTCTTTGACTAGACTCTTAAGATAGTATTCTTTACACCTGAAACTTCAAGACGAGCTATAATAAATTGTACTTTAAATATTGACAGAGGGTCAGAGGGAGAATTCAAAAACTCGTATCATTAAGTTCCTTATAATTAAACTCGTCTTCTTTTCTTTATCTCCGTTGATTATAATTACAACTGCATATAGACTCCTTCAAAATTATTTCTTAATTTTGGATTTCATCAATATGCTTGAAAATAACAAATGTTTAAAAATTAGGGTCCTACCACAAAAAATGCTGTTTCTAACTATCGATGATGAATGCATTCTTTTATTCAGAGAAATCCCTGCACAACATGGAATCATTGTTACACTTGCACTTTTTATAAGCTCCCTCAAGAGAATGTGGATCACTTTTTAGTGAGTTGAAATTAGTTAATCATTTAAAGTAATTTAAAGGTAAGTTGTTTTGCTATGCATATCCCATAAACTGAATTTCGTACGTTGCAGAGTTTAGCACCTCTTGAGGATTCTCGGAGTTTTTTAAACTTGACATTTTAAATCTTATTCTTCCAGTTATGAATGATGCAGCACTCCTATGCAAATACCGTAGCTGTCCTCGTGCCGCTTATTCAGTGGTGCGCATGCGCATTGGCTTATCGTTTAAGCAAAACTTTAAAGAAGTTGCCTAACACAGATGACATACAGTTGGCTTTTTGTGGCAGGAATGTTGTCAATACATAATACCTTTGAATATGGCGAAAGAAAGAAAAAGAAAGAAAGAAAGAAAGAAAGAAAGAAAGAAAGAAAGAAAGAAAGAAAGAAAGAAAGATTTACTGATTTTAAAAGATGACAAAATTGGCACAAAAAGAAAAAAAGAGGGCTAACAGTACATGCTAATTAAAGTATACAATTCTATGGGCTATAATGATTGAGCGAAGACATGTAGTTATTACACTTGACTGTAGTCAACAAGGGATGGAATGTCCCCTTAGACAACATGGTGAGAGACGTGTGGGCATTATTAGTGGTCCTTTTATAGACATTGCCTTTTCTTTCTCAGTGCTGACAAACCATTTTGGAGGGATTCATCCCCTGTTGCTTCCTATCATCGATCCCCATGCAAGCTCCTGCATTGTGCAAGTGCATTAATTAAAGACAATTCATTTAACAAAAGAACGTTTGTATGTTACGGAAATAAAGATTAGAAATATGAATCAGTAAACTAACTAAACTAAGACCGTAGTTTCCATACATATATCACTTAGATGAAGGGACAGGAAAACTAGGTTCTGCATACTGTTAAATACACTTCATTTAACCCCACGGAGCTGTCCATAAATATTGGTTCGGTGATCACTTTGTCTCTTTGGAACATCGCACTTAAATGTATTACAATTAAAAAGATGGTTTTTAAGTGTATTTATAACTGTTGGGTTTAAGCATCAAATTACTTAACCCTCAGATCACAGGTATCCAGTCAAACATTTAAGTGAAGTCTTTATGCCTGTCTCTTACATGTCTGTTCTGAATGCTGCTAGCCTATGAAGAATAGTTTAGACATGGCAGATATGTCAGTACTTTCCCCACTACAGTACGATCTTTGGACAGTATATGCATTTTGTAAAGCGATCGCTGTTGCATGATTGTCCACTACATTATACAGAAGTAGGTGTCTGAAATATATCGAATCTATATACATTACTCACACATTATTCTTTGAACTTATGTCAGTGCAGCAAATGCCATGAATACCACATGGCCGGAAGTCCACTTTCAATCTGACCCATTCTCATTATATTTTGCAAGCTGAAAAAAAATCAACACGGTTCAGCAAAACGCGTGGTAGGCTGCGAAGCTGATCACGACAGAAGTCTGAATTGTTGTGCGAACGTAAAATAAAAATGATAAGAAATCGATTATTATGTTGATGTGTGAAGGGAGTCGGGTTTCCAATGTCACCCACCTGACTTGTGAAGAGGCACCAGCTTTACTGAACCTCTGGGCCATATGTTGGTTTATTTGCACCCTACATCTTTTTTAGGATGTTGTATGCTGAATAGCATACCTAGGGTATAAATTAAAGTGCATTAAAATAAATGAACAAGAAAAAAGACTATATGTATCTAAAGTCTAAACACATTTAAAGACCAAACAAAAGCACATTGTTCCCATGATTATAATAGGGCCTGTTAACCAATTAAAGCTTTTAGTCAAAAGTCCCAGTTTCTATAGTTGAATGAAACAGTAGTAGTTTTTCTTGTGGATGGTTTAAAAGCTTCGTGGAATTAAACTGGAAGGACAATATTCACAGTAATAACAACACGTTACCTAAGGAGTGTATGCATTATGGCAACAATTTATGGAATCAGTTTTGGTGCATGACTGAATTGTTTAAACTTCTTAGACGCATAAAGCTAAATCTGTGTCAGAAAGTGATCTTGCACGTCTTGTTTGTATTGCCCAGCAATATTTATCTACTGTAAATTTGGAGTAACCTATTGCAAAAGTAAATATTAGCGTCAGACAGGTTTTACTTTAACTGGGACAATCCTCTTTATTTGTATTAAAATACATTTCGAGTGCATTTCCTCTTTTTATGAGGCAACATTTTTAGTAAAAAATACCAACTTCAGTTTATTTTAATGCAACTATTACCAACAAGTTTATGTCATTAGTATGCCATTATGGTTCTGGGCCATTTTATTTATAATGTGCACTATACATTGACTCAAAAAATTATAATTATGGAATATAGGCTTAGCAAACCTAAAAAAGTGCGATCAGACTAGTAACATATAAAAACGGAATCCTTCATATATGCTTTGTTAGGTAAACATTTGTTTCTAAAATAAACCATGTAAGAATTTAGCACAATTTCTAAACAACAATTTCCGTGTATGTAGTAATTAATGGTTAACAACACATCCTGATTATATTCCAAAATTCCACTGACGTTTGACTGCCTTTCTAGAAGACCAAGCATCTCAGGTGCCAGTCCTTATAAAATGACAACCTATAGATCAGATTTTATATACCTGACAGCTCTGACAGGTTAAAAACAATGTTTGTGAAAGTCAAAATACTCTAAAACTTTTGATCAGTCATACAGTTTCAGTATTTGTTTGAATTATATGTTTCTAAGTTCACTATAAAGGCATTAGAGCAGAAATGATAACTCTCTGTATTAAAACATCTAGCTTCTTAACGTGTTTTTGTTAGCTTTTATCACAAATGTTTCTTTTTGTTAATTTTAAAAAGGATATGATATAACATAAGGATAAAAATTACATGATATAACACTTGAATTGTGTTATATCATGTAATTATGGGGCGGAATGGAAGGCTTTAGTATTGAAGTGTTCAATAAAATGGTTAAATCTGGAGTTTCACAAAGGAAATTTTTGTTCTCTACATCTGAGGATATTTCAGTCTTTTTCAAATAGTTGATACAATTGAGGCTTTCTTGGAAAAATTGCTGGAAAAAAACATTAGGTAAGAAAGGAACCAAGAGTTAGTTCATTTTTATTGTCCAAAAAACAGGACAACTTTAAAAAAAAATGTTGTAGAAATACAGAGACTCCTTTAAGTGTGAAATATCATTTCATTGTAAATAGTCAAAAAAGAGTCGGTAATCCAACTTCCGGAAACTGTTCTGAATTATTTCAGCAGACTCTTTTAAAAGGGGATTAGCAGGGCTTTAGGGGCAAAATCCTTCTGTTTTATTCAATCTCTGAGTTTATGTTATAATTACTAGATGTAAAGACTCTTGAATTAGTATGCAGCAGTCGTCCAGACATTATGCAGGTGCTATTCTAATCATTCAGCTTTTTAATTAAGGAACGAGGTAAGAAAACAGAATCATAAAAACACTTTTGTGAGAGCTGAGAAAATTGTGAGCGACTGCATGAATAAAGCCTTTATACCTTATCCTGACAGGTCAGACACCAATTGCCTGACTTACGACCTTTTCTTGATGAAACAATGGTTAACAGCTTTCTCACCTTGTTCCCATTATAGCCTTTATTCTTATATAGAATTTAGGGAAATGCCCATAAAATGCTTATATTAAAAGAGGGGCGGAGAAGGTATTGCAATTATTATTGGTACGTATCCTATTAAACGATACTTTATCTCTGATAGTTCTGAAATGGGTGCTCAGCATATTTGTACACTCATTCACGAAACTTTTACCAGATCATAAGATTTTAATGTTTACGATTAATATGTGCAAGAAGAAAAACTTTATGGAATAACAATCCAGCAAGGCTAACTGGCTGCTAGACTAAGAGGGAAATCCAAACGTCTTCTCTGTTCAGTCCAATATGTATAACAACAGTTGATGTCAAAATAAAAACTTAGACCTTTTGTGGTTTTTCGTTTGTTTGTTTTTTAATTTCTTTTCTTCCTCCCTCCTCCTCCCTGGCACAGACTTTGCTGCATCACGTGTATTAACATATGAATGAAACAAACAGAGCCAATGCATTTAAGGTAATACCTATGCACTGTTCTTGCCTGATTATCTTTTTATGGAAAGTTGCATTAACTAATGCCATTTACATAAATATGAATAATTATTAAGTTGGAGTTTCTGCTTTGATAGTGGAAGGATTCTTTTCTTAAGAGTCTGGATTGCAATCCAAATCTTTACTAGCACCAACCTTCCTGACAGATTACACTGTGCAGATAGGGAGAAGGAGAAAGGGTGTGTCTGTGTGTGCCACATTTACATTGTTTTCTTTATTCAAATGTGAAACTTTTCTCCTATGTCCCTCTTTTATCTTCCCCCCAGACCTCCAGTTCTGAACAGAGTTCAGTGGCTGTAAATGATAGGTTCCCAAAGAATCAATTCGCACTCCTCTAGTACTTTGCAGAGAACAATGCAAGTATTAGGATATCAGCAGCACTCGAAATGATCACGCGTTAAATTATTTTGCTTTCACGGATGAGGAGGCTTTTCTCCAATGTAAATCAAGCGCTTTAGTTATTAAGGCTGAACACTAATCTCCAACAACCTTTACATAATGTGCCAGAATGTGCCACACCACTTCGCACCTGCACTCTGAATAGAGGCGCCTTTTCAATGTGAGACACGCTTGTTGCCCTTCTGTTCCAAAGGAGTTGTCTGAATAAGTCAAGCTTTTTGAATACCCATACTCGCTTTCTCTTTCCCCTTTGATCACAGAAAATGTCTTCTAATTTGTCCTTTTTCATTGTAACAACGTTTTCAAGTCTCTTTTTATTTTCCAAACCACATATTTATAAAGAACATAAATCGCCCAAGAAAACAAAAGTTCCTTCCTAGCCAACTGGCCAAGTAGCCCAGGATCACTTTGTTCTTCAGAAAAAGTTCTTGCAAAGACTGTTGCTTCTTGAGTTTGTTCTAAACAAATGCTTAACTTTTTGACATAATACTCGGAGATAAACATATTTGCTTCCATTAAAAATAAGGCAATTTGTATTTGATTTTTGTAGCTGTTCCCTGCTATCAACAGACGTCTCTGGGGAGCTGCGTTTAAATATTTGTGCATCAACAATAAATGGCGTATAAAACGTGTCAATCTTGTACATGTTAGGCATACATGGTATTTTAACCTACCTGTTATAACTGCGGGAAAGTTAGGCTTTTTTGAGTTCATAAGTCACATCATGACAAAACCTGTTTTACAGAGTGGTGTTTTTTGCATGAATGGATGAATATCGGAGCAGTCTCTATTAACGGCCTTCTAATATAATTAACTCTGATTTGTAAAAGTTAATGGGAAGCAGAACCGCATAATTTCTAAAAATCCCGCAAATTTTCTAGAACTCCATATTTTTCCACGTAGGAGATGGACATTGCTCTGCTATTGAACTAAGAATGGGGAGGGAGGCTGGGGGATAGGCGAGGTTAATTTCTGGACATTAACAATATTTTTTCTTGCACGTTTGTTCTTTCTGGATTGCTACAGCAAACCACAGCTTCAGCCTTGTGCAATTTAAACCTGAACACGTGCAGTGTGTTCTGTATCTGATATACCACATCCAAACATTCCCAAGGAAAGATAATGCATTTTATCGGTGTGGTTCATAAAAAGCAATGATTTAACAGAACTTGTATTAAACTGACTTCTTTGTATGCTATATCTTAGAGGCTGAGCAGAAGTTTTTCACTCCCATTTCTAACATATGAGTTGGAGGAAGAGTATTAGTGCATCTATCGATTATTATTAATTAGCACGTTAATCAACTTTTTAATCCTAGCCAACAGCTGCCATCGCATTTCTGATAGAACTATAATCCCCAAGTAAATTTAGTCATATTTGCAGCCAGCGCATCATAATACCATTTCCCCCCTTTCTGATGGGTTTTCTTAAACAGCAAGAGGTTATTTTATTACATTACCGTGGGCTCAGGGTAAAAAACTAACAAAATCCTCTAATACAGTTTAAAACACTTTGATGTCTTGCCAAGAACACACTTCCTTCAAGAGACAAGTCAACATTTGTTTTTCACATTAAATGGCGTTTAGTTGCCACTGAAAAAAATGATGCTAAAGGACCACTTTTTAATTCGATGTATAACAACCGCGGGGGTCTAAGAGAAAATAACGGCGAAAGCTATAGACACAAATAACTAAATTACCAAAACGTTAGTATATCTCCTAGGTTCATTAATATGTAACAGACTCCCCAGTTAATCTCCAAAAGCCAGTGTTCCCCCTCTAAAATAGCACTCTGGGACGAATTGTACAGCAGATCAATCACTGCTAATGCAGTAAGGTTTACTGCAAGGAGGGGGGAAGCTATTTACACCTTCAAATAGAAGCTTTTGAGATTTAAGAGTAAGGGTCATACATCACCAAGAATAAATGATTATGAATTGGTAAACGCGCCCTGCAGCCATTAACTATGCGACACGATTTATCATTTCTCTGTATTTTTCTTTTTAAAATCATCTGGCTATTTGGAAAGAAAAGCATGACACACACACACACACATACACACACACACACACACACACACACACACACACAAACCCAACCCCAAAACACCGCGGGAAAGTTTGTTTTTGAATATACCCTAAGTCATCAAAAATAGTTCTTCAGATATAAACGGGGTCACTTATGAATTGCTTAACAGAAAACAATGGAGCCCTTTCATTGTACCCATTTATTACTAATCGATTGGATGACACATCAGAAGCATTTATTTTTTAACCTTAATTATAAGTGACTAACTTGTGAATTTCAGAAACAATCAATTAAGTCGTGACAATGATTTTTTCTTCCTTGCTTCCTCTCTCCTCACTTTCATAGGACTTTAAAGCAAATGTAACTGTTTGTCATTTTTCAACTGTTGACAGCTGTTAACTTATAAATTCACAAATGTGCCATTGAAGGACAGCACCCCAAAATACCTTTATGTGACACATGGTAACACACGTTCGGTGTGCAATATAAGAGAATATACATTACACAAGAATTCCATGACAGGAAAAGGTGAGGGCTCACTCCGGGCTGTGATTGAAAATAATGCACAGTTTATCAGGCTATAGAAAATGGCCTAATTTTGTGATGAGATGTGTGAGGTTTGTTTGTTTATTGAAATTACTTCAAAATGCTAAGGAAACCTAAGGTAAAGTTTCTTCTAGGAGGTCCTCAAGGCGGTGGGGATGCTGTTCATCAAATAAAGTAAATAAATAAATATTGGTCGGAATGCAACCATATTTTTTTTCCAGAGGATGGAACAGTCAGTGATATTACTGTCCCCCTGTATAAATACGGTCAGGTCCTGGCCTTCCTACAGCAGCACCGACCCTTCCGAATTTTGGGCTACAGAAAAAGAACTAACCTCAACTGGAATTTGTTTAAGGTCTGGTTGCTAAAATAACTGAAAACTACATGTCAGCTTCATCTCTTGCCCAATACGCTCCAATTTCCCAGAGGAGAGGAGTGTATGTGCATTGGGATCATTCCAGCTTTCTTCATTTCTAATGTTTATATTGCCATAAGGAAAAGTGTACAACAGTGAGGTAAAAGTGGAATCACCTGCTGACTATTCCTTTGAAATATCAATTCACAAAAAAATGGACAAGAAATGTCAATAGATCCCCCTTCCTGGAATTCTGAAGTTGGATGGCAGTTTAGCAGTGCAAACATGCAGACGTACCTCTTTGGAAGGAAGCCCTTATAAACTTTGAAATCACTTCAGTTATTTAAGTTTTTATAAGACCTCTGGGAGAAAGACGTGCTAGATATTTACAGTCAGAAGGACTCAAAGGTAAAATATAAGGTTCCCTAAACTGCTACATACTGCTGTCCCATAAATCGGATTTCAATTGTGACAAGTGCCTGTTTTCTTAGGGTAAGAGATTTATGTCTGGTGAAAAGGGTTTGTGGCAGTAAGTCTCACAGTAGGTAATCAACTCTGCCAGGGGTCTTGTAGTGAAACTTTTAACACGCACTACTGAAATATTTGCAAGATTTTGGAATAAAACAACCTTATAGATCTGAGAAATAGTTGAGATTTCGGTTTTATTTGACAAGCTTGTTATAGCTGCATTTCTCCAAAGGGCACTCTTTATGCAAATAGAAGAAAAAAACCCACGTAAGATGTTCTGTGGAATGCTGGAATCCTTTACAAAGCTTAGCTTCATAAATTATTGTTTATTGGGTGTCTTTGAATATAGGACATAAAGTTTCATGCTATATGTTTTCAAATCTTTACCGTTAATGTTACAATTTCTTGTTCAAGGTTTTGAAAAAAGCCCCAAACCTGGAGCCATAACATTTGTTGGAAGAAAATATGAATCTTTAATCCTGATATTTCTGTGTCTTCTGTTGTTTTTAACGATAACGAGCAAAAATCTATTGTTTGTTAAACTGTAAAATAACGATGATATAAATATCACACAGAGATAATTTAACAGGCCAAATCAGAAATAAAAAATACTACACTCGCGATTAATGAATATTACTGAATTCTGACCGAAGGCCCAATCCTACTTCTCTTGAAATCAATGGCAAAGCTCCCATTTACTTCAATGGGGCAGGATACTCCTTTAAATGCAAAGGGGGAGGAGGGGATAGGGTGGAAATATCACTAATATTTTTCCTGAATTAATAGAAAGAGTGAGATGGTGGTGCTAGGATCATCCAGTCCTTGCTCAAGCACAATTCCCATTGAAATTTCCACTTCTCATCCCTAACACACATACACAGGCCTTGTCAACACGAGGGGAATTTTTTACTGGGAATAATGCCCAAGTAAGGGCTGCAGGGTCCACATTCTTTCTCCTCCCCCATTAATTCAGTAGTAATACAACAATGTTTACTGTCTATCTCAGGGAGACAGAGGGAGTGAACTAACTGAGTCAAGTCCTGTTTCCTTTACTCACTTCAGTGGTCCCACTGACGTCTTGCAGGGTAAGTTGTGGACCACAAAATGTGATTTATATTAAAAATTGATGACAAAAAGCCTCTCCTCTTAAAGAAAATACCCAACCTGCCTGTAGTGTTCAGGGGGAAAAAATGCTATTAGCTGATTTCAGTCATCTGGAAAAGACGAAATTGTTTCCTTGGATATATAATGCTGCACTTCCAGTCCGAAGTAGTATCCATTTCCTCTTTATTACATCATTCTGCGTTTCATTTCTATGCTTTTATATTTTACTGCTGCTCCTTTTACCCTGTAAAATATTCTTTTCGAAATAATTTTTGCCTGTGCAAGCCACAGAAAGTCTCTGAAGATCCATAATGCTATTATTTATCTGACTTTTTGTGCCTCCAAGTGCTGTATACATTATATAATTGCTTTAAAATGTTTTCATAAATTACTTTCAGAAATGTGTCATAGTAAATTACCTTTGTAATAAAATGTAAAAAATGCAAATGGCTGTTGTCTTTATTACGTTTTAAACCATTGGTTTATCTGCACTATTTCACTTGTCAGTTGCACAATATGTTGTATTAAGGGAAAGCACAGTTTGATAACAGATAGATGGAACCTCGTGTGTAATCTAGCAGGCACGTACAGTTTGGGTCATTTCCTCATCTCCCGCAGAAAAGACATTATCTCTCTCATATTTACATACTTTTCAATATTTGTCAAACAATCATAAATTATAAATTAATGAAATGTTCGACAGTCTTCAGAGATCAGACTAATGAAGACATTTACCTTTTTGGTGCTTTGGAGTCTCATCTTTGTAAGTTTAATGACATTTAAACTCTCACGGTTTATTAGGCTTTATTAGATTTGTCCTTCACTCCTGCTGTCATTCAGATGTCTCTGCATAAACATCACCTGCTTCAGGTACAAGAACAAATCGACTTTTTTTCCCAGGAAACTTTAAACAGGAACACCGTCATCTCTACATGTTAAGAGTGAACGTAGTGTTCTGTTGAAAAGCTGACGGGGACATATTTTTTTATTGATTTATTTCATGAGCTCTACCCGAAAAGGGCTTTATAACATTTTACCTGGGCAGCTATTGTCATGCATGATTTACAGTTATTGCAATGTGATTTATAACTACAATCTACTCTAATAAATAGAACTGACTTGTTGAGGGTTTTGGAAAATCACTCTCAGAAAACATTATTCAGATGAGTTTTTAAATAACCTTCTGAACTAAGGAAACCACAATGACTCCACTTCTAATAGACTCCAAGACAAGCAAATAAGTAGAAGTCACCCAAATTTAGTTGACATGATTCAGTCTCTTGTTGCTCCTACACTAACCAAGGCCCCGGTGAAAAGATTTAGAATAATTTTATCTAATGGGCTTAACATAAGAAAATGGTGCTCTTTAAACTAGGTGGCTTTTGATTCTCTAAAGCACTAGCATTACTGCAAAAGCTTCTGAGCATCAGACCTTAACAAGCTTCCCTATGTAAACGTTTAATGCACTTGAATACATGCTGATGGATGGCTACCTATCTTTCCGATAAAAATTATGGATGACAAATTATGTTCACTGCAGAAAGGTCACTTGATCATCACGGTCTACCTTTGGCTCCCGATGCCAACAGTAAATCATACCTAACAGGCAAACATTGTGAGCCAGCGTGGTGGGAGAGTCGGTTCTGGCACCATCTTATTTTTAACAAAGACATTGAACTCGCCAACAAGTCCGGTCAGAGTTGTCGTAATCGAGTTTTGTAATTTCATTACTCAGTTTGCAAATTTCAGGGACATGCGTCGGGACACCATATCCACTCCAGGATTCCACCCACCAGGGAGATCAAGGGGGCCTTCTTGGACCCAGACACTTCTCCTTCGTGTGATGCCCAGATCTCAGTGCATTGACTGGATTGAAATCCAGTGAACATCTCCCCCATTCAATTATTAATTCCTTATTGGTCTGCAAGTGAACCACAGCTTCCTGCGTGGACATACGTTGTGTAAAAAATAGGGAGCGGGATCAAATCCACTCCCTCGAGCAGCGTTGACAGCTCTGCAGATCGAGGGTGGAGTGGGAGTTTGATGGCATCAGGGAACTCCAAACCCTCAATCTGGGGCATGAACTGTGTCTTAGCCCCTGCGCTTTATGAAACATACATCCGGTATAAACCTCGGCCCATTGAAGTACACGCTAAGAACCTATAAAACTGTTTGCAGAGACTTCCAAATATTTCCAAACAACGTTTTTTAAAAACACAGTGGAGAGTTATTAAATCGCTTGTTGGTAAAGAGAGCATGTGTTCTGCAATCATCAAAAATTGATATGTACCGCCAGTAAAGTAATTATGCACCATCCTGAGGATACGAGAACAGTACATTGTTAATCCACTTGCACACCCGTTGACTTGCAGCATCAGGCTGCAAATAGCTTAATTAAGTCATACACGTGGACTATAACCATATTGTTACATTGCATTATGCACACTATATCTCAATTTATTGGGACAATTAATGCTAGTAATAGACCTCGGGCAAAAAATATTAACTGCAGAGCACTAAAGTTGCATGTTACTGACATTTGCAGTATAGGGAATAAAAACTATAAGTCAGAGCTTCCACATAACTGGAGAGGAGCTTAACCCCTCCCCCCTCCTCCCCATAAGTCTCTAGCAGGCACTATGTAATCTCTGGTGGAAAGATCATTACAATGGACACTACCTATTACAGTCCTGACTAAAGAAAAACTCCTCTAGGGAGTTTTGACTCCTTAAGGTTTATAGGATCAGGCCCGATATTATCGCGAGTCCTTAGCACGAAAGATCACAAAAAGGATATCTGAGCACTTTTAAGGTGGGTTAAATATGCTAAATGAGCGAGGATATTTTTAACATACTTTTAAACAAAGAAGACAAATATTGATCAATGAACCCTCTATTATTTTACATAATCGTGAATTTGATCAAATTTTGTTTACTTTTGTTCCCATGTAAACAGACGCCCCCAAATAGGTGTAGATTAACACATTTGATAGTGTAACCATTCTGATGTTGTAACCATACTGTAATTCCCGAACCGTAAGGTACCTAAGGACATATAAGAAAACGACTTTAAATATAAATAACACATTATGTGCAACCCTGAAATAACACATACGTCTGACTTACTGTAAAAGTTGCAAAAGACTTGTTGATATTGTCAGTTAGAAGATACTCTTCTTTAAAGTAGCAGGCAAAATGAAGGAATTATATACAAGAGCGTGATTTTGAGAAGGATCAGTGACTTGTACCTTTAAACTAGCAATAATTCCTTCGAACCACATTGAAAATAATTCATTATTCTGCAATCCTTTGGTTGCTACTTGCATAAAACTCCCCCTGACTATAAAGAGAGCTTCGACTGAGTAAGGACTGAGCGAGAAATCCAGATTTCAATCCAGTATTGACGCTTTGGTTTTACACAGCACCTCTCATGACAGGCTCTCAAAGAGCTATGCACAAGCTGGTAACATTATTAGCCCATTGTTCTAGATAAGTAAACGAGGACACCGCGAAGTTAGGTGACTTGACCAAGGTAATATGGGGCTGAGTGAAGGGTGCAACCTACTCAGCTTACTTCCACTCCATTGCTAGACTACTGTACGTATCGTTTGCATGAGAAAGTCACAGTTTTACTTAATACATGTACGTATGTGTCTATGTCTGGGCGTCTGTAATAGAGTGTGTGTGCGTGTGTGTGTGCGTGCGTGCGTGCGTGCGTGCGCTAGGATTTTATTCACCTGGAGAGCTCTCTCTATATACACATTTTCTGGAATGCCATTCAGAATTAAACAGATACTATTTTCGGGAAGACAGCTATTCATTTGGATGTATTTAACTATCTGTTCGAAGTTTTCTAAACTTCTCGCGATCTGAATTAACTGATGTTTTCTGCGAACCTGAAAATGGAGCTCTCTGTTCATTCCAATTAATTTTTATTAAATATAACCGGCTTTTGGAAAACATAGTCCATTAGCAAAGGAAAGTGAATTCCCAGCATCGTTGCATCTCTGATTATACGGGTTTCCCAAACTTTTCTGGATTAGGCTGTACAATAGGTAACGAAGTTTGCACTGAATTTCTTGCCTGCAGATCATTAAATAAGGTACAGCTGCCGAATGAAGAGAAAAAAAATGATTAGGACTCAGCATCGGTCTGTAAAGGAAGAAAACGTGTTTGCAGCAACATCCAAATATACTTAACATTAATCAAAGCGAACGTGCATGTTTATTATTCCGAATGGCAACTTGTTTACAGGATTTCACCTGGCGGCTGGGCTAGGTGTGCTGCGAAGGGACAGGGCGTTCTGATTACGCCGGAGCTGAGTTCACGTTTTGTTCCTTCGCGCCAGACACTTTTATTCACTCTTAGTTCCAAACTTTTTCTAATAAAACACCCTCACGAATAATCATTGCACAATGATTCCTCGTCCAGACCATCATTATCGCTTTCATCATCGTTTACAACAACGGTTAAGGAGCAAGTCCCCCATAGTCCGGGTATTGGTCATTAGGAACGCGTAAAGTGAATTCGTTCTTCCTCGCGTATTGACTGTGTGACAGTGAGCAAGTGACACCCACCCGTTTCCATTAACTTATCCCAATCTTTCAAACGTGACCCCCGATTTTTCTTATTCTTTTTCGTTTCACGGTTTGCAATGTTAACTGAATGTGAGATTAAAACTATGAATAGAATTGGAGAAGATCCAATTCCATGGAAACATTCGCACTATCCAACTTCACTTTTCTTTTTCAATAATATTTACCTGACTGATATGGATCATTTTAATGAATAACTAAGAAAACTGAGAGTCTTTATTGTTTAAAAGGAAAACACAGTGTGCATCATACACACACACACAGGCACCTCAGATAAAAGATAAGCAAACCAAAAATACATGGATTAAACGAAAATGTAAAGACGTGGTGCAAATTTTGTCGGTGGGGAAAGCGTTCTTTAGGTGGCATTAACTGGTAAGTGGACATGTTGACCAGAAATCAAATCACATGATTTTCTTTATGGAATACAAATCCTCTCCATTGTCCTTTAAAACAACTGCAACGTCCTTCATACTGCAAAACAGGACCT
This sequence comes from Mauremys reevesii, assembly GCF_016161935.1. NCBI lineage: Eukaryota > Metazoa > Chordata > Testudines > Geoemydidae > Mauremys > Mauremys reevesii. The sequence goes on from NC_052631.1 coordinate 28,683,638, forward strand.
GCAGGAATTAGTTTAGAGGTGATGAAAACAGGTGACTATAACTTGAATTTAGTTAAGAAATGGAACATCTGTAGTAACATGCACTACTAGACAGGCTGGGGTTATTATAGTTGCACGTTAGACACATTTTTACTTGTGTCATTTACGAACTGTTTATTCAGCTAAACACTACAGCATGGCACTTAGTGTGATTGGCAGAGTATTCTCAACAGAAACCTCAGGTGCGTTAGGTGCCTCGCCACATGCTTGGCTAAATTGACCTCTCAATGCCTAGTCCTTGACCTTGGGTGAGAAGTGTTTCATATCTTCACCTAGCTCTGATCTGTCCTTCCCGGTGGCTAAACGTGTCAGATTGTGCCAAATTACCAGCAACAATTGAGTGGAGATTCGCAGACTGACTCAGTGTAGAATCACTTGAAGAAGAGGGCAGAGGTGAAAATCATTAGCCTGCCGTACCACGTTACCCTGCTGTAGATTTACTTAGCTTCCACTTATTATGAACCATACCTGTTTTCAGTAACATGAATACATTGATTATAGACACGAGGTAAAGAAATCACAAAGAAAGAAAGAATTGTGAACAACTTTGTTTTATTCTTGCATTGTTAGTTATCTAGGAAATTACTCTCCTATCTCTGTAAAAAACAACGCCTGGATGCAGACATTTCCAGGAGACCAAGGGTATCAAAAGCTTCATTCTGTTATCAAAGCAGGTGACACAATTTTAGATAAAGTACCAGGAGACAAAACTCCGCCCTCACTTATAGTCAGTACAACTTTCTTGAAGTCAATCATGAACTTGCGGTTCCACTGAAATCAATGAGGTTCCATTGTAAGTGAGGGCAGGATTTGATTTTTACATTTTGATTCTGAAGGAGTGTTTATTAAAAAAAAACAAATCAAAGCGTGATGACAGATTCTCAGAGCTATTTTTCTTGAGTATCTAGAGAATTATAGAAGGATAAGAAGTTGTTACAAGGAAGTTCTGAGATTCCGCTTAGTGCAGCTCTTTCAACTTTTCATCTTTATTAATGATCAAGAAAGCGCTTTCTATCGCAGTGAAGGTGAATAGATGGAAAATTAAAAACAACACCTTGCAACAAACAAACAAACACACAAAACCCAAGAGACTTTTTACAAAATCATAGATCCTCCAGGTCTGGTAGGAAAGAAGTTGATATTGCTAGCTTAAACTCCCCCACCCCCAAAAGAAGCAAAACACCTCAACTGGGGAAAAATAAAGATAGATCGGGATTAATGCAGCTAAGAAGCTCAACTGGCGTAATTCTACATCTTGGTTTTGAAAACGAGGAGCGTCAATCTACCTTTGGCCATCTGGCTGTTTTAAGCTTTGCCCCCATGCTGTATGATTTTAGCTTAAAATCTCTTCCGTTGCAGCTCCGCTTTTATTGAATTCATCAAAAGCAAACTTTCCCTGAGTTTTTTTTTAAGAAGGGCTAAAATAATAAGTCGACCACTGTGACATTCTCTGGGCTTAGGCCATTTTTCATAACGCAGCTGATACGCTTTTGTGCGGCTAAGGCGACTAAACAGATGAATAACGAGAAAAGTCTCTCGAAAACGAAAGCTTCCAGCTTTTCTCATCTTTAAAAAGTTAACTGAAATGAGAAGTGCATATAAAAAACACCACACCAAGGATCAGGGCAACACTTTTATATCTCTGAATGCTTTTTTTACACACACACACACACGCACACACACGCACGCACGCACACACACACACACAAACTTTAAAGCTTGTGAAACTGCCCAGGTGGTGTTTAAAGGGCCGTAGTCAGTGAGTTGTAAAGAAATAGGAGACATTTGAGGCAGATTATACTTTTTAAAGATATGAAAATCTCCCGCCCTTTGTTTTTTTCTTTTCTTTTCTTTTTTCTTGTTACTGTATCCACCATGTTGAATGTAGCGTCTTGGAGGAGCAAATTTCTACAGCACTCAGGAAGAATCGCACCAAATGTAATTCTTTGGCAGGCTAAGGTAAGTTTACTTTTTAAATGTGTTTTATGGTTGTGTGCCTGGGTGTTAGTTGAAAGTCTACACTGCAAATAAAATGTACCTAAGGAGTTTTAATTTAGTTTCAGACAGAACAAACTAATTCCATCCTTAAAATTATGTTTCTAATCGAATTGTTGTTCTTGTATTTGGAATTGTATTAAAAAAATCAAGATCATTTACACTCGAATTTCATGCATCAGTGACTCCCTAGAAGGTGGGATTGCAACGTTGTGTGATATATACTGTATATCACAAGGCAACAAATAATGATTTCACAAGCCTTAGAGTGGGTTAATCATTTTAGCTGCTGTCATTTTTGCAGACTCACTGCCAAGATGATGATTATTATTGCACGTGCAAACAGCATACCTGACGCTGCCTAAGATCACAACTGTGAAACTCGGGTTTATTATGAAAACTACCGTACGTGTTGCCTTTATGGAAGCACAGCCATTGGTTCAAACAAAATGACTATTGCGAGCCCTCGAGGCTGAACTGAGGAGACAGGAATGGTTTAACAGAGAGGGAGAGGGAGGGAGACCTGTATGTTGTTAGTTTGACAACCATCACCAATACTTGGATACATCTGCATTTTCTTGCATGGGGGTATGATTTTCCATCTCAAAATCACGAGGGTCGCTGGAAAATGATGTAGGCAGATTAGTCTCAAATAACCATGTCAGTATTTCACATTAAAAATATCGGTTTATAGTCTTGAAAGAACGTAGAGAGTAATGGGTACGAAATGCAAGAATCTCTCTCTCTCTCTCTCTCTCTCTCTCTCTCTCTCACACACACACACACACACGCAATACAGAGTCAAATTGCATATGCCTTTTACTACTCGGCGGCTGCATAATTTAATTCGGACATGGTAATATTAGCGCCCCACGCATTTAACACCGGTAGTGGCCGGTTTGGTCTAATTTCTTTGAAGAAAAGGAAAAGAAAAGAAATATACCATTATGTTGCAAGGTCCTTTCTAGCAAAGAGTAAAGTGTAGCGTACACGTGACAATCTAAACTCCTCGGCACAGGACTCCACTCCTGGAGGAACTTTCTCTTGCAAACTGTAGTTCGTACGAACTTCTGTGGAATTTGTCACAGGCGACCTCACTGATAATAATGCCCTTTTCAATGGTTTGGTCTGCGGTACTAGCATAAAATGCAACTTTTGCCCCATTGGTTAGCTAGGTGAATTAGCACACACTGCATCTGAACAGTACTTGACCTTTGCCTTTATGTTTGCTCAAATGTTTGCCTAAAACACAATCAGCCTTGACAAGAGAGCATGCTACCGTGTGACACTGCCTATTCAATAGATAGATGTTCCCTGCCACACACAACCCAGTTCAGCATTTTAAATAGCTTAGGTATTTGTAAAAGCCGTATAAATTAATGTCGGATGATTGCTAGTTGCTGGTTAAAGAGACGACCGTTTAACATGTAGAATACAGACTTTTTTTTTTTTTTTTTAAATCTACGAAAAGGTCAGAAAACAAATCTTGTGGTCAAGGCAATCAACAGATTCTTACTCTATCGTGTAGATAATGTGACTGTTTTAACTGCAACACTAGTTTACTTTTCAAAGGACTGAGATAAAATACGTTCCAAATATTGATGAGTGTAAGCATAAATCAATTGTAAATATATTATGTGAGAATGCAATCGTGCACATGAGAAATACATCGGCAATACAGATCATATGCGGTGTGCTATGTACTTGAAAAGGATTTAGACCTATGTACTTCTATTAATTCTGCATGCTTTGACCTTTTTTACCTGAAAGGGAAGAAACCACACAAAACCTAAAAATGCTGCCATGAGAACCGGCATTTTCTATCCGAATTTTATCATTGGAGGCCAAAGTTCAAGGCATCCACCTTAAGTTTGAAAAAGATGAGACTTCTTGTTGATCTGTGCTAGAGTTGTAGGAGTGCATGTTACGATTTTTTGTTATTAGAATACTGTCGATGTGATGTCCAGAACCTTAGAACTCTCCACCAGATGTAAATATGATTAGATTGGAGGCGGGGGGAGGGGAGGGACTAGCTGCAGAAAATACTCATTGTTAATATTTATCAGACAGAGCGTCATTCATTAATAAAGTGCCACCTGATGTGTACGCTTTTGTTTGAAAGACTGCTTTATTATTTGGAGGCATGTGATAAAGCTGTCCTCCAGAATAGAATATTGTCCCAGCTGCATATAACAAAGTGAGTTAAAGTCTGAATTCTTGCTTGAACTTGTCCATGCTATAAAATATGAACAGCACAAAACATATTGCAAATAGTTGCTGTACATTGATTTACCATTTACAGCTGCATTTACAAATATTTTGATAGATTTTCAAGAATGTTCAACTTTTTTGGAACATGCTTCATAGTGACTATGTTTTGTTTTGCTGCTACATTTTAGTTAGGAACATTTTGAAAAGTTCAGCTTATTAAAAATACATTAAGCCCCATTTTGATCTATCATTAATTTAGCAGTTAAAAGCAAAATGAGATGCAGAAACCGGCATTATAACTTTGAAACAAGCCATACTTGCAAAAGTATGGTTACAAAACACAGGAATGAAGTTTTCAGCTGCTACTGGTTGCCAGTAATAAAATTCGTATGTAACTATTTTTATCAACAAATATATATAATCTCCTTTACTGAAATGTAGTAATGCTACTTGAAAAAATAATTCATCCGGGTGCAGGAGCAGTCATTTGTAAGCAAAAATATGTAAATAGATCCAAATCTATTTATATCGACTGCATCACTTCAGCTCTATTCACATAGATGTCCCTAGAGTGCATGCGCCAGTCCTGAAAAAAATATTTTTGCCCTTGTGACGTACCTCCATTTAATGCTGAAGGCTATAGTCATTAAGGACTCTCTTTATCTTGAAGGTTAGGACTGATACTAAGTTTCTGTCGAATGTTATGAGCACTGAGCTAGGGGCTTTTCAACTGCAGTCTGCTCTGCTTGCTGATACTCCAACTTCAGCTGGAGGATGCAACCTTCCCTATAGGCTGAAATAGTACTTAGGTTATTTGCTTCTATGTGGCTGTTTTTGATGTGGACACATGTTCACTTAGGCTTATAGGTCAGCAGTGACCTAGAATAACATAACAAGTATCCCTAAACGAGGAAAGCGTGAATTTTAAAGCCAGTTGATATTTAAAGCAATATTGTAGTGGAAACCGTTCATACTCTGAATTCAAGTAGACCAGAAAAAAAAAAAAGAACAGTTATTAGGAAAAGTGTCTTGGTTGAGAAACAAATCAGCCAGGAAACATATACAATTATATGATGGGCAACTACCCAAAATTGTTTCGGATTAGCACTTTTGTAGACTTGTATCTGAAAGAAAAGCTATTCATTAGAGTGAATCTTTTATTGGAAGGTGTGTCAGTTAAGAGCAACACAGTTATGCAAAGTGTTATCTAAGATTTTTATATTAGAATCAATTTGAACAGGGATTTGCTGGTTAAAGAACAGACGGATGGTTCTGTAAACGTAGTGGCAAATTATTATTTTAAAATAACTGCATTTGATACCCAAGAATCAACTAAAGGTTTATTTCAGCAATAGATGTTTATATTCTTTTGGGCCTAGAAAAATAACTATAGCTTTTTTACATGATAAGAAAACGAATTCTGAAGATAAGACTAGTATGAAATAAATACCTGGCCTGTCCCATAAATGATAGATGGTTTTGTCTAGCGATAGCTGGGGATTCGTTTATATTATGCCATATATTTATGGGACAGGACAGGTATTTATTTCATAGTAGTCTTATCTTCAGAATTCATTTTCTTATCTTGAACCATTCATTTCACCTGATAAAACTGAGTTACATCATGCATACTTCTCACAAACACTGCTTTATTAGGTAATAAAGATAGACAATCCACCATTTTTGGTAAAGGCAAGGTTTATTTCCTGGCGAGCATCACTAAACAATTTGTCAGTTCTTCCAAATAGTGCATTCTACCTAACAAACAAGTGTGTTTGAGAAGTGTGCATAATGTTACCTAGTTTTAACGGATGAAATAAATGCTTCAAGTGGTTCGAAATGTTTTTGTCTTTAGCTATTCATCTCTTCAAGGATGAATTTGCTGTCCACAGGTCACATTAGTGTCAGAAAAGACCAAATATATGTCTCTTCAATATTAGTTATGATTTGCAGGTAACTCTAATTAGAATAAGACACTAATTATAATTAGTAGCTATTGTACAGGAAGTTTTCATTAGAACGGTTCCTTTTTGGTTTTTTGACCACACAGTTGAACTAGGATTTTGGACGCCTAAACTTATACAGTCAAGCCTATAATTACCTGCTGATTTCTTTTTGGTAGTTAGAGTTTGTAATGTTTAGGAAATATTGTCCAGTCGCTATGTCTCAGAAGTTGTCATGGAAGCTTGAATATACTTTGTTCAGTCTGTAAATAATAAATAAATTTATGATCTAGATACATAGGGATCCACTCACCTTCTGTCTAGACAAGAAAAACCGAGATGTGGAGGTGTTTAGGTCGCCTTCTCAATACTCTTTACACTATAGCTGGTGAAATAAACTGAATGCCAAAATGGATGGATAAATGAAGCGTGGATGAGAGCAAAGCAAGAGTGTCATAAAAATAATGCAAAGAGAAATTTGTTTTATGATATTTTAGTACTACCTGTCAGTGAATCCATCAATTACAATGGCTCTTCATTCTTCCAGTTTGAGTGTCTGTGTGTGTACGAGAGAGAAAAAAAATACACAATGGGACACAATAGCTCTCACTCACTACCCCGCAATATTTTCTTTAGCAATACCATATGATGAAAACGTTTCAGGGTCATCAGGAAATGTTTTGGTGGTCTTGAAATATTCCCTATTTGATACAATTTGCTTATATTTTAGTGGTATGATGGGACACAGTATTAAGTAATGATGTCACCAGGATGAATAAAAAACATGGTGTCTTCATTATGGCCACTCATCATCAGTAGTCATATCGTCTACCTATACAACCTGTATCCTGACCATTGGCGAGAGGATGAAATGACTTTTGATGACAAGTCATATACAGCTATATTTATAGCCAGATGAATTTACTATGGTCAGCCTCATTATACAGATAAAATATGCACCGAGAACATTTCAGCTCACTGTTTTCAGTTCATGCTGGTACCGTGGCAGGCTGCTGATTGTGTCCTGGTGCAGCATTCATTCCCCCCACCCCCAGGCCCCGAGAACGGCAGCGCGGGTCAGACAGGGCCACTCGCCAGGCCGTGTTTGTTCACAAGGTGCAGAGCTGAAGTTCTAATTACGTCCCTGGCCTCTCACGTGCCTTGTATTGGTTCTTCCTCTGTTGTGAGGAATGTTTTAGTGGGAATCCCTGTACCATCGCAAATGCCAGGAGATTAGCACCATTGTTTCTGATTACTGCGGGGGAGGGAGTGGGGGAGGAGGAGAGAGGCGTATTCTACCTTCAGCTTGGGATAACTGGGGGTGAGGAGTGGGCGCAGCCCCCCCTCCCCCCCCAGCTGCAGCGCTGCCCCAGCTCAAGGAGCTGCTGCTTCTCTAGGCACGGACCCGCTGCAGCTTTGCAAACGCTGGCATTAAAACCACGTGTAGGGATGGAGTGTCTGTAAGGGGAGCGTTGAAAGGCCCCGAGCCCCAGAGCCCGCAGCCCCGCACTCAGATCCGTGAAGACGCTTGACTAAAAGACGCGCTAAAAAGCGCACAATGGCGAATCCCCCCGGCCATCCAGGGTGGGGAAGCCCCGCCGCCCGATGTAAAGGGGAGGAGGAGGGGGCTTTATCCTGTGCACTGGCCCTGCTTCCCTGCTCCCTCATCCCACTAGGGAGCGCTTGGAGGGGGGACGGAGGTTCCTGGGGCTGGGCTGGGGGGCAGGAGCGAAGTCTGTGCAGTAGCCAGTGCCCTGGAAATCTGCTGCCTCCCCAGCCCTCGGGGCATGTTGCCAGGGTTACCGCAGGGCTCCCCCCCGCTGCGGTCCGCCAAGCCCAGGCTACCGGGAAGATGCTGATCTGAGACGCACTGTCCTCCGGGCCAGCGAGGCACACACGGCCCCGAGGCTTCGCTCCCAAACATAAGGCCGTTCAGAAAGGCCTGATCCGGCTCCCCCGGGTGCCAGTGGGGCGGAGGGGTGTCAATGGGGTGTGCAGGCAGAATCGGGTCCAAAGCAGCCCAGCACCTAAAGCGCAACACAGCAACAAGTGGGATCCCGGGAAGGGGAGGCATCACCGGAGGATTTTGCTGGGTCACGTGTAGAACAGACACTGATCCATTCAGAGAGAGAGTCAGGCCTCCCCCGCCTACTTGTGTGCCCAGAACCACAAAGGCTCGGGACCTCTATAGTGTTTTGTTTGTTTAAGCACGGTATGTTCTTAAGTATAAAGCCATCATCATTTCAGGTTGCAATTTCTCACCTGCTCATAGCTGCAGAGTGCAGACCCTGGCTTTGTCTAGCCAAGGCCGAAGCTGGCTTTCTCTAATGTTGATCAAACAGCCTGGGCCTTTGGCTTGAGAATATGCTGTGAAAAAGGTCTGGCTATCGCCTTGATATGGCACGTATTGTGAATCACTCGTTTGGCGTTTCACTCATACAAAGAGGGAAGTTTTCAGACGGTCTTCATGTGGGTCAGGAGCTGGGGTTGTTAGTGTCCTGAGCCGGCTGCAGCAACTCGCCCAAACAGCACCATGCGCAGGAATCCCCTGCAGCAGCTACACAGAGGAAGAATGTATTTAACCCCATTCACAAACGAATGGAATTTACCCAGAATAAGTAGGGCAAACCCGGCTAATTGATCCCACACACATAGTAACATCCTGCTTGGTTTTTAACAAGACATTTTAAAATACTTTATTTTATTGCACAGCAACATAAAGATAGACTAGAAATAAAAGTACTTAGTAATATATATGTATTTCTTGTACATCAGTTCTGCAAAGGTTTTCCCTCTATATTATTTCTTTCCCCACAGGAATGTATTCATAAACACAGAAAGTTAGAAACCAGTTTTCATAGGACAAAAGTAATAAGAGATCAAATTAGGACCCGTTTCCACATGGCTAAGGGTCCAAAGTCATTTTAATCAATGGATAACGAGTTTGCCAGTCGTCTTTGGTGTTTATGACATTTCAATGAAAAGGAAATAGTACATTGCAATGCTAGCAATACATAAGGTCAAATAGGGTTTAAACTGGCTGAAATTAGTAATTACAATATAAGAAAATAAGACAAGGATCTTGTTAATTTTCAAGCCGGATCATTCATCTTATTGTTCAGTGCATAAAGCAAAGGGAAAGGGCCTAAATGGTTCCATGTTTCTGGAGAAAAGCAAGAGTGATCCAGAGCTCCTAGTTCCCCAGCTGGGGTTGCTTCACCTCTGTCCCTCATTTGGCATGGCCTCTTGTCCCTTCAGAAGAACAGAGATGTAAAATATTTATGTGCACATTTTTTATTGACGCGCCAACTTTTTTGTTTTATTGACCACACTTCAAAGACCCCCAAAGCCAATAAATCTATATTTTAAGAGCTCATATAGTTCAGAACATCATGCTTTCAAAGCAAAACTAGATTCCTGAAACTTCTGTTTATGGTTATTCATGTGAAGATTACACAGATTTATCATTAGAAAAGCTCATAAATCTGCGTCACACATTAAAAATACCCAGAAAATATGCCTCTCACGTGAATGTCATTATTTCTACTGATATATACATTTAGTTTAGTTCAACTATATTCTTATGATTCATAAGAACTAATAAGCCCCTCTACCCCCTTCCTATCTCTTGGAGCTGGATGGTGTCCACTTCGACGCCATCTAGCGGCCGCCTCGGCCTTGCACGTCTGCTGGCCTCACCGGCCACGTGAGTTTGGCAATGAAGGGAGTGATGGGACAATGAGGAGGATAAACGCTGCCCTTCATTTGTGGCTGCCTCGGGGAGGAGGAAGAAGAGAAAGGGAGGGGGGCCTTTGGCACACGCCACGCCCGGGGTCGATGGGGCTAGGGAGACCCCAAGCTAGGATAACTACCCTACCTCTTTACCCCTGCTACACACACACACACACACCCCAACATTATAACAGTCTCTCGTGTATCAACACACACACAGAGACCAACATTATAACAGTCTCTCGTGTATCAACACACACACAGAGACCAACATTATAACAGTCTCTCTTGTGCATCAACACAAAAGCCCCCTTTCTCCCCTGACTTTGTTCTTTTCATTTTTTAATAGATCAAAGGCAGGAGAGAGAGAAAAACTGGCAGGCGAAAATAGCCATTGTTCTAGTGACAAGACGAGGGTCCCGGCAGGAGAATGCTTGCTCCATCGGAAGTGGCGGCGTGGCAAAGGGAGAAACCTCACTTTTCAAGCCCCTTGCAAGGCATTGTCTTTGGGCCTGGCGCTACTGCCATACAGTAGGGTCCCCATGGCAACGCAACCTGCTGCTGCTGCTGCCCCTCTTCCAAAGTTGAAGGCGCTGAAAGGCAGCTGAAGTGACTGGGTTTAAAGAGCAACAGAATAAACAATATTTTGATTCATTGGGAGAAGAGAGAGAGGCTACAGCCCCCCCTCTGCCCCCCAGCCCCAGCCCCATGAATGCTGGCATTGTCCATGCTTTTCTGAATCTGATTTACCATATCATAACCCCTAGGAAGAAGAAAACATCAATATCCCGAAGGAATGGAGATGTTTCTATGGAAAACCTAGGAATTTTAGTCCATAACAGATCTGGTGTAAAAATCAAAGAGATCAAAGGCAGCGCTCCCAGGAGTATAGATGCGTCTCTGAATTAAAGATGGACGATGCAGACTACAAAGTACTTTTTTTCCACCCTTCTTTATTCAGGGCCTCTGTTTCCATTTCAAGGGAGGCGCTGTCCCAACATCATATCTAAGCTAGGCAATCAACATGAACAATGCCTGCAAAGGGTGATAAAAGCCGGGGAAAACAATCATAACAACAATCCAGGGCTGCTTTCCTCCCACAAACCTAACTTCAATAATTAATGAAGAATAATAGTAATAATCCTATTAATATTAATAATTAATATTAATTGATAAATGCATTCTAAGCTCAGTAAATTTTCCATGGGTTGCCTTCTATTCCCAACCACAAGCGGGCAGTGCCTGGCTGCCCCACTGATCCAACCCGCGGGCCGGCGGTGCCTGGCTGCCCCACTGATCCAACCCGCGGGCTGGCAGTGCCTGGCTGCCCCACTGATCCGAACCGCGGGCTGGCAGTGCCTGGCTGCCCCACTGATCCAACCCGCGGGCTGGCAGTGTCTGGCTGCCCCACTGATCCGAACCGCGGGCTGGCAGTGCCTGGCTGCCCCACTGATCCAACCCGCGGGCTGGCAGTGCCTGGCTGCCCCACTGATCCGAACCGCGGGCTGGCAGTGCCTGGCTGCCCCACTGATCCAACCCGCGGGCTGGCAGTGCCTGGCTGCCCCACTGATCCAACCCGCGGGCTGGCAGTGCCTGGTTTCCCCACTGATCCAACCCGCGAGCTGGCAATGCCTGGCTGCCTCTCAGCGGTAAGGAATGCTTGGAACCATAGCGAACACTAGGGAAGGCTGGGGGACATCCAGCCCTTCTCTGCCCTTCCAAGATTGGACCGTGCTAGGACTAGGCAATAGTAGTGTGGGCCGGCTGGCATTTCTTATTGTGCCTGCAAGGGAGGGATTGCAGCCGGGGGCGGCGGGAGAAGGAGTGGGTAGGCTGCGGCTTTCCCAAGAGACTCGGCCAGTCCCTGGGCAGACGCTGGTTGCTAGCGCCGGGGTGGAGGGAGCAGTTCTACTCCGCTGCTCTCAGCCGGCCCTTTGGAGGAACCTTAGGTCTGGCATGAGCCTTCTTGGATCTATCTGACCGTTTCCGAGGGGAGGGGAGTGGGAAAGGAACTCAGATCCCCTTCTTTGGACTTTTGGGTCCATCGACTCTCCATTTCATTGGAGATTGGCAGCTATGGATCCCCGTTCGTGAAAGTCCACGTGTGTGGCTGCTCAGTCTGGCTTTCTAAATTAGATGCACCGTTTATCGACTCAACAGGGTGATGGCTGGCTTCCTTGGGTTGGCACCAACCTTGGGAGTTAAATAATAAACAAACAAAGAAAAGCACACGGAAAACATGACTAAAATGCTCATCCCTTACCTACAAACAGCCCCCCCCCCCGACATACACATTTGCCCGGGCACAATATATACTATATTCTCTATATCTATGCCTGTATCTATAGATAATCGATCTGCACAATGTATCCAAATCCCTTGTTAATTCCTTCAGGGTCCCCCTCCCCCCCCTCCCCTCAGTGTGGTAACGATCACATTAAAACAAACAATTTTCGAAGGTGAAGATCTTCCTTTTCCATGCAAAATCCGTTCTTGACGGGACTAGGAAGCATGTGGACAGACTGCTGAAATAAACCCGTTGTCTGGCAGTGGAACCGAAGAAGATGAATATTACTGAAGTCAATTAAGTTGTTTGGAAACACATGCAGAAAAAGTGCTGGGACTAATGTTTATGAAGAAAGCCAATTAAAATGGTTTGATAAGCATATGTATTAGCAACAAGTGTAGCACAGAGGTCAGAAACAACACTAAGTAAACAGAGTTGACAGAAGAGTGAATCTTTTGTTGAGGGTGTGCAGCTGTCCAGCCTCCTATTGTCCAAGCTAAGACTGGGTGCAAGCTCCCTGCTGCCCCCTCACCAACTCAATGCACAAAAACAGATTGGGATGTTCTGCATGCATAGGCAACATTGCAGCCCCAGTCTTCCCTTTTCTATTTCTTCTTTAAGAGACCGGGCTCTCCAGACATTTTTTCCTGACAGTAACAAAGCAGGGCTGTAAAACAGTTCAGAATAGGGGGGAGAAAGAAGAGAAAAGAGTCCCCAAGGGGGGAAAAAAGCGCCATGTCACGGGACAAAAGAATAGGAAGTTGAAAATAGAAATAAAACTGAAAGCAAGAATTATCTTGTTAAATAGAGGTGCTTTTTGTCCCGAGTTGTCTTTGTGAAAGTTTTTAAAGTATCATGACGCGGAACAAGTGTGTAAGTCCCCACACATACTTCAGTCAAAGATTCATGAGCTTCCGAGAACCTTGATGGCTTATTTATGGGTCAGAAAATTCTGCAGCTTACACACATTTAAAGAAATAAAGGAAAGGGTAGCGAGAGCCCCTAGTAAATGGTTTTAAATGCGGGAACAAATCTCAGGTCTTAAGTAAGGCAAAAATTCCAGGCAAAAAAAGTACCAAGAGCTAACCAGACTTTCTTTGCATCTCAACGGTAAACTCGGGATATGTTATTTTGTGTTCTTTGTGGTTTGATGGAAAATTCAGACTTTTTTTCCCTCTTAAAGCAAAGGAAATGAGAGCGGCAACACTGTGTTAAGTAAAATAAAAACATCTTTTTAGACAGGATTCCTAGGCTTGGCTTAGAGCTAGAGATATGAGTCACTCGGTTTGTATATGGATTAGCCTGTAACTTTGTCTTCAGGGAATCGGAGACTGCATCATCAAAAACAACTCTTATCTCCTTCCCACCTCATTCTTAAGGAAGTTATGCAAATTTCGGGAGGCATCCTGCACTTCTTCCTCAGTCAAAGCTCCCATTGTGTGAGTTTCCCCTTCGTAAGGGTTGCAGGTTCGGATCTTCAGTGAAATAGACAAAAAGCTGCACATAAATAAAAATGCCTTGCTGTTCAAGCTATTGTGTCCACTGTACAAACACAAAAAGAAAGGAAACTCCTCTCCAAAAATGTTTGGAATAAAACTATAAAGAATCCTTTGCATATAAATTGGGTTAAATTGGTGGAAAATTACATACCTTACGAGACTGAGCTATGTAAACATCTCCCTATTATCTAATCTGTCTATCTATCTATCGAATTGTGTTCAATCACTAACTCAGGTTTTACATTATATCGCGGCAGCTAATTAAATACAAACCCTTTCTTATATTTAAAATGCAGGTGAATATTAATGTAATACATCATCACTGCTACCGTTCACTGCTGTTCAGCTCTGCACCTACCTTTTTCCATTCAGCCTCTTTATGAAGTGTGTTTATGGTGAGGGCGGGAGGAGGGGGGAAGAGGGACAGAGGGGAAAAATAAAACAAACAACCGAGATAGGTAAAGAATATCATTTATATACACACTGCTGTAGTTTAATGAGAAACTTTCTTAGGTTCCAACTTTTGTTATTTCAGAGTTCACAGCAAAAGGTAATGGAAGACACTAACATAAACATCAATATAATATGCAGCTTAGTTCTAAAAGACAACGAATGTCCTGTAATATTGTTTACATTGTAAAAAATATTTCCAGTGTAACTTTTAAATCGGTGGGTTAGTCTCAAGAGAGACTGATTCCTGCCTGCCTGTCTCACCGTTTTGCCTCCAATCTCTTGTGTATTAAAGTTGCGGTTTTTTGAAGAAACATGTTAATGTCATTTTTATTGTTATCAGATAGAATATGAATCCCTGAATACACAAGAATACACGGACACGGAATCTTTTAAACAATCTGCAAATCAGAGGGGAAAAATCAAAATAGCCTGTCATTGGAGTTGTTGTTTTGCTTTTGAAGTAGACCCCAAGCACAAACTTTTCTGATGTGTTTATGCTGTTGAAGTCAAGTGAGCGATTGAGCTTCAAAAATAGTGCAAATAGTAATAGAAAAATCACGCCTCACACGTGGCCTTATTAGAACTGTCTTGTTTCGCCATCGGAAATTAAATGTAGGATATTTAACGCATGTTTCCTTCTCTAAAATTAATCTTGCTGGTTAATGCTTTATCAGCTTTCCGTTTCAAATTCCTCACTGTAATAATTTAAAAAAAATCTTTGTTTTAAATACAAGTATTAAAGGGGTAGCCGTGTTAGTCTGGATCTGTAAAAGCAGCAAAGAGTCCTGTGGCACCTTATAGACTAACAGACGTATTGGAGCATGAGCTTTCGTGGGTGACGAAGTGGGTATTCACCCACGAAAGCTCATGCTCCAAAACGTCTGTTAGTCTACAAGGTGCCACAGGACTCTTTGCTGTTTTAAATACATTATTTCATAATGTGAAAAAAGATTAATAGAATTGTATTGCCTCATTATTTCATAAACGTCTTTTAAAACACTTGATTGTTTATAACTGTTTGAAAAACAATCCTTGACATATGTTTTAAACATGATCCCTTACAGTCTTATTTCTTGTTACAAGGGTTGATACAGATATCAAGTAAATGCCCTTTGATTTCCAAAGTGGTTAATTAGATAGTGTGAAAATATGTATAAGAATTTCTTTTATTACTTCCACCTTTGCCTAAATAACATCAAATAAATCTTTCTTTACTTATTGTGTTTTCTATTATGGAATTCAGACCCCAAAGTACCAGTACCTCTGTTATTATGCAAAATTAACAGTGCATTTAAGTCCATTAACAGTGCCTCTAGATTGCATTTAAGACCAATGGGCTTTCTTGTGCCATGTACATTTCACCTTGAGCAGACCCTTTCCAGGCTGTGACCTTAAACTTTAAGGTGATAGTTTTGACCCAATCTGCATTTTTATAGATAAATGTAAGGAATCATGGATAGTTTATAAATCTGACATGCCTGCAAACAAACAATGCAGTTTCAGTGAAACCAGATGCTAGTGTCTGAACTGATGCTAGTAGTTTGTAGTTTCTATACTATTAAAGCACCGATTTAATTAACTTTTTTTAAAGACTAATGATGTTGCTTTTATTCTCATGAATGGATGGCGGGTCAGAGAAAATAGGTACATTCTCCAAATACGTTCCAGAAGTTTGTCTAAAATTAGAAAACATTTTCCTTCCATGGATTATTACAGAGCAGGGCTTAGGGTAGGAAAAACTATAAAGCGAGTGCCCACATTCTAGTCATAACAACAATAATACGATCTCAGACTTGCAATTTCTCATTCAGTGGTAACTTTTACAACGCTGCCACTTTGTTATATTTTCATTTTTAAAATCACTTTCTATTAAATAACTTCTACAAGATAGTGGGACTAAGCAGACCGGGATTATGTTGCAAACGCTTTAAAAAAGAGTGAGATTGCTAAAATCTGACTCATTCACACACACTTTCAAAAAAAGTTTCCTGGAGAACATGAAAGCACTGATGACATTACTATTCATTCACCCAGAACGTTAAACTGGTGGTTGATCGGCTGCATGCCTTATAAGAAAAATAAATACTCTTAAGAGTAAACTGGACTGTGCTGAATTTTGTGTCGTCTGATTTTTGGATGAGATATAAACAACTGGATTTGATTTTACTCATCTTTATAAGGAATACTTGAAAAAGAAACTGAGTCAGGGTGAAAGCGCATGTATTCAGAAAGCGATTCTTGACAGGCCTTTCTTTAAAAATAACCCCAGAAAAGTAAACTATGGTAAATAGAAAATACAGGTAGAATTAATCTCTGCTTCTAGGTGTTCTGTAGCGTGACAGTATTCGAGCGAGTTAAGGAATATTGATTTGTTTGACAAATTAGGTATAATAATTTTCACTAAATTCCAGCCAAATTTAATCCTTCAGCTACAGCAGGACCCTACATACCGCGGGAGTCTCAAAGGTTGTCTTTCTTTGTGGATTTCCGTTGGCTCTGGTCAATGTCTGGCTGCAATGAAATAGTAATTCCATCTGTTTATATAGAGATCTCGCGGCAAGATTTCCGCCTTCAACATGAACTCAGTTCTTAGCGTTACAAAGTGTTGTTGCAAGAACGAACAGAACACAAAACTTTTGCAAAGCCCTTTAGGGGAGAAATGGCAGATTAAATTACACACTATATCCCGAGCCAGGGTTCCTCTTATTATGGTTTGTCACAAAAGGAAGGGTTCATTTTCAGCAGATTTTTCAAAAAAGGGGGGTGAGGGAAAGTTGCTGCATAGGACATTTTAGTTTTGGATAACTGCGTGCAGCAGTGCCTGAGCAGCAGGAATGAATGCACAGCAATTTATTTTTTATTATTCCTATTCTTAATCCCATGATTATCATTACCCCTGCCTCCTTTCCCCTGCGTGTCCTCATTCAATTAATAATAATAAAAAAAGAGAGACAGTGTACCAGACGCTCTCTAAAAGTTAAACGTGCCTCTGGGTTTGTATTAGGAAGGAACTTTTGCCTTCTGTTACTAGCCTGACTTCTGACTGACAAGCTCAGCTTCGGAGTGAGCCTCTTACAGTGGCCACTGCTTAGTAAAAGAGGGTCTAGCCCCTTAAAGACTATTTCTCTAGAGCTCTCCAGACAGTCTCATTAAGGGACATATAGTAATGACAGAGTCATTTAGGGCAAGTATCAGAGGGGTAGCCGTGTTAGTCTGGATGAAAAAAAAAAATCATTTAGGGCAAGGTCCAGCGTCATAATAGCACATTTATGGGGCTTTTAGAGAGTGCCAAGGAGCAGGTTCCAATAGCTTTGTCGAAGAAAGAGTTCAGCGTGAGGTGGAAGGATTTTCTGCCCTCTTTAGGCAGATGTGGACTGGAGTGATATTTTCCAAGCTGTCAGAAATTTAGATGCTCAATTACTGTAAGTTAATTTTGAGGAACGCCAAGTACCTCGCCCCTTAGATTGCTTTGCAAACAGCCTCCAATATTCTTCCCCTCACCCCCAGCCCTAGAGGAATTCCACAGGCGTCAGTAATACAAATAGATCACTTCATTTCCAAGGGTAATATTTATAATGCCCAAGCGTTGTTAATATTTTAATTACAATGAAAAAAAAAACCGAAGAGAAGATGCAGCTTCCAGGAACAATGTATTTCAGTGTATTTCAAAGAAATCAGCTACCCAGAGCCAATCAATATTCTGACACTCTAGGCTATGGGGCTAGGTGAAAACAAAGCCTTTTTCAGCCGAGTAGCGCTGACGTACAGCACCTGAAGTAAGTCACCGCTGGGGAGCTCTGCTAGACACTCTTAATTAACCTACTTTTCAGCTGAGTTGATGTCAACTTTTTGTTTTGTAAGGGAGGAGAGGGGCGCACTTTTTCTTGGAATCCATCTTTGCCAATTTGAGGCCCTTTAAAGCGTCCTATATGAGCAGGACGCCCTCAGACATTCATAGCGCTGATCAGACGCGCTGGACCGGCAGCAATGAGTCCTTTGGAACGCCGAGAGCTCTAGGGCAGGCGAGTGCCAGTGGTGGTGGGTGGGAACAGGGAAGGTAATACTTGCATTAGGAGGGACCAGATAAAAGAAATAAGGTTTCCATATGTTGCCCCGACTGGAATTAGATCCATTGATCCAAAAGGGCTGCGGCTCTCAAGAGTTAAGGGAACCGTGGCGCATCAACAGATAAAAGGCAGTTTACGCAAGATGTTACTTTAAAAATGGATCAACAAATGCTACCTTTTGAAGTGCACACGCGCGGGTCCCTTGACACAACTGAGTTATTCCCCAGCTCCTTTCTCCCAAACTTCAAGTCCAAGAAATCCCTCATAGTATAAACTATCAGAGGAGAAAGGGAGAGGGCAAGAGAGTCCTTTAGGAGTCTGTTTGATATTTATATGTAAATAGGTTGGTATTAGAATCTACCAATACATGGAAAACCAAGGTGAATTATTATTATTAAACAGATCTCTAAAGGTCCTTAGATTTATCATTTTGGAAACAGATGCCCAATTATATTTGCCTGTTGGGTAGCTGGTCAACTAGACGTGTCTCATCTTATCCACACACCACCCTACTTCCCTGAAACCCAAAATAACGAAAGGCTATCTAGAATCTAGGCTAGTGCGAATCAATTTAGCGCCGTTGATTTTAAATAGAGCTCTGCCAATTTACACCAGCTGAGGATTTGGTCCCCAGCTATATATTTAGGAACCTGAGGCTGTATTCATCTTACATACAAAAAACTGGTAGCATCAAATGGGATTTTTGAGTGCTCAAGGCTTGCAGGATGAGGCTGTGGCTGTAGATATATAGACAACAGAGATGTTAAATGCAGTGTTTATGTAATTTAAGTTTGATGATTCACTCTCACAAAAATCAGTACGTTCAAAATGTGAAGGGGCCTAGTCCTGCATCTATTTAAGTCAAGGTCAAAGCTCCCATTGATTTCAGTGGAAGCAGGCAAGGCTCAAGGATTCTAATACAATTGCTCGGTTTGGCTATACTATATACTTTGATATGTATTTATTGTGACAAATAGGAAAGGACAAACACAGCCAAGTGTGGCAGAGTTAAGAACATTGGAGAGAACCCAAACTCTAACCCTGACTGAAGAATGTTTTAAAAATATGTCCTTAGCTCAGGAGATGTTTGATGAGGCATTCTTAACCCAAGCAACCTTAAATGGGTGGTAGTGGGACTTAACTGGAGCAACTTCCTTTACAGAGGATTTTTTTTCTGCACATTTTTCTAAATCACTGTAGGGTGAGGACACCTTATAAGAAAAGCTCTGACCAGCCAGTGAAAACATGCTCCTTTTAAAGCTCCATAAACTTTAAACATAGGGAAACAATTTCCTTAAGACAGGAGTCTCTCCCCTCGCCTCCTATTCATAGTATAAAGCACTTGGGCCCAGCAACTTAAAGGTATTTGGGTGCCTGATCCATTGAAATCAAATCAGTAAAGCATTTAAGCACATGCTTAAATTTTAAAACTCCCTTCAACACCTATGTAACAAACTCAGAGTGACTGAACAGCATTTTATTCACCTTTGAGCTGGAAGCAAGCATACATGGAATATTTAAGCTACAAAATAATGTAATGGACGGAAGTTATAAGTGAGGATTGGAAGGATAGCTGGTTATGATGGAAACCAGAACATAACTATACAGTGTTCTTCCTTGGAATTTAGTTGTCACAGAAAACTTTTTTGTCTCACATAAAATAACAATTATCAGACAAATCTGTCCTACAATACAAAGCCCTTATGCATATACTAACTTTTCGGTTTCTCATATGACTCTGAAGGCACTATCTATAATGGTGGGCACGCTGTTTGATGAGGGGCTCCTATTCCTTCTCTCCTTTGATTTGGGCTTATTCTTCCATTTGTAGACACACTTATGGAAATAATTTGCTAACATATTGTACAATTTAAAGCTAGTGCCATTTGTTGTTAAGCAGGGTTCTCAGCTGAAGTTGTTGTGGGGTTCTGCTTAGGAAATAATAGCAGGATACGGACAGAGCCCCACATATTCTATGGGTTGGTCGGTGGTGGAATTTGCCATGGACTTCCACTCTTCTCTTGTTGCAGAGTTTTGCTTCAGCATCTCAGCTTTCATTTCAAACACAAATTACAATTCTATCCCTCAGAGTTACTGAGGTCACTTTGAAAATATGAATTGTGTGTAATTGATGCACTGATGCCTTCCTGAGTTTGTAATGTGACTGAAACAACAGCTGAAGGTGTGAACTGTCCCATGCATCTTAATGGATTGCTATTTCTGAAACCTACAGATGACAATATACAGCTTATTGAAAACTAGAACAGGGGGAACAGAGCAAAGTACTTTACATTTATTATCAAAATAAATAACAGAGAGGCTACTGGTCTGAGTCTGTTGCCCATTTTCAGACTTAATGAAATAAACTAAAAACACTCAGGTTTTTATCTGAAACTGCCACAGATGTCCCACCAGAATGCAGCAGTATCTAGGGACCTTGCTGCAGATTGTAAGTACTGTCTGCTGCAGAGTACACAGGGCCTTGTGAACAAACTTTTACCTGTGTCTCCCCTCAAAAGGCTTGTATTTTCTATGCTTAAAGAAGATAAATACTGATATGTGAGTGATACAGCAATTACCATGACAGACACTCATTTTTACTGAATAAGTCATATCAAATTGAGTTAAATCAAGTGTAAACAGCTAGAGCAGAGCTTACAGCTGCTCCTGGGTGCACTAACATTCTTGAAAAATGTGTTTGTGTTTGTGTTTCGTGAATGAACATTTTGCTTGGAGAAGTAGGGCATGTCTGCTTTTTATCTCATTCATTCTCTTTGGCACATGAAGCCCATGAGGCACAATGACAGCATAATTATTTGAATATGGGGGAAAAGTCTTTTAGCAGACTCTGAGGTTTCCTTTTCATATGTATATATATATTTAACTTATGTGCTCCTTTGATCGCTAAAGCTTATGGGAAACTTATTTAATTGGTATGTAACTAATTCCTGGCTAAAGCTCACCACAGTTACACCATTACCACTGATCTGGAGTATGTGTGGTGGTAGTTTTCTTTTCATGTCCCAATGATTTATTAAAATATTGTTTCTTGTCATTCATGAAATCTCATGTCTTTCTTTCTGTGCAACATACTTGGAATTGGATTTTACTTGCATAGATAATCATGAAAAGTGAATGTTAAGCTGGCATGCTCAAGTACAACTCAGGGAGAGCCAAAGTTAAAGTCATCTGTGTGACTATTTGTCCTGGAAATGGCTTTTGGCTATATGGGACACCCCATAGCAAGGGGAAAGTGCTCCCCAAACTCTGCTAGACCCCTGACATACAAGCAATTGACTGAATTAGAAAACTATGGAACCACACTTTTCACAGCTAGTATGTTTCACATTTATTTGTGTGACTGTGAAAGGAGAAAAATTAAATTTAAACTCCACACAACCCACACACCTTAAAGAAGTCTAATTTAAAAAAAAATGTTTTTGGTAAGGTGTGCATAGCCCAGAAAGGGAAAGATTTAAATTTTCTAGATTGTAAGCTCTTTGGGGTCAGGGACTATCTTTTTGTTCTGTGTTTGCACCATAGGGCCCTTTGGTACAACCACAATAGAAATAAAAATATCAATAATTTCCCAATCCTGCTAATCTGTTACCTCTCCCAGGGACACTAAAAGACCCAATGACTTCTTTAGGCCCTCCTACTGATTGTAAGGGCTATCCAATCAGGGATAAGAAAGAATACGAAATAACGTAGGTGACCAGTCCGTATTAGTCAATATAGCATCAATTTCAACTATCAAATACTGAATACTCATGGGGAACGCTCTGCAGTTAAGCCATAGAGAGAGAAAAAGTTACAAATACACTTCAAATATGGTAAATTCATGGATATCATGATCTACTTTCAGATAATCTGTGAGCAGGAAGACTGGCTAAATTCATTGAGTAATTTATTTCCTGAGAATCATTTGCTCAGCTATGCATGTGGCATGATTGCAGCTGTGAAGGAATGCAGAACTAGACTCATGTCATGGCAAGGAACTGCGACTCTTTCTTTGGGTCCTGGGATGTTTGAATGCTGGGTAGTGTAAGTGCTGGGAGATGGTGAGGTTGTTGAGGATGGGCAAAAAACCTGTTGGGGTCCTGGGGCTGGGGTAGGGCTGTTGCCCACATGATGCTGGGCTTAGAGGAAGTGCAACGTGTATCCAACTTCACAGCTTATTCATGTGCTGTTTCACCTTGAACTGAGAGCTCTGTGCACAGTAAGGCACTGAAGAGATGCTCTGGATGGGTAGGGGAAAAATAGAGGCAGCAGCACAGGAAAGCATGAGCTGTTCCTTCTCTGCTCTGCTCTCACTCCTGCAGGATTAGGTACTAACACCTGCAAGATTTTGCATGCCCTGCAAGTGCCTCTTGCAGTTCACCTTTGGGTTGCACTCCACTGGTGGCGAAGTCCTTTAGATAAGGATGACAAACCAAATATTTATTTTTAAATAAATATGTACCAAGATAAAATGACTGTTTGCTACCAATTCAGATAGGAATGGGGGAATTGGTGAGTTCCTCCACAATTTGCACTTGCTGCCAATACACTGAAGGATACAAAATCTTAGTCTTAAAAAGTGAAGACCTTCATAATCTAGGACTTAAGTACTTGAGCAATTGCCCTTACCTTGTATCCCTTTCTGGCTGCTATGGTTGACCAGGGCATGTCTGTTTCTTATTCCAGGGTGCAGTAAACATAGGTGAAAGGATTTTCCAGGTAAGGAATTCCTCCTAGGGAATTTCATCAGGAATTCCTTTAGCATACACTGAATGTCCCATTCACTGTATTTTTGTGAGGCTCATTCTTAACTATTTGTTTTTTGGCTTCTGCCTTGGTTTCTTCTTCCTTTTTTTTTTTTTTGGTATCTGCTCCCCCTTTTCTTCTCATTCTTCTTTTACCCGGGGGGAATTGATCCTTTTGCTTTGTGGTCATTGTGTACTAATTATTTGGTGTACCCTCAGGTCAGATTTCTTTGCTAGAATTGGGCAGTGGATTTGATATGGTTAGTATTTGTTTCCAGTTACAAATCACTGTATGTTACATATCCAGTTCTGGAATTTAGTTGGCTGTATCAGTAATTACATTCAATGAGTCTTGTTACTGTGCTTTCCTTCCTTCAGAACAGGATTGCATACAGGAGTATCAGGAGAAATATCCAGGCCCAAAGAATTAGAAATTCCTGGGGCCCCTAAAACTGTATAGATGTTTCAATTCTCTTTTTCTCTCCCTCTCCTCTCACATCACTTTTATACTGGTGGAACCCCATTGACTTCAGTGAACTTTTGATTTACACTTGTGTCACCGAGAGAAGAATCAGTCCGTCTGGACATGATGCTGATCTCCTTTCACTGGTTTTGTTCTGCTGCAACTCCATTCTCTTCAGTGGAGTTCTACCTGATTTACACTAGTATAAATGATATCAGAATATGTCCTTCTGTGTCTATCCCACTTCTTTCCCTTCCCCAGAGTTACAGAGATGTGAGAAAACTAGGACAATTTTTGAGCTCTGTAAGCAGTGCAGGGTCCCAGCCTTCTCATAATTTGTTTTACTTAAATAAAAATTGTAGGGACCCCCCAGCTTTCTCATGCTAACTTTGTTGTTCAGTGGGATGCTGCTGCTCCCATGCTCATCCTGCTGTGCTGATTCTCCTTTGCATACCTTTAGTAGGTTTGTTATGCTACAAAACCCCCAAGATATGTGGATAGCCTTTATCACAGTTTGCTTACATTTCTTCTTTATTTTTAATAGCTCACTCAAGGTTTTATAACCAAAAAAATGTTTTTTCTAAATCATAGAAAAAAATACTCCTTTGGCCTTTTGCGTGTTTGTTTATTTATGTGTGTTAAGAACAGGGTAGGGTTTTTTTTTTTTTAGAAATTTGGTATCACAAGAGGAAAGCACCTTGTAGATATTTTCCCTTTTAAAAAAGTTTGTTATTATTTCCCAACATTATACATATTTATGGTATTCAGATTTAATTATAGACAGAATACGCAGGCCTTAAACTGGTGAGGTTAGTTTTCAATCACAGCAGGCCATAAGCTCTAGTAATTAACCATAACTCCCCAGTTCAACCCCACCACTAAACACAGGGAAGTCAATGAGGCTGCACAGGGTGTATGTCAACAGACCTGAATTTGGGTCAACAGACCTTTTTCCTAGCATGTGTCTAACTCTTTAAAAAGAATATGCCTTTGGTGCTCCTAGTTCTCTGTTCCACATACTGATTATCTCTGCAGAAAGACATTTTTCTCAAACTTGAGGAAGTTTTTGGTGGAGATAGTTAGTCCCTCCAACGCCAGCTGC
This sequence comes from Mauremys reevesii, assembly GCF_016161935.1. Classification (NCBI taxonomy): domain Eukaryota; kingdom Metazoa; phylum Chordata; order Testudines; family Geoemydidae; genus Mauremys; species Mauremys reevesii. Next base: position 28,708,174 of record NC_052631.1, read on the forward strand.
AGTATTGAACATCCTTCCAGTTTTGTGTTGCCAGTCAGAATGTTATACCTTTGCTCTTAGTCTCTTTTCTAGCATATTTACACTAATTTTCCATACCAGGGCCTCAAATATAAAGATCCAGTCTCTGTTATAAACCTCTAGAGGAAATGGTCAGTCATTAGCTCCTCACTTAAGGTTTTTGGACTGGGGCTTTCTAAAATGACAGGCTCCCCTGTCATATGTGGAGAAAACACAAGCACATCTCCATTATGAGGTCTTTCTAACTCAGCATTTCCCGAAAGGGGAGCATGCCCTTATAGGATGTGGGGGAAAGGGGAGGCATGAAGAACTATTAGCCAATGAGAAGGGGCCTACCAAATTCATGGTCCATTTTGGTCAATTTCACAGTCATAGGATATAAAAACCGTAATTTTGATGATTTAAATCTGAAATTTCATGATGTTGTAATTGTAGGGGTCCTGACCCAAAAAGGAGTTGTGGAGTGGTCGCAAGGATGACCTGGTATGGTATTGCCACCCTTACTTCTGTGCTGCTGCCTTCAGAGCTTGGCCCATGATCAGCAGCTGCCACGGTCTGGCAGCCCAGCTCTGAAGTCAGCAGTGCAGAAGTAAGAATGGCATGGTAGGTATCGCCTCCCTTACTTCTGCACTGCTGCTGGCAGAGGGCTGCCTTCAGAGCTGGGCAGTAGGCCAACAGCCACTACGCTCTGGCCACCCAGCTCTGAAGTCAGTGCAGAAGCAAGGGTGGCAATACTGTGACCCTCTTAAAATAATTTTGTGACCCACCCCATGTAACTTCCTTTTGGGTCAGGACCTCCAATTTGAGAAATGCTGGTCTCTCTGTATAGTATAGGGTAAAAGCACACAAAAGATCATATCACAGGGGGAGACCAGCTTTCATGTGTTTTTCATGGCTGTGAATTTGGTAGGGCCCTACCAATGAGATAGGGACAAATCTGGTATGCCCTCACTGAAAAATTAATTCAGTAGATCAGTGCCTGGGTCTGAGCACCCAGGTTGTGAGTCGCCACAGTGCAAAGCCACACTTGAATTACTGAATCCCCACTGGGACTGCACTCACCTATGTTGGGTGCTAGGACTTCTGGGGGGCACACACCATGGCTAGCTGCAGTAAGTGGAGCTGCTCAATGATTTTTTTCCAGTGAATTATGGGAGAACTTGTATGTCCAGAAGGACAAATGTGAGAATTGTGGGAAAGCATTGGAGGACTATCAGCACTTGAGTGGTTTAGCTTGCATCCCAACTGCAAAGTGGGTGGGCCCACCAGCCTGAGTGAAAGCAGCACTTGGACTTTAGCCGATAGCCCCAGATGAGCCAGCTAGCTCAGGTGAAAGTACCACCAAACTAGGGTTAGAAGTTATTGTGTATGGATGGGAGACAGGTTAAGGAACCCAGGTTAACTCTGTGGTAAAGACATACCCTATATTCTTAAAATTGTGCTCCAGGAATTCAACTTCTATGAACAAATTAGTTTATGATTGTGAAGAAAAACAGAAAGATGTGACCTGAAGAGCTCTGTTAAGCTCAGAAACATGTCTCTTTCACTGACAGAACCTGGTCCAATAAAATATATTACCACACCCACCTTGTCTCTCTAGGGGTATGTCTACACTACCCGCTGGATCGGGGATCTATGTATCGCGTTTCGTCTAGACCCGATACATTGATCCCCAAACGTGCTCCCCGTCAACTCTGGAACTCCACCAGGGCGAGAGGTGGAAGTGGACTCGAAGGGGGAGCGGCGGCTGTTGATCCTGCGCCGCGAGGACGCAAAGTAAGTCAATCTAAGTCGATCTAAGATACGTTGACTTCAGCTATGCTATTCTCGTAGCTGAAGTTGCGTATCTTAGATTGACCCCCCCGTCACTGTAGACCAGGCCTAAGATATGATCCAACTGTAACTGATGCAGGAAGGTCCACCTGAATCTGCTAAGAGCCTGAAACAATAGGTCTGAGGTGTGAACTTCTCCCATTCATTTCAAAGGGTGCTAACTTAAATGCCACCGATGCTATTTTAAATGTCAGTAGTGTTAACTATTTCACTGCTCCTAAAGCCATGTCAGGAAAGGGAGGGAGGGAGTATCATACCATAAAGAGCTACGCCAAAACTAAGATAGATCTTTACCATACAGTATGGTTAAAATGGGCCGGGATTTGTTACATTTTCCAGAAAGGAGTTCAGCTTTCAAAAGTTGAGGAAACTGCCCTAACAAAAGGAGTCTGAAGTCATGTAGTCATTCATTAGTGTAAAAAAAAAAAAAAAGCAAAGAAATTCTAAATGAGATAAACAATACCAATTGTAGAAAGATCACCTGTTTCATTACAGTCAGCCCCTCAGAGATATTAAACACACTTACTTCACAAATTTAATTGCCTCAGGATGAGGCAATCCTGTATATCTTTTTAGAACCATTAATAACGTACTTCACCTGATTGCAGCAAGTGTTTTATCAGAAGATTTGTCAAATGGTAAATGCAGGGACTTTCTGCACAGATAAACAACAAAAATTGACCAAATTTAGCCTCCTCCACTTGCAGCTAAAGCTAATTTTTATTTTAATCTTCCATTTAATTTGAAACCTAATAGCTTTTGAAAAATTAAAGTGAGATGATTTTCCTACAACACTTATTTTGATTAGATCAAATATGCTCATTTCTAAGCTGCTCAGTGCTTTGCTATTAAGTATTGTTGAATGTGTGCAATTTATATCTGCTTTTTTTTAAAATTTCCTGATTCAATCCAAGTGACATAGAAACAGCTAGAAGTTCTTTATACAAAGGAGATAAATTAGCCACCCACAAATTATATTTGAATCTGTCATATAGAAGAGTCTTGGATATAAACAATGTGTGCCCGTGTGCTAGACAGACTATTTCTCTGAATATGCACAGCTCCAATTGCCATCAATGGGAGTTAGGATGTGCAGGGAAGGCAGCATATGGCCTTAAGTGCTATAGATAGAGCTGGTCAAATTTTTTTATCAGAACTGATTTTCAACAGATTTTTTTAACATAAATATTTTTTTTGAAGAAAAGTGTCTGCTTATGTGCAAAATTTTAATTTTTCATTAAAAAATTGCCATAGTACCTGAAAATGAATTTTTTTTGGCATTTGGCCAAAAACCAAAGTATTTTGATTTAGAAATACTTAATACAGTGCCTGATGGGAGTTGTAGTTTAGCAGTCTTATATCTGTTCTCCTTTACAGGCAGTGCTCTCTTGTGGGACTACAACTCTCATGATGCTCTGCACCCATGCAATTGCCATGAGGTTTTATCTGACCAAGAGGGATACTGTGGTATGCCATGGAAATATATAGTCTGGCCTGTAGATGAGAATGGAGGCATAAAGTATCTGAACTACAAATCCTGTAAGGCACCACTGTGACATTTCTGAATTAAACTATTTCATTTTTAGGCTGAAATATTTTTTTTTATTTTTTTTCTGAAAAATCAAATTTCCACAGGGGAAATAATAAAAGATTTTCTGACCTGTTCTACATGCTAGCATATAAGGTATTTCAATTCTTGAGAATTCTTCAGTTCTATCTTGGAGTTTTTAGACCTGCAGAGTTAAGGGTGGGAATAGGTAGAATTAGGAAAAATGATCTATGGTTTCAAGTCTCTATGGTACCCTGAATTAATGTTTGTTTTGGCAGGTAGTATTGTATCTGACTCCCTTTGCACAGGATCACATCATGCTTTTTGGTAAGAGGAGACAATCCTATTGTTCTACCTGATATTCTCACCATCAATCAAACAGAGTCTAATGTCTGTGGAATTGATCATATAATGCACTCAATGCCTCCTTCAAGGTAATAAGCTAATAAGCACCCACAACCCCCAATGACTTCAATCCTATTCGACAGTGCTCATCTTGTTGTAGGAGGTAACACCATGACACAAAATTCAGCTCAGTGTTTGCATGTGACCAGTTGCAGACAGCATTATAGCTTCTACATGTGGCTACATAGTTGCTGTCTAACTCATTGCTTTGAAAATTGTAATAGATCTTGAATGGACTATTGTGGTCTCTACAGCAGGAGACTGAGCTGCTACAGCTTTGGGACTTATGTGAGACTGATATTTGATGGATAGCTGAGTCCCTTTCCCTCAACTAGTCAGATCTATTGAGGGTGGACTGTAGACAGGAACCATTTTGGGGGTCTGCACAGTGAAGCAGCAACTCTGGTGCTGAAGGGAAGCTACTGGGATTTGCCTGGAGGAAGGAAGATTAGGGTCAGAAAGAAAGGGCCCAAGAAAAGGGCCCATCTTGAAAGGAGAGCACTGCAAGGAAGTCGCTATGTGACCAGATAATGACTAGATGTAGCCAGGACCAGGGATCAGCAAGGCTCAGTGGGCCCTTAGCCTTGGGAATGTAGCAGGTACTGGGATCAGAGCTGCAGCTGCACGGGAGAGAGCTTATGACCTGTAGTTAACATTAGAATGGTTAATTGTGTTGTGTCCTAATAGCGGCATCTAGTTGCTTAATGTTTAGTGTAACCCCTTTAACTGAACTACTCTGCATTTCCTCGTACCTATGTGGGACTGGGAATAAAGTTCCTTGTTTGTTTTGTGACTGCTGCATATGAGTGTCATTCCTGAGCAAACCCACTGAGTATTTAATAGCTTCGTGCCTCTAGTACTTTAAGCACCTGCTGTGCTTGTCCCTGTGGTTTGTGGTCCAGTGGTCATGGCCACTAGCTCTAACCAATTTCTCTGTGCCACTGCTCAGATCGAGCCATAGATAGTAGTGATAAGACGGGGCTGGCTGGAGTGCTTTGGGTATAAAAGGTGCCATTTGAAACTAGTGTATTCACATATGTTCTATTTTACTTCACATGCCACATGCATTTACCTGCCCTATGGCAACACCATGCCAGTTCCTCTGCTTCTCTCTAACAATAGCAAGTAAGGTAGTAAGGTCTTTGAGGAATTTGCTTCATAGTTCTCTTCACCCAGTGCTCTTACTGATCTTGTCTTATGTAAATTATTTTCCCTATTCATCTCCATTACATTTTAAAGCATATTCTTTAATCCTCTGTCTCTCTCTCTGCCATCGCTTCAAACTCAAAATATTTCAGACATTGTCTGCAATGTATGTGTGTGTGTGTGCGGGGGGTGGGTGGGTGAGGACAGGATGTAAAAAGAGTCCTATAAATAGGTCTTAGCCTATATCCTGAATGAGTGCCTGAACTCCATTTTCAACTAAATCAAATGCATGTTTTGGAAGAGAAAATGTGAATGATGCAGTGGAGTGACAGAGAGAAAAATATGAATATTGGTCCCTTTACTTACCCAGGTATAGGAGCCAGGAGGAGGGTGGAAATGTATATATGCTTGCATGTATATACATATTCTCTGCATACACACTTGAGGATCTCCTTAACTGGAGGGAAAAGGGAATTGTCATTTAAATGTAGAAAAGAGTTCAGTGAAGGCACACCCTCTGTCTGAGAATTCCTTTTTCCTCTGTCCTGTATGTAGATTAGGGAATTTTTTCTTTCCCTTTGAGTGCAACTGCTGCATAGTAGTGAGTGGTCATCTTGACAAGGATCATGGTCTCAAAGCCATTTTTTATTTGTCAATGAGTATGCTCAGAAACAGATTGGGATTCTGGGAAATTTGAGTTGGGCGAGAGCATACAGGAGAAAACTACACTCCCTCAAGCACCCAGAAAGGAATTGTAATTACCCAGATACAGTAATCAAGACTACTATTGAGGGAAATCAGGCCTAAGCCCTATAAAATTGTCTCCCTTCCTTTAGAGAGATAATTGAATGGTAAGAGGCAAAGAGCAAGCAATTGCTATGGTTAGCTCACTGTTGGGGAATAATTTTGAATTATTATGCACATTTAATCATTGAAGGGGGTACTGTAGGGTGTATTAATGGTTCAGCAGTACAGAAGTATTTTGTTGTTGTTTGTCAAAATATTTATTTTGTAAATAAATTCTGACAACCTATTTCCATGTGTGATTCTGGATCTGGAAATTTTAAATAGTCCGAGTGCCCCAGCAGCACAGCATCTTCCTATGGATTTGCTCACTCTGTAATATTATCTTCATGGCCTGGAACTTTTTCTTTGCTTATTTGTTTACTAGTTTCACAACAGGCAGGAAAAACTATTGAACCTACTTTGTTGTTTGTGCCTAAGACTTCATGAGCTTAATATGAATAGGGGAACAAATACTTGTGTGAATTTTTAATAAATGCTGATACAACCTGATCATCTGAATTCCTACCTCTGCTGAACAACTTAATGAAACTTTCATCAAAATCATTACATATTGCAAGCTTCATTTTATGTGCATCTGGCTTACTATCAGATCCCATAAAGCATTCTCATTAAATGGTTTACTATCATGATCCCATTAAAGTTTTCCTGTGAGATCTTAATTTATAATAATAGTAATAATAATAATAATAATAATAAAAAGATAAAATATAATACATTAAGGCACAATCTTGTAAGAACAGTAGCAGTATTTTCTGGAAGTCTGTAACTCCTTATCATATTTTACCTACCTTCAGGTAAATACAAATCAGCCAGAGGATTTCATAAACTTCTACAGCTGGGTGGTCGTGTATGCTACTAATTCAGATGTCAGAAATCAGCTTCTCTGCAAACTATTGTCCTGCTCCTGCTTCCACTGAAGTCAATGGTAGTCTTGCTACTGACTGCAATGGGAGCAGGCTCAAGCCTTTTGTGACAATATGTCTCTTAAGTGTCTATATTTGTACTTGGCTGGGTTGCTATATTATTTCACCAAATACATCTGTCATGGCAATGAATAGTTTCTCAGCTGAAATTAGGTGACTATAGCTTTACAATACCAACTTTTGGCAGGGTACCAGATTTTAAGCATTCCAGCCATTGCATCATTACACTGGGCTTGCAACTGGCAACTTCTTTTTACTGGTTGGATGTAAATTCAAAAGCAGGAAGGTGACCTATCTCTGTACATGCAACAGTTCTCTTGCAAAATACAGTCTGGTCTCAAAAGTTTGTTTGGAGGCATTCTTTCTTGTGAAAAGTTACTGGGGAAATGGCTTGTTATCAAAATTAACTGTCAAATAACACCAGTAATCATAACAAAAATCCTTTATTATTAGGTGTATATAAAATCATTCATTGGTTATATTTCTAAATCCTAAATAAAAAATATAAACCATACAATAGATGTTATTGGCTCATACAGGCCTTCATTAAGTACAGTTGCCTAGACAGGTATTAGGTCCAATATGAAGGTCAGAGAGGAACTGGGAAGTGGCTTGCTGCATTTGTTTACATATAATCTGAAATGTAGGAGGTCTCCTGCCCTAGAACTAGATCGTTCTGAGTTTGTCTGTCCTGAGACTGAGTTGGTATGGGGTTAATTGGAACTGGTGCTGGCGTACATATCAGCCTACTGCACTGCAAGTCCCTGTATGTGCTGATAAAAATGCTCAAGGCAATAGTTATGGAATTATTGAGAATGATTATGAGTATGCTCTGTGCCTTAAACATCCATACAGATGATGACTCTACTGAATCTGGCATGACAACAATTGTACAATCAGAGGTGACTTCTTCCTCAAGGCAGGCAGGCAGGCAGCCATATTCTGGGTCTGCTGTTTGGGCTGGGATTGGAAATTGGGAAGGTTTGGACCTTGTTTTGTACTGAACATTACTTCCTTCAAATTAAAGTCAGGTAAACCTCTTCTCTTGGGACAATGTTTTGAAGATTTGCCCTCAGTGGCTAATTAAAGCATTTCCAGAAGGTTCTGAGTTAGAAATTTCAATAAGTATTTGTGTGAAAAATGTGCAGCATTTTCAACTACTTGCTTAGGTGTAGAATATTTCTTGGTTGATAATATCCTATGGCAATAAGAGATAAAATCACCGTGACTTTGCAGCTGAATCACTCTAATGTGCTTTATATGGTACAACTGCACCAGACTATTTGGAAACTTAAGATAGAGGGGATAGTTGTCGCCTCACTTATTAAATAGTATTTTGTGTCATAAGCATATTACACCAGTTCTCAGTAGTTTATCAGATCTCTGGTTTGTTAGGGAAGGGACTGGTGGCGGGCTGTTGTCCAGGAGAAGTCCTCAGCTCTGGAATTCATTTCCTTCCCAGCCTAGAGTTGCAGACTTTCAGGGGTCACTGCAAGAAGCAGGTGAGGGTAGGTTTGAGGAGTACAGTGTAATCTGTTGTTCAGGGACAGAGAGGTATTTAGTTTCAGCTGACTGATTGGTTGATATTGTCGTTGAGGTCTGACTGAAATTGATCCAGTTGGGTTAGTAATTTTTTTTGATAAATGGAGCATAATATCCAAATTCTGCTCCATTTAAATAGTAGTATCCTCAAATAGTTGTTCAAATATATGGTATTTCCATTTTTTTCATTAAGCAAAACCAAACCAAAGACCCAAAATTCCAAATCAAGATGTAAATATTCATGGTTTTGCCTTGCTTTTTTTTTCCATTGATTCTTTTCTTCTTTCTCAATGTGATGAGCTATTTTGTATCATTCCCAACCACTTAATTTTTGAGTTTTATTAAAATAAAATGTAGTGCTATTGTATTAGATCCCAGTTCTACAGATACCTAAGGTGAAATCCTGACCCTATCAAAGCCAATGGGCGCTTACCATTCACCTCAGTGGACCAGGATTTCACCTTTAGTCAATGGGACTACTTATGGTGGTAAGCATCATATATGGGAGTAGGTGTTGCATGCATTCATAGGTTTTAAGGCCAGTAGGGACTATTGTGATGATCAAATCTTATTTCCTGCCTAACAGGAAATAACATTTTCATTTAGTAGTTTGAAGGATTGGGATAGTCTAATTAATTGCACAGTTGATAAAGGTCACCTCCACGTGAGGTGAAATCCTGTCCTCAGATATTGGCGAGGAATTTAATTCCACACTGAATTCAACTATGTAAGTTAGCACAGTATTTGGCTCACTAGTCTGCAATGGTGTTACACCAAGAAGGAATATGGCCCAATCAATTGAAATGAATTCAGTTAACTGAAGTTAGTCAATGGGAGCTTTTCATAAATATCTTAAAGAAGAATTTGGTCCTTTTTAACTTAGTCTGCTATAGAACATTACAAAGTTCTTATAAGAAATGGTTTAAGTGCAATCTGACAATGAAAAGTGTGAATGAAAAAATATATTGTTCACTTTGAGTAGCTCTTGTAACAATTAGAATCTCTGAATAAAACCACCTATAGCACTTTAGATAATGGGAAGGAGATACTTAGAAAACAATAATACTGAAAAATACCTAGGATTTATGGGGGACAGCATATTAGAGAAAGAGCTTTTGTGTGTGAGTGTGATATAGCAGCAAAAGTAATTTCAGGCTGCAGAGGCATCACATCACAGGTTAAGAAGGTGATTGCTCCTCTCTATTGTGCACTTGTGAAACAACACTGAGAATATTGTATAAAGTTTTGGGTACCTCAAATACTAGAAGGAGATGATAAGTTAGAATGAATTCAGAAAAGGGCTGCACACTTGTGAGTTAAACAATTGAAAAAAGATGAACCAAGTCCAGGTATTTTATCATTTTCCTTAAAAACAATTATGTTAGGAGGTCGTAACACGGTTAAGCACTTAAAAAGTCAGGAAATGACAAATTTAACTCTAAACTTAACACATGCAATTTAACTCTGCCCGCTTGTGCATATTTATTACAATGAAGACTTTGAATTAGATCATTAGCTAGGGTAAATGGACACAGTTGAGGATCTGACTCTTTAATTAAACAATAACATAGTATAGCTCAAATCCCACCATACAATGTCAATTTTTTTCTACATGCCTAGAAACACGTATCTCTTGTTGTAATTATCTCATTCCTGGATACTTACACTCTTCTCATTCTCCTAATGGTCCAGCCCACTTACCTCATTTCCTGCACACATTCACAGGACTTACACACCTGCACATTTTCCACAACACATATGAATTAGCCATGTAACCTCCTTCAGCCCTTTACAAATGGAGGCTGTGATCCTGCAATCGGACCCACGTGACGTGGACCCTTGTGGTTGTGAGGCCCCATTGACTTCTGCAAGGTTCTATTGTGAGGTTCTGGTTGCAGGAATGAGGCCTTGGTGAGAAAAAAACCTTGTCCAATGTGCTGCACAAAGAATGTGTGATTTTCTTCAAAGGCTCGAAACTTGGTCAAATCTAAACCATATTTCACTGGTATACTCAAAAAGTCATTTCTCCTCATTGAGGACTACCTCCTTGTCAAATTCCTGCTTTCTAACCCCCACTGTTATTTGTGCTAAAGCTGTTTAGAAAACATGGCAAGAATATATATATAAAAGTAATTGGAAGAACATATTATTTCCCCTCTCAGCATTCTCAGAAGTAGCTAAAAATTTTTGCTCAATCTCTCTTTCAATCCCCTACCTCCTCACACAAAAGAACCCAGCAACCTCTACTCCTCCCAAAATCACTCTTTGATAGAAAACAAGCCTGTAAATCCTGAGCTCGAAAGATGAAAGCTTTGGAAAGTTATAAGGTGAAAATAGAGTGAAACTCAATGGGGGAATTGACTAACAAAAATGGTAATTAATAGAAAAGACAGGAATTCTAGTAACATTAGATAAGCTTAGGACCTGATTCTGCAAAGACTTATGTATGCACAATTTCAATTAGACGGCTCACAGCATGTAAAGTTAAGCATGTGCATAAATATTTTCAGGATTGGGACCTAAAGTAGGGAGTTTTTGTATGTCTCACATTGAACTATATAAGTTATATGTCCTGCATCAAATTAATCTCTGGTGTAACTCAACCAAAGCCAAAGATCATGAAACAATCTTAAGATTAAAACATTCGGGTGATGGGGACCGTTGACTATTAAAAACATATTAAGCAACATAAAACAGAACTGAACCAACACTCTCAGAAGAAACCATAGAGAATTGTGGTTGAGCCATGAATCCAGGAATGTTTTTAAACAAAACTCCCATTGCTTCAATGGAACCAGGAGCTCACCCTTAGTTTTTACATATCAGGATATACTGTAAGAGCTTGATCTTGAACCACTGAAGTCAATGGAAGTTTTCCCTCAGATTTCAATGGGAGCAGGATCAGACCCTGAAACACCCCATTTACACAAGAAATTTATCTTTCAGCCTGCATAGTGTAAATTCAATTTTCATAGAAATCAGCCTGAGTGGTTCATGCCCAATTTGAGTGTTTGGAATTTAAGTTTATGATACTATATAAACAAAGAGCAAAACATAGTTACTATAATTTGTATTAAATTTATAGTGTTTTGTGTTCTCAAGATGTTCAGCTACTTTGTGCACCACAACTGAGTGTTATTAAACTACACTTTAGCTTATAAGATGTTAAAGCATGTGGTACAAGGAAAAACATCAAAGGTTAGATTGTTATTATTAGGATACTTCAAAGAAAAGAATTTCCAAAGCCCTTAAGTTTTATGGCAGGTGTATGAAGAGGTGCAGGTCATCTCGGGGTACTCAAGAGAAGACTACATTGAAACTAGGTTGCCTAGAGCTCCTTTTATCTGTCAAAGAGGATAGGATTCGTGAGTTTTAACAGTGATTTGAATACTGGACATCAAGCCTCTCTGATTTCAGCTGCTCTCAGCATGGAGCTTGCAGTCATGGCCTCTACCAATGGGGACATCTGGGTAACAGCAGAATGGTCCTCATGGTAATGTCAGAGACCACAGGGCTTTCAGTGTAATCCACAATCACAGCTTGCTGGGCGGTTAGCACGTTCTGCGAAATGCTTTAGATTTTGAAGCAGGCATTTACAGTATGTAATTATGATTATATGGGTGTGATGCATACTAACTCCAGTTCTAAAATCATAGAATGTACTTAAAGACAAAAAAGGGTGTTCTGGCATTTCTTATATAAGATAAGAAGATCAAAAGCAGACTAATTGTATTTATAGTTTAAACAAAGTAGCACAATAAATCCAGCACCTTCTGATTAAAACATGCTCATACTCCCCTAATGGGATATTACACAAAGCTATACAGAGAATAATATTTTTACAATCAAATTAAGTGACAATGATGGTTAATTTTAGCTGATTAGAGCAATATATGTTCAGTGCTTGAAAAAAACCCATTTATTTCCTTAGCTTTCATAAGCTTATTTTTCCTAGAGATTTGTGTTTCAGCAACACCTGCACCATCCTAGTGAACGGTTATTTAATGTTGCTTAATAAGTGTTTCTTACTTTAGAATGTCATAAGCTAAAAAGGATGTTTTTTTTTTCATTTTATTAAGACAAAACATATTATGCACAGTGAACAATAAAAAAACCCCTGCAACAAATAGTGACTTTTTCCTGTTAATGAATTAATACATTTAAATAATAGAGTTAAAAACCATTTTATACTGCATTGATCATTCACTTACACATCATTAAATACTCTGAGCATTTTAGTATGAAAAGGCTGTGTTTACAAACTAGACCAGAGAACATGTTTCATATTGAAGATCAGCACCTATATTGTGTTTTATTTTAGCTGCCTATGACACAACCTTAATATTAGAGCCAGATGATTAAAAGAACATTACCTGAGCCTTGAGAGTCACTGAATGAGCTATGCTAAATTGGTTGTTTTCTGTTTTGTGATTAATTGTGCTTCTAAACCATATTTTAGTGTGCTTTGTTTTTCTGTCCCCAGTCATCCCATATTATTAAAGAGAAATTCTGCATATCTCTCCTGGAGTCCAATTAAGGATTTGCATCATGACTAGATTTTTCACTTTAATTACTGTATATAAAGTAGGTTTTGACTTATTTCCATATTTATCAAACTATGCAGAAGAAGCAAAATTCATCAAATAAACAGATATCTGTGGCTATAATTGCAGCCTGCATTGAGCATGTGGGAAGAAAATATGAGGGTCCAAATTTCATTATGTAGAACATCATAAACATCTGAATAATTAAACTGTGTGTAAATCAAATGCCTGGCAGTAGTAAGAATAGGAGAGACACCTTAGTTTGATCAGGAAAAATATTTTTAAACATATTTCTAAAAATACATTCTAAACATTATTCAATCAGCAGAGAACAGGAAAAAAATGTTAGTGCTTGTTATCAGATAGAAAAAAACCAGAACAGATTGCCATGTTCATTGGAAATACTTTTTCATTAATTGTAATATATGATGAGCTTCCTCAGTGCATGTATCTTGAAAACATGTTACAAGGAAAATAGAGGATGCAAACTGCTAAAATAGAAATGGCAAGTGCAATTAAGATTTCAGGCTGAACACAACCAGCTTTGATAAACTGCCTTGAAATCAATGGTCTGAAAAAGGTACAATTGCTAAAGTAGAAGATTTCTCAAATTTAAACTTGCGGTTCTCATTGTTTGTTTAAATGTCTGCCCCTAGATCCCATCTTAAAGGAACATAGGGCCATTTCTATAGTAAGTAATTTGTAATTACAGTTTTAAATTAATTCTCTTCCTTCAATGTGAATTATTACCATCATTTTATTTTCATAACATTCCTTTTAAATGTCTATTGATACTTTAAGCACTATATACATTACAAAAAAATTGCAATGAGGTGGAACTGTTGTAGAAATAGTTTGGCCTAAAAATAACACTTTTAGTGTCAGTTCCTCACCTGGCATAGGTTTAGTATAGCTGTGCTGATTTACTCCAACTGAGGATCTAGTCCTTAATTAATGTTAAACTGTGGCTAAAAATAAAGTCTACCCTAGTATTAACAGGAACAGCTTCTATTAAAAGCACCGAGAGTTGCCCACAAGTACTCCAGGTCAGAATTTGGTCTCCAACCTTTATTTTTCATTGGTGTGTTGATCGGAATTTTGGATGCTTTTCAGGATGTAAACGCACCACTTTTATTCACTGGAAAACTTTTTGAAAATGCATTTTACCATTCAGACTTTCAATTGTTAATGTTGTTTAAAGAAAGGGAAGCGCTATCCTGCTACTCCTGCTCTAGGCATTGCGCCGGTTTCTAAGGATTTCCTTTGTTAATTTATCTGATCTGCCCTGCTGTGAACACAACTAGTAAGCGAAGAGGGGGATGAAATTAATAATGATTCAGAAATAGCTAAGATACTGAACTTTAAAAACTGCCATTGTCAGGACCGATAAAGAAGCCAAGTTGGAGAGTTAGGAAGCAAGAACATCTTTATAAAAATAGCTAGGGATAAAACTAATACCATGGGATTTTAGCCAAATTTTAACAGATACAAAACAGCCAATCCAAACAACATGTACCCTGGGGTATCAGGAGACTATAGCACTGATTCAGAAAAGCATCTCTATTCAGGAAATAGAGGCCCTTAGGCCCATGCTTAACTGTAAGCCTGTGTTTAAAGCTAAGCATGTGCTAAAGTGCTTTCCTAAATTGAGACCTATTTAATGACCTTCCTATACAACTGCCATTTGTTATGAAAAGTCAAGGGGACCAGGGTATATACTGGAAATCCAGACAAAGGTAACCGTAGTACTGATCTTTAAAAACAGAAAGAAGAGTGAACCTGGCAATTAGTGCCCTTAACTTCTATCTTTAGTAAGATTTTGAAAAACTAGTAATTAGAGGTTAATACAACCATGAGCCACAAGCAGCATGAGTTTGTTAACTATTAACAAATTATATTAAACATCGTTGTCTGTTATTTCAGTAGCACTATATATGTGCACAGCCCTTTACAGGAAAACAAAATACTGATCTTGGAGTTACAGTAAGGGAAAGGAATGGGATAAAGGTCAGGGAGATGACAGAGAAGGGGTGAAAACCATAAAATGCTCATGAGATAAGCGATGGTATCTGCACATCTTGCTAGTTACTTAAAATTAAGCAGGGAGGCAGAGTGTAAAGAAGAAGGATGCCACCCATCTGGCTCAACAGGTGTAAAACTTGACACGACTGAGAATAATTGGGACAGCCCCAAGAGAAGGGAGGAGGAGAGCACATGCTGGGGGAGATGCAGAATGGCCCCTTCCCCCACAGAGGCTCTATCCATCTATTGACCAGCTAGGAGAGGAGGGAAGCTGATTGATTCCTCACTCTTCACTTTCATTAATGTAAACCATAGCCTGGGCCATGAGGAGCCTCTTCTTGCTCTATTTCAGCAGCTCATCATCCCTGGCCCCTCCCCCCCCAGCCCCTTCTGCCTCCCCATAGTTTCTGAGCTGGGAGAATATGGGGAAGTTTGTATTGCAGCTGGAGGTACTGTACATATTCTGTGTAAAAGTCGAAGACACATGGAAAAGTTTAATGAGGAATAGAGAAAGAGGAAAGGAGCTTGGGGCAGTGGAGATAAATAATGCAATAATAATAACTGGTCAATATTCATAAACATAATGAGCTGGATTTTCTAAAAAATGCACCCATTCAATGAGCTTATTGCTTATCAGTCATAAAGATACAAGCCTTTGTTCACAAGTCTTCCATGCAAGATGCAGTAACAGTGCAACAAAGTCGTGTCCTAAATGTGATTGGCAGGACTGAGGACTGTGTTCAAGAATTTGTGCCTCCAACCTAATCTTGAGCAGAACACAGCTTTATTTCACTTCCACCTGAGGAACAGATACTAGGTACTGTTTTTGCATATTCATTGAGGGCAGGGATGGAAATACAGTTGCCTTATGTGGGTCAAAAATATCCCGTGCATATTAATTCTTGACTGAGCTCAGAGGCTTCAAAGAACTCAGAAACTATGAAATTTCTGCATATTGTGGTAAGACTCATGGGAGTAGAGAAAAAGGAGCAGAGAGAGCAGACTGAGCTGAGAAAAAGTCTGTACTCAGCAAACAAGATGTATAGAAGAAGAGTTGTTGTTGCTGTGTTGGTCCCAGGGTATTAAAGAGACAAGGTGAGTGACGTAATAGCTTTTATTGGACCAACTTCTGTTGGTGTGAGAGACAAGCTTTTGAGCTACATAGAGCTCTTCTTTTGAAGACAATATTACCTTACCCACCTTGTCTCTGTAATATCGAAGAAGGGTCAGTTTCCTTTGTATGACGGAGAAGCAGGTGTTGTAGAGGTTCAGGTTTGCCAAACCAGCTTAGATCTTCTCAGTCCTTCTCCCCACCCAGTTTCCCCAAAGGATCACTTTTCATGGATGCTATTGCATCTTTGGCTGCGGAGCATAGGCAAAAAGAGATCTAGGTCTTGTATATCGATGAGACCTGGTTGCATTTTCCTTGCAATACACAAGTGGACAACTTGTGAAGATGAGTTTAGCACATCCAGGTATTTCCTGTGTTCCTGAGGCAGGAACAAAGTTTACAATTATGATGGTGCCCAGGCTGCCAGATTATATGGAGTAAATTACATACGAATTCTCTGAAATTGCATCAGTGCTACTGTTGGAGTTGTATTGTTAACCTTAGAAATTTCTACATTCAAGTTCAGATGAGTCAGCCTGTGTAGGAGCTGATCAATATCCACAATGAGCTGGATTTTCTAAATGTTGCACCCATTCAAGTAGTGGAGTCTCTGGATTTTTTCCATACAACTGAGAAAAGTTTTGACAGGGTGAGAGTAAAGGGTTGACTTTGTACTTAGATCTAGTGTAATATGTATATTCCTGCATCCTTGTTGTATGGTTTGACCATTATATGGTACATTTCAACACAAGAGCTATTCCTCAACTATGTCTATGCCAAATCTTGGTTATTTCCTTAAGATCTTTGAGATTCTATGGAGTTTTTGTGGTCTACTTATTGTTGCTGATGAATTTCTGATCTCCTCCTCCAACCAAGAAGTTGGATAGTTCCCCAACAGCATTTATCATCTGTTGAGAGAGCTTTTGACTCTTTGGACCATTGCAACATCCTGACTGTTTTGTGTGCTCAAAGTCCCCTGTGGTTTAATGGTTGATATCAGGGAGCTGAAGCAACTGGGACACAGATTGAAGGTGGCTGGAGAGCTGCTGAGAGTCTGATATTCTTCCTTAAAAGAATTTTATGTGGTGTACAGGGAAGCAAAGATTGAAGCCAACATTTCTTACTTCTTCTTACCCACTGATACTGCTAGGAATCAGCCAACAGCGCTCTTTCAGGTAGTATGTGGTTTGATTAATCCAGATGTTCCTCCTTATGCCTACTGACAGTTCCTTCAGCTGATTGTTGTTTTTAGTTTAGTTGGTTTATTTTTGTAGAACATCTGAATAATTGAAATGGACCAGTTTTTGATGGAACACACACACTATTCAGGTATTGTCCATCTCGGAGATGTTTCATACAAGTATATGAAACATCTATAGGCATTTTGCTATACTTTTATTAAGGTCTCTACCTTCTCCTTTTCCAGTCACTTCTACCAAAGAAGGTTTTTGTCTTCACCTCAATTTATTGAGGGGTTCTGGAGCAGGTTATGTCATAACAAAAGCAATACTCGTTAGTCTGTTTTCCAAAAATGTCATGTAGACTTATAAATCAAATGCTTATTTTGTGTATAACAGAGATCAGCTCATTTCCAGGCTTTTTCCTTGTGAGAACCACCCTGGTTGTGTTTGATTAGGTGTCTGAGAAAGATGTCCATAGTCTGCTGGGCTTTTGGTGACACACCAGCTAGGGTTTTGAACCTTGTCCCACTTGAAAATAAGTGGTGTGCTTGTCACTTCATTGCTGATGGTCATAACCTATGTCTCACTTAGGGACGGAAGAATGTCAATCATTCTTAAATGTTAATATTTGTTACCATCTAAATCTTCTCATGATATAGGAATGCTCGCCAATCCTAGCTCAATCTCAAACCTTTGATGTTTTCAATTCCAAGGCCAGAAGGGACCATTTGATCATCCAGTCTGACCTCCTGCATAACACAGGCCACAGAATTTCCCCAAAATAATTCCTAGAGTAGATCTTTTAGAAAAACAACCAATCTTGATTTAAAAATTGCCAGTGATAGGAGAATCTGTCATGATGTGGGCAAATTGCTCCAATGGTTAATTTCTCTCACTCCTTATATCCTATCTGAATTTGCCTAGCTTCTACTTCCAGCGATTGCATCATGTTATATCTTTCTCTGTTAGAGCCCATAGTTAACTATTTGTTCCCCATGTAGATACTTATAGACTGTAATCAAGTCACCCCATAACCTTCTCTTTGTTAAACTGAATAGATTGAGCTCCTTGAGCGTATTGGTATAAGGAAGGTGTTCTAAGCCTTTAATCATTCTTGAGGCTCTTCCCTCTGAACCCTGTCCAACTGTTCAACATCCTTCTTGAATTGTGACCAGCAGAACTGGCCACATTACAGCAGCGGTTGCAACAGTGCCAAATACAGAAGTGAAATAACCTCCCTACTCCTACTCGAGATTCCCCTCTTTATGCATCCAACAAGGATCACATTAGCCTTTTTGACCACACAAAGATTTTCAAGAAAATGATTG
The DNA here is from genome assembly GCF_016161935.1 of Mauremys reevesii. Lineage (NCBI taxonomy): Eukaryota > Metazoa > Chordata > Testudines > Geoemydidae > Mauremys > Mauremys reevesii. The sequence goes on from NC_052631.1 coordinate 28,726,583, forward strand.
GTAATGCAGTTACTATTCAGTTTCAGGTGAATTTGGACATTAACAATGTCCCAAGGAGATATTTTTAGCTCTTTTCCCCCCTGCCATGAACCCTTTCAATTTGTTTTTCCATTTTCACTGTCAAGATGGTAGTTTAATTATTACTACATTTGATTGTATTATATAATGTTTTAAATACATTTTACACCTCTCTGAATAGTTTGTGGGGAAGGAGCCCAAGAAAGAAAATAACAATTTATAAATTGTTTTGTCTGATTGGCTCATCAGAAGTGAATAGTGTTTTATATCCTGCTAGTCAAACATTTTGCTTGTGTGTTAAATATATATATTTTGTGTTAACAGAGCAATCCTACCAAGTGCCGCTTCTGATATTCATGCTGGCATTGCCATTCATTCCTGCTGAAAAACTACAGCAGTAATTCTTCAGATTTCTATTCTGAAAATCACTTCAAAATAAAAGGAAACACTCATGGATCACTACCCTTCCCATCCTCCCTACCCAACCTTTGCCATGGTATTGTCTCTGTTCTAGTGGCATTGAATACTACAGCTTGAGAACCATTGAACTACAGTATGTAGCAGTATTAACACATACAAAGATGGTAGAGGTAAGAATAGACATGGAGGCTTCACAAGAGGGCTCGTCTGACATTAAAAAGTGCATATTACCTCTCTGTTCACTACCAAGAATTGGTGCTCAAGAATGACAATAGCCTTGCAAAAAGAACAGGAGTGCTTGTGACACCTTAGAGACTAACACATTTTTTTGAGCATAAGCTTTTGTGGACTACAGCCCACTTCATCAGATGCATGCAGTGGAAAATACAGTAGGAAGATATAGATATATACACAGAGAACAGGAAACAATGGGTGTTACCATACACACTCTAACGAGCGTGATCAGTTAAGGTGAGCTATTACCAGCAGGAGAGAAAAAAACTTTTTGTAGTGGTAATCAAAATGGTCCATTTGCACCAGTTGACAAGAAGTTGTGAGGAACAGTGTGTGTGGGGAGGAGGAAATAAACATGAGGAAATAGTTTTACTTTGTGTAATGACCCATCCACTCCCAGTCTTTATTCAAGCCTAATTTAATGGTGTCTAGTTTGAAAATTAATTCCAATTCAGCAGACTCATTGGAGTCTGTTTTTGAAGTTTTTGTTGTAACATTGCGACTTTGTGTCAGTCTATTGTTGTTAGTGTAACATATACTGGTCTTATTGTGATCTCACCTACACTGGCATAATTCCATCAACTGCAGTGGAGTGAATCTGATTTAAACAAGTGTAAGGCAGCACAAAAATAGGCATATTGGACCATATCCACTGCTCCTCTAGGTCCACTTTGCACTTATGAAGGAGACTTAATGCTGCCAGAAGTGGGTGGGGAGGGGAATCCTTAGTGTGGGGGAATACCTGAGTGGTGTAAAGGTAAAATAGCATAGCTAGCTCCCAGCCCTTCTGGCTGACGGACCTGCCCAGCGCAGAAAGGGGAGTAGTGAGAATGCTTCAGCAGATTCTGCTCTGAGGGGGGTGTTACAAGCCAGTGCAATTTAGATCTAGTCCTGAGGTTGCTTTAAGTTGTGTTGGGATCCAGACTAACCCCAGCACCACTAGAAACAAGGGAAGCTTAACGGTTGCAGAGAGCTACCATTGTCTCCCCCTCAGGTGCACTAAGTCTGCTCCAGCACACCTCTCAGCTGGATTGTTCTAGAACAATTTATATTGATCGTATAGCTCACAACCATACTTCATTATCAATTTTAGTTTTATTGCTGTTTCTACATGTATTATGCCTTTGATTATCTGTTGCAGGAGTACAGGATGAGTGTTGATTAGATCTGATGGGTCAGACAATGATGCCCAGAGTCATGTTTAATTTTTTTAAGTGAAGTTTTTAAAGGTAGAATATCCATGGTATATCCGTTATGTGGCAGCACTTGGAGCATTAACAGATTTTTTATTTTAATTACTTGGTTATTGATGTAATAGTACCAGAACTGGGCAGAAATGGTCAGGAATTTTTCAAGATATATATATATATACATATATATATATATAAAAATTCTCCCATCCTGAACCAAGATAAAAAGTTGAAATTGTGATTTTTTTGTGTGAATTGAAAATCCAGGTTTTTTTACCAGTCAATTGAAAAAGTCTGCCCAAGTGCATCTTGTTACAGGAACAGGGCCTCAGTTTGGGTCTATGCACATCCAGATAGGACTATTTTTAAAATGTGTATATATATTTATAACTATTTCAATAAACTTCTTGTTTGTGTTGTGAAAGTGGCTTATAAGGAGGAATTTGAACGAGGAGACGATAAACTGACCACTGAACGATATTAAATTCATAGGGTAAAAGATTCAGGGGAAGGTGTAAGCATAAAATGGAAGGGAAGAGTCTTCTAATAGCTGCAGTCATTGAAGCCTTAGTTGTCTATTTTTACAATGACCATAGGTCTTGGTGAAGTTTCAAACATTTTTATTTGGGGGAATATTTATTTTAATGTGGGAATTGTTAACAGATGAATTTAAAAGACCAACATGTTAGTAACTCACTGTTTCATATTTCAAGATTAAAGTGATGTCTGTTCCTTACCTTCTGTAGTTTTAAGCAAATTTACATATAGCTGTATCCAGTTGAGTGCCTTTCAGATTTTTTGTTATGTTTATTATTTGTTAAGAATGTACAGGCATTAAGATTGTCTGAAGTACACTTTAGGCTAAATTTGTATTAATGGAGTCTTTTGTAATTTATCTGACATTAAAGACCTAAGTAAAACAAAACCAAAACCCATACGAAGTACACAATTTTTATTATATGAATTTAAATTCCTACAAAATGTGGTTAATAAAATACCAAAATGTCATCTGGAAATTTTTCCTGGCAGCTGTTTATAGCCAAAGAGTTTTTTTTTAAATGTGCTGTTACACCTATATATAGAAGGAGCCCTTAAAAATTCCTTCTGTAATATTTGACTGTGCCAGGGATTTTGCAAGAACCGGTAGAGTCTAGAGGAAAAAGCAAAGTGGGGCAGGAGGGGTTGTGAGCCAGAAAGTCCTGAATCTGAAATCAAGCCCAGCCTCCAACTATCTCAGTTTCCTCCTCTGTGTAATGGGATAATACTATTTAACATTATGTTGAGATTAATTAGTTAAAGAGTTTTATATATATTAAAGTTTTATTGTTATTGTTACCTCTACTTAGAATGAGAATTACCACAATACTGTGCTAAATTCAGCTATTGTGGCCAGTAAATTTTAATTCATTCTTAATGGTGCCAACTGTATAAAGAATAGTAAAACAGGGATTGTAGCAGCCTGAAGTATATGCCTGTCACACCCCACCTGGTTACCATGCCTGAAAGGGTAAAGGGGGTTCTGCTGACCCTGTGAGGCAATTGGCTTGTTACCTGAGAGATGTGAGGGAGGTATTAATGAGGGATGACTCTATAGAAAGAGATGAGCTAGGCTGTGGGCTCACAAATCCTGCAGCAGGAACTCTAGGACAGCTGAGCCCGGGGTGACAGTACATTATTTTAATTTCTATGTTAAAGAAGTGGATGCGGACTTGTGTGATGCACATTCTCTGTCATCACACTGGAGACTACCTGAAGCCAGAGAGAGATGACTACATCCATGGCTGCAACTCAGCCCGTAAAGACAATCCCTAGGGGAGACTGAGGAGAGACCTGAAATGTTTTGGCCAGATTCTCAAAGGCACAAACTGGCAGTTAGGCATCTAACTCCCAATTACTTTCATTGGGACTTAAATGCCTAACAGCTCTTTGCTCCTTTGAAGACTCTCCCCTTCACTAACTGCAAGAGGGGAGCTAAAAAGGATGATCACCTGACTCCCGAGGTTTGCTGTGGCCTGTCTTCCTTTGTAAATATGCCCCCATTTACTACACAAACTTTGTCCCCTTCAGGAGCATGTTGAGGAAAAAGCTATGGGACTTGTAACTTCCAAGAGGTGTTTGTATGGCTGCATGCTTCAGGGTATAAAACAGCACCTATTTGACAGGGGGTAGGAATGAATTTCCCTTATATGCAGATCATTTCATAAATGACTTCTATGGAGTTTCTTCCACTTCCCCGGAAGCATAGGACTCCAATACCTGTCAGGGATGGGATTCTGAACTAGACAGGACTTAGATGGTTTGGCTATTCCTAGTCCACTTCCAAAATAGCTTCATTCAGGCTTTAGACATCTGAATCATTCTCTTCCCTACTGCATTATTATGCAAGCACATGGTCAAACAAGTCAAGAAAAAAAAGAGCTACATTGTCAAACAATATGGCCTCTGAAATGTTACGTGTTTAACCGTTCATACTCAGTTACTGAACTCAGTTATTTGTGCACTCAAACTATTTTTGTGTGTGTACGTGCATATTGTGGTTGGATGCCCAAGCCTATGAGCTTAATCTGCATATGTAAATAACAATTTAAATGACAAATGTGGTAATTATATCCAACAAAGATTGTCCATGAATTTTTGCATGCACAAAATTAGGGGCACTTTTTGCAAAATTTGGCACCAAAATATAATACCTCAGTGCTTGTAATTTGCAGTAGACTACTACTGTTGCAGACAGCTATAAAATCATGCTTCCTTTTAAGTTCATTGCTTAATTTAAGTTTGGGCTTTGATGGAGAATGTTTAGTTTTTTCACCAGAGGTTTGCACTGAAGCCCTATCTTAACCTACTTTTTCAACCCATCCTACATAGTTTCATTACAAAATAATAATACATTGCATATTTCAATGATTAAGTTCATATCTTAACGTTAGTCTTGGATTCTGAGCTTTCCACTATTCTTTGCCAGGATAATTTGGTGTGCTGTACATTTTCCAATGTGCTACAAAATGGGATTTTTTCTGCCTTGAAGCTCTGACATTGTAAACGCAATGGTTTTATAGCAACAAGCTAGACTGGCTTAAGCAAAACAAGATTTGTCATCCTTCTGTAGTTAGAACTACTATAAATAGAAACTATTTAAAAGATGTTATTTAGTAGTTTTCATTACGCAGCTGTCTATTTAAATCATTTAATTTTGGCATCTAATCTAACTCCCAGTCTCCATCAGAGACAAATAAGAAACCATATGTGAAAGCATCTGTGAAAATCTTCCTTTTATTTATGACAACATTAAAGAAAGACTCTGATGTCAGTTACTTAACAATAATAGACATTCCTTTGCACCTATAGTGCTGGGTTACTTGGGCATATCCCTCCATGGTATCTTATACCTACTGCTGTTTGCTTCATTATATACAGATGCACAGCAGTGGAGACAGTAATAGACTTTCTTAATTAAATAAAGCTAAATGTTAATTAGTCAGAAAAATTGATTTATTTTCAGCACATGAAACTTTTCATTGCGTGCCTTTCTTTTTAAATAACAGGTTGTGTACTCATTTAGAACTTTACATTTTTCCTTTATTTCTGGTCTGTATTTGGAGTCTTGTGGAGGGATCTAATCGTCATAGAGAAATTATAGGTCTACAGATGTTTTCAAGATGTTACTCTGTCAGTAGCAGATTATCCCCTGTAGCAAAATCTCATTAAAGTGCAATTTACAGAGCTCTGCTGATGTTGCCATCAACCAAAATTAAAGGCATTAATTTTTCAAAGTTCACAGAAGTCCTTACATAAATGATGTAGCAGTTTGCAAGAACAATTTACAGAAGTGTTATTTGCAGAATTAACCTACATTAACAGAACAAATGTTGTAAGGGTATAAGAAAGGATTGGGCAGTGAAACTGCAGCTGTTCATGTTTTGTGTTAGGTACTGGGTGAAAAGAAGTGTTGAAATGTAACAATGATTTCTTGCTGGGCGCAAGGTTGAGAAGGGAAAACTGGAATCTGAACTCTCTCTATATAAAGAGTTAAGTGTATAATAGAGTGATCACCAGTTGGGGACACCCTGTGAGACCTTAAATCCTCCTTGGAAACATCTGTACTCAATATCTTTTAAAATATTCCCATTTAGAGAATGAGTTTATGTAGCTCATGTTGTGAGTATGCCTCTTCAATACACTACCAAATGCTTTCACACGTATTTATTGTGATAGGAGGATCCTAGAAGTTACATGTAGAGTTCATCAAAAAACCTCACTAGTGTCCATGCATGAAGGTCAGAATGATTTAACTAAAGTTTCATTTCAAGAGATAAATGGCTTACGTTCAGTGTGTGTGTGTGAAGGACCATCTTTAGTAAGGAATCACTTGACCTATGTGACCATCCCCAAATATGCCTAAATATTCTCCTGTGTTAAATTACTGATATTAATGTACTTTATTGCACCCATATTAATTCACTTGAAGTGTATGAGCAATCTCAGCCCTTTTCAGCAAAACACTTAAGCACATAATTAAATCCCATTGACTTGAGTATATGCTTAAAATTAAGCATTTACTTACTTGTTTTGCTGACTCAGGGCCTACCTCTCCAAAGTGGTCCAAAATCAACCAGCACTGGAGACCAACTGAAACATTTTAACGTCATTCCTCACAAGGCACACACTGTCCACACGCACATTGTTTTTATACCAAAACATCAGTCAAATATAATGAATGTAACACTTTTATTTCATCATTGTGCAGGGCAAACAGATCAATGTTTTGGATTGAAGTGAGCTAGGTAAGATGGGGCCCCGTTAGTCTGCATTGGATTTGAGCCTCAAAAAGGGGGAAAGGCCAGTGACAGCTCTGGAAAGTTGTTGCTTTCTCTACCCCATTCCACTGCTCCCAGGACAGGCTACCTTTGAAGTTATCTTGCTTAAATTTAAAAGTTTAATAATGTTTTCTCCGCTTGGCCCCAAAAGATTCCAATGTCTGTCACTGTCCTCATTTAATTGTTTGTAGGATTTCTTCAACTTTCCTTATTAAAACACCCACGTCCCTTCAGAGACCACTTTTTAGCCCCTTGAATGGTCTGTTCGTATAGTTTTCAGTGTGTATTTCACTCATGTCTTTGCCACTCATGAGTAACACTGACCTCATGCTGTGAAAAATCTTGTATACCACACCAACAGGTGTGTATCCGATCTTTCTCTCTTCCCCTCTCTCTCTTTGTTTGTTTGTTTTTCCCTCTCACTGTCAGAAGTGCTCAACTCCTGTTAGGCACCTAAATGAAGTGCCCAGATTTTCAGAACTGCATTGAGAACAATAGGAGCTGCTAAGTGCTGCTAAACACCTTGGAAAATCTGGCTGCTTCATGCCTAAAATGTGAGGGGAGCTCATTTGTAAATCTGGCCAGCTATTTAGGTCCATATTTAGCTATTTAGGCTCTGAACTTGGTACTGTACCTATTAGATTGCATATGTTGTTCTGGCAATAAAGTTATCTAAAAAAGCTGCAGTTAAATTACGTAATGTGCTGCTGGGCCAAGATCTCTGAGAACTGAACTGAAAAACAAGTCAACATTTTCAAATGTCCCAGTCTCTGCCACTTTTAGTTCTATTCCAGAACAGAGAGCATATTTTATTGTCATTAATCTTTACCAGATTTTAATTTCATTGCTTTAGTTACTGTATGTGAGCCTGGTATTGAAACTTGTAGACATAAGTGACGGATCATGAATCAGACTTCACATCAGCAATTAAAAAAGCATAGATGTTTGAGCTATGTTAAGCTGCTAGAGACAGAAGATTTAGAGTGTGGATGGGTCCAGGAATTTGTAACTTGAAATGAAGCCTTCAATATGTAGGGTCACACATATGTGCAACACCCTACTCCTGCAGTTGATAGCACTAACTTCAATGGAGTAGTGACTGATATTCATCCAGTGCTTGTAGCTTTAACTATGTTCACACACTTTTGAGTTCACTTTCCATGAATACTACCAGCAGGTATGTTCACCAAAACATTAAGGAGCTGAAGGCATTTCTAATGTGAACAGATCAGGGATGATATTTTTGAACCATTTATTGGTTGCCTCTGTCAAAATTATCATTAGAATGATCAGCCTCACTGCTATAAAAATGGGGCCAGATTCTCAGCTGGTATAAAGAGGCAAAGTTTCACTGAAGTCAGTTAGTGTAAATCAGAATAAATTAATATAAGTCTATGGAGCTATCCTCATTTACATCAGCTGAGGATCAGGCTCAGAGCTCTTAGTTAAATGGAAGCTGATTTTTTTCATGACCAGTCTACAAAAATATGCAAACATGTTTCATGATAAACATATTTAACCTGACTCTGATCCCATTGCTGTTAGAACTATTATGTTAACTTTGAAACCAGAACATCTATTAGCCTACCAGTTTTATTAAAATATACCTCTTACAACAAAAGGGTTGGAAAGCTACCCTCCTAAGAATAAAATTATAATGTATTGTGTTACAGATGAAAGATCAAATTCACTGCTGGTTGTAGTGGGTACAACTCCAACAAAGACAATGGCATTATGCCAGCATGTGCCAGTGATGAATTTAGAGAGAGATCTACAAATTATCAAGAAAAACTGTTTTCTTAAAAATAAACAAAAGGTGTTGAGTTTGTTGTGTCCTTTTCTCTTTATGCAACATACATAGTATGGAAGAACCACAACGGGGTCTGAATAATGATGTTTACTAACTATATACAATATGCATGTCTCAGCTATATACACACACGCTATTTTGCCAGGGTTCTGGTGGCTTCTGAAACATAGAAGACAATGATGGCTTACAAGCTATTTAAAGGGCTACCACCCAATTCCTATACCCTGCAAACTTGAAACAGTGGGTTACATTTGCTGCTGTGAAAATTCAATCACATACAACTTATTAGTACAGTATAAATTATTACAAGTCTCATATTAAATATTACTGTGCTTTCAGATATGGCTATTTCAGCAGCTAGCTGGTCTATGCTCAGCTGCCTTTCTTTAAGTGTGAATTTGATACTCCTAGAAGATATGAAATTGACAGCCCCAGGAACTGAAATTCTACACTTGTATACAAATCAGCTTCAGCAAAGCAACAATAGTGCAAGCTTTTCTGTTCTGCCCTACAGTGTGGAGTCAGGCTTTGATGTTACACCCATAGAAATCCTTGGCCTCTCAGCTGAGACTTTGAATGCATGGGTCTGTGTGTAGGTGTGAAGTTTGACCCTACAATCGAGTCCCACTTTGCTGAATATTACTGCGGATGATGATTCAACTCTACTTTCTGTTCTGCTGAATCCCATGCTTCTAGGCTAGTGATCCCCAAAGTGGGCCGCGGTCAGGGCTGGGGCCACAGCCAGGTGAGGAGTTGCGGCCGTGCCAGGAGACCGGGGCAAAGGCTGGGGCTGCAGCTTGGGGCAGGGCCGGGACTGGAACAGAACTGGCGGCAGAGCGAGGGTGGGTGGTGCTCCCTCCTCACCCCCTGTGGGGGCTGGCCCGGGCCCTGCTGTGTCTCCCCGAATGTTCCTCTGCACCCCCCCTAGGGGGGCCCACTCCACAGTTTGGGGATCACTGCTCTAGGCTGATGTGGAATGCAAACCTGGATATTATATTGCAAAGACAATTAGGAGAAAATCTATGGTTAACTCTCATGTACCCCCTGGCTTTACTGGTCAGGATACATTGCAAGAGTCTGCCCTGGTAAACCCCAGAATGTAGTGGGGTGCTGCAGCAATCATGCTGACACATGTATTGGATTCTAATCTGTGCTGACCTTTGGGAGCAAACCTGGGGAGCCATGGAGGGTTGGGTAGAGAGAAGGTTCTGTATGTGCAGGAGTCTTTTGCGGTATGGTTTGAGAAGAATAGGATTGGAACAGGGAGCGGAGCAGTAGAAGGTGGACTGATAAACCCTCAAAAGGTTTGGATAAGGATGTAAGCCTTTTAGGGTTTTTGAAACAGAACTTCACCATCAACATTTGTTGGTTCATACATCACTAGCTCATCCTCTGAAACCTCCTGGACTGTAATGTGATCCAAACAGTGAAGTCATCTCATGGGATGCTGATTTAAATAGTTTACATGAAGTGAACCTTGCACAGCTCATTTTTAGGGCTAAATGGGGTGGGCAGGCATGAATGTAGGTGGTGAGAAAGTGCACTATGCAAATAGCATTATCTGGAGGCATTATGCCTGACAAAGCCAAGGGTAAGTATTATGCTTTCAGGGGGCTTCTGAAAAGGTGCAACCTGTGCTTTCTCAAGTGCTGGTATCCAGGTGTTCTTTTTGCCCTCTTGGCTGATTGACGTTGCTAGCAGCATGAGTGGCCCTTGTTGCTCTCTTCTGAGGAAGCAAGTGCTATAGCAGTATGGCTCCCTACTGTGCAGAAGTGCTGGGTAGAAAAGAAGCTTCCTGTGTCCTGTCGTGTACCTGCAATGGGGCAACCAAAAGCTGGACCTTAGTTCACATGATTACATATCATGTAATATTAGTGACTACAAAATGTTTCCACATCTATACATGCAACAGACTGTAGAATGCAGGTGTTAAATCAAACTACATTATTGCTATTTTATAAATTGAATATTATTTGTGCAAACTATTATGTTCATTCATTATAACAAAAATCCTTTGTTTTCTAAAGAAAAGGCACTTGTACTGCCATACTATATGTTAATACAGAGCTGCAGAAAAAGAAGACAGAAAATTTGCCCAGCTTTGTGGCTTCCTCCTGCAATATTCAGAGATCCTAAGTCAAGAAGTGACCATTACAATCTCCTGCATAACACAGGTGCTAAATTACACCCAGTGATTCCTGAATCTGAACCAGTAACTTGTGGTTGAACCAGAGTGTACAGTTCAGAAAAACAGATTTGAGAATTTACCACATCCCTTGATAACGTATTCTAATGTTTGATTACCAGCATTAATACATGATTTATTGTATGGCAGCATTTTTTCAGGTATTAATTCTGCATATAAATAGGTGCAACTGACAAATTTAAGTTATGACATAAGTTATAAAAAGCCAGACTAATTAAATACAAGGCACACATTCCTTATTTCATGTGCATTTTTAAAATAATGCAATAAGTTGTTATGGAGAGAGTGCAATCCTGAATTTTAAATATTTTGTTGGGTTTACTTTTCATCTGTTTAGCTAGATTTTTGTATTGCATCCAAAGCCATAGTATCTGCATGCCATAATCTTCTTGTTATTTACACTGTAAACCAAGAACCAAAAGCATCATACTCCAGTTGCCTCAGATGGATCTGCATAAACTATATTTATTTACAGTAAAATATATATTCACTCAACTTGTGCAACGGATGAATATTGTGAAAATACTTTAATTAGTTTAAATAGGTTTAATTAGTTTAGTATCATGTCTATAAATTTTACAATGTATCATGTTGCCCAATTATTTTGAATACAAAGCACCATATGAATATTAGTGATTATTATTATGCTACTGTACATCTGATTTATGTAAAAGCAGCAAAGAATCCTGTGGCACCTTATAGACTAACAGACGTTTTGCAGCATGAGCTTTCGTGGGTGAATACCCACTTCTTCACTTGCATCTGAAGAAGTGGGTATTCTCCCACGAAAGCTCATGCTGCAAAACGTCTGTTAGTCTATAAGGTGCCACAGGATTCTTTGCTGCTTTTACAGATCCAGACTAAGACGGCTACCTCTCTGATATCTGATTTATGCTTAGGCACAAAAGGAGTTAAATATACAAGTCCACTTTAGTCATCAGTACACATACATTCCTGATTTTCAGGAGGTAAAACAAGCTATTTTCCATTCTCAGAAATAGGTTATTGCTCTAGCTGTAATCCTGGTGTTGAAAAATACAGTTGTTAGTCTAAGTTCATGCACTTTAAAAATGACACGCCTCCCACCCAAACCCTTTACTAAACAATATTTCAGTAGTTTCATTGGAGATTTAGGCCTATTTCAACTCTCACTTTCACTGGTGTAACTCCATTGGCTCCACTTCTTATGTGTGGCTAAATTATTCTTGGCTCAGGACTCAAGAGTGAGGATGGGCCAAAGAGGCTCTACACATATGTTTCCATTGCCAAGGGTTGGCTCAGCTGGGCTGCTTTACAACAACTCCCTTAGCCTCCTCTGATATAGACAGAGAACTACAGCTGTGTGAGTAACTGACTTTCAGTTCACTGGCAGTTCTGAAAAATCAAGGGGGAAAAATCTTTTGGAGTCAACCCCAAATGAAAATTTTTCAGAATTTTTGGGGAAACAGAAAGTCAACAAAATGTTGTTTTGAGTTGCATGAAACATTTCATGGGACCTGACATGAAATGTTTCATTTTGAATTCAAGCTTTTTAAACATTTTTTAAAAAATGGGATTGAAGGACATTTTCCAAATTAAAAGTTGTTTTTAGATCAAACAATCATAATGTTTGGTTTAATAAAATGTCAGAATGAAATGTTTAGAGTTTTGGGGATTTGTTTGTTTGTTTGGGTTTTATTTTCACAATTCTGCAAATTCAACATGAATTTGCAATATGTTTCAGCTGGCTCAAATCTGCCATTTTTAGTAGGGAAAATATGTTTCAAATACACGTCTCCCAGCTCTACCAGGAACATGGGAATGATATGCCCTCAGCCCACACCCACTCCTGCTCCTAACACCCTATAACCCCCCCCATCTCCCCATTCCAGGGGAACCAGTTGGCAAATAGATGGCTAAGGGATTCCCCAATGTCAGGAGAATCCCACACTGGCCACTTAAGCTAACTTTAAGGCTGCTTTGGCATTCCAGAGCAGTGCAAAGTACCCTCATTAGGGCTGAGGATCTGGCTGGTTAATTTCAAGGGAGTCACTCCAGATTTGCACAGGTGTAAATGGGGGCAGATTCAGCTTGTTTTGTTTGCCAAATAACTTAATTCCTAAAAAGCTGAAATATTTTGTTTACAAATATGTAGGAAGAAAATAATTACCATGGTCAAATTGCTCAATGCCTTAGAGTTGTGCTACCCTGGAAAATAAACAAGAGCCAATATAAATATAGATTATATTAATATTTAATAAACACACTGAATTATATACATATCAAATATTGCTTTTTAATTAAATGGTACAGTGATGGAAGCTGTTAATATTTTCAGGGATATCACTGAATTAAATGAAATGATTTCAGGGAAAGCTGGATCCCTTGCAGCTTTAAATAAATGTTTAAACTTGAGTCAACTTCTGCGTGAGCTTTCAGAAAATGTGAGAAACATATGAGAACATCTGCAAATTATTTAAAATCCTGAAAACGAAATGCCTTAACCACTGTTCACTATTAACAAACAAAATCCCATTCTTTTCCTTTATAAGAGCCACATTAATGGACAAAACCCTCCTTCCTTTGTTTTGTCACATTCTTTCTGCAATTTATGCTTTAAGTGTGAGTCAGGCAACAAATTACTTGCACAATTCATAAAGAAAAGTACTGCATACCAGCTTCTATTTGGAGCTTGACGGAAAGTCAGAAATCAAATACGGGTACTGTGAAAAGCACATTGGATACAAAGACTATACAATGATTGTCACTTATAGTCAACAGCTGGAAATCACAGGAGGCTTTATTAATCTGAGCACTAGTAGTTGCCATTTTCTTGCTTTATCTTAGAGCATTAAGAAAATGGTGGGAGAGGAGACCGAGTGTCTCAACATCATTGACAAATACACACTTAAAATGCCCTCTGAAATTGCTCATCTTGCCTCATTTCCAAGCAGTATTGTCCTTCTTTTAACAAGCTGAGATTTTTGGGGAAAAAAAAAGAAAAAAATAAATATTGATAACACCAGAAATGACAGTTATGATGCGCAGCCTGTCACCAAAGGGGTGAATGGGTTGAACTAGGCAGTTGTGGGACAAAAATGTAGGATCTTCTTGCTGGTGTTATCCACATACTATTGAAATGATAATGTTTTTCCTCTTTTAATTTTTAATACTTGTAAAGAGATAAAATGTTGCAGAATAGTTTGTGTCTCGTTCAATGTTGTGCAGTTCATTTCTGTGGCTATATGCTCAGATTGGATCGCAAAATTTCAACCCAAACAAAATGCTGATGAAAAACAAAGGGGAGGGGAAGTTATTTTTTCTGCTTGCTCCAACCAGCTCTCTATGCCCCCTGTCTACACATCATTTCTATACAGAGGTAAATAAATTGGTAGACAAACTGACCTACTTAAATCACTGCAACCCCCTTGTGTGGACACAGTTATGCTCGTTATAAACGTGTGTGGGTTTTTTTGTTTTGTTTTTTGTTTTTTTGTTTTTACCAGTATAGCTTTAACCAAAACAAGTTGTGCTAGTACAAACACCTCATCTATATGAGAATTACTGTGTATCCACATTGGAGGTTGCACTGGTTGAATTCAATCAGTCTTTCTATCAAATTAGTTACATTCGCACAGAAACCGTGTGTAGACAGTGCCTAGATGTTTGGTGTCTAGCAAACAGATGTGCAGCAGGGTAGAATTTGATTGTGTTGTCATATTGATTTTAAGAGATTATGGCAGAGTTTTAAGTGTTTCCTTTGACACATGTAAAATAATTATTTAAAAACTATTTTAAATTTCAGACTCTATGTGCAATATGAAATAAATATATGATCATGGACCCTTACTAGGCAGAGTCCAATCCTGCCAACTGTCATGCAAATAATCCTTATTTATTTGTGCTAGTAAGGGATTGTAGGTTTATAGTTCTGAAAAGCTGTAAGAAAGGCTTTATTTATTAACTGGTTAGTTTTGCTAGCTTTTGGGCGAGGGAAATAGTTCCAGGTTCTGTGTACATTTATTTATAACTGCCCCATAAAGATTAACTTATTTGTATGCTAAAGTTATTGAGAACTTCTGTGGCATACATAGATTTTGTGTGTGTGTGTGTATCTCTAATGGTTCAGGTGTTCAAACTACATAACTAAATATAACTTATGATGACTAAACATTACTATATATATATATGTCTGGGCTGTTTAGGAACAGCCTCTGCACCACTTTGGTAATCAGGGGGAACCCAATTCCCTCATATGTTGGGCTGGCTTCATGGGCCAGTGCAGAAGCAAATCTATGGCTCTGCTTCTGCTATGCCCCATCCTTTCAGATGATTGGCTCTCCCAGACGTGCACTACCTGTATTTCTTAAAACACTTAGAACTAAAATTATCCCTGGCCCTTATTTACAGTCTGCAGGGAAGGAGAAAAATATTTTGCTCTTCTCCACTACTTTAGTGGCTTCTCTTCTAGCCTATTAATCTCTGCCCCTCTGAACATCCTACAAGGGAATTTTGTGTTATCTCTGATTTGATCTCTCAGATCTGCCCCACACTAGCCTATTCAGAGTCAGCACAGAGTCCCTGCCAACTAATCTATGATGTAGTATCAATCATTTAACTATGGAATTTTCTACAGGATCCAGTAATATGAATAATATCTTCTTCCGTCCATTCCACAGTGCAGATAAGAACCATTCTACAAGAACCTTATTATATAGTTCAGATTGTGTCAAAAGAACTTGTGAATAATTTTAAGTTGGGGAAAAGGAAGTGTTGCTTCTCTTGTATTGAGAAAAATTTAGATACACCAGGCTAAATCTGAATGAACTCCATAGAGTTATTGCAATTACTTCATATTTTACGCTGATTCAGATGAAGCTGGATTTGGCCCATACTGTCAGACCATTTCTGCAGAGTAATATTCTCATGCAATGCAACTATTTTGCTATTGATGCAATCACAGAATTACAGGCCATACTGTAATACAGACACACAATAGGACACAGGTCAGATTGAATCTTCCTCCTTAACTGTGTACATCATGGCTTTTGTTTGCTTAACTTTTCAACCTTAATGTTTTATTGACTAGTTTTTTTTCATAGAATATACACTTCTACCCCATTATAATGCCACTTGATATAACACGAATTCGGCTATAACGCGGTAAAGCAGGGCTGCGCACTCTGGTGGATCAAATCAAGTTCGATATAACACGGTTTCACCTATAACGCAGTAAGATTTTTTCGCTCCCAAGGACAGCGTTATATCGAGGTAGAAGTGTATTGTATCTGATGGGGCCTTAAACAGAATAAAAATATTGCTCTTTTGTGTTGTCATCCAGACCAGACTCAACTCCTCAGACTTTGTATTCTCTCTTGGAAGCAGAAATGCCTGCATTACTGGTATAATTTTATTTTTAATGCTATGGCATGTAGTAAACTGACTGAACAGTTTAATATGTTAAATTCAAATCTGACTGCTTTTGCACTCCATTCCACAATGACTTGAAAATATATCTTGTTCCAAGATTAATACAAGTTATGCACGAAAAGCTATTTATTACATAGCTCAGCAAATGTGGATTCAATTACTATTACACATAAGAAAACTAGGAGCCTTTCCCATTTTTAAAAATAATTTATTTTTACTTAAATTTTAGTAATAAAAATTATACTGCAACAAATTATTCCCCATTATAAGTTTGAATTAAAATAATAACTCTTGATCAGAAAGGACTGTGAATGTTTCTCTTAATATTATGATAATTTGTTTTTCCATCTGCGTTTGTTTATCAAACACAGGACATTCTGGAAGACCACCTTTAAGATTAATACAATTATTCAATTGACAAGTAAACATGAAGATCCTATTTCATTTTCATGCCATTAAGACTTCTAGAATAAGTTCCTTGTATTGCTGGATGCTTCAAGTTTTATTTATGGAAGCATATTTGGCCCAAAAGGTAAAAGGATAAGAATAACCATTAGCTCACATAACTGCTGAGGATTGTGGGAGAAATAAGGGCCAAGATTAATTGTTTATCTCCAATATGCTTCTAGAAATGTATTTGGTGTCTGACAGCAGGCAGGATAGGCAGTGTAATTATTCTGCCAACTCTCATTGCTGGTGTTAGTTGTACATCACTTTGCTATCTATCAAAATATGACTGGGGCTGGTTTTCCTGCATTAAGCACAAACAGACAGAATGAGAACTTTTCAAAAAAATATTTGCCCACTTGTCTGGTATTTTTAGTTTGGCCACATAACCTGGCTTGACTATCTACTGTGCATACTGAGCTAGCCACATCCACTCAGATCAGGAACAGTAGCCTATGCCGTCTAAAAGGAAGAGACAGGGGAGATGCTGACCCAGGGGAATTAAGGGGGAACTGAACTGGGTGGGCTAAGGAGTGCAGCCATTGTTTGCACTACAGGGAAGGGGGGATGGAGGAGGCAAGGGTTTTGTAGGTAGAACAAGAGGAGTTGTATGAGGGTTGCCATTGTATGAGGGTGAAGCCACCCGTTTGCAAAAGATAATGGTATTCATAAGAACACAGAAAATGCTCCCCACAGCCCCCTACCTGAAAATAAGCTTCATCATTACACTTCACTATAAAAAGCTGCATTGTGGCTATAGAAGGCCCTTCATCTCCCAATCCCTAGTTCCCTTCCTCCTGAACCAACCCAGCCACCATTTCTTCTTCCATATCTCCCCAGGAAAACTTGAGATCTCAGCTACATCGAGGGAATCAGATAGTATGAGTTATTATTCATCTGGTCTGCTTGGTTCACAGAGCCATTATTTTCCTTTTCATCCTTCTTGTCCCTCACCTCTGCATGGCAAGGATGCTTCAAACTGTGTGGCTGCACAAGCTTATCACAGAATGAATGTATTTTCTGCCCTGGTTTGGGACCTACTTTTATTGTTCTGGACCCTGTTGTGTTGAACAGTAAGTCTCTTGACATATTTTTGGCACTGCTTGCCACTCTGAATGATACACATTTCAGCAAGTTACTTGACTCCCTGTCATATGCCAAAGTGTTCTGAAAGACCAGTTCAAATAGCCCTGGATCTCCTTATCCTCCCAGAGGGTCACCAATGCCGACACATCAGGCTAGCTGGCAGCATGTTTGTAAGAAGGCCTAGTGACAGAAACTTACTGAAATCAGTTACTGTTAATTACTGGGAAAATAGCACATAGCTGAGCTCCACATAGTGTGTGAAACTGGAGCTGGTTGGAGAAAAATTTTTTTGCCACAAATTTTTTTGATTAATATGAAAAAAATATGTGTTTGTTGACATTTTTAGTGGACTTCTTTGCCAAAAAAACCTGAGAAAAAAAAGGCTAAATCCTCATTTTCCATAGAAAACAGTTTTGATGGAAAGCTGACAATCAGCCCTATGTGAAATACTATTTGTACAGCATATGCAGTTATAAAGAGATTACTGAGCATGCCAGGCTGGGACAGAGATATTCACAGTAATATGTGGACAGATATGTACATATCATGTCATTATAGTGGTGTGATTATGATTTGAAAACCCAATATTTATAAGGAGAAACAATCAGTTTAGAAAAGTAAAGCCCTCAATAGGTTGAAAAATTCCACTAAAATTCATAGCAAGGAAAAAAGGGGTCAAATATTATTTCTAACTTTTTAAAAATAAACAAATCCAGTAATTAGCTAGAAATTTTATGACTAGAGATAGATTCCTTAAATTCTAACTTTCTAGTATAATTGGTCTTAGTTAGGTATCTCTGCTAGAAATATGTTTTTCATATTTGCTTTCTCCTGATTTTTTCTTTCATGTTATCAGCGCTGCTGCTGATCTCACACCAGTATAAATGAAAAGTAAGTCATTGAAGTCAATGGAAGTATATTGGTGCAAATTTTCTATGAGATCAAATTCAGGCCCTTTGTCTATGCAGAGGTTTTATGTCATTTCAGCAAAAACACTCAAGAAGGAGCACGTGTGTACAAAATCATTACACATTTACTCTGAGGGGTAAATTTTCAAAAGCATTGAGACCCAGGCTCCCTTTTTGTGTACATGATATGGGTTGCAAAATTGCATTTGTGAAGTGATTTGCAGGCACAAATCAGAGTACTTGCATCTCAAGCTACCCAGTTGTGCGTACAGTTGAACTGTGCTTGCAAACAAATGAGCAGAAATTGCATGTGCAAAGGGAAGACCACCCATCTGAATATTTGGTGCTCAAGATTTAATAGGTCTAAATCTGTTATATTTATATGGAGAAAATATACTAATGTACAGAAACCAGCTAATTCCGTTTGGCATTGAGTATTTCCTGTTTTCAGCATAGGTTTCCAGGTAAATGTACACCCAGTTGCCAAAGCCAAGGATTGAAATTCTGGTGCCACTGAAGTCAATGTCAGAACTCCTATTGGCTTCAGGATTTCACCCTGTTTTTTTAAAACGTGTACAGTAGTAGTACACTTCCATGTCTTTCCACAAGTGGGTCGAATTAAAGTTGCACAGCCAACCTTAATTCTGGCATTTCTTAACTTCTGAGTGCTGGACTTTGAAACCTTAATTATGTTCTTTTAACATAGTTTTTGTGTGTTTAACTTCCTAAAGCTTTTTAAAAGAAGTTGGCAGAATTTTTTTTAGCATTGGCAAACCAATGTATTGTTTACTAGCCTCCTTCTCAGATCCAACTGAAACATTTTGGCTGAAATTTTTACAGAACAATTCAGGCTAAGGCAGACACCCAGCATGGAAAATTTCTGCCCAAAAGGTTAGTTTGACAAAGTTATAAGTAATTGAGAACAAAGTCTTATAACTGGAAGTGTCTGGTAACCTTAATGGCAGACAATGCTACCAGAAACTTTCCTCTTATTTTAAAAAGTATAGAAATCAAAATCAGAAGAAAGGCGAAAATTAAAAACCCAGGGAGCATGCCTGGGATTTCAAAGACCTAGCAGATAAAGATTTTGATTGTCTGCGTTTGGCTGACTGCACTTTCTTTGGGTCTGATTTTCATTTATACTAATGTCCCTTTACACCAATCTGGCAGTGTAAAGTGGCCTTGAGCTGTCCCCTTGAAGGCACCTTTATATTGCCACAATAGCATGAAGGGGCCTTAGTGCCAGTGAGAATTAGGTCCTGTATATGAAGGTGCATAATAACCAACAGAGTGAACAGGGGGAATATAGGGGGCAAAAGAGCCATTAACATACTTGCAACAGTTACCCAACATATTAGTACCTGCAGTGGCTCCTTATGTCAGTGTCTTAAGACACACAATCCTATATGAATTCTTCAAGAGACACGGCCTCCTAGTTGCAGATCAAACAACTTTTCTTTCACATGGAGAATCAGGTGAACGCTGAAACATAACTGTGTTTGATAATGAAAGCTTCAGAAAGGTGGGTAGGCCAAAGTATCAATGCCTTTCTTTTGGAATGTTCAGAATCTGTACATCTGTAGAAAATATAGGCAGAAAAACTCAGAGTGTGAGGCTTCCACTATTCCAAGGACTTCTGCTCTGTACATTCCTCCTAAATATGCCCTTGCTTAATTTCATTTAATTTCTCCTACTTATGCCACCTGAAACAATTCCTGTCTTCCTGTTTCTCTTTCCTTAAATGTAAAATAAGCATTAAAGCTTAGTATTTAAAGGGGTAAAGAGAGTGCCTCTTCTATTGATTTTTAATTATTTTTGAAGACGTTTTCTACAAACCGATACTGTGCTTCCAAACACTATCAAAATATTTTTATCACCGCATTTATAAGACTATTTTAGATCCAAACTCTGATCATGTTTCAAATATTTGTGCAGTGTAAATTACAAAGCAAACCTGTCTTTTTTTTTTAATATAACACGCAAAACTGGTATCCATTATTACATGGTAGTTGGTGAATTATGAAACTATTGGCCAGGACATGAAGAAAAATGTTCACAATCAGAAGGGGGAATTGAAAATGAGGGAAATGAGGAGAACCCATGTAAGTGGCAAAGAATGTTGGCTGATGAATAAAACATTTCCCAAAGTTCAGAAAAGTCAACTGCTGTATGTTAAAGTGGTTGCCAGGCAACTTGTCTTTTTGCAACAAGTAGCAGATAACTCATGAAGACATTGAAATGGCAAAATTAACTGCTCTTGAATAATTTCTCTGCTACATTAGGTGCAAATAGGCTTTCATTCATCATCAGGCATGTATATCTTCTTGTTACAACTTTTTTCTCGAATAAATACATGTGTATGGACCACGGCATGGCAATTTTAACTCTTTCTTTACATCTAATTCCCCTTTGACAAACAACTGAGTCTATCTTACTTGTATCAAGACATTAATGTAAATCCAGTATTGATGAAATCCAGGGGCATGTTCCTTATTTTAAGATATGAAAAGAAAATGACAAACTCACCTGATGAGAATTGCAGCATTTACAAGAAAAGGTGAACAAATTAAAATCAGCACAATAGCTACAATGACAATACTATGGAATTGCAGGACATAGAAGGAATAGAAAGCTAGATCTTTCTTGAAAAAGTTTAGAAAAAGCCAAAAGGTCCTTTAGCCATCCTGGAATAGAAGGATAAAATAACTGAAGAACAGTGACTAGATGGACAAGTTATTCTTAGTGAATAATTCAGCTTTCATCTTGCAAATTTTCTGGGAACATCAGAGAATTTGATTTTTATTAATCTGTTCAGTATTCAAAATTGTTTGGCAGACACTTCATGTGAATCCATTTCAGCCTGGAGGAGGTTGTAAGAAATTCAGGGTGACTATACTTTCAACTCTTCGCTACTCACTATTTGTAGTATCTGATTGGTCACCCCTAAGTCATAAGATACTGCTTCCTGATCAATTGACTGAAACCTTTACATATAATTAAAGGAAACCAAAAGTATTCCCATGGATAGTCACAAAATGATCACTTTCATTGAATGCTTTTTAAAAAAATCTCTTCATCAGCATTAGTAGAAAACAAATAAAAGGGTCACAGACACTGTCAAAGCCATTCATGTTTTGTTTTTTAATTTGAGTAAATGTCCATGAATACTTTTCTTGTAATCCTTGCCCCGCTCTTTAGAGTGAGTGCCATTTGGAAAATGCAATGACACCCAGCCCTCTGAACCAATCAAAACAACAAATAGACACAGAGCATGTTTGTGCTCTGTTACTTGGTATTTGATATTACTGGCTGCAAAGCAAAAAAAAAAAAAAATTTAAAAAATCCCTCTGAATTTTGAGGTACTGTCTGAATTCCTTTCTCTCCCTAAGTCATCCAGCCATAGTCATCATTCCCTCTGCCAAATTTAGTCTAATAAAAAAATAATCATAATTGAGCAAAATGCATGTTCAGTAAAAAATAAAAACAAAACAAACAAAAATAACTCAGTTTGGAAATAAATTAATGCCGTATTGAGTCTTTTAGTCAGTTAGCTCACAGCCAGAGCTTTAAAGTGCTGCTATGGTGCCGCATGATTGATGTTCAGAGACTGACTTTTCACTTTGTAGCCTCTTATGCTGAACTGACATTACACATCACATACCACTGTCAGTCTCAGAACAGCTTCTATGGCAGTTATAGCATTTTCTGAGTGAAAAAAGGCCCCTATGTTTTCCTTTCAGAACATATTCTTGGTATTCAGACTTGCTTATGGGATAATAACATTATTTCTAGCTGAACTGAAAATATGAGCTGGTATAATGCATCCTGAACATTTTATGGTAGCTATAAGTTGTATTTTTCATTCATTTAAAAAATCATTGTGCAATTAGATCTCCTAGGGTCCGTATACCTTACTCAGGCATGTAGTCTCATTGAAGTAAATGGGACTAATTGTTTGGGTAATATGATTGGGATTTGGCCCCTACATGGGGTTTGTTTGCTTTCTAACTGGAAATTAATGTTGTTTAGGGCCTGGATCCACTAAAGGGAGTGTGAGCATGAAATCGGGCAGCAGCGTGCATGTTCAGAGTCAGAAACGTAGGCACCTAGGGAACTTTTACAGCAAAATTTAGGCGACAAGTTTAGGTGTCTACAGGGTTAGGCAGCTGCCAAGTGGGGGTTTTGTGGCTCACAGTGGTGCTTTAGGCAGCTAAGTCCTTTAATGGATCTGGCCCTGAGTGATTTTTGCAGGAATTTGACCATAATCACCACCATAAACAAAGTACTATCGTACTTAGTTCTGAGCCCTGGTTAGGCTGAAAGCAGATGAGCTACATGATATCTACACATATATCAGTCCAGTGGTCCTACCTCATCATTCAAGCAGAGTACCAGGGCTGCAGCTGCTGCCCAGGGCATAGGCTGCAGCTGCAACCATGGAGAAAAGGGAAGTTTTAATCACCAGAGAGCTGGGTGATGGAGACAGTGCACCCAGAGCCATTGTAGAAGCATAGGGCCTCTGGCAGGTTCCCCCAACATTTGCCCTGATCTCGATATTTGCAGATCCTGGCATCCCATCCTAGTGCTGATTCCACAGGATTAAAGCAGTGGGGAACCTGTTTCTCCAACAGAATCAAATGGGGGAAGCGCCATAGATTCCCCTCCCGCCCCGGCCCTGTGGGAAGGTGGTCCTCTGTAAAATGCAATTAGCTGATATCTAAAGAGGTGTGTAGTCTGGTGGATAAAGTGCCTGCTTTACACATTCCAAATCTGTTGAGCTTTGTAGTTTTGTTAACATTTCTATTAATGATTTCCTTAAATCCTAGCAACACGTTTGCCACATTTAAAGGCAAAATAATTATATAAAAAGATAGCTGAGTTGGATGATAGCTAGATTTGTGATGTTGCTGGAGCTGGACTCTTTCCTTCACTTCATGTAGTCAGACCAGCAGCAGGCATAACAAACAGACTTTACAAAGATAAAATAGGTTAGAAAAGGAACGTAGATGGAGGGAATTCTACATAGACACTCCTGTTGAGTCTGATCTTGATTCCATTGAACCTAGGTGAGTTTTGCCATTCACTTTAATGAGAGTAGGTCAGAGCCAACTATTTGCAGAACACTTTGGGTTAAATTTTCCAAAGCCCAGTCTCCCAAGTGGTTTATTTGTCCAATATGCTGTGATTTATGCCCATAATTTGTCTGTATACACAAAATATACGGACACAATTTTGTTGGCAAAAATTGCATCTGCAAAAAAGGGAGTCAAGGCTTGGGCCTTGGTGAAAATTTGGGCCTACTTTTATGTAGTGGTAATTTTAAAATAAAAGTCAATTAAAAATTCATTAATACACATAGGCTTTGTCTGTGGATGGAATGATTTTTTACCTTCCTGCTGTCCTCGGAGATCTTGCTGTGTGTTTGGGAATGGTCAGCAAAATAGACTCTGAAATATATGGCATTAATATTCCCAGGCATTCAAAAATCGTATGTTAGGCCCCCAAGAACATGAGATTAGCTGAAAAATCATAAGGTTTGAGTGCTTCCTATTTATCGTCTGGTTTTTGAGTCTTTAGGGGTCAGGCTTTCAATATTTTCTCTGAAACCATGAAGACGATACATTTATTTATTTTTGAAATGAAAGTTGTCTCACAATCTCATAACTTCAGGAACTGGAAGTTTAAGAAAAACATCAAATATCATGAGATTCCTGATAAAAAAATATGAGGGTTGACAACTTTGCATATGGTTAATATATATATATTTCCTAGTTTTGGTCAAAGAAATGAGTTCATAAATGGCATTTAATTATTGTGAGAATAGGATCCCTTGATTAAAACATACAGATTTAGGAAACAATTTATGCAATTTATATTTAGAAAATGTATTCAAAACACTTCATAGATTGTTTATTTGTTAAACTCCTTCACAGCCTTCACAATTTCAAAGTCATTTAAATATATGCTATGATTAGATCTACATTAGTGTTACATTTTATGTCAAATTACATTAAAGTAGAAATAATGATTAATTTTGCTATAGGAAATTTCATCAAGTTATAATACTTTTAGTCTTATCTCTTTGAGCTGCATGTTTCTCCTATTGTTTTAAAGCTAATTTAGGCCACATTATATACAAAATTAAATCTTACTTTTATAGCTACACCCTTGGGGTTCAATGAAAAGGCTTTATGAGCTAGAAATTAAAAGTACTGGTTGAAAATACTATTACATTATACAAGCTATTATTAAGGCAATTTACAAAGTTGGTATTAAAACTATGCACATTTTTCATTGTTAGCACCCATATATTCAGTAAGCCCATGGGACAGTTTGGTATATAATTTGGCAAATAAAATCTATTGAAAGGTAAACAGTAAGTCCACAGCATTTCTCAAGGAAGAAGATTGCGCTATAATAACTGCAACACTGATTTAACTCAATATTGTTATGAATTTAGAAGATTTATACCACATTTATTTTAAATGCTTTTAAAACAAAACATTCTGAAACTACCTATCCCAGAGCTACTGGTGTACACACAGCATTGCTAGTTTGCCTTCTCACAAAGAAAACAATATCTTGATGTGCCATGTGGTCCAATTCAACATAAGTCTCATCTTCCATACAACAGATGCAGATTTTCTCCAAGAAATTGTCTTCTGCTGCTGTGCTGTGCACGTACTTCTGGCACTTGGAAGCTAGAGTTGTTTGCTTCACTTGGGCTCTATGTTTTGAGACATCAGTATTTCTGAACAGTTGTTAAACAATCCTCATAATACCTTTATGCTGCTGAGTATTCTAAAAAGAAGTGGTCCGTTGATTTCAAGGTGTTCAAAAGAACAATGGTGAATAAAAAACAGGTAACAGTAATGAGCCCATGCATTTGCAGAATAGGTAAACTTGCAATTTTTTCTTCTGTTTTCTGTATCTAAGTATTCCATCAGACACATCATCGTTAGTGTTAATCAATCCCAGCTTTTTAAGAGGGGTACTGTTTGTCTGGATTTGTGGGAGATGGAAGGAGGGAAAGAGAGAGATTCTCTTTTTCCATTATAAAGGGGAAGGGTGGCTGTAATGGCAGCATTGTTCTAAGAGATCTTCACTATGGAAGCCAACAGGATTGGTTAGCTGGTCTTAAAGGAAGTTTGGAAACTGCCTGAAGGGAAGAGTTGAGCCATGCAATGATGTCACTATCTCCTGTCCCCTGATTGGAGGGGTCCCATGTGACAAGGAAGGCCAGGGCAGCGTTTTATCTCTTCTCATGTCCTGTGAAGTTTTCCTGCCCTCTTATTTAAGGCAGGGTGCATGATTTTATTTTTCTCCATTGTTGCTGTGTGTTGACTGGGGAGGGTTATTGACTGAGGGAGGGAGATGTGTGGGGGGTATGTTGCTTTGGGTTCCACTAGTGTGTTTAATGCCGTAGACTTTCATCCAGTTCTTGGTTTGTATATTAGTTTGTTCCATTTACGAGTTTCTCATTGGGTTTGTTCTTTTTGTAATTGTATCACCACAGTTTGTAGGCTTGAAATTTGAGGGACTCAGTTGAAGGGTCAATTAGCATAAGAGGGATGAGTGTGCAGCTTCCCAAACGTGGTTTATTTGAGAAGACCTGGGGAGTAACTCTTCCCATGGATTCCAAAAGAAGCGCCGCCGGAGCCCCGCTGCTACCGCGCTATATGTGAACCCGTGTTATATCGGGTTGTGTTATAGCGGGGTAGAGGTGTACCTCCTCATGGGCATCTGTTACTGCTTTTTTGGTACTGATAAATAATACAGAGGCCAGCCTGGGCAAATTCCTGAAAAATTATGCTTGTATATTCCTTGTGTGGTGTCCAGGGCAAAAATCTGCACAAAGGTTAAGAAACAAAGAATTCTTTTGAGATATGCTGTAATGAAAGTATTGTCTTAAACGTTATGAGAACATTCATAGTACATAGGTGCTATAGTACTTGTCTAGTAACCCAAACCTTTCTTGTAAAAAGGTAACACAAATACTTCCAGCATGCAAATAAAAAGCCTCTCAATAACTTTCACTTCAGTAAATGGAAATAACTTTATTTGAAAATACTCTGTTGACAACCATTCGGTATGTTTTTGTAATGTCAGACGCATATAACAAAGGCTTCCCTTATACCTGGCCCGGCAAACCATATCTGTGGCTTTCAAAGTCACACATCCCTGTGGATATGGTCTCAGCAGCTAGCTGAGCTATTAATTAGAAATGTCAGACTCCTAAGGAAAACACAACCTCCTCCCCACAAAAATACTTATTGGCAAGTAATCAAGGAACTGTCTGAGGAAGGAGAACTCATGTAACTGTGCTCACTGGCTCATGTTACTGATCTGGCAAACACTTACTACTAAGGACGGAGCTCATATTAAGGTCAAGGTGCCATACCTTGCTATTGATTTATAATCAGAACTCTTTCTTCATTGAAACCAATTATAATCCAGTTAAAAGCTACTGGCATAATGCAGCTCAACGGGACTACTCAATGTAGTAAGAGCTACTATCTCTAGTAAGTGTTAGCAGGATCAGGATCCCTGGTCCAGCCTTAAATCCTCCAGATATTGATCTGCTATTGTGGCCTCTGGGGCTCTGCCCAGTTGGAAACTGAAATTAAAGTAAAATAAATTTGCATTCAACTTAGTTCTAAGTTATGCTCCCATCTCCCATAGGGAAGATCCATTCAGGGTCAGCTGGTCTATATCCCAACATAACTTCAGGAAGGCAAACAGGTTACACTGAACACCCTGGTAGCCAGAAGAGAGGCCTGAATTGCATTTTCAGAAATGTGTTATTTATGTCCTAGTAGTAATATTAGTGTGTCAAAAGTATGCTAGCCATTACAGCACGTTACACACAGATATGAGGTCAAATGTCTTTAAGCAGGGCATGATTCTGCAAATACTTCCTTTCGCACATGAATAACTTTACTCACATGAGTAGTACCATTGGTTTCAAGCCTTTCACTGAGATTGGGTAAAATTCATCCTGTGCAGAGGTGTGTGAACTGGGCATATGCCCCACTTTAGTCCCGCATAAGTTCTATTTTACCCTTGCATGGTGCTCTGCACAGGGGAGAACTTAGTGAGCATAAGTTCATCTAGGGCAGGGGTTCTCAAACTTCATATTATCGTGACCCCCTTCTGACAACAAAAATTACTGCACAACCCCAGGAGGGGGACCAAAGCCTGAGCCCACCCAACCCCCACCATCCCTGGGCTGGGGGCCAAAGGCTGAATCCCACTGCCCTTGGTAGGGGGAGGGAGGCCAAAGCCCAAGGGCTTCATCCCCAGGTGTGTGTGGGGGGGCTGTATCCTGACCCCCGCCGCCCAGGCCTAAAGCCTTTGGGCTTCGGCTTTGGCCCCGGGTGGTGGGCTCACGCTTTGGCCATGGATGGTGGGGCTGGGGCTATGGCTTCAGCCCCGGGCCCCAACAAGTCTACTGGCAGCCCTGGTGATCCCATTAAAATGGATTTGTGACCCACTTTGGGGTCCCGACCCACAGTTTGAGAACCACTGCACTAGGGCCATTTACATCCCGCCCCCCATAAAACTAGAGCTACCATTGTGCCTTTCTTTGCTGGAATTACACACACTGGAGTTACTGCAGCCCTAAGACTAGAACAACCTTATGTAGGAGTGGGAGGAAATCTGCCTCTCACTAGTGGCAGTGCCTTTCCCCGTAAAATGCTGAATACTCCTGGGGAGTGCTCAGAGCCCATATGCCCTCAGAAAGGAGGGCATTCAGTACCTTGCACAATCAAAGCCCATAATCTCTGCTGTGTCATAGAGGAAAAAAAGATCCCTCTGCCTATTGCTGTTTTTTGGAGAAAGGGAAATTCCACTTTGGGACTGAGTCCTAAACCCAGCATTACACATGCAATAAGAAAGCAGTATGCTTTCTTTTGAATTAGGAGCAGCCTCCCAGCTGCAAAGCCCAGAAGGCAGTTGGAACTGGATGAGGCTTCTTAAAGGTATTTGTATATAGAAACCTCTGATGGCATTTTATGTGAATAAAACATTGCCCATCAAATGAAGTTTGTAACGTTTAGCAAACACATTGATGTCCATGACGTAACAGCCTTTGACAAAAAATGCAGCTTCAATTTACTAAACAAAACTCTTCTGTCTCCCAAAACCCTCCCTCTGCTCACTAAGATGTGATTTATGGTCAGCTAAGGAAATTAAAATAGTACAATTAAAAGGGAATAAGTGTGATGCTGTATTTAATTTTGGCAATTACCTTCTTGCTGTTCCTTAAAAAAATAAGAGCATTCTTTGAAAACTGCAGCATAATGCAACAGCTGCTTTAGTAGAAATTCATATTTTATAGCCTTGGAAAAAGTTAATATATAATTAATTTGATTATGTATAAACTAATTCAATTTTATATTGCCTACATTAATTTATTAAATACTGTAAAAGATAACAAATTATGAGTGCACAAGGGAAATGGAACAAATTATTCAGAAAAATACCAAGAATGCTTAACATGTTTATATGGAGAGAAAGATAAAAAACATTTTACATTATATAATACATCAATCAACCCACAGAGATTACATTTCAAAGGCTTTTCATATTGAACAAATGGAGCTTGATTTTTTAGTCTTCCAGAAGAATTTGAACTTGGAATACTATAAATTTATAAATAATACATTATTGTTGTTGCTATTGTTATTATGGGCTGAAGATCAAAGTCCTAAATTATGCAGCTGAATTAAATATAAAATCCCCATAGAACTAATAATCAGCAATTGCCATTTATATATCTTTTCAGATTTAAATGGCTGAATTAATTTTTAAAAAATATTTAAAATGAAGAAAATGGAAAGTTTAGTGGGAGGGAATAAAACAACCTAGCAAGTTCATGAAACCAAACGTTTATTCTCTTCTACCTATGATGTTACATTTTAAGGAAATACATATGTCAGCTTCATGGACTGATCCTGCAAACACACATGTGACTCACTTTACTTCTGAGTAGTCCTGTTGACTTTAATGGGACTGCTTGTGTGAGTAATGTTACCTACGTGACTGCTTGAAAACCTGGGCCTTAAATAAAGATATTGCACCAGCGGTTTTATAGATAAAAAGCCCCAATGCTGCAATGACATGCACACAGACAGACTCCTTCACCTGTGCAGATTGCCACTAAAATAGATGGGTTTCATATGGATGTAGGATCTGTCTGAGTGTATATCATCACAGGATCGGGGCATCACCATTTACTTTTTACTGTTATAAGGCCAGATTTTTATACCCTTATCACACTGAGTAGGACCTTACTCCAAAAGCAGTTCCATTCATTGCAGTGAGACCACTCATGCTGGCGGGTTCTAGTTATAGGCATACATGTAATACAATCTGGCCCATAATGTGTTTTATGTGAGAATGCAAATGTTGCTATGGTATTTTTTAGACTGAATTCTACACGGATAGCTTTTTGTCAAATTTAAAGTGATTCTGCAACTTTACGTTGCTGTCTTACACCTTAAGGAAGTATTTGTGGTACAGTCTTAAAGCCAAATCCTGCAAACACTTATGCACATGAATATCTCATAAATACTCATGTAAGCAGTCTCATTGTGATCCTGTGTGCAGGATTGGGCCCTTATTCATAATCTCACATTAACACAGTGTTTAGTAACTGTGGAATTTTAACAAAGAATTTTCTGCGCTCAGTGGTTTAAAACCACGAACAATTCTTCAGTCCTTACTCTGATGCAACTCTCTATTGGCTACAATGGGATGTTGTGCCTGGTAAGGATCTTTATATGTAAAATACTTTTAATATTATTTTTATTATGGAAGCCTTGTTTCAATTAATGTCTATGTAGTATCAGTTACACAATACTTATTAAAACACTTCCCATCACATAATTCTAAAAGGTGAGCCATAGCAATGAAATTACTTTAGTTAATTTGTCTTATCATCATAACAGATCAAATTTAGACATGTCTGAACATCAAATTATGAGGAATTTAGGCCAAGACATACAACCTGACATTCTCTCCTTTTTCTTTTGAAAGCCCAGATTTTAAAATTTCAAATTATACTGAACTGATTTGTTAGTTTCAAAGCTTGTCTGACACTAACCTATTTTAAATTGATAGGAATAGTACTGCATTGAACCATTTCCTGGGGTGCAGGAATATATTTTAGAAATCTAATCACAATGAGCTCTTTACTACAAGACAAACAACATCTAGCTATTGCTGACTGATTACAAAGTAGATAAGAAGAAGAGAACATTAAATGTCAAGGTAATTCCATAAATATAAGCAAGGATGGATTAAACTTTCATTGACCATGTGTTTTACCATTCCTATATTTGGAAATGCAGTATAAATCTGTTATTGTAATAAATACTTCTTTTTGCATTAATAATCTGCAACTAATAATGCATTTGGTAATGGTTAGTTTTTAGGTATTACTTAATGTAATTTATAAAATGTGGTGAAGTAGATTTCCTGTATTCATTTCCCAAATCCTTGTTATTTATGATTCTACTTTCTGACGGCCATATTATTTTTCATGCATTTTAATGATTCACTAAATATACTAAATATTTACTCCATGTCTGAATGATAGCTAAACTTGCTTTAATTAAATAGATCTACCCACACTGTTTTAACATATCAATGCATTCAAATCAGTTAGTGAAATATTAGGCAAATCAAGTTTGTAGTCTCCATACTTTGAATATCCACTTCTCGTTTCTTCCCACCTGCTGTCATGTGTTAATTTTTTAAAAAGCGTCATCTATTTGCAAAAAAAAACACTGAAAGAAATTGGTATTGTCTTGTGTTGTTTCATCCTTAAAGTGAAACCATTTGCAAGAAAATTATAGGTCCCTAGTGTTGAACTTCTTTGCATATTAATTTTGTTAGCCTTACCTCCTGTGGTCTTTAGTTCTGGAAGGCCTATTAGATAATACACAAGATAAATTTTCTCCTTGTATCTTTCAGCTGGTAGGAAAAAAACAAGTATTTTCTCTTAAAACTCAAATTTGCAGTACTGGTCACGCATATTTTCCCCTATTTTACAAATAAAGACTTATTTAATTAAGCATGATAAACATTTTATTAGTCAATATTGGTTGTTTGTGTAAGTATGAGTTCTTGAGAACTGTATGTTTATGTTAAGTAAATACACTAGTTTCAAACCACAGGATAAGCAACTAATCCTGCACCACTTATGTCAAATGGAAGTTTTTTTAAGAGAAGAAGAATCAGGTCCTATATCATTAACTTGTAAAAAAAAAAAAAAAAAAAAGCAGAGTTTTAGCGTAAACCGTGTAAAATCTCACTGGTACAATGCTATATCTTATTTGCATGGGATGTTCAGATTACCGAGTCATTCCTCTGGATGATGCCTCAGAACAACTGACTGCTTAGTGGCCTTATCTACACTAGAGACTGGCACTGTTTTAATTTAAATCAGCTTTTAAACAGATTTTGTGAAACCAGTGCAACCTCCTGTGTGGATGTTCTTATTTTGGATTAAAAGTGGTTTAGCTGAGGTTATCTTAAACTGTTTCCTAATCAACTTCAGTTGAACTGAAACAAACCTTGTTTAAACTGAAATAAGAATGTCCATTCTGCTTTTTTTTTTTAATGGTTTAGACAAACTGGTTTAAAATTGAAGTTTTAGGCAGGCTTGGTCTGCACTTAAAAGTTATAATGACATAGCTATGTCCATCAGGGGTGTGAAAAAAACACTGGACTGACCTAATGAGGTTGAAGTAACCTCCAGTGCAGACACAGCTATAGAGATGGCTTCTGTCAATGTAGCTAATGTCATTGAGGGAGGTTGTGTTCCTACACTGAGGGCTGGTCTACACTAGAAAATTAGATCGACCTAGCTATGTCACTCAGGGGCAGAGGCGATGCGTGTGTGGGGTGTCATGTGGGGGGTCTCGTGTTCCCCCAGATTTCTGCAAGTGCTGAGTTGCCCTTGCACAGCTCAGAGCGAATTAACCTTGCAGTCCCATGAAGATCCCATGACCGCAATGGTCGGGTGCTGCATAACACGCTGCATGGGCCCGTTGTGCCTAGCGCTGCTCCCCCTCCAGCTCGGGGCCCTTCACTGCCGTTCAGTGGGCCACTCTTGGGATTACTCTGCTCGGGCTGCAGGGGAGGGAGCTCTGTCCTCATGCTGTGCCCCCCTGGCATGTTTCTGGCTCGCTTGGCCCCTCTCCCTGGTAGTTGGGCCCAGGCGGGGAGAAGACGGGGCGGGAAGGAGTCACTTCTCCTGCCAGGGATGGCCACTCCATGTCGCTGCCTCTGTGCAGCATGGCAGCTCCCTGAGAGAACTCAGCTGGGGAGGTAGCGGTGGCAGCTACATGGCAGGTAACTCTGGTGGGGTGGGAAAAGTGCAGTGCTGGGAGTAGGTTCACTGTGCTCAGCCCTAGTTAGGGGCATTGCTTGTGCCCATCCCCATGCCGAGGTGTTCACAAGGGTGTGGGAGCTCTGGGGCAGAGGCAACACGTGAGGTGGCTGCTGGGGAACACACAGGAGTTTCCTGCATGGACAGGGTAATGGAATTTCTCACTCTCCCACTCTATTTTTGTTTGTGACTCTCTGGGGTAGCCCTTCCTGATGTTTAGTTTAGGAGTCGGAGTGCTGAGGCAGAGTTGATCATTAGGTTGGTTTGGTAGAGACCTGCAACATGCATTTGTTTAATGTTGTGCCAAAGCATTTCTCACTTGGGCACACAGAACTATACATCTGTGGCTGGAAAAGACTCTCTCCCCCATATCAGGCTGCCCAGACTGAAGGAAGTGGCTGTGGGTCTGTTCTCCTTTCTCTCTGCATTGGGACAATCAAAGAACATGAGGGTGAGCTCAACAGCCACTAGTTGTGGAGACTGTGCTCAGTTGATGGGAGGTTTTGTGGTAGAAGAATGATGTCACTGCTCTGATAGGAATGGGATCAGATAGATGAAAAATAGAGGAATAAACATTACCACTGGGCCCAGGTAAAAGGCACCCCCATCAGTGTGCCAGGTTGTCTCTATGAGGACAGGTGAGCTGAGATGCTGCGTTTGCAGAGGATGGGGAACTAATATGCTAGCAGTCAGGCTGGGCCAAATGTACTTAGGAGAGAGTACAGAGCTTTAGGGCCCAATCCAATGCCCAGTGGGAGTCCCTCTATGGATATAAATGGGGTTTGGAGCAGGCCCTTAGGCTGCAGAATTAACATTTAACAGCTTTAATTCAGTGATTCATTTAGGGTGACTGATTTGATAGGGACAGTCCTGATTTTGGGGTCTCTTTCTTATATAGGCTCCTGTTACCTCCCACCCCCTGTCCCGATTTTTCACACTTCCTGTCTGGTCACCCTAGATCAATTTATTAATAATAGTTCAAGCCAGACCTTTAAATCCATAGATTTGTGTATTACAAGTTTCATCCTGCATTGTAAAGCCGGATTGGCATACAGTAAAATCTAATACTACAAGATCCAAGAGTGAACAGGTTCATGAATTAAGACCCTGCTGCTATTCAAATTCAACTTGCGATATTAGGAGAGCTCTTTATGTGAATTAGAGATTTGTGTTCCATCCGTGGAAGTTATCTGACACAGTACATTACATGGGGATTCTGAATGTGTGAAGACATGAATGGTCAGACACAAGCTTCTCCCATTAGCTTCTCCCATCACTATTAGCAGTTGGTGGTGGAGCATTATATAATAAGAAAGTTGGTTTTCTCTAGATTTACAATTAATACTCAGATTTCATTTATTCTTTCAGGGTCAGGTTTTCAAAGGTGCTTAAGGCTCATCTAGTGGGATTTACAAAAGTACCTAAGAAGGTTAAGGCACCTAACTCTGACTGAAAACACCGTTAAAACATTAGAAAGGCCAATGTTTTTCAAAGCTGTATAACTCAAAATAGATTGGCCAATTTGTTTCAAGCATTCTCCCCCTCCCCCGATACCCCACCCCATCAATTCATCCTGAAACTAAGCAAGGGCATTTTTAGGTCAAATAGTAGTAGTATTTGCAAAGACTCCTAAGTAAATCCATAATTATTTTTACAAACACAGACCACTTTACCAATCAGTTCTTACCATTAAAACACAACATACAAGTTAATGCATGCAGCCACAATTGTTGATATCTTGATTTACAATTGCACTGGTAATCACACATCAAAAACTGTCATTGGATACTAAGGGACATTTTAAAAATGACTTTATTATTTTAAATTGTACTGTCTTCTGACATTTCAAAGGCACTTTTTCTAACTGAATTTGGTTTCATCATAGGTCTGAAGCATCATTAAAACCTTGTTTTTAATTAAAACAAGAAGAAAATAATACAGAGGGTCAGATCTTCTGTGCAACACAGACATTCTGTGCTGCACTGGTGGCATAATTTGTTATGCCACATGCCCACCGTGCCACTGGTTTTGCAGGGGAAAGGGGCATGGTTGGAGAAAAAGAAATGGGAACTGAGATGCCTCTTCACTACACCAATTTTCACCGGCTTTTTTGGTCCATCTGGTTGTTGCAGCCTGGCATAAGTTAGAGCAGCTCTCAAGTGGGTTAGTAGAACACGGGGACCAGCCATCCCCAGAGCAGCAGTGGTCTGCGCAGTTGGGTCATAGCTGAGGATCTGACCCTAAGATGTTTCAGTCTGACATAAAACAAACACAGGTTTGGCTGATTTGCTTCAAATGAAAATACAAAACAAACAAACAAAAAAACCCAGCAACTCACCAAACCCATCGCTCCTGACCAGAGACTGAGCATGACATTTTCAGGACAAAAGGAGTGATTTTGACAAAGATTGAAGAGTGTTACAAATAGGTCTTAAAACATAATGGGACTTTCAAGCTTTCCCATGGAATCATCACTACAAATCCACAATTGGCACTTTAAAAAAAAAACAGAATCAAAAGAAAAGAAAGTTTAAAACATTCTGAACAATGGTCTTAAAGCACAGAAAATGTAGACCTGCTGTGTGACCTTGGGCAAGTCCTTTGACCTCTCTGTGCTTCTGTTACTTCTCTTTGTACACCCTTTGTATATCTTGTCTCTTTAGACTGGCGGGTCTCTGGGGCAAGGACTGTCTCTTACTATGTGTTTGTACAGCACCCAGCACAATGAAGACCTTGATCTTTACTGATGCCTCTAGGTGCTACATAATACTACTACTACTAATATTCCATATTATAAATAAAATAGCCAAGGCACAGCTGTATGTCAACGGTTCTCAAACCGTAATCTTTGGACAGAGTACTTACTGCTGGTATGCAGAGGGCTGGCTGGTCACCTGGTGTTGGTTTTTCATTTTCCTAGCTACTTCTACATCTGTCCTATAGAAGATGAATGAAAATCAAAAGGTGACAGCATGCTTAACTTTTTTCACAAAGGAGAAAACACTTCTCACAGTAAAAACAATTAAATCCATAAATACTTTTTTTAATAGTACTTTTCCACACAAGCAATTGCGGTAGTTGCCAAAGGGATAGTAGGTGATCAACAGGGCAAATGCTGTGTGTGACTGTAAATGGAAAAGAAGGTGGGCGAAATAGTTAGAAATGGGAGATGAGGGGGGCCTGAACATTTGGGAATGGGAGGGGAGGTGTTCTTCATAAAGAATAAGAGAACACGTTGTCCACTTGATCACAAGTGGGAGAAAAGATGCTCAATGTGGCAATTAATTATTTTTCACTTTTTGGAACAAGAGTCAGAATACCTGATTTATACAAATTTATACCTGATTTATCCTATTCAATATAGCATATTTTGCACTTGTGCTAACATGCTTGACTCTACACACAAAGGAAAAATAACCTGTATAAAGTTACAGCACATGGGGATTCAAAACACTGCTGTGTATGAACTGTGAGCCAATCTTTAAGCTCTTAATTCAAAAAGAGGAAACATTCTCATGAAATTTTGAAATACTAAAATCTTTAGGTTTGTAAAACTATGGGATTTAATTCCAATGAAATATGAGCAGGATCTAACTCAGAAGTGTTTGAGATATATTGGAAATGCACTGAGAGTGGTCTTGTATTCTGAATATGTGAAGATGCTGATGCATTTTGACTGTGATATCACTACGATTAAGAAAAGACAGTACTATATGCTGCTACTTTGATGTACCACAAAGTGACTTCAGTGCTCTCACTGATGAAATTGCAATGCCTAATGATTATGATATGAATGCAGGATCATAACAGATCTGTTTAAGCACAGGCAGATATAGAGGTTGAATATATTTTCTTGAATGGTATTCTGTATCATAAATGGACTACGTATGCCAGGCTACAATAGATGTGCTTAAAACTTTGTGTCACACCTGTGAAAAGTCTTGATCTGCATATTTTACTTCTGTGAAGCATTAGGTGGAATATTTCAGTTGTATCCATTGCTGTCATGTTCATGTTCAGCATTCCATAACGAAGAGATAATGAAAGGATGGTCTCTTTTTAAATTTTGCTACAACTCTCATTAACTCTTATTTTTCAACAATTATATGAATCAGACCTTTTCTTATTCCTCATTTCTGCAAGTCACTCTGGATTTTATTACCTTGTGCCTTCCTTCTTAAATCTTATCCTATTGTGTCTACAGCAAATCTGATTACCTTCCTCCATGCTGTTTTTTCTTCCTGTACTAGGTAATTAATAAAGAGAAAACATCCTTCAAAAAATTCCATTCTGAACTGCATCCATCCATCTATAAACATCTTCTGTCTTTTAATCAAAGCCAGTTCTTTATCCACTCAGGCAGCTCACCCTTCTGCAACACTTTCTAACCTTGTAGGCTAGTTTTTGATATTGTATTAAAGGCTTTCCAGAAGCCCAAATCCATCCTGGCCATAAATTCCTCTTGTCAACTCATTGTTATTGTTTCATAATATTGTCATGTTTATTGGGCATAATTTCCATTCCATGATTTAATACTGACTTTTCTCGGTTAAACTGTACATTTCTAAACTTTCCAATATCCTGTCATCTCTCTGTGTTTCTGCGCTTAAAGTCTTCACTAAATTCTTAATGTTAATTTAAAGAAGACTAGGGCCTAATTCATTACTACTACTGGAGTAACACAATTCTGAATCAGGCTCTGGGTCTTTAGTTGGTTGAATCTCGCTTTGTTCCCTTTTCCACTATAAGTGTTGTGTTAGCTTTCTTCAATCCATTAGTGCCTCTCATGT
The DNA here is from genome assembly GCF_016161935.1 of Mauremys reevesii. Taxonomy (NCBI): domain Eukaryota; kingdom Metazoa; phylum Chordata; order Testudines; family Geoemydidae; genus Mauremys; species Mauremys reevesii. The sequence goes on from NC_052631.1 coordinate 28,764,319, forward strand.
TAGGAAAGAGGTTTTGAACAAATTTACTTAAGACATCTTTTTTTACTGCTTCCGTCTAGATAGTTTGATGGATCCTCTCACATCCTCATTTGTCATCTCCAGACAGTCTAACTTCTTGATTAAACAGTTTTGCTGATCCTGATTTCCTTCTATATTTCTTCTTCTTTCCATGGGAAATATAAGTCTAATTCAGCATCCTTGCTTATAAATACCTAGTCATAGATAAAAGTATGACTTCTATCAATGGCTTACCACCTCTCAGAGGACTTTAACTGGTCTCTTGTTTAACTATATCAATCTTTACACCTTATATTTTTTAACACACAACTCACATCATTGGTTCATCTCAAACCTCATCCTTGACTCTTGCCAGAAACCTGTAACTGGACATGTTATATCTGCTAATTGGGCACTTGGGAATCAACATATTGGCTTTATGAGGAAAAAAAAGGAAAAGTTCTGAAAAAAAAACCCTTTTCTGAATTTTTAGTTTCTTTAAAAAAATTTCACACAAAATACCCGATGAGGTCCTTTTCAGTCCTACATTTCTATGATTGAGCAGCAAAGAATCCTGTGGCACCTTATAGACTAACAGACGTTTTGCAACATGAGCTTTCGTGGGTGAATACCCACTTCGTCGGATGCAAGTGGGTATTCACCCACGACTTGCATCCGACGAAGTGGGTATTCACCCACGAAAGCTCATGCTGCAAAACATCTGTTAGTCTATAAGGTGCCACAGGATTCTTTGATGCTTTTACAGATCCAGACTAACACGGCTACCCCTCTGATACATTTCTATGATTCTGTTCTATGATTTCATGGGAAAAGTGAGTTTTGAGGAAGGATCTGAAAGAGAGTGAGCATGTTGCACTGTAATAGGGAAGTAGTTCCAGGTGCAGGGGATAGCATAAAAGAGATGAGTAGGAAACTGGGAATAGGTGAAGGGAGAGGTGCAGTGGGATTCACCAAAAGACTGGCCACTTTTGAAAATGTTGGCCTAAAGTTTGACAGTACTCACATGAGGATTTTCACCCAAACACACTTCCTGAAGAACTCATTAAGTGATCCACGGCCCTTACTAATCCAATATATCTCGGTGTATGTATGGGACATATGTGATGGTGTGGTATGGTCAGAAGGTTTTATCAGCGAGAGTTTAAGATAGGCACAATAACATATGGTTGGCAGAGCTTCTACTGCAGGTCTGCTCAAGTGAGCATTAGTTTGAACCACACCAACATGTCTGTTGTATTGTGAAAGAAAACTATCTTAGAAAAGTGTCAGGTAAGAATGTTTTAAAAAATATCCCCCTGTCTGAAAAGTGCCTCAGTTACTATGAGTTCAGCTGTGGAAGGCTCAGAGGAGCCATACAAATCTGTAAACTGGATGCAGCTTATTTTACAATTTTAAAGTCCCTTATCTCAGGACCTTCCAAGGCTAGAAGTGAGTGCTGGGCCCCATTGGGAAGCTGGGGAAATCGCCATTTATCTTTAGGATATAAAGCTCCTTTTTTCTAGCCCCCCCCCCCCCGATGCCACCTGATGCTGGGACTCCAGGCAGGGTGCTACACCCTAGCATAAAGTCTGATGCCTGGGAGTTTGTGATGGGAACTGCAAGTACCCTGGTGGTTGGCACAGTGCCAAGGGTTGTGCTGGGAGCTGTACAGTGTCTTTGAGCTTAGTACTGGGTACTGCACCCTCCCAGTGGGGCAGTGCGCTGGCACTTGGCATAGTTTGCCACACCCTGGCAGGTGGCCTGGGGCTGTGCCCTCTGGCAGACAGTGTGTTGTGTGGACTAGGGCTAGGCAGCCTGGTGTTTGGGGCGGGGGTATGAGGTTCGGGGCCACACACCGGCCCCCGCCCCAGCAATACTGGCTGCTGCTGCTCTCGGGCCCTGGTGAGAAGCCTGGGTGCCTGCTGCGAGCAGCCAGAGCCCGAGGCGGCGGCGGGCTGCGCTCGCTGCCCTGGGTGGGGCGGGGGCTGCCGCGCAGCGCAGCGCAGCGCAGCGGGCGTGCGGGGAGCAGCTCTGCCTGTGCTGCGGAACCGGAGAGGGGGCCCAGGCCGGGGCGTGTCTGCGCACGCGTGGCGAAGGCCCGCTACATCAGCAGGCGGCGGCACGCGGGGCCCCAGCTGGCTTGGGGGACGCGGCCGGGGGGAGCCGGTGCTGGGCTGGGGCGACACGCGCTTAGGCTGCTGCGATTTCGGGGGGAGGGGGGCGCTCAAGAAGCTTCGTGAGCAGTTTGCAGCGGGTGTGAGTTGCGGGTGGGGCTTGCCGTGGGCAGTCCCCGGAAGGAGGAGAGGGCCGGGCGGGCGGGCTCCGTGCAAGCTGCAATGTCCAGAGCTGGGAGAGAGATTTGCACTGACGCTTCTTGGTAGGAGCGGGGAGGGTCAGGCACAGGCGGGGGAGCTGGTATTTGGAGAGGGGCAGGTCGAAGCCGTGAGGGTGATTTGCAGCAGATCTCGGTTTCTATGTTTGGAGGACGGGTGGGTTGAAAGTCTCCAATCAGCTGCGGTTTGCTCCTCTTAGTTAGCTGCGGGGTGGGGGAGGATACAACCATGTTCTGTGCGTTTGGGATACAGGAGACAACGGCTCACAACCCTGCCCGCTTGTCTGATTTTCACACCTCAGGAAGCTTCATTCCAATAAGGCACCCTTTAATTCTGCTGCTCACTTCTCTGCTGTTGTGGATTAGTTCCTTGAAACGCACAAAGTGAACTGAGCCTTGTCTGGTGTGAATGTTGCTGCTTAGGCTTCCACATGCACACTTCTCTCTGGCGGAAAACCCAGCTGCGTTTCCTCATTTCATTCTCTTCCCTGTACTGTATATCCACAAGCCTGTGAATTTCCACACTGGGTAAAATTAAATGATGGGTGAGTCTGAGCAGTGAATTTCAGAATCACTGTAGAGATGCAAGCAGTGTCAAAAATGAAAGGCACGTTTACAGAAGAAAGGTCTTGCCCCCTTCTTAGACGGTTACATACATTTATTGTTTAGCTATCTTCACACTGGATCTACATATGGAACATTTGTAGGGTTTGTTTGTTTGATTTTTATCACTTAATCAACTTTGGGATTGTATCAAAGATGGCAAAACTCCATAGAAGCATCCTTTGGTGTCTGAGATTCTGGCTTCCATATCACTTTCTCCAGGAGAAAACTATGTTGGCCTTGCATTGTTTCTGTTTGAAACAACTAAAAATAAAATGAGCCACTGTTTTAATATTAGCACTGGAAAAACATCTCCAATCCTTTGATTGGTTTGAACTCAGCATATTTACATTTTGAAGGTTATTCTGTTATAGGTGAAAGAAAAGTTATTCTGCAAACACAGCAGCTTGCAAAGGCATGTTGTTTGCCTTTGTACACATTTACATTCAATAGTTTTTTTTAACAGATTATACATAACTTTAAACTGTAGCACAAATACATATGAAATACATGGATAGTATTTTTGTCATAATGAGTGGTGTCATCAGAAAAATACATAATGTAGGGTAGGTTGTAAATACATTTAAAAACATTGATCTAGTGGTGACACAATATGTCACCACCATGTGAGGAAAACAGGAGATAGAATTTTAAGCATGGTCATCTGTTGGCTGTAGTGCAGTGGGCAGCAAACTCAGCCTCTGAAAGTAGAGAGGGGATTATTTCAGCAGTGGCCCTGGCTGACTTGGGCATGGTCAACAAAATTTGAGGGGAATCCTGTCCAGCCTTTCACTGGAAGGAGAGTTTTGCACAACATAAGGCCTCTGAAATGGTAAACTAAAGATTAAAATAAGGAAGTTCTAGCCTTTGAGAGGCGTTTAGGAAACCCCAGTGTTTGACAGATACAAATTGTCATGATGGATGGAGGACAAACAAAGGAAAGAGCAGAAACATTTGGAGAAGATAGGATTCTGGTTGTAATGAACAAATGATTCAGGAGTCATTATTGCAGTGTTTTACGTAGATCTCGTGCAGCTTCAGATATAATGATAGTAATGAGAACTGTGGCTTAGTTTAAAGGGACAAAGTTAAGCTGCAATCCAGGCACTTTAAAGGAAATGAGTTAGAAGTAATTTCAGGGTTGTGTGTGTACTAGGACCTCCCTTGTAAATTTTTTTATGGGTTTTCAATAACATTTTCCTGGGTTTTTTTAAAAAGTTTTTCTTTCCCCTTGGTGCTGTGTGAAAGACCCACACAAACAACAGGGAAAACTGACTAAAGACCCAATTGTGCAAAGATTTATGCATGTGTTTAACTTTGCTACTGTGAGTAGTTCCATAGATTTCAACGAGACTACTTATGGTGATGAAGTTAAATATTTGCATAAATTTTTGTTGGATTGGGGGCCTAAGTCTCTTCATTGAGCTCCATGTGGCTGACCTCCACACCTGTGAAGAACTCCATTAATTAACCCATTAGGTGTCTAGCAACCTAACTCTGAAATTCAGTATTCTGAATGGATTAACAATATAATTGACATAAAGTACATAAGTTTGTCATGAACTGACAGAAATACTAATGAAATCTAGGTAATTTCCTTAAAGAATAGAAATATCTCTGAAGTTTTATCTGGCAAATTGACTGAGGCCCTGACATGTGAACACACATAAGAACAGCCATACTGGGTCAGACCAAAGGTTCATCTAGCCCAGTGTCCTGTCTTCTGACAGTGGCCAGTGCCAGGTGCCCCAGAGAGAATGAGCAGAACAGGTAATCATCAAGTGATCTAACCACTGTTGCCCGTTCGCAGCTTCTGGCAAACAGAGGCTAGGGACCCCATTCCTGCCCATCCTGGCTAATAGCCATTGATGGACCTATACTCCATGAATTTATCTAGTTCTTTTTTGAACCCTGTTATAGGCTTGCCCTTCACAATGTTTAACTTTAAGCATACAAGTAGTGCTTCAATGGCTCTACTCACATATTGAAAGGTGAGCATGTTCTCAGGTGGTTGGCTGGATCAGGGCCTAAAATAATATTTAGAGGTGCAAAGTTTTGATATGGATTACCACTTCTTCAAAGTTCTGGGGGTTTGGTTTTGCCCATTAACGAGAGTTTCCAGAAACAGATCTGAATTGGTGTGTGTGGATATTAGGTCCAAATCCTAGGTCCAATATCTAATAATATTGTGAATATCATGCTAATCAGCAAAAAATACAGAGATGTCCCACAATTAGGATTTCAAGCTTTGCACACGCATGCCTACCATATAGGGAGTGGGAAAATAGTCCAAAACTGCATGAAGTGTGAGGTAGTTGATTATATTGGAGAGGCTGGGGCAGGAGAAACAACTGGAGAAAACAGTGTTGCTAAATAGCAAACCATGACAATGTATTAGAGGATTTGGTTGGAAAATATTCCCATTAATTTAAATCTGGTAGTATTTGTAGAGAGGTATGTAGAGAGTTATTTAGACATTTAAGCAAAGTGGTTTTAGAAATTTTTGATTTTTTGAAAAGGGAAAAATTGGAGATTCAATTGTATTATTAATATTTAAATAACTATTTGCAATTTATAAAAAAAATAGTAATTCAGCCTACGAGAGGAAGTTCTACAACATAAAAGTAAGATCAAATATCACGTGCACCGTGGGTGGTATGAGATCAGTGTATGCAGCACAGAGGTAGGTATTTATATGAATGGCATAGTTTCTGGAGTTTTGTGGTAATTTAAGGTTTTTAAAAAAGATGCAGGGCACCAATCCAGCAAAGCACTTAAGCATGTGCTTGACATATGCAAATTATTAGTCCCGTTAGTTTCAGTGAGGCTGCTCTGTCAGCTGTTTGGGGCATCTGTTTGTTCTATTTGTGCAGTGCCTAGTACAGTGGATCCTGGTCATGACTTGAGCTCCTAGGCACTACTGCCATTCAAGCAACAAATAATACTTAATAATTAATGGCTAAATAACTTGCTGAATCAGGGACTATGTTTTGATTGGTAAAAATGTTTCCTCTCCGATATATTGAAAGTTGGCTTCCTGTGGCGTTGTGCTGCTGGGAACATTGGGAATTCTTTAGGGCAGTGGCTCCCAAACTTGTTCCGCCGCTTGTGCAGGGAAAGCCCCTGGCGGGCTGGGCCAGTTTGTTTACCTGCTGCATCCGCAGGTTTGGTCGATTGCGGCTCCCAGCGGTTCGCTGCTCCAGGCCAATGAGAGCTGCTGGAAGTGGCGGCCAGTACATCCCTCAGCCCGCACCGCTTCCTGCCGCGATCGGCCGAACCTGCGGACGTGGCAGGTATACAAACCGACCCGGCCCGCCAGGGGCTTTCCCTGCACAAGCAGCAGAACAAGTTTGGGAACCACTGCTTTAGGGCCCATTGGTTCTCTTCCTCAACAAAGTTTTCAGCACTGCAAAATGTGTGAATTTGTGGCATTTTGGTCTCTATTTTGTATCGCTATGTGCTCAGTTTTTTGCATCAGTGTGTTTTAATTAGTTTTTAGCCTAAAACTAGAAACACTTTCCACAGGTCAAAGTAAATAGAACATTACTTGGTTAAATAATTCCGAGTCACTAGTGTACTGAATTTGAGACTGGGAGTCAGGCAGTCTGTAGTTCTAATGTCAGCTCTGCTACTGGCATGCTGCGTAGCTTTGGCAAGTCACTCAACCTGTTTCTCAGTTTCCCCTGGTGTAAAATGGAAATAAATAATGTTTACCTACCTTGAAGGTATATTTGTGTTGATTAATCTTCATGCAGGCCTTTGAAGAGGTAAAATGTTAGATAAGAGCTAAATGTTATTAATAGTTATTAATTTTCATACACTGAAATATTAGCCTATATTACCCATATAACCATTATTTCATCATTTTTTTCAGTGCATATGTCCTCTGCAAATCTGATTCTAACATAATTTTAATAAAATAGGGCTAGAACCCAAATCCTCTCAAGTTATGTCAAATTCTAATTCCTCCCATCAGGAATTTTGAAAACATAGGCAGGCTATTTTATGTGATGGAGATGTATGTAAAAGGGGCATAGATCAGACACTCTCTCCCCTTGCTTGTGACCCTGTCATCCTGAATCATCCCTTGTGCTGCTGATGCATTTGAGAGAGCACAAGGTCACATGTAATTATGATGCCTTTGTACGAATTCTAGCACTTACAAATACAAGATAAAAAGTGCCTGGGGTAGAATTAGTTAGGCACATTGTATTTCCTTGGAACAACAAACCCATAAGTTTGCATATACTCAGTTGCCTTGGACTGTGATATTGTTGATTGTGGTGAGTTATGCAGGGTTGGGCTATGACAGGATTTAAATGGATGAACTCCAGTGCAAATGCAAGGTGCTGCCGGAAGCAATGCTGATGACATGGTTGTTGGCACATTGATAAGTAATGCCAAGCATGCTGCTAGAATTCTGCCATGGTGGAAGTGTTGTCTTTCTAGTGTACAGTTCTCAGCGTAGATTTTTTTCTACTATGTTTTAAGTCATGTACAATTAGATCTTTGTACAGGGTCTCCATATCCTTGCGTTACCTGTCTGTTTTCAACATGTCACCCAGTTTTACAGATCACTAACTTTTACTTGCAGACCTTTCTGACGTATACCGACAAGGAAGAAACAGACAAGACATTTACATAACACACACACTTAGGGCACAGCCAAGGTCAACATTAGACAAAACCCCCTTTGATGTACCTGACAATGATGGGCACTGGTTGATGATCTGTGATCCAAATACCAGAAACCACTGTGGCTGTCCAAGGTAGCTGCTAAGGCATAACAAGACACAAAAGAGCAGTGGTGCAGTCTGTGCTGGCCAATAGTGATGTTTCAGAGAGACAGGTGGAAAGGAAAGCAGGTGGAATGCTACTGAGAATCTGAAGTGTACAAAGTAAATGAAGGTACTTGTCCCACATGCTTCCAGGGGATCTAGCATAGTTGATCTGAAAAGCCCTTACACCCATAGTGACCATTTTCCTAACTCAGAATTTCCCAGGAGATGTAGCAGTACCAAAAAGTATAGATGGGAGATGCGGGTCATTCTGTGACAGGTTCAAATGAGAGATAGGCAAGTCACACATCACAGGATTCCACACTCGCAGCTGACTGATACACATCCATGCCAATGGAGCAACTGTAAAATAAGGATCCCAAACAATAGATTCTTCAGCATCTACACATATTAGGGCCTGATATTTATTTTACACCACAGCTCTTCTCTACTGCTAGAGCTGCAGACCTTAAAGTGGGCCTGAATTACATTTGTACCCTCTTTGTGGATCCCTTTTACTGCTAGGGTGGTGTAAAGGGGCTCTAGTATAAATGAGAATCAGGCCCATTGTTTGGTGTGCTGGTAGCCAGTAGGCATTCAGGCAATAAGGAGAAGCTGCCATGAGAGCCAAGTCCATCTATTTGCCAGCTAAGTGCTCTGTCCTCCTTGCCCTTCCACCAATAATAATAATATATGGAGATATACCCATCTCATAGAACTGGAAGGGACTTCAAAAGGTCATCGAGTCCAGTCCCCTGCCTTCACTAGCAGGACCAAGGACTGTCCCTGGTTGTCCCTGGTTGACACACTACATCACCACAATACATGGACAAGGCATATCATAATGCTAGGATGCTCATATGTTGAAACACCTTAATGAATGCTATACACAATTCCATCAGATTATGCTGGCTCTCATGATATTGCTGACATACTGATGAAGGAAACAGTACTTTGTAGCCCCAACAACCAATCCTCATCAGATTTTCTCTCACAGAGATTTTCTCATCTTGCTGCTGGATATCAGTGCTATGAGAAAAATACACACATATGGTGATGGCACACCTGAGTCTTATGTATTATGCCAGGCACTGTGCATTCAATAATCCAACAGTATATGACAAGCTGAAGTCCATAGGACAGCAGAATTTTAAATCAAATAGTTGCTGATGTCCTGCACTAGAAATGCAGTGATTTAGGTTTTAATCAGTTTGTGCTTGTTGATGAGGGCGTATACTTTTCATGAGACTCCGTAGCCAGAATGTTCCATTTTACAGAAGCAGCTTTGTGATAATCACAATGGTATTTGTACTATGAGAAGGATATGGTGAGTTGTTAGGTTGTGAAACCATGGTAGTGACTGTAAAAGACTTACTACTGTAATTTAACACACTTCCAAAAGTGATTGTCCACTTGGAGGAACAAGTTATCACGAGATACTGAAGAAAGCCATACTCACCTTACAAACCCGTTCACTCAAGCCTACTCCTGACACTGCCTTCTATACATCTGCTCCCATCTTTGAAATAGTTTTGCCGTGTGTCTGTGGATACTATCAGACATATGACAGAACACCCAGCTGCTTGGGACAATCCTTAATGGCCATAGTAGGATTGCATGCAGCAAAGGTAAAGGCATGCTATATATATAGTTACATTTGCCTAATGTGGGCCAAGCTCAGACCATAACCCCAAAATAAAAGAAGTACAGTTCGATGACTAGAACACCAGTGTAATAAATAATGACAACACAGTTCTTGCTAAACAAATGGGGATTTTGCTACAGTGTGAGGTTTCTGTGCCCTGCATGGGACACAGGGATAGTCAAGTGCACCACAGAGAAGTGAGCCTATCACCCTGTGCTTTTTAGCCTTTGCTCTACCTCCTTGACTAGGCTGGTTCCTCCAACACAATGGACCTGATCTGAAGTCAATGGGGAGTTTTTCACTGATCTTCCTGGGCTTTGGATTGGGCTCAATGTTTGTGCTTTTGAACACTTTGTATTTGTCAACTGTATGCACAATTAGTGATGTCTGCAGAACTCTGGGGGCTTGTCACATGAAAGCTGTATTATTCTAACCTAGGTATCCTAGAAATGGGAACTGCTGATAGGAAAAAACCCAACATCCCTGATTGAATGACTGAACATCTGGCCCCACCTTTTTGTATTGCAGAAATAAAACGATAACATTCACCAGGATGCTTATAAAAATTATATATATATATCTGCTCACAGCTCAGTGTTATCTAGATATTTCCACTAAACATACATCCTGAGTCAGGAGCAGAGGTGGGGTAAAAACATGGCTCAAGTCCAGAAAATTCATCTTTGAGCCATGATAACAATCCTATTTTCTAGTGCCTTTGTCATAATAGGCTGCTGATGTGTGTGAAAATGTTTTCTGGTTTCTGGAATGGCAAGTACCGTATATTTTCAGTTAATTCATTGATAGCTTCCACTATTGCTGCATTTTATGTTGACAATGCATATGCATATCTAATGGCTAAGATGACCAAGTTATAATAGTCAGAAGTCATGTGCATTATATATAAGAGTTGTATGTAGATAGCTCTAGAAACCTTACTTCATCCCAACTCATTTAATACAAGTTCCAGAGCGTTTCTGGAGTGAGATGAGTTGTATGGGGAAGACAAGTCCATGCCATTGGCCTGTGTACATTTGCAATCTGATGCTCCTCTTCCACGTTATCATGCTGTGGCTGCACCAGCTCTGGAGATATATTAATGGGTTCTTTGGCTTGCTGTTGATTTTGAGTGTAAGACTGTCTCTGGCATAACCACCATCACAGTACTGTTTATCCTACCAGACAGTCTCTTCAGAATGGTGGCTTATGTGTGTTATGGTTCATGTGGTACTAATTTAGGTACTCTGGATTCTGCTTGCAATGGTTGTCGTGTATGAGGTCTAGATTCCATAGTCTCTTGTTCTGTGATGCTTTGTGCTTCCTGTGAACAATCAATATCATGTAGTCTTGAGACAATGCCACTTTCTATTAAGTGCCTTTTGGTTGGTGATCTTTTAAATCTTTCCTAGTTTGTCTTTTTTGGTCTGAACATCTGTGCCGTGTATCCCCTCCATGATTTCCTTTCATTGCCATTGTTAATGTATGGGTTGTTTTGTTTTTTTTCCAGCACTCAGGTAAAGGGCACCTGCCATTCGGACTCCTTTGTGGCTGTATGCTCTGAGCATTATGCTGTGATATTGCTGCTACTCTGGGTTTGGGACTCCAGTATGCATTCCCTTGCTTTGCTTGGGGTGTCCCTGATATTTCATACAGTAACTCCTCACTTAACATCATTCTGGTTAACGTTGTTTTGTAGGCACTCACTCACACACACAACAGCATGGCAGATCCTGCCGAAAGAAAACTACACCTCCCAGACGCAACCATGCATGTGCCGTTTGGTGGTGGGAGTGGTGCGAGCCAACGGGATAGCGTGGGTTCATCATCGCATTCAGTTTCAGCAGGGAAGTGTTTGCAGCCACTGCTGTGCATCTATTGTGTCTCCTCCCTCTGCCTCCGTCGGTGTTGCCTTGTAGCGTGTTAACCCTTGAGGGCTCAGCCGAGTGCAGACAGCTAGAACGAGCAAGAGTCCACAAGAGATGCTAGTTCATCTAGGAACAAGGCATTCTTGCTATAAATTACCGTATTTAAAACTTATACTGTATATGTATATAATGGCTTTTGTCTGGCGAAAAAAATTTCCCTGGAACCTAATCCCTCCATTTACATTAATTCTTATGGGGAAATTGGATTTGCTTAACATTGTTTCACTTAAAGTCGCATTTTTCAAGAACGTAAGTACAATGTTAAGCAAGGAGTTACTGTACTTCGTTAGGCTATTCCTCAATCTTTTTAACTTGAGCTTTCATGGGTGTAACAGATCTGTGTGATTTTTCTCTATATATTGCTCTCTATATTCTCTATATTGCTACTACTTTGGTAGGCTGGTGCTGTGGCCACCAGCTACACAGGCACTGCTGACAATAAACGCCTCTAGAAGACCACTGATGGCTTTGCTGTGTCTCTCTCTATGTATTCTCACATATGTTACTCCTGATTCTTCTGCGTGTGACTATACCACGTGCTATTTGTTCCCCATGTCCATCCTATCTTCCACTGGGTGATCCATCTCCATACCAGCCTGCAAGTGAGGGTAGTTATCCAAGCTCATGCACATGCCCTATTACTCACAAAGCAATTCTGTTACACTCACAAACCCCTGCTCTTTTTTGGCTTGATGGAGGATCAAGCGTCCATTTCCCATCTTAAATCATTGCATGGTGGTGTTACTGTATATGACATTAATCAGTGCTGCAGCCCACCACGCAGAGCCTTGCATATGTAAAGTTTGCAAAGCACTTTGGGATCCTTTGGAATGAAAATGCTATGTAAAAATAGAGAGATTAGGACAAAGAGAAGGAAATCCATAATATGGAAAATTCAGGGTTCTCTGCAGTATTTCTAAACCTTAATTTTCCTTCAATTTAAATTGAACAGAGGAGCATATAAGGTTCTGAAATCTTTAGTGCTTGCCACATATGAAAAACAAAAAAATGCAACCCTCCATCAGGGTGGCTTAGTGTTCCAGCAGAGTTTTCTTGATGTGGCAGACGGATGCCCTCTGGGGTAATAGCAGGGTAGAATGAGAGAGAAAACTAAAAGGAATTTTTAAAAAAGGTTGGGGTTTAGTTGTTTTCGAGCAGAATGCCCTTCTTACCTTGCCTGATGAACAGGGACACTTAGCACATAATGCTCAAGCAAGTAGAATTTTTGTTTTATGTTTGCAGGGGAATTGTTAAAAAATTACAGAAGCTTTATAAAATCTACTGTAATGCAATTAAAATAAAAAACTCTGTTAACCCTCTGCTGCTTTTAAAAAATTTACAACCTCTGCAATTCATAGCTGGAATAATATACCACAGGGTGTGTGGCTATTGTAAGACAACTGTAGTTTTCTGGTAATAACAAAGTAACATTTGACCTTTGGTCTTATGCCTCACCCTAAGTGTGGGGTCATCTCACAGCATCCACCTGCCCTGCAGTGTTCCTTACACAACATATCAATTGCCCTGGCAAAGTGATAGCATACGTTTAAAATATTTGCAGGCACATTGTTTCCATATGCGAGTTCCCTTGCCATGAGAATTCACTTGTCACTGCTGGGGAGCACAGTTCTCCTGTAAATTCCACCCCAAGCCCTGAAACACTGCTGCTGTTGCTATTGAAAAGTCTTTCCATACCACTACAGCTGATTCTTAGCATTCCGTCTCACAAAACCTGCCCGAAAGCATACAGCTTACAGTAGGGGTCATGGCCCCCTTAAACAACTGCCACTCCTGTTGCGGTCATGACCAATAGAGCTGTCCTTAAAAATAAATAAATAAAGCGAAGAAAATCACCATGACTCTTACATTTCAGAGGATAAAATATAAACTAGAATTCCCCTCACACAATTTTGTTAAAGAGAAACACTCAAAAGCAGAAGGGATAAATGGCTGCTGATCTACTACAAATGTGACCACAACAAACTAGCTAATGAGCATAAAGAGAAAGTTATTAGCGCTAGAAGGTGAAATGCTATGCAAGGGGAAAGCCCACTGGATCTTGAACTCCCCCCCCCCCCGCTTTAGTTGTCACAGATGTGTAGTCATGTTGAGTAATGCACTACTGGAAGGCATTCAGGTACTATGGTGGTGCAGAGAGTATAAAAATGTATATAGAATAAAACAGAGCTTTTTCCTCGACTTTATTAACCACCAGACAATCACAAAAACAAAAAGCAAATCAGTTGAAAATAACTGTGCAGTAATTCTGCATGGGCTTGCCTTGCACTTCAGCCTGGAGGGGAGAGATCACACCCTTTTTTTTCAGTTGCCCTTTGGCCCAACTTCCCTTCCATTTTATACCCTGCCTCAGTGGCTGTGTGATCAGCTGGGACCTGTTAATCCTTTATGGGTACAGTGCCTTTATTGTGTCACAAGCGATTTCATCAATAGTGGAGGACAAAAGACTATGATAAATTTCTACCAACCCAAAGATAGAATGGTTTCTTGAAGGAACAATATTCTTTTTTCAAGCCCTCCAGAAACACTCAGGTGACTATCCAAGGCCAGACAGGTCTAAGTAGGTGCTTTACCTCAGCAGGAGAGAGATGCCCCAGCATCATACATTTTTTATTTAGAAGTAGTTGTCTGATTTATAATACACAGATGATAATACTGTTAAGATTGTTTTATTTGGCAGTCTTCCATGAAAGATTTAAGAACAAACAAACCCAGAATTTTGTGAGTATGGCATTCAGCAACTATTCTGACACTTTGAAATAACTGACCCTGAAATACGGTATCTATAAGATATAGTTATGGTCTAGCCCAAACAAAAGTTATAGGCTTGATGCAGATATTACTGGGAGATATTCTTTGGCCTATGTTATGCAGGTGGTCAGACTAGACAATCATAATGGTCCCTTCTGGCCTCAGAATTTATTAATATAAGAAATACTGTGATTTTAATAGTATGGATGACTCTGTAAATAGCTCAACTGAATCAACATTTTAATTTTCAGGGAGCACCGCTTTTATTAAGATCAGCTTTTTCTTTAGACCAAAAAAAACATAGTGTGTTCTCTACTTATTTATTACTACAAATATAGAGGAAAGAAATGTGATAACATTTCATATGTTCATTAGTATGTTAAATATTTTCTTCTTTGCTATTGTACTAATTAATGAGATTGAAATTGCACCATGTTGGATCTTCACTGGCTGACATTCATTCAGCCAATCCTACTGTTTGTTGAATAAATTATGTATATACATTAAAATATAATTTGTTGAATATACGAAAAATAAACACACTGTGCAGGGAACATGAAAGGAGCATGATTGGATTTAAATACATTTCTACTTAACCTGTGTATCTATTTCAGTGGCCTAGATGTCAGTGGGTGTAAATTGTATGGTAATTTATACAAGTGGGGGAGCTGGCCTCAGCACTTCAATGCCCTAGAACAGGGGTTCTCAAACTTCATTGTACTGCAACCTTCTTCTGACAACAAAAATTGCTACACGACCTCAGGATGGGAGACCAAAGCCTGAGCCCTCCCTAGCCCAACTGCCCCGGGTCGGGATGGGAGAGGGGGAGCCAAAGCCTGAGCTCCACTGCTCTGGGCAGAGAGACCAAAGCCGAAGCCCAAGGGCTTCAGCCTGAGCCCTGCCAGTAAGGGATTAAGTCCTTGGGCTTCGGACCCGGACAGTGTGACTCAGGCTTCAGCTTTGACCCTGGGTAATAGGGCTCGGTCTTCGGGCACGGACAGTGGGCTTCGGCCTGTGGCCCCAGCAAGTCTAATACCAGCCCTGGTGACCCCATTAAAATGAGATTGCGACCCACTTTGGGGTCCTGACCCACAGTTTGAGAACCTCAGAGAGCAACTGATAGTATTTAGTGCTCTTCTGTATTTGCAGTTGAACCTTTTGGGGATGCATATTAATTCTGTTCTTAGCATGAGCATGTGTAGAATATTCCCTTTGTTTCATTGCCCATATGTGTCTGATGTCATCAGTAGGTGAGCTGAACAGCAGTGGTTTGACATGCTCAGCTGCTGATTAGGAGCATCAGTATGAGCAAACTGTGATGAAGCAATTCTTATATAGCTATGATGAAGCCATCTTAGTTCTACTGTGCTATTTGTGCAGTTTGAATGGCTAAATTCCTTTAATCATACTGTATTTGAAATCAGGATTCAAGTGCCAATAAAAAATTGGGCAAAACATGGTGGTAGCATCAAAAATGAGTCCTGAGTCAAGGAAATTAAAATTAGGGAAGTGTGTTTTATCTGCTGGAAAGACTACGTGCACTGGGGACACCATACAGTTGACAGAAGGCCTGATGTTAATTTCCAGGCAGTGTAAATTAGGAGTAACTTCACCAAAGCTAATAGTGGAGCTACACTGATGCAAAACTGTGTGAGAGGAGAACCGAGCCTAAGGAGTTGTCATAATCAACTGTCTTCTAAAAGATTAATTGTGCAACAGGAGAAAAAAATATGATTTGTGGTTACTTGTTATAAGATCTGATGTACAATTGAAAGTTCAAATGACTAGCAACACAGCACAACTTTGCAGTTCAACATAGCATCTTGAATACATCTTGCAACTGAGAGAGCCACATCTAAACATTATGTCATCCATCTTAACAAAAGACACCTCAAAAGAGAGTGCAAACATATTTTCATTATACCATATGTGTGCCCAACTAGTGGCTAGCAGTGGGGCAGTTGTGACTGGTTGATCCAGACACCATATCAATAAACATAAAATACTTTCTAATCAAAATAAATAAATAGTGGTGATTTGAGTTCCCCATGTAGGAGGGTTTCCTTATCCCTTCTTATGCTATAATGTACCATTACAAGGTAAAAGCAAGGAAAGTCACTATTATTTTTAGCTCTGGAGCCTACGTTTCTGATAACAGCCTCCAATGTTGTGAGCACAATTTTGTGCCCATAATTACACATGGGCCCAATTATTTGAACTTGCAATTGTACCCATTTAGAAGCCTCACAATTGGGCAGTTAGGCTTCTAAATGGGTACAATTGCAGCCACAAATAACTACTCCTGCATTTAATTACAGATGCAAAATTATTCTGACAATATTGGAGGTCAGGTAGAGGCCCAGCTAAAAATCAGAGCCAATGTGTGCAGCGTAGAGGAGGCTTGAAAAGTAGCTTCCATCTCAGATAAATCTGAACACTGGACTATTAATGGTTGCAAAAAATTGAAAGTCACATATATTTGCCAGGAAGGAAAAATAATGACTAGGGCACATATTGTTACACAGGGATATTCAGAAAGATCACTCTTTTATAGTACACGGTAGACGTGCTCCCAGGAAGTAATCCAAAAATCCAGCTACTGGTATTTCAACCACTGGCATGATGTTTGAAAAACAGTTTCCAAAAAGGTCACATTCCAGCCAGCATACTAGCAAAGTTTAAAGACCAAATAAATTTGGCTTATGATCTACAAAGGAAACTTTTATGTCACAGTCAAATTTGATACATAAACAGTTTCTGACTTCAAAGGAGAAGTAGCACTATCCTTTTCAAAACCTTGCCTTAAGGGCTTCAGAATTTCTCTGAAGACAGATGAAGGCTATTATTAGATTGATACCTGCTTGGGTTTTGCTGATATTATGAATGGTCTTAATTGCAGAACCAAATAACATCTACATACTGCATTTAAACATATTTCTGGATTGGGACACAGGGTGATAACAGGTAACTGGGTTCCTCTGAAAGCTATTGCTCTTTTAATTTTTGTCAGAATGCCACTATGCCCCTCAGGAACAATTTTAGTGGTGCACAGGCATAAATGTTAATTTTTAATATTTTCTACTAGAAACAGAACAGACTTTATTTTTTAAACTTGGTTTCAAGTTGTGGAAAAACTTAACAATAGGGTTGGATGCTTAAAATTTTTTCACAATTATTTGTGTGCTTCTTTAAACAAATTTGCTTTGACTATGCTCACAACCCTTTGATGTTTTCTTTCTATGAAAATTCTTCTAGGTAAATGAGTTTTCTGGCAGGAATGTTTGTCGAAAGAGTGAATTTTATGGATATGCTTGCAAATATTTGCAGAGTGTGTTTTTAATTTATAAATGTGGCACTGGAAACCTGATGCCTAGACTTATGCAGGTCTTATGAAGAAACAGAAACATACCATGTGAATTGTGTACCTAGTCAACATGAGCTAACACATAATACATTTCAAATATTGAATAATGGCAATGACCTTCTGGAAAACAAAGTGCAGACCAATAATTACTTATAGAAATTATTCAGTGAATCATTTCAAATAACAATTTTGAGAAAATCAGCTCTTTGCAGACAATTCAGATAGAAAAAGAGGCGCAGTTCTATATATTATTTTTTTTGCCCAATTCTGTTTAGATAGATACTGCAAATGCTCAAAAGCAGTGTAGGACCCTGATAGTTTAACACACTAAATTCTCATTCTGTGATGATTCTCAGAAACTTTCTGTTAAAAACAAAAAGCAAAACATTTTTAGTTTTGTACTAATGTAAAGCTAATGCCAAATTCAGCTCAGTTACACTTCTGTAATTCCACTGAGGACAATTGGGTTGTATATGAATGAATTTGAGAATAGAATTTGACCAGTGGTTGGGTGGGAGGGGAAGGAGAGAGAGAGGGGAGTCTATTATTAGGTCTTGCCCATGACCTTCCAGAATCAGGAGTTTATTCTGTAATCGTTCTGTCTGTAGACCCCCTCCATAAAAGTCAGTGGGATTGCCAGATATGGGGTTTGATCCTCTTAGGTCATAAGCACTCTGAGTCTGGTCTGATCCAGCGAAGCACTTTAGCATATGTTTATCTTTAAGCTCATGGGCACTCACTTATTAAAGTTAAGCATGTGCATAGGTGCTTTGCTGGAATAGTGGAGTGCTCAGCTCCTTAGAGGATAAAGGCCCCTATGTGGGGCTATCTTTAGAGGATCGTTAGAGCTCCTTGGTGCTGTTACAGAGTAGAGCTAGTAGTGTTTATACTAGTTATTATATTACAGAGCTGAGTTACTTTCTTCCAGCAGAACCCGTACTGTGGCTCATAGGAGTAGAAATTCTGCCAGAGTGTAGGTGCAGTGGTGCAAATTGTCCAGAGTTGATTAGGAGAGCCTACAAAATGGGTGGGTTCAGCTGGAGGGGACGGAGCATATAGAAGACGAGCTGATTTCAGTGCATTTCCCTGGCAGCCTGTGTTAAGTCACATAAAAGTTCTCAGGGGAAACAAAGGAATTGTATCCATGTTCCTACCTGTCTCATGATCTGAGGCACAGAGCTTCCACTTTGTGACATAATCCTCTATGGGTTTTCAGGAATTCTAGCATTTCCACCTTGCACAATGAAAATATACCACTTCTTCTGTATCTAGGGCCCAAAGTACCTCTGGAGGGGTGCAGGATTTGTCCCAATTGAAAAACAATCCTGCTAGTTTAATGAAAATGTTAATATTTACTTCTAGCTGTTGTGCATTTTAGATTTCTCTACTCAGGGAGATACCTAAGGGATAAGCATTTGCTTGCAACACATTGAATTTTAATTAAGCTGATTTCAGTTGGAGTGTCTTGTATACTTCATATCAAGTATGGAATAAACAAATAGTTTATTTATTTTGTAAAAGAAATGGAAAGGAAAGCTGATAATTCTGTAACGTTATAAACTGATATCTTGTGGACTCTGTCAAGATCTTTTAGCAGAGATCCCTGGATTTAGTTTAAGTTGGAATATTTTAGTTATACACTACGGACATAATTCTGTCCCAGCTAAGTCAATGGGAGTTCTGCAATTGATTTAAATGAGAGAAGCATCCAACTCTAAAACAGTATTTTGCACATATTAATGATGGGTGTGAGATGTTTACCTGTTAATATGCTGCATATTATAACACTGAGATGTTACTCCAAAATATATAAATTATTTAGAGTGGAACTTAAAAAAATATCTGTAGTCCTTTTTTCCCCACGCTGAGGCTGCTACAGAACTTTGCCTATACAATGAGCAGCTTGTTTGTCTTTGGTAATATTTTCCAAATAATATTAATCTTCATTAATAGCAGTGGTGTAATTCTAACACATGCTTACATTTAGTTTCTTTTGCTCACATCCATATTTCTGAGAGATTTGGTGCTGGCACTGACACAAGCTGATCCAACTCTCTTCAAAATTAATACTGAGAAAAATAAACTGTTCTTCAAAGTAATAATTTTATACAACTAACTAAATAAATATTGTCAACTCTGGGTCAAAAATACAAGCAAAATTACATCAAATTCACTTCATAAGATGGATTGTATGAATGCATTTCAGTTCCTGTCTCATCAGTCTCCTTTATATTTTTAGACAGTCTTTATGTGAATACAATGACTTCAATATCAAACATTTTAAATGATGCTTGAAATATCAGTCACTTGACTTTGATGTCACACACAATTAAATTCAACCCATCTTCTCTCAGTTAATAACAGCAATCTCACCAAGTCTAGTGCCTAATTAATACAAGCTATTTGTCACATAGAGGTGACACATGTATATCAGAAAGCTTGAAATATTGTTTTGTGCTGAAGTGTAGTTAGCCAGCCCTGCAACATAGAATCTGTCTTATGTATGATTGGCTTTAAAGATTTCAAAAGGCCCCAGAGTTTAGTGTGTTCAAGCTGGGACTCGACAGTGCATAGAAGGTGTTACTGATGTGTCGGTTCCCTTTAGGCTGCTAAATAGTAAGGTATTTAGAAGGAAATGCAGCTAGAACTAAAGGATTCATACTTGATAATTCATTTAGGTGATCGGCAGAATTAGGAATACAGTGCCTATGGTAATTTGCTTAACCTGCAGTTTTTAAGCTGTGTGACAGAATACACAATCATACATTTTCTTATTGTTGCATAAGCATTTTTACTGCTATTTGTACTCAGCATTTTTAACTGTATATTACAACTAGCATTGCTTGTTGCCAAACAAATGAGTTTACCTGTCCTTAAAGTTACTTAGCATTGCGTAATGAACGACCCCAAGGAGGGACCTGATCCTGCAGTCCCTACTTAGGCAAAACTTCCATCTGTTTGAATGCATATTTTGCCTGAGTCAAGGCAGCAGTAGATCTAACAAATTTGCACCACTAGTGACAGAAAATTGGGGAAAACTTGTTTTTAAATAGCTCTTGTGTATAAAGCACAACAGAAACTCCAACACAGTGAAAAAAGGACAGGAAACGTTTGTTAATAACGTGCATGTAGATTTATGGTGCTCTTATATTTTGCAATCAGATAATTGTACATGATAACAGATCCGATTTCTTCTGTATTGCGATTATATGCTCTTTTGCTCCCTTTAGATGCAACTGGTAGAATATTTGTCAATGACGGGAACATCGGTGTCTCCTAAGGGCTCTTTTCAGCCCACAATTGGTTCCACTCAGCCCATGAGTCACCACTGGCCTTGCAAAGACTGCTCTCTCTATTATGAGGGTGAGTGCCACCACAAAAGAGGGGCTTCTTGACACCAACTACAAACTATTGTGACTGCCCAAGTTCTCTGCCTATCCACAGGCAGAATCTGCTTGTACACATGGCATATGGTACCTTGGGAATGATATCCGGGGATACAGTGAGCATCCTACCAAGGTGCATTCTTCCCTGGTTGACTCGTCAAGCCAAAGGAGATTCTTAAAGGGGCCACGCATTGTAAAGATAAGTCACTGTCTGAAAGCTCCGTTATGGAATGACATTGTGCACCTTTTAGCCAGAGAGATGGGTTGCCCTAATGGGCTGAAGATTTATTTTCCCTCATTAATTACTGTCAGTAGTTGGACACAGAGGGCAGACTCAGCTTGACCAAGAGAACTTCCCACTCATGACATCAATGGGATGGGAACCTACCATCCCCAGACTGGCATTTAGGGGTAGGAACCATAAAAACACATGCTTAGCAAAGAGCAGGGATGGGAGAGAGCCCTAGACCTAAATTTTATTTTATTTTATTTTATTTTTTTACCTTCTCAAAGAAAGATGTAAAGTTAACTGGTAGCTACATTGTCAGAAATAGGGTAACAGGAATTAACTAATACTATTTTAATTAGCCTTAACTGTGATCAGATTTGATCTCCTGGAAATAAGAAATCCAGCGAAATCAAATGAAATATCACATATACATTGGAGCTAGTGATCCCGTAAGCTAAAGCTATGCAGTATTTGTTTAACAACATGGGGGTGCCTTTTTCTGTGTGTATAAAGGTGGGGAGTGCCAAAAGTCACTGCAGCTATTTCAGAGGTAAGGTGCTAGTCAACCTGAGAGAGACTATCAGAAGTTAAAGCAATAGATTTTGTCTCTAATGACTAGTCCTGTAAATTATGTTGGTCACACTTCTAGGGTGGAAACAATGATTTTGAAAAGGACATTGGGGTCCTGGTGGATAACTAACTGGACATGAGTTCCCACTATGATGCTGTGGCTAAGAGGGTTAACATTATTTTTACTATTTATTATTATTTATTACTTATTTATTTAATATTGTATTATGTTAGCACCTAGGCACCCCAATCATGGACCAAGGCCCCATTTTTGCATGAGAGAAAGTGTGAAGGTGCTTGTTTGAAAAGGCAGCATATAGGTGATGAAGGCTGATATAATTGGCAGAGCAGAGTCAGGAACTGACCTCTTGATAGCATATAAGAAATTATAGGTAGGGCATGTATAGGTGATGAGAAGTCTTAAAAGACAAGATGAGTTTGTGTTTGGTTTGGTGGAAGAAATAGAAGTCAGTGAAGAGGTGCAAAGAGTGGGATGACGAAGTAATGATTTAGGAAAATAAACTTTAGAGCAGAATTTTGAGCACATATATGTGAGGTCAGATAGGATTTGTCAGGATCAGAGAAGAAGAGGTTGCAATAGGATCTAGATCAGTGGTAGGCAACCTGCGGGCTGCATGCGGCCCATCAGGGTAATATGATTGCAGGCTGCGAGACATTGTGCTGATGTTGACTGTCCACAGGTATGGCCACTCGCAGCTCCCAGTGGCTGCAGTTCTCTGTTCCCGGCCATGGGACTGCGAGAAGCGGCGCTGCGAGCAGCCATACCTGCGGACAGTCAACATCAGCAAAATGTCTCGCAGCCCGCAATCAGATTACCCTGATGGGCCACATGTGGGCCACAGGTTGCCCACCACTGATTTAGAATGTGGGCCAAGTTGAAGACAACACTCAGGTTAACAAGCTAACCTAACAGTGACAGCTGTTGCCCATGCTGAGTGAGAAAGCAAGGAAGGAGTGGGGCTTGGAGGATGTGATCAAAGGCATATCAAGTTGGAGTAGGAAAATGGTGTTACCTCTGTTTATAACATTAATGAGACCAGTATTGGAGTATTTTGTCCAGTTCTGGTGCCAACAGAAGATATTGACAAATTGGAAAGGGTTCAGAAAATGATCTGATGTCTGGAAAAACATATCTGACAGTAAGGCTGTGACTACACTACAGCTTATGTCGGCATAACTTATGTCACTGAGGGATGTGAATAAATCTCCCCCAGCCCAAGCGATGTAAGTTACACCAACATAAGCACCAGTGTGGACAGCACTGTCGGTGGGAGAGCTTCTCCCTCCCACATAGCTACCTCCTCTCGCAGAGGTGGTTTTATTATGCTGATGGGAAAGTTCTCTTCCATCAGCATAGAGCGTCTTCACCAGATGTGCTGCAACAGCGCAGCTGCATCAGTGTAGCTGTGCTGCTGCAATGGTGTATGCGTAGACAAGCCCTGAGAGACTTAACAAGATCAATCTGTTTAGTTTATCAAAGAGAAGGTTCAAAGATGACTTGATCACATTCTATAATTACCAATAAGGGGAGAAGAGTTCTGATAGTAGAGGACACTTTATTAGACAAAGGCATAATGGGATTCAGGGGTTGGAAGCTGAAGCTAGAAAAAATCAGACTAGAAATAAAGGGTGAATTTTTAACAGAGGTTAATTAACTTCTGCAAGAACTTGCCAAGGGGTGGGGTGGGTTCTCCGTTGCTTGAAGTTTTTATATCAAGACTGGAAGTCTTTCTAAAAGGGAGTCTCTAGTTCAGCCAGATGTTATAGACCTGATGCAGGAATCATTGAGTGAAAATCTATGACCTGATATGTGGGAATTCTGGCTAAAAATGATCCCAATGAAAGATTCTGAGGGCCAAATTAGTTCCTCAAATACACTTGTGCAACTCTATTGTATTCAAATTCTCCCTTTATGACACCATTGCCTTGAACATTCTGTTGGTGCTGAACAAGAAGGAGGAGATATATTGAATTAGATGGTGACATTTTTACACAGTCAATTTCAGAGTAGACCTGCATTTTGAGTGTTGAAAATATTTGAGAGGCTTGCAAACATTTTGTGGATATATAGTATTTTACCTATTAAAATGAAAAGATCATTACCAGCTGCTGTAATGCTGTATTTAGTGTACCCTTGATAAAAACAAAACTGTGTGTAGTATATCTTTCACTTTACTGATAGACAGGCCATGTATCACAAAATGGTACAGACCACTCTTACAAACTGTATAAGCAATTTCCATATAATTATATTATAGTGGATGTTCATATGAGGCAGTTAAACAAAAAGAAGACAGTTTTTAGTAACTTGCATTGAATTATGTTTGATTTACCTGATAAATGAAGAGCATTTTTCAATATTTTATCTGTTAGCTACTTTCTACTATAAAACTTCCATTTGGCTGAAGTTTCAGATGCAAGCCACTGCTTGAGGCAGCCCACCAGACCAGATGGAAAGCTTGTAGAGTTTCAGTGCGTGGAGAAATGTAATCCATTCATTAGTGTCTCAACATAAAGGCAACCAAAGAGTGTCCCAATGTGTTATATTTTGCATTTGTATCTCAGAGTCAACTGAGCAATCTATAAAATCACAGCTGTTTATTAGCTACATACCTATTGAGGCTCATGTGAGGTTTATCTACACCAGTGTATGGTTTATAAGGAGTTAACGAAACACCTTATTATTTACATGGCACCCTAGTTTATGTGGTGTTTTGCCAATGCATAGAAAGCTGCATGCAAAGAAACAACTGAAATTTGATCGTGGTACATTGTTTAGCGCCCAAACCACACACTTTTGGTAAAAACACATTCTTTGTGTTATCTTCAGGCACACGTTAAACATGTATATCTAACCTGACACACAGGTGGGATGACGGCAATAGCCCCTTAAAACCTGGATTATTCCACTTTTTTGTTGCTATGCAGGGGTTAAAGTAAGGGGGACTGGGGTGAGGTGAAGCAGAGATCTCCTCTGTTAAAAGCAGAGGGAAAGGTCCCCCTCCCCTCTCTGGCTTGTGGAGTGCAACTCCCCCTTCCCCTTGGCTGGTGCAGTGAGAGCTCCCCCTCCTGTTTTCAGTCTACTCTGACCACCAGTGTTATATATGCACTCATCTGAATCAGAACTGGCCCCATATATTTACCCAAAATATGAACATTACAGGAACACCTACATTTAGCTATATACATTTTTGCTGATCCTCCTCTCTCTGTAAAGTGTCATATTTTTTATGGGGCCTGATCCTGATCTCACATACACAGGTGTAAATCAGGAGTAACTCCACCAGTGTAAAATCAGAGTCAGACTCATGTTATCTAAAATTGTTTTTTATTGTGTATTATTACTATGCTTTTTAAGGGTATTGTGTCTTTATAGTAAGATGTGTCTGCATGCATTTTATGTTAACACTTTGATCTACTGTTCAGGAGAACCTAAAATGTTTTGTTTCATTGATGTGATGTAGTGTGGTCTAGTTGCAGCATATTTTTAAAGCAGCTGAGGACTCTTGTTCAAATCTTTCTGAAAGGGTTTGTGTCTAACTGCTTGAAAAGTATAAGTGGGCTTTACTAATTAATGCACTAGTAAGCTATTGGTATACACCCCAAGAGAAGGGGAAAGTAAGAGGTGGGGGAGAGGTGTAATGAGGACTGTATATTTTTAACAAATTCATGCCATCTGTACTCTTTATATACTTAGATACATGTGGTAGTAGATGTGGGTGATATTCAGACTAATGATCTATACCTAGAAGTCATTAGAATTTGAGGTGACAAGGGGTAATGAAGTGTCTTGAAAATAAGGTATGTGGTGAAGCACGCTCACTACAAGTGACAATAGTGAGCATAGTAAAAGCCATTATACAAACTTAACATTTGCCAACTGTTACCACATATGTAATACAGATATCCCCATATTCTACCTAAAGGGGGAAGGCTATGGTAATCTTAGATACTATTGTGTGGTAACTGCTGGCAAATTCTGACCCTTTAGCAGAGATTGCCTTCCATAGATTGAATATACAAGAGAGAAATCTATGCACATTAACACAGAAGACTTTGGTAAGGTGTGGGATCATTATGCTTTTCTGTTACATTAGGTGGTGTATCTCAAACCGGATTTACATGGCAAGAAGGGGAGTATAACCATATAAATTGGATACACATTGAATGATTCTGGAAGGGACCAGCATACATTGCATGATCGTGAGACTCATGCCCTGAGCGAAACTCCAATATTTTCTCCCTGCAACCTCCACCCCTACACCACAGATGGTGTAAGGACTGTTGCAGCCCTAGGACTCTCAGGGAAAGAAAAGGCCTGGGATAGGTGGTCCCATTCGCTATTCAAAAAGAGGTTTTACTTTGCCGTTGAGGGAAGAGGGGGATATTTTTCCTCTTCCCTTCCCTCTGGGCGATGGATCAGGCTACATCTGAAGTCCCAGAGCTGTGCATGAATTATCTGCCAGGCTGAGGACTGGTGGGATATCTAAACCAGGGATATCTCCTGGTATTGTTTCCCAATGCCTGACTATCATCTGTGGCAGTTTGGGTTGGTGGGAATTGGAAACACAGCACCAAATTCAGCCCTAGAGCAGGTGGGTGAAATTCCATTCACTCTGACTCATAGTTTGACCGTAGGGGAATGAAAGTAGTGGGGTTGCTGCATAAATGTTCTGTTACACCCTCAGGGGTGTGGGGCCTTTGGATCTGTTGACATGGCTGAACAGGCCAGCCATGTTGTTAGAGCTGTGACTTTTTCCTATATGAACTGAGACGTATGAATTATGTTCCCAGCAACCCATTCCATAAGAGTGTTTTAAAAAGCGTCCAAGGCTTGCTTTCTCGCACTATTTCCACATATTCAGTTTGGAAAGTAGTCAAAATTACACACCCAGCAGTGGGTAGATGCCTTGTTTGCAGTTAACCACTTTCTCAAAGTGATGAACTAATTAAACAAAATAGTAAAGATCACCATGTTGTCTTGTTAGTTTTATACATCTTCTATTGTTCTATCTACATGTGAATAATTTGTGGACTCCTTTATGTACAATGCTACTGAATGAATCTTGTTTTCTCTAATAAAAATCATTTTGAGAAAAAGTAAAGCAGTGGAATGTTAAAAATATTAAATTCTAGAAGGAGATTACAAATATATTTTCCCTCTCTTCTCTCAGCTTTTCTTTCACTCCGTTTTATAGTTTTTCTGTAAAGTACTAGTGTATTGTTTATTTTTTGAATTAAAATGCTATAATGTCTGCAGCATTTTTGCATTTTATGAATATTTTATTGCATGATGAAAAAGAATGATTGTGCAAGCTTTAAAATGCATAATATTTCATGTAAATATTTTACAAGGAAAACCCTACTGTGATACATCTTATTTTCATGGGTATCCCGGTGGGCATCAGAGAAGGGACATGTGAAATATATAGTTTGCAACCCAGTGGTTTTAAATTTCATAAAATACAGGGCTAGAGGTGGCTTTTTGAATAAAGCACTAACACTTCATCTCAGGTTTAACAGTTCTGGTAGAGAGGTCCACCTCCACTTCTATGTGAAATTAAGAGGCTTACCGATTTAGCCAAGAAAAGGAGTCTACTTCTAACATTGTTCTGCTCCTATTGGTTTAATTGGATACACTATTATAAGATCATCAAGCACAATGAAACCGACTATAAAAACTGGATCCTGTTACCGTTAAAGCTAGTGGCAAAGCTCCTACTAACATCAGTTGGAGTAGGATCTGGCCAAAATTAAGCCCAAGTCCTTCAGTTTACTACAACTGTAGAAGTCAGTGGGCTCCAGGAGCATGCATGTGTGAATTTATGAATGCCAGTTGCAGGACGGGGCCTGAGTTTGGAAACTGAAGTACACCCTTATCTTATCAATGTTATGTTCATTATTTTAAGTCAGGAGAACTTTGTTTCCTGGATATACAACAAAGCACAGAGCTTTGATGCCTGGATCATAGTTATAAGGACCTGATTCTGCATTCCTTGCACACCCAAAAGTCTCACTGGTTTCATTGGGAATTTTAGTTTTGAAAGGAATACTGGATCAAGACCCCAAATGATTAAAAATTAAATGCAATGCTGTCAGGTTATATATTAAATAAAAAAAATTAACATTTAAAAAAAAAATACCCATGGTCTACAGTACCTGAGGCAGAGCCAGTGCATTGTAATGGAAATTTCATTCCCATGTGCCACAGCAACTGCTGCACTGCAACTCTTTTAAACAGCCTTAGTGATGCATTGCTGATATTTTTTTAAAAGTAATAATAATCCTGTAATGTGTCCAGTAAAAGCTCAAGAATATGTAGGCCCAATTATAGCTTGTTAACTTTATATGTGTTTGAAGAATGTTGGTGGTTACTTGTAAAGAAAAAAAGAGAAATGTTTGTTTTAGCTCCCCACCCAGAAGTCTTCTGGCAGTAGACTGTAATTTTGGGATAATAAAAGAAGTTAAAAACCTTCCAGATTTTTGAAATCTCAGAATATTAAGAAATTAAATAGTAATTGAGTTGCTCTTGACATTTCCGTTTCCAACAAGCAAAACTTCAGGGTCAGATTCTGTGTGCACTTGTGTGTCCAGTTTTCTGTGTCTTAGGTTTTACATGCAAATCTGGGTCCCATATGAGTAAAAAATGTCAGGCTCTGGCTCTATCTTTTCGTGTGTGCTCACAAAAGCAGTTTACAATAACATGATTTATTTTTGCATGTCCAAAAGTTTAGATGTAAAACAATGAACCCCCGATTTTGGAGATCAGGTTGAAAGACTTTGAAACATAGGTCCTTAATGTATGTAAAGGTCAAGAAAGAAGTTTTTTGTATTTATTGTAACTTTTAGCATGGTTTTAATTTCTCATTTAACCATATACAGTAATGACAATTCAGATCTGATCCTGCTCTTTTTAAGCCAATGAAAGAAGGATTAGGCTCTTGAAGAAGCATATACAGCAGAAGCAGATTATACAGGCACCATTCATCAAAGTATAGTATCTTTTTGATTAGCTTGTTAGTTTGGTAACATAAAAATACTACATTATTGTATTAAGTCAAACCTAGCGTATTTACTAGAACCATAAGAAAGCAGTTAAAGATAACGCTGGGTTTAAAGTAGTAAGCAAAACCTTATGGAATAATAATAAAAAGTCTGCAGTATTATGACATTCAAAAGTCCTTTCTGTAGGTTACAGAACAAATGAAATCATAAGTTGCCTCTTCTGATTTTGATGGTAACAAAAGCAACGGTTTCAGCAATATAGTAGTGTTTCAGCAATCAAAGAGGCTGCTTTCTTACCATAATTTTAGCATCATCTCAGCATGTGGTGGCAGAAAGGTTCTCTTTCTGTAGTGTACCACTAATCCTGCATTGTCTTTATTATCTTTATTTTCTGATGCTTGCCCAAGCTGATCATTTACAAACCACAAAGATTAAAGATGGATCATATATAAGACTGCAGGCCTTCAAATAATATTAAATGATATTAATTTTAGGATGCCCCAAAAAGCACTATAGCTTTCTGTCAAAAGTAAAGATTGCGTGATCAGCTCCCCCTTCTCTAATTTAAATGTTTTTACACCCATATCATTTGAGACACTTTTTATAGTTGGTTGCTAATCAGATATTTTAGAACCTAAATTGCATCCCAGAATTTTTTTTTACTTCTAAATGTTTATAAAGTCAGATTTTCAAAAGCCCCCATCTCCTCTCCATGTGAGCAAAATCAGTGCCGTCAAAATTTGTGTCCATACTTTTTGTGCCTGTAAAAATGAATTGCGGGCATAAACAAAAGTGCCTGATTGACAAGGGTAATGAGAAGAGCAAGTATTCTGGTTTGTGTGCTAAATTAATTTTGAGGGGAGGGGATGTAAAGTCAGGCATAGTGCATTTTTGCGGGAAAAAAATTGCGCCTGAAAACAGGATTGTTTTTTTGAAAATCTGACCTTACATATCCAGATGTAAAAATTAACTCTGAAATGAAATGCAACATGCAAGTTGTCTAAATAGAAGATAAGTTTAGAATGAGTGTAGAAAGACAGTTTAGAGAAAATGAGTGTCTCTTCTTAAAAATGAGTGTAAAAATATTGTGAGCCCAATTACTTTAGTAATATTGTGAACCCACTTTGGTGAGTGACTTACTCATCTGAGTATTCTTGTTGAAGTCAATTGGCTAACCCCCAAAATATTGCTTTCCAAATGATTTTGCAATTATTTTTAATAGCAAATAAGTGAGTACGTGCTCACCAGTATGTTTAAGGATTGAAATATCGGGCCCCTTGTGTTAGACATTTTAATTCTTCATAGTTAGCAAGTGATTAACTCCACAATGAGATCTGATTGCTTTTGTATTTAGAGTAAAAGAAATTATGTAAAAGGAGCAAAATATTTTATTTTGAGTGCTATGAGGCAAGTTGAGCACTTACGCTCTTCGGGATGTGTCACAATGATTTGTTACTAAGCATATTTGCTACATATGTGCAACATAGTATTCATGCCAAAATGCATACAGTATTTGCATAATGTCTCACTGTCTGAAATATATTTTTCTCAAAGTATCTAAATACCTAATTCATATACAGATATAGATTCTCCTCTGAAATTCTACAGTCTGTTATGTAAACAATGCATATTTTATTAGAAATAAAATGTCTTAAGTCCCAGTCCATCACCCATTGACATCAATGGGAGCAAAATTGGATCATGCAACAATAAGGGGCAAATCCAGGGCCCAGTATCCAGGTCAAGGTAAGGCGCTAGCCAGAGTTGCATTGGGCATAATGGTTAGAAATCTCTTTCCCAGGCCGGAAGCAGGTGCAGTGCTGCTCTGTGTAAACTTCTGCAGCAAAGTCTATGCAGGTGAGATGTGACGCCTTCTGCCCCAGCCCACTCATGTTGTTTCCTCTCAGTGCCGCTTGTTTTCTGCCATGTAAGGAGCACTCTGAGAGAAGCATTCCATGCTGTGCATGGGATGTGTCCCTCTGAATTTCTGCCTCTTCATTTGCATAGTGGAACAAAACTGGTTTTGTCACCATAGGATCCTCTGCTGCATAGAGGCAGGGTCAGGATTGACCGCGAAATTAAGCTACTATTGTGTATCTGATCTAAATGTAACCTTTGGAATGAGTCCCCTAACAAATGTACCTAAAGGATCACTAAATGACTTCAGAACCATCACACTGTAAATGACTTGTAAATAACTTTCACAAATGGTCTAAACTGTTAATGCACAGCAGACTACACAGCAGCTCCTTTTGAGTCTTTTGAATGTTACTGGTCTAAGGATCAACTGCCTCGTAAAAGCGTATTGCATGTATGAGGCCCAAATCTGGCAAGTGTGGGGAAAATGAGGCAATCACCCCCATAAGTGCAGCCAGTCTAGTTCTGTTTTATAGGGTGGGGGTGAAGGCATGGGCTCGTCAATCCTGTGTGATGAAAAGGCTTCCTGCACCCCAGTGCATTGTGGGGGAAAGAGGGTGGGCAGTCCACAGTAGTGAAAATGGAGGGGTCTGGTGGCCTTTGAGAATCCACTGGCACTCCTCCTTTCCTCACCTCTGGGGTAAAGTATGAGACTGCAGTAGGGACAGAGGCTTCTGCAGCCTTGAATGTGAAGAATGCTTGAAGTTGCTCCACTAATTTCCTTGGAGAGAGGAAGGATTCTGTGGTGGTTTTGTCTGCTCACTGGGATAAGGGTTGCCCCAGTCTATGCAGGGTTGGGTAGCAGCTCAGAAAACATATATGTGTAAACATATGGGGTATGCTGTTCCATTACGCCTCTTTGAAGCTTCTATCACACAGGACCAGATGGGTAGCCTTTGGAGTATTGTTGTGGCCATTTTCTGCCCTGTGTTCCTGCGTCTCTCTATGGGTTTACTGGCGTATAGTCTACAGTATGTAGTCATGGATCTACAATGTCCTCATGTTCCATCCACATAAAGTAACTCTTATTATAGCTGTGATGGAAATTACATGCAAGCACTGAGGGGAGACTATATCTCATTTTTAGTACTTCCAATAATACCTAGGTACACAACAGATTTGTTAAGAAATTATTTTTTTCCTGTGCTCTGAATTTCCAGTGTTTGTTCATTCAAGCCATTCCTTAAAGTTTATTTTATCAAAGCTTTCTGAAAAATACGTGTACTATAGCTGAATGTACAGTATCTAGACTTCTTATTCCCTGGCTACTAATATTTAGCTTCAGGCAAATATGAAGTTAGTTTAAGATGCTATTTTCTGTAATGAGCTATTATCAAATTGTTAGAATCAGTATAAAGTTTCAACACAAAATGTACCTAATTTACAGCATGTCAGTAAAAAAATGAGAGAGGGTCCGCTTTTAAGTTGTCACTTTTTCAAATAAACTGGTTTAAAAAATGAGATTAGGAATGGAAAGGAGACTGTTAGGTTTGTTATAATAACAGTATATTTGATATATATGTTAATAGCAAGAATATTGACAGTGGAGAGATCGAAATTAATCCTTGTCTGTTAGACCAGGGACAGAAGTTGTTGCCTCAAACCATAACAATTGATTTCACTAGTTCATTTGTCTAATGGCCCTGCATTGTTATATACTGAGCCAGAACATATTTAGCACTCCACCTAAAGTGTACATTTAGAGTGTGATTCAGACGTTATTTACAACAGTGCTAAAACAGGAGTAATTCTGCTAAAATCATTGCTGATTCTGGTAGAAAAAAGGGTGACGTGAAATCAGAATCAGGCCTTTAGAATTTTAAGAGAATTTAAGAGTCATTTTCAGATATGCAAATAGCTTCCCTTCATTCCCCAAAATATCTCTCTTTAAAGGATTTTTCAATGATTTTTAACAGTGAAGAAGTAGATACATTAGAGTGTACCTACAAGCAATTTAATGTGATTTTCTGTAGAACATTTTGTTAGGATTATTTAAGATAAGATCAATAGTAGTTGCCATTAATATTTTCACTTGCATATTGATCTATTATTTACATTAACAACCGAATGTTGGTAGGAATAGAAAAAAGTTTCCGTTTCATATTGAAGAATATAAATCAACACATTTTGAGTGGAGTCTGTAAATGTCAGTTGACTACAAATAAATGTCATATATGTATCAAGCTCACTTTTGGATAGGCAAATTATTCTAAAAGCATTTTCTATTTTGTTGTTGCCAGTGGCTTTACTATTTAGAAGACAAACAATAAATTTAATTTACATAATTAAGTTAATCTTTTAGGTTTTAATGTAGTGTAGCATGAGTTTCAAGGCTTGTAAATGAGATTTTACCAGTAAAATTCTTATTACTAGAATAAATACCACTTCCCCTGAGCAGCAGTGAATAGTGTACATCTCTTATGTTCCTTTGTCTCAGACAAGAGAAAACAATAAAATACTGGCAGCCCTTTCTTGACAGTTGCTTTAAAAATTATAATAAAAAATACAACTTCTGTGTGCAACGGTTGAAAGTCTATCACTTTGCAGAAAAATAGATTGTGCTTCTAAGGACCTTCAACCATAAGGCCTCTTTTGTAAAGATGCCTGCCTTTAAAATGCAACTTTTTTTGTTCGATGAACAGCCTAATGTTCCATGCACTGTACTAGTAGTAGCATTTTATGCAACATTGAAAGACTCAATTAATTTGCATAATTCCATGAGTATTACCATGACTTTAAGGTAGGTTAGTTTGCTCAGGAGTCTTGTCTGTTCAATATATATGTTTGCCATTTTGACAAATTAATCATTTCTAAAAACAATTAATTATACTTATGACAAACTGAACCTTATACCCATGGGTCTTACATTTTTATAGCAGAAATCTAATATTAATGCGTATAAGATCAGTGATTTAGTGAGTACCTTAACAGTCAACAATGCCTAAGGCTGAACAAAATTAATATTTTGTTTCCCATCTGGAGACTTCAGTAAAATTAATGAGGAAGGGTGCTTATTGTAATACATAATGGGAGTAAATGCACAATATTTAACCTGGCAATATTTAACATCAGCATTCAGATATTTTGTCTATTTTCCAGTGTAGTGGGTGAACTATACAGTCTGTTTTCTACTGTGAATATCAATATGGATAATACTGTCTGTAATGACACTCACTTCTTTGCCTTTATTGGAATAGATAAAGAAATAGGATTCATGTTATCATTTAACAACAGAAAACCCTGATGCATGGCATTCCTATTATTAAGATAAAACATTTGCTTCTTCTGATGTATTTTTCTTATACATAACATATTTTATTTTTCCACAAATGACAAAAATATGATGACGTCCACAATCAAAACACAAAAAAATAGAATGAAACTCTATTGGTAAAAAATAAATTATAGGAAAAGGTGTGTGAATTTATCTGTATGAAAAGTAATACTGATAATATAAAACTTTTTCTGGTTATCCTTCAAGGTGTTGGAAAATTCCCCGCTATACTGGGGAGAGAGAGAAACACAGAGAGGTTAAGGCTTATAACTTAGACCATTTGTAAACATCCAAATGGACCCCACCATTGTCCTAATTTGTAGAGGCTTGAAAGTTATTTTGACAATTGGGGAGCAGTAATTGTTAATTTCCCAGGTCTTCAACTAAGCTGCACCAACTCAACCCAACCTAGTAAGCAGCCCAACCTTGCTGATTTTACTTGTCCTGCCCTACAATGTTTGTTTTTTTGGAAAATCATCTGCAGCCTGATTCAGCTTTCACTGAAGTCAGTGGCAAAACTCCTATTGACTCAGTTGGTGCAGGTCAAACTCCTGTATTCAAACATCTGCTTTAGGTCTGAACTGGATGTTTTTTCCCCTCACAAATTCCTCATTTTAAAAATTGTTTGAGTCTCCTGACAAGAACTGTGACTGTTTATTTGTAATACTATTCCATCTACAACACATTATGAAACACTTTTTCGTTACTAAATAAATTGTGTAATAAATGGTTGATCTGTTTTTTTTAAAGGTTAAGATGTGGCAAGTGTGCTACATTTACTCTTTAATTAGGGTTCCTTTGTTAACACAAATTATAGCTGATATTTAAATATAGCCACATAGGATGACTCAATTTTCATTCAGATGGGACCCCAACCAACCAGCCAACAACTGAATGTTGCAATGCTACATTTTCTGCAAAAACCTTTAACACTGTAAACATTTCTTATGAATAGGAGAAATGTCAAGAAGAGATGTTGTGTGCCACGTACTGTAGTTGAGGCTAAACCCCAGCCCAAACTCAACTACTAATAAAACTCAATAAAAAAGGATTATGCACCTCAATAATCTCACTCAGTTATGTAACAGGTTTGCTGTAACCTATATATAAGAATACACTAATTTATGTGTGTGTTTATGTATGTATATAATATATATTTGTGTCTGAAAGAGAAAGATAGCATCACATTATAATTTTATGTTTTAAAATTTTAAAATAATTTAAAAAAATTAATTTTAATGTTCTAAACAAATAAATCATTCTAAACATTTTTTGACCAAATGGAATGCGTTAAGAAAGTACAAGTCTGCTAACTTAGTCATCTAACATTTGGTGATGAGGGGTGGAAAAAAGTGAGTTTGAAATCCATACAAAAACAAAGCACTCAAAGCTTCACATTCTGTATAAATCTGCATTATTAATTCACTGTAAAATAGATCCAGTTGGAGTACTTGTTTTTGCATTAAATTAAGCCTTTGATGTTTTTTAATGCTTCGATTTAGCCTCTAATTTGTCAGAACACAAATGCACCAGCAGCTGTTGAAAATATCACTTTTGCAGGCGTGTTGCTGGCCAATAAAATTCCAGCAAGTCATCTTCCTATCTGGCTGCACAAAATAGCACTGAGAAAGTAGTCATCTCTTTGAAGTATCACTCCAATTATAGGTTTTAACCCCACAGGTCACAGTTTGATTATTTACACAATGCTAGTGTATTCTGTCTCAATTCTAGGCTTTCTGTCCTTCCAAAGCATTCACCAGCTCCAGTGGAGGAAATTTCAGACGGCTGCTATGATGGCATTGACCTGTGTTTGATAGGGTTAGACAGCATTTGGCTGCTCACTGTATGTTTTGTGCATTATTTAACT